>NC_067244.2:116306217-117506217 GCF_019359855.2 Lolium perenne | reverse complement strand
ACTATAGCCAAGCATAGTATCATCACAAGGCCCAGACAATTAAATTAACCATATAATTGAACAATTGCATCACAGATAAGTGAATAGAGCATTATAATTGTATCCAGAAGCACTCCATCAAGGGATGGAGTTGTTAATGCAACAGTTAGGCTCAATTGAGCATGTCCAGGAATTAGAGCACATATAATAGCACATCAGGAGCACTGGCACTTGCCAAAGGCAAGGATCATCACAGAATGATCAAGCCAAGGGCAATCCATGGCATATACAGGAGAGGAATGTTATACAGAGAATCAGCAGGAGCCACTAAATTACACAGAGCACCACAGCATGCTCATGAGCAATAGTTCATAAGTTGCAACAGTAAGCAATTGAGCAAGAACAGCACAGCACAGCAAGCTAGAACCATGGCAGATGCACAGCAGAGTTAATAACACAAAGATAGCAAAGCATGCGCACAAGCTAGCAAGCCGCAGCAGCGCATCGGCATGGCCAACATCTCCACATGGGGGATGAGGCCAGTAGTCGAGCCAGACGCAAGGGAGAAGAGAACATGAGAGGAGGATGAACTAGCAGTAGAGAAGGAAGAAGGAAGAGGATGGCGGCGCACATACCTGGAGCGGAGCACTACGGCGTCACCATGGCGGTACGGCGGCACAGCCTGGCCACGGCAGCGCCAAGCCATGGCCAAGCCAGGCGGTCGCCGAAGCACGGAGGCTCCAGCGTAGGCACGGCGAGGCACATGGCCTCGGCACCAGGAGCGTCGGCGGCGACGAAATCGCCGCAGCACACCACGGCAGGCGAGCAGAGGCGATGGGGACGAGTCGAGGAAGCGGCGAAACACAAATCGGCGCGGTGGATCTGAAGCACCGTCGAACGGCGGATCAGATGCGCCACATCTCACCGGCGGCGATGGCCGGAGTCGGCCGGAACAATTCGGCAAAGGGGGCGGCGACGCACGCGTCGCCAGAGCGAGTAGGGGATTAGGGTTCGAGAGCGAGGGAGGACGACGAAGCGACTGGGTCGGTTGGACCGAGCCCACTGGGCTGGTCCAACCTAACCAGCTCGGCCACCTGACAGGTGGGTCCGAGGGGTATTTTGGACATTTCCAAAATACCCATTTAAATGAGAATTTCCAAGAATTCTATAAAATAAGATACAGCTCTAAAAAAATAAGTAAAAATATGAAAATTAATCAGCATAAAATTCTCTATCTAAATAAAATATCAAAGAGAATTTTTGAAGACAAATAAGAATAAGTCTTCATTTGATGATTTAAATAATTATTTAAATCACACATATAATTTTCAATAATAAAAATAAGTCCATTAATGCATTTGGACTCTAAAAACACCTTGACAACATTTCAAGGTTGTATATTACTTTAAATCAAGTATCCCCAAATTATTCTTAGTATTAACCTCTTACATGAAATAATAATGACATCGGAAGGGGGCAACAAACCCTAAAAATGGAATCATGCATAATTGCTTCTTTAACCATTGCCCTTATCGGACAATGATGCTATTTTTCAGAACCAGAGGACAAGGGTCAGTCCACACCATCCAACTGCAAAACTTTGCAGTGTTCAGGCAAGTTCATCACTTGCTCATGTCATTTGAGTATTTTTATCAAATTACTTGCAAAGTATTATGGTTATCACTATTGCACAAAAATCAAAACCACTACTTTCATAACTATGAATATGACTATGTGGTGGGCAATGGAACCATGGATTGTGTTGATATGGTGGAGGTTCCATTGCACGGGTTTATATCCATCTAGGATTAAACAACAAATGTCGCCAGTGATTCTTGTGCCATAATACCCGTGTTAACCATAAGATCCGGAGTGGGACGGAGTAGTCAAAAGTGTTTCCACCTCTCGTTCATCAACGGATGCGCTTACCATAGCAGTTGTGTCTGGCGGAACAACCGGAGGGTGGGGATCCCATTCTAATTCCCCACGGTAAAGCATTGCTTGCCGTAGCAGTTGTGTCTTGCGGAACAACCGGAGGGTGGGGATCCCATTCTAATTCCCCACGGTAATGCGGTCTATGATGGGTTGCAGCTACCGGCGTAGGAGTGTATGGTAGAGCCCAGCACTGTCGTCGTGGTCGGGGTCCACCTTGAAATCTACAGGAATAATGGGACCGGCGTGGACCCAGGGTCGGGGCATGCAACAAAGGGTGGGTGTTCGAGGTAGCGGAGGAACATGATTGGCTAGACCTTATACCGGGCCTCACACCAAAGGAAGTGTGGACGGGAAAGCTGCCCGGTTGGCACCAAGGTTAAGATCTCTTATGGGTAAAGCAACACCCCTCTGCAGAGTGTAAAGAACTGTGACCTGTCACTCCCTGTTCCGGGATGAGGAACTGCGAACGCGGCCAGAAAGGAGCTCCATGAAGTTCTAGTAAACCGGTGAAGGCTGACGGACATAGCTCTTTGAAATAAAAGCAATCTCTTGAAGAAATGTTTATCAAAACTTGCATTGGTATTAGACTTTCTGGTCTAATATCGTAGTTAGAGCATTAAACACCTCTTATCTATAATGAACTTGTTGAGTACGCTCGTACTCATACCACTCTTAAATCCCATGCTTAGATTGTCTGAATCGTCTGGAGGAGGACTACGACAACAATGAAGGAGCCGAGATCATCGGCTATGAAGAACCAGACCTCTCAGGAGGTGTTGAAGGCGTAGACTATCTCATAGTCTACGGAACCGGGGAGGCTTCCGGTGGAGATCAAGCCTAGAAGAACCTAGTAGTAGTTGTAGCCGAGCAGCACGAACTCTTAATATTTAGCTGCTCGAGGAAATAAATGTATCACTTAATGAGACTTTTATATTGTAAACTAAGTTGGGTTCGCCTCGAACCCAGGAGTATTCCTCTTAGGACCCAAGAGGAACTCCAAGATGACATGTGTATGATAGTTGTAATAATAAATGAATGAGTTATGGACCTGCTATGTTCTGCTGTACTACTCTGAGGGATGTAATATTTGTGGAATGGTACTTCGTGAATGTTATATCAATGACTGGCATACTACAACATGCAGTGGTATGCAGGGTCACCACAGCTTGTCTGGTGTGATACCGTGGAAGCGCGTGTCAGTTGGTAGTAAATTTTCCAAGGATATGTTCATCTTCCTTAATGTATCCGCGTACATGAGGTTCAAGCTGCTCCCGCCATCAATGAACACTCGTGAAACATCGAATCCTGCGATCACCACTGGTAAGATTAAAGCAGACTGTCCTGGTCATGGAACTTGTTGGGGGTGAATAGCTATAGTGAACCGATGTCTTGCCCTGACCAGTTCAGGTACTCGATTGTTGGTGGAGGCATCTTCTCTGCCATAAAAACTTGCCGCAAGATTACTTTCTGAGCTCTATTGGATGGCCTGCCTTTCTGAATCATTGAGACCGCACCATTGTTGTCGATATAAGGACCTGGTTGTGGAGCTGCCGCTATCTGCAATTGATGGCGATTTTCATCCATGATTGCTGGTGGAGGTGGAAGGTGAATCTCACTCCTTGGTCCCTGAGGGTTTATGTTTACTTCCTGCGTGTTGGTGTGCCCTGCATATCGATGTAGTGCTAGAAACGTTCGGCGGTCCTTCTGTAGATGCCCTGATTGCCTCTTTCCGTTGTTGCCGAGGAAAAAGTGCATTTGGCATGGTCCATTTAAGAGTTCCTCGGGTGATACATATGGCCTCTGAAACCTTGGTCCATTATTTTGCCTGTTGGGACGGAGACCATCCCACTGATCACCTCGTTGCTCGTTACTCCTCTGGTAATCATCTCTATTGTTACTCCCACTAGTTGTTCGAAAACCAGCCGATATTTGGCCAGGAGCATCATAATCAGAAAACTGTCGAGAAAAACGTCGTCTATTTTGATTATTTCGGCTGCGGTCCTCCTCCGGCGACCTGTGTCGCTTGTTATGAACAGCATCTTCTCCATCTGCCCAGCGATTTGCTATTTCCATAAGTGCTGCTATTGTTTTTGGATTGGTTCTTCCCAAATCTTCGACCAAGTCCTTTCTTCGGATTACGGCAACGAACGCATCTATTTCTCTCTCGGCATATATGTTTTCTGCCGAGTTTTTGATGATGTTCCACCGCTGGATATATGCCCTCATAGGTTCATCATACTTTTGTCTACAGGCCCTTAGTTGCTCCAATGATGCGGGCTTCTTGCATGTGGATAAGAAATTCTTCACAAATATCTCCTCGAAAGTCTCTCAGCTGTCGATGGATCCAGGTGGCAGATTTTTTATCCATGATCTTACTTCTCCACTCAGGTGCACCTGGATGCTCTGCATGGCCATCGCTTTAGTTCCTCCTATCAATTTCACCGTCTCCAAGTAGTCGATTAACCAATCCTCATGATCTTGCAGGCCATCGAATTTCTTGTAGTTGTCAGGCAATTTAAACCCAGATGGGACCCGAGTTTTGCGAACTCGTCGGGTGAAACAAGGGAGTCCTCACATATCCTCCTCATCAACCTCAGGTGAATGCCGACGTTCTCTCCTTTCTTGCCGCGCTCTATCAACTCGCGCATGTGTTAATGCATCTCTTGCACCACTTGATCTTGGAGGATCTTGTATGACCACTGTGGGCCGTGGACTATTTTGTCTTGCTGCACCTTCAGGAGGCGTGCTAGTACTTGCGAATGTTGTTCCCATGGCTCCAACTCCTGCCATCTCCATATTGTACAACTCTTCTCTCGGGTCTCCAGGAGGTGGCCTGGATGCCAATATGAAAGCTTCAGTCGCCATATATCCTGCCTCCGGTGTTTTGAGAATGATATTTCCCCTTGTGTCTATTGACATAAATGACATGTCGAGGTTTTGAACTAGGTTCTCCCTCTCAGCTTCAGGTATATGCTGCAACCGAGATCTTGCTCTGTTGCGAGCTGCTCTATGACTGTCTCCTCTCGAAGTACGTGATTGTTGACTTAGCTCAGCCATTCGCCTGCTTGACGCGGAAGCTGCAGCCCTTCTCCTATCAAGCTCGGCTCTCTATTTTTCGAGTTCTCGACCAGCACGGGCGAGTTTATATTGGTACGCCTATAATTCTTCGGCTGCAGCAGTAGTAGTCATTGGCTCCGTGTCGTCGATAGCTTTTGCGGCTCTGTCCCAAGCTGCTTGTGGAAGCTGCACCATCTGACGTGGTGCAGGTCCCGAATATTTGGTGCCTAAACCTCGTGTAAGATCAGCGGGATCGACGTATGGATTAACCACATCATCGAAAGCCTCTGACGCTTCTTGCTGCGCGCGGCTTGTTTCTCCAATTACATAGACCTGGTGATTTTTCAGATTTTGACTTTTGTTGAGGTTGGTGACACCATCGTATAGATCGGCGAAGACCTCCTGAACAGAACTAGATTTGTCGATGAAGTCGAAGCTGTCGATACTATCCAAGTCAATGCTTATACTTGAGTCCGCAGATGACTCGAAGGATATGTTGCCGAAGAGTTTGACGAGTTGTTCGCTTGTTGCAGCCTTGCCGAAGCGTGGCGGTGAGATCTCCTCGGCACCTGACTCGAATGATGACGATGAATCCAAAAGATCGGAATCCACCACCGGCGTTCTCGACGAAACCGGAACCTCGAGACGATGCGATCCTTCTTTCCCGACGCGGAAGTAGAACTTTCCGAACGCCATCTCCATAGGCTCCTCCAGATGTGCATATGCATCCAAACGGGAGGGTGGGTGAGGAACAAAATCGACTAGATCAGTTTCGATTTGTTTACATCTATCCAACGCGTTGCTTGCCACCGAAGACGTCGACAATGTTGAGCGTGCCATCGAGATCAGCTCCTTGTCGCCTCTAATCCCCACAGACGGCGCCAATTGACAAGGTATCGACTTGTCAATGCCTACGGATTGTAGACTATGGTTTAGTCGGAAGTAGAGGGCAAGTAGATCTCGAAGGTTCAGCCGGAAAAGTACTTGACTGCTAGAAAATTAGGGTTGTGTTGACAATGAAATCGATCCTCTCTTTCTCCCTCGACTCCCCCTTATATAGGAGGTGGAGCCGAGGGTTTCGTGATATACAAGTTACAAAGTCCGGGGGACTCTTTGAGTTCGTCCCGTAATCGTTGCAAGTCATTATTCCTATTACAACTCTATCTTTCCAAACTATCTCTTAATTGAGCTTCCGAGCTTCCCAAACATCGGGTCATGGGCCTTCAGTAAATCCCAGGTACCATCTTCGGAAGGTCCATTGGGGATTCCTATGTCACTATTAGAATGGACAACATATCTGCAATAATGTTAAATAACATCGGTGACAGTGGATCCCCCTGGCGAAGACCTTTTCTGGTTTGGAAATAATGACCAATATCATCATTAACCTTGATCCCAACACTTCCTCCCTTGAAAAATTATTCGATGAGTTGACACCACTTTACCTTATCGTATGCCTTCTCAAAGTCAATTTTAAATATCAACCCGTCCATTTTCTTCCGATGAAGTTCATGAATGGTTTCATGTAAGACAACTACTCCTTCAAGAATATGTCGTCCTGGCATGAAAGTCGACTGTGTTGGACTAATGACTGTTTCGACAACTGTATTAGCTCTAATAGTAGAGACTTTCGTGAATATTTTCAAACTAGCATTAAGAAGACAAATTGGCTTGTATTGCTGGATTTGAACCGCATTCTCCTTTTTAGGCAACAGAGTAATAACCCCAAAGTTCAGTTTGAACAACTGAAGTTCCCCTGAATGCAGTTGATGGAACATTGGCATTAAATCACCCTTGATAACTTCCCAGAAGGTTTGGTAGAACTCAGCTGGAAAACCATCGGGTCCTGGAGATTTATTTAACTCCATTTGAAAAATAGCATCCTTGACTTCCTTCTCTGTGAATTAAGAAACAAGGATATTATTCTCCTCTTGGGTTAATTGTGGTATATCATGTGTATACTCCTCACTCAGTGTGAGGGTAGAAGTATCTGGCTCTCCAAACAGCTTCTTATAGTATTCAGAAATGTAGACTTGTAAATTTTCATCACCCACTATGGTTCCTTCCTCTTTTTCTAATTGAATAAAATTCTTTCTTCGATGTTTTCCATTTGCAATTAGATGAAAATATTTGTTATTGTTTCCCCCTTCTTGAATATGTTTTACCTTGGCTCTTTGTGCCCATTTAGATTCCTCATCTCTACGAAGCTTTGTTAAATCATCGTTTGCCTTTCTTAATTTTTCTCTCTCATCGTCATTTAGAGGAATTGACTCAGCTTTGAGATCCAATTCATCTATTAGAAGGAGCAACTTTTCTTTTTCTTTCTTATATTTTCCGCTTAAACATTTTGCCCAACCTTTAAGAAAACGCCTCAAATGTCTGATTTTATTCAACCAAATAGCAATAGGAGAATTCCCTCGAGTCTCAGCTTCCCATTCAGCTTTCACTATCTCAACCATGATGCTTCAAAAGAGAAGTGAGCTTTATTGCCAATATGAGCGTGAGTACTCGAATCAATTAACAAAGGGGCATGGTCCGAACCATTCCTTGTTAACGCTCGAACCGTGACAAGAGGGAATTTGTGTTCCCACTCAACAGTTGAGAGAATCCTGTCAAGCTTCTCATATGTTGGCCCTTCTCTTCGATTAGCCCATGTGAATTGCCTCCTTGAGAGAGCAATCTCTCTCAAGTTTAGGCTCTCAATTATGGCATTAAAAACAAAAGGCCAATGTGGCTTGAAGTTATCATTATTCTTATCCTCTCTTCTCCTTAATATATTAAAATCCCCACCAATAAGGGGAGGTGTGGATCCATTGTCACCCATCCTGGCAAGTTCAGCGAGAAATTCTGCTTTATGAGCATCTTGAGCAGCACCATAAACTGGCACTAATACCCACTCAAATCCATCATGTTTACATCTAACATGCAATTTAACACAGAAATCCCCAGCCTGAACTGTACCAACTTGTAACGATGTATTATTTATACCAACTACAATACCTCCAGACCTCCCATGAGGTGGAAGACAAAACCAAGAGAAGTCTAGCCCATTAGCCAGATTTTTTAGAAAAGGTACAGAAAAATTAGATCTCCCCGTCACTAAGGCGGTAAAATCTAATTTCTCCTCTCTTAATTGTTCTTTGACAAACAAATGTTTCGCAATATCACCAAACCCATCAGAGTTCCAAAATAATCATTTTAATGAACCCATTTTAAGAATTAGATTTGTTTTTGAATCTAGCGCTTCTCCGAACCCCAGACATGTCAAAATCTCTCTTCTTTCTAGGTTTTTTAAGTTTAATTAACGGCATAAGAAGGTCATCCTGTTCCATTGACTCTTGTGCCTCCTCTATTGTCAAATCTCCAGTAAGATTTGAAAACTTGGAGATTAGCAAGCTATTTTGTCCTTCTTCATTGTCTAGACTAAACTCTAAAGATCATCAGAGTTCTACTGACATCTACCTCCTTAATTGAAGCTGTAGCTTCCAAAGCTTCCTTTTTATTTTTTCCTAAAGATATCTCTATGCTACTTGCTCTACTCAAAATATCCTCAGCAGTCAAAGATGCAAAAGAATGCTTGAGTGACATATTACCTGGCGAAGGAAGATCATGCCTGAGGTTAACATTTTGCATTGCCCTCTCCAACTGCGTGGCATCTGCATTCGGTTGTGCTCGTATCCTCGAACAGACAGCGAAGGAGCTGCAATACCTCCAAAAGTCACCACCTTGTTCACCAGAGAATTCTGCTTTGTTGTCCCTTCAAGGTGTACTGTAGTAGCTATTGGAGAACCTGAAAATTGTCGCGTTACCATAGTTGGCGGCGGAGAATTTTCTATGTCAACAACAATACTAATACATGTTTTTCCCTGAAGCAACACCGTAGTCCATATTGAGGCAATGCGCAGAAGATCCTAGGCCAGTGGCCACACTTGACCCGTGCTGCAACTTTCCGTGTTGGTCAGCATACGCCTTGTCATGCCCCCCGGTCGATAGCGCATCTGGGCGAGCGGCAGGTGCCAACGGAGAAGCAGCAACCGGCGTGGCAGCTGCCAAAGCCGACTCGGAAACAGCGCAGGTGGGAGCAGCCTCCAACCCCTGAACGCCGTGTGTCTGGTCGGGCCCCACAGCAGCTGCAGCTGTTGCAGCTTTGGACAGCGGCGAGCGCTCCGACGCCACAGCGGCCCACAGGCACGAAGCACCAGGTACCAGGTCTCCTTGCATAGACGCTGCCCCCAGTGGAGTGTCGCCATGTGTAGGAGCCTGCACAGCTGCAGATTCCCTCGCCGTGGGGTCCACCGCGTGGTGGTCCGCTGCAGTACCTGTAGCCAATGGAAGCTCCCGAGCTGGCTGTGTGCCAGGAGACCATAGCCGCGTCATCCGGGCCGGCAGCGCAGCTGCCCGAGGCGGCTCGGTTTTCAGCGCCATGCGCTCGATTGGTGTCACGCCATGCAGCGCCTGGCTGTCCAGTGACAGTTTAGAAGTTGCCGTTGTAGACTGCATGGATCCCGGCGCAGCCCCTGACTGGATCATCATAGATCCCGGTGCAGCATCTTCCTGGAAAAACGTGCGCTCACAGATTCCTCATGTTTCCACATGCGGTAAAGGTATAGTGTCAAAAGAATTGCAATTTTCACCCGAATACAAAGATGATGATGAACAATGTTGTAATAAATGAGTAGATTCGGAAATATTAGATATAGTACCTTTGTTCAACAAAGCCTTATTAAGAGTACCAAACACCATTGGAACCTCAATTAGATGTTGAACTTGGTTGGCAACAAAACTCTTTGTGCTATTGACATTCTTCACCAACCCCTGCTGATTATTAGCATTACCAAGATGGTCATTGTTCATAGTCCTCTCAATATCCATATCTTTTAAACCATCAACATTATCTCCATGTGCTCCACTATCACCCCTCCATCATTATTGTCACCATTGTTACCCATGTCATCATTATCAATTTGAGTGACTGTTACCTGTTCTACCTCAAAATGGAGTTTAAAAAAAAACCTCTGGATAAAAACATCATAATCCTCTGGAATGAGGGTGTGATCCAGACAACCAATTCTAATCCTCAACACCTTGTGCTTTCTAGTGTGCACCATATCCACTTCATTTTTCATGACAAAGAGAGAGCCCACCGCCCACAAAGACAAAAAGTCAGTTCTCACATCTGCTGGTATCCCTCTGACCCGCAGCCAAACCTCAGGTAACATATATAAGGGATCCTCTAGAGCTGACCAATCCTCAAAGATGAGATCGGAAGCTTTATCAGGAACAGGATAAGTGCGGAAAGATTTCATCCTATGAGCTTCAGACTTGTTTGGAAATTTGACCCTAAACACATTGTTTTGAAAATTGTATATCTCCCATTGGAAATTCTCCACAGGTACAATCCTCCGCAAACATTCCGCGATCTCCGGTATAGTCATGGGGTCACCTTCAACACTAAATTTCACAAGCTTCACATTATCAACCTTAGGTTTATATGCACCCCCAGTAGGCACCTGAAAGAACATAAGCTGCTCAGCTGCAAACCCTTACCTGATGTGACCCTGTAGCCACAGGCTGAGACTGTTGCCCCATCGGAGTGGCAGACTGTGTTTGCCACCGAGACTGTGATACGTCTCCGACGTATCAATAATTTCTTATGTTCCATGTCATATTATTGATGATATCTACATGTTTTATGCATACTTTATGTCATATTTATGCATTTTCTGGAACTAACCTATTAACAAGATGCCGAAGAGCCAGTTGTTGTTTTCTGCTGTTTTTGGTTTCAGAAATCCTAGTAAGGAAATATTCTCGAAATTGGACGAAATCAACGCCCAGGGGCCTATTTTCACACGAAGCTTCCAGAAGACCGAAGAGTCAACGAAGTGGGGCCACGAGGTGGCCAGGAGGTAGGGCGGCGCGGCCCAAGCCCTGGCCACGCCGGCCTGTCTCCTGGGCCCCTCGTGACGCCCCTTGACCTGCCCTTCCGCCTACAAATAGCCTTCGTCGCGAAACCCCTAGTACCGAGAGCCACGATACGGAAAACCTTCCAGAGACGCCGCCGCCGCCAATCCCATCTCGGGGGATCCAGGAGATCGCCTCCGGCACCCTGCCGGAGAGGGGATTCATCTCCCGGAGGACTCTACGCCGCCATGGTCGCCTCCGGAGTGATGTGTGAGTAGTTCACCCCTGGACTATGGGTCCATAGCAGTAGCTAGATGGTTGTCTTCTCCTCATTATGCTTCATTGTCAGATCTTGTGAGCTGCCGAACATGATCAAGATCATCTATCTGTAATGCTATATGTTGTGTTTGTTGGGATCCGATGGATAGAGAATACTATGTTATGTTGATTATCAATTCATGTCTATGTGTTGTTTATGATCTTGCATGCTCTCCGTTATTAGTAGAGGCTCTGGCCAAGTTTTTACTCTTAACTCCAAGAGGGAGTATTTATGCTCGATAGTGGGTTCATGTCTCCGTGAATCTGGGGGAGTGACAGAAACCTCTAAGGTTATGGATGTGCTGTTGCCACTAGGGATAAAACATTGATGCTATGTCCGAGGATGTAGTTATTGATTACATTACGCGCAATACTTAATGCAATTGTCTGTTGTTAGCAACTTAATACTGGAAGGGGTTCGGATGATAACCTGAAGGTGGACTTTTTAGGCATAGATGCATGCTGGATAGCGGTCTATGTACTTTGTCGTAATGCCCAATTAAATCTCACAATACTCATCATAATATGTATGTGCATGGTCATGCCCTCTCTATTTGTCAATTGCCCAACTGTAATTTGTTCACCCAACATGCTATTTATCTTATGGGAGAGACACCTCTAGTGAACTGTGGACCCCGGTCCAATTCTCTATACTGAAATACAATCTACTGCAATACTTGTTCTACTATTTTCTGTAAACAATCATCTTCCACACTATACATCTAATCCTTTGTTACAGCAAGCCAGTGAGATTGACAACCTCGCTGTTTCGTTGGGGCAAAGTACTTGGTTTGTGTTGTGCAGGTTCCACGTTGGCGCCGGAATCCCTGGTGTTGCGCCGCACTACATCTCGCTGCCATCAACCTTCACGTGCTTCTTGATTCCTACTGGTTCGATAAACCTTGGTTTCTTACTGAGGGAAACTTGCCGCTGTACGCATCACACCTTCCTCTTGGGGTTCCCAACGGACGCGTGTCGAACGGAAAGACAATACGTCAACCACGCGCATCAGACTGCATCACCCAAAACTGAAGCAGACAACCCTTCAGCCCCTCCTTTCTGAACTGCTGCAGTCAAAGCCGCAACTACCCCTTGCATAGCTTCTTTAATCAACTCAGGAGTAATGCCAGCTAGGTTGGTGCCACTTTGAATCCCTGCATCATTATTAGTCGCAACATTGTTCTTGAATTGATTATAATTTGCCCTACCACCATTGTATCCATAACGGTTGTTGCCACTAAAACTATTGTTTCATACTGCCTAGGTCGATACTGCTCCATTACGGTGGTAGCTGTTGTAATTCATACCTCTATTGAACTGACTAAATTCACCTCCAAACTCCATATTGGAGTATTGCCCGTGTCCAGCATCACGGGAGTCACCAGCCATACCGCTGGCCTCGCCAACAGCGAACGTTCCTTGCCGACCAGCATTGTTGAAACCAACACCATGGCCAACATTGGCGCCCGATGCTCCGTTGAAGCCAGTACCCTGGCCTTCCAAAGCAGCACCACCACGACCACCGTGGCCATCAAAAGCAGCACCACCATGACCACTGTGACCATCGAAGCGAGCACCGTGGCCGTTTCCATGGTGTCCGCCCCGTTCTCCGCCAGGGCCATGGTGACCGCGGTCACCGCGCCCGCCACGGTCACCGCGTCCTCGCCCTGGACCACTTCCACGACCCGGACCGAATCCCGCACCGCCATGATTCATCCTCGGTCGACCCCTCTCCGCGCCGCCCACAGTTTCTCCGCCGCCAGTACGTGTCGAGGTCGTCCGTAGCCGCAAAACCCTAGAGTTCGTTGCCAAATATGCCCAGTAGCGTTTTCAGCGTTGACAGAGAGTTTTTGTGGCGTTGTTTGGATGGGTTGGGCCTTGGCACGGCGGGCTTCACGACGAGCAGCATTATGTGCAGGAGGCCGACCAGGAGCCCGAGATGGAGTCGGATTCGAAACCAAGCCCAGTAGCTTGTGTTTTGAATTCCGCAAATTATGTGAATCAGAAACGGAAACTTCCAAAAAAACGCCGATCTGTTCCGACGCCGGACCACCGTCCACCCCGCGACATCATCGGCGGCGAGGGGGAATGTGGTGGGCTCTAACACCGGCAACTTAGAGCATGCCGGGGAAGAACTACAGGCCGGCGAGAGGGATGAGGATCATACCATGCCGACTGCAGAATCGAACTCACGAGCTGCCAGACGTTGCCGATGTTGTCGGTCCCAGAGCTTCTGAGCTCACCGGAGTAGGCCAGATTGAGATTCGATCAAATCCCTTGTGTTGTCCGGCGTAGGCGATCGACAGAGGTAGTCCGACGCCAGCACCGAACACCCAGCCTCCTCTTCTTCCTCCGAACTGGAAGGACAATCTTCAGCAGATATCGCCAAAAACGCCCGAGATCGACCCTTGCCGACGATAACGATCGTAGCAGAGGCTCCTCACCGCCAGAACCGCCCACACAGACGGCAGATGGCAGTGTCGGGAGCTCATCGCCGCAGTCGCCCACGCCGGATGGCCGCGACGGAGGTTCACCTCCGCAGTCGCCAGAAGGCCTAACGGTCATAAAACTGCCAAAGAATTCTAGCAATTCACCATGTTTATGGTGTGTTGTTGTTTGTTTGTAGATTGTGATTGTGCCGACTGCAACGTGTGTTCTTGTGAAGATTGTGCCAACTGTCCATCTCATCAAGGCAAGTGACACACCAATCACAAATGTCTCAGTTTTTATCTGTGCACTCTAGTACTTTTTGTAGTATACATGTATATGGTTTCATGCTTCCTTTTCACTCCCAGTAGTTTAGCTACCCCCACTTGACTTCTTCATCGTTATTAAATTTATTTGTTGCTTAGATATGCTATAAAATGATTTTGTTAGTGAGATATGGAAAACAACTAAGTTTAATAAACTACCTTGGTGGAATTGGCTTTGCTTGGTTTATGTTGAGTGGTTACACTATGGTCATGTCTATGAACCGCCGTGTGTATCGCACTTGTGAACGGCCACCCAGGAACAAAGAGATTGTAGACAACCTTAATCATTAACTTATCGTACAGCCACATGCTAATATGGGCTCTGGTTTAACATTGTACGTTGTGAGACCTGAGCCCTGCATGATAGATGATGTAGGGAAATGTAGGTTGGCACGGGTCCGTAGAGAAAGATCTGGGGATCACTTCGGAAAATTCTCGTCCTAGTTAACATCTGTCCATGGAGAAAAATGTGCATCATGGAAGAAGAACATACTAGGTCATGTGGGTAAATTTGCACAATCTCTGCAGAGTGTTAAATCTAAGTACTTAGCCATGTCCCTGGTTACGGACAATTTGAGCGAACTGACAAGGGTTCTGCTCGCAAGTCACCTCATCCAAAATTCTTAAATTAAAATTTGATACAACTTGATTAGGTGGGCATGAAGGATTCACCGGGGTTTTACTGGTAGTTTCCAGGATTTCATCAGGGTTTTACCGATGGATTCCAGATTCATGTGTAAGAGGTTTCACCGGGGTTTTACCGGTAGTTTCCAGGATTTCATCGAGGTTTTACTGATGGATTCCAAGTTTAGTATTAAAGAAAATGATTTAAAAAAGATAGGAGAAAACTGGCTTTATGAAAATTATGCCTAAGCTCTACGAACCAAATGAACACGTATGTGTCAGGTTGCCATTTAAGTCCACCACAGTGTCATCTTGCCAATACAATTCTAAATGTACTGACCTTCGGACTATAACATTTTATGTTGCAAGTTACTCTTCTAGCTGAAGTTTGATAGTTTAGGTTCACGAGTCTTTGCTCAACATGTCTGCCTGTGGCGCCATGAAGAAAGAGGGCTCCATGCTTGAAGTTTTATGCTGCTATGAACTCTGAATTAAAGCTAGCTTGAGGGCTATGCAATTTGTAATGAACTATTTATTATTTCCGCTGGATCAAATGTTGTAATAATAAACTTTTCTACTCGATATTTCATCCGAGACTAGCACTGTAACACATTATACCCTATATAATTTTCAATCAATTTAGCACCCCTCATAGCGTTTTGGTCACTGTAGATGAGCTATTTATTCACTCTTACATCTGCCCATTAGATGACACGTAGCCTCATCTGTCAATGTTTCTTTACCTTGACCGATCAGTTATTTTATAATCTTTTTTTCTTTGGTTAAATGGGCTACCGGCAACCGGTTGTAAGGCGGTTAGGCGTTTTATCCTTGCGTGCCCCTTCCGGTTAGATGTGCAAAAAAAGAAAATATCAATGCGTAGTCCCCATCTTTCACCGCTTAGAGCATCTCCAGTCGCGTCCCCCAAAGGGATTTGGGGCGCGCCGGACAGAAAATGCGTTCCAGCCGCGTCCCCCAAAACCCTTTTTTGTCCGGCGCGCCCCCATTCGGTGTCCGGCGCCCCGAGCCCGTCCCCGTCCCACAGGGGACGCACCGGGGACGCCGGACACAACGAAAAGCGAGGTGGGCTCCCACATGTCGGCGACTATTTGCATAAACCGTTGGTTCGCGCCTCTTTTCTCGTCGCTCCTTCCTTCCCGCGCCTCTTTTCTCGTCGCTCCTTCCTTCCCACCCCACCGCCGCCGCTGGATTTCCCGGCCGTTTGGGCGTCTGATCTGTGCTGAGAGTCGGCACCGTTGTCGCGGCTGGGCTCCCGCCGGTCGTGGTGCCGCCGCCGCGTCGCCAGCGCGTCCCAGAACGCGCCGTCAAATCCGCCCCACCTCCGCGCACAGAAGGTGCTCGACGACTTGCCAGGTAGGCGCGATTGGCCGCTGTTTGTTGCGTCGTCTGCCTCGGCGCAATTTTAACCATTGATTTTGCTTTAGCCATGGACAGCGACGATGAGCTGGTTGCCCTGCTGCTGGAGGACGAGCAAGCCTTCAACGACGACCTGCGGGAGCATTTGCTGATCATCGCGTCCCTGCAGGACATGCTTGACGCTGAGACGGAGAAGAGGAAGAGGCCGCGCCGCGGAGGATCAAGGCCGGGAAGAAGGAAGTCCAAGCCCCGGCAGAGGATGGAGGGGCATGCCATGCTGCACAACGACTACTTCGCCGACGAGGCAACACATGCCGACAATTTTCGGCGCCGGTACAGGATGAGCAAGGGGATGTTCATGAATATCCTCCATGGCATTCGAGAGTTCGACCCCTACTTCAAGCTCAAGCTCGACGCTGTAGGCGTCCTCGGGTTCTCGTCGATTCAGAAGTGCACCGCCGCCATGAGGATGCTTGCATACGGAGCACCTGCCGATACACAGGACGACTAACTTCGCATGAGTGAGTCTACTGTCATTGAGTGCATGTACAAGTTTTGCCGAGCTGTGGTGGGAAAGTTTGGCAAATACTACTTGAGAGGGCCAACTGCGGAAGAGACTGCAAGGATCATGGCACAAAATGCTGCCAGAGGATTTCCTGGAATGCTTGAAAGCATCGATTGCATGCACTGGGCATGGAAGAACTGCCCGTTTGCTTGGCAAGGTATATATACAAAGTCCGTCATGGATATTGCAGTGTGGTGCTTGAAGCTGTGGCAGATTATGACCTGTGGATTTGGCATTCTTTCTTTGGCATGGCGGGATCACACAATGACATCAACGTGTTGCAGCGGTCTCCGGTGTTCAGCAGACTAGTGGAAGGGCATGCTCCACCATGCAACTATGAGATCAATGGCCACCAATATACCAAAGGCTATTATCTAGCCGATGGTATATATCAAAAATGGGCCACTTTTGTCAAAACAATCTCGAATCCATCAGGTCTGAAGAATTCCCACTTTGCTACACGACAGGAGGCTTGCAGGAAGGATGTCGAGCGGGCATTTGGTGTGCTTCAAGCACAATTTGCCATTGTCCGGTACCCTGCTCTAAGCTGGTCTCACGACCAAATGTGGGAGGTGATGCAGGC
Source organism: Lolium perenne (assembly GCF_019359855.2). Classification (NCBI taxonomy): domain Eukaryota; kingdom Viridiplantae; phylum Streptophyta; class Magnoliopsida; order Poales; family Poaceae; genus Lolium; species Lolium perenne. The sequence continues at coordinate 117,489,122 of NC_067244.2, read as the reverse complement.
TTGTGTGATCATGCACAACATGATCATCGAGGATGACCGCAAGAATCATGTTAGGTCACATGTTGGTCCCTATGAGTGTCAATGCCCTCTTGCGGAGGTTGATCATGAGTTGCCTGCAGATTTTGATGATTTTCTCGCCATGCACGCAGAGATCCGTGACAGCAATGTGCATGAGCAACTTCAAGCTGATCTCGTTGAGCATTTGTGGAGGATCAAAGGAAATACTGTGGCACCTTGATGTAGCATCTAGCCCTATTTATTATATTTGATTACTTGTTTTATTATTTGTTGTAATTTAATTTGAAAACAATCCTCGCAAACATTTTTATTCATATGCTACATTTGATAAATGGTTTATATGTTAAAAAAAAGTAATTTAAATGTTTGGGGGCAGCGTTTAGGGGACGCGGCTGGGGAGCGACGTCCCCCAAAAACGGCACGAACAAAACACGTCCCCCAAACGCTCGATCCGACGCGCTTTGGGGGACGCTTTGGGGACACGACTGGAGATGCTCTTAGACTGATTCTTCCATGAAATTGCCGCAACGCTTTGGCCGAACTGTCGAGAAGGAGAGGAGCAGACCTCGCAGGTCATCCCCACTCTCCACCCACGCCGCGTGGGTGTACCCCGCCGAAGTTGTACTCCTCCACGTCTCGCATGGCCGGAGTAGTAGCACCAGAGGAAATCGGCAGGGAAGGAGCGCCTCTGACGGAGATATGCAGGCAGGTAGTTCTCAACGTGCCCTTGCCTCTCCCTTGCCCGATCTCTTTTTCTCCAATCTGCTCACTGCCCTAATCTTCCAAGTCCGAGCCCCCCTCCCCTCTCTCCCATGGCCGTCAGCCTTCTTTCTCTCCTTCTTTTCTCTCTCTCCGATATTGGACCTGTAGTACCGGCGGCTGACTGACGGCCGGAGAGGGCTTGGCGTATGGGGTCCTTCCCCATCTTCTCATTCCGATTTGGTTTTGTTTTTGATTTTCTTGCATCTTTTCGTTCATCCTATGTCCTTGCAGGTTATTGGATTTTGGTCGCCCTCTCTGCTCCGTCGGGAGGATGTGTGCTAGCTGACCGTATTAACCTGTTCAGAGACCGACTGAAAGAAGGTTCAGTTTACACCTTTGAAATGTTCATCGTCCCTAATCGCACGGAGGTAAAAAAGTAACTGATCATCCTTATAGAATTAGGATTACTCTGCTCACAAAGATAGAGGAGATTACTTCAGAGAGTTTCCAAATAGGAAACAATACACTCTTATCAGGTGCTCACTTTATCAAGCTCTATTGCTGGTATTAAATCTGCTAAACCTCATTGTCTTTTTATTTTACCTACTTTTCGGCTCCTATAAGATTTTTGTATACTATACTTAATATTTATCCTTTTTCATATGGTGTAAGACGTTGGCTTGGTGACAATGCAGACATATATTATTCCATCAAGGACATGTCAAGACTCAAGGAGAAATATTTACCTCAAAGATGCAAGGTATAATTTCACCACCTATGCCAGCAAATGATTTTAGCACCTATGCCAGCAATTTTTAAATTTATTGAGAGTTAACTAGACTAATATTATGTAATTACTGTAAGTGGTGAACAAGCTATCGTCACCTTATGGGGAGAACACGCAGAAGCTTTTGATGCTGCCTTGCTGCACGAGTCATCTTTTCAAGACAGTATTGTTGTACTTTTTGTTGGCATGGCCATTGCCCAGTATTTAGGTACGTCGCTTCATATGACCATGAAGGCAATATTCATCAATTGAATCCATACTTATCAAGCTACTACAGTGTGGATACTATCACAGGAAAGTTGGCCTTCAAGAGCACATCCCAAACTCGCTGGCATGTCAATATACCAATTCCAGAAATGTCAGACATACAGAAAAGGTAAGATACAGTAAACAGTAGAATTAATGTGATGCTATATAATTCATGCTTCCTGCAAAAAGTAACTCTTATTACGGTATCCATGATCACCCACACAAGATAAAGTTGGCAAGGTTAAGGAAATACAAGAGCTGAGCCAACCGAGACAACGCTTTATGATCTGGCTAAGAAACCAAGAGATGACATTGTGGTACGTACTCGCGTGTCACCTGAAAAAACCATCAGAAACAGCTAACTCAAGTATATTAGTTCTCAGGCCGCGCACCGTCTCAACCATTGGCAAAATAATTAATCCCTGACTGCACTTACCCGGTAAGCTTGCAGGTGTCCCTTAAACTCTTCCGCTATCGTTGCGTGATTGTATCTTTTCAATAATTTGTTCTCACTACATTGTTTCGTAGGTTCTATTCCTAGCACTGAAGACATTAAACAGATCAATGAGGTTGTGAATGGCTTGCATTATTTTTTTGGCTTTTGCTAAATCAGGATCTAGAGTTATAGATCATCTCCTTTCGGTACGAACTCCTGAATATTGATAATACCATAGTTTTTCGTTAACTTTGTGCTTATTAATCACACCTTCGAGCAGATAGGAGATGATGCAGCTCTAGGCACACTTCCTAAAATGGTGAGATTTAGTAAAAAGGTGGAACTTCAAAGCTCTCCTTTTTATTGCTGTATTTTCTTAAAGTAAATCATAAAATAGAACAAGACACAACAAAACTGTTGTGCCCAATGAGCACTAAAGAGCAGCCTTAACTTAAAGCCCCTCTATTCCGTATACGAATTTTAGATATAACCTTACAGTGTGAATTACAGAATGTTGCCACAGTCTACTGCTTGACTCAAATGTCTGATGTGCTGTGTCTACTGACTTTTGATGGACACATGGAATGGCCTGATTTAGAAAGTTCAGCATCAATATGATTATTCGGTAAGATAAATATGTTTGAATACAAAAGGTTGGATTGGCTAAAAAAATAGAAAAAAATCTGTTTCTCACCAGAATATATGCTTGAATTGGTAAGTGTCCTATGCATATCTCTTTCCTTCATAAATATTCTTGCTACAGGTTTTGTGTGAAACCGTGTTGTTCTCTTGGTCTATGAACCTGCCGTGTTAGGTGTTATGTCTTGCTTTCTCTAACAATGGTTCTACAGACATAGTTTCAGGCAGATAGCATTATTGAAGCATGTTTTCGTACAAAAAGTTAAAGAAATAATCGATGTGCTATTTTCTTCTTAGTATCTAATTCTTCCAATTTGCTTGCTTTCCGATGACTAATTTAGGGTTTGTTTCCTGCTTCTTTTTTTAAGAACAAACCATGCTTTTACTTTTCTTTTGGTCATAAGTTTAAGTACTGCTATGGTAATCTGTCAGAATCTATTTTCTTTGGGCATTTCTACTGAAATACATATTCTCATAGCTAACCACATAGCGGCAATTGCAGGTCCAAGATTCCAAGGACGTGTTCAGACACTTAGCCAAACTTATTTGCAGCTGGTGGTGGTAATTACTCGGTTCAGAAGCTGAATACAAGACCTCGTGAGCTAAAGTCACTTGATGCATTTAGTTTAAATAGAAGAGGAAGCAACGAGCAGAGGGCATGCTGACCAGTAACCTGATGCGCCGCTGCTCTCGTGACGGTCACCTCCGTCCCCAATGTATGCCCCCGTACAGGGGATTCTCACCATCTTCCTCCCCTAGATTACTCACTTCTGTTTTTCTCTTTCTGTCATACCCCCAGCTTCTGGTGCTTCGCAGCTCGCTGATGCATAACTGCTTTCCGCTGAGCAAAGGCTCCAGGGCGGACAAGAGTGCACAGACTATGATGTGCGCGTATGGCAGAAGCAAGAGAAGGACATGGAGCAGGCGACGAATCGGCAGTAGAGTTCATGGGAGCATGATAGGCTGCTCGCAGCTCGCCTGTGTCGATAGGCTGAATTGGGGAGCAGAGCTGGTGGGACTTGGGAGTAGTAGTAGAGATGGCAAAAGGGAACCGGATTATCAGGGCGAGAAACGCTGGGAATGCATGCGCTGTCACTCTTGCCATGCATTTAGTCAACCAATATAGAAATTTAAATTTATCTCTAGCAGTTAGTTGATAATGATTAATATCACAAAATTGGTTTCTCCTAAAATTACACTATCAATTTGATTGTAAGCTTTTCAACAATTGATATTCAGATAATATGCTTTCTTTTTTTCCTTTCTCTAACTTCACTAAACAGTGGAAATCTCAAGCAACTTAATCAAAAGTGTAGAACTCTCAACTCATAGATTCAGCTGCAGAAATCCATTATGCAAATTGAATCTTCAAGTAAACAAACAAATCTCGAGATTTCTGCAGCTGAATACAGCGTGTCTACAAGTAAATTTACTTTGCCGTTTGCCCCTTCTATAGCTCAAGATTTCGGACATTCAAACAATCAATTCGAGGTTTCGGCACCTGCTGCCTGCACTCTTCCAGTACTCGGACTACTTATAGTATATGGTTAACTTGAATTTTTTTCGATAAAGAGATGGTTCACTTGCATACCAACCTATAGTTTTGTGTGCTCGAATTTTACACTACACACATACTGAGTGCAGTCTTCAGAGAGCTAAACTAACTGGCAGTTAGGTTCAGATTGACACGAATTTAGTTATTTAATACTCCCTCCGTTCCTTTCTATAGTGCCTATAGATTTTTGGCATTTGTTTCAGAATATAAGGTTTTAGCTTAGATTTTTTTCAATTACTCCCTCCCCGTTCAGCTCTCAAATCGTTCAGCTCCCAAATGTGTTATGGTAAGTTAGAAAGATATGGATTTCCCAAATTTTACGTTGATCTCAAATCGTTCAACTAGGGGTCTTGTGTAAAAAATACTCTTACGCTAATTTCCGTGCCAAAAAACTATAGGCACTATAGAATGAAACAGAGGGAGTAACTGAAACACACTAAAAATATGCATCCAAATAGGGATTGTTTACTTCTAGCAAATCAGTACAGAAAAACGTACCGATTATCAGCAAATCGACTGAATTTACTTGCTACTGCTCCCCGCACAACGACGGTATCTGCTCCCCACCGCATCCGCTCTGCCAAAATATGGGACCTGTCTGTGAAATCAATGATCACATATAGCACCATGTACGCAGATCGCACCGCATCGGTCCAACTCCACCGCCACAGCCGGAACACCACTTCCCGCTCTTGCCAACGCAGCACCTGCAGCCCACACTAGCAGCTCCGGTACCAGCAAAAATTGCCGCCGCCACGGCATCCACGGCAACGCATATCACCTCTCCTTCCGCCGTAACGGCGTATACCTCCATTTCTATCAGCTCCGCCATACCAACCCCCACACCAGTGGAGAGAAGCTCCTTACGCCACTGTCAACGAAATAGAGCAGAAAAAAAAACTCTACAGCGAGAAAGCCTTAGGCAATCTAAAATGCCACCTAACTAATGAAACTTTTAAGTCAGCCCAAACGGAAATACAGGCCGAATCGTGCTTACTGGGCCGGTGGTCGGTTTAGGCTTTTTTTTTTCGCCATAGCGACAGTTCCAAGGTCACCCAGGAAGGTGAGCTTTCCAAATCTATGTGTGGTTCTCTTCCTTTTGTGTTGTTCTTTTTTGTCAATCTACACTGCTGGTTGCTCCTTCTTTATCTCCTTTCCGCAGCAGATGTGGCTCTCCTATACGTTTTTCTATCCTTGTTTACCCTCTTTGCCTTCAGGTTATGTCTCTTCTTGCACTGTTATCCTTTTTTTTCATATCAGTAGTTTTAAAAGTAGGTTAAAAAGAAAATGATACGGCTCCTTTTGAGTTTAAGAATATACGGCATTTACGAATAGTTCCAATTTGAGAACCCACTGGGTTACATTGTTAGAAGATTTGTCCTTTGCCAACTACCTATGTTTTGGGAAGCATTTAATCAACTTGATGCATATGTGTTTTTTTTTTTTGCTTGCCATTGAGAGTAAAGGAGTGTGCTTAAATGTTTTAGTCATGGTCTTTTTTTTTTGCACGTCCATTTTCGACCTCATTAGTTTTCTACAATGTATTCTTGCACGTACACGTGAATGCATTATCTTCAAGCATTTATTGGGGCATGGTTTCATGTACTTTTTATAACTAATACCAGTGTATGCTTGTGTTTCTTCTCAATTGATTAGTCTGAGCATGTTTATTTTTTTTTCTGTTAATGTTACCGTCAACCTGGTTTGAATGATAAGATGACATGTGTACCTTTTTCTAGCTAGGTGATGTGTTTGTACCAAGATGATCCAAAACCAGTTCTATGTTACAGCTGCCAGAGTAGGGCATAATGTATACTCCAGTGTTTATCTGATTTTTTAAAAGTTCTGCAGCACTGATGGTGGAAAATCTGGTTGAACCTTCCGTGTTTTATTCAAACTGGTCAATGAAGCAGTCTACTCACAGCTTAAAATCATTTCTACCATTATTACAGGTGTTCATTAGATTTTCAATATTATATCTCCCTAATTTGCGTAAATAATGTCAAACCTTGGTATATATTTTTTCCAAACTGAAGAATACAAATGATTACATATACCTTTATGCATGGAAATTCAGCCAAAGTGTTCCGTCTATTTTATTTTTATTTTATTTTTAATTTCTTACCTATCAAGGATAGCAGAAAATAAATTCATATATGGATGAGCCTTCCCAATAAATCAACCTACGGATAATTTTGTGCAAGTCAATGCTTTGCCATCACCAACACCAAACGGCCACAGCGTGGAAAGAATAAATTCATATATGGATATGCCTTTCCAATGAATTAAACCTACAAATAATTTTGTGCACGATCAGCGCAACGCCATCACCATCACCAAAAGGGCGTGCGGCGTTGCAAGTGCTTAAACAATTAGCACTAATTCAGGCTTAATAACATTTTGCATACAAAAGGCCACGGGCGCGGCGTGCGCCGCGCCACTACCTCCTAGTTGATTATCACTTTTCAAGGTGAGGTCACTACAACTTTTCATTAGTGTTTAGTAATGCTGAAATCAAGATTTGTTGTTTTTGTTGAGCCCAAAATACAACATACTTCAATCTGGAAATTTACACACCAATAGATTTCAACATTCTCTACATCAATATATTTTTTTCAAAAAAATTTGAAATGTTTAATATGAAATTTTCGTGAGTTCAAAAAGTGTCCTACATGTAGCCCGAGCTACAAAAATCCATTCTCGAGTAAGATATGTCAATCGATATAGGAAGCGTAACCCTAGCTTAGGGTCCGCGGTGCTTATATATTGTAGACATACAGTGGGCCACCTCGTGTATATGCGAGGGGTTACAATACGGATACAAATACAGGGGATATACAGAAATACATGTACAACTAGAGATATAACTTAACACACACCCCCCCCCCCCCCCCCCCTCAATCATAACTTGTCTAAGTTAAGATTGCGACGAAATGTCTCTAGTTGCCTTATAGAAAGTGGCTTTGTAAATCCATCTGCAAATTGATCTCCAGAAGGAACGAACCGTATGTCTAGAAGTCTCCGAGCAACTCTCTCATGAACAAAGTGATAATCCACTTCAATATGCTTTGTCCTAGCATGAAACACAGGATTAGCAAAGAGATACGTTGCACCAATATTATCGCACCAAAACACAACCGCTCGAGTCTATGATACTCCCAACTCACGAAGCAGTGATTGCACCCAAATTATCCCAGATGTAGCATTAGCTAGATACTTATACTCAGCCTCCGTACTGGACCATGATACTATGGCTTGCTTACGAGCAGTCCAAGAAATCAGATTCGATCCCAAGAACACAGCAAACCCACCAGTTGATCTTCTATCATCAGGACACCCAGCCCAGTCAGCATCAGAGAATGCACTGACCAAAGTAGAAGAAGACCTGCTCAATCTCAATCCAAGAGCAATAGTACGACGCAAATATCGCAAGATTCTCTTGACTGTTGTCCAATGTACTGTAGTTGGCGCATGCAAAAAATAACACACCTTGTTGACTGAAAAAGAGATATCTAGCCGTGTCAAAGTAATGTACGGCAAGGCTCCAACAATACTCATGTAAGAATCCTCACTACTCAAAAGTTCACCATCAGTCAAGGATAGTTTTTCAGACACTGACAAAGGAGTATCAACAGTCTTACACGGCTGCATATTTACTCAGCCAATCAACTCATTTGCATACTTCTCTTGAGACAGAATAATACCATCACGCACTAACCTCAATACCAAGGAAGTAATGGAGCTCACCCAAGTCTTTCAGGGCAAAGTCAAGCCCCAAATTATGAAGAAGAACATCCACAGCCTTCTATGATGAGCTAGCAACAACAATGTCATCAACATAGATCGACATAAAGATGGATACACCCCCTTTGTTGCAGAAAAAATAGGAAGTAGAAAAACCGAGATCCCTCCTGCTCCGACATTGCGGCAGAGCTGGCCCCAGACGGGGACCCAACGGAGGAGGCGGGCGAACCCGGGGCTGCAACGCGAGGAGGGAACGACGCGACAGCGGGGGACCAGCTAGGGGCAACAGGACGCAGCTGCGCTGCAGGCGGATCGCGCGCCGATCCCGATGGTGATCGCCTAGGCTGTTGTGCCAATGATTGGCCAGCAGAACATGTCAGTAGAATCCTCTCCAGGATCCGTGCCAGGAACTGAAACCATCACCAGGTACAAAAAATTCACCAGATTCATGTAAAACCAACTCATCAACAACATCATTAGCATGATTAGCGTCAGATGGTCCCTGTAATTCATTCCCCACGCGACCATGCAAATTAAGTGGTTGCAAATTTAGGGGAAGAAGATTGACTTCAGCACGCAAACGCGCACCCGCATTAGAATGAAGACTGGCAAAAGGAAACATTGTCTCGTCAAACACAATGTCGCGAGAAATATACACACGACCACTAGAGATATCGAGACACTTGTAACCTTTATGAAGACTTCTATAGCCAAGAAAAGCACATTGTTTGGAGAGAAATTCTAACTTGTGGCGATTATAGGGGCGAAGATTGGGCCAACAGGCACACCCAAATATGCGTAGAAAGGAGTAGTCCCCCTTTTTTCCGAAGAGGCGCTCCATGGGATTTTGAGAATTGATGACCTTGCTAGGTAGACGGTTGATAAGATAGACAGCGGTTAGAAAGGCGTCATCCCGAAATTTCAACGGCATGGATGCATATGCAAGAAGAGAGAGGCCAACCTCAACAATATGTCGATGTTTACACTCAGCTGGGCCATTCTGCTGATGCGCATGGGGACGAGATACAAGATGGGATATGCCAACATGCTGAAAAAAGGAATTGAGTTTTTGATATTCTCCTCCCTAATCAGCTTGCATGCCTATGATTTTTCGGTCAAACAATATCTCAACATGATGTTGAAAATCACGAAATTTTTGAAACACGTCAGAATTATTTTCCAGGAGATAGATCCATGTAAACTTGCTATAGTCATCAATAAAACTCATTTTGTATCGAAAACGACCAAAAGAATCAGAGGTTGGGCCCCAAACATCCGAAAACACAAGTTCAAGAGGAAACTTCGATACACTTGATGACTTAGGATAAGGAAGTTGATGACTCTTGGCCATTTGACAAGCATCACACACAGACTCTTTATTTAACTCACTAAATGGGATATCATTATCACGAAGAACTTGATGAACCACAACCGACGACGGATGTCCTAGACGCCTATGCCAAAGCGATGAAGAAGACTTGACGACACCATGAGCTTGATGACCAAGAGGAGATGTGGTTGACGATGGAAGTGGATAAAGCCCATCCACACATCTACCTTGGAGCAGAACCTCCATCGTGTCCTGATCCTTAAGAAAGAAAGAATTAGGCCAATACTCAACAAAGCATGATTATCACGAGTTAGATGACTTGTGGAGAGAAGACTTTTAGTAGCTTTTGGAACATGGAGGATATTATTAAGATGCAAGTCATGACTAGGGGTATGAAAAACAGAAGAACCAACATGACATATATCCATACCTGCACCACTAGCCGTGTGAATTTGATCATTGCCATTATATCGATCCCTCACATGTAGCTTGTCCAGCTCTCCCGTGATGTGATCAGTTGCTCCAGTATCGGAGTACCAGTTGGTGTCAATACCATATTGTCCAACAACAACACCTGCAGACTTCTCCGGGCCACGATAATTTTTCTGAAACCTCTTCCAGCAAGCCAGAGCAGTGTATCCTTCCTTGCCACAGACCTGACAAACAGGCCTAGGACCATCACCATATTGTTGCCGAGGTCCTTGATTGCCACGACCACCATTGCCGCCTTTGTTGCCACGTGACTGGTAGCCCGCGTTGTTCATAGCGATGTTGCTGCTCATATCTTGGTTTCTGCTCATATGGACGCTGATCAGGGTAGCCTCCACGACCACCACGGTAGTCACCACGACCACCTCTTGTTGATGCATTCACTGACGAATCTCCAGTCGGGCTCTGGCTCTCAAGCCGTGCTTCATAGGATATAAGCTGAGCATAAAGATCGCTCATACTGATGTATTTGTCCGCCTTAATCAAGGCAGTAATTGCAGCAACAAACCCATTGTAGGGCTCATCATCGAGACCAGCGAGCACATATGATATCACATCTTCGTTGTCAAGCGGTTTTCCTGCCGTAGCCATCTCATCAACAAGATTCTTGATCTGATTGAAATAGACTACAACTGTCTTGTCCTCCTTACGGCACTTGTTCAGCTGGAATTTGACCGAGTCAGAGGTGGGCCGCGATCAAGATGGGCTTGAAGAATATACATGGAAGAATATATGAGAATCGGCCTTATATACAAAGTTTGGGCTAGTTTGCCCGTGTATCTGTAATATAGTAGGATACGTGTCGGTTAGTTAGAATTTGGCTCGTGCACGGTTGGGATTATTCCCACGTTAGAAAGTCTACGGACTATAAATATGTATCTAGGGTTTATGAAATAAACAACAATCACGTTCACCACAAATCAATCTAGGCGCATCGCCAACTCCCTTGTCTCGAGGGTTTCTTCCGGGTAAGCATCATGCTGCCTAGATCGCATCTTGCGATCTAGGCAGTACAAGTTTATTCGTTGTTCATGCGTTGCTCGTACTGAAGCCTTTTTGATGGCGGGCAACGTAGTTATCTTAGATGTGTTAGGGTTAGCATTGTTCTTCGTATCATATGATGTCGTAGTGCAACCCTTAGACATCTAGCCGCCCTTACACCTATCTTAGGTGTAGGGGCGGCACCCCGCTTGATCATTATTTAGTAGATCCGATCCGTTATGGTTGCTCCTTGTTCTTCAAGGATTAGTTTAATATCTGCATAGTTAGGCCTTACAAAGGGTTGGAGGATCCAGCGACGTGTAGGGTGTAGTTTGCTAGCCCTAGACAGGATGTTCCGAGGATCAACCTCGTGTTGGTTTTTAGGCCTTGTCTAGGATCGGCTTACGATCACCGTGCGCGGCCGCGAGGCCCAATCACGAGTAGGACGTTCCGATTATGCGGTGAAAACCCTAAATCGTCGTAGATCGTTTTAGCTTTATCTTGATCAAGCAGGACCACCATATATTCGTACACCTCGTACGAATCATGGGTGGATCGGCTCTTTGAGCCGATTCACAGGACAACCTGAGAGCCGATCGAGGCTCGTATTTAATGTTTACGTGTATGCCATGCAGGAAACTAAGCGAGGCATCTCCATCACCTTCCTGACCAGGTATAGGTCAGGTGGCACGCCCTTGCACCAGCATCGGACGTGCGTGCCGGAGTCTTTGCGGGCCGTCGCTCGGAGGGACCAGGGCCAGCCGCAGCCCTAAGTTGCTCCCGGCTCTCTGTGTGCCCGTCGCTGCTCGCCGGTGGGTTTCTGACCGCAACACATTCTGGCACGCCCGGTGGGACAATCTTCGACATCAACCACATCGCCATCTACATCTGAGATGGCGGACGGCACTCCAGTCACATACGAGGATCTGACCGAGGAGCTCAAGAAGAAGTATGACGAGGTCAAAGCGATCCTCGAAGCCGACCTCATCGGCTCTTTTCACAGAACCCGTTCACATGGCATCAGGTGGAAAGGGTTCTCGCCTGAAGGTGCGCTCGATGGGATAGACCTGTCCGCCCCGTCAGAAGAACGCACCAGGTCCCTGCGTCAGGAGATTAACTACATGGTGGCTCACTCGCTGCACCGCCACTCGAGAACCTGGTGAACACTTTGGAGCGTGTTGCTCTTCGGGTGATCCAGGAAATCATGAGGCACCAGTACTCTCCGTCAGGACCAGCTCTCGGGACATACCAAGGAGAGATGCCACTCCAGTCCCGTCCACCGTTGCCATTTGTGTTGGCAGCACCAGAAGTGCCGAATTCACCGGCATTCGTCGTCTACAAGATCGGTGGTGACCCTAGTGACTGCCAGTTCTTGCATGAGGCGCCTAAGGAGATCCCTCACGGGTACACGTGCACATACGTGCCAGACTGCGGTGGCTGGCGCTCACAAACCAGGCCGCAACGGAGGACTTCTCGGAACAACAGGAGGAACTTCGGGAACAGATCTTGAGAAGCAGACGTGGCTAGCTAAGTATGCCACTCCGACAAACCTCCAGAGCTCAGCTCCTGCAGTTGGCTCAGAGTTGGAAAAATAAGCATGGCTGGCTAAGTATGCCACTCCGGCGAATCTTCAGAGTTCGACTCCTGCAGCCAGCACCGCGGATCAAATCAGTACGATCCTGAGAGACCAGTTCGGCATGGTGCCGAAAAGGAGGACAATCGGCTATTCCAAGCCGTACCCCAACGAGTACGAGTTGGTCCCGCTACCACCCAAATATCGGCTCCCTGATTTCTCCAAATTCAATGGATCAGATGGTTCCAGCTCCATCGAGCATGTGAGCCGATATTTGGCGCAGCTAGGAACGGCCTCAGCATCGGATCCACTACGCGTGAGGTTCTTCGCACAGTCCCTCACGGGATCGGCTTTCGGGTGGTACACTTCATTGCCACCGGACTCGATCCGGACTTGGAAGCAGTTGGAAGAACAGCTCCACATGCAGTATCACTCAGAGGCTTCCGAGTCTGGCCTTGCCGATCTGGCACAAATACGTCAGAAGCGTGGAGAAACTGTGGCAGAATACGTCCAGCGCTTCAGAAATCTTAGGAACCGATGTTATTCGGCTCGTGTGACTGAAAAGGAAGCAGTCGAGTTGGCAGTGGTGGGCCTTGCGTCATCAATCAAGGACATGGCCTCCCAAGCAGACTACCCTTCACTGGCGCACATGTTCAGAAACTGTCGGCATATGAACAGCGCCACCCGGACTTGTATCAGGACAAATTCAAGCGTGCGGTAGTCCTGGTTGAGGCAGATGAAGACGAAGGCTCTGCGGGAGATCAAGAGGTAGCAGTGGCTGAATGGACTCGGGGGGCAACCCCCCGTGTCCTGCAAATGGGTTAAGCCACCAGGTCCGCCCAGAGGGTTTGATTTTGACGTGACTAAAACTGAGCAAATCTTCGACCTCTTACTCAAAGAGAAGCAGTTGAAGTTACCCGAAGGCCTCAAAATTCCCACGGTACAGGAGCTGAACGGAAAGCCATACTGCAAATGGCATAACTCGTTCTCCCATGCCACCAACGACTGCAGGGTGTGGCGTCAGCAGATCCAAATGGCGATAGAACAAGGACGTCTGATTTTTAACCAGTGCGCCATGAAGGTCGACACCCACCCCTTCCCCGCCGTTAACATGGTGGAGTGCACTTACCTTGGAGGTTGCCAGCCAGGATTCTCGTTCAACATCAACATGGTAGGACCTGGACACCACTCTGGCAAGGATGGAGACGAGGGCAGCTGCTCTCGTAGCAAGGACACAGAGGAGGCCGCTCCACGCGATCGGCTCCGGCACGATGGCAAGCGCTACATCACAGAGGGAGAAGTGGGGAATGTAAGATATCAGCGACCTCTCTCCGATCACCTCCTCAACAAGTACGTGAGTCAATATAGCCAACGCCGACGATCCAGCGACGATGATGATAGAGACCGTCTGGCTAGGGACGCTAGGAGACATCGTCGGCATGATCGCGATGAGGAGGAGTACGAGCGCCGTGCCAAGGAAGAATCGAGGAAGCAAGACGACGAGGATAGGCACTGGGACTGCCCCTTCTTCAGACACTGCTGAGATTCAGGAATGAGCCGATTGCCTACAATCGGCAACTGCCCAGAATGTAGACAGAAGAGGAAGGATGCAGCTAACGTGTCCGTGTTCAAACGTCTAGGGCCTCTCCCACTTCGGAACAAGCACGCTGAGTCCCCTCGGGTGGAAGATCTCGAGGATTTGGAAGACGATGAAGAAGAAGAAGAAGACAGGTACCACCGGCCAAGGTGGTGCCCTGATGGACTCAGCCGTTCCCAAAAGCGTAGGGTTCAGCGATTGCGCGGCTTGGAGGAAGCCGAAAGGTTATACCTGCACACGCTAAGGAAGGCGCGGCCTGATCTGGCCGCGAAAATTCAGCGGACCCTGGATGAAGAGGGTCGACCACAAAAAATGGAGTGGCGCCCCAAGCAAAGGAAAGCCGATGATGAAACATCGGCTGGCACAAACATGGTGTTCATCCTTCCTACGGAGTTCAGTGCTCCAGGATTAGACGAGGCACCTGTGGCACAACTTGACTGCGGCCCACGGCCGGTCATCTTTGAGAAGCCACGAGAAAGAAGCTACAGACATCTGAAGGCCCTGTACTTGCGAGGTTATATCGATGGGAGGCCTGTCAACAAGATGCTGGTGGACACCGGAGCGGCAGTCAACATTATGCCATACTCTATGCTACGTCGGTTGGGACGCTCTAGCTCGGATCTGATCAAGACCAACGTAACATTGAGCGATTTCAACGGCCAGGCGTCTGACGCACAAGGTGTTCTGAACGCGGATCTGACCGTAGGAAGGAAAACTATCCCTACGACGTTCTTCATCATCGATAGCAAGAGCACCTATGTTGTTCTGCTAGGAAGAGATTGGATCCACGCCAATTGTTGCATTCCCTCCACGATGCACCAATGCGTAATACAGTGGGATGGAGATGAGGTAGAGGTCGTCCAGGCCGATGACTCAGTCGAGATTTCAACGGCTGGCATGAACGCTTGGGAAACAGCAGGCCAAGAGCCACTCTCAGGTATCAATTTGGACGACTGCGAGCGCATCGACGTGACGAAGGGCAGGGTCAGGCTGGTCTTATCCACCGGCCTGACCGTGTAGCAAGAACAAACCGATGAGCAAACATGGTGAGGCCGATCCTTGGGATCGGCCCCAAAGATCTATGGAGGAACATTACAAAACCTTCATTGAGCAATTCGATCAACATGGAGGCCGATTCCAGCAATCGGCCAAAATTATCTTCACCACCCATTCTGCCTGTGTTCAACATCGATCTGATGGGCAGCGTTTTTACGTCGGCTGATGAGAGCCAACATTAGTCCTAACGGAGCCGACGTTCAAATACAGTGCCTTGGCTAACTACAGAGCCGATATCCGCAGTTACCTGGTAGATTCGGCTCGGGGCGACACTCAGTCAGATGAACATGTGCAGATGAACATGTGTGCAGTGAAATATTGGGGGCCGATAGAAAAATCGGCCAGTAAAAAAAATTTCATGATATACAGCCGATGCAAGGACATCGACTTTAGAACTAAGAAACTAAGCCGATGCACAGTCATCGACTCTAGTACAATTACACAGGATCTACCTGCTGCGTGTTCAAGACGCGGATTTTCACCAAGTCCAGTTCATCTGTGAGGCCCTCTACTTCCTCGAGGGGGCAAACAGTGAGAGCTTCCTCAGCTGCAATGAGCCGATTGCAGCAGGACTGTCAGAAGTCAGTTTTGGCATACAAGGCGGCCTTTTGCTCGTTAAGCCGTTGGTGTTTCGTCTGCAATATCGGCTTTCAACGGAGGAAGAGGCAATCGATGGGGTCAAGAGCGGCTGAATCGGCAGGGTGGCTGTCTCAGAATTACCTGAGTTCAAAGCCTTTTGTCTGATCTGTGCATCCTCACCAGTATTCTCGCCTTGGCTGAGGCTCGGGGGGCAGCTGGCCCGGTAGATGCTCTGTTTTAGAAGCCGATTGAGGCGTCATCGGCTGATCCTTCATTGCAACCTTCTTCAAAAATGGTGAGTTCTTGCAGAAGAAGATCATTGGGCCTGGTGGGAAGAATTTAAAGGCTCTCTTGAAGACTCCACATTATCCACCAGATCTCAAGGTCATCAGTTGAAGAATTGAAGGATGGATTGTAAAGGACCGATGCGTTGCTATCGGCTCATTAAGCATTGGCTAAGTGGACAAATCGGCAAAATCAGTATGAGGGAAAATCGGCTAAATTGGCTCAAGGGAAATCGGCAAAATCAAATTGGGGAAGTTCTTCATTGATAAGCAAGATTTCTTACATAAAGAGCTGATTGCTCCCAAAAGGAAGTACTAGGGGATACATTGCCCCGTCTACTACTACTGATCCTATGCTAATGGTCCTATCTATGGACCGTCGCTGCCCTCGTCGTCGCCGTCGTCGCCGCTGTCGGCGCTACTCCCGGCGGGCTCGTCGTCGCTGCTCCAGCGGCCGCCGACCGGGCCCTCATTGTCCTCATCCTCCTCGTCAGCGTCGTCGTCGTCGCTGTCGAAGTCGCTGAGGTTCCCCGGCCAGGGACAGAAGCGTTTGGCCGACGGCTCGTCGGAGGAGGTGTCGTCCTCCTCCTCCTCCTTCTCCTCCTCCTCCTCCTCGGGAGAGGTGAAGTCGTCGCAGGAGAAGCGAACGTCATCGCTCTCCTCCTCCATTTCCCCGTCGGCGAGGAAGCGGAGGTCACTTTCCCCGTCGGTCAAGGACTTGTCGTCCTCAGACCAGACGGAGAAATCATGGCTGGATTCCTCCCCGGCCTCGATGGCGCGGCGGGTGTTGGCCGCATGGACCTCCTCCGGGTTCTGCTCCGGCGTCGGCTCGCGGGAAGAGGAGGACTGGGTGGAAAGATCCGATGAAGCAGAGGAGGAAGAAGACATGGTGGCGCGGGAGGGCTTTTGGAGTGCTAATGCGAAGGGGATGTGGAAGCGAACTGTTTGGAGCGGTTAAATAAAAGGGGATATAGTGGAAATTCAATGCCACAGCAGTTTCCGAGGAAGTGATGCTTAACAAAAGAAAAAACTGCCAGGTCACGCGGAGAAGTTGAGAAGGCAAGGCATCATGATGAAGGATACTGCGACGGTTCTGCCACGACATGACCCGACGAAGAAAAGCAGAGTGATTTTGGAATTATCAATTCCAAAACCAGAGGGGGCATGTGTTATCACCAGAATTTGACCGAGTCAGAGGTGGGCCGCGATCAAGATGGGCTTGAAGAATATACATGAAAGAATATATGAGAATCGGCCTTATATACAAAGTTTGGGCTAGTTTGCCCGTGTATCTGTAATATAGTAGGATACGTGTCGGTTAGTTAGAATTTGGCTCGTGCACGGTTGGGATTATTCCCACGTTAGAAAGTCTACGGACTATAAATATGTATCTAGGGTTTATGAAATAAACAACAATCACGTTCACCACAAATCAATCTAGGCGCATCGCCAACTCCCTTGTCTCGAGGGTTTCTTCCGGGTAAGCATCATGCTGCCTAGATCGCATCTTGCGATCTAGGCAGTACAAGTTTATTCGTTGTTCATGCGTTGCTCGTACTGAAGCCTTTTTTATGGCGGGCAACGTAGTTATCTTAGATGTGTTAGGGTTAGCATTGTTCTTCGTATCATATGCTGTCGTAGTGCAACCCTTAGACATCTAGCCGCCCTTACACCTATCTTAGGTGTAGGGGCGGCACCCCGCTTGATCATTATTTAGTAGATCCGATCCGTTATGGTTGCTCCTTGTTCTTCAAGGATTAGTTTAATATCTGCATAGTTAGGCCTTACAAAGGGTTGGAGGATCCAGCGACGTGTAGGGTGTAGTTTGCTAGCCCTAGACAGGATGTTCCGAGGATCAACCTCGTGTTGGTTTTTAGGCCTTGTCTAGGATCGGCTTACGATCACCGTGCGCGGCCGCGAGGCCCAATCACGAGTAGGACGTTCCGATTATGCGGTGAAAACCCTAAATCGTCGTAGATCGTTTTAGCTTTATCTTGATCAAGCAGGACCACCATATATTCGTACACCTCGTACGAATCATGGGTGGATTGGCTCTTTGAGCCGATTCACAGGACAACCTGAGAGCCGATCGAGGCTCGTATTTAATGTTTACGTGTATGCCATGCAGAAAACTAAGCGAGGCATCTCCATCACCTTCCTGACCAGGTATAGGTCAGGTGGCACGCCCTTGCACCAGCATCGGACGTGCGTGCCGGAGTCTTTGCGGGCCGTCGCTCGGAGGGACCAGGGCCAGCCGCAGCCCTAAGTTGCTCCCGGCTCTCCTGTGTTGCCCGTCGCTGCTCGCCGGTGGGTTTCTGACCGCAACAGTGTGCGAAGTTGAACTACACGCGCTTTGGACTGTGATGAAAACATCTCCATCACCGACGCCCACACACCCGCAGAACTGGTTAGGCCAACCATCTAGGTGAGAACCTCCCGTGACATGTTTCGCACGAGGTAGGCGAGCACGGTCTGATCTGCTGCGATCCACCGCGAGTACTCAGGGTTTGGGATCGACACATCTTTCCCATCCTTGTCTTTGGTCTTCAGCTCCTTCTCATGCTCCGGCATCGATCCGTCCAGGAGACCGAATAGTTGGGCTCCACGGATGTCCGGCAGCACCTGGGCTTAACAAAGCAGGAAATTATCCCTGGTGAGCTTCTCTGATATGTTGCCGTTGAGGGAGCCACCAGCCGGCGCCGCTGGAGAGGAAGAGGAAGAAGCCTGAAACGCCATGGCCGTCTTGGCTCAGCGAGGATGGCGAGCGATCAGGGAAACGGCAGTGGCGGTGAAACTTAGACGTAATATTGGAAGAGTTGCTCTGATACCATGTCAATCAATATGGGAAACGTAACCCTAGCTTAGGGTCTGCGGTGCTTATATATTGTAGACATATAGTGGGCCACCTCGTGTATATGCGAGGGGTTACAATACGGATACAAATACATGAGATATACAGAAATACATGTACAACTAGAGATATAACTTAACAAGATACACTACACTACATCACAAATGGCAACAATAAAATTATGCATGTACGAATAAAATTAATGATCTAAAAGAGCTCACCTTAATTTGGTTGTGTTCTGTGAGCTCTCATACGAGAAAAAAAGAGGAGGAGAGCAGGCGCACGTATAAGAACAATGGTCTGGGCAACTACTCCTTTTAAACCATGTGAAGCTAGCACTTTCGGTGGTCACGTTCCTATATCAGCGGTTCATCTTTGGAAATCATAAAATCAGATTTATGTACAATCACAGTGTCTAGCAAAACTAAAAGTGCAAAAACTAGTACCAAATAGGGTGAAACCGAATACATTTCTTGCCAAATAATAGCCTGAGAATCAGAGGCAAGGCAATGACACCCATCACTCTACCGTCGTGGGAATCTGAGGCACTCACTACGTCGGAGTCAGGCCCAGGCACGCAGGCCGAAGCCACTCATCAGAGTATGCCGCCACAGCCGGTGGTGGCACCCTGCCACGTAGATGTGCCACCAGTGGCAACGGCGGCAGGTCCCACAGGCGGACGTCGACGCTAACAACTAACCTGGCTACCCAAGGGCATGTACAATGGTGATATCTTAGCAATACCACGTAGGATAAATGCTGATGTGGAGAAAAGAGAAAGTGAAAAAAAGACTTTGTCTTCTCTTAGCTAAGAGATGATCTCTTAGCACAATTTGTCTCACCACATATTTAGGATGTCTAGTTACTAAAGATAAAACTAAAAAATAACTCATTGTACATCATGTTTTAGTGTTATATCTAGATTACGTGACACAATTAAGATAAGACGGTCTTATCAACCATTGCACATGCCCTAACATGCCGCCACCGCACAACCAATGGCGGTCACGTGTCACCTGGCCAACGTGCCCGCCACGGTAGATTTACAATTTGCAAGATTTACAATTTGCACTTATAGGTGTTCCTTTTTGGCATTTTATTAAGGCAGGGTGATCCAATATGTCAAGATTTCGAATCCAACGGACAACAACATATACGAGACATGTCGTGCACGAGAGAATCGCCGCGAGTTCATATACCACTCAAATAGAGTGATCGCTGGTGCACTTTACTCTTCTTTTTAAATATGCTAATGAGCTTACACTGCGAACTTACTAAATGACGAGGACTGCCAGGGGGCTTTCGAACTGCAAAAATAACGGACTAAGAAAAAGTAGAGCTTAACTCATTCCGTCGAGCAATTGGCCTCTGCATCACCGCCGCTTGGCGAGCTGGAAGGTCCGCTTCAAGAATTGGTTGGCGACCTCGTCGTCGCGGTGGCACAGCACTCGAAGGATTGTGTTCGGGTCGGCGGGATTCCACTGCCTCGACGCCGACGGCACGGGTGTCCCACCGCCGCCACCATCGTCGTATTCACGTGCGCCGGCGATGGACTCGGACGTGGCGGCGCCGAACGCGCCGATGAGGTGCTCCGTAGACCGTGCCATGAGCTCAACGACGCCCTCCGAGGTCTCCGCTTCCCGCGCAACCACCTCCTCCGGGACCAGTCCCTCCCCGCACGTGCAGAAGGCGCGCTTTAGGCTCCGAAAGTCCTCGTCCACCATGCCGTGGTCCGCCCTCGTGAAGCTCCGGTCGTTGCCGCCGGCGAGGAGGACCATCAGAAACGCCTGGAACGAGGCCTTCATCACCTCCCGCACCGCAACCGGCTGCGCATGGTCGGCCAGCACGGACACGAGGAACGACAGGTTCTGTTTCAGCGCCCGCAGCGCCGGCCGGATGCGCGTGTCGGCGACGTTGCGGACGTAGAGGCCGTGGTAGAAGGTGTGGCGAGAGTCCAGGAAGATGAGCCGGTACGCGGCCACCTCCGCGACGTGGGACACCGCCGACTGCGCCGCGGCGCGGGTGCGGTCGAAGTGGACGGACGCCGCGACGCGGTTGCCGCCGGGGGCAGCTGCCGGCGAGGCGCCCCCGCCGCTGCGCGCGCAGGACGCCGAGGAGAGCGACTTGTCGATGGCCTGGACGTGGGTGAGGACGTGGTGGAGCGTGTTGAGGCGGACGTAGAGGCGCTGCGTGCCGCGGCTGATGGACGGCCGTGGCGTGTGCTGCGAGGCGCCGGCGCGCGGGCTGCCCTCCGGTGCCTGGCACGTCGGCAGCACCGCCTTCTTCCACAGCCTGAAGAAGCCTGAGTCCTGGTTGCACCTCGTCAGCGCCGGGAGGGGAGGGACGTAGCTCTGCTTCGACCCTGCATTCCGATTGTTGAAACAATATAATCAGCAACATCATGGCGCACGAAGTGATAGCCTGAGAGTTACCGTTTGCATCTGTTTACCGCATGATGCGACGAAGGAGATATACTCCTGAAAGATTGACTCGAGGCCGTCGACGAGCTGCTGGAGTACGTCGTCTTTCGCGGTTGCCGGGATATCTGAGAATTCGTCGATGGTGGCACCCGCGAGCTTCATCAGCTCTATAGCCGACCCGGGGAAGGGCTCCTCCTTGGACTTGGGTATCCAGCTCTATATAAACATAATTCTTGTCAGATGGACATTTTGAGCTTGACATCATCCATCAAGTAGCTCAAGAAGATTAGTACTACCTCGGTTTCTTTGGCTCGGAGGAGGCAGTCCCTGCCGATCCTAAGCCTGTCGTCCATCCAAGCCTTGAGCAAGCCCATGACGACGGACTCCACCTCGTAGGGTTCCATGTCGCCGACAACGGCCTTGGCCCGGTCGTCGTGGCAGTCCGCGGCGTCCTCGGCG
Organism: Lolium perenne; assembly: GCF_019359855.2. Lineage (NCBI taxonomy): Eukaryota > Viridiplantae > Streptophyta > Magnoliopsida > Poales > Poaceae > Lolium > Lolium perenne. Next base: position 117,467,373 of record NC_067244.2, on the reverse strand, counting down.
GTCATCTGCGCCAGAGCCTTCTCCAGCCGGCTCGCCGAGTGAAGCACGCGGACGAGCTCCTCCGTGAGGATGGTGACCTTGCCCAGGTACCGTCTGAGCACCACGCCGAAGCAACCGTGCAGGGTGACCGCGGCGACAGCTACCGGTGCCGGGTGCAGCCGCCTCAGCAGTGGGCTGAAGCTCCTGCGCTCGAACGTGGCCAGCTGCTCCGTGTCCTTGGCCAGCCGAGTCAGCACCACGCCGGCGTCGTTGTCACGGTCGGCTATCAAGCTGTCGGACACGCCCATGCCGTTCTCGAGAATCTGGAACCAGACATCTCGTATCAAATTCTGCGAGACTAGGTACTCCTAAATGGAGTTGTAATGTTGAAGCACGAGCTCACTTTGGTGAAGGCGTTCTTCATCGAACACCTGATGTAGTAATCGACGCGGTCGGCGGGGAAGTTCCCGGTGCCGATGTATTCGCGGTCGGCGACGATCTTGCCGGCGCCAAGCGCCACAGACAGCAGGATCTCCATGCCCTCCATAGCGCTGCTGCTGCCGCCAATGTCTTTCTCGTACCTGTCGTGGTAGTCCAGCAGCCGCTTCTCGGACCAGTCCTGCATCTTCCCGAGCGCGCCCAGGAGCACCTTGGCGTACACCGGGTCACGGGACTGGGACTCGCGGCTCCCCTGCTTGGCGTCGGCGGCCACATCGGCGAGCAAGGTGAGCGCCGCGGCCACGAGGTCCGGCTCGACCTGGCCGGTCACCACGTACTGCTGGAAGAAGACCCATGCGAAGCACACGTTGTGCACCGCCCTGCCGACGCCGAGAATCGGCCACGTCTTCTTGATGAGCTCCAGCAGCTCGTCCACCTCATCGAGCACCACGGTGGGCTCCCTGTGGTCGAAGACGCTCTGGAGGAGGGAGACGTAGAGGAGGACGTTGAGCGGGTAGCCGTCGGCCCAGTGGCACGCGTCGCTGCCGCTGCCGGGGCGCCAGGCGAGGGCGTGCACGGCGTTGGTGAGCGCGCGCATCGCCTCGGAGCCCTTGCCCGTGTCGATGGCGCGGATCTCGGTGGCGCGCATGACCTCGCGGAACCGGAGCACGGCGGCGTGCAGACGGTCGAGCGGGAGGGAGGGGTGCAGGATGAGGCCCGCCTCCAGGAGCTTGATCTGCCGGAACTGCCACTGGTGGTACTCCTCCGCGTCGGAGAACTCGGACGGCTTCAGCTGCCGGAGGAGCTCCAGTGGGAGGACGATGGAATCGGGCCTCTTTCCTACCTGTGCAAGTCAATCAACCAGCAAAATCAATCGCATCGATCAGGGCATGAGGGTGACTGAAAATCGTGCATGTGTAGTAGACGCATGCGTACCGACCTGGCCGACGACGGCGCGCATGAGCGTCCGGCGAAGACGCGCGTCGCTGTGCTCGGTGACCCGCATCTGCTGCCGCATGATCTCCGCCGACGTCATCGGCCGCCGTGCCCGTCCAGGCGAGGACGGGCCTGACGACTGGCTCAGAGTGCGCATCATCGTCGGCGCGGACCGCCTAGGCTTGAGCCCTAGAGCCTTCTTGACCCTGCTGCTCATGACGCCACTCCCGCCCCTCGACCCAGCCACCGGCGAGGACACCTCCATCTCCGACGAGCCACCGCCACGCGCGCTGGTGCTTGACGCGGCACCGCCGGAGGAGCGGCAGGACATGAAGAAGATCTCGTAGGCGGTCTCGCGAAGCTCCACGAGGCCGAGGGCGTCGATGCCGCCGAAAGGGCAGTCTAGGTCGGCTGCAGCAAAGTCGAGCTCGGTGGCGTCAGACGACCGCGTCGCCGAGGAGCTCGCGGAGCGCGACCGCTGGTGACGCCCCATTGTCCCCATGGTCACGCCTCCGCTGTGTTCCGGTCGGCCGAGCCAAGCGAGCTAGCTCAAAGCTCCGGCTGGCGACGTCCAACTCCCGGCCACTCGATGGACAGGCCGGAGACACGCCCGGACTAGGCAAGAATGGGAAGACCCAGGAAGCTATTTTTGTGCCGTGATTAGAGGGGAACCGCGAGGAGCAGGAGCTCGTTTTGCACGTGATTTTGTAGCGTTTGTGTCCATTGTTCAACCATGTACCATGCTGGCATGCTCTATTCCAGCATCGGCTCCACCCCTACACGTCTACACCGCCTTCAGTTTTCCCAGTTACCACTAATGGCAAACTTGTAAAATTCAAACGCAAGCCTTGAATATCGCAAATGAGTCACTTCAAGATAAAATTTTATTTTAGAGATGTTTGACATCAAAGCTTTCTAAACGACACATCATGGAAAATCATTAACCGATGTGTCCTTCCTTGACAGGAGAACATAAATTTGACTCATGGCATGCAGAGCCTGGTTGCTTGTTCTGAGAAGTACAGCTTGTATGGGAGAATTGAGATCTGAATTTCAAGGAAACAAATCCACATGTAAGGAGGACCCACTGACATCCTCCAAATCTCGTGTTACTGACCAATAACTGGAATATACTGATGTCTTCTCATGAAATGAACTCTGATACCTTCAGCAACATCTCCAGCTTAACATACTTTCAAACAGTGCACCTGTTGACCTGTCCAGCAATCATATTGTCAGGCAGTATTACACTCGAAGTGAACGATCCTGCAATACACAACAACCACCCTGGGATTTCCAACAACTAGATATGCACAATGGACATAGCAAAGATGAGAAATCAATTTAGTAATACTACTTAGAATGCCAAGCAGGAACCGTCACTGGATTTCACAAATAAAAATTCATCAAAGAAGTTTGGACATCTGCAACTGGACTAAAATCTGCTATATACATGGATAAACACTATCTTCTGTCAAGATTGAGTTTGCGTATGTGACCTAACTATGTGTTGTACATTGGCTTTACCAGTATACTACAAAGGACAAATAACAGTCAATGATGGATGCAAAATTACGAGGAAATATCCATGAGGAAAGCCAAAAGGTGGGATCTCTAATTTTCTATAGTTAGAAGCTTCAATGTGGTTTTGAGCAAATATGAAAATTACATCAACAATCATTGTAATCAATATGCATGTTATTTTTTTGTTACAAATACATAACTAAGACACAAAGTTATGCTTGTGGCACAACAGCCCAATTTTCAATGAAGTAAAAGGAGGACAGGCATGGCAGCACATTATGACTCGTGCTGTACTACAAAAACGCCCCAACCATGGTTCTGGAATACTTTGGTTTTACAAAAATCAAGCTGCCAAGCAGAGCCTTAACTTTTAGGTGACTAAACCAGGTATGTATTGGTGCTAACGCCCCTAGAGCGAAATCTGGCCTTAAACCCCTGAATGTGCAACACCTCAGATGCTAGTTATACTAGTTACCAAGTCCATGTTAAAAAAACTGTGATCATAAATTAGAAACCATGCTGGTTTTGAGAAGGCTGTGATTTACTCCATTAAAAATAGTGATGAAGTTACGATTACGTGATCTCATACTATGTAATAAAAGTGTAGCCATCACAAGCAGACATATACGGAGCTAATAAAGCAAGTAAGCTTCGCTAACAAGGCATATGGTCACATAAGAAAAAATTGTATAATATATTCATGCAAGGCATGTTATATTCATCATGGCTACGAAGGGAGGCCTCTAGACACTAAAACATTAACCTATACATGCAATGCTTCACTAAATAGGATTCTGGTGTGATGGAGCATGATTTGAGTTTATTTTCATGAACACAGGCACTATATGTTACCGTGTGAAACGTATACTACAGATAAACCAATAACTAGGCTACAATGTTGGTAAGTATATTCATAAACAGATTTCCTACTTTCTATGTATCCTCATTACATCAAAATCAGTAGCTGGGCAGTGAATAGTCAACCAGTAAATCACCAATGATTTCTATGTCGGCATGTAAGGCAATTGGAGTGCTATTCCGGGCAAGGAATCAATTTGACACATAAAACGACAGCATGACTTGGTGTGCAGGTAGGGGTAGAGCTTAAATCCTAAAAATAAACAAGGGGCTTTCTCAGAAAATAAATAAATAGATAAGGGCAAGAAAGGTATGGATAATGTTGAACCTTTTGTGTAAGGGTGTAAGGTTGATTCTCTTGAGCCAGGAACTCGATAGTGCCGTGAATTCAGTAATAGAACAGCAGAAACGGTTTTTAAAACCATTGCTAGCGCTGGAAAAAGGATAGTGTTTTTTGCTCCTTTTTTTATCGTGCAACTTACTAGATTTCCAAATGTTATAAATGTGTGAGGAAGGTAAATAAATACATGGTGTAAGACAGGAATCGTCACTTTCAAATCAACATGTTTGTTAGTTACTACAGGGTCAAGCTATACCTTCAGGAAGGTATTGGTGGCCAAAGTAGAGAAGGCTTTATTTCAGTGTTCCCATAGTGAAACTGGTGAACATTTTTTAGGACCAGGGTATATCAAAGCGCTCCCGCTAGGAAAAACGACGTTGAAAAAGAATTCCCAAACAAAACTGAAAGAAAATGAATCTTTATTTCCACGTACCATCTTGTAGCACAGCACAAGATCCTCAAGAAAATGAAGCACATAAAAAGCTAGTGGCTTGCATTCTGTGCCTGTGTCAATGCTCCAAAATTGCAACTTCTCATCAGCTCATCAAGCAAAATCAGCGGGTTTCTGATGCCCATTCTCACTCTCACTTGGACATGATTAAAAAAGGAATAGCATCCTGTGCCACCTGTACAGAAAGGAAACGAAGGAGGAAGGAAAATTATTTTACTTGCCAAATGCCTCGCTACTTTACTCTAGGGATTCTACCTGTACATCATTCATCAAGTAGCATCACAGACTTCTCTGCATCTACACTACCTTAGAAGTTGCTGCTACCATCTTGATGCTAATAAGCTTTTTATTGCTGCTCAGGTAATATCAAAATTTAAGGCCAAAAGGCTTGAAGGATTACGGTTCCCTCTACTATGCCGAGCAAATATTAGAAGCATACTTACAGCTTCATACAAAGGGTGTAACATACCAGTTACATACAGAAGCATACTACACTTGAACATCTGTTGGAATCAGCTATAGTATCAAACCTCTATCAGTGCATACTTTCAGGTTTCGCATCAAGCACAGCACCACATATCAACACAACCACCAAGGATAAAATTTCTGATTTAGATAGATAGATAGAGAGAGAGAGAGAGAGAGAGAGAGAGAGTACCAAGCATAAATACTACAGTCAAACACAAATATATGATTCTGCCGAATAGAGATACAACTAGATAATTTGGTCCATACGCAGTGAAGCTACTCTAGCTTTAAACTAGAGATTAAGCAACCTGAAACTCCACTCATGACAAGGCACACCGAAGGATAAGCTAAACTTAAATAAAGCATTATAAAGATACAGCTACTCGACATAATAGCTACTTATTGACTAGAAGTTCTAGTAGTAAGCCACGAGAGGATCAAGCATTCCAACCAGGAGAAATGCTGATGCAACCAGCAGAATGGACGATCTTCAGGAGGACGAGAGCAAAGCCCAAATGCGCTGGTTCACTTGATAGACATTATAATGGCCTCCCTCTTACTGAGCAACCCTAGGCTGCATACCACCATAACCGCTGCCATAATTTGATTGGCCTTCAGAAGCTCCATTGACTGAAGCACCAAATCCTCCGCCCTGTGAAGGATCAGCCCATGCATTTGGATATCCAGAGTTGCCATTCGCACTTCCATATCCAGCACCATACCCAGATGCTGCAGCAGCAGCAGGATTGCCAGCACCATCTCCCCGTGCACCATAAGCACCATATCCTCCATGATTACCATATGATGCATCCCCTCCGTATCCACCATAACCATAGCCCTGGTTTCCATAACCTGCAGCTCCACCAGGTGCCTGACTAGTGGGTGCATTTCCACCAGCAGAAGAAGTGTTCCATGCACCATACCCTGCATTGCCAGCATAGCCCCCAGTGCCATAACCAGACGGGGCTTGACTGCCCCAGGGTCCTCTGTTAGTCCCTGGGGGGCCTCCCTGGTAAGCAGAAGCAGCAGAACTTGGATTGCCATAGGCACCAGCATACGCAGAAGGAACGCCTCCATATCCTGCAGACCCATAGTTTCCATATGTGGTTCCAGGATTAGCAGGTCCATATCCATATCCAGTTGGAGCAGCACCATAACCTCCAGCACCATAGCCCGGATAGCCACCACTGCCCTGCTGCGCCTGAGCATACCTGCTAGCATCACCTCTGCCATCGTAGCTGCTAGCGTTGGAGTTAGGACCACTGTTACTATGAAAACCCCCACCTCCCATGGATCGCCCGCCGCCGCCAGAGCCAGGGTTTGCCTCTCGTGGCAGCGCGCGCTTCACCTCTACCATCTTTCCACCGAGATCATGGAAGGTCTTGTGCAGCACACGGTCAACGGCATCCTCCGAGTCAAAGGTGATGAAGCCAAACCCCCGGGGACGCTGTGTGGTCTGGTCATACATCACCACAACATCAGTGACAGAGCCAAAGGTCTGGAAGTACTGGCGGAACTCTTCATCTGTGAGAGTGGAGGGCAGTCCACCCACGAAGATCTTCTTCGTCCGAGCACCACCGGCGTCACCGCCACCACCTCCTCCTCCTCCTCCACCCCCAGCGTTCCTTCCGGCGCTAGGGTTCACCGCCTTGGAAGCCTGCTGCTCCTCACGGGAGAGCGCACGCTTGACATCGACCTGAAACAACAAAATCACAACGCCCACGACGCTTGAGCACTTGAGAGATTAGGCCGCAGCGGCTGGGTAGATCGGAAGGCGGCCCAAGGGAATATTCGACACGAATATCCCGCTAGGGTTTGGGTGGGGGAAAACCAAGGGAGGGAGAGTAGGTACCGTGCGGCCGTCGAGGGTGTGGGGCTCTAGGAGAGCGGCGTCGACGGAGGCGGGGTCGGTGTAAACTACGAAACCGAAGCCCCGGGGGCGGCCGGTGAGCTTGTCGCGCATGACGGCGGCCTGCGAGACCTCGCCGAAGGTGGAGAAGTGCTCCTGCAGCTTCTCCTCCGTCGTCTCCCAGGAGATGCCGCCGATGAAGAGCTTGCCCTGGTCCGACTCCATCTCCGCCTCCTCGCGCCGCTGCCTGGATTCGCTAGCGCTCGGGTGCGGGAGGGAGACGATGGGGGAGAGAGAGAGAGGGGAATTGGGGATTTCGGCTCCGTGTGTAGATTTGGGAGGGGGGCGGGTTTGGGGATATTTTAGGGCGCCTGCGGGGTGTGGGGGGCCCTGGACGAATCGGTGGGCGTAGGGTTTCTACTTTCTTTCTACTTGGGGCTTTGGAGTCATGTTCTTCTATGGGCCGAATTGTGAAGTTTGGACAAGTTCTTAAGCATCTCCATTTGCCCCCCTAAACCAAGGCCCCCAAATGGGCTTTTGGGAGGGCCGGCGCCGAATTTTGCGCGCCCAGATGCCCCCTCCTCACCAAAATAGTTTTGGCGTCGGCGCGCGCACTATTCACCCGGTGTCTCCAAGCTGAACCCAATCCGGAGGGATGGTCTTAATGATCCATGTGTATTATACGAATATATAAAGTTGTTGAATCGCAAACGTCGATTCATATTCCCTTTGTTACTTCCATATGAAATCTTTCCGAGATGTGATAATCAGTTTCATCATACCTAGTTCAATCGCCTTACCGTAAAAACTATTCAACTCGTTCATGTGTGATTCATCATCATGACCTATTCATATGTTGCAATGTTATGGATGTAATCTCACCGAGTGGGCCCAAGTATCTTCCGTCACGCGGATGAACAAATCCCGCTCTTGATACATACGACTCAAACCCATCCCTTCGTCATACCCAACGTACACATTTATGATCGTCATGTTATGGTGTGACAGTTGATGTAATCAAAGCGGCATAAGATGATAGTAATTAGATATGATCTCACGGTCTAAGAATTAGGTTACTACGCTTTTAACTATCACAACGATGAACTCGTGTGGTAATACTTATATTGGGGATGTTCATCATATTATTTACCCAATTATACAATCCCATTGCCAATTGACATATGTGTCCATGACCGGGAACCTCGATCATATGTTGGCCACAATGAGCTAATTCGCATAAAACTTCTTGACCCTGATTTGTTTACATACCACACATGTACCAATTGTTCTGATTGATACAGTTATAGCATTGTATACAACTTATTATGAACCAAACTAGAAATATAGATTTAATAGATAGTGCATTGCATGCTACTTCGATGTCTATCCATGTTTCTTTCAATTTTTGGCTTTTTATCAGTGTGAGATTTCCAATCTTCTAGGTCAACACAATTTGCACCATCTAAACAACTTATGGTCAAGTTTACCGTCCTTTACGGATTTAGGAAAAATATTCCTAGTTCTCACCAGACACTGAAAACACAAACTTAAAACTATGTTTAGTGATTAACTCGGAAATCACTTCAGAACATGTTCATTTGGCCAAGAACTTGGATCACATTATGTCGTGTATACAATGTGGTTTAATGATAGAACCTTAGGACTCATGCATAAGGGGATGTAACGCATCATTTTTCTCTCATGTAACCAATTATAGTACCACCGAGATCAACTCAATGCTTCACCTAGTTATACAAGTATGAACCCCTTGTTAGCTTGTTCTATTCTGAACTTCTTCAGAATCTAAACTAGGGAACTATCTCGACTTAATGTTTTTTAAACATATTGGTCCATCTTGATAGACCTTTTAATGTTTTAATTTCCAACTTCATTGATAGAATATTATTTAGAATGTTATGAAGCTCCCACTCATATATGCCAGCCACATATATAACTATATAAGATCAGGGAAAACACGCTCAGCTCCCACTCAAAATATGTCAGTCACATATGAGCACAGGAAACTCATCACTTAGCTCCCACTCAACTTGTGTCATCTCCAAATGATGATTGGGAAAAGCTACATAGCTCCCACTCAAAGTATTGCAAATGCATGTCTTCTCGATATCTCGCGTGATCCCAAAGTCTTCTTTAATAGAGATATTGAAGGAGATGCAAGTTTTGACAAACTTTTATCAATTCACGAATTGTATTAATTGCTAGTTAAAATCCTAATGACTCAAGCATCCCTACATTTTAACCTTTTGAATTTGCCAAAACATCCTTTGTGACAAATCGAGTTTTATGTCTTTCTTAAAGTTTCATTTATTCTAAGGAAGATCAAGTAGCATATTTACTTAATAAGATAAAGTATCAAAATACCTTGGTAATCTTAAATGTAACTCATTTTAGGATTTCATGACTTCTAAGTCATTTCTCGTATTTAGGTCCATCATCGCTTCTTTGTAGTTCGTAGGTATGTCTTATTCCAAGACAAGTGAATCATGAATATACTTCCGCAAAGAGGCAGAATGTATTCTTGAACCCTACTCACTTCAGTAAAACTTTAATTCAAATGTCATGATCATTATCATTTTGTATTTCCTCTATTAGTAGAGCTTGCTTCCCGGAACACATTTTGTTGCGCCACTCTAGCATATGGAGGTACGGTCAACTACCTCGGTTTAGTTTTACTTTCTTTCATCAACATCCTTAACGAGAACCTCTTTATCGGGAAGGTACCACATTTGACAATATAAGCTTTGACCCTTTGGTTTTGTGGAATATGTCACGTAGGATCTCGCCGCCATTGTGAGATCCGAAGCTGCGTAACTCTTGTGACCCCGTCCCGGTGACTCTTCGCCCTATGTCTCCCCCTCTCTCTCCCCTTGATGTCTACGTTCCCCCTCCTTTCCTGTAGACAGTGTTGGGCCTCCAAGAGCAGAGGTTTGTAGAACAGCAGCAAGTTTTCCCTTAAGTGGATCACCCAAGGTTTATCGAACTCAGGGAGGAAGAGGTCAAAGATATCCCTCTCATGCAACCCTGCAACCACAAAGCAAGAAGTCTCTTGTGTCCCCAACACACCAAATAGGTGCACTAGTTCGGCGAAGAGATAGTGAAATACAGGTGGTATGAATAAGTATGAGCAAGAGTAACGGTGCAGGAAAATAGCTTGTGGCGTGTAGTTGATGGTGGTAGTATTGCAGCAGTAGTAACGCAAAGAAACAAGAAACAAGCAATGATAGCAGATTTAGGAACAAGGCCTAGGGATTACACTTTCACTAGTGGACACTCTCAACATTGATCACATAACAGAATAGATAAATGCATACTCTACACTCTTGTTGGATGATGAACACATTGCGTAGGATTACACGAACCCTCAATGCCGGAGTTAACAAGCTCCACAATAATGCTCATATTTTAGTAACCTTTAGTGTAAGATAGATCAAAAGACTAAACCAAGTACTAGCATAGCATGCACACTGTCACCTTCATGCATATGTAGGAGGAATAGATCACATCAATATTATCATAGCAATAGTTAACTTCGCAATCTACAAGAGATCATGATCATAGCATAAACCAAGTACTAACACGGTGCACACACTGTCACCTTTACACACGTGCAGGAGGAATAGAACTACTTTAATAACTTTGCTAGAGTAGCACATAGATAGTAGTGATACAAAACTCATATGAATCTCAATCATGTAAAGCAGCTCATGAGATCATTATATTGAGGTACATAGGAGAGAGATTAACCACATAGCTACCGGTACAGCCCCGAGCCTCGATGGAGAACTACTCCCTCCTCATGGGAGCAGCAGCGGTGATGAAGATGGCGGTGGAGATGGCAGCGGTGTCGATGGAGAAGCCTTCCGGGGGCACTTCCCCGCTCCGGCAGCGTGCGGAACAGAGATCCGTCCCCGGATCTTGGCGTCGCGATGGCGGCGGCTCTGGAAGGTTTCTGTGGTTTTCGCCAATCGTCATAGGGTTTTCGCGACGGAGGCTTTAAATAGGCGGAAGGGCAGCCTCGGAGGGGGCCTGGGGCCACCACACCATAGGGCGGCGCGGCCCCCCCCTCTGGCCGCGCCAGGGTGTGGTGTGGGGCCCCCAGGGCTTCCCTCTGGCGGCTCTCGGGTGTTCTGGATGGTTCCGGGAAAAATAGGAACCTGGGCGTTGATTTCGTCCGATTTCGAGAATATTTCGTTACTAGGATTTCTGAAACCAAAAACAGCAGAAAACAGGAACTGGCACTTCGGCATCTTGTTAATAGGTTAGTTCCAGAAAATGCATGAATATGACATAAAGTGTGCATAAAACATGTAGATAACATCAATAATGTGGCATGGAACATAAGAAATTATCGATACGTCGGAGACGTATCAGCATCCCCAAGCTTAGTTCTGCTCGTCCCGAGCAGGTAAAACGATAACACAGATAATTTCTGGAGTGACATGCCATCATAACCTTGATCATACTATTTGTAAAGCATATGTAGTGAATGCAGCAATCCAAGACAATGTATATGACATGAGTAAACAAGTGAATCATAAAGCAAAGACTTTTCATGAATAGCACTTCAAGACAAGCATCAATAAGTCTTGCATAAGAGTTAACTCATAAAGCAATAATTCAAAGTAAAGGCATTGAAGCAACACAAAAGAAGATTAAGTTTCAGCGGTTGCTTTCAACTTGTAACATGTATATCTCATGGATATTGTCAACATAGAGTAATATAATAAGTGCAATATGCAAGTATGTAGGAATCAATGCACAGTTCACACAAGTGTTTGCTTCTTGAGGTGGAGAGAAATAGGTGAACTGACTCAACATTGAAAGTAAAAGAATGGTCCTCCATAGAGGAAAAGCATCGATTGCTATATTTGTGCTAGAGCTTTGATTTTGAAAACATGAAACAATTTTGTCAACGGTAGTAATAAAGCATATGTATCATGTAAATTATATCTTATAAGTTGCAAGCCTCATGCATAGTGTACTAATAGTGCCCGCACCTTGTCCTAATTAGCTTGGACTACCGGATCATCACAATGCACATGTTTTGACCAAGTGTCACAAAGGGGTACCTCTATGCCGCCTGTACAAAGGTCTAAGGAGAAAGCTCGCATTGGATTTCTCGCTATTGATTATTCTTCAACTTAGACATCCATACCGGGACAACATAGACAACAGATAATGGACTCCTCTTTTATGCATAAGCATGTAACAATAATTAATAATTTTCTCATTTGAGATTTGAGGATATATGTCCAAAACTGAAACTTCCACCATGGATCATGGCTTTAGTTAGCGGCCCAATGTTCTTCTCTAACAATATGCATGCTTAACTATAAGGTGGTAGATCGCTCTTACTTCAGACAAGACGAACATGCATAGCAACTCACATGAAATTCAACAATGGATAGTTGATGGCGTCCCCAGTAAACATGGTTATAGCACAACAAGCAACTTATTAAGAGATAAAGTGCATAATTACATATTCAATACCACAATAGTTTTTAAGCTATTTGTCCCATGAGCTATATATTGCAAAGGCGAATGATGGAATTTTAAAGGTAGCACTCAAGCAATTTACTTTGGAATGGCGGAAAATACCATGTAGTAGGTAGGTATGGTGGACACAAATGGCATAGTGGTTGGCTCAAGTATTTTGGATGCATGAGAAGTATTCCCTCTCGATACAAGGTTTAGGCTAGCAAGGCTTATTTGAAACAAACACAAGGATGAACCGGTGCAGCAAAACTCACATAAAAGACATATTGAAAACATTATAAGACTCTACACCGTCTTCCTTGTTGTTCAAACTCAATACTAGAAATTATCTAGACCTTAGAGAAACCAAATATGCAAACCAAATTTAGCATGCTCTATGTATTTCTTCATTAATGGGTGCAAAGCATATGATGCAAGAGCTTAATCATGAGCACAACAATTGCCAAGTATCACATTACCCAAGACATTAATAGCAATTACTACATGTATCATTTTCCAATTCCAACCATATAACAATTTAACGAAGAAGAAAACTTCGCCATGAATATCATGAGCTAAGAACACATGTGTTCATACGAACCAGCGGAGCGTGTCTCTCTCCCACACAAGCATGATGTAATCCGATTTATTCAAACACAAACAAAAACAAAAACAAACCGACGCTCCAAGAAAAGCACATAAGATGTGATGGAATAAAAATATAGTTTCAGGGGAGGAACCTGATAATTTGTCGATGAAGAAGGGGATGCCTTGGGCATCCCCAAGCTTAGATGCTTGAGTCTTCTTGAAATATGCAGGGGTGAACCACCAGGGCATCCCCAAGCTTAGAGCTTTCACTCTTCTTGATCGTAGTATATCATCCTCCTCTCTTGACCCTTGAAAACTTCCTTCACACCAAACTTCTCATAAACTTCATTAGAGGGGTTAGTACATAATCAAAAACTCACATGTTCAGAGGTGACACAATCATTCTTAACACTTCTGGACATTGCTCAAAGCTACTGGAAGGTAATGGAACAAAGAAATCCACCCAACACAGCGAAAGAAGCAATGCGAAATAAAAGGCAGAATCTGTCAAAACAGAACAGTCCGTAAAGACGAATTTTTAATAAATACTTCCGTTGCTCAGATCAGAAAACTCAAAACTAATGAAAGTTGCGTACATATCTGAGGAACACGCACGTAAATTGGCATATTTTTCTGATTTTTCTACAGAGAGAAAATCCCAGATTCGTGACAGATAGAAATCTGTTTCTGCGCAGAAATCCAAATCTAGTATCAACCTTCGATTAGAGGCTTCACTTGGCACAACAAAACACAAAACTAAGATAAGGAGAGGTTGCTACAGTAGTAAACAACTTCCAAGACACAAATATAAAACAAAGTACTGTAGCAAAATAACACATGGGTTATCTCCCAAGAAGTTCTTTCTTTATAGCCATTAAGATGGGCTCAGCAGTTTTAATGATGCACTCGCAAGAAATAGTATTTGAAGCAAAAGAGAGCATCAAGAGGCAAATACAAAACACTTTTAAGTCTAACATGCTTCCTATGAAAAGGAATCTTGTAAATAAACAAGTTCAAGAAGCATAATGCAACAAGCATAGAAAGATAAAACAAGTGTAGCTTCAAAAATTTCAGCACATAGAGAGGTGTTTTAGTAACATGAAAATTTCTACAACCATATTTTCCTCTCTCATAATAACTTTCAGTAGCATCATGAGCAAACTCAACAATATAACTATCAAATGAAACATACTTATCATGAGTCTCATGCATAAAATTATTACTCTCCACATAAGCATAATCAATTTTATTAGTAATAGCGGGAGCAAATTCAACAAAGTAGCTATCATTATTATTCTCATCAAGTGTAGGAGGCATAGTATAATCACAACAAAATTTACTCTCCATAGTAGGTGGCACCAAAAGACTAATATCATTATAATCATCATAAATAGGAGGCAAAGTATCATCAAAGAAAATTTTCTCCTCAATGCTTGGTGGACTAAAAAGATCATGCTCATCAAAACCAGCTTCCCCAAGCTTAGAATTTTCCATATCATTAGCAACAATGGTATTCAAAGTGTTCATACTAACATGTTCCATGGGTTTTTTAATTTTCGGATCAAACCATCCATGTCTTAAATCAGGAAATAGAGTAAAAAGCTCATTGTTGTCCATTATGCCTTACTAGTGTAAACAAGAAACAAAAAGTTGCAATTGCAGGATCTAAAGGAAATAGCTTCGAGTACTTACAATGGCGGAAAATAGCTTGGTAGCCGAGGTCCGGAGTGTGAGTACCTTTTACCTTTCCTCCCCGGCAACGGTGCCAGAAAATAGCTTGATGTCTACGTTCCCCCTCCTTTCCTGTAGACAGTGTTGGGCCTCCAAGAGCAGAGGTTTGTAGAACAGCAGCAAGTTTTCCCATACACCCCGTTTGGATGCACAGTATTGGAGCACAGAATTGGGAATTGGAATTGGCTTCACGGATTCTCTTGTTTGGTTGGCTTTGGAATTGAAGACTAGAATTGGCAGCCCAATACCACAGAATCGGACTACAACTAAAAAAACCCTTCACCAATACGGAGCCTCATCCCTCCGTATTGTGTGGAATTGGCTCTCCTTCTCGTCAACAACAATTTTTCAGAGACCACCGGAGCTTCGCATCTGGCCACCGCCACAGGATGTTCGCTGCCGACCGCCGCTGCCGCCGGATGTTCTTCGCCGATCGCTGCCGCCAGAGGTTCGCGCCGCCGCTAGAGGTTCGCCGCCGACCGCTGGCGCCGGATGTTCGTCGCCGACCGCCGGCGCCGGATGTTCGTCGCCGACCACCGCCGCTAGAGATTCTCCGCCGAACACAGCTGCCAGTGGTCCGCCCCCGACCATAGCCGCCAGCAAGTTCCTTTTACCATGAAGCTCATCGGCGGGGATGGCTAGCTATTGTCCGGCGACCTTTAGCCATTCGGCGGCGACGCCTTTGCAGAGTACTCATCGGCGGTGTTCATGAAGCTCGCCCTCTGGCTGGGTGCTGATGGGTGCTGCACCATGGGAACAATTGATTGGGAGGCAGGCGCCATAGTGGAGATGTATGGTGGACGCGGTGGATCGGAGAAGATGGGTCAATGATTCAATTACCGTGGCATGTACATCCAAACACAAATTTGGTATTGCTATCTTATCAGATTCCATGTAGCAATATTTTGCAGAACCAAACATTAGAATTGGTATTTGTGCCCATTTCAATACGGAGTCTGATTTGGTATTACACACAATTCAATTCCAAGGCTCCAATACTTTACATCCAAACGAAGCGTTAAGTGGATCACCCAAGGTTTATCGAACTCAGGGAGGAAGAGGTCAAAGATATCCCTCTCATGCAACCCTGCAACCACAAAGCAAGAAGTCTCTTGTGTCCCCAACACACCAAATAGGTGCACTAGTTCGGCGAAGAGATAGTGAAATACAGGTGGTATGAATAAGTATGAGCAGTAGCAACGGTGCCAGAAAATAGCTTGCTGGCGTGTAGTTGATGGTGGTAGTATTGCAAAGAGTAACGCAAGTAAAACAGTAAACAAGCAGCGATAGCAGTATTTAGGAACAAGGCCTAGGGATTACACTTTCACTAGTGGACACTCTCAACATTGATCACATAACAGAATAGATAAATGCATACTCTACACTCTTGTTGGATGATGAACACATTGCGTAGGATTACACGAACCCTCAATGCCGGAGTTAACAAGCTCCACAATAATGCTCATATTTTAGTAACCTTTAGTGTAAGATAGATCAAAAGACTAAACCAAGTACTAGCATAGCATGCACACTGTCACCTTCATGCATATGTAGGAGGAATAGATCATATCAATATTATCATAGCAATAGTTAACTTCGCAATCTACAAGAGATCATGATCATAGCATAAACCAAGTACTAACACGGTGCACACACTGTCACCTTTACACACGTGCAGGAGGAATAGAACTACTTTAATAACTTTGCTAGAGTAGCACATAGATAGTAGTGATACAAAACTCATATGAATCTCAATCATGTAAAGCAGCTCATGAGATCATTGTATTGAGGTACATAGGAGAGAGATTAACCACATAGCTACCGGTACAGCCCCGAGCCTCGATGGAGAACTACTCCCTCCTCATGGGAGCAGCAGCGGTGATGAAGATGGCGGTGGAGATGGCAGCGGTGTCGATGGAGAAGCCTTCCGGGGGCACTTCCCCGCTCCGGCAGCGTGCCGGAACAGAGATCCTGTCCCCCAGATCTTGGCGTCGCGATGGCGGCGGCTCTGGAAGGTTTCTGTGGTTTTCGCCAATCGTCATAGGGTTTTCGCGACGGAGGCTTTAAATAGGCGGAAGGGCAGCCTCGGAGGGGGCCTGGGGCCACCACACCATAGGGTGGCGCGGCCCCCTACGGCCGCGCCAGTGTGGTGTGGGGCCCCAGGGCTTCCCTCCGGCGGCTCTCGGGTGTTACGGATGGTTCCGGGAAAATAGGAACCTGGGCGTTGATTTCGTCCGATTCCGAGAATATTTCGTTACTAGGATTTCTGAAACCAAAAACAGCAGAAAACAGGAACTGGCACTTCGGCATCTTGTTAATAGGTTAGTTCCAGAAAATGCATGAATATGACATAAAGTGTGCATAAAACATGTAGATAACATCAATAATGTGGCATGGAACATAAGAAATTATCGATACGTCGGAGACGTATCACCCCTCCGTGAGGATCCCCTCGCCGAAGTACCGTCGAATATGCAACGGCACTTTGAAAAGTGCCCTAGGCAGTGTAGGGGTTCGTAGCATAGACAATAAAAAAATTCTACCGGAAGAACGAATAAAACCAAGATCCAATCTAGGCAAAAGCCAAGATCTGATCAACTAGATCTATGCAATGACATAGATCGGATCTACATACCCTTGAAGATCCAAAGAGGTAACGAGATCAGATCTTGTGGATGATGTAGTCGTACTCTTGCTGAACTCAAGTTCGAGATGAAGTCCTTCTAGTGCTGCAAGCGGGCAACACTTCCGTACTCGGTCACACGTACAATGTCGATGAAGACGTCCTCTCCCCGTTCCAGCGAGCAGCGGATGTAGTAGATCCTTCTCGGAATGCTAGCAACACGACGGCGTGGTGGTGGTGGAGAATAATTCCTGCAAGGCTTCCCCAAGCTGGTGCAGGAGTAAGGAAGGAGAGAGGGTGGCGGCTAGGGTTTCAAGGGAAGGAGTGGATTATGCACCCTTGCCCCCTCCCCTCTTTATATAGGGGGGGTGTGTCTAGGGCTGCCTTGGCCCCTACTCCACCTCCTAGGGCTGGCCCACAAAGAGAGGGGAAACTTGCCCCTCAAGTTTGGGAAATTAACTTGCCCCTCAAGTTTGCTTTTGATTTTAGGGATCTTCTTTATCCTTGGGGGGTTGGCTGGCTGGGCCTTTTAGGGCATGGTGCGCCCAACCCATTAAGGCTAGGGAGCACCCCTTTGGCCCATGTGGCCCCTCTCAGGGTGGTAAGCCCACCAGCGGCTGTCTAGAACCTTCTATAAGTTCTAGTTAAAATACTGAAACTTTCCCAAACCCCAGAAAGTGACTTTCCTTATATGAATTTTATTCTCCGGACTATTCCGGACCACCTCGTGATGTCCTGGATCCAATCCGAGACTCCGAACGACATTCGGCCTCCATCTCATATTACATATCTACTTAAACAACATTGAACCTTAAGTGTGTCACCCTACGGTTCGTGAATGATGTGGACATGATCGAGACTCCTCTCTGATCAATAACCATCAACGGGAACTGGAGATCCATAATGGCTCCTACATATTCAATGATTACTTTGTGATCGAAATAACCATAAGCCATAGTTAGTAATTCCCTTTGTCGCATGATAATGTACTTATCCGAAATTCGATCGTCGGTATCTCTATACCTAGTTCAATCTTGTTACTGATAAGTACTCTTTACTCGTTTCATGATATGACATACCTTGTGACCTAGTCACATGATTGAAAGCTAATCGAATGTCATTTCACTGAAAGGGCCTATAGTATATCTATTCAACATTTGGATGGACAAATCTCACTCTTGATTCATGAGCTTCAACTCTCACTTTCAGAGTACCCAATGCCACCTTTATAACCACCCAGTTACGAAGTGGCATTCGATGTCATCAAAGTATTCCTACGGTGTTAGTGATTAACATGATCTCATGGTCGAAGGATTAAGTTACAATGCACTTGAGAGCTACAGCTGAAAGAACATCTCTCTACCATTATGGTTTTGTGTGGTAGATGACAACATGTGTGATACTCTAATGTGTATTAAATGGTACAGATATGATCTCTGTTGTATACATGTTAAAAAGAAAGAAAAAGGAAGAAGTACATCTTGAAAATCAAGAAAAAGGAAGAAGCAGTTTTGCCCCAAGGCCGGACAATCTGGGGCCAAATATTTGCAAATATCCGGCCCCTCAAAACCGGCTAAGGACTTAAGGGTGTGGGATTTTTCCGCCCCATTGAGGGACACGTTATGGCGACTCGGGAAGGGCTATGCTCTACTATTGTGGAGACCTCGTCCTCACAACACCAACAAGCTCCAAATCTTGAAGCCAATTATGCACCAACCCAAGAACAAGCATAAGACCCTCCCTCTAGTGAGCAAGATCAAGGACAAGATCAAACAAGAAATGATGATGATTCGCCAAATGATGATGGTGGTTCACCAAGTGATGTCCAAGACCAAGCTAGTGATGGCGAACAAACTCAAGAAATTGATCAAGCTCATGATGGTGAGCAGACTCAAGAAATTGAGCAAGCTCAAGTTGATGGTCAAGACGGGGAATCAAACGATCAAGTTGATCAAGTGATCCCTCATAGGACTAGAAGATCCAGGGAAGAGATTGAAGCTTGTCATCTTGCTAGAAGAGAAAGAACTTTGGAACTTCTTGAACACACTCACGAGAAGGTTCTTGGTGTTGTAAGAGCAAAAGTTTCAACAAGGAGGCTATTGGATAACTTTACCAATCATCATGCTTATATCTCCTTTGGTGGAACCAAAGATCTTGAAGATCCAAAATGGTTGGATGCTACGTACGATGAACTCAAGAACTTCAAGCGCACCAAAGTATGGACCTTAGTAGAGAAGCCAAAGGAGTGCCAGAATGTTATAGACACTAAATGGATATTCAAGAACAAGCAAGGTTAGAATGGAATTATTGTGAGGAACAAGGCAAGATTGGTTGCTCAAGGTTTCTCCCAAATTGAAGGAATTGAATTTGGTGAAACTTATGCTCCCATGGCTCGCCTTGAGTTCGTCTGTATCCTTCTTGCATATGCCTCACATCATAACTTTAATTTGCAACAAATGGATGTGAAAAGTGCTTTTCTTAATGGTCCTTTGCATGAAGAGGTTTATGTTAAGCAACACCCGGGGTTTGAGGATCCCAACTTCCCTAACCATGTTAAAGCACTTTATGGTCTCAAACAAGCTCCTAGAGCTTGGTACGGGCACCTTAAAGAATTGTTGTTAGACTGTGGGTTTGATGTTGGGCTAATCGATCCCACTCTTTTTACGAAGAGGGTCAACGGGGAGCTTTTTTGTTTGCCAATTATATGTTGGTGATACTATCTTTGGCTCTACTAATCAAGTTTTCAATGATGAATTTTCAAAGCTTACGACCGATAGGTTTGCGATGTCTGTGATGGGAGAGATGAGGTTCTTTCTTGGTTTTGATATCAAGCAATTGAGAGAAGGGACTTTCACCAATCAAGCAAAATATCTCCAAGACATGCTCAAAAGGTTCAAGATGAAGGACATGAAGGGAGTAGCCACTACAATGGTTACAAAATGTCATCTTGCACTAGATCCCAATGGTAAAGAGGTGGATCAAAAGGTATATCGCTCCATGATTGGATCCTCACTTTACCTTTGTGCATCTAGGTCGGATATAGTGTTGAGTGTTGGTATGTGTGAAAGGTATCAAGCTTCTCCTGAAGAGAGCCACATGATGGCTCTCAAAAGAATCTTTTGATATTTGGTTGATACCCCAAGATATGGTCTTTGGTATCCTAAAGGCTCAAGTTTCTATCTTAGTGGATACACAGATGCGGATTTGGCAGGGGATAAGGATGATAGGAAATCAACCCCGGGGCATGCCAATTTCTTGGTAGGTCCTTGATGTGTTGGTCTTCTAAGAAGCAAAATTGTATATCTCTCTCCGCCGTTGAAGCCGAATATGTTGCCGCCGCAAGTGGATGCACTCAATTGTTATGGATGAGGCAAACTTTAAAGGAATATGGTGTCACTTGTGACAAAGTGCCTCTTTTATGTGACAATGAAAGTGCCATCAAGATTGCCTATAATCCGGTGCAACATTCAAGAACGAAGCATATTAAGGTCCGGAATCATTTCATAAGGGATCAGGTTGCCCGTGGTGATATTGAGCTATGCTATGTTCCAAAACTCTATTTCGTTTAGATGTGGGAATGGAGATAGGGGAGTGCGGTTCAAATTATTGAGCTATCCCTCCCCCCATAATGCCAATAGTAAGAAATCATTCTCTTTATATCATGTGTTGATATGTGAGCTTCATTGACAAGTATTGGTTTTGGATCCAAGATATATATTCGCGGTACCATACCATAACACTCATACATGGTGGTCTAGGCCACCGCCCTCTTCTTTGTGATGAGTTGGTGTTATTTGGATTTTATCGGGCATTATTTGTCATCTTTGTGTTCTTATGGGAATCACTCATGTTTGGCCTTTATTTTCTATTCTTGCAAACTTGAGTGATCATGTACCATCTATAGTTTGAGCCTTCTAAACTCAAGCCTTTCCTCATCTATAACCATCTCCGTCTTGCACACAAGTCTTTTTTGCTAAAACTTGGTTCGGAAGGCGTTGGACGGATATTGTTGGCTTCCCCATCTAGTTAGTCAATTTTCCACCTATACATGATATGATACCATTGTATTGTCTCATATATGGGCATGTTCAAATAACTAACTTGATGGGTCAGATATTTCGATATTTTTTATTCAGAAAACTAGAATATTCGGCCATGTTGGAGGCCGGAATATCCGCTCCCACCGGAATATCCGGCCTGGGCGTGCTGCGAGGATATCTTTAGGGCACGTGGGGTGGGAAGTTCAACAGGAACCAGTTCCCACCCCCGCGCCCCTCTCTAAGCTGCAGCCACTGGTGCTGTCTCCCTGCCTCGCCGAAGCTCTTCTAGCCGCCCCCTTATGCGGTTGTGGGCCGAATCTCCTTCCCCTCCTCCCTAGGCACCTTCTCCTCCAAGCCAATCCTTGAATGGATGAGGGTAACACTTGAAATCCCTATCTCTAGGTGTTGCATTTTTGTGCTTGTTTCTAGGAGGAATTGGTTCTCTAGTGGTTGTTCACGATTGTAGTATATAGTAGCATCAATCTAGTGTGCCGATCTGGTTATAGACCTAGCTTTGTTTCGATCTGAGTGTTGTTCATCAGACTGGATTATCTGGCCCTGGAACGTACTAGAATATCTGGCCTCGGACTATTTTCTGATGCATTCTTTTTGAAATGCCATGTCTACAACAGTTTCGAACCTAGCTTGTTATTACTGTATACTGTATATCTTTGCTTTGACTTGTGTGCTTACTCTCATATGTTCTATCTCTCTATATCTTATCACAGGTGGTTCACGCTTGAGACGTCGCCCTCGCAATGCTCATTCGAGTGAGGATGTTGATTAGTCTACTCCAAGGAAGTCCGCCTCCTTGCGGCGCAAAGGCAAGGAAACAAGGCCTAACTAGAAGGAGATGGACTCAGTTGCCTATGCTGCTCTTAGGCAAAAGGATTGGTATGAGGAGTGATACGTCTCCAACGTATCGATAATTTCTTATGTTCCATGCCTACTTTATTGATGATACTTACATGTTTTATACATACTTTCTGTCATATTTATGCATTTTCCGGCACTAACCTATTAACGAGATGTCGAAGAGCCAGTTGTTATTTTCTGCTGTTTTTGGTTTCAGAAATCCTAGTAAGGAAATATTCTCGGAATTGGACGAAATCAACGCCCAGGATCTTATTTTTCCACGAAGCTTCCAGAACACCGGGGGAGATACGAAGTGGGGCGACGAGGCGACGCCACACTAGGGCGGCGCGGCCCAGCCCCTGGCCGTGCGGCCCTGTGGTGTGGGCCCCTCGTGGCGCCCCCTGACCTACCCTTCCGCCTACTTAAGCCTTCGTCGAGAATAACTCCAGTACCGAGAGCCACGATACGGAAAACCTTCCAGAGACGCCGCCGCCGCCAATCCCATCTCAGGGGATTCAGGAGATCGCCTCCGGCACCCTGCCGGAGAAGGGAATCATCTCCCGGAGGACTCCTCACCGCCATGGTCGCCTCCGGAGTGATGTGTGAGTAGTTCACCCCTGGACTATGGGTCCATAGCAGTAGTTAGATGGTCATCTTCTCCTAATTGTGCTATCATTGTTGGATCTTGTGAGCTGCCTAACATGATCAAGATCATCTATCTGTAATGCTACATGTTGCGTTTGTTGGGATCCGATGAATAGTGAATACTATGCTATGTTGATTATCAATCTATTATCTATGTGTTGTTTATGATCTTGCATGCTCTCCGTTGCTAGTAGAGGCTCTGGCCAAGTTTTTGCTTGTAACTCCAAGAGGGAGTATTTATGCTCGATAGTGGGTTCATATCTCCATTAAATCTGGGGGAGTGACAGCAACCTCTAAGGTTGTGGATGTGCTGTTGCCACTAGGGATAAAACATCAATGCTATGTCTAAGGATATATTTATTGATTATATTACGCACCATACTTAATGCAATTGTCTGTTGTTTGCAACTTAATACTGGAGGGGGTTCGGATGATAACCTGAAGGTGGACTTTTTAGGCATAGATGCATGCTGGATAGCGGTCTATGTACTTTGTCGTAATGCCCAATTAAATCTCACAATACTCATCGTAACATGTATGTGCATGGTCATGCCCTCTTTATTTGTCAATTGCCCAACTGTAATTTGTTCACCCAACATGCTTATTCTTATGGGAGAGACACCTCTAGTGAACTGTGGACCCCGGTTCATTCTTTTACATCGAATACAATCTACTGCAATACTCGTTCTACTGTTCTCTGCAAACAATCATCATCCACACTATACATCTAATCCTTTGTTACAGCAAGCCGGTGAGATTGACAACCTCACTGTTACGTTGGGACAAAGTATCTTGGTTGTGTTGTGCAGGTTCCACGTTGGCGCCGGAATCCCTGGTGTTGCGCCGCACTACACTCCGCCACCATCAACGTTCAACGTGCTTCTTCGCTCCTACTGGTTCGATAACCTTGGTTTCTTACTGAGGAAAAACTTGCCGCTGTACGCATCACACCTTCCTCTTGGGGTTCCCAATGGACGCGTGCTGTACGCGTATCAAGACTGTTTTCTGGCGCCGTTGCCGGGGAGATCAAGACACGCTGCAAGGGGAGTCTCCACCTCCAATCTCTTTACTTTGTTTTTGTCTTGCTTTATTTTATTTACTACTTTGTTTGCTGCATTATATCGAAAACACACACAAAATTAGTTACTTGTTTTACTTTACTTAATATCATGCATGTTTTTATTTCACTAGTTAAGCATAACTAGCAAAAGATGGGCGCGGCGGCACGCCGCGCCAGTGCAATGGTTTTTTGGTGAAAAAAAGATACACTATTTAAATTACTCTAATATGTATAATAAATTGGATTAACAAAAATGGATATGCTAGTAAATACGTGTGTGCTTATACGGTGCGTAAAATATGGTGGTTACTGTTTTGGCCCATGTAAACATGAATGGGCCAGTAATTACTGTTTTGGCTTCTACAATTATTTAAAATACGATGATCTCAGAAAAAAATTAAATACGGTGCTTACTGTTTTGGCCCATGTAAGATAGGTGGTTGCGTGCCCATGCCTATACATCTTTGGTATATGTAATTAACATTAAGAAATCTATACATATGTTTTATGGTTAATAGACTGTCGGATTGTAGCAGTTTCAAAATCAGTCTCTGAATACATGTGAGAACTAAAATGACACATATAATATAAGCAGGCATTGCAGGAGTTCAAAAATTAGTGTCTCCAAACAACTACTTGAACTAAGATAAGACATATAATATAAGCAGGGATACTTAGGTGGATAAGGGCATTCACACTGGATTATATGAAGAATATGTCGGTTCACTGGACTGGGCCAGACAACAACATTACATGGTTTGACTGAACTGGTTTAGAGGCCACCGATACATCTTCCAGGCCTGAAACAGATGACGCCGATAGAGATTCGTGCAGGTTTGTAGATTGTCTTGAGCTAAACAATAGAAGGGATAGATCATCTGATTTGTTGTTGATGCGCAGAGCCGCCGCCGCTGCTGATGCGCATAGAATATGTTCCATTGATGGGCTCCAAGCAAGACATCCTTAACTAAATCAGTGTAAATTGCCCCTGTAACCTGCGTGCAAGTGAATCTATTAGGTACAGAGATAGATACACACATATGGAAACAGAAAAGCATGGAGAAGACCGACTTTTAGCAGAAATTCATGAATAGTTTAGAGCACTATGTTTAGCCTTGCAAACTAAAAACTGATTGAGCTATTAATTCCGTCTTCTTTCTCTAGAATTTTTTGACTGATAATATATTCTGCGGCATGCAAAGCAATGCATGATATTATCACCTAGAGGCTGCAACTGAAGAACTCTAAATGCTTAATTCTATTCCAAGCACTTTGCAAGACAATAATATGCTCTCATCACTCACCAAAGAACGTGAAAGCTTGGATCTGATTTCCACTTATCACTTGTGGGATGGACTGGGAGATGACTCATCTTGCCATGTGGTTTGTACAAAAGCTAGAGGTCTTTGACACCGCTAGAAATAACCTTTTTTCCTTGTGTATGGATAGCAAATTTAGTAACTTAGGTACTAACTGATTTCAAAGCTTCTCTTTGGTGGAGATGTTGGCACTTACAAATTAATTCTTATCTTCGGTGACAGGAAATGCAGAATTGAATAATTGGCACTGTTTCTGGAATGATACTTGGCCTTTTTGAGGAATGTAAATCGTTGAACAAAGATTCACATAATAAGGAAAAGAGGGCCATTGTTTTCATCGTCAATGAATTTTCCGAACACTAAAAAGGAAATAAAGGAATCTTGGAGGAAAGCTCATGCAGGATGGAATAAGCTGGCAGTATTCTATTGAAGAATATTGTGAAGTCTGTTACCCGTCCTTAGAGATGACAATGGTAGAATAATCTTGTCAGCATGGTGAGTTCTTGATCATCACCAGGAGCGAATTAAATCTATCGTTGCTATTGTTGTTAAACCAGTCCACATGGAATCAGATTGTGGTGCTGTGGTACATGAAGTGAAAGAAGGGGAGAAGCAAATTTGCCATCTTATGCAGAGGCTGGGGCTTCCCCATTTGTAAGAAAATGAAAGTTTGGGGATAACCTAGGATGCAACAATTAGTGTAAGCTGAAAAAAAACACTACATGTCATTTCCTAGCATTTGTATCATGCATTATAATTTACACCTTTGTGGAGAATACTTAGATACGCAAACAATGTGCCAATCATTTAGATAACAGAAATGAACCCCAAAATAATAAGAAGCAACTGTACAAGTCTTCCAATAAAAGAATTACTCCACATTTAAAAGCCTGCCTTTTATCACCAAGAAAATCAAGAATGGGAGAGTACCATAGGAATAACCGAATGAGCAATTGTCTTGCAAGCTGAACCAAACATACAACTCCTCAACTGAATACCTTCTCATAGACCCATGTATGGGGAGATCTCCTGGTCAGTAATTTTCTTTCTTACCGAAGAAAAAGAAGGACAAAGAATTCTGAACATTCAACTCAACCACATGACTAAATTTTAGAGCAAGCAACCTTAGGCGAACTACAAAGCTAGAGGCAGACTATAAAATAAATTAGTATCACTTTTTTCTTCTTCTTTTCGTTGCAAGGTTCATTCCAGATTTCGGAAGTGCGTATTGATGTTAGGTTGTACCTTATAGGAAGATCAGGTTACTCTTGTGATGTTACTCCTACTTATTACTCTCAGATCAAAATATGTTGGTTCAAGAGACTAATTACCTAATAAATTAGTATGACTTTTCTTCTTTTCGTCAGACACGTATGGCTGTCCTCCAGTTCCTCTCCAAGCACATATGTCTGTTCTCCAGTTCCTCTCTGACCACGTGGTAGCCGGCCTATGGTTTGTCTTCTTTGCATGTACAGCTACTCATCTGGAAGCAATAACCCTTGGAAACGAATTAACCAAGAATTCAATGACAATTAAAATGTTTGAGAACAGGAAAATGCAGCATATCTTTATAAATACACAAGTTCCCAATCCAAAATACCAGCATACACCTTCTGAAGCAAAATAGATCTCCTTAAGTGAAATGAAATGATCATATTTGTAGACAAAAAAAATATGGCCAATTGTGTCACAACTGAGCAAGACAATGGTCCAATGCATATTCATGTTTTACATGTGAACCCATGCATTGGTCGTTGAAAATAATTGGCTACCTAGAGCAGAGTAAGCTTAAGAAATATATGCAATAATCTATCTTAGTAACTGCTCTGTTACAACTGACATTGTACAAAGTGCATGATTGCTACGAAGAACCTTCCGCATTTCTACTAAGTACCAATTAGTAAGAAAGAGAGAAAAATAATGTATGAACTGCCTCTGTTGGTCTACAATATAAGAATAGCTGCCAACTCGTTCAGGTAATGATTTTTGAAAGACAGGCTTTTAAATGTGGAGAACCTTTTATAAGTAATGATTCCAAATTGAGAACCTTTTTTGTAGAACATAAACTCCAGGTGAAGAACAAACCTACAGTACAGCATGAAGAATTGCCTTGCAGGAAAGGACCACGCAAAGGCTGAGAGGCCTCGAACAAAGATGCAGGTCCGTTCTCGCCGCCCGCGCCACACCGTCACAGCTGCAGAGCGTCCCATATAAAAACAATACCCCAACTGCAGGAAAGAATCAATAAAGTCATCAGTTCACATATATTTGTACTGAACAAAAGTTCAGCTTCGTGCCATTGACCCCAACTGCAGGAAAGAATCAATAAAGTCATCAGTTCACATATATTTGTACTGAACAAAAGTTCAGCTTCGTGTTAACTCCATTGACGCTGTTGATCTGACCTGAAATACCTTACCATGGCATGTTTTTAGAAACTTGTATTGTTCAGAATTGCCTGATACTAATCATACTTGATGAACCTTGAGGATGATGTAGCCATCTAATCCACGTCTCAAAGGAACCCATCTTAAAACCATCAAAATCCACACCAATCTTCTTCTTTTTTACAAAGATCCGAAGGCAACCTCAGGGGAGAGCTAACTCACCGGCTAACCCTGTGGATGCTGCTTCTTTCTTTGGTAGATGTTCACTTCCTAGCTGCAGATAGCACGCGGGGGAGGCCGGAGGAAGAACCTGGCAGCGAGCCGGAGAGTCTCCTGCAGTAAGCCTGCCTCCGGTACCTGCATCGCCTAAACCAACATGTTGCAGAGGGCAGCGGCCGTCGAGGGTCTCGTCGTAGAGGGCGCCACTGCCGTGGAGAGCCTCTCCGTTGAGCGCACACTACCGTCGAGAGCCTCTCCGTTGAGTGCACCGCTGCCGTGGAGGCTCTCCCTCCCAATCCGGATGTCAAACATGAGGAACCGCCACAGCCCATCGCCGCGACCAGCTCGCCCGCTAGAGGGAGTCAGGGCGGCGTTGGAAGGTGCAGCCGCCAATCACGGCGAACAGCTCTCCCATCCAGCAGGAGCCAGGGGCGCTGCGAAATCCGTCCGGCGCGGCAAAGGAACCGGGCAGCGCTGAACCTCCGGAGAGCAGCGTGGGGGCCAGAGCAGCACGTGGATCTTGATTCCTGCAAGGCAGCCGGGAGCATCTTCATCCAAGGAGATTTCCAATAATGGGTGAAAATAGGAGATGAAGAAAGGGACATCCGCACGGCATCTACACCGGCGGTCGATCTGGTGCCACGTGATTTGACCTCCAACAGCTAAAAATCATGGCGGCAGAGACAATCGCGGCAAAGTGGCGGGCGTGACTCCCTGTGCTCGAGAAAGGTGTGGTGTGGGGTGGGGGGGCCGGGGCGCACTGAAGAAGAAGAGGGCAGCGGGGCGCACGAACGCCGGCAGCGGACTCAGCAGCATCAGCAAATGCTAAATGAGGACGGCCCGGCCGCGTGGCGCACGAACGCCGCGGGCGCAGATGGGAAGAGCATCACCGATCCGCTCACGGCCGTGAGCCGGAGCTGCGACACGGGGAGGACCAGCGGCTGGCGGTCCTGGAGCAAACCCTCAGCAGCAGAGACAGAAGCACGGCGAGGGTACGACGGGCGCGAGATCCACGTGCCGATCCCCTCACCATTGGAGCCAAATCGAAGCACAGAAAAGCAGAAAGAAAAGAGAAGAAAAGAGAAGAGAGGTACCGGCCAGAGAAGCGGTCAAGCGGCGGCCGGACCACTCGATGTCCCAGGCGGGCCCACCAGGCGGCAGCAGCACAGTAACAAAGAAGCACTAAGTCCACCCGAGAACACACACGGAAGTACGAACTGTGAGGATAGAAAATACAGAGAAATAGCAACGCATCCTCCGAAATACACACAGAAGCTAAATTTAACAGCAAATTACACGTGTCAGCAGGGCAGGTAGGGTAAAAAAAATATCCCAAAAATTGAGAAAAAACTTTAATGTTCAGGTTTAGTATATATAGTACTTATGGAAAGTGACAGTGAGCTTTTGAAGCTATTTCCTGAGTTAAGACATGGATTGTTTGATGCGAAAATTAAAAAACCTATTGAACCTTATTTGCATGCTAGTAGCAATGTTATTAGTATGAACACTATTATTTCTAAAGCTATGGAAGAATCTAAGCTTGGGGAAGCTGGTTTTGATGTGCATGATATTTTTAGTCCCCCAAGCATTGAGGAGAAAATTTTCTTTGATGATACTTTGCCTCCTATTTATGATGATTATAATGATAGTGGTCTTTTGGTGCCACCTAATATGGAGAGTAAATTTTATTATGATTATACTATGCCTCCTACACTTGATGAGAATAATAATGATAGCTACTTTATTGAATTTGCTCCCACTACAACTAATAAAATTGATTATGCGTATGTGGAGAGTAATAATTTTATGCATGAGACTCATGATAAGAATGTTTCATTTGATAGTTATATTGTTGAGTTTGCTCATGATGCTACTGGATATTATTATGAGAGAGGAAAATATGGTTGTAGAAATTTTCATGTTACTAAAACACCTCTCTTTTTGCTGAAAATCTTGAAGTTGCGCTTGTCTAGTCTTTCTATGCTTGTTGCATTATGCTTCATGAACTTGTTTATTTACAAGATTTCTTTTCATAGGAAGTGGGTTAGGCTTAAATTTGTTTCATACTTGCTTTTTGATCCTCTCTTTTGCTTCGAATACTATTTCTTGCGAGTGCATCATTAAAATTACTGAGCCCATCTTAATGGCTATAAAGAAAGCACTTCTTGGGAGATAACCCATGTGTTTATTTTACTACAGTACTTTTGTTTTATATTTGAGTCTTGAAAGTTGTTATTACTGTAGCAACCTCTTCTTATCTTAGTTTTGTTGCATTGTTGTGCCAAGTAAAGTCTTTGATAGTAAGGTTCAAACTAGATTTGGATTACTGCGCAGAAACAGATTTCTTGCTGTCACGAATCTGGGCAGAATTCTCTGTAGGTAACTCAGAAAATTCTGAAAATTTACGTGAGTGATCCTCAGATATGTACGCAACTTTCATTCAATTTGAGCATTTTCATTTGAGCAAGTCTGGTGCCTCTTAGAAATTCGTCTTTACGGACTGTTCTGTTTTGACAGATTCTGCCTTTTATTTCGCATTGCCTGTTTTGCTATGCTTGATGGATTTTTATATTCCATTAACTTTCAGTAGCTTTGTGCAATGTCCAGAAGTGTTAAGAATGATTATGTCACCTCTGAACATGTGAATTTTGATTATGCACTAACCCTCTAATGAGTTGTTTTGAGTTTGGTGTGGAGGAAGTTTTCAAGGATCAAGAGAGGAGGATGATACAATATGATCAAGGAGAGTGAAAGCTCTAAGCTTGGGATGCCCCGGTGGTTCACCCCTGCATATTTCAAGAAGACTCAAGCGTCTAAGCTTGGGGATGCCCAAGGCATCCCCTTCTTCATCGACAACATTATCAGGTTCCTCTAGTGAAACTATATTTTTATTCCATCACATCTTATGTACTTTGCTTGGAGCGTCTGTTTGTTTTTGTTTTTGTTTTGTTTGAATAAATTTAGATCCTAGCATTCATTGTGTGGGAGAGAGACATGCTCCGCTGTTGCATATGAACAAATATGTCCTTAGGCTTTACTCATAATGTTCATGGCGAAGGTTGAACTGCTTCGTTAAATTGTTATATGGTTGGAAACGGGAAAGGCTACATATGGTAATTGGTATAATAACTTGAATAATGTGATACTTGGCAATTGTTGTGCTCATGTTTAAGCTCTTGCATCATATACTTTGCACCTATTAGTGAAGAAATACATAGAGCTTGCTAAAATTTGGTTTGCATGATTGGTCTCTCTAAGGTCTAGATATTTTCTAGTAAGGGTCGAACAACAAGGAAGACGGTGTAGAGTCTTATAATGCTTACAATATGTCTTTTATGTGAGTTTTGCTGTACCGGTTCATACTTGTGTTTGTTTCAAATAACCTTGCAAGCCTAAGCCTTGTATTGAGAGGGAATACTTCTCATGCATCCAAAATCCTTGAGCCAAACACTATGCCACTTGTGTCCACCATACCTACCTACTACATGGTATTTCTCCGCCATTCCAAAGTAAATTGCTTGAGTGCTACCTTTAAATTTCCATTCTTCGCCTTTGCAATATATAGCTCATGGGACAAATAGCCTAAAAACTATTGTGGTATTGAATATGTACTTATGCATCTTATCTCTTATTAAGTTGCTTGTTGAGCGATAACCATGTTCCTGGGGACGCCATCAACTACTCTTTGTTGAATATCATGTGAGTTGCTATGCATGTTCGTCTTGTCTGAAGTAAGGGCGATTTACCATGAGTTGAATGGTTTGAGCATGCATATTGTTAGAGAAGAACATTGGGCCGCTAACTAAAGCCATGATCCATGGTGGAAGTTTCAGTTTTGGACAACAATCCTCAATCTCATATGAGAATATTAATTGTTGCTAAATGCTTATGCATTAAAGAGGAGTCCATTATCTGTTGTCTATGTTGTCCCGGTATGGATGTCTAAGTTGAGAATAATCAAAAGCGAGAAATCCAATGCGAGCTTTCTCCTTAGACCTTTGTACAGGCGGCATAGAGGTACCCCTTTGTGATACTTGGTTAAAACATATGTATTGCGGTGATAATCCAGGTAATCCGAGCTAATTAGGACAAGGTGCGGGCACTATTGGTATACTATGCATGAGGCTTGCAACTTGTAGGATATAATTTACATGATACATATGCTTTATTACTACCGTTGACAAAATTGTTTCTTGTTTTCAAAATCAAAGCTCTAGCACAAATATAGCAATCGATGCTTCCCTCATCGAAGGGCCATTCTTCTACTTTTATGTTGAGTCAGTTCACCTATTTCTCTCCATCTCAAGAAGCAAACACTTGTGTGAACTGTGCATTGATTCCTACATACTTGCATATTGCACTTGTTATATTACTTTGCATTGACAACTATCCATGAGATATACATGTTACAAGTTGAAAGCAACCGCTGAAACTTAATCTTCCTTTGTGTTGCTTCAATGCCTTTACTATGAATTTATTGCTTTGCGAGTTAACTCTTATGCAAGACTTGTATTGAAAGTACTATTCATGAAAAGTCTTTGCTATATGATTCAATTGTTTACTCATTGTATTTACCATTGCTTCGAATCGCTGCATTCATTACATGTGCTTACAATAGTATTGATCAAGATTATGATGGCATGTCACTTCAGAAATTATCTTTGTTATCGTTCACCTACTCGGGACGAGTAGGAACTAAGCTTGGGGATGCTGATACGTCTCCAACGTATTGATAATTTCTTATGTTCCATGCCTACTTTATTGATGATACCTACATGTTTTATACATACTTTATGTCATATTTATGCATTTTCCGGCACTAACCTATTAACGAGATGCCGAAGAGCCGATTCTTTGTTTCTGCTGTTTTTGGTTTCAGAAATCCTAGTAAGGAAATATTCTCGGAATTGGACGAAATCAACGCCCAGGATCTTATTTTTCCACGAAGCTTCCAGAACACCGGGGGAGATACGAAGTGGGGCGACGAGGCAACGCCACACTAGGGCGGCGCGGCCCAGCCCCTGGTCGCGCGGCCCTGTGGTGTGGGCCCCTCGTGGCGCCCCCTGACCTACCCTTCCGCCTACTTAAGCCTTCGTCGAGAATAACTCCAGTACCGAGAGCCACGATACGGAAAACCTTCCAGAGACGCCGCCGCCGCCAATCCCATCTCGGGGGATTCAGGAGATCGCCTCCGGCACCCTACCGGAGAGGGGAATCATCTCCCGGAGGACTCTTCACCGCCATGGTCGCCTCCGGAGTGATGTGTGAGTAGTTCACCCCTGGACTATGGGTCCATAGCAGTAGCTAGATGGTCGTCTTCTCCTAATTGTGCTATCATTGTTGGATCTTGTGAGCTGCCTAACATGATCAAGATCATCTATCTGTAATGCTACATGTTGCGTTTGTTGGAATCCGATGAATAGTGAATACTATGCTATGTTGATTATCAATCTATTATCTATGTGTTGTTTATGATCTTGCATGCTCTCCGTTGCTAGTAGAGGCTCTGGCCAAGTTTTTGCTTGTAACTCCAAGAGGGAGTATTTATGCTCGATAGTGGGTTCATGTCTCCATTAAATCTGGGGGAGTGAAAGCAACCTCTAAGGTTGTGGATGTGCTATTGCCACTAGGGATAAAACATCAATGCTATGTCTAAGGATATATTTATTGATTACATTACGCACCATACTTAATGCAATTGTCTGTTGTTTGCAACTTAATACTGGAGGGGGTTCGGATGATAACCTGAAGGTGGACTTTTTAGGCATAGATGCATGCTGGATAGCGGTCTATGTACTTTGTCGTAATGCCCAATTAAATCTCACAATACTCATCATAACATGTATGTGCATGGTCATGCCCTCTTTATTTGTCAATTGCCCAACTGTAATTTGTTCACCCAACATGCTTATTCTTATGGGAGAGACACCTCTAGTGAACTGTGGACCCCGGTCCATTCTTTTACATCGAATACAATCTACTGCAATACTCGTTCTATTGTTCTCTGCAAACAATCATCATCCACACTATACATCTAATCCTTTGTTACAGCAAGCCGGTGAGATTGACAACCTCACTGTTACGTTGGGACAAAGTATCTTGGTTGTGTTGTGCAGGTTCCACGTTGGCGCCGGAATCCCTGGTGTTGCGCCGCACTACACTTCGCCGCCATCAACCTTCAACGTGCTTCTTGGCTCCTACTGGTTCGATAAACCTTGGTTTCTTACTGAGGGAAAACTTGCCGCTGTACGCATCACACCTTCCTCTTGGGGTTCCCAACGGACGCGTGCTGTACGCGTATCAAGGAGGTGGAGCGGGACTTTGACGTTGAAGAACCCTCAGTTTTGGTGCATGGAACATCTATTCATATTCAAGGATATTTATGAACCGAAGCACATAGTGAGACCCATGCAACCCATGATGTGGATGCTCTCTCAGAAAACAGTCACTTTGAGGATGTTGCGTGGGTGATAGAAAAGATGGGGCTGCACAAGCTTGTGAAGGTCAAGTGTGACTACAATATTCCTCTCATTCAGCAGTTCTATGCCACACTTGTGTTCAAGAAGGATGAAGACCGCACTATGCAGTGGATGACTGGTTCTACTCCATGTACAACCACTTTCCACACCTTTTCTCACTACTTGACTATCCTTTCAGTGGCGGCCACCGTCTCCATCATCCACACCGCACAGATAAGGAAACACTCTTTGATCTCTATTCGGAGTCTGGTGTGGTTGGCACAACTACCGGTCTTCTTCCTATTTATGATCAGCTTTTTCGACTCTTCGGTCAAACATTGCTCCAAGTGGATGAAACAATGATGATATTCGCGGTGCACTAGTGGATCTTCTTGCTTTTGCTTTTGAATGTGCACAAGATGATGATGAAGCTAAAGATTTCACTGTTGATGTGATGAATTATATCTTCGATGAGATATTTGATGCTATGGTATCTCGGACTTCTCTTCCCTACGCACCATACATTCATCTTCTTATTGATCACACTGCTGTGGCTGAGGATTTGAGTCAGTATCCTCGTGTGGACCATAAGGTCAAGAAGACATATGTGAAAAGGAAGCAAGCTGCCCCTGCTTCCCCTACCATTGGTTCATTTATGGGCGATGCTCGTGCTAGTGGCACCGCCCAGGGACGCTCTCCTTTCATCCAGAAGGAGGTGAAGAATCTGAACTGGTTTCAAAGGATTGTTATGTGCATGAATGTCAAGATCCACAAGGAGAACTACCAGGCCAGTCCTGAGCGCGCCAACATTCAGCATACTCGGGAGATGATTCTTCACAAGCTCGGTGGTGAGCAAGGTCCTCCTCCTCCGCCTCCAGTCCATCCTACCTACCAAAGCTGGCGCCCCTCTCAGGTCAACTGACACGAGATTGAGCAGGGTCTTCTGAGGAGCAGTATCTCTCGTGCCTCTCCACCAGTCGCAGATGACAGTGCAGACGAGTATGAGTCTGAGACGGGCTCGGAGTGATTCCCTTAGGACGTGTAGCATCACTCTTTTCGATCCCTTGTTGGTGTTTCGATGCCAAAGGGGGAGAAGTACTTATATTTAGGATTCTCCGAGATTTGCATGGGTGGGCACAAGCATACGCGTTTATCACTCTTTGAGATCTTGTGTCTTTTTATTTGTTGAACATTTGTGTTTTTAGTTATGTTGAACTATATTCTATGGGATTGTAGTATGGTTATGTGAGACATGGATTTCGGTTTTCTATAAGTTGAGACTATATATTATGGTATGGTGTGTGACTTATGGTGTTCGTTATTCTATATCACCATATTGGTATGATCACTATCTCAAAGTCTCAACTATATGTGATATTATGTCTCATGTTGTTGTTGTTGTTTTTCATGTTGCCTAGTTTATGTTTCAAGGCCACTCGAACCTATGTGTGGTGCATTTGAATTCAAATGCAAATTACTTATATGCACACTCTAGGGGGAGTGCCTCCATCTTTTTGGCAACATGATGATTCTCACTAGTAATTTTATTGCAAATCCGTATGTTGTCATCAAACACCAAAAAGGGGAGATTGAAAGAACATCTCTCTACCATTATGGTTTTGTGTATTTGATGACAACATGAATGATAGTGTATTAAGTGGTGCAGATTTGATCTTTGTTGAATACATGTTGAAAATAAAGAAAAATGAAGAAGTACATGTTGAAAAGCAAGAAAAAGGAAGAAGCAGTTTTGCCCCCTGGCCAGATAATTCGGGGGCGGATATTTGCAAATATCCGGCCCCTGAAAAACTGCTAGGGAGTTAAGGGTCCGGACTCCCTAGATGCCCCACGAAAATTTGGCCGAAAATTTCAGGGTGCATCGGATATTCCAAGGGGGGGTTATTCTGGCCCTAACTTAGGTCGGATATTCCAGCCTAGCATTTCAGCAATGGCTCGATTTTTCGAGGAGGTATATATACCCTCTTCTTCCCCAGCCTTAAGCTGCTCAATTTGCTCAAGAACTTCACCTCCAACTGAGCCACTACATTCACATGATCTCCTCCATCAACCACCCAAAGCTCTTGATCTTTGGAGAATCGAAGGAGAAGACCTCGATCTACATCTTCAACGAACAGATTTACATTTCCCCCTCATTTGCTTGAGGGCCCCCTTTGCTAGTGTTCCTTTTAGAAACTCTAGTTGTTGTTACTTGATTTGATCTTCTTCTTGTTGTTGTGTTGTCGGGGGGATGACCCCCGGTAGGTCAAGACTATGGAAAATACGCCATGTTAAGATGTATAATTACCGGATTAAAGATTAATCCGGATGCTAAAAGCTTAGTATAGCAGTGCTAAGGTGGTACATGCCGGTATACCAATAGGGGTATGCCGGAGTAAGGGCAACGAGTGGAATCTAAACCAGGGCTACGCCCAAGAGATGAAACTTGAGAAAGACAAAGGATAACAAGCCGGATCTCACAGGTGAAGATACCGGAGATCCGGCATAGGCTCAACTGTAGCATGTCGGCACCCCTGTCAAAGATTCCCTCAAGGACCAAAGGACAAGATGAGCGAAGAACTTCAGCTTTAATCGAAGCCCTGACATCAAAGGAGAAGCTGACGATAAAGATACCGGAGGAGGTCATCAGCTCTCCGATTAAAGACAGAAGCGTCATCCCTGGAGCCAAAGGAGCTTTATAAAGTAGCTTAGGTCACCAAAGATACCCCTAGGGTTTCTTCCCGTGTAAGCCTCCTCTCCACTATATAAGGAGAGGAGGGGCACCCCT
The DNA here is from genome assembly GCF_019359855.2 of Lolium perenne. NCBI lineage: Eukaryota > Viridiplantae > Streptophyta > Magnoliopsida > Poales > Poaceae > Lolium > Lolium perenne. Next base: position 117,430,324 of record NC_067244.2, on the reverse strand, counting down.
GTGCAGGAGGGTTCGAACAGTAGAGATTGGACTCAGGCCTGTAAGCCGTACGTCTTCAACCTCTGGCTATTTTGGCTAAGTTCCTGAATCCAGTTTATCACCTTGTGTGTTTCTTCCCCCATCTTATCCTTCTCCCGGATCCTCAAGCGTACATTCGGCCCCGAACTTATGCCTACCCATGGCATCTGTTGTTCCACCACGACGACAATTGTCGCCCACCGTGGGGCCAGCAGTTGCGCTTGCTGGGATTCATAACCGGACGGTTTCCATCATCGCCTCCGGCGAGCGAGTTGTGTCTGGCCTCGTCCAGCGCCAATGCCGGCTCCTTCGCCAACGGCAGCCGCTTCCCCAATAATGGCCGCATCATCAGCTTCGGCGAGCATCGTGTCTACCTCGGCACCGTACCGGTAAACCAGTACCCTTAAAAGCTGTTAGACGCGCCAGATCCTCCGATGTACGCCGCCGCTCGTTGGTCGCGTACCGATCGCACAGCTTGCGGCGTTGAGGTGATGGTCACCGTGGCCGCGGATGCCGGCACGGGGCAGTCGGAGAAACTGCTGAGCCCACCAAGTCCGGGCGGCAGGCAAAGCATCCGCTCGAACGGGTGCGGAACAGCGCCAGGACCTCTACCTCGCCACCGGCTACAACTCCACTTCAGGCAGCCATGAGCGTGCTGCCAACGCCCATCGCGCCCAACACCGATGCAGCGGCAACACAAGCGGAACGGGAGGCGCAGTAGCAGACGCTCCTCAACGGCACCGCCGACATCGCCCGTGCTCAGAAAGAGCTCAACATCACCCTCCGTGAGTACAATGCTGCAATGGCTTTGCTTCTGTTAGCACTAATCCTGCTAGAGTAGCTGCTACCCGGCTTAGAGGTCGTAACTTAGATAAGGATCTGCGCCGGGAAGTTCTTTCCGGAAATTCTATGTCGGTATCCCTTTTGCCGGCAAAGAAACCAAAATATAGCAGTCCGGGTAAAACTCTTAGGGCTGCTAGAGCTGCAGTGGAGGCATGTGATTCACTGTTAGGTAAGGCCCTAGCAAAACAGCAAGCCCGGGCTAAAGAGTTGCTGGACATAGCAGAAAAACAAAATGCAGAAGCTGCACGCAACAAAAAAGATGCCGGAGCATCGCAAGCCGGTCATTCGGCTAGAACAGCTCCGGAGAAGTCGCATGGGCAGGCATCATCCCCCCATCCTGACAGAAGAAGAGAAAAATGCGTAAATGGGCAACAGATGACAGTGTATGATCCGGTTCTGGCCGGAAAACAGAAAGCCGGGCAAAATAAAGCCGGTAGAAAAAGTCAAGGGGCAGGCCATGGCTATGCCGGAAATGGTGAATCCGGGCAAAACCATCGCCAAGCAAGAGCGGGATATGCCGCGCAAGAGGCAGCACCACAAAGATACCAAAGGGTCGCCGCAGCAGCGCTGGACCGGCATGATGAAGCCGATTCGGTTCTAGAAAGATCGGGTTACCGCAGAAGTCCTCTGGGAGACCGTGTGGGGGATAGATTCCTACGGGAACAAGATGCGAGGCACAAGCTGGATAGGTTTACCTGTCCGAAATGATTGAAGCCGAAGGTCCTCCGGGTCCACCATGCTTTGGGCCTCAGATCATGAAGGAAGAACCACCTATGCGCAACTTTCAGTTTCCGCGGGAGACAAGGACATACGATGGACGCACTAAGCCGGAAGACTGGCTCGCGGATTACATCACCGCGGTATATTTTGCGGGAGCGGTGGTTCTGTAGCTGGAGGAGGAAACTGGCGATGGGCGGTAAGATTCATACCATTAGTGTTGGTAGGGCCTGCCCGCATCTGGTTAAACAACTTGCCAAGAGGAAGCATAAACGGTTGGTTGGACTTCGAAGAGGCATTTGTAAGCAATTTTAGCAGCACCTAGAGAAGGCCGAACCGCCCACAACAACTAGCCATGTGCTAGAAGCACGACGGCGAAACTGACCGGGAATACCTAACCCGGTGGAGTGCAACAAGAAAATCTTGCAAAGGTGTGATAGAAGCACAAGCGATTGCTTGGTTCTGCAATGGGTGTCGAAGAGGCTCACCCCTGTGGCAAAGGTTGCAACAAAACATGCCAACCACTTTGGCAGAGATGATGATGGTGGCCGATAGCTACGCGTTGGGAGATCCATTGCAACCGACGATCGCGGCCGATACGATACAAAAGTATCCACCTCGACCGAATTACCGGAATAACTACCACCACAAGAGAAGGGAGGATTTCCCAGACAGGAGATATGGTGCGCAGCAAGTTGCCGTGGTACAAGATAACTCGAAGGCCGATGGAAGCCAAATGCAGAAAATTGGGAACCAATCATGGGGCGGCCCAAAAAAGCAATGGGCAAAAAAGAAACCGTGGCATGATCAGCCAAAGTATACCATGGAATCCGCCATGGATCAACTGTGCCGTTGGCATACGCCGAATCCAACTAAACCGGCAAATCACTTAACCAAGGATTGTTCCTGGACAAAAAGGTTAATGAAAGAGGGATCGGATGTGCTCCCTCTGCCACCTCCTCTTACCAAAGCAAATGCTCAACCGGTACAGAATCAGCAAAACCGTCAACAACAATCGGAGGGAGTTCACCAAGTGGCTAACAATAACATTGCGCCACCGCTGCCGCAAGGTCAGAATGTATATCATGATCCAGACATGTGCTGCATGGTTTTCGTAACTGAGCCAAGAGACCGGTGATACGTCTCAAACATATCTATAATTTCTTATGTTCCATGCTAGTTTTATGACAATACCTACATGTTTTATTCATACTTTATATCATTTTTATGCATTTTCCGGTACTAACCTATTAACAAGATGCCGAAGCGCCAGTTCCTGTTTTCTGCTGTTTTTGGTTTCAGAAATCCTACACAGGAAATATTCTCGGAATTGGACGAAACAAAAGCCCACGGCCCTATTTTCCACGGAGGATTCCAGAACATCGAAGAAGAGTCGGAGAGGGCCAGCAGGGGGGCCACCTCATAGGGCGGCGCGGCCAGGCCCCCTGCCGCGCCCAGGTATGGGGAGCCCACCCCTGGCTCCCCCGACGCTGCCTCTTCGGCTATATATTCCTTCGTATCGGAAAACCCTAGTATCGAGAGCCAAAATACGAGAAAAGTTACTGAGACGCCGCCGCCGTCAATCCCATCTCGGGGGATTCTGAAGATCTCCTCCGGCACCCTGCCGGAGAGGGGAATCATCATCAGAGGGCTCTACATCACCATGCCAGCCTCCAGACTGATGCGTGAGTAGTTCATCCTTGGACTATGGGTCCATAGCAGTAGCTAGATGGTTGTCTTCTCCTATTATGCCATCATGTTTAGATCTTGTGAGCTGCCTGTCATGATCAAGTGTCGGGGGGAAGACCCCGGGTAGGGCAATAGACGAGGAGCAGCTGGCTCAAGGCCGGCCGGCTCGCGGCTAAGGCCGGCTGAGGAGCAGCCGGCTAGAGCCGTGGCCGGCTGGCTCTAAGTCTTAGTCGGCCTGGCAATGGCCGTCTGCGCTGTGGCTGGGCCGGCTTCTACAAGCCATATCCGACTGGGTTCTTATACTCCAGACCGACTCGAGGCTGGCGAGTCTTGCATGAGAAGGAACTGGGTAGGTGGTCCGGGTTCAAAGGTCCACGCTGACCTCATCTCCCGTAAAGTAAGGGGCACTGTGGAGCAACAGTGCCTCACGCTCGACAGGCCATCATGGCGCACGCCGCTCAGTACCGGCTACAGGGCATGATGGCGACAGGGACTCTTCCTCTCCATACCGCTGACTCAGGCAGGCGGATGGGACAGGCCATGAGGCCTCAACGGCTCCTGACGTCAACGCCTCGGGAAGGAGCGGAAGCCGAAGCCGGCCAGCCGGCCACTAGGTCTTAGGGACCCTTGTGTAAAGTGCCAGCGCCTATATAAGCTGCACTACCCCCTCGTGTGGGGGACGATCGATCACTTCTCTTTCATTCTAGTCTTAGCGCTGCCCTGTGAGAGAGACCTTCGTCTACTTTAGCCTCCCAGGGCAAGACGGATACAGCTCTAGGAGCACCATTGTACTGTGATATCATCATATACACTCATAGCAGGAGTAGAGGTGTTACCTCCATCGGAGGGCCTCGAACATGGGTACGTCGCCCTGTCGCTCGTTCCCATACCCGCATCCGGATACCGTCATGAGACCATCTAGGAACCACCTTCTTTAGTCATCCTATGGTATATGCCGTGACGATACCACGACATTTGGCGCCCACCGTGGGGCCTTCAGCGTCTGCGGCCGGTGTCTTCATCCGGACGGGCCTCACCATCACCACCGGCGAGCGAGTCGCTTCAGGCTTGATCTGGAGATTCGGCTCCCTCGACTGCGTCAGCGACAACGATGGCTGCTTCGCCGACAGGCCCTTCCCTGCCGGCGGCAGCGTCATCTCCTTCGGCGGCCACGACATCTACGGCGCCACCGTCGCACCGCCGCGCTACCCGCGGCAGGTGCTGTGCTGTGCAAGCCCTCCCCCAGGAGCCGGCGCCAGCAGCGCCCTTGCTAGCCCCTGCGTCGTGCAAGTCATGACGGTTGGCGAGGAGCAGCCCACCAAGTCCACGCGCGTTCGCGGCCCCAACCTCGAGCGCAACGTCGACCCCCACGCATCCGGCTCGGGCCCAAAGCAGCCCGCACCACCATCCCGGCTGGAAGAAGTCCGGGCCAAGTTGAGCTCCCCGCTCACCGCAGGCGGCGACCCCACTGCCGTCGAGGCGGATCTGGAGGCGCATCGCCAACTCCTCCTCAAGCAGGCCGACGAGCTGGCTACTGCCAAGCGCCAGCTGGAGATCACCCGGCGCGAGTACGAGCGTGCCCACGGCTTCACGCCAGGCGGCAACAACCCCAGCCGAGCCGGCATGATTCGCCGGAGAGGAGGCGGCCTAGGCGCCGAAATCGACCGCGATGGCGCGGACGCGCCGGCTCCGTCCACGGAGCTACCCGTCTACAACACCCCCGACAAGAACATGCTCGCAGCCGAAGCCGCTGCGGAAGAACTGAGCCTCCTTGATGGAGAAGAGCTGCTCCGCCAGACGAAGCGGGTGGCTGATCTGTGTCGAGCCGCAGCCGAACAGGCGAGGGACCCCAGGTATGCCAGCGCTCCCAGAGCTCCTCACGTTCGTGATGCCGCAGCCAACAGCAAGGACGTCCCCAGGGACACGGCCGAATCCTCCTCGCCAGCACCAAGCCGGCGCCGAGACTCCCGCGCCACCCACGCAGGTTCAAGCCGGACAAGCTGGCTGGACAACGGCCACAGCGGCCGCAGCCAGCCTCCACCAAGCCGGAACCAGGAGCACGACTCCGAGCAAGCGGCGCCAAGGCGCCAACACCGGCCGTCTCCAGAAGCAAGCGGCGCTCGCCAGCCGACACGTTCCCGGCTGGGCCCGCGCATCGAGACGACTGACGCAAGAGACCGCTTTGACCGGCTGGTCGAATCCCGCATCGCGGAGGAAGAGGGGCCAGCCGGCCCAAAGTGCTTCGGGCCCTGCATCGCCAACGAGCCCATGATCGACGGCTTCCAGCTCCCGCGCGACACCCCCAAGTACGACGGCACCGCGAAGCCGGAGGACTGGCTGCTGGACTACTCCACCGCAGTCGGCATCGCCAGGGGCAACAAGCGCTGGGCGGTACGATACTCCCCCTGATGCTAGTCGGCTCCGCCCGCACCTGGCTCAACAACCTGCCTGCCGGCAGCATCAACGGCTGGCTGGATTTCGAAGAAGCCTTCATCAGCAACTTCACCGGCACCTACCGCCGGCCGGGTCGCCCTCAGCAGCTGGAGATGTGCAAGCAGGGCCCGGATGAGACGGATCGCGCGTACCTAATGCGCTGGTGCGAGATGCGCAACTCTTGCGAGGGTGTGCATGAGATCCAAGCCATCAGCTTCTTCATGGGCGGCTGCCGGCCCAACACCATGTTGTGGCACAAGCTGTGCCGCAACGAGCCCAAGACCATGGCCTCCCTCATGGCCATCGCCGACAAGTACGCGCTGGCTGAGGAAGCCGGCAAGGCGCCGGCTGAGGCATCGCCAGCTCCGTCCAGGCAGGACCACCACAAGTCGGCTGAGAACAAGCCGGCAGAGGGCGCCTCTCATGGCAGCCGGCGGGACAACTACCGCGGAAAGCGGCACAGCGACCAGCCGGACCGCCGGACCTCCGGTACGGTTCTGCCCATGTGGCAGCCATGTCAGACCATGCGGCGGTAGGCGGCAGCCGGCGCCAGAAGCAAGACCGGCCCTGGAAGCCGAAGTTTATTTTTGAGCAGATGCTCGACTCGCTGTGCAAGTACCACAGCGGCAAGAACCCCTCCAACCACACCACCCGCGACTGCCACTTCATGAAGCGGCTGACAAGCGGCGAACCGCTCCCGCCTCCACCCCCGCCTCCTCCAGCCGGCGGGCCGGGTGGCCAAGCCGGCGTAGAAAACGCCAACCTCGAGCACCACGAGGCTAACCAAGTGCAGCATGGCCGCTGCCTGGCCGAGGATGCCACCTACATCATCTTCATCTCCGAACCCGAGGACAAGACGAGCCAGCAGAGCCGTTCCCTCGAGGTCAACGCGGTCATACCGCCGGTCCCCCAGTACCTAAACTGGTCCGAGCAGGCCATCACTTTTGATCGCCGCAACACACCGGCTGTCCTTCCGAAGCCGGGCAGCTATGCCATGGTCCTCGACCCCACCATCGGCACAACCCGGCGCAGCGTGCGCTTCTCGCGCGTCCTCATCGATGGGGGCAGCAGCATCAACATCCTCTACCGCGACACCGCCCGCAAGCTAGGCATCCAAGAAGCCGAGTTGCGCCCCACCCCCACCGTCTTCCATGGCATCGTGCCGGGCCACTGCTGCCAACCGATTGGCCGGATCACGCTGGAGGTGATGTTCGGGAAGCCGGATCACTTCCGCACAGAGAAGATCGAGTTCGAGGTGGTGGACCTCATCAGTCCCTACCACGCGCTCCTGGGCAGGTCGGCCCTGACCAAGTTCATGGCGGTGCCCCATTACGGGTACCTGAAGATGAAGCTGCCTGTCCCAAAAGGGGTCATCACCGTAGCCGGCGACTACCGCCGCTCCATGGACTGCGCTACGCAGAGCTCCAAGATGGCCCAGACGCTGGTCATTGCCACCGAGAAGCAGCTCATCCACGACGCTGTCGCCTTGGCCAAGGCCGCGCAGACGGACATGCCGGCTGCAGGCAACCCGGCTGGGACGACTCACTTCCAGTCGGCCAACAACACCAGGAAGATCCTGCTGGACCCGGCGCAGCCGGACAAGTACGTCACCATCGGTGCCGGCTTGAACAGCAAATAGGAAAGCGAGCTCACCAGCTTCCTCCGTAAGAATCGGGACATCTTCGCATGGACTCCAAGAGACATGCCGGGTGTACCGAGGGAGTTGGCTGAGCACCACCTCCACGTCCGGCCTGAAGCCAAGCCGGTGAAGCAGCCTCTCAGGCCCTTCGCCGAAGAAAGAAGGAAGGCCATCGGTGAAGAAATCGCCCGGCTGCTGGCAGACGGCTTCATCATGGAAGTACTGCACCCGGACTGGTTGGCGAACCCGGTCCTGGTCCTGAAGAAGAACGGCTCCTGGCGCATGTGTATCGACTACACCAGCCTAAACAAGGCGTGCCCGAAAGACCCCTTCCCCCCTTCCGCGCATAGATCAAGTCATAGATTCGACTGCTGGCTGTGAACTGTTGTCTTTCCTAGACGCCTATTCAGGCTACCACCAGATTCCTTTGAATCCGGATGATCAAATAAAGACTTCGTTCATTACCCCGTATGGGGCTTATTGCTATACGACTATGTCGTTTGGCTTGAAAAACGCAGGCGCCACCTACCAAAGGTGCATGCAAAAATGCTTGCGGGATCAAATCGGCAGAAACGTTCACGCATATGTGGATGATGTCATTGTAAAAACCAAGGAGACGACTACCCTCCTTGATGATCTGAGAGAAACCTTCACCAATCTGCGAAGATTCCGGATGAAGCTCAACCCGGCCAAGTGCACGTTCGGCATGCCATTCGGCCAACTCCTCGGATACCTCGTCTCTCAGTGAGGGATCGAAGCCAACCCGGAGAAGATCAGTGCCCTGGAGAAGATGGAACTGCCGCAGTGCCTCAAGGACGTCCAGAAGTTCACCGGTTGCCTGGCCTCCTTGAGCCGCTTCGTCAGCCGGCTGGGGGAGAAGGCACTGCCTCTGTACCAGTTGCTCAAGAAGTCGGACAAATTCATCTGGTCACCACAGGCGGATGAAGCCTTCCGTGACTTAAAGCGCGTGCTCTCAACCGCACCCATCCTCGCATCGCCGGCTTCAATGGAGCCGATGCTGTTGTATATCGCTGCCACCAATCGAGTGGTTAGCGTTGTCCTGGTGGTGGAGCGCAAGGAAGCCGGCAAAGAGCAGTTGGTTCAGCGCCCAGTCTACTACCTCAGCGAGGTGCTTTCCCAGTCGAAGCAGAACTACCCCCACTACCAGAAGGTCACCTACGGCGTGTACATGGCGGCCAAGAAGCTCAAGCACTACTTACAAGAGCACCCCATCAAGGTGGTTGCCACGGCACCCCTGGCGGAGATCATCGGCAGCAAAGACGCCAATGGCCGGGTTGCCAAGTGGGCTCTGGAGCTAGCCGCCCACACCATCCTCTATGAGCCACGCATGACCATCAAGTCGCAGATCCTAGCGGACTTCTTCGTCGACTGGGCCGAGATGCAGTACCTGTCGCCTGTGCCTGACTCCACACATTGGAAGCTGCACTTCGACGGCTCGAAGATGCGCAACGGCTTGGGAGCCGGCATCGTCATCACCTCTCCCAAGGGAGACCGGCTGGACTACGTCCTGCAAATCCACTTCGCCGCATCCAATAATGTGGCGGAGTACGAAGCGCTCATCCACGGGCTGAAGCTGGCCAAGGAGACAGGCGTGCGTCGCATTCTTTGCTTCGGCGACCCTGACTTGGTTATACAGCAGGCATCTGGCGACTGGGACGCGAAGGACGCCAACATGGCCTCATACCGCTTCCACGTCCAGCAGCTATCCGGCTTTTTCGACGGATGCGAATTCCACCATGTGCCACGAGCAAACAACGAGGCGGCTGACGCCTTATCCAAGATAGGCTCAACCCGGCAAGCAATTCCGCCAGGCGTCGCCCTGGCACACCTGCGGAAGCCGTCCATCATACTGTCACCAGACTCGGATTCCATATTCGTGCCGGCTGACCCGGGGGCTGCTCAGCCGAACCCGGGGGCTTCATCGCCCAAGTCGGGGGCTTCAAAGCCGAACCCGCCGGCTTCACAGCCGAACCCGGGGGCTCCTCAGTCCAACCCGGGGGCTTTAGAGCCAAACTCGGGGGCTTAAAAGCCGAACCCGCCGGCTTCCAAGCCGAACCCGGCGACCACGCAGTCGAATCCGGAAGCTCCCACGCAGGAGGCCTTGTTGGTCAGCGTATTCGAGATAAGATGCGTACCTTCATGGGCACAAGATTTCCTGTCCTACCTCACCGACTGTGTGCTGCCTGATGACAGAGTCCAGGCCAGGCAGATTGAGAGAAGGGCCAAGGCCTATACCATCATCAACCACCAGCTGTATAAACGCAGCGTAAGTGGGGTGTTCCAGCGGTGCGTCGAGCCGGCTGAAGGGATTGAACTCCTACGGGAAATCCATCAGGGAGAGTGCGGCCATCACGCCTCCTCCAGAGCCATAGTGGCCAAAGCTTTCCGGCACGGTTTTTACTAGCCGACTGCGCTCAAAGACGCAGAAGAACTAGTGAAGAAGTGCAACGGCTGCCAGCGCTTCGCCAAGAAGAGGCACTCGCCGGCTTCTGCCTTGAAAACCATCCCCATCACCTGGCCATTTGCCGTATGGGGCTTGGATATGGTGGGCCCGTTCAGAACGGCGCGAGGCGGCATGACACACCTCTTGGTGATGATTGACAAATTCACCAAGTGGATCGAAGCCAAGCCGATCAAGAAGCTGGACGGCTCCACAGCCGTCACATTCCTCAAGGAAATAATCGTGAGATATGGTTACCCCCACAACATCATCACCGACAACGGCAGCAACTTCGCCCAAGGCATCTTCTCTCGCTATTGCGAGGAAATGGGGATCCGAATGGACCTAGCATCCGTGGCGCATCCGGAGTCCAATGGACAAGTGGAGAAGGCCAACGGCTTGATCCTAGCCGGCATCCGGCCCCGGCTAGTGGAGCCGCTCGAGCGAGCAGCCGGCTGCTGGATTGAAGAGTTGCCCAATGTACTGTGGAGCCTGCGTACAACGCCAAATCGCTCTGTCGGCTACACACCTTTCTTCCTCGTGTACGGGGCCGAAGCCGTCCTGCCGACTGATATCGAGCACGACGCGCCAAGGATCAAGCTCTACACAGAAGCTGAAGCTAAAGAAGCTCGTGAAGATGGAGTCGATTTGGTCGAAGAGGCCCGACTGCTGGCCGTGTCCAGATCTACCATTTACCAGCAAAGCCTCCGACGCCATCACAGCCGGAAGGTCCAGCCCTTAGCATTCCGAGAAGGAGACCTAGTGCTCCGGCTGATCCAACGGACAACCGGACATCATAAACTATCATCCCCATGGGAGGGTCCCTTCATCGTGAGCAAGGCGGTAGGCAATGATTCCTACTATCTCATAGATGCCCAAGAGGCTAAGAAAAACAAGGCAAACAAAACTGACGAGGAGACTAAATGTCCCTGGAATGTCAACTTGCTTCGCCCATTTTATACTTGAGAGCAGGAATGTATGTATCCCTTATACTCCTTTTGTAAGCTATGAAAAAGCAAGCGCCATGAGCGCCGATTTCGACAAGTTTTTCGCGAACTCTACTTTGTTTCGCCGATTGGCTAACACCCTCTCACGAGGCCGGCTCAGTACCGTGATCCGGTTTCCCGACAGCCGGCTTCCGATCCAGCTACAGACCGCAACCCGGCTGTCCGGATGGCGGGAGTAAGTGCTTAGGGATCCGGCACGCGAAAGACGGCTAAGGGAAAGAGTGAAAGCGAATTGACTTGCACAACTCTTCATAAAAGTGCCGGATTGCCGAACTCGGCTCGTTCGACTGAAATACTGTCGGCCTCACCCAGCGGCACGCTCTTGATCCGGCGACGGACCGCAAGTCGGACGTACGATCGGTAAGGGCAAAGCCAAAGAGTGGGGCGGATGGGAAAAAACGAACAAGCCGAAAGAAAGCAAGCCGGCACACAAATGATTAACAAACACATTAAAGTGTGCCTTAATAAAAGGATAATAATATTCATACATATGCACCCGGCATTCCGGGGATTTAACGAGCTGTTTTGCAAAAGCAACATTGCAGACATGTACATCTAAGCGCCGGCTGGATCAGGACCAGCCGGAGGAACGTTTGCGGAGCCGGCCGCCGGGTCCGCCTCAGGCGTGTCCTCCGCCTCCTCATCTTCCGCCTCCTCACCCTCGTCTTCAGACGGCGGGTGATACGTCCAAAACGTATCTACTTTCCCGAACACTTTTGCTATTGTTTTGCCTCTAATTTGTGTATTTTGGATACAACTAACACGGACTAATGCAGTTTTCAGCAGAATTGCCCTGGTGTCTCGTTTTTGTGCAGAAATTCAACTTTCAGGAAAATCCCCGGAATTAATGTCAAAGAGCTTATTTTCCCAGAAGATTCACGGAGCCAGAAGGGCAGGCCAGGGGGGCCCACGACCCCCACACCATGGGCCGGCGCGGCCTAGGAGGGGGGCGCGCCGCCCTATGGTGAGACCGTCTCGGCCAGCCTCTGACGTCCCCCTCTGGACTATTTAAGGGTTTCGATCTAAAAACGCGAGACGGGAAGTGGAAGTCACCCGAAACCATCCAGAACGCCGCCACCAACGCGAAACTCCGTATCGGGACCAGAAACTCCGTTCTGGCACTCCGCCGGGACGGGGAATTGGAGGAGATCATCGCCATCATCACCACCGACGCCTCTCCATCGACCAACCATGTTTCCCCCATCCATGTGTGAGTAATTCCCCGCTGTAGGCTAAAGAGGATGGTAGGGATTGGATGAGATTGGTCATGTAATAGCATAAGATTGTTAGGGCATAGTGCCTAGTGTCCGTAATTGGTACATTGATGATATTGTTGCAACTTGTTATGCTTAATGCTTGTCACTAGGGCCCGAGTGCCATGATCTCAGATCTGAACATGTTATTGTTTCATGATGATATTCATTGTTTTATGATCTTACCTGCAAGTTGTATTCACATGTCGCTGTCCGGAACCCGAGGCCCCAAAGTGACAGAAATTGGGACAACCGGAGGGGAAGGCGGTGATGTGAGGATCACATGTGTTCACGGAGTGTTAATGCTTTGCTCCGGTGCTCTATTAAAAGGAGTACCTTAATTTCCAGTAGATTCCCTAGAGGCCCGGCTGCCACCGGCTGGTAGGACAAAAGATGTTGTGCAAGTTTCTCATTGCGAGCACGTACGACTAAATATGGAACACATGCCTATGGATTGTTTAGTACTTGGATACCGTTTTATTACTATCTGCAAATGCCCTGCTTTGATTGTTACATGAGTTTCTCTCATCCATGCAACGCCCGTTCATCCATCCATGTGCCTATAGTATTTTAATCCTGCTGTTTACTATAATCACTACTGCTATCTTTGTTACACTGCTGCTGATATTTCACTACTGCTACTGCTGTAAAACTGTTACTACTGATAAACTCTTGTGACCAAGTCTGTTTCCAGGTGCAGCTGAATTGACAACTCCGCTGTTAAGGCTTTCAAGTATTCTTTGTCTCCCCTTGTGTCGAATCAATAAATTGGGTTTTACTTCCCGCGAAGACTGTTGCGATCCCCTATACTTGTGGGTCATCAAGACTATTTTCTGGCACCGTTGTCGGGGAGCATAGCTTTATTTGGAAGTTCACTTGGATTGATATTGTTCGCTGCAAATTCTCCATCATGGGTAAATCTCGCGATCCTAAAGTCGCTATATTACCATCCACTACAAGAAAAGGTACAACTCTGAGTACCTCTGTGAAGAAATACATAGAGCATGCTAAAATTTGGTTTGCATATTTGGTTTCTCTAAGGTCTAGATAATTTCTAGTATTGAGTTTGAACAACAAGGAAGACGGTGTAGAGTCTTATAATGTTTTCAATATGTCTTTTATGTGAGTTTTGCTGCACCGGTTCATCCTTGTGTTTGTTTCAAATAAGCCTTGCTAGCCTAAACCTTGTATCGAGAGGGAATACTTCTCATGCATCCAAAATACTTGAGCCAACCACTATGCCATTTGTGTCCACCATACCTACCTACTACATGGTATTTTCCGCCATTCCAAAGTAAATTGCTTGAGTGCTACCTTTAAAATTCCATCATTCACCTTTGCAATATATAGCTCATGGGACAAATAGCTTAAAAACTATTGTGGTATTGAATATGTAATTATGCACTTTATCTCTTAATAAGTTGCTTGTTGTGCGATAACCATGTTCACTGGGGACGCCATCAACTATTCATTGTTGAATTTCATGTGAGTTGCTATGCATGTCCGTCTTGTCTGAAGTAAGAGCGATCTACCACCTTATGGTTAAGCATGCATATTGTTAGAGAAGAACATTGGGCCGCTAACTAAAGCCATGATCCATGGTGGAAGTTTCAGTTTTGGACATATATCCTCAATCTCAAATGAGAAAATTATTAATTGTTGCTACATGCTTATGCATAAAAGAGGAGTCCATTATCTGTTGTCTATGTTGTCCCGGTATGGATGTCTAAGTTGAAGAATAATCAATAGCGAGAAATCCAATGCGAGCTTTCTCCTTAGACCTTTGTACAGGCGGCATAGAGGTACCCCTTTGTGACACTTGGTCAAAACATGTGCATTGTGATGATCCGGTAGTCCAAGCTAATTAGGACAAGGTGCGGGCACTATTAGTACACTATGCATGAGGCTTGCAACTTGTAAGATATAATTTACATGATACATATGCTTTATTACTACCGTTGACAAAATTGTTTCATGTTTTCAAAATCAAAGCTCTAGCACAAATATAGCAATCGATGCTTTTCCTCTATGGAGGACAATTCTTTTACTTTCAATGTTGAGTCAGTTCACCCATTTCTCTCCACCTCAAGAAGCAAACACTTGTGTGAACTATGCATTGATTCCTACATATTTGCATATTGCACTTATTATATTACTCTATGTTGACAATATCCATGAGATATACATGTTACAAGTTGAAAGCAACCGCTGAAACTTAATCTTCTTTTGTGTTGCTTCAATGCCTTTGCTTTGAATTATTGCTTTATGAGTTAACTCTTATGCAAGACTTATTGATGCTTGTCTTGAAGTGCTATTCATGAAAAGTCTTTGCTTTATGATTCACTTGTTTGCTCATGTCATATACATTGTTTTGATCGCTGCATTCACTACATATGCTTTACAAATAGTATGATCAAGGTTATGATGGCATGTCACTCCAGAAATTATCTGTGTTATCATTTTACCTGCTCGGGACGAGCAGAACTAAGCTTGGGGATGCTGATACGTCTCCGATGTATCGATAATTTCTTATGTTCCATGCCACATTATTGATGTTATCTACATGTTTTATGCACACTTTATGTCATATTCGTGCATTTTCTGGAACTAACCTATTAACAAGATGCCGAAGTGCCGATTCTTTGTTTCATTGTTTTTGGTTACAGCAATCCAAGTCAGGAAATATTCTCGGAATTGGACGAAATCAACGCCCGGGGGCCTATTTTGCCACGAAGCTTCCCGGAAGTCCGAAGACGAAGCGAAGTGGGGCCACAGGGTGCCCAAACCCTAGGGCGGCGCGGCCCCCCCTGGCCGCGCCGGCCTATGGTGTGGGGCCCTGTGCCCCTCTGACTTGCCCTTCCGCCTACTTAAAGCCTCCGTGGCGAAACCCCCGGTGCCGAGAGCCACGATACGGAAAACCTTCCGGAGACGCCGCCAACGCCGATCCCATCTCGGGGATCCAGAGATCGCCTCCGGCACCCTGCCGGAGAGGGGAATCATCTCCGGAGGACTCTACGCCGCCATGGTCGCCTCCGGAGTGATGTGTGAGTAGTCTACCCCTAGACTATGGGTCCATAGCAGTAGCTAGATGGTTGTCTTCTCCCCATTGTGCTATCATTGTCGGATCTTGTGAGCTGCTTAACATGATCAATATCATCTATCTGTAATTCTATATGTTGCGTTTGTTGGGATCCGATGAATAGATAATACTTGTTATGTTGATTATCAAAGCTATGTCTATGTGTTGTTTATGATCTTGCATGCTCTCCGTTATTAGTAGATGCTCTGGCCAAGTTGATGCTAGTAACTCCAAGAGGGAGTATTTATGCTCGATAGTGGGTTCATGTCTCCGTGAATCTGGAGGGGTGACAAGAACCTCTAAGGTTATGGATGTGCTGTTGCCACTAGGGATAAAACATTGGTGCTATGTTCAAGGATGTAGTCACTAGTTACATTACGCGCAATACTTAATGCAATTGTCTGTTGTTAGCAACTTAATCTTGGAGGGGTTCGGATGATAACTGAAGGTGGACTTTTTAGGCATAGATGCATGCTGGATGGCGGTCTATGTACTTTGTCGTAATGCCCAATTAAATCTCACTATACTCATCATGATATGTATGTGCATGGTCATGCCCTCTTTATTTGTCAATTGCCCAACTGTAATTTGTTCACCCAACATGCTGTTTGTCTTATGGGAGAGACACCTCTAGTGAACTGTGGACCCCGGTCCAATTCTCTTTCTTGAAATACAATCTCTTGCAATCTTTGTTTCTTGTTTTCTGCAAACAATCATCTTCCACACAATACGGTTAATCCTTTGTTACAGCAAGCCGGTGAGATTGACAACCTCACTGTTTCGTTGGGGCAAAGTACTTTGGTTGTGTTGTGCAGGTTCCACGTTGGCGCCGGAATCCCTGGTGTTGCGCCGCACTACATCCCGCCGCCATCAACCTTCGACGTGCTTCTTGACTCCTACTGGTTCGATAAACCTTGGTTTCTTACTGAGGGAAACTTGCTGCTGTACGCATCACACCTTCCACTTGGGGTTCCCAACGAGCATGTGCTTTACGCGTCATCAAGCTAAATTTCTGGCGCCGTTGCCGGGGATCGAAGGAAAGCTACACCATTTCCTCCCTCGTCAACCACGCGCCAGCAAGTAAATTTCTGGCGCCGTTGCCGGGGAGATCAAGACACGCTGCAAGGGGAGTCTCCACTTCTCAATCTCTTTACTTTGTTTTTTTGTCTTGCTTAGTTTTATTTACTACTTTGTTTGCTGCACTAAATCAAAATACAAAAAAATTAGTTGCTAGTTTTACTTTATTTGCTATCTTGTTTGCTATATCAAAAACACAAAAAAATTAGTTACTTGTTTTACTTTACTTAATATCATGCATGTTTTTATTTCACTAGTTAAGCATAATGGAAAACAACAAAAATATGAGAGATCTTTATGAACTTTATCTTGAATTAGGACATGACGTGTTTGAAGAGAGAATTAAAAAACCCATGGAACTTTATATGCATGCTAATGGGAATGTTATTACTATGAATGCTTTGAACACCATTGTTGCTAATGCTATGGAAAATTCTAAGCTTGGGGAAGCTGGCTTTGATGAGCATGATCTTTTTAGTACCCCAAGCATTGAGGAGAAAATTTTCTTTTATGATTACAATATGCCTCCTATATATGATGATAGCTACTTTGTTGAATTTGCTCCCACTACAACTACTAATAAAATTGATTATGCTTATGTGGAGAGTAATAATTTTATGCATGAGACTCATGATAAGAATGCTTTATGTGATATTTATATTGTTGAGTTTGCTCATGATGCTACTGAAAGTTATTATGAGAGAGGAAAATATGGTTGTAGAAATTTTCATGTTATTAAAACACCTCTCTATGTGCTAAATTTTTTTAAGCTACACTTGTTTTATCTTTCTATGCTTGTTGCATTATGCTTCATGAACTTGTTTATTTACAAGATTCCTTTTTATAGGAAGCATGTTAGACTTAAATGTGTTTTGAATTTGCCTCTTGATGCTCTCTTTTGCTTCAAATACTATTTCTTGCGAGTGCATCATCAAAACTGCTGAGCCCATCTTAATGGCTATAAAGAAAGAACTTCTTGGGAGATAACCCATGTGTTATTTTGCTACAGTACTTTGTTTTTATTTTGTGTCTTGGAAGTTGTTTACTACTGTAGCAACCTCTCCTTATCTTAGTTTAGTGTTTTGTTGTGCCAAGTAAAGTCGTTGATAGTAAAGTTCATACTAGATTTGGATTACTGCGCAGAAACAGATTTCTTTGCTGTCACGAATCTGGGTCCACCTCCCTGTAGGTAGCTCAGAAAATTAAGCCAATTTACGTGCATGATCCTCAGATATGTACGCAACTTTCATTCAATTTGAGCATTTTCATTTGAGCAAGTCTGGTGCCATTTTAAAATTCGTCAATACGAACTGTTCTGTTTTGACAGATTCTGCCTTTTATTTCGCATTGCCTCTTTTGCTATGTTGGATTAATTTCTTTGATCCACTAATGTCCAGTAGCATTATGCATTGTCCAGAAGTGTTAAGAATGATTGTGTCACCTCTGAATATGTTAATTTTTATTGTGCACTAACCCTCTAATGAGTTGTTTCGAGTTTGGTGTGGAGGAAGTTTTCAAGGATCAAGAGAGGAGTATGATGCAACATGATCAAGGAGAGTGAAAGCTCTAAGCTTGGGGATGCCCCGGTGGTTCACCCCTGCATATATCAAGAAGACTCAAGCGTCTAAGCTTGTCCCCTTCTTCATCGACAACATTATCAGGTTCCTCCCCTGAAACTATATTTTTATTCCATCACATCTTATGTGCTTTTTCTTGGAGCGTCGGTTTGTTTTTGTTTTTGTTTTGTTTGAATAAAATGGATCCTAGCATTCACTTTATGGGAGAGAGACACGCTCCGCTGTAGCATATGGACAAGTATGTCCTTGGTTTCTACTCATAGTATTCATGGCGAAGTTTCTTCTTCGTTAAATTGTTATATGGTTGGAATTGGAAAATGATACATGTAGTAATTGCTATTAATGTCTTGGGTAATGTGATACTTGGCAATTGTTGTGCTCATGTTTAAGCTCTTGCATCATATGCTTTGCACCCATTAATGAAGAAATACATAGAGCATGCTAAAATTTGGTTTGCATATTTGGTTTCTCTAAGGTCTAGATAATTTCTAGTATTGAGTTTGAACAACAAGGAAGAAGGTGTAGAGTCTTATAATGTTTTCAATATGTCTTTTATGTGAGTTTTGCTGCACCGGTTCATCCTTGTGTTTGTTTCAAATAAGCCTTGCTAGCCTAAACCTTGTATCGAGAGGGAATACTTCTCATGCATCCAAAATACTTGAGCGAACCACTATGCCATTTGTGTCCACCATACCTACCTACTACATGGTATTTTCCGCCATTCCAAAGTAAATTGCTTGAGTGCTACCTTTAAAATTCCATCATTCACCTTTGCAATATATAGCTCATGGGACAAATAGCTTAAAAACTATTGTGGTATTGAATATGTAATTATGCACTTTATCTCTTAATAAGTTGCTTGTTGTGCGATAACCATGTTCAGGGACGCCATCAACTATTCATTGTTGAATTTCATGTGAGTTGCTATGCATGTCCGTCTTGTCTGAAGTAAGAGCGATCTACCACCTTATGGTTAAGCATGCATATTGTTAGAGAAGAACATTGGGCCGCTAACTAAAGCCATGATCCATGGTGGAAGTTTCAGTTTTGGACATATATCCTCAATCTCAAATGAGAAAATTATTAATTGTTGCTACATGCTTATGCATAAAAGAGGAGTCCATTATCTGTTGTCTATGTTGTCCCGGTATGGATGTCTAAGTTGAAGAATAATCAATAGCGAGAAATCCAATGCGAGCTTTCTCCTTAGACCTTTGTACAAAGTGGCATAGAGGTACCCCTTTGTGACACTTGGTCAAAACATGTGCATTGTGATGATCCGGTAGTCCAAGCTAATTAGGACAAGGTGCGGGCACTATTAGTACACTATGCATGAGGCTTGCAACTTGTAAGATATAATTTACATGATACATATGCTTTATTACTACCGTTGACAAAATTGTTTCATGTTTTCAAAATCAAAGCTCTAGCACAAATATAGCAATCGATGCTTTTCCTCTATGGAGGACAATTCTTTTACTTTCAATGTTGAGTCAGTTCACCCATTTCTCTCCACCTCAAGAAGCAAACACTTGTGTGAACTATGCATTGATTCCTACATATTTGCATATTGCACTTATTATATTACTCTATGTTGACAATATCCATGAGATATACATGTTACAAGTTGAAAGCAACCGCTGAAACTTAATCTTCTTTTGTGTTGCTTCAATGCCTTTGCTTTGAATTATTGCTTTATGAGTTAACTCTTATGCAAGACTTATTGATGCTTGTCTTGAAGTGCTATTCATGAAAAGTCTTTGCTTTATGATTCACTTGTTTGCTCATGTCATATACATTGTTTTGATCGCTGCATTCACTACATATGCTTTACAAATAGTATGATCAAGGTTATGATGGCATGTCACTCCAGAAATTATCTGTGTTATCATTTTACCTGCTCGGGACGAGCAGAACTAAGCTTGGGGATGCTGATACGTCTCCGACGTATCGATAATTTCTTATGTTCCATGCCACATTATTGATGTTATCTACATGTTTTATGCACACTTTATGTCATATTCGTGCATTTTCTGGA
The DNA here is from genome assembly GCF_019359855.2 of Lolium perenne. NCBI lineage: Eukaryota > Viridiplantae > Streptophyta > Magnoliopsida > Poales > Poaceae > Lolium > Lolium perenne. Next base: position 117,410,493 of record NC_067244.2, on the reverse strand, counting down.
ACTAACCTATTAACAAGATGCCGAAGTGCCGATTCTTTGTTTTCTGCTGTTTTTGGTTTCAGAAATCCTAGTAAGGAAATATTCTCGGAATTGGACGAAATCAACGCCCAGGGGCCTATTTTGCCACGAAGCTTCCAGAAGTCCGAAGACGAAACGAAGTGGGGCCACAGGGTGCCCAAACCCTAGGGCGGCGCGGCCCCCCCTGGCCGCGCCGGCCTATGGTGTGGGGCCCCTGTGCCCCCTCCTGACTTGCCCTTCCGCCTACTTAAAGCCTCCGTGACGAAACCCCCGGTGCGAGAGCCACGATACGGAAAACCTTCCAGAGACGCCGCCAACGCCGATCCCATCTCGGGGGATCCAGGAGATCGCCTCCGGCACCCTGCCGGAGAGGGGAATCATCTCCCGGAGGACTCTACGCCGCCATGGTCGCCTCCGGAGTGATGTGTGAGTAGTCTACCCCTAGACTATGGGTCCATAGCAGTAGCTAGATGGTTGTCTTCTCCCCATTGTGCTATCATTGTCGGATCTTGTGAGCTGCTTAACATGATCAAGATCATCTATCTGTAATTCTATATGTTGCGTTTGTTGGGATCCGATGAATAGAGAATACTTGTTATGTTGATTATCAAAGCTATGTCTATGTGTTGTTTATGATCTTGCATGCTCTCCGTTATTAGTAGATGCTCTGGCCAAGTTGATGCTAGTAACTCCAAGAGGGAGTATTTATGCTCGATAGTGGGTTCATGTCTCCGTGAATCTGGAGGGGTGACAAGAACCTCTAAGGTTATGGATGTGCTGTTGCCACTAGGGATACAACATTGGTGCTATGTTCAAGGATGTAGTCACTAGTTACATTACGCGCAATACTTAATGCAATTGTCTGTGGTTAGGACCTTACTCGGGGAGGGGGTTCGGATGATAACTTTGAAGGTGGACTTTTTAGGCATAGATGCATGCTGGATGGCGGTCTATGTACTTTGTCGTAATGCCCAATTAAATCTCACTATACTCATCATGATATGTATGTGCATGGTCATGCCCTCTTTATTTGTCAATTGCCCAACTGTAATTTGTTCACCCAACATGCTGTTTGTCTTATGGGAGAGACACCTCTAGTGAACTGTGGACCCCGGTCCAATTCTCTTTACTGAAATACAATCTACTGCAATACTGTTTTACTGTTTTCTGCAAACAATCATCTTCCACACAATACGGTTAATCCTTTGTTACAGCAAGCCGGTGAGATTGACAACCTCACTGTTTCGTTGGGGCAAAGTACTTTGGTTGTGTTGTGCAGGTTCCACGTTGGCGCCGGAATCCCTGATGTTGCGCCGCACTACATCCCGCCGCCATCAACCTTCGACGTGCTTCTTGACTCCTACTGGTTCGATAAACCTTGGTTTCTTACTGAGGGAAACTTGCTGCTGTACGCATCACACCTTCCACTTGGGGTTCCCAACGAGCGTGTGCTTTACGCGTCATCAAGCTAAATTTCTGGCGCCGTTGCCGGGGATCGAAGGAAAGCTACACCATTTCCTCCCTCGTCAACCACGCGCCAGCACTCTGCTGCTCTTGATTCACCATCTGTGATAAGTCAACTTGTTTCACCACCACAAGCTTCACATGCTGGTACTTCTGTTGAATCTGAAAATTCTTATAATTTTGATGATGCTTCTGCTGTGCTTGATGATAGTGGTTCATTGGGATCTTTTCTAGATGCTACAATTGCTAGGTCTAGACAAATTGAAAATACTGAAACTCCTAATGAAAATGCTGCTACACCTGTTAATTCACCTGAGTCTGTTGAATACTCTAGTGATGATCCTGATGAGGATTATGTGGAACTTGATGATGTTTTTATTGATAAATGCAATGCTACTACTGATGCAAGAAAAATTAAAAAGTTTCTTGCACAATAAACTGTTAGATATAAGCTATCTCCTGATCCTAAATTTGCCACATCTCCTATAGACATTAAGGATAAAGATTATGATTTTCCTCTTGATTTATCTCATATAGCTATTGTTGAGAAAACACCCTTTTGTGGTACTGAAAAAGAAAGTGCTGTAGAACACACGAATGAGCTTTCTACTTTGAGTAGCTTGTTTTCTGATGATGTCAAGATGCGTACTTATTTTGTTGCTAAAATTTTTCCTTTCTCGTTAAAGGATGATGCTAAAACTTGGTATAATAGTTTGCCTCCTGGTTCTATTGATAGCCCAAGTGGTTTGCTTGCTGTTTTCTTTCGGAAATACTTTCCTGCTAGTGCTCAACATATTGATTTGCAGAAAATTTATAGCTTTGACCAGGAAGATGGAGAGAAATTGCCTGAAGCATGGGCAAGATTTTGTTCTCTTATCAGAGCTCGACCTGGACATGATCTGGAAAAGCATGATTTACTTGATATATTTTATAGTGGACTAACCATTGAGTCTAGGGCATACCTGGATAGTTGTGCTGGTTGTGTTTTCAGGAAAAGATCTCCAGACGAAGCTGAAGAATTATTGGCTAAAATAGGCCGAAATCATGATGATTGGACTACACCTGAACCAGCCCCGATGCCAATATTGAAGAAGAGGGGTTTAATTAAATTAAATGATGAAGATATGAGGGAAGCCAAGAAATCTCTTAAGGAGAAAGGTATTAAATCTGAAGATGTGAAGAACTTACCTCCCATAGAAGATTTATGTAAGATAATTCCCCCTTCATCCATGATTGAGGTAAATTCTGTTCAACGCTTTACTAGGGAAGATATTCCATTTTCAAAACCTCCTGCTCAATGCTTAGATGAGTTTGATAAATATATTGTTAAGCAAGAAAATTTTAATATGAGAGTAGAGAATCATTTAATGGAAAATTTTCAAGCTATTAGCGATTTGCATGATATTGTGGAGAGAACCTCCAATGATGTTAAGATGCTTGTTAAACATTTTCATATGGTTCAAACTCAAATTGATCAACTCACTAAAGTGCAAAATGATTTGTTAAAAAATAGTTCTAAAGAAAAACATGCTTATGAAGTAACAACTAGAGGTGGTGTTTCCACTCAGGATCCTCTATATCCTGAGGGGCATCCCAAAAGAGTTGAACAAGATTCTCAACGAATTGAACCTAGTGCTCCTTCTAAGAAAAAGAAGAAGAAACATAAAAATGTTGTAGAATCCTCTGAACCTGTTAATGATCCTAATAGTATTTCAGAAACTGAAAGTGGTAATGAACATGATAAAGATAATGATAAGAATGATGCTTCTGATAAAGAAGAAGTTGAAGATGAACCTGAAAAGCATGCTAAAAATAAAAAGTATACTAAAGAAGATTTTATTGCTAAGAAACATGGTAATGAATGAGAACCTTGGGTTCAAAAGAAAATGCCTTTTCCTGCTAAGAAACTAAAATCAAAGGAAGAAGAACACTATAATAAATTCTGCGATTGGATGAAACCTTTGTTCTCGCAAATCCCTTTGACTGATGCTATTAAATTGCCTCCTTATTCAAAGTACATGAAAGATATTGTCTCTAACAAAAGGAAAATTCCTAATGAGGAGATTTCCACTATGCTTTCTAATTACTCTTTCAATGGCAAAGTTCCAAAGAAGTTGGGCGACCCAGGTATACCGACTATTCCTTGTTCTATTAAAAATAATTATGTTAGAACTGCTCTATGTGATTTGGGAGCGGGTGTTAGTGTTATGCCTTTTTCTCTTTACAAGAGACTTTATTTAGATAAGTTGATACCGACTGATATATCTTAGCAAATGGCTAATAAATCTACTGCTATTCCTGTTGGTATATGTGAGGATGTTCCTGTTCAAGTTACTAATAACTGCTTGATATTAACTAATTTTGTTGTGTTGGAAATGCCTGAAGATGATAATATGTCTATTATTCTTGGGAGACCTTTTCTTAACACCACAGGGGCTGTTATTGATTGCAATAAAGGAAAAGTTACTTTCAATGTTGATGACAAGGAACATACCGTTTATTTTCCTAAGAGGATTGATAAAGTATGTGGAGTTAATACAATTTCTAATGTGAGAACTATCAAAGTGGGAGTTATTGATTGTCCTATATATGAGCCTAAAGAAGGATATCAAAATATTATGATTGGATCCATATCAATACAATTCAAGGTAACATGATTCATTTGAGGTTTATTTCTTCTTATGCTATGTTAAATTTATTTGGTGGCAAGACTTGATCAACCTTGTTAACAAATTCATTTTATATGCATAGAGGAGCTAAACAACATTTCTTTCTTCCTCCACTTGTTCTACTTGCTGTAGCACTATTTGTTTTGCAAAGTTCTTGGGTCAATTAGAGATTTCAAAATCTTTTTCTGCCCAGTAATAATAAATTTAATACCCAGAAATGTGCATTTTTCAAAGTTTTCAAAAATTCACAAAAAATATACCGTTGGTCTTATTTTTCGAAGAGGCATCTGGGAGCACCTGGGGATGACCAGTGGGGCACCCCAGGGCTGCACCCCACCAGCCGGCACGGCCAGCAAGGGGGGCGCGCCACCCTGTTGTGTGGGCCCCTCCTTGCCCCACTTACTTATCTCTTCCTCCCATCTCACTCTCTCTCCCGAAAAAACTCGCACCAGCTATCTCTCACTCGCGTTTTTGCTCAAGAGCTCGGGATTTCTCGATCTCTTTGCTCAGCCCAGATTTCTGTCTGAAATTTGGCACATTTGCTCTCCGGTATGTGACTCCTCCGATTATCCAAATAGAATTTTGTTTGGTTGAGTATATCTTGAATATTTTGCTGCTGTAGGTAACATGTTTAGTGAGCTTGCATGCTTGTTCTAAGTTGTAAGAATTAGTTTTGATGCATGTTTAGTACTCTAGCAAGTTCCTATAGTAGTTTCCCTCAATTATATGTCACCAAATCAAATTTTATAATGTTTGTTGAAAAAATTTCAGAAAAGGAAGATGGATAACTATAACTTTGGAGAAGTGTTTGAAAGAGAGACGACAAGCATGGGGAGGCCCTCAAGGGCATCCACTCGGATTAGACGATCCTATAATGAGGACATCATCGCACCGAGCTTCGAAGCCGAAGAGGACAATGGAGTCCCTAACGCTTCATCTTTTCCATGCTATAACTTTTTGAGTAATGCAAGGTTGCTGGATGATTTCTTGGTCCTCGTCGGTAATGTGGGCTTAACCGCCTATATGGAAGATGAGAGGGATCAATACTACATGCTAACTAAAATCTTTGTTGAGAGCTTTCAGTTCAACAACAAGCACTATCAACCATCAGTTGCATTCAGGATCTATGGTAATCCTATTACTATGAAGTTGAAGGATTTTTGTACTGCATTGGATATTGCCCCTGTAGGTACAGCGAAGAAGATCGAGAATAATCCCAAGGCTTTGCTGGAGCTCTATCGAGGAGTCACCAATGATGATTGCCGCACCATTCAGCGCGGCAAGATAAGAAACATTCAACTCCCTGCCATTAAATATTTCGCTTACTATCTTGCTACTAGCATTCTTGGTAGGGAGAACACTAGTAATATCTCTAGTTATCATCTTGCTTTCCTAGTTGCTGCACTTACTGGAGAGACACGTTATCATCTTGGTGCTCTTGTTGCTCGCCGTTTGTATAACAAGGGGCCTATTTTTGGAGGAATTGTTGCATCACGCATTTTGGCATATTTAGATCTTCCTCTTGACCCTACTGATGTGAAATTAACTCCTATAAGGCTTGATATTGCTGCTATGAAGAGTCACCAATTTGTTACAACTGACTCTAGTTTAGATAATATTGTCTATAGAATGTTATTTACTGACGGGGATGGGAGGGAAATCCCTTTGCCGCAGCCAGATTTGTTCAGTATTCACAGGAAACCGTGGTCGCGCTCTAAGGAGGAGGTGGATGAGCAGCTGAGGATATATGGCTTCCACCAGCAGCATGACTCCGAGGATGCCGAGCCCTCCCACGACTACACCGTCACGTATCCTGGTGCGTCTTCCAGCACATACCCAGAACAGGATCCATCTTCGTCGTACTACAGAGGTGCTACTTCATGGGCACCATGGGATTGAACTCCACTTAGGCCAAAAGCCTAAGCTTGGGGGAGGTATACCGGCATCACTCATTCTTTGCATATTATAGTTGCTGGATACTTGCACATACTTGTTTAGTTTCTTAAAGTGGTTTTCTAATAAGAGGGAGATGATATTTAGGGAAGTGCTGATTGAAAACAGATTCTGGACTGATACCAAAAAAATTCTCAAAAACAGCCAGAACGTTATTTTGCGAAGCCAATTATTGTGCATGTTCCCCAGGTTGTTATCTAACTTTCATTAGTTGAACACTTTTCGAGCTGAGCAGCGGAAGAATTTCTTAAAAATCGATTACTGTACTGCTGTCAAGTTTGACGAATTCCTGCTGCTTTGTGTTTATGTGACTCTTCTAGTTTTCGTTTTCTTGTTTTTGCTTTGTTTCTTTCCTAAAACACAAAAAGATCAAAAATATTTCTGTTGTTTCTCTTCACCATTTGTTTATTTTGGTTTCTTACTTTTATTTTGCTTTATTTGCTATCGTTGGTTTGCTATAAGAAAATCCAAAAAGATTTTGCTTTGTTTGCTTGTTTCCTTTTGTTCTTGTTTCCAATTCGAAAACACCAAAAATATTTGCTGTTCTTCTTTGGTTTTGTAAAATTCATTATGGAGTTCAATGGTCTTCGGTGGCTGGAGCGTGGTTTTCATTCCATATTATTCAAGCTACACAAGTGAAAGACAATAATGACGATCTACGACAATTCGACTGTGGTGAGAGGCTGGTATGAACTCTATTTGTTTTCATTTTTGTACATATACTCATACATGTGAGCATGCTTAGTTGGTTCATGTGAGGTATATGTCATTTAAGAAAGTCTGGTAGTTCATGATCTCTCATGTTTAGCTCCAGTTTATTAATATGAGTAGCATGTCATGGATGTTTGCTTGCATTGTTTTATTGATAAATAGGTATGACATTGTGGTATCCTCCTCTGAATAATTCATTTGAATCGACTTGGCACATGCTCATGCATGCATATGACTGAACAAAAGTCAATTAAGCCTCGATGATTTACTTTGCCTTAGAGTTCTTGTATCACTTTTATGCCTCTGTTAATTTATTTTGCCGCAAGCATGATTATGACGGTTACTGCTCTCTTGATTGTCGCTCCCCAGTCTATTGCTAAGCCTTCACTTGTACTGAGCGGGAACGCTGCTCGTGCTTCCAAACCCCTGAAAACCAAGTTATTCCAAAGCGTCCACCATAAATACCTATGCATGGCATTTCAAACCATTCCAAGTAAATTCTCATGCGCTACCTTTAAACCTTCAAAATGCTTCTCAATTTGTGTCAATGTTTTATAGCTCATGAGGAAGTATGTGGTGTTTATCTTTCAACCTTGTCATTTACTTTTGATAGACTTTCATAATAAGAGCAGGCAACGGGGTTCCCAGCCCCAATTAATCAAACTTCATTCTCTTCACATGTTTTGCCCTGATTGATCAGTAAGCAACTTAATTTTGCAAATAGACACTCCTCCATGGTATGAGATTGTTGGAAGGCACCCGAGGATTCGGTTAGCCATGGCTTGTGTAAGCAAAGGTTGGGGGGAGTGTCACCCATAATAAAACTAAAGTACGTGTGTAAACAAAAGAGAAGAGGGATGATCTACCTTGCTGGTAGAAATAACATCCTTCATGGGAGCCGCTCTTGAAAGTCTGGTTGACGAGGTAGTTGGAGTACCCATTACCATTCGTTGACAACAACAAACACCTCTCAAAATAATTTTACTCCTGTTTTAAAAATGAAAAGCTCTAGCGCATGTTAATCCCCGCTTCCCTCTGCGAAGGGTCAATCTTTTACTTTTATGTTGAGTCACCATCCTTTCTTTGAGAACTTTCTTGAGAGCACAACTGTCATTCTTAGTATAATATGCTTGTCCCAAAATGTGATTAACTGTGGTATAACTTTGATGCTTTTATCTTTGACAATCTCTATTTCTAGTCTTTCCATGAACCTCAAAGGTTCCCGAGCATTTATGTTTTGCTGTACAAATACGGGCAAGCGAGATACCACTTTATCATATCCTTTTATGAATATTGCAATCCTGCTGATAGACATGATTCATGATGCTTATTATTAATTTGTTGGTACCTTTTCCATGATTGACATAGCTATTAGATGATTTTATTTGCATGTATCTTATTATGAATTGCTGCTGCGCGTAGTTGACGTGTGTCTTTCCGTTCAACACGCGACCGTTGGGAACCCCAAGAGGAAGGTGTGATGCGTACAGCAGTAAGTTTCCCTCAGTAAGAAACCAAGGATTATCGAACCAGTAGGAGCCAAGAAGCACGTTGAAGGTTGATGGCGGCGGAGTGTAGTGCGGCGCAACACCAGGGATTCCGGCGCCAACGTGGAACCTGCACAACACAACCAAATTACTTTGCCCCAACGTGACAGTGAGGTTGTCAATCTCACCGGCTTGCTGTAACAAAGGATTAGATGTATAGTGTGGATGATGATGTTTGCAGAAAACAGTAGAACGAGTATTGCAGTAGATTGTATTCGATGTAAAAGAATGGACCGGGGTCCACAGTTCACTAGAGGTGTCTCTCCCATAAGATAAATAGCATGTTGGGTGAACAAATTACAGTTGGGCAATTGACAAATAAAGAGGGCATGACCATGCACATACATGTTATGATGAGTAGTGTGAAATTCAATTGGGCATTACGACAAAGTACATAGACCGCTATCCAGCATGCATCTATGCCTAAAAAGTCCACCTTCAGGTTATCATCCGAACCCCCTCCAGTATTAAGTTGCAAACAACAGACAATTGCATTAAGTATGGTGCGTAATGTAATCAACAAATACATCCTTAGACATAGCATTGATGTTTTATCCCTAGTGGCAACAACACATCCACAACCTTAGAACTTTCTATCACTGTCCCAGATTTAATGGAGGCATGAACCCACTATCGAGCATAAATACTCCCTCTTGGAGTTACAAGTAAAAACTTGGCCAGAGCCTCTACTAGCAACTGAGAGCATGCAAGATCATAAACAACACATAGATGATAGATTGATAATCAACATAACATAGCATTCACTATTCATCGGATCCCAACAAACGCAACATGTAGCATTACAAATAGATGATCTTGATCATGTTAGGCAGCTCACAAGATCTAACAATGATAGCACAATTAGGAGAAGACGACCATCTAGCTACTGCTATGGACCCATAGTCCAGGGGTGAACTACTCACACATCACTCCGGAGGCGACCATGGCGGTGAAGAGTCCTTCGGGAGATGATTCCCCTCTCCGGCAGGGTGTCGGAGGCGATCTCCTGAATCCCCCGAGATGGGATTGGCGGCGGTGGCGTCTCTGGAAGGTTTTCCGTATTGTGGCTCTCGGTACTTGAACTATTCTCGACGAAGGCTTATGTAGGCGGAAGGGTAGGTCAGGAGGCGCCACGAGGGCCCCACACGCCAGGGCCGCGCGGCCAGGGGCTGGGCCGTGCCGCCCTGTTGTGTGGGCACCTCGTCGCCCCACTTTGTATCTCCTTCGGACTTCTGGAAGCTTCGTGGAAAAATAAGATCATGGGCGTTGATTTCGTCCAATTCCGAGAATATTTCCTTACTAGGATTTCTGAAACCAAAAACAGCAGAAAACAGCAACTGGCTCTTCGGCATCTCGTTAATAGGTTAGTGCCGGAAAATGCATAGATATGACATAAAGTATGTATAAAACATGTAAGTATCATCAATAAAGTAGCATGGAACATAAGAAATTATAGATACGTTTGAGACATATCAAGCATCCCCAAGCTTAGTTCCTACTCGTCCTGAGTAGGTAAACGATAACAAAGATAATTTCTGAAGTGACATGCTATCATAGTCTTGATCATACTATTGTAAGCACATGTAATGAATGCAGCGATTCGAAGCAATGGTAAATATAATGAGTAAACAATTGAATCATATAGCAAAGACTTTTCATGAATAGTACTTTCAAGACAAGCATCAATAAGTCTTGCATAAGAGTTAGCTCATAAAGCAATAAATTCAAAGTAAAGGCATTGAAGCAACACAAAGGAAGATTAAGTTTCAGCGGTTGCTTTCAACTTATAACATGTATATCTCATGGATATTGTCAACATAAAGTAATATAATAAGTGCAATAAGCAAGTATGTGGGAATCAATGCACAGTTCACACAAGTGTTTGCTTCTTCAGATGGAGAGAAATGGGTAAACTGACTCAACATAAAAGTAAAAGAAAGGCCCTTCACAGAGGGAAGCATCGATTGCTATATTTGTGCTAGAGCTTTGGTTTTGAAAACAAGAAACAATTTTGTCAATGGTAGTAATAAAGCATATGTATTATGTAAATTATATCCTACAAGTTGCAAGCCTCATGCATAGATTACCAATAGTGCCCACACCTTGTCCTAATTAGCTCGGATTACCTGGATTATCATCGCAATACATATGTTTTAACCAAGTATCACAAAGGGGTACCTCTATGCCGCCTGTACAAAGGTCTAAGGAGAAAGCTCGCATTGGATTTCTCGCTTTTGATTATTCTCAACTTAGACATCCATACTGGGACAACATAGACAACAGATAATGGACTCCTCTTTAATGCATAAGCATTCAACAACAAATAATATTCTCATAAGAGATTGAGGATGGTTGTCCAAAACTGAAACTTCCACCATGGATCATGGCTTTAGTTAGCGGCCCAATGCTCTTCTCTAACAATAGAAAAACACGATGTTAGATGTCTAGGCGAAACCCGGACCGGCTCCAAGTAGCCGGCCCATGCCTCGGAGGGCTACCAGGATAACATCAAAATTACAAAAAACAACAGAAATACAAAACACCTACCTTGTCGGCTTCCTCCAGCCGCGCCAGGTGGGCGTCGGTCTCAGCGGTTCTGGTCTTGAGGTGGGTGCGGAAGCCGGAGAAGAACATCTTCATAGGCGCCACGCTTGGACGCCCATCCCGGCTGGACACCTCGCAGGCATCCACCTGGTGCCACGCCTTCTCCATAGTGCCGGCTGAGCGGAAGCGGACGCCACGTTGAGCAGCCGGGCGCCCTTGGCCACGTGGAGGCCTTGAGATGGCTCCGGCGGGCCCTCCGTCCTCACCAATGCCCGAGCGTCGGCGTCACTCGAGCGCGCCGGCTCGTCCCTCACCGGCACGTCCCTCACCGGCTCCTCCTCCGCCGGCTCCGAAGATGGAGGCGGCGCGGCTGAAGCAGTTGGCCCGGTTGGGGCCGCCGACTCCGGCGCCTGATGCGCCCCCTCCGGGCTCTCGTCCAGCACAACGATGCTGGGCGCAGCGCCGCCAACTCCAGTCGCAGGCGGCACAACCCCGCCAGCTCCGGCCCCGCCAGGCGCACCTCTGCCGGCTCCGGCCGCAGGCTCCAGAAGTCGAGCGCGGCGCGGAAAAAGATCATCGAGAGTGGGCGCGCTGGAGCGGCGCGCCGGCTCACCCTGGGCGCCGCGTCCAGGCGCCGTAGGAGAAGGTGCAGCTGAAGAAGACGCCCCCGTAGAAGGCGGCGTAGTGTTGGGGGGATGACCCCCGGTATGCCAAAGGCATGCCAAACCGGATGGTTTGAGCCATCAAGATACCGGTTTAATATTCTTACCGGAGCACAAAGATAAGAGTTTGGCTAAGTGAGGACAGGCCGGTATCCCCAGAGGGGTATACCGGAACCGGATGAAGAAGATACCGGAAGGAGAGCAGGTCGGCAAGACCGGTCAAAGATTCTCTTCAGAGCTAGAAGACAAGGATGAGCTAAGCAAAGTAATTCAGAGCCCTGGCGCCAAAGAGAGAGGTGACGCTGAAAGAAGCCGGAGGACGTCAGCATCCCTGATTAAAGAAGACCCTGGCGTCACCCATGATTAAAGTAGCTTTGTAAAGTAGTTTGTCCAGTCAAAGATGCCATTAGGGTTTCTTGCTCTGTAAGCCACCCTATCCCCTATATAAGGAGAGGGGCATAGCCTCTTACGGGCACGTTGTGTGAAGTTAGACGATGAACCTTGTAGCCAAAGAACCTGTAACCATGTTGAGATCAATGAAGCTAGCGATCTAGAGCAGAGTTCTTCCTCTTGTCTCTCTTCTTGCATACCGGCCTTTGGTTGTGCTCTTGAGGAAAGCATCCGGAAGTTCATCCCATCTAGTCGCAAACCCTCCCCCGAATCCTCTAGCGCCCATTCGGCCCCAACTTAAGCCATCCCATGGCATCTGCTCGTTCGCCACGACGACAGTTGGCGCCCACCGTGGGGCATGAAGTGGCGCTTGCTAGAGTTCACATTCGGGCGGGCATCCTCGACGTCGCCGGCCAGCGTACGGTCTCCGCATTGGTGCAGCGCATCTACGCCATGGACTTCATCAACGACAACGCGGGCTGCATCGCCAATGGCGGCATCTTCCCCAAGAACGGCCGCATCATCGAGTTCGGCAGCCACCGCATCTACTTCGGCACCGTCCCTGTGCGCCAGTGCCTCTCGCCGGTACTGGTGGCGCCGGATCCGCCAAGATGGCTACATGCTGGCCGCGCTCCTGGCAGTGTGGAGGTGATGATGGCAGGCGCGATCGACGCCGGCAAAGAAACTGCGGAAGAAGGTGCTGGGCGTGCGGTTTCGACCCGTGCGGCCAAGCCACCACTAGAGCGCGGCGCAGGCGCTGCGGGAGCATCATCCGCACCGCCGGAAACCCCACTGCAAGCGGCGATGAACGTCCTCGCCACCCCCATCGCGCAGAACATCGACCCGGCAGCGGCTCAGGCGGAGCTGGAGGCGCAGCGCCAGAAGATACTCGAGAGCGGCAAGGACATCGTCAGGGTGCAGCGCGAGCTGAACCTAACCGTACGTGAGTATAACGCTGCCCATGGCTTTGCTTCTGTTAGCGCTCATGCTGCTAGGATACCGGAAAACCGGCTTAAGGCTCGCAATCTAGACCAGGATCTGCGCAAAGAAATTGCTGCCGGCAAAAGCACTTCTGCATCTGTGAGCATAGTAGAAAAACCTAAGTACAGTAGCCCGGATAAAACAATAAAAGCTGCTAAAGCTGCCGTAGCGCTGTGTGACTCGCTTTCCGGAGACGCTCTGGCAAAACAACAAGAGCGTGTCCGGGAGCTTCTTGAAACTATCGAGCAGCAAAATGCTGAGCAGCTTGATAAACTGAACAAGGCTGTGGCTTCAAAATCTGCGCGTTCGACAAGGAATGCCGGTAGCAAGTCCCATGGGCAGGCTTCGTCCCCCCATCCGGACAGAAGAAGAGAAAAAGAAATGAATGCGCAGCAGATGACTGTGTATGATCCGGTTCTTACCGGAAAGCAACAAGCCGGGCAATATGATGCCGGCAGAAAAAGCCAAGGGGCAAACAGAGGCTATGCCAAAGAAGGTTATGCCGGAAACAATCATGCCGATAGACAAGAAACCGGGCAAAATTATCGAGCTGCAAGGGCGGCGTATGATGAGGAGGAAATAGATCCCCCAAGGTACCGGTAGGCAAGGGCCGCGGTACCGGAATGTTACGATGAGACTGATTCCACAAGACCGGCAGCATACCGGAACCCATTGGGAGAACGCTTGGGAGATAGATACTTACCGGAACGGGATGCGAGGCACCGTCTGGATACAGTATACTTGTCAGAAATGATCGAGGAAGAAGGTCCCCCGGGGCCAAAGTGTTTTGGCCCAAGGATCATGAAAGAAAAACCACCAGTTCACAACTTCATGTTGCCTCGTGACACAAAAACATACGATGGCACCACAAAGCCGGAAGACTGGCTTGCGGATTACGTGACCGCGGTATACGTCGCAGGCGGCGGAGGAACCGTAGCAGGAGGAGGAAACCGGCGTTGGGCCGTGAGAATCATACCATCATTCTTGGTAGGACCGGCAAGAATTTGGCTAAACAACTTGCCGGCGGGAAGTATAAATGGTTGGTTGGACTTTGAGGAAGCTTTCGTGAGCAACTTGAGCAGCACCTATCAAAGGCCAAACAAAGTCATAGCAGCTCGCTCTGTGCATACAGCGCCAGAACGAAACAGACCGGGATTACCTGGCCCGGTGGAACACTACAAGGAACTCCTGTAAAGGGGTAATCGAGGCACAAGCCATTGCTTGGTTCAGCAGTGGATGCAGAAGAGGTTCACCGTTGTGGCAAAAGCTGCAGCGGAACATGCCGACAACGTTGGCAGAGATGATACGTGTGGCGGATAGCTATGCGTTGGGAGACCCAACGCAGCCGACAGTGCAACCGGAGCCGGAACAGCAGCGCCAAGAGCAACACCGGGATAACCGGAACAACAAAAGAAGGGAAGATTTTCCGGATCGAAGCTACGGTCCGCAGCAAGTTGCTGCTGTGCAAGAAAACTCTGAGGCCAGCGGCAGTCAGAGACAGAGAACCGGATCGCAGCCATGGGCGGGTCCTAAGAAACAGTGGGTAGAAAAGAAGCCCTGGGGTCAGAAAAAGAACTGGCAAGAACCCGCGAAGTACACCATGGAAACTGCCATGGACCAACCTTGCCGGTGGCACACGCCAAATCCGGCACACCCGTCAAACCATCTGACGAAGGATTGTACCTGGACCAAGTACTTGATGCAAAAGGGAACGGTAAAAGACGCACAACCACCACAAGACATGCCACGGCAACAACAGCTACCACCACCACCACCGCTTACCTGGGCAAACGCCTTACCGGTACAGCCAAACCGGCAACAATACCAGCAAGTTAACCAGGTGGAAGAAGGCAATGGCCAACCACCTCCACCGGCACCTTTGGGCCGGAATGTTTACCATGACACAGATATGTGCTGCGTTGTGTTTGTAACTGAACCAACCGACAGACAGAGCCTGCATCGCCGTTCTATGGAAGTGAACGCGGTGATGCCGGCAATACCAAAATACATGCTGTGGTCTGATCAAGAGATCTCGTGGTCATTCAAGGATCACCCTAAGATCATGCCTAACCCGGGTGGCTATGCTCTCGTCTTGGACCCAATCATGCAAGGGCCAAACGCTCGAGTCAAGTTCAGCAAGGTGCTGATAGACAATGGGAGTAGCATAAACATCATGTACCGGCACACCATGAACATGCTGGGCATAACAGAAAACATGCTTCAGCCAACCCGCACGACGTTCCATGGAATCGTTCCGGGCCTATCCTGCGCACCGGTTGGAAAGGTCCAGGTGGATGTGTCGTTTGGAGGACGTGACAATTGCCGGGTTGAAAATCTTGAGTTCGAGGTGGTGGACTTAGATAGTCCTTACCATGCTTTGCTGGGGAGACCGGCGTTGGCTGCTTTCATGGCCTCAACTCACACGACGTATCTCAAGATGAAGATGCCGGCACCTCGTGGACCCTTAACTGTGGTGGGAAACTACAAAGTCTCACTGGAAACAGCTTCCGCCGGATCAAACCTGGCAGAATCGCTGGTGATCGCTGAAGAAAAAAGGAGGATGCAAACTGCAGTTGTGCTAGCTCAGTCCTCACAGCTGAGTTTAGCGGCAATGAGTGCAAACCTGGGCTCACCGGCATTCAAGCCGACAAAAGAAACAAAGGACATTGTGCTGGATCCGGCTTACCCTGAGCGCACCGTTCGTATCGGTGCCGGCATGAATGAGGCATAGGAAAGCGCGCTCGTCAGCTTCCTCCGTGAGAATCGGAATATCTTTGCCTGGTCTACAGATGATTTGGTAGGTGTTCCGAGGGAGCTGGCTGAGCACTCATTGAATGTCCGGAAAGATGCGAAGCCGGTAAGGCAGCCGTTGCGCTGGTTTGCTGAAGACAGGAGAAAGATCATTGGAGAAGAGGTAACAAAGTTACTGGTTGCCGGTTTCATCGTGGAAGTACTGCACACTGAGTGGCTAGCCAATCCGGTGCTGGTCGAGAAGAAGAAAGAAGAGAACATGGAAGCAAAAGCTCCAAAGGTGTGGCGCATGTGCATCGACTACACCAACTTGAACAAAGCTTGCCCGAAAGACCCTTTCCCTTTACCTCGGATCGATCAAGTGATTGATTCCACTGCAGGATGCGAGCTGTTGTCTTTCTTGGATGTTTATTCCGGTTTCCACCAAATCCCCTTGAAAAAGGAAGATCAAATAAAAACTGTCTTTCACTATGCCTTTTGGTTTGCGCAACGCTGGTGCAACGTACCAGCGCTGTATGCAAAAATGCTTGTTTGATCAAATCGGAAAGAACGTGCAAGTCTATGTGGACGATGTCGTGGTAAAAACCAAGGTAAAAGAGACCTTAATCGATGATCTCTGGCAAACATTTGATAACTTGAGAAGATTCCGGATGAAACTCAATCCGGCAAAATGTACCTTTGGTGTACCTGCCGGCAAGTTGCTTGGCTTTCTCGTATCAAGCCGGGGCATTGAGGTCAATCCGGTAAAAATCCGGGCAATTGAAAGAATGACAATACCGCGCGATCTCAAGGACGTGCAGAAGTTTACCGGAAGCTTGGCATCGCTAAGCCGGTTCATAAGCAGGTTGGGAGAAAAAGCTCTGCCACTCTATGCTCTCATGAAAAAATCTGACACGTTCGTCTGGACCCCTCAGGCAGACGCAGCGTTTAAGGAGCTAAAAGCAATGCTAGCTACAGCGCCTATACTGGCTTCGCCTCTAGAAAGGGAGCCTATGCTATTATATATAGCAGCAACAAACCGGGTTGTGAGTGTTGTAGTTGTGGTTGAAAGAGAAGAGGAAGGAAAAACTGTCCAGAGGCCGGTATACTACCAGAGCGAGGTGCTCTCCCTCTCAAAACAAAACTACCCTCACTTCCAAAAGATGACTTATGGCGTGTACATGGCCGCCACAAAGCTTAAGCATTACTTTGAGGAACACCCCATGAAAGTAGTAAGTGAGGCACCCATTTCCGATATCATGTGCAACAAGGACGCTAGCGGAAGGATTGCAAAGTGGGCAATTCAGATATCACCGTATGTACCAGTGTACGAAAGGAGAGATGCCATAAAATCACAAGCTTTGGCTGATTTCCTTGTTGATTGGGCGGAAATGCAACACAAGCCGCCAGATCAAAGAATAGAGTACTGGAAGATGCACTTCGACGGATCCAAACTAAAAGAGGGTCTAGGTGCCGGTGTGGTGCTTACCTCGCCTAAGGGAGATCATCTCCGGTATGTTCTGCAAGTGTATTTCAGGGCATCAAACAATGTCGTTGAGTATGAGGCTCTGATTCATGGGCTTAAAGTAGCAAAAGAAATCGGTGTGCACCGGATCATTTGCTATGGAGATTCAGATCACGTGGTGCAACAATGTTCCGGAGATTGGGACGCGAAGGATGCAAACATGGCCTCATACCGGTTTCACGTGCAAAAGATTGCCGGCTTCTTTGAGGGTTGTGAATTTCACCATGTACCGCGAGCGGAAAATGAAGCCGCGGATGCTTTGTCCAAGCTGGGCTCATCCAGGCAAGAAATTCCTCCCGGAATAGCCTTGGAACACTTAAGGGTGCCATCGATCAAACCTAGCCCGGAGTCGGAATCAATTTTCGTACCAGAGTCACACATAGTACCCATGGACATCGATGAAAGAAACCCGGGGACTGCTCCGGTAAACTCGGGGACTGCACCGGCAAGCTCGGGGACTGCTGCAGTTGTACCGGCAGAGACAATGCTGATGGATAATATGGAGATAGACGCACCGGTGTTTCTGGTTCGAGAGGCACCATCATGGGTTAAACCTATTAAGTAATTCCTGATCAACGGCACCTTGCCGGTTGGCGAAAATGAATCCAGAAGGATCCAGAGGAGGTCCAAAGCGTACACCATCATCAATGGCGAGGTGTACAAGAGAAGTGTAACCGGTGTCCTTCAAAGGTGTGTGGAACCGGAAGAAGGAAAAGAAATGCTTGAAGAAATTCACCAAGGAGAATGTGGGCACCACGCTTCATCAAGGGCGCTGGTAGCAAAAGTATTCCGGCATGGGTTCTACTGGCCTACTGCTTTGGAAAACGCTGAGGATTTGGTAAGAAAATGCAATGGGTGCCAGAGGTACGCCAAGCAAAATCATACCCCAGCGTCCGGTTTAAAAACAATACCGCTAACATGGCCGTTCGCTGTTTGGTGCCTTGATATGGTTGGCCCATTCAAAACTGCAAGGAGCAGCATGACTCACATCTTGGTCATGGTGGATAAATTCACCAAGTGGCTAGAAGTGAAACCTATCGCAAAGTGTGATGGGCGTACAGCGGTGAAGTTCTTAAAAGATGTCTGATGAGGTCTAAGACCCCGTGTGTGGCCCGATCTTGCGGTTGACCCGAAATCCAAAGGAGGGAGAGAGGGAGAACGCGAAGAACACGATGAACACGAAGAACACGATGAACTCACGCACGCACACCAACCCGATACAATCGATACTTACCCCGTGGCTCGATGGACCACGCCAATAGAATCAACCCGGAAGAGACACGCGGTAGAATTCCGAGCGGAGAGATTGGTGAGGGAGATGAATCTAGGAGTGGGAGAGAGAGTGGGTAACACTAGAATCTCACACACCAAATCCAATCATCCAACATGGGTTGCCTTGATACAAAGGGGATGAAACCCTAGGGAGACAAAGCTCATCTTCATGTTTAAGCTATCATCTTGTCTAAGGGGTAAAGGAGGGGTCCTAGGTGCTTATATAGAGGTACAAGCCAGCTTGGGCCGAAAAGGTACGCAAGTGGATAACTTAGGCAGCTTGGGGAGTCATTCCCGTCGGATCCGGTTTGGGGCCGGTCAGACCGGGCCTGGGACCGGGTGGTCCGGTCCTGGGGCCGGTCGACCGGGCGGCAACCGGACAGTCCGGTCGTGGGGCCGGTCCAACCGGGTTCTGGGCCGGCCAGCCTTCTTCTCCTCTTTCCTTCTTCTTCTTCTTCTTCTTCTTCTTCTTCTCTTCTTCTTCTCTCTTCCTTGCACCATGATGAATGGCTCCTCTTCCCTTCCCTCGCTTACGTGCACCATGGGTGTTCCTCCTCTCCGGTCCTCGATGACTCTTGTACCTAATGACATATAACATGTCGACATGAGGTAGCATTCCATTCAAGGTATCTACGAGGTCGAGTATCGAGAGGAAGGAGTTCACCTTGTCACGTGTAGCGTGGGTAAGGGTTGAAGGTCCACTTGGGGGACTCTTTGGCCATGGTGTAGCGTTGACAATAGGCGGGGTTGCACTTGATGGTCTTGGTGTAGCGACGTCGGTGACCGGGGCTACATCATCTCCCCCCCCTTGGGGAAGAGTCGTCCTCGACTCTTGTTCCTCCTCATCGAAGGTGTAGTCCATGACGGTTCTCCCATGTTGTGGTAGAGGGATAAAGTCGCGGTCGAAGAAGAGCTTGGGGAAAAACGAGTTGCGAATGGTTCTCCAAGAGGCGAACAAGAGGCTCTCAATCAAATACGAAGCATCAAGTCGTTTCTCCAAGAGGCAATAGGCAAAAATGGGAACCAAAAGAGTGTGTTTGTATCCAAAATGTGGAAGGTCAAAAATTTGTGCATGTAAGAGTTGTATGGTGTGAAGAAAGTGTGATGTGGTCTTGTCCCAAACAAATGGAACAAGCAAAAGGCATGTATCGGCGGCAAAATTTGGGGCAAAATTGTTATGTGTAATGGCAAAGCGATGGAGACTTCGAACTTGGGAGAGTATGGTTGGCTTGAGCCGAGTATGAGTGTCCTCAAGTGTGAAAGAATCCAATGCAATTGCCAAAGATGAAATGAGAAATCCAAAGAAGAGCAACTTTATGAGTGACATGTGGCACAAGATGCATAAGGTGTCTCTCACATGTATGACATGGTCCTTGAGATTCTTGGAGTGTATGATGATAACATCAAGACATACAACAATCATTGTGCCAACAAGATGTTTCAAGATAGTTTGCAAAAGAGGCCAAAGAGGGGACGAGGAGTTGGACCAAACCGGAAACTCGACAAGGCAAGTCGGAAACACACGAGGGCGAAGGCTTGTGGGAACATACCCTTTGGTGTGATTCCCGCGGGTGAGGTCCTTGTTGGGGTAGCTCTCAATTGCGCGTTTCGTGAGCTCATGCTCCGTAGCGGTGGAAGTTGATGGTCGGGTACCTACACATGGAATGAGCAAAACAAAGAGCGTATGTGCATGGTAGAGGAACACATCATCCATCATGATGTTCCAAGACTTGTGCACATCACCATTAGTGTCAAGCAAGATAGTATGAAATGCATGGCGATAGTGCAAATGGCATGAAGGTGCATGCGTGGCATGTGGGAACTCATGATCATCAAAAATGGAGAAGGCTATGGGGGCCATCTCATGGACAATGAAATAAGCATTCTTGCATACCAAGCATAAGAAAGAGCAATTGTTCACAATCTTGGATGCAAGGATCATGGAATGGTGTAAACATTTGGGGCAAAGCATGTGGAACATGTTATCATTGTTGTCGACAACCCTATGTAAAGAGCAAGTGTTCATCAAGGGTGTCACAACACAAGCATGATCAAAATCATTATCATGGCAAGCAAGCGGGGAAAACGTGAAACTCTCATAGCATGGCATGGTCATGGTATCACAAGCAATCAATTTCACATGATCAACAATGTTATCAAGCAAAGCATCACATGGGAACGTGAAAGTAGCATGTGACGTAGCAAATGGGTCATCAAGATCATGCATGCATTCATGAGTCATCATGTCCACTAGTGGGATCATGGCATCATCAACACCTATGTTGTTACCTTTGTAGGCCGACTCATTTGAGGTAGGTGTTGTGGAAGTAGGAGGATCCATGTGGTCGACATGTCCATCTTGGAGCAAGCATGGTGAGATATCATCATCTTCATGCACCATGTACATCGTCTCCATGAGCGGGAACTCGTCCTCCGTGGAACCTAGTGCAACATAAGAAGACACAAACGAGGGAGAGGTTAATGTGTTAGCAAATGCGATGTCCTCCATGGACCTATCATCTACCTCTCTCAACTCACTTTGTGTATCACTCATGTCCTCCAAATGGAAGCACTCAAACTCGCATATGGGGTGGAAGTCACTCAACTCACTATCACTCTCACTCAAGTGGGCTAAGTGGCTCTCATCCTCACATGGGATTGGTACCAACTCATCAATCAAGCATATAGGAGTAGGCTCGACTTTCTCATCTCCATGCGCCTCCTTGGTTGAAGGGAAATTCCCATGCTCAACCATCTCAACTCCATGCGCCTCCATAGGTGAAGGGAGAATCCCATGGTCACCATGCTCAACTCCATCGCCTCCCAAGTCGTCCTCAAGTGGTGGCGTCGTGGTGTAGTAGAGAGCTAGGCTCGAATCCACATCAACCTTGAGTTGACCTTGGCGATCTTCATCTTGAAGTGTGGGCGCGATAGGCATCTTGGAGACTTGTGCATTGAGCTCGTCGAAGTAGAGCTTCTTGGCGCTTGGCGTTGTGCATTGCCATGCCACATGACCCTTGGCCTTGCACACCTCACATAGGAGATTGGGACATTCCCGTGGAGGGTGGCCTTGTTGCTTGCACTTGTAGCACCGGAGTCCATAGGCATGTGACGAGGTAGAGGCCATTGTGGTGGTGGCACAAGAGGTGGAAGTCGCCTTATGAGGAAGGTATGCTCGATGTGCACTTGCCATCCTTGGAGTGGTGGACACCCTATCATGGTGTTTGTCGCCTTCATGTCGAGGCTCTCGTCTTCGGGCATCATCACCATGGCTTGAGTGGTGTCGTCGAAGATTCGTGGAAGATGTTGGTCGATGGCGATCATGAAGTGGCTTGTGGCGGCGAAGCTCATGTGGTGACGTATGTCGATGACGGTCCTTGCCATGCCTAGATGATGGCTCATGCGACTTGGCATGTTGCTTGCGGCGCCTTGTGGAGCTTGGAGAAGAGTGTCGATGACGATCATGTTGAGGACGCTCTTGATGCTCCATATGATGTACTTGAAGTCGACGATCTTGTGCATAAGCACTCTCATGGTGGCGCCTTGTGGAGCTCGAAGAAGTGTGTCGATGGCGATCATGTTGGGGACGCTCTTGATGATCCTTATGATGGTGTACTTGAAGTCGGCGATCTTGTGCATAAGCACTCTCATGGTGGCGCCTTGTGGAGCATGGAGAAGTATGTCGATGACGCTCATGATGGGGACGCCCTTGACGATCCATATGATGGTGCCCTCGTGGAGGTCCTCCATCTTCATATGTAGCTCCATTGGCCAAGTAGGGGTATGTAGGAGCATCGTCTTTGCTCATCAAGGAGCGTAGGTGAGGCTCCGCCATGGTGTCGATGTCGTACTCGTGGCGTTGCTCCACCATGTCGTCCATGAGTGGTGAGCCATTGTCGATGTAGAGCTCGTCGATGTCGTCCTCAAGGTGGTGCTCCACCATGTCGTCGATGCTTGAGGAGCCATTGTCGAAGTAGAGCTCGTCGAGGTTGTCCTCAAGGTGGTGCTCCACCATGTTGTCCATGCTTGAGGAGCCGTAGTCGGTGTCGAGCTCCACATGTTCCTCCACATCCGCGGTGCTTGAGGAGGTGTTCTCCTCGGAGTGCTCCGTGTACTCCTCCGTATCCTCATCTTCGCTATCCATGTTAGCACGATGGTATGTATATGGTGTATGTTAGTGGAAGAACACTACCTCGCAATCTTACCGTGGTGTGATAAGATCGGGGCGATCCAACAAGCCGAGGTCAAAGTCAATTGTATCGGGCACTCACACAAAAGCAC
Organism: Lolium perenne; assembly: GCF_019359855.2. Lineage (NCBI taxonomy): Eukaryota > Viridiplantae > Streptophyta > Magnoliopsida > Poales > Poaceae > Lolium > Lolium perenne. Next base: position 117,387,746 of record NC_067244.2, on the reverse strand, counting down.
ACGCAAAAGCTAGCAAATATGGTGTTAGGTGAGTGTGGTGGAAAGCCAAAAGACGAAATCTGAAATCAAGTATGTTGTCAAGAGTGGGTGAAATCCAAAAATTCAAATGTCAAAGCGATGATCACTATAAACACGGAAAAGATGTGGAACGCACACACGAGATGAACGGGGTTAGTGCGACCAAGGAATGAGCGGAAAAGTGTAAGAAGCCCTTAAGCAAGGGTGCTCGGTGTCACACTAACACAAGAAGAGATCAAAGCTTTGGTTGCAAAGGAAGAGACAACAAGATTCACACGTGGCCTCTCTTCTCCTATCTCTCTTTTGCTTAAAAGCTTTTTCTCTTTTGTATCTATGGTGGCACTTTCACACTTTTGTATGTATGGGTGTATGGTGCTACTTGCACTCTTTTTGTGCTTTTCTTTCTTTTTCACGCTCTATGTTAGCGTTAGCTCACTCTTGCTATCTTGCCACACGAGTTTTGCTTAGAAGCTTGACTCCACACTACACACACACCTCACAATCGGGGCCACGTGCAATGTCTCGCAACACTAGATAAGCAATGCTCGATAGGATAGATCGCAAAAGAAGAGGGGTTACAAGGTGGGGTGCAAGTTATACCTAGATGTTAGGCGGTGTCGGAACACACAACTTGCGATGAAGGCGGTGATGTCAAGAGTACGTTTGCAAGTCCGGGGTGCCGAGGATGTCGTCGCTTGCTTCGGAGCTGCGGGTTAGTTTCACAAACAAGGCACTCAAACCGGAACAAGCAAACACAAGTTAGCGGAAGAAAACGGTCAAAGTAGCTTGGCGGTGGTGGCGGTGGTATGCCGGTGGTGGTGGTGTCGATGCCCTTGCGGTTGCGGCGGAGGTTATGGAGCCGCGGTGATGTTTCCCGGTGGTTTGGGGAGGGTGGCGGTGCTTGCCGGCGGCGGAGAGGGTGGCGGTGGTTGGCGGAGGTGGTGGTGGAGGTGGCGCCCGGTTGGCGCCCGGTTGACCAGGCCCTGGACCGGCCTGTCCGGTCTACAGCCCGGTTGACCGGGTTCTGGCCCGGTTTGCGCCCGGTTGGCGCCCGGTTGGCGCCCGGTCTGGCGCCCGGTCTGCCGCCCGGTTGACCGGCCCTGGTGCCAGGCTGTCCGGTCATCGTTCAGTTGGCGCCCGGCCGACCGGATTTCGCGGGCGCAGATTTTCTCTCTCTGTTCTTGAGCGAAAACCAAGCCAAATCGACCAAAACGAAGGGAAATGATGGAATTGGGGGCTAAAAGTTGGGGAGATAGTAGATCAAGCACTCCAACACCAAATCCATGGATCAAAACCACTCAAAACGCAACCAAATCACAGATCGGTCAAGAGGCAATTTAGGGCTATTTTTTGGGGATTTTTTTGGGAAAATTTTTAGAGAGCAAATCCGGTGGGTGGAGGGTCAAATCCGCGGAAACCAAAGGCTGCTGATACCATATGATGAGGTCTAAGACCCCGTGTGTGGCCCGATCTTGCGGTTGACCCGAAATCCAAAGGAGGGAGAGAGGGAGAACGCGAAGAACACGATGAACACGAAGAACACGATGAACTCACGCACGCACACCAACCCGATACAATCGATACTTACCCCGTGGCTCGATGGACCACGCCAATAGAATCAACCCGGAAGAGACACGCGGTAGAATTCCGAGCGGAGAGATTGGTGAGGGAGATGAATCTAGGAGTGGGAGAGAGAGTGGGTAACACTAGAATCTCACACACCAAATCCAATCATCCAACATGGGTTGCCTTGATACAAAGGGGATGAAACCCTAGGGAGACAAAGCTCATCTTCATGTTTAAGCTATCATCTTGTCTAAGGGGTAAAGGAGGGGTCCTAGGTGCTTATATAGAGGTACAAGCCAGCTTGGGCCGAAAAGGTACGCAAGTGGATAACTTAGGCAGCTTGGGGAGTCATTCCCGTCGGATCCGGTTTGGGGCCGGTCAGACCGGGCCTGGGACCGGGTGGTCCGGTCCTGGGGCCGGTCGACCGGGCGGCAACCGGACAGTCCGGTCGTGGGGCCGGTCCAACCGGGTTCTGGGCCGGCCAGCCTTCTTCTCCTCTTTCCTTCTTCTTCTTCTTCTTCTTCTTCTTCTTCTCTTCTTCTTCTCTCTTCCTTGCACCATGATGAATGGCTCCTCTTCCCTTCCCTCGCTTACGTGCACCATGGGTGTTCCTCCTCTCCGGTCCTCGATGACTCTTGTACCTAATGACATATAACATGTCGACATGAGGTAGCATTCCATTCAAGGTATCTACGAGGTCGAGTATCGAGAGGAAGGAGTTCACCTTGTCACGTGTAGCGTGGGTAAGGGTTGAAGGTCCACTTGGGGGACTCTTTGGCCATGGTGTAGCGTTGACAATAGGCGGGGTTGCACTTGATGGTCTTGGTGTAGCGACGTCGGTGACCGGGGCTACATCAATGTCATTTTGCGGTATGGCTACCCGCATAGCATCATCACAGATAATGGGACCAACTTTGCTCAAGGTGAGTTCAAAAGGTTTTGTGAGGACAACAACATCCGGTTGGATTTGTGCTCGGTGGCACACCCACAAGGCAATGGCCAAGTGGAAAGAACGAATGCTTCGGTACTTTCCGGTATCAAGCCAAGACTCATCGAAGCGGTGGAAAAGTCACCGGGGTGTTGGCTTGATGAGTTACCATCAGTGTTGTGGAGCATAAGAACAACTCCAAACCGGTCCACCGGATACACTCCATTCTTCATGGTATACGGAGCAGAAGCGGTTATACCAACCGACATCATCCATGATTCACCAAGGGTACAGCTCTATACCGAGCAAGAGGTCAAAGAGGCCAGAGAAAATGATGTGGACTTGCTAGAAGAAGCAAGAGAGTTGGCATTGGCAAGAACAACCATTTACCAGCAAAACCTCAGACGCTATCATAGCCGGAAGGTTAACCCGAGAGTATTCCGGGAAGGAGATCTGGTGCTACGCCTGGTGCAGCGCACTGAAGGCCGGCATAAGCTTTCACCCCCATGGGAAGGTCCCTTCGTGGTGAGCAAGGCTCTCCACAACGATGCTTATTACTTGATCGATGCACAGGAGTGGAAAAAAGGAAAGGCGGACAGATCCGGAGAGGAGAGCAAGCGTCCATGGAATGTAGCTCTGTTGCGTCCTTTCTACTCTTGAAGTTGTGGAGTAAGAAGTTCCTTTTTGTACCTTATATGCTATGAATAAAAAGATGCCGGAACCTCGAATGAATCTCGGGGACTACCCCTAAAGTTGCATGCAATATGTTTATTTTTTTCAGTTCACCGGTTGCTTAGTGAACATTTTTTCTTTCCGGTTTAGTAGCGTGCTAAACCTACCGGAGTCTTCGACTCTGCTGCTGTCCGCAAACCGGCTTCATGGCAAGCAAGATAAACCGGTAGCAACTAAGCACGCGAACTGCGAAAAGAGAGAGTGGGAACAAGCAATCCGGAAAAGTTTAACTAACCCCGGTTAAACCGGTTTTTTGCAAAATTTCGAAGTTATTTCTAAGTTCAAGAAAGTGCTTGTTTGGTAAAAGAACCTTGTGCTCATACGCCAAAGAACACCCAGAGAAGGCAGGCAGAGCCAAGGTAAAAGAGCCAAATGTGCATCGAATTGGATGAGGAAACAATTTTTGAAATCTTTGTAGTGCAAGATAAAATCAAAACAATAAGCAAATATGCTAAGGCAAACATAAGATAATTAACCACCGGTATAACATACCGGCATAAACTGTTGTGCCACAACCAAAAGCAAACTTAAAGTTTTACATCATAAACCCCGGCATACCGGGGTAGAATTTAACAGATAGTGTTTTAAGTCAACCAGGTGTAGGATAATGTTGCATAGAAAACAAAAATTTTCCTACGGCGAACACGCAATCCAAGCCAAGATGCAATCTAGAAGACGGTAGCAACGAGGGGGTATCGAGTCTCACCCTTGAAGAGATTCCAAAGCCTACAAGATGAGGCTCTTGTTGCTGCGGTAGACGATCACTTGCCGCTTGCAAAAGCGCGTAGAAGATCTTGATCACGATCGGTTTCGGCGCCACGAACGGGCAGCACCTCCGTACTCGGTCACACGTTCGGTTGTTGATGAAGACGACGTCCACCTCCCCGTTCCAGCGGGCAGCGGAAGTAGTAGCTCCTCTTGAATCTGACAGCACGACAGCGTGGTGTCGGTGGTGGTGGAGAAATCCGGCGGAGCTTCGCTTAAGCGTGCGGGATGTGGTGGAGGAGAGGGGGGCGGCTAGGGTTTGGGAGGGGGTGGCCGGCCACTCAAGGGGGGCGGCCAGCTTGTGGTCTTTGGGTGGCCGGCCCCCTCCCTTGGCCCCTCATTATATAGGTGGATCCCCAAGTGTTGGTGTCCAAGTCTTCGAATAAGACCCGAACCAAAAACCTTCCATAAGAGGGGAAACCTAGCCCAACTAGGACTCCCACCAAAAGGTGGGATTTCCACCTCCCATGTGGGGGGTGGCCGGCCCCCTATGGAGGAGTCCACTTGGGACTCCTCCCCATCTAGGGCTGGCCGGCCATGGAGGTGGAGTCCCATGTGGACTCCACCTTCCTTGGTGGTTTCTTCCGGACTTTTCTAGAACCTTCTAGAACCTTCCATAGAACCTTCCGCGACATTTTATTTCACATAAAATGACATCCTATATATGAATCTTATTCTCCGGACCATTCCGGAACTCCTCGTGATGTCCGGGATCTCATCCGGGACTCCGAACAAATATTCGAACTCCATTCCATATTCAAGTACTACCATTTCAACATCCAACTTTAAGTGTGTCACCCTACGGTTCGAGAACTATGCGGACATGGTTGAGTACTCACTCCGACCAATAACCAATAGCGGGATCTGGAGATCCATAATGGCTCCCACATATTCAACGATGACTTTAGTGATCGAATGAACCATTCACATATATTACCAATTCCCTTTGTCTCGCGATATTTTACTTGTCCGAGGTTTGATCTTCGGTATCACTCTATACCTTGTTCAACCTCGTCTCCTGACAAGTACTCTTTACTCGTACCGTGGTATGTGGTCTCTTATGAACTCATTCATATGCTTGCAAGACATTAGACGACATTCCACCGAGAGGGCCCAGAGTATATCTATCCGTCATCGGGATGGACAAATCCCACTGTTGATCCATATGCCTCAACTCATACTTTCCGGATACTTAATCCCACCTTTATAGCCACCCATTTACGCAGTGGTGTTTGGTGTAATCAAAGTACCTTTCCGGTATAAGTGATTTACATGATCTCATGGTCATAAGGACTAGGTAACTATGTATCGAAAGCTTATAGCAAATAACTTAATGACGAGATCTTATGCTACGCTTAATTAGGTGTGTCCATTACATCATTCACACAATGACATAACCTTGTTATTAATAACATCCAATGTTCATGATTATGAAACTAATCATCCATTAATCAACAAGCTAGTTTAAGAGGCATACTAGGGACTTCTTTGTTTGTCTACATATCACACATGTACTAATGTTTCGGTTAATACAATTATAGCATGATATATAAACATTTATCATAAACATAAAGATATAAATAATAATCACTTTATTATTGCCTCTAGGGCATATCTCCTTCAGTCTCCCACTTGCACTAGAGTCAATAATCTAGTTTACATTTGTAAAGATATAACACCTTGGCCTTCTGGTGCTTTATCATGTATTGCTCACGGGAGAGGTTTTAGTCAACGGATCTGACATGCTCAGAAAGTTATGTATTTTGTAATTCATTTGCGTCTCAACGCATCACTTATTTCCAAATGAGTTGGCATTAAATATGTTTGGTCTTCTGGTGGAACCTTAATTCCGCGGTCTGAAATATGTCACTAATATTGTCACACACAATATAGTTTCAAAGTTCTGACTCTGTCGGAAATACACCAAGTTCTTAAAGAACCTCTTGACTTAACATACTTTGTCATTGTCAAAACAATGACATATTCTGCCTTCTTTTGTAGAATCCATCATAATATTTAGAACTCTTCTAAATCTAGCATAGACAACTTCTAGCTCATTGTGCTACCTTTTAAAACAACACTTAGTCTAATTTGAGATTGAAATTTTATTTTTATATGTGACAAAACAAATATCGGTGTAATCACCTTACAGCGATTTGTTTGTCATTTCTCCATATAAAACTATATATATATACTTGGTTCTTCTTAAGTACTCAAGAATATTCTTACTGTTTTTCAGTGATCATCACATGAATCATGCTCATAACACTCTTAGAGCATAGGATATCTGATTGTGTACATATTATTCGTGATCTATAATCACTCATGTGTTTTTACTCATTGAGTATCAGATACACTCAAGTCTTGTTAAAACTTCACATGACAAGAACATTTTCTTAATATTTCTATATTGAACTATTTCAATATCCATTCTATGTACTTTGACTTAAACTTATTTTGTGTTTCAATCTATCTTCATAGATCTTGACACTAGATATGTTTCAGTCCATATCCTTTCATTGAAATTAATTTCTCAATGAAACCTTTTAATCAAGTATATAATTACATCATTTATAACCAACTATATGTCACCTACATAAAGTATTATAAATATGTCTTAGCGCTCCCACTTAATTTCTTGCAAATGCAAGCCTCTTCATCGTCTCTGATGAAATCAAAAAACTCTTTGACTATTTCATCTAGTGAAGATTCTAACTCCGTGATACTTACTTCATCCAATTGAAGTTCATATACTTATCTAGTATTCCACGGACCAGCAAAACTCTTGGTTGTATCTTGTATACACCTTTAATACACACTTCTGATAAGTAATGTATTTTGCCATCCTACTAACATATCTCATAAAAGAAATATGTAGTGGTTACTAGAATAATCCACATAGACTATAAGCATTGCTACGGAAGATCTAATCTTGTTGTAGTCAACTATTTGAACTTTGTCGTAAACAACTTTTCGACAAGTCAAGCTTCTTCAAGGATATTTCATCCAAGTCCATCAATGTTATAGATCCATTTACTTTCAAAAAAGTATTCATCTATCTTGGATTTCATGGCGTATAGCCATTTTAACGGAGTCAGGGCCCATCATAGCTTCTTTGTTTGTAGTTGGTTTATCATTGTTCATAATCAATCCTTTGTCCACAAATCATTTATTTGATCACAAAGTAAACCATACCTACAAGGTTCAATATGTACTTCGATCTCCATGGCTAAAACACTTTGTAGTCATGGGAGCCATGATCGTCGTGGTCGCTTCCTAACCAATTTCCGATGCTGCGCTACACCGATCATTATGCTCGTGTTCATAAACCTCATCAAATTATATTGTCCTCCCACTCAAATACTTCACTAGAAACAATTTCTTGGAAGTAAGAAACATTGACAAACACTTTTGTCTTTGTCTACATAGTGGGAAGAATTCCCAATCAATTCTCTGGGATAATCAACAAAGACATTCATCCGATTTTGGTTGACTATTAGGGTTTATACCCATGCCATAACTTGTATGGTGTCATTTCAACGGATCATGATGATGCTCTATTCAGTGTAAAAGCGGTAGTCACTAAAGCATAATCCACAAAATATAATGGCATCAATATTTTATCTCATCATTGATCCAACAAGGTTTGGATACATATCTCGGATACTATATCATCATTATGATACTCCAAGAAATGTAAGTTGTAGAACAATTTCATAACTCTCTTAGATGTTCGCTAAAACTCGTAATTCAAATATTTCCACCATGATCCAATCATAGATATTTGATTTTTCTATTACGATGATTTCCACTTCATGCTGAAATTTATTTGAATCCTATTCAAATGTTTCAAATTTTTCCTTATTGAATATATCCACATATATACTCAATTCATTGTTTGAAAGTTTTCATGAAGTAGAAGAATCTTCCGCACACAACTATGCCCAGTGAACCACATATATCATTATGTATGTTTTCACTAAGTTAGTTGCCCGGCCTATGAACGGTATTTCAGTCATTACTTTTTAGAAAAGATTTTGCAAGTGCCAAACGATTCAACAAATCGAATGACTCCAGAAATCCATTTGCATGGAGTTCCTTCATGCGATCCTTTCTAACATGACCTAAATTGCGGTTCCACAAATAAGTGGAATTCAAATCATTTGCCTTATGGCATTTTTAGCGTCAGTGTTATGTATGTATGTTTCGCCATTAAGATTTATAATAACTTATCCATCGTACATGGAGTAATGTCATAATTTGAACAACTCATTGTTTTCATTTGACCAGAGCAAAATAACAATTATTAAGTTCTTTATTATAAATTCTAAGGGCTAGATAGAATGCCAACGATGAACATAATAACACTTTATTTTGTTCCAGACGTGCATTCCTATCATATTCCTTGTCAGTCACTTAGGCCATTGTATTCTTGTATTGCTTTGTTTTGTATGACACTTCATACCAACCAATATGGTACTAATACCCAAGAATTTCATTGTGAGACCTAACTAGGAATACAACCATAACATGTATATCATTTATATACACCTGAGCTAGACATTCTAGTCTTTTCTTTCTTTCTGCCAATAATCTTTTGTAGTTTCTCTTTTAGCTTTCCTCATTATTCAGAAAAACACATCAACATCATTAACTTCTAGGTTTGTTGGGCAAATACCAATAACCTTGAGGTTCTTACTTTGAAGTTGATCATCATATGACAAGTGTTCCAGATTTCACTATTAGTAACTTTGTAATATGATGAACAGTTTCACTCATAATTTTATCCATCATATCATGATGACTTTCCGAGACCATGTCTGTACATGCTAGGCTCGTAAAGTTTTAACCTTGGTATTTGCATGTGCAAATCTAGCTTGCACCCGTTTTATGCACACGTAGAATCTATCACACCCGATCATCACGTGATGCTTCGAAACGACGAGTCTTAGTAACGGTGCATATTTAAGGATGGTCACTTCATGGATATGCGAATATCGTTAGTGCCCCAATAGTTGGAGGATTGTGACGCCTTGCGTCTTCAACCTTCGTACATACCCATAAAACTTATGAGTTTATGTAGTCTCACCAAACTTTATTCTATCATCTTGCAATAAGTTCTTAGATATCACATATATCTCATACCTTGATTATTTCTGAAAACTAAATTTTCAGCTCCTTACTTTTCAAACAGATTTGAACTTCAAGTTTCACGGAGACAAGATAACTTTAGGTACTAATTGAAACCATAGCTCTTTGAATCAACAATGTGAGGTTTACTAAAAGTTTGCAATAGGACTTAATCAATTCTTGATTCTTTAACAATACGGTACCAATCCGTAAAGTTTCTTGTCAGATTTTAACAAAGATTTCTATCTCAATTACAAGACTAGCGCATGGTAGAAAACGGATGCCAATACTACAAAATTAATTCAAAATACTACTCAGACTATGTTTATGATAATTAGTTCATGTTTTAATCTAATTACTAATGAACTCCCACTTAATACAACATCCCTCATAGTTGTTAAGTGGTACACGATCCAAATTCACTACACCAAAAACCGATCATCACGTGAGATGATGTAGCTTCAATGGTGAACATCAACATGTTGATCATATCATCCATATGACTCGTGTTCAACCTTTCGGTTTCCGTTGTCCCGAGGCCATGTCTGTACATGCTAGGCTCGTCAAGCAAACCCAAGTATTCCGCGTGTGCAACATGGCTTACACCCGTTGTATGTGAATCGTTGAATCTATCACATCCGATCATCACGAGATGCTTCGAAACGACGAACTGTTACAACGGTGCATACGAGGGAAGAACACTTTATTATCTTGATATTAATGTGAGGGATCATCTTAGAATGCAACCGTCGCGAACAAAGCAAAACAAGATGCAAAAAACGAATAACATCACAAGCAGTTCATATGTGATATGATATGGCCCTTTTGTCTTTGCGCCTTCGATCTTCATCTCCAAAGCACGGACATGATCTCCATCATCAACGAGCATGATCTCCATCATCGTCGGCGTAGCGTCAAGGTTCATGGCGCCGTCTTCATGGTTGTTCACCTCATGTATCAACTATTACAACTACTTTGAAATACTACTCAACATGAAAATTAAAGACAACCATAAGGCTCCTGCCGGTTGCCACAATACAATAATGATCATCTCATACATATTCATCATCATATTATGGCCATATCACATCACCAAACCCCTGCAAAAACAAGTTAGACGTCTCTAATTTGGTTTGCATATTTTACGTGGTTTAGGGTTTTCGAGAGAGATCTAATCTACCTACGAACATGAACCACAACGTTGATACTAATGTTTTCAATAGAAGAGTAAATTGAATCTTCACTATAGTAGGAGAGACAGACACCCGCAAAGCCTCTTATGCAATACAAGTTGCATGTCGAACGAGGAACAAGTCTCATGAACGCGGTCATGTAAAGTTAGTCCGAGCCGCTTCATCCCACTATGCCACAAAGATGCAAAGTACTCAAACTAAAGATAACAAGAGCATCAACGCCCACAAAAACATTGTGTTCTACTCGTGCAACCATCTATGCATAGACACGGCTCTGATACCACTGTAGGATAATGTTGCATAGAAAACAAAAATTTTCCTACGGCGAACACGCAATCCAAGCCAAGATGCAATCTAGAAGACGGTAGCAACGAGGGGGTATCGAGTCTCACCCTTGAAGAGATTCCAAAGCCTACAAGATGAGGCTCTTGTTGCTGCGGTAGACGATCACTTGCCGCTTGCAAAAGCGCGTAGAAGATCTTGATCACGATCGGTTTCGGCGCCACGAACGGGCAGCACCTCCGTACTCGGTCACACGTTCGGTTGTTGATGAAGACGACGTCCACCTCCCCGTTCCAGCGGGCAGCGGAAGTAGTAGCTCCTCTTGAATCTGACAGCACGACAGCGTGGTGTCGGTGGTGGTGGAGAAATCCGGCGGAGCTTCGCTTAAGCGTGCGGGATGTGGTGGAGGAGAGGGGGGCGGCTAGGGTTTGGGAGGGGGTGGCCGGCCACTCAAGGGGGGCGGCCAGCTTGTGGTCTTTGGGTGGCCGGCCCCCTCCCTTGGCCCCTCATTATATAGGTGGATCCCCAAGTGTTGGTGTCCAAGTCTTCGAATAAGACCCGAACCAAAAACCTTCCATAAGAGGGGAAACCTAGCCCAACTAGGACTCCCACCAAAAGGTGGGATTTCCACCTCCCATGTGGGGGGTGGCCGGCCCCCTATGGAGGAGTCCACTTGGGACTCCTCCCCATCTAGGGCTGGCCGGCCATGGAGGTGGAGTCCCATGTGGACTCCACCTTCCTTGGTGGTTTCTTCCGGACTTTTCTAGAACCTTCTAGAACCTTCCATAGAACCTTCCGCGACATTTTATTTCACATAAAATGACATCCTATATATGAATCTTATTCTCCGGACCATTCCGGAACTCCTCGTGATGTCCGGGATCTCATCCGGGACTCCGAACAAATATTCGAACTCCATTCCATATTCAAGTACTACCATTTCAACATCCAACTTTAAGTGTGTCACCCTACGGTTCGAGAACTATGCGGACATGGTTGAGTACTCACTCCGACCAATAACCAATAGCGGGATCTGGAGATCCATAATGGCTCCCACATATTCAACGATGACTTTAGTGATCGAATGAACCATTCACATATATTACCAATTCCCTTTGTCTCGCGATATTTTACTTGTCCGAGGTTTGATCTTCGGTATCACTCTATACCTTGTTCAACCTCGTCTCCTGACAAGTACTCTTTACTCGTACCGTGGTATGTGGTCTCTTATGAACTCATTCATATGCTTGCAAGACATTAGACGACATTCCACCGAGAGGGCCCAGAGTATATCTATCCGTCATCGGGATGGACAAATCCCACTGTTGATCCATATGCCTCAACTCATACTTTCCGGATACTTAATCCCACCTTTATAGCCACCCATTTACGCAGTGGTGTTTGGTGTAATCAAAGTACCTTTCCGGTATAAGTGATTTACATGATCTCATGGTCATAAGGACTAGGTAACTATGTATCGAAAGCTTATAGCAAATAACTTAATGACGAGATCTTATGCTACGCTTAATTAGGTGTGTCCATTACATCATTCACACAATGACATAACCTTGTTATTAATAACATCCAATGTTCATGATTATGAAACTAATCATCCATTAATCAACAAGCTGGTTTAAGAGGCATACTAGGGACTTCTTTGTTTGTCTACATATCACACATGTACTAATGTTTCGGTTAATACAATTATAGCATGATATATAAACATTTATCATAAACATAAAGATATAAATAATAATCACTTTATTATTGCCTCTAGGGCATATCTCCTTCACCAGGACCAACAGGCATTTCACATGCAGGTAAGTAACAGAAGATAATCAGGCAGCAGGGGCTTCCGGAGGAGCGTCGCCAGCACCAGGACCGTCCAGAGGCTCGTCGTCAGCTCCGGCCTCCTCCTCGCCTTCACCTTCCTCCTCGTCGTCGAGGTAATCTTGGACATCTGGAGGGGAAGGGATGAAGGTGCGCACGTCAGCGTACTCCGTGATGTGGTACGCCCGATCCTGCCGCTTAGCGGTGAGGACCGGGTCCAGATCGGTTTCGGCTCCTTCGCGCACTCCGGTGAGGGCATCCAGGTTCAGCTCCGGATACCAAGAGCAGGCGATGCGGAGCGCGGAGTCCGCCCCAGCGCGGGCAGCAGAGCACTGCCACTCCCGGATCCTTTTGCCGGCACCTTTGAGGCGGTCGCTGATCAGGGAGAAGGTGTCTGGCACCACTTCTCCAGGCCAGAGAGTCCTGAAGAGCTAGGTATCTACATCAGGAACGTCAGAAAGATTCCGATCAATGGCGCGCATATGGGAGACCCGCGCATTCAGCGCAACCAGATGGTCATAGGGGGCCCATGGCACACCAAGATTCTCATGGGCCTGGCCGACGCGATGCTCTTCAACCCTCTTTATGGCAAACGCCTGAGAGTCCGGGAAGAGGCCTACCCAAAGAAAGAAAGAAGCTAAGAAAATCCAACCGGAAGAAACAAGCGTATAAGCAGAAACCGGAAAAGGAAAAAGGAAGAAACTTACGGAAGGCATGCGCATCAGTTTGCGTGATTAGCCGGTCATACTCCTTCCACTCCGCCTCCAGCCGCGCGGCCTTGTCCTCGACAGCCTTCCGCGCCTTGGCGGCCTCCTCCAGCTCGGCCTGCAACACCGCATTGGAGTTGCCGGCATCCTCCAGCGCTTCATGCAGCTTGGTTGCCGCGTCGGCCGCGGCAGCCTTCAGCGCCTTGGCATGGTCAAGGCCAAGCTGGATGAGCTGGCCTTTAAGCTCCTGGTAGCTGGTCTTCTGGGCGCTCAGCTCCTCCTGGTGCTGCCGGATGAGCTGGTCCTTCTCCTCTGGAACCCAAAAAGAAAGTGTTAGTAAAAATGCACCGGTCAAATAAAGAAAAGCAAGTAAACCGGAAAAAAGGAGAGTCGTACATTGGGCGGTGGCGAGCTGCTCCTTGAGAGCCTCAATAGAAGCTTCCGGGATGACTGTTAGACAAAAATCATAAGTGTTAAGAGAAAGAAAGCTTTCCGGTAAAAAGATGCCGGAGGTGCAAAAAACTCACCTTGGCACTTGTCATGTGCCTCAGCGAGATCCCGGTGCTCCCATAGAAGCTCCTCGAAGAGGACCTTCCGAGTGTCAGCCGTGAGCTGTTCAAGAAAAAGAGATTAGTTAAAGTTTTGCGCTAAGAAGAAAGTTCTTAACCCGAAACTCGGGGACTGGCTATGCCGGTTTCGCGCGTTTCTAAGATAAGTTTCGCGCTAAGAACAAAGTTCTTAACCCGAAACTCGGGGACTGGCTATGCTGGTTTCGCGCATTTATAAGTTAAGTTTAGCGCTAAGAACAAGGTTCTTAACCCGAAACTCGGGGACTGGCTATGCCGGTTTCGCGCGTTTCTAAGATAAGTTTCGCGCTAAGAACAAAGTTCTTAACCCGAAACTCGGGGACTGGCTATGCCGGTTTCGCGCGTTTATAAGTTAAGTTTCGCGCTAACAACAAGGTTCTTAACCCGAAACTCGGGGACTGGCTATGCCGGTTTCGCGCGTTTCTAAGTTAAGATTCACGCTAAGAACAAGGTTCTTAACCCGAAACTCGGGGACTGGCTACGCCGGTTTCGCGTATCTTTAAGTTAAGTTTCGTGCTAAGAGCTTCGCTCTCAACACAAAACTCGGGGACTGGGAAGATAGACAAGATTCAGCAAAAAAGGAGAAACCGACATGAAATTAAAGAAAAGATCCGGAAGCAGGGAAACCGGTAAAAGTTGAAAAGAGTTGGTAGAACTTACCATCAGATTGTTCGTGGTGTCATACCACGCACTGTCGAGCTCCTTCACGGCTCGGCGAAGCCGCATGAAGTGCTCCTCGGAGGACCGGTCCCCAACAGGGTCAGGTGCCGGCAGCGTGTCCTTGCCCATACCGCGGGTCGCCGGAGTCATATCGGCGGCGTTCCACTTCTGAGCGTAGGGCAGCAGATGCCCCAGCTCCCGGCCCCCGCGCTGGAACTCGGTAATCCGGCCGAGCAGGCCGGTAGCCTTTTCGCTGGCAGCGCTGGCGGCCTTGGACACGTGCAGCACCAAGGGCTGCTGACCGCCGGAAGGGGCGCTGGAGGCTGTCGCCTTCCCCTTGATGAGCTTGGAGATCTTGGGCGGCGGCGGAGTTGGAGTAGCGCCGGCAGGCTCGGTGCGAGGGGCATCCGGCGGTGGAGTTGGAGTGGTTCTGGGAGAAAGGGGAGCGCTAGGCGCGTCACCCGGCTTGGAACTTTCAGGCACGGAGGTTTCCGGCACGGAAGCGGTCTTCTTCTTCTTTTTCTTTTCAAGGACGGGAGGAACCAGAGGTTCCGCCCGCCCGACAGCTTCTTCCTCGGCGCCGATGTTGCTGGCGCCGGTATCTTGGTTTTCGGGAGGGGAGACGAAGTCCTCCTCTGTGCGGTGTTCTGGCGGTGTAGGGGCCGCACGCCCCGAACTTGAAGTGCCCCCCAGAGGGGAGGCAGAGGTGTTGCCGGCACCAGATGGTGCCGGGCTTGAGTGAGGAGGAGGGGTTGAGGTCCTCGCGGTACCCTCAGAGCCCGAAGGCCTGGAGCCAAGCTTGAGCGCAGGGCTAAACAAGAGAAAAGGAAAAGAGTTGGAAAAAGCAACCGGCAAAAGAACTTGGTAAAAAGAAACACGCAAGTAAACGAAAAGAAACACGTAGGCGCACACAGATCCGGAGTGGCGACTAGGATCCGCTGTGGAGTATTTAATGTGCGCGCAGAAGTCGAAGGGGAAGTGACCCCTGACACTGGCGCGCCAGTTAACAGTGCGCATGTCACTGACAGGTGCGGGTCCCGAGAGATTCTCGACTTCGCCGAGGAGAGAGTAAATGCTAAAGATACCGGAGGAAAAAGATGGCGGGGAATACCCCGCAGAGAGAGAAAACATAAGTCCGGACAAGGATGCCGGATCCAAGCTCAACGCCGGAAAGATTAAACCGGTATCCTAAAAACAAGAGAACCTGGCATGGTCTGTTGGATAGAATCCACCAGACTATACCAGCTTCGGGGACTAATGTTGGGGGGATGACCCCTGGTATGCCAAAGGCATGCCAAACCGGATGGTTTGAGCCATCAAGATACCGGTTTAATATTCTTACCGGAGCACAAAGATAAGAGTTTGGCTAAGTGAGGACAGGCCGGTATCCCCAGAGGGGTATACCGGAACCGGATGAAGAAGATACCGGAAGGAGGGCAGGTCGGCAAGACCGGTCAAAGATTCTCTTCAGAGCTAGAAGACAAGGATGAGCTAAGCAAAGTAACTTTAATCAGAGCCCTGGCGCCAAAGAGAGAGGTGACGCTGAAAGAAGCCGGAGGACGTCAGCGTCCCTGATTAAAGAAGACCCCGGCGTCACCCATGATTAAAGTAGCTTTGTAAAGTAGTTTGTCCAGTCAAAGATGCCATTAGGGTTTCTTGCTCTGTAAGCCACCCTATCCCCTATATAAGGAGAGGGGGCATAGCCTCTTACGGGCACGTTGTGTGGAGTTAGACGATGAACCTTGTAGCCAAAGAACCTGTAACCATGTTGAGATCAATGAAGCTAGCGATCTAGAGCAGAGTTCTTCCTCTTGTCTCTCTTCTTGCATACCGGCCTTTGGTTGTGTTCTTGAGGAAAGCATCCGGAAGTTCATCCCATCTAGTCGCAAACCCTCCCCCGAATCCTCTAGCGCCCATTCGGCCCCAACTTAAGCCATCCCATGGCATCTGCTCGTTCGCCACGACGACACGTAGCCACAGGCGGCACGACGATGATAGGAGGCGTGCGCGCACGTGACGTAGGCTGCGGCGTCGGCTCCCTCCTCTGCCGCTGGAGTGGCGACACGACGCGGGGAGCCGGCCGAGAGCCGCCGCCCTGGGAGAACTTTATGGCAGCCCTAGTCGGTCAAACAAGAAAAGATAAGTAAAAAGGAAGGAAAGAAAAAGAATCAAACAACAAGGAAGAGGAACTTACCTGGCCGTCTCCGGAACCTTTTTAGGCCCCATCCGGCGCTGCTTCTTCACCTTCGCCTCCAAGGCGGCCGTGGACCGCTCGCTGGCCCGCTTCTTCCCCTTGGGCGCGGACGAAGTCGCCGAGGCGGAAGGCGGCCTCATGGACAGGGGCACCGCCGGGATCAGTGCAGTGGTGGACGACGCCGGCTCGTCCTCCTCCTCCTTCTCTGGAAAAGGCGGCGGGTTGTGCTCTCCTTGGCCGCCCTGGTCGGGCGCCTCCGGCAGCTCGTCGTCGCCGGCTTGATCAGCCGGATCAACGTGATCCGCTGTCCAGATCTTGTGCGCCAGGTCGCCGTCCTCAACGCCCTGGCAGTCGAAAAGCTGAAGACAAAATAAAAGACTGTAAGAAACAAGTCGGCCATGCAGCCGCAAGCCGGAATCCGGCCAATACACAGAAGACTCACAAGCTCAGGCGGCAACGCTCGGCAGAAGGGCACCAGCCCCCAGTTCCAGTTCTCCGGCATCTTCGCCGAGGAGATGTTGTTCACCCGGCGGGCAACCTGGGCCTTGGTGAGCTCCACCTTGGACGTCCTGGTCGGATCAAACCGGCCGGACATGTGCCCAATCTTATGGGCACGCATCTGGAGAGGCAGCACCCGGCGGTCGGCGTAGGTGCAGAGGAGGTCCTCGGCGCTCATCCGGCCCTCTGAGACGCAACTCCCCAAGAAGTCCCACAGGAGATTTACCTCAGCTTCCGGGTCCGTCGACCTGGCGTTGTGGCCCCAGTTGATCCGGCCGACTGGCGGCACCGGGTTGTACTCCGGCAGGTTGAGCCGGTCGAACGCTGGGTTCTCGTTCCGCATGTAGAAGAAGGACATCTGCCACTTCTTCACCGAGTCCACCGTCGGGATCTTCGGGAAGGGCGTGCCCGTGCGGGAGTAGATGGAGGCGGCGCCGCAGGCCCGCAGGTGGCCGTCCGTCGTCTGCGCCTTCAAGAAGAAGAGTCGGCTCCAGAAGTCGATATCCGGCCACAAGCCGGCGTAGCCCTCCATGAAGGCCACGTAGCAGCTGAGCAGGACGCAGGCATTGGCCGGCAGATGATGTGGCTGCAGGCCGAAGAAATCAAGAAAATGACGGAAGAAGGGTGAAGCCGGCAGGCCCAGCCCCCAGTCGAAGTGCGCTCCGAAGACCACACGCTCGCCGGGTTCCGGCCTCGGCTCCACCTCGGCGCCGGGCACCCGCGTGATCACCTCCGGCGGGATCCGGTGAAGGCGCACGAGACGCGCGATGTCATCCTCCCTCATGTACGAGCCCTCCCAAGAACCGCTCGGAGGGGCCATCGACGACGAGGAAGAAGAGGAAGACAACGAGAGAGGAAACGGGGAAGACGAACCGCGAGACGGCGGCGACGGCGGCGGCGGAGAGCGTACCGTGGACACGCGAGGCCCCATGGCGCCGGATCGATGGTGCGGCGGCTGCGGATCGACGGAGGAACGTGGCCGCGGCTGCTTGCCAAAGTTCGCCAGAGAAGCGTCGGAGAAATCCACCGGAGCGACGAAGAGCTCGAGCAAGAGAGAGAGGTGAAGCTGGGGCGCTGGGAAGAAGAAAGGGGCACGGTGGCCGCCTCGATACCGCCCCGCAGCATTTATACCCCCTGCCACGCGCGGTTGGCGGCCAAGTGGCGATCGTGGGCCACGTCCCCGGATTCATTGCGCCATAACTCCACCCACGACCGCGGCAGTTACCAGAAACGGCCACACCACGTCGCCCACGGCCGCACACGATCCGGAGGAGACATTGATTTGACCAGACGAAGTGGCCACAGGGCCCAGCCGTCAGACCAATCAAGTCGGGCACAGAGCCCGAAGCGGCGGAAACCCCGGCTCACCCAAGCCGGAGCCGGATATTTTCTTCAGTCCGGCCTCGAATTCTCCTAGCAAGGTGGAGACATCACCAACACTTGTAAAGAATAAAAGCTGCAGAAGCAAAATAGCGTCCGGCTAGAAGCAGCCGGACGAAGCGAGCCGGATGAGGGCGCAGCCGGCTGAATGAAAATTCTCAGTCGGCCCCTCCAAGTGCCGTCAAACGTATTCGGGAGATATCTAAAGCCAGGAAAACCTGCCTAGGTCCCTCTTAACGCAGGACCTTGCCAGCTTCGGGGGCTAATGTCGGGGGGAAGACCCCGGGTAGGGCAATAGACGAGGAGCAGTTAGCTCAAGGCCGGCCGGCTCGCGGCTAAGGCCGGCTGAGGAGCAGCCGGATGGAGCCGTGGCCGACTGCCTTGGGAGCCGGCTGGCCCTAAGTCTTAGTCGGCCTGGCAATGGCCGTCTGCGCTGTGGCTGGGCCGGCTTCTACAAGCCATATCCGACTGGGTTCTTATACTCCAGACCGACTCGGGGCTGGCGAGTCTTGCATGAGAAGGAACTGGGTAGGTGGTCCAGTTTCAAAGGTCCACGCTGACCTCATCTCCCGTAAAGTAAGGGGCACTGTGGAGCAACAGTGCCTCGCGCTCGACAGGCCATCATGGCGCACGCCGCTCCGTACCGGCTACAGGGCATGATGGCGACAGGGACTCTTCCTCTCCATACCGTTGACTCAGGCAGGTGGATGGGACAGGCCATGAGGCCTCAATGGCTCCTGACGTCAACGCCTCGGGAAGGAGCGGAAGCCGAAGCCGGCCAGCTGGCCACTAGGTCTTAGGGACCCTTGTGTAAAGTGCCAGCGCCTATATAAGCTGCACTACCCCCTCGTGTGGGGGACGATCGATCACTTCTCTTTCATTCTAGTCTTAGCGCTGCCTTGTGAGAGAGACCTTCATCTACTTTAGCCTCCCAGGGCAAGCCGGATACAGCTCTAGGAGCACCATTGTACTGTGATATCATCATATACACTCATAGCAGGAGTAGAGGTGTTACCTCCATCGGAGGGCCTCGAACCTGGGTACGTCGCCCTGTCGCTCGTTCCCATACCAACATCCGGATACCGCCGTGAGACCATCTAGGAACCACCTTCTTTAGCCATCCTATGGCATATGCCGTGACGATACCACGACATCAAGATCATCTATTTGTAATGCTACATGTTGTGTTTGTTGGGATCCGATGAATATGGAATACTATGTCAGGTTGATTATCGATCTATCATATATGTGTTGTTTATGATCTTGCATGCTCACTGTTGCTAGTACAGGCTCTGGCCAAGTTGATACTTGTAACTCCAAGAGGGGGTATTTATGCTAGATAGTGGGTTCATGCCTCCATTGAATCTGGGACAGTGACAGAAAGTTCTAAGGTTGTGGATGTGCTGTTGCCACTAGGGATAAAACATCAATGCTTTCTCTAAGGATATTTGTATTGTTTACATTACGCACGGTACTTAATGCAATTGTCTGTTGTTTGCAACTTAATACTGGAAGGGGTGCAGATGCTAACCTGAAGGTGGACTTTTTAGGCATAGATGCATGCTGGATGCGGTCTATGTTCTTTGTCGTAATGCATTAAGTAAATCTCATAGTAGTCATCATGATATGTATGTGCATTGTTATGCCCTCTCTATTTGTCAATTGCCCAACTGTAATTTGTTCATCCAACATGTTATTTATCTTATTGGAGAGACACCACTAGTGAACTGTGGACCCCGGTCCATTCTTTTATATCTGAAATACAACATACTCCAATCATTGTTCTCTGTTGTTCTTTGCAAGCAAACATCATTCTCCACACCATACGTTTAATCCTTTGTTTACAGCAAGCCGGTGAGATCTACAACCTCACTGTTAAGTTGGGGCAAAGTATTTTGATTGTGTTGTGCATGTTCCACGTTGGCGCCGGAATCCATGGTGTTGCGCCGCACTACACTCCTTCACCAACAACCTTCACGTGGCCTTCATTCCTACTGGTTCGATAAACCTTGGTTTCTTACTGAGGGAAAACTTGCTGCTGTACGCATCACACCTTCCTCTTGGGGTTCCCAACGGACGTGTGCTTTACCGTCACAAGAAGCTACTTTCTGGCGCCGTTGCAATCCCTGTCACGCGCAAGCGGCTACTTTTCTAGCGCCGTTGCCGGGGAGATCAAGACACGCTGCAAGGGGAGTCTCTCACACCCAATCTCTTTGCTTTGTTTATTGTCTTGCTTTATTTTATTTTCTATCTTGTTTGCTTTCTCTATATCAAAAACACAAAAAAATTAGTTACTTCTTTTACTTTATTTAATTCGGTTTGCTTTACTTATTTTTATTATTGTTAAAATGAATACTCCTGAGAACACTAAGTTGTGTGACTTCACTAGCACCAATAATAATGATTTCATATGCACTCCTATTGCTCCACCTGCTTCTACAGCAGAATTTTATGAAATTAAACCTGCTTTACTAAATCTTGTTATGAGAGAGCAATTTTCTTGTGTTAGTACTGATGATGCAGCTGCCCATCTTAATAATTTTGTTGAACTTTGTGAAATTCAAAAATATAAGGATGTAGATGGGGATATTATAAAACTGAAATTGTTTCCTTTCTCCTTGAGAGGAAGAGCTAAAGATTGGTTGCTATCTTTGCCTAAAAATAGTATTAATTCGTGGACTAATTGTAAAGATGCTTTCATTGGAAGATATTATCCTCCTGCTAAAATTATATCTTTGAGAAGTAGCATTATGAACTTTAAGCAATTGGATAATGAACATGTTTCCCAAGAATGGGAGAGACTGAAATCTTTGATAAAGAATTGCCCTACCCATGGACTAACTACTTGGATGATCATCCAAACCGTTTATGCAGGATTAAATTTTTCTTCAAGGAACCTATTGGATTCAGCTGCTGGAGGTACTTTTATGTCCATCACTTTGGGTGCTGCAACAAAGCTTCTTGATGATATGATGATCAACTACTCTGAATGGCACACTGAAAGGACTCCTCAAGCTAAGAAGGTAAATTCTGTTGAAGAAACCTCCTCCTTAAGTGATAAGATTGATGTTATTATGTCTATGCTTGTTAATGGTAAATCTCATGTTGATCATAATAATGTTCCTTTAGCTTCATTGGTTGCTCAAGAAGAGCATGTTGATGTGAACTTCGTTAAAAATAATAATTTCAACAACAATGCTTATAGGAATAATTTTGGTAACAACAACTATAGGCCATATCCTTCTAATAATAGTAATGGTTATGGTAATTCTTATGGTAATTTTTACAACAATAGTAGGAGTGTACCCTATGGTCTTGAAGTCATGCTTAAAGAATTTATTAGTACACAAACTGCTTTTAACAAATCTATTGAGGAAAAGCTTGGTAAAATTGATGTTCTTGCTTCTAAGGTTGATAGTCTTTGCTGCTGATGTTGATCTTTTAAAACTGAAAGTTATGCCTAATGAAACTAAAGATATTAAGTCATTTGCTACAGAAAATGCTATCCAAGTTCGAATTAATGACAATATTAGAATGATGGCTGAATTGCATGCTAGGTGGGAAAGAGAAGAAAAACTTGCTAAAGAGAATAATGTAGCTAAAGTTTGGACTATAACCACCACTAGTAATGTTGATGCTTCACATGTTTCTAACCCTCCTACTATCAATGGTAAAATAATTGGTGTTGACAATGTTTCTACTTCTACTACAAAGCGTGCAAAATTGCCTGAAACTGCTGAAACTGTTTGTGATAAAAGTGCTGAAATTTTTCAAAATGTTGGGGACAATGCTCCCATTGCTTTAGATCATAATGGTTTTGATTTTGATAATTGTCATATCTCTGAAGTTATTAAGTTCTTGCAAAAACTTGCTAGAAGTCCTAATGCTAGGGCTATAAACTTGGCCTTTACAAAACATATTACAAATGCTCTCATTAAAGCTAGAGAAGAGGAATTAAAACTTGAAGCTTCTATTCCTAGGAAGTTAGAAGATGGTTGGGAGCCCATAATTAAGATGAAGGTCAATGATTTTGATTGTAATGCTTTATGTGATCTTGGTGCAAGTATTTCTGTTATGCCTAAGAAACTTTATGATATGCTTGACTTGCCACCATTGAAATATTGTTATTTGGATGTTAATCTTGCTGATAATTCTATAAAGAAACCTTTGGGGAGAATTGACAATGTTCACATTACGGTTAACAATAACCTTGTCCCCGTTGATTTTGTTGTTTTGGATATTGAATGCAATGCATCTTGTCCTATTATTTTGGGAAGACCCTTTCTTCGAACCGTTGGTGCTATTATTGATATGAAAGAAGGAAATATTAAATATCAATTCCCTCTTAAGAAAGGTATGGAACACTTCCCTAGAAAGAGAATGAAGATGCCTTTTGATTCTATTATTAGAACAAATTATGATGTTGATGCTTCTTCTTTGATGTTACTTGATTTACACTTTCTGTGCCTAACTGAAAGGCGTTAAAGAAAAGCGCTTATGGGAGACAAGCCATTATTTTACTACAGCAATTTTTGTTTTATATTTGAGTCAAGGTGCTTGTTACTACTGTAGAAATACCTTTGTATCTTTACTTTATTGCATTGTTGTGCCAAGTAAAGTCTTTGATAGAAAGTTGATACTTGATTAGGATTTCTGCATAGAAACAGATTTCTATCTGTCACGGTTTCGCGTTTTTCTCTCTGTAGAAAATTCGTAAAATCTTGAAAAAATGCATGAGTAATCCTCAGATATGTACGCAACTTTCATTCAATTTGAGCTTTTTCATCTGAGCATGTTAAGTGCCTCGAAAAAATTCGCCTTTACGGACTGTTCTGTTTTGACAGATTCTGCCTTTTATTTCGCATTGCCTCTTTTACTGTGTTCGAGTGGATTTCTTTGCTCCATTAAATTCCAGTAGTCTTGGGTAATGTACAGAAGTGTTGGGAATGATTGTGTCCTTGCTGAACATGTGAATTTTTGGTTATGCACTAACCCTCTAATGAGATTGTTTTGAGTCTGGTGTGAAGGAAGTTTTCAAGGATCAAGAGAGGAGAATGATATAATATGATCGAGAAGAGTGATAAGTCTAACCTTGGGGATGCCCCCGTGGTTCATCTCTGCATATTTAAAGAAGACTCAAGCATCTAATCTTGGGGATGCCCAAGGCATCCCCTTCTTCATCAACAACTTATAAGGGTCACCTCTAGTGAAACTATATTTTTATTCGGTCACATCTTATGTGCTTTACTTGGAGCGTTTGTGTGCTTTTATTTTTGTTTGTGTTTGAATAAAATCGGATCCTAGCAATCCTTGTGTGGGAGAGAGGCACGCTCCTCTTTTTCATATGAACACCGGTGTTCTTCGTTTTACTTTTAGTGTTCATGACGAAAGTTGAAAGCTACTGCATTTATTGTTATTTGGTTGGAAACAGAAAATGCTTCATGTGGTAATTGGTATATTGTCTTGAATAATTTGATACTTGGCAATTGTTTTGAGCTCTCAAGTAGATCATGTTTAAGCTCTTGCATCATGTAGTTTAAACCTATTAGTGGAGAACTACCGTAGAGCTTGTTGAAATTTGGTTTGCATGATTGGTCTCTCTAAGGTCTAGATATTTTTTGGTAAAAGTATTTGAGCAACAAGGAAGACAGTGTAGAGTCTTATAATGCTTGCAATATGTTCTTATGTAAGTTTTGTTGTACCGGTTCATACTTGTGTTTGCTTCAAACAACCTTGCTAGCCAAAGCCTTGTACTGAGAGGGAATGCTTCTCGTGCATCCAAAACCTTGAGCCAAAACATATGCCATGTGTGTCCACCATAACTACCTACTATGTGGTATTTTTCTGCCATTCCAAGTAAATACTTCATGGGCTACCTTTAAACAATTCAAAAGTTATTATCTCTTATTTGTGTCAATGTTTTATAGCTCATGAGGAAGTATGTGGTGTTTTATCTTTCAATCTTGTTGGGCAGACTTTCACCAATGGACTAGTGGCTTCATCCGCTTATCCAATAATTTTGCAAAAAGAGCTGGCAACGGGGTTCCCAGCCCCAATTAATTAACTTTCATTAATAATTCTATTCACATGTTTTGCCCTGATTCATTAGTAAGCAACTTAATTTTGCAAATAGACACTCCTCCATGGTATGTGAAATGTTGGAAGGCACCCGAGGATTCGGTTAGCCATGGCTTGTGAAAGAAAAAGGTTGGGAGGAGTGTCATCCATAAATAAAACTAAAGTACATGTGTAAACAAAAGAGAAGAGGGATGATCCACCTTGCTGGTAGAGATAACGTCCTTCATGGGAGCCGCTCTTTGAAAGTCTGTTTGACGAGGGGGTTAGAGTGCCCACTACCATTCGTTGACAACAACAAACACCTCTCAAAACTTTACTTTTATGCTCTCTATATGATTTCAAAACTTGAAAAGCTCTAGCACATGATTTAATCCCTGCTTCCCTCTGCGAATGGCCTTTCTTTTACTTTATGTTGAGTCAGTTTACCTACTTCCTTCTATCTTAGAAGCAAACACTTGTGTCAACTGTGTGCATTGATTCTTACATACTTGCTTATTTGCACTCATCATATTACTTTGTGTTGACAATTATCCATGAGATATACATGTTGAAAGTTGAAAGCAATTGCTGAAACTTAAATCTTCATTTGTGTTGCTTCAAAACCTTCTATTAAGAATCTATTGCTTTATGAGTTAACTCCTATGCAAGAATTTTTGATGCTTGTCTTGAAAGTACTATTCATGAAAAGTTTTTGCTCTATGATTCAGTTGTTTAGTCATTATCTATTTGTTAACAAACTATAGAACATTGCTTTGAGTCACTTCATTCATCTCATATGCTTTACAATAGTATTGATCAAGATCATGTTGGTAGCATGTCACTTCAGAAATTATCCTTTTTATTGTTTACCTACTCGAGAGCGAGTAGGAACTAAACTTGGGGATGCTTGATACGTCTCAAACGTATCTATAATTTCTTATGTTCCATGCTAGTTTTATGACAATACCTACATGTTTTATTCATACTTTATATCATTTTTATGCATTTTCCGGTACTAACCTACTAACAACATGCCGAAGCGCCAGTTCCTGTTTTCTGCTGTTTTTGGTTTCAGAAATCCTACACAGGAAATATTCTCGGAATTGGATGAAAGAAAAGCCCACGGCCCTATTTTCCATGGAGGATTCCAGAACATCGAAGAACAGTCGGAGAGGGCCAGCAGGGGGGCCACCCCATAGGGCGGCGCGGCCAGGCCCCCTGTCGCGCCCATGTATGGGGAGCCCACCCCCTGGCTCCCCCGACGCTGCCTCTTCGCCTATATATTCCTTCGTATCGGAAAACCCTAGTACCGAGAGCCAAAATACGAGAAAAGTTACTGAGACGCCGCCGCCGTCAATCCCATCTCGGGGGATTTTGAAGATCTCCTCCGGCACCCTGCCGGAGAGGGGAATCATCACCGGAGGGCTCTACATCACCATGCCCGCCTCCGGACTGATGCGTGAGTAGTTCATCCTTGGACTATGGGTCCATAGCAGTAGCTAGATGGTTGTCTTCTCCTATTATGCCATCATGTTTAGATCTTGTGAGCTGCCTATCATGATCAAGATCATCTATTTGTAATGCTACTTGTTGTGTTTGTTGGGATCCGATGAATATGGAATACTATGTCAAGTTGATTATCGATCTATCATATATGTGTTGTTTATGATCTTGCATGCTCTCCGTTGCTAGTAGAGGCTCTGGCCAAGTTGATACTTGTAAATCCAAGAGGGGGTATTTATGCTAGATAGTGGGTTCATTCCTCCATTGAATCTGGGACAGTGACAGAAAGTTCTAAGGTTGTGGATGTGCTGTTGCCACTAGGGATAAAACATCAATGCTTTGTCTAAGGATATTGTATTGTTTACATTACGCACACTACTTAATGCAATTGTCTGTTGTTTGCAACTTAATACTGGAAGGGGTGCGGATGCTAACCCGAAGGTGGACTTTTTAGGCATAGATACATGCTGGATAGCGGTCTATGTTCTTTGTCGTAATGCCCTAAGTAAATCTCATAGTAGTCATCATGATATGTATGTGCATTGTTATGCCCTCTCTATTTGTCAATTGCCCAACTGTAATTTGTTCACCCAACATGTTATTTATCTTATTGGAGAGACACCACTAGTGAACTGTGGACCCCGGTCCATTCTTTTACATCTGAAATACAACCTACTGCAATCACTGTTGTCTGTTGTTCTTTGCAAGCAAACATCATTCTCCACACCATACGTATAATCCTTTGTTTACATCAAGCCGGTGAGATTGACAACCTCACTGTTAAGTTGGGGCAAAGTATCTTGATTGTGTTGTGCAGGTTCCACGTTGGCGCCGGAATCCCTGGTGTTGCGCCGCACTACACTCCTTCACCAACAACCTTCACGTGGCCTTCATCTCCTACTGGTTTGATAAAATTTGGTTTCTTACTGAGGGAAAACTTGCTGTTGTACGCATCACACCCTCCTCTTGGGGTTCCCAACGGACGTGTGCTTTACCGTCACAAGAAGCTACTTCCTAGCGCTGTTGCAATCCCTGTCACGCGCAAGCAACCGGCAAAGTTTGCACCGGCGTTCCATGGAGGTGAATGCTTTTATACCGGCAGTCCCGAGATACATGCAGTGGTCAGAACAAGAGATCACACGGTCCTTGAAAGATCATCCGAAGGTGATGCCAAATCTGGGTGGATATGCCCTGGTCGTGGATCCTATCATGCATGGGCCATCTGCGCGCGTCTGGTTTAGCAAAGTACTAATTGATAATGGCAGCAACATCAACATCATGTACTGGCACACCATGCACACGTTAGGCACAACGACATAGTTCCGGGATTGTCCTGCTCTCCGATGGGCAAAGTCCGGGTTGATGTCATGTTTGGTGGCCGAGATAATTGTCGAGTGGAGAATATCCTATTTGAGGTGGTCGATCTGGACAACCCTTACCATGCACTTCTGGGGAGGCCGACATTGGCCAGGTTCATGGCCTCAACTCATACGGCTTACCTGAAAATGAAGATATTGGCAGCCAAGGGTCCAGTAGCCGTAGTGGGGAATTACAAGGTCTCGCTGCAAACAGATCAACCGAATCAAATTTAGCCGTCCAAACTGCTGTGGCACTGGCACAATCTTCGCAGCTGAACATGGCGGCATTGAGCAAACAACTCGGTGGAACGGTGTTTAAACCATCAAATGAAACAAAGAACATTGTGTTGGACCCGGCATACCCGGAGCGCACCGTTCGCATCGGTGTCGGACTGAGTGAAGCATAGGAAAGCGCGCTCGTCAACTTCCTCCGTGAGAATCGGAACATTTTCGCCTGGTCTACTGATGAATTGCTGGGTGTACCGAGGGGGTTGGCTGAGCACTCTTTAAATGTCCGGAAGGATGCTAAGATGGTGAAGCAACCTTTGCGCCGGTTCGCTGAAGATCGAAGGAAGATTATCAGAGAAGAAGTTACCAAACTGCTGGTGTCCGGTTTCATCATGGAAGTGCTACATACGGAGTGGCTGGCCAATCTGGTGCTGGTCGAGAAGAAGAAAGAAGAAGACCCGAAGGCTCCAAAAGCGTGGAGAATGTGTATTGACTACACCCACCTGAACAAGTCGCGTGCCCAAAATATTCATTCCCTTTACCTCGAATTGATCAGGTGATCGATTCTGCCGCTGGATGTGAAATGTTGTCTTTTCTGGATGCTTATTCCGGTTTCCACCAGATTCCCCTGAAAAAGGAGGATCAAATAAAGATTGCTTTCATTACCCCGCATGGGGCTTATTGCTAAGTCACTATGCCTTTTGGTTTGAGAAATGCCGGCGCAACATACCAACGCTGCATGCAAAAATGCCTGCATGATCAAATTGGTCAAATGTGCAAATCTATGTCGACGATGTCATGATGAAAACGAAAGTGAAAGATACTCTAATCGATGATCTGAGACAAATGTTTGATAACATGCGAAGGTTCCGGATGAAACTTAACCCGGCAAAATGAACCTTCGGCGTACCGGCCGGAAAACTGCTAGGTTTCCGGGTCTCAAGCCACGGTATAGAAGTTAACCTGGTAAAGATTCGGGCCATCGAAAGGATGGAACTACCGCAGTGCTTAAATGACGTGAAAAAGTTTACCGGATGCTTGGCATCTTTAAGCCGTTTGGGAGAAAAGGCCTTGCCCTTGTATGCCCTAATGAAAAACTCGGATACTTACATCTGGACCTCACAGGCAGACGCGACATTCAAGGAGCTAAATAAAATGTTAGCCACCGCACCAGTATTGGCATCACCCTTGCCGAAAGAACCAATGTTGCTTTACATAGCGGGAACAAACCAGGTGGTAAGTGCTGTTGTGGTGGTAGAACGAGAAGAAGGAGAAGGAAAAATTATGCAGAGGCCGGTATACTATTTGAGTGAAGTGCTCTCCCTCTCAAGCAAAACTACCCGCACTACCAAAAAATGACTTATGGCGTGTTCATGGACGCCACTAAGCTCAAGTACTACTTCGAAGAGCATCTGATGAAGGTGGTGTGCGAGGCCCCAATCTCGGAAATCATTGGCAATAAAGATGCCAGCAGGTGGATTGCCAAATGGGAAATTCAGCTATCACCTTACGTACGCACTTACGAAAGAAGAGATGCCATAAAATCACAAGTTTTGGCGGATTTCCTGGTTGATTGGGCTGAAATGTCATATAAGCCACCCAAACCGGAAGTTTATTACTGGAGGATGCACTTTGACGGATCAAAACTCAAAGAAGGTCTCGGTGCAGGAGTGGTTCTCACCTCACCAAAAGGAGATGACTTGAGGTACGTATTGTAAATACACTTCAGTGCATCAATCAATGTCGCTTAGTACGAGGCACTAGTCCACGGGCTTAAGGTCGCAAAAGAGGTGGGAGTGCGCCAGATCATTTGCTACGGTGATTCAGATCTGGTGGTACAGCCGTGTTCCAGAGATTGGGATGCAAAAGATGCCAACATGGCCGCATACCGGTTCTATGTGCAGCAAATTGCCTGAATCATTGAAGGATGCGAGTTTCACCATGTGCCGTGGGCGGAAAATGAAGCCGCAGACACATTGTCCAAGTTGGGCTCGTCCAGGCAAGAAATTCCTACTAGAATAGCCTTGGCTCACCTTAGAAAGTCGTCGATCAAACTAAGTCCTGAGTCGGAATCAATCTACGTTCCGGAATCACATGTTGTTCCGATGGATATTGATGGAGGAAACCCGGGGACTGCAGTACCTAACCCGGGGACTACATCGTCTAACCTGGGGACTGCGGAATTGAAATCGAAAGAGGCTATGCCACTGGATTGCATGGAGATTGACGCGCCAGTTTTCGTCGTCCAAGAAATACCATAGTGGGGGAAACCGATCATGGATTTCCTGGTTAACGGAAGTTTGCCGAAGGAAGAAACCGAGTCAAGAAGGATTCAGAGAAGATCCAAAGCTTACACCATCAATGGCGAGATGTACAAAAGAAGCGTTGCCGGAGTCTTGCAACGGTGCATGGAACCGGAAGAAGGAAGGGAGATGCTCCAAGAAATTCACCAAGGGGAATGTGGGCATCATGCCTCGTCGAGAGCTTTGGTTGCAAAAGTATTCCGGCATGGTTTTAGTGGCCCACGGATTTGGAAAAAGCTGAGGACATGGTCCGGAAATGCAATGGATGCCAGAGGTACAGTAAGCAAAACCACACCCTAGCATCCGGTTTGAAAACTATCCCGATAACTTGGCCATTTGTTGTTTGGTGCCTAGACATCGTTGGACCATTTAAAATGGCAAGAGGAAACATGACTCACACCTTGGTCATGGTGGATAAATTTACCAAATGAGTGGAAGTTAAACCAATCCGGAAGTGTGATGGGCACACAGCCGTGAAATGCCTGAAAGACATCATCCTCCGGTATGGTTATCCGCAAAGCACAATCACAGATAACGGTACAAACTTTGCTCAGGGAGATTTCTCATGGTTCTATGAGGATAACAAAATCCGGTTGGATATAGCCTCAGTGGCACACCCGAAATCTAACGGGCAAGTGGAAAGGACTAATGCACTTGTGCTGTCCGGTATAAAACTGCGGCTTATCGAACCACTCGAAAAAAACGCCAGGATGTTGGCTTGATGAATTACCATCAGTATTGTGGAGTCTAAGGACCACACCAAAACGATCAACCGGTTATACACCATTTTTCATGGTATATGGAGCAGAAGCGGTCATACCAAACGACATCATCCATGACTCACAATGAGTCCAGCTTTATACCGAAGAAGAGGTCAAAGAGGCCCGAGAAAATGATGTCGACTTGCTTGAAGAGAAAAGAGAATTGGCACTCGCCAGAACAGCTGTATACCAGCAAAACCACATACGCTATCATATCCGGAAGGTAAATCCAAGGGTATTCCAAGAAGGATACCTAGTGCTACGTCTGGTGCAGCGCACTGAAGGACGACACAAGCTATCACCCCCATGGGAGGGACCTTTCATTGTGAGCAAGGCTCTGCACAATGATGCTTACTATCTCATAGACGCACATGACGCCAAGAAGGGAAAGAAGGACAGGTCCGGAGAAGAAACAAACGACCATGGAACATAGCTCTACTTCGCCCTTTCTATTCCCGAGGATGTAATGTAAGGAGTTCGTGTACTTTTTTAAGTGTTTTTCTATCTATGTATGTCGACACCTCAAATATATCTCGGGGACTGCCTTTATCGAAGTTGCATGCAATGTGTATATTTTTCAGTATGCTGGTTTGTTTGTTGGAAATTATCTTTTCCGGTTTAGTAGTGTGTTTAATCTAAAGGTGAATCTTCGACTTAGCTATTGTCCGCAACCCAGCTTCATGGCAAGCAAGACAAACCAAAAGGATTTGAGCACATGAAAAACAATAAAGAAACCGAAAACAAACAACCCAGAAGAAAGTTTGACTAACCTCGGTTATACCGGTTTTTTGTGAAAAAAAATCGAGTTTTTCTCTAAGTTCGAGAAAGTGTTTGCTTGGCAAAAGAACTTTGAGCCTCATACGTCAAACACCCAAAAGAGGTAGACAGAGCCAAAGTAAAAGAACTAAGCATGCATCGGATTGAACTCGGGAATGAATCTGGAGTCTTCATCACTTAAGTTGAAAAGAAAGCAAACCGAAAGGTTTCCAGCAAACTAAAATTAATGGTCTAACTTACCAAACTTAACGAGGTTCAAGTGTACCTATCCTAGTGAACTAAGCAGTTCAACGCATCAAAAGGACTTAAGAGTATATTACATCTTGCCACCCGGCATACCGGGGATTTCATGAATTGTATTTGATAAGACAGGATCAAAGTTTTTCATGCGTATTCCGGAGAGGAGCTCTCCTGATGTGGCCTAAGGGCTAGGATGTGCCCAGATCCCACAAATTTGACCAAGTGAGTGGATGAATGAGGTGGGAGAGGAAGAAGACCACAAGATCCAAATACAAACACACACACACAACCCAACACAAACCAATTTACTCCCTTGGTAGGTTAGACCAAGCCAATAGAACTACTTCTTAGAGAGACCCTTGGGTAGAATCTAAGAAGTGAGAGATTGGTGATGGAGATCCAACTAGAACTTGGATGAAAGAGGTAGAAGCCTTGAATCATCGATGAAGAGTAGAAATCCCTCAAGAGTGCCTTGATACAAAGAACATAGTTCTAGGGAGACAAAGCTCAAAGTAGTTTAAGCCTAAATCTTGTCTAACCCTAATCTGGGAAGAGGGATGAGGTACTTATAGGTCCAGATTCGTATAGGGGTAAAATGGGCATTACATAAAGTATCTTGGCCCATAGATGATAAATCAATGGTCTGGATGAAGTCAACTTGGGTGGGGCCAGCAGTGCCGGCGTGCTCGGGGCGGCAGTGCAAGTGGGGCCGGCAGTGCAGGTGGGACCGGCAGTGCCGGTGGTATTGGGGCGGCAGTGCCGGCCTTGGGTCTTCGTCGCGTCTTCAACAGGTGGGGCCCGCAGTGCCGGCGTCTGGAGGCCGGCAGTGCCGGGGTGAGCAGGCCGGCAGTGCTGGCAGCTTGGGGCCGGTATTGCCGGGGTGAGCAGGCCGGCAGTGCTGGCGTCCTTGGGCCGGCAGTGCGGGAGTGTCAAGGCCGGCAGTGCCGGGATGTCGAGGCCGGCAGTGCCGGTTCTGGGCGATTGTCTCCGGTTGGACTCCTTCTTCTTCTTCCTCCTTGTCCAGCATCGGGTCTCCTGTGACGTACTTCTCTCGAGGCTCGTATCTGATAACACAAAGCATATCGGCATGAGGTAGCATTCCATCCAAAGTAGTTCCAAGATTGAGCATCGAGATGATTGAGTTCACCTTTTCATGTAGGGCTTTCACCCGAGCTTGAGTCATAGGTCCACTTGGGTGTGTGGTTGGTCTTGTTGTAGTGTCGTCCTTAGGCGGGGCTGCATCACCCCCCCCCCCCTTGGGAGAGAGTCGTCCTCGACTCTTGTTCCTCATCTCCATGATAGGGCGATAGATCTGAGATGTTGAACGTGTTGCTCACCAAGTACTTGGAGGTTGGTATGTCGATGACGTAGGCGTTGTTGTTGATGCGCTTGAGGACCTTGAAAGGCCCATCCCCTCTTGGCTTTAGCTTGGAGTTGCGTTCATGAGGGAACCTTTCCTCCCGAAGGTGAATCCAAACGAGATCTCCTTCTTCAAATACTCGTTCCTTCTTGTTGGTGTTGAGGCGTGTAGCTTGGCGAAGTACATGCTCTTGTATGGTTGCTCTAGTGTCTTCATGTAGTTTCTTCGTGGCGGAGGTGCTCTTGTCGAAATACATGTTCGTCCTCTCATGAAGAGGTAGTGGGAGGAGGTCGAGTGCCGTGGGCGGGTCGAAGCCGTAGACGATCATGAACGGACTCTGTGATGTTGTGGAGTGCTTGGCGCGATTGTAGGCAAACTCTGCGTGGGGTAGGCACTCTTCCCATGACTTCAATTTTTTCTTCACTAGTATGCGTAGAAGAGTTGAGAGGCTTCGATTGACCACTTCCATTTGTCCGTCCGTTTGCGGGTGCGAAGATGATGAGAACAAGAGCTTCACTCCAAACTTTGCCATGAGCGACTTCCATAGATAACTCATAAAGTTGACGTCTCGATCCGACACAATGCTTGAAGGTATTCCGTGTAGGCGAACAACTTCCCTGAAAAACAATGAAGCAACGTGTGAAGCATCATTGGTCTTATGGCATGGTATGAAATGAGCCATTTTAGAGAACCTATCAACTACCACAAAGATCGAATCATGCCCATGTTTTGTTCGTGGTAACCCTAGGACAAAATCCATGCTTATATCCGACCACGGTGCATATGGAATAGGTAAAGGTGTGTAAAGACCATAGGGGTTGGTGGTGGACTTAGCTTGAAGGCATGTAGTGCAACGGTTGCATAAGCGCTCCACGTCTCGCTTCATCTTTGGCCAATAGTAATGAGTTTCTAGCATTGCAAGTGTCTTATCACGTCCAAAGTGTCCCATGAGACCACCTCCATGTGACTCTTGCAAAAGCAATTTTCGAAGAGAAGACTCGGAAATGCAAATTTTGTTAGATTTAAACAAGTAGCCAGCATGCAAGTAGAAATCATCAAATCCTCGTTCAACGGAACACTTCTCAAATATGGGCCCAAAGAAAGAATCGGAAGGATAGAGTTCTTTGATCTCCTCAAGACCCAAAACATGAAAATCCAAGCGAGTGAGAAATAGGTTGTTCTTGCGGGAAAGAGCATCCGCGACCACATTGTCCTATCCCTTTTTGTATTTGATCACATAAGGGAATGACTCAATAAACTCAACCCACTTATCATGTTGCTTGTTCAAATTTGTTTGACTTTTCAAATACTTCAAAGACTCATGATCGAAATGAATAACAAACTCTTTTGGCCAAAGATAGTGTTGCCAAATTTCAAGAACACGAACCAAAGCATAAAGTTCCTTGTCATAAATAGGATAGTTGAGGCGTGCACCATCCAACTTCTCACTATAGTATGCCACGGGTTTTCCATCTTGCATAAGAACTCCACCAATACCAAGTCCACTCGCATCGCACTCAATTTCAAAAGTTTTTCCAAAGTTTGGAAGGACGAGAAGTGGTGCTTCGGTAAGGCGTTTCTTCAATTCATCAAAAGCATTTTGTTGAGCCTTGCCCCACACAACGGAACATTCTTTTTGGTAAGCTCATTTAAAGGGCAAGCAATGGTGCTAAAATCTTTCACAAAGCGGCGGTAGAAACCGGAAAGTCCATGGAAACTTCGAACTTGACCAACGGTGGTAGGCGTGGGCCAATTATGTATGGCGTCAACCTTCGAAGAATCTACTTCAATGCCATTGGCAGAAATCACAAATCCAAGAAAACCCAATTTGTTTTGGGCAAATGTGCATTTGGGAAGGTTTGCATAAAGCTTCTCATGGCGCAACATGCATAAGACTTCTCTCACATGTTGCACATGGTCCTCGAGATTTTTGCTATAAATGAGAATATCACCGGAATAGACAACCACACTCTTGCCAATGAGAGGTCTCAAGATGTGGTACATAAGGCGCATGAAAGTCGATGGAGCATTTGAAAGACCAAATGGCATGACAAGCCATTCTTAGAGAACAAGTTTGGTCTTGAATGCCGTCTTCCATTCATCACCAATTACCATGCGGATTTGGTGGTAGCCACTACGCAAATCTACTTTAGAGAAAACCGTGGCACCACTTAACTCATCAAGCATGTCATCTAAATGCGGAATGGGATGGCGGTATCGAACGGTAATGGCATTGATGGGGTGACAATCCATACACATTCATTGCGTCTCATCCGGTTTAGGAAT
This sequence comes from Lolium perenne, assembly GCF_019359855.2. NCBI lineage: Eukaryota > Viridiplantae > Streptophyta > Magnoliopsida > Poales > Poaceae > Lolium > Lolium perenne. The sequence continues at coordinate 117,352,403 of NC_067244.2, read as the reverse complement.
AAGAATCACGGGAACGGCACAAGGACTAAGGCTTTCACGAATGTACCCTTTAGTGAGGAGATCTTGTATTTGGTGTTGAATCTCCTTCGTGTCTTCGGGGTTGGTGCTGTAGGCGGCGCGGTTTGGGAGCGGGGCGCCGTGTATGAGGTCGATGCGGTGCTCTATGCCCCGAAGTGGTGGAAGCCCATGAGGTAGCTCGTCGGGGAAGACATCTTGAAACTCCTTCAAAAGAGACAACAAAGTCGAAGGAATGTTGGTTAAGTCGTTAGTCGCCGATGATGGTCCCTTGCAAATGAGCACATAGTGCAATGTGGTGGATGGGTTTTCTTGCCCTTCTCTCCACTCGCTTTTGGTGGCTAGGAGGACACTCTTTATTTCACTCATGTATGGCTTGTGGCGCTCACTCTCTTTTTGGTGGGTTGCTCCCTCTCCTCTCAACTCACTATGGTGGTTGTGTTGTTGTGCCCTCGCTAAAGCCTTCGCATTGTCCGCGATGATTTGGCCTTGATCGTGAAGGTGTATGCATTTGAGTGTCCATCATGTATAGCCTTCTTGTCAAATTGCCATGGGCGGCCAAGCAACATGTGGCATACCGTCATGGGCACCACGTCACACTCAATAGTGTCTTCATAAGGGCCAATCTTGAAGTTGACGGTGACGGTATGTTGTATCTTGACGTTGCCCTTGTCGCTCAACAATTGGACATGGTAAGGATGAGGGTGCTTGCGAAGCGTGAGGTTGAGCTTCTCACACAACTCGGTGCTTGCGAGGTTGTGGCAACTTCCTCCGTCGATGATGGCCTTGATTGATTTGCCACCAATACCGGCACGGGTTTGGAAGATGTTGCACCTTTGGTCTTCCATGGCTTGTGGTTGAGTTGTTAGCACCCCTATGACCACAAGTGAGGGGCTTGGGTCATGCACACATAAGAGAGGGTCTTCTCCACTTTCTTCATCGTAATCTTCTTCATTTACGACTGCGGCTTGCACAAGAGGTTCATATTCATCTTCACTTAGCGTCTCAATGTCACCATTCTCCAAAGTGATCATGACTTTGGTATTCTTGCACTCAAAGGACTTGTGGCCTTGTGTGCCACACTTGAAGCAAGTGACGTTGGAGGGTCCCGTAGAGGCCTTTGAGGAGGCGGTGGAGGTCACCGTTTGCTTCATGCGACTTTGGATAGTCGGTTGCTTGGATGGTGTAGATGAAACGGCGGGCTTGACACTTGTTGAGGGAGTGGTTGTAGCGAGCTTGGAGGCGAAGTATGACTTGGACTTGGAGTACTTGATGTCCTCATTCACTTGGCGCTCGGCCTTGGAAGCTTGGTGAACCAACTCAACCATGTTGGAACTCCAAAATTCTCTTGATGGGGTAGTTGAGGCCATTGAAGAATCTAGCGATGGTTTGGTTCTCGGATTCTTGGATGTTGGCTCGCATCATAGTTAACTCCATCTCCTTGTAGAACTCCTCAACGGTCTTGGTGACAAGGTATTAACTTGTCAATGCCTACGGATTGTAGACTAGGGTTTAGTTGGAAGTAGAGGGCAAGTAGATCTCGAAGGTTTCAGCCGAAAAGTACTCGACGATTACAAAACTAGGGTTAGAGAACAATGATTCGATGATTTCTGAGTCCCTCGACTCCCCCTTATATAGGAGGCGGAGCCGAGGGATTCGTGCCGTACAAGTTACAGAGTCCGGGGGGGTTTCTAACTCTTCCCGTAAGATTACAAATAACACTTCCTATTACAACTCTAGTTTTTCCTTAATAATATCTTGGGCTCCCGAATCTTCTTATTCTTCGGGTAATGGGCCTTCAGTAAACCCCGGGTACTATCTTCGGCAGGCCCATTTGGTATGCCTATGTCAGTAGCCCCCGAGATTTTGCTTAAATCGTAGAGTTAAGGAAAATCTCCACTGTTTATCTTTATTCGACAACTTCAACTTTTCTATATTTCTTCTCATAAACTTCTATATTGTACAGGGATAATGGTAGTTGGGGCTAGTTCATCTGACGGATCGGGTACTAGTTAACTGCTCTAGTGGCAATCTGCAAAAACCTACTTCAAGATCACGTCCCTGGACATGATCTCGGGATACTGGTGTAAACTTCGACAGGTGCCGCTTAAGGTCTTACCATTCTGTCGAGTCCCAGTAAAATTTATCGGGTACCTAACGCGTCCGTTAGGATTTTTCTTCGTATCTGTTGATACGGATAAAAGTAGCAGAGCGCAGTCTTCGGTGATGCCACGCCCAGCAGAACGGATCTGGGGTCTTATCTTCGCAAATTTGCGGCATTCAGAAATTGATCGCAACTTTTGGCGTTCTGAGAATATATTGTCGAGTGCTTTTTCGGCTGTTGGAATGGCACATTTTATCGAGTCAAAGATGACTTATATTGCTCTCCCGATGGGAGTATATGCAGAGTTATTTATAACTCGAAATATACTTTTTTGCTCTGCTCTTTTTCTTATTCTTTTTTCTTTCTTCTCTCTCTTTTTTTTTTATGATTTCATCAGGCACGCGAGCAGCGTTCCCGATGGGAGTAGCCCCCGAGGCTACAGCCAAGGACTTGTACTTGGGTGTAGGCTCCACGCTTTTAGCCGCTATATTTTCTTTTATCTTCCGGAGTTTTTATAATTTCTCGGGTGCGCGAACAGCGCTCCCGATGGGAGTAGCCCCCGAGGCTATGAACAAATATTTGTATTTGGTCATAGGCTCCTGCCATTTCTATCTTATCCTTCTGAATCTTTTTTCTTTTTTCCAAAGTAGCCCCCGAGCATTTGATCAAAAACTTGTATTTGATCAAAGGCTCAGCATTATTTTCCCATGTCGCCTTTTATGAAGCTGTTGAGTCGAATTTTTTCTTCTTCCAAGGTGACGTTATTGCTGACGATAGCCACGATTGCCAGTCAAAAATTAGCGACAAGTCTTCTCCCGCTGCCTTGCGGGCCCAATTGATCCATTATCTTGACACGTCGTGCGAGTGGGGGACACACGTCCTCCGCTTTTTCTGGCGCACGCACCGTAACTCCTCCGATGTGAAAATACTTTTTTACCCTCGTGTCTATGTGGCCACCATCTGTCACACATTTTCCTTATCCAACGGTTCGTCGTTTCACCGCACCCCTATATAAGATCGTCTTCTTCCTCCTTGAGCACTTCCGCTCGCGCCGTCCTCCTACTCTCATCTGCAAATTTCCTCCTGCGACCCACAACCACCTTAGCTCCTCGTCTCCAAGCTGCAAACCCTGCGCCATTGTTGATGCCACCGCGTCGATAGACAAGGCACAGCACGCCGGAATCCTCCATGGCCGCCGTGGATCTGGGGACGGCGGAGTGGGAAAGATCGAAGATTTCCACTCAGGACATCAACATGCTGAAGAAGCTGGGGATTAGCAAGAAACCCAAGGCATTGTGCTTCCCCAGTGAGGAGAGCTACCCAACCCCTCCAATGGGGTACCGGGTAAGTTTTGTCGACCACCTCATCCGCGGTCTTTCCACCCCCATTCATCCTTTTCTCCGCGGACTGCTTTTTATCTACGGTGTGCAACTCCACCACCTCACGCCAAATTCAATCCTCCATATCTCCATTTTCATCACTCTCTGCGAGGCCTTCCTTGGCGTCCAGCCTAACTGGGCGCTATGGAAGCGCATTTTCTTCTGCCGCCGTAATGGCTCGCCCAATGTCGCCTATAATATAGGTGGCGTTGTAATTTCTGTTCAGCCCACTGTCGACTACTTCGACGTCAAGCTTCCTGACTCAGTTCAAGGGTGGCGCAAGAAGTGGTTGTACATTCAGGAGGAGAACCATGGATGTGCGGAGGACAACATCCCTCCTTTTGATGGCGCCGAGAAAATCTTTCGCCGCCGCTCCTGGGACGCGGAGGCCACCGAAGAGGAAAAGGCGTCGACAGAAACCTTGATGGCTCGCATCCACGAGTTGCAAAATACTCGCGGCAAAGAGTTATCGGGTATCCAAATCACTGCATACTTTCTTAGGACTAGAGTGCAGCCGCTTCAGGCTCGCAAATATCCTCTCTGGAAATATGCTGGTGACAAGGACGCAGATCAGCTGTCGGTGGATTTGGAGGTCAAGGACTTAGAAAAACTTGTCCAAAAAATCTCGTCTCTCAGCAAAAAAGATCCTGTCCCTTCCTCTTGTCGTGTAAAACCATTTAGCGCCGCCAATCCACTTCCCAAGGTAATTTTTGTCAATTATCTTGTTATTGCTTTGCTATCTTTATTGTAACTCCTCTTCTGATATCTTCCCCTGTTTTATTTTTATTTTGTACAGAACCATCCAGACCTTGTCTCGCTTCCTCCTCTTCCTAAAGGTGGAGAAGTCGAAGAAAGGGCCATTGTCACTGATGACAACCAAGAGGCTCCCTCTTTTGTGAATGAACCCGTGGATTCTCTAAAATCCGCGGGATCTTCTGAAAAAGATGCTGCCTCCGAAGGTACTGCGTCGGCACTGTCTCCTCCTCCTGCTGTTTCTCCAAAGAACAAAAGGAAGAGGAATGATGTCGAAGATTCCGGCACCTCCAAAGCCGAAGAAGTTGATCCTTCACGCCAGAAGGCAACTTATGATCCATATCTCGAATCCCTCGTCAGCTCGTAAGTTACTTTGATTTCCCCTTATTTCTGTACTCGAAGTTTTTTGCCTTATCTTTCTTTTTATGATGTCGATCTTTAATCACAGTGATGATGAGGAAGAAGTACCAACTGTTGACGTGGCTCCTCGGACGAGCACGTCACATACTTTGGTTGTTTCGGAGACGCCAGTTGAGGGAGAAGAATCCTTGCCTCCTCGACAAAACGTCGCCACCACCACTCCTCCTTCAAGCCCTCTTGCTCCTTCACCGAAAAGGACAAGGGTTGAAATGATCGTGGATCCTACCCCTCAATTGGGTAGCTCTTCTAATCCGCTCTTAGATGATGTAAGTTTCTAATTTTCTTGCCAGTATCTATATTTCCTCTGTTTGTTTCTTTATGCCTTCATATTTTCCTCATACCGATGTTTTCTATCTTTGTTTTTCTTTGACAGCCCATGATCAAAGAGCTTGTTCGCATCGGATCCCAATTTTTGGAGTTTGTTGAAGAGGTCGGTCATGTAGTGTGTTGGTACAAAACGTGCTTGCATCTCCTCCTTCATCTCTTCCCATGTGTCAATTGGAGGGTCACCCTTTTCTTCCCTTAGAGTGAATACTTGCTCCCACCAAGTGTTGGCATAATCTTCAAACTCAAGAGACGCCATGGCCACCTTCTTTGCACTGGAGTAGTTGTGGATGCGAAATATTTTGTCAACCTTGAGTGCCCATGAGAGGTAGGCCTCGGCATCGTCTTCACCTTTGAACTTGGGCATGTTGAACTTGAGCTTGCCATACATGTTCTCTTCATCTTCCAAATTCCTTCGGCGAGGATGGATGCCTTCAACTCTTGCGGCTTGAGGTGGTGGAGGAGGTCTTGCACGGCCAACCATAGCATTGGGTTAGTGTTGAACTTGAACACTAGCTTCACTTGGTTCGCGACGAGGGTGTTGTCGAAGATCTTGACGAGGGTGTTGACGACGGCCATTGTCGGTGGCCTCCTCTTGAGCCAAGTCCGGGTCTCCTCTTCCATGTTTTTGTTGACGAGGATGATTGCGGAGATCACGTCTCGGTTGTGCTTGATGACCTTGGTCTTGAGCATCAACATTTGGATCACGATGATGTGTCGGTTCCATGTTGTGGATGACGTTGTCGTGGGGTTGGTCGTCACGCCCATGGTGGGCATGGCGATTCACTTGATGGCGGTCATGGTGAGGTGCTTCTTCTTGTGGAGGACGTTCATGGGGACGAGCATGGCGATGGATTTCTCCTCGCCTTGAGTTGGAGCGAGAGTCTTCATGGCGATCATGTGGCCGACGAGGTTGATGATGGTCTCCATGCCTTGAGTTGGAGCTTGAGGATGTATGGCGATCATGAGAGTAGTAATCTTGCGTCGAGCTTGATGATGAGGAAGTAGAGTGAGGTAGGTGTCGGCGACCCAAATTGTTGATGGCGCGCTCGAGACTATCCATGCGCTGCTCCATGTTCGCATCATTTGCCGCCACTTGATCATTCAAGTTGTCCGTAGCTTCACGAAGTAGAGACATATCTTGGTTCACAATGGATAAGTTGTGCGCCACTTCTTCATATTTCTCGTCGATGCGTGTCTCAAACAAGGTGAGTTGCTCCTTGAACTCTTGGCGTTGTGTCCATAGATTGTGTTGGGTAGCCAAACTCTCGTTGTTGCGTAGGACTTCATCTTCCATTGCTTCATCTCCGTTCCTATCCATGATATCAAGGCAAGAGCTATATGGTGGTGGTTAGTGGAAAGATCACCTTCAGGTCTTACCTTGAAGTGATGGAATTGGGTCAACTAACGATACCGAGAGCAAAATGATTTGTGTTGGGGTACTCACACAAAAACACACACAAAAGCTAGCAAATATGGTGGTGGGTTAGGATGGTGGAAAACCCAATGATAAAATCTGAGATCAAGTGTGTTGTTAAAAGTGGGTAAGCTCCAAAAATCAAATGTCCAAATGGTGATCACGAAAACACAAAAGATGTGGAATGCACACACGAGATGATTGGGGTTAGTGTGACCAAGGAACGGGCGGAAAAATACAAAAACCAACCAACAAGGTGGTGCCCGGTGTCACACTAACACAAGGAGAGACAAAGCTTTGGTTGCAAATGGAGAGACACCAAGATTTACATGCGACCTCTCTTCTCGTTTCTCTCTTTTTGCTTAAAAGCTTTTTGCTCTTTTGTGTTTGGTGGCACTTGACACTCTTTTGTATTGCAGCACGTGGACTCTTTTTGTGTTTTGTCGGGCTTTTTCTCGCACTAGATTAGTGGTAGCCTCGCTTTTGATATTTTGCCACACGAGTTTTGCTTATAAGCTTGACTCAACACTACGCACACACCTCACAACGGGGACGCATGCAATGTCTCGCAACACTTGACAAGCAATGCTCGGGAGGTTTGGATCGCAAAAGGAGAGGGGATTTGCAAGTTATACCTAGACGTGGCGTAGGCGGTGATGATCACGCAACTTGCAATATGGTGGTGGGATCAAGAGTACGTTTGCAAGTCGGGGTGCCGAGAGTGTCGTCGCTTGCGTCGGAGCTGCGGGTTAGTTTTACACAAAAGGCACTCAAATCAGAACAAGCAAACACAAAGGTGAAGTCGTGGTCGAAATGGGGCTTCGCGAGCTTGGCTTTTTCCTGGCGGCAGTGCCGGCCTGGGTGTGGCGGCAGTGCCGGCCTGGGCGACAGTGCCGGTCCCTGATGAATAGCTCGAACTGTTCTTCGCGATTTGCGGACCAAATTCGATCAAAACGACGAAAATCGATGGAATTGAAGTCTAGAAAGTGGGGAAAACGTAGATCAATCAGAGGGGCACGAAATCCATGGATCAAAACCACTAAAAACGCAACAAAATCACAGATCTGACCAAAGGCAATTTAGGGCTATTTTTTGGGAATTTTTTGGAAAAAAATTTGGGGCGAAATTGGGTGGATGGGGGTCAAATCCGGGCTAACCAAGAGCTGCAGATACCATTTGATGTGGCCTAAGGGCTAGGATGTGCCCAGATCCCACAAATTTTACCAAGTGAGTGGATGAATGAGGTGGGAGAGGAAGAAGACCACAAGATCCAAATACAAACACACACACACATAACCCAACACAAACCAATTTACTCCCTTGGTAGGTTAGACCAAGCCAATAGAACCACTTCTTAGAGAGACCCTTGGGTAGAATCTAAGAAGTGAGAGATTGGTGATGGAGATCAAACTAGAACTTGGATGAAAGAGGTAGAAGCCTTGAATCATCCATGAAGAGTAGAAATTCCTCAAGAGTGCCTTGATATAAAGAACATAGTTCTAGGGAGAAAAAGCTCAAAGTAGTTTAAGCCTAAATCTTGTCTAACCCTAATCTGGGAAGAGGGATGAGGTACTTATAGGTCCAGATTCGTACAGGGGTAAAATAGGCATTACATAAAGTATCCTGGTCCATAGATGATAAATCAACGGTCTGGATGAAGTCAACTTGGGTAGGGCCGGCAGTGCCAGCGTGCTCGGGGCGGTAGTGCCGATGGGGCCGGCAGTGCCGGTGGTATTGGGGCGGTAGTGCCGGCCCTGGGTCTTCGTTGTGTCTTCAGCAGGTGGGGCCGGCAGTGCCAGGGTGAGCAGGCCGGCAGTGCCGGCGGCTTGGGGCCGGCAGTACCGGGGTGAGCAGGCCGGCAGTGCCGACGTCCTGGGGCCGGCAGTGCCGGTCCTCGACGATTGTCTCCGGTTGGAATCCTTCTTATTCTTCCTCCTTGTCCAGCATCGGGTCTCCCGTGACGTACTTCTCTCGAGGCTCGTATCTGATAACACAAAGCATATCGGCATGAGGTAGCATTCCATCCAAAGTAGTTCCAAGATTGAGCGTCGAGAGGATTGAGTTCACCTTTTCATGTAGGGCTTTCACCCGAGCTCGAGTCATAGGTCCACTTGGGCATGTGGTTGGTCTTGATGTAGTGTCGTACTTAGGCGGGGCTGCATCATCTCTGGAACTTGACCAGTTGTGGTGGTTTCGTCGTTGGTGGCATCGGTTTCTTCAGGATCTGTGTCAGTTGGATCATCGCCACACATGGTGGTGAGGGTGTCGAGATCGAGAGACTCACACCAAGAGCAAACAAACCGGAGGGCAGTGTCGGCTCCAGCTCTCGCAGCAGAACACCGCCACTCGTTTAGCCACTTCCCGGAATCCATAAGCCAGTCCGCAAGGGAACCGACACGGTCCGGAATGGGCTCCTCAGGCCAAAGGCACTTGAAAACCTTGATAGCGGCGTCTGGTAGCTTTGCTAGAAGCCGATCGATAATCTTCATATGGGTGATGCGGGAAGAAAGAGCCGTCACGTAATCTTCTGTGGTCCAGGGGGGCTGGCATCGGAAGACGGACTCTCGACCCGGACATTGGCAATGACCGCTTCGGCACGTTCCTAAGACCCCGGGAAGATTTCTGCGGAAAGATCAAAGGAGCCCGGTGTAAAAATAAACCGGTAAGAAAAGAAAGCTTGTAAGCAAAGGCAAAAATACATACTCTGGGATTTGTCATCCAAGTCCTTGATCAACTGGCCAACCGAGGTCTGGACCAGTGAGAGTTTATCATTCCGCTCCTTTTCAAGCCCCCGCAGCTTCCTCTCTTCCTCCCGCTCCTGATGTAGTGGCTCCTTGGCCTCCTCAACCTCGGCCTTGTCGGCTTTGATGGCCTCCTTCACCGCCGCGTCGTGCCACAGCCCAGCCTGGATCAGCTCCTCCTTGAGTCCATTCTTCTGAGCCTGCAGGGCATTTTGGTGCTGGAGGACGAGCGTATCCTTCTCGGCTGAAAACCCGAAAGAAAGAAGTTAGCAAACGAAAAAATTGACAAAGGAAAAAAACTGATAGAGGCAACAAACCTTGGAGGGCCGCGAGTTGTCTCGTGAGCTCATCCTGCGCGGGAGCTTCCGAAAGCGCGGCTGCACAAAATAAACCGTTTAATAAAATTCTATAGAGGCAAAAACGGTATGAAAGGAACCGGTTAGCTCAAACAAACCTTGGCATTGGCTGTGGGTAAGTTGGAGTGCGGCAAAGGCCTCGTTAAGGTCGCGATGCTCCCACAACAGCTGCTCGAAAAGCTTCTTGCGTGAGTCAAACACGCCCTGCAAACGTTAAAAGAAACCGTGAGGGATGCCGGATTTTGAGGGCAGTTTCGCGCCAAGTACTGCGTGCTTAACCCGAAACTCGGGGACTATGTATGCCGGTTTTTTGGTAAGTTTCACGCTAAGTACTGCGTGCTTAACCCGAAAATCGGGGACTATGTATGCCAGTTTTTTTTGTCAAGTTTCGCGCTAAGTACTGCGTGCTTAACCCGAAACTCGGGGACTATGTATGCCGTTTTTTGGCAAGTTTCGCGCTAAGTACTGCGTGCTTAACCCGAAACTCGGGGACTATGTATGCCGGTTTTTTGGCAAGTTTCGCGCTAAGTACTACGCGCTTAACCCGAAACTCGGGGACTATGTATGCCGGTTTCGAGCAGTTTCGCGCTAAGTACTGCGTGCTTGATATCCCACAAGTATAGGGGATCGTTTGTAGCCTTTTTGATAAGTAAGAGTGTCAAACCCAACGAGGAGCTAAAGGTAGGATAAACATTCTCTAAAGTTCTATCAACCACTGATACAACTCTATGCGCACTAAACGTTTGCAATATCTAGGAAATAAAACTACAACGGTGGCACGGGTTTGAGAGGTGACTTTGCAGGAAAATAAATACACAGAAATAAATGTTAGTGCTGCAGCGGGAAAATAAACTAAGTAACTAGTAACATGAGTGTGAAAAAGTGGTGGTAATAGTGGTAGCTTTGCTCAAGACAAAATAATGACGGTCTCGGATTCACTGTCCTCGAAGGAGCTTTCTATGTGGGAGAGGCTAAATATACATGCACTACGCTACTTGGGATTGCAAGCACTATATGATTGGCTTGCTAGCAAACATCCATAACTACTACCAAGCATTAAGGTTTCCCCAACCATAGCCTTAAGCTCTAGGTCCCCTTTACTCCCATACGTGCAACTAATCAGTTCGCGTTCTCAGGTTTCTGTCGCTCCGGCAGAACTCCCCCCGCTTCATTACAAATACTACCAACCCTAGGTGTTTGATTCATGCGCGCACAAATATAATGGACACCAAGGACAATAACATATCAGATCACAACTCTAATGAATCAAAGAAAATCACCCATCCAATCTAAGAACAAATAAACTATGAAACATGATAGAATATAGCATCGAATACCATGTTTACATAGGGCGGTACAGAGGTTTATGAGAGAATGGACCCCTGAGTACAAGGAGGAGTTGGCGATGGAGATGGCGGTGGAGACGACGGAGAGGGCAGCGTGGAGTGCAACCCCTCAACTCCCTCCTTCATGGCTTCTTCGGAGCCCTCCCCCGTGGAGATCATCTCCACGGGGGAGGCAGCAGGAACCCCCCGAACTAGGGTTTGAGACAGCGGCGGCATCGAGACTTTTCATGGAATTCTTTCTTGATATCTGATAGTTTCTCCGCGAGGGCAATATATAGGCGAAAGGGCGATGTCAGCAAAGGCCGGGGTGGCCAATACAAGGGCCAGGGGTGGGGCTGCACCTGCCCTGTGTATTCCCCCGTGGAAGCTCCCCTGCGTGTCTCCTTCTGGCTCAGGCTTCCCCTCAAAATTATAAGTCCTGGGTTTTTGTCCCGTGCAATTTCGAGAATATTTCCCGTACAACTTTTCTGAAACACAAGAACAGCAGAAAACAGAAACTGGCACTATGGCACTATGTCAATAGGTTAGTTCCGGAAAATTCGAAAAAATGTATCGAAATGCACATAAAACATAAGGGAATTGGTAGAAAACAAGCACGGAACATCAAAAATTATAGATATGTTTGCAATGTATCAACATCCCCAAGCTTAACTCCTGCTCATCCTCGAGTAGGTAAGTAATAACAAACAAATAATTTTTGAGGTGACATGCACCTTCAAAGTTCAAAGGATGACTAGATACAAATAATTTAAGGACAAGTAATAACAGATTCATGATTCAATCAATAATAATTTTGGGAAAATGCACATAAAACTAAGAATGACAACTATGCTCTCTTAATGGTGCATGAACTTAGAAATGAAGACTCGACATAAAAGTAAAAGAAAGTCCCTTCGCATAGGGAAGCAGGGATTACTCATGTGCTAGAGCTTTTTATTTTGAAAGCATGGAAACAATTGTTTCAACGGTAGTAATAATTCATATGGGTTATGTATGAAACTTCCTATAAGTTGCAAGCCTCATGCATCAAATAATAATAGTGCCCGTACCTTGTCCTAATTAGCTCGGATTTCCATGGATTATCCTCGCATTACATATGTTTCAACCAAGTGTCACAAAGGGGTACCTCTATGCCACCTGTACAAAGGTCCAAGGAGATAAATCGCATTTGATTTCTCGATTTTGATAGATCTCAACTTAAGGACATCCATACCGGGAAACATAGAAAACAGATAATGGACTCCTCTTTTTAATGCTTTAAGCATTCAACAATAATAATATTCTCATAAGAGATTTTGAGGATTTGAGTGTCCAAGCAAAAACTTCCACCATGATACATGGCTTTGGTTGGCGGCCCAATGTTCTTCTCTAACAATATGCATACTCAAACCATTCCAACTCATGGCAAATCTCCCTTACTTTAGACAAGACGAACATGCATAACAACTCACATGATATTCAACAAAGGTGTGACAGGTTGATGGCGTCCCCAGATAACATGGTTACCGCTCAATAAGCAACTTATAAGAACTAAGATACATAAGTAACATATTCCTTACCATAATAGTTTTTAGGTTCCTTTCTATGAGCTATATATTGCAAAAAAGGAATAAATTTTTGAAGGGTTTTAAAGGTAGCACACAAGCAATTTACTTTGGAGTGGCGATAAAATACCACATATAGGTAGATATGTTGGACACGATTGGCATTTTGGGTTTTGGGAGTTGGATGAGTACGCATGAAGGATAGCCAAAGAAAGGGGGCGATCGACTAAGAGAGCAATAATGGCCATAATCATGCATAGCGACAAAACTTATTAATCAAAGCATATGATGCAAAAACTAAATGATCATCAAGTCAACTCAACTGAAACATCAAAGGAGATCTTTCTTTTGCATCACTATTAATATGAGACTTCTTACTCGTATCCAACACCAATTAACTTATTTGAAACAACCCTCGTAGATAATATTCAGTAGATATCAGAGAGATAAATTCACTTGCATGTAGAAAACCAACAAGCTCTGAACATAATATGAATGAAAAACTAGAGCTTAAACACACTACTCGCAAAAATAGAACGCTCGTTGAACATATGAGTGAAAACTAGAGCGTTCATGCAATTAAAACGGAGTGTGTCTCTCTCCAAAACAAATATGATGGGGTCCAACCACTTGTTATAGCAAACAAAACAAAATAAACAAACAATGAAAATAAAGATGCTCCAAGAACAACACATATCATATGAAGCAATAAAAATATAGTGTATTGAAAAATGACCTGGTGCTTTTGTTGATGAAGAGGGGATGCCTTGGGCATCCCCAAGCTTTGACGAGGCATCCCCAAGCTTTGACGCTTATACTTCTTGGATATTTCTCGGGGTGTCCAGGGGACATCCCCAAGCTTGAGATTTTATCCATGCTTCATCTCATTGCATCATTCTTCTCTCCTACACTTGAAAACTTTCTTCATACAAAACTTAACACAATTGATCATCAACATTAGTGCAAATAACATTAGAACGAAACCAGCAACGTTTCAGTAGAGACACATATCAAACACTCATTTATACATGTGCTACAGTAACTACTTCTTCCTAAATCTCTTTCTCACAAAAGAACTCAAAAAGAGGGAGCATATGAAGCAAATGAAAAATATGGCAGAAATCTGTCAAAACAGACCAGCAGGCAAAGATCGAAATTCAAGAAATAGTTATGTTAATCAAATAAAAAAGTTCTAAACTAACTAAAGTTAGCTAACATACTGGGTCATAAGCACAAAAATTGGCATCTCAAAATAATTTTCTGGCTATTTTCACGAATTTTTTTCGTGACAGCACAGAATCTGATTCGGAAAAGCAAACACCACAGACATCATTTCCCTTCCATTAGAGGATACTCTGGGCACAAAAACGAAATAAAAATGATAAGGAGAGGTTATTACAGTAGTAATAACTTCCAAGACTCAATAAAGCAAAAATTAAATTGGGTTATCTTCTAAAAGTGCTTTTCTTTAACGCTTTTGAGCTAGGCTCTATTAAAAACCAACAGTGGATGAGTAATAAAGAGTAGGGAAGAGAAAACCTCATGTAGTTAATGAATATGGGGATGACTCGGTCATCCCCAAGCTTATATGATTGTGTAATCTTGAATTGGTTCTTAGGATGCACCTACGCATCCCCAATCTTGAGCTCTTGTGTCTTCTTATTCATATCATCAATAATTAGCTACATCCACATAAAACTTCACAAAACTTGTTAGTAGGTTAGTACTCATTAAATTAAATCCACTCATGTTCAATCTTTAAATTTTTTACATTAATACTAACTACCGGACAATAACCAATTTATAACAATTATCGATCAAACAAAGGTTATAAACATTAAATATAAGCACAATAATCAATAAGCATGAAAATCTGTCAAAACTGGACAATCTGTAAAGATGGCATTCAAAGAGGTAGTTAAGAAGCTCAAACTGAAAAACTCAAAACTAATGAAAAACAGATCATAAACTCAGGGTTATTGACAAAAAAATTCAGATTAAAACACTGCTCTGAGATTTTCACGATTTTTCACAGTCAAGCACAGTAAATCTGTCTGAACAGAAACAGACAGTAAAGATCTAATTAGTAACCATATTTACAGGCCTCAAATCAAAAAAGTCAGTACTAATGAAAGTTAGCTAACAAGCATTACTTTGCACTCAAGAAATTTCAAACCAAGATCACCTTCTGGTGATTTTTAAAAATTTCTACAGTAACGCACATAAATCTGTTTCTAAGCAACAAAGTGGCAAACTTGCATTATAAACAAACTAGTTAGTAACTATACATGATATTTCTATATACAGAGGACTATGTACAATATGTACACACTATTTACACTATATACAGGTTTTGAAAAGCTTTCATGTAAAGAATTGTTTTGGTTTCATAGGCATGAACACAAGTGTTCAAGGTCGACCCCCAATTCACCATTACTCATCTTTCCAATCACTTTCCTTTTTGAAAAGTTTTTTGATTAAAAACTACAATTAATTTTTTTGGTAATTCACATTCCCTATAATACAAGGATAGAGAACAACTTGGTACTGAAAGTAAAACTACTTAGAGATAAAGCAAACAAGTGCACACAAAAATATTCATCCCACGCTATTGCTCCTCGGCAACGGTGCCAGAAAAGGTCTTGATATCCCACAAGTATAGGGGGTCGTTTGAAGCCTTTTCGATAAGTAAGATTGTCGAACCCAACAAGGAGCTAAAGGTAGGATAAACATTCTCTAAAGTTCTATCAACCACTGATACAACTCTACACGCACTAAACGTTTGCAATATCTAGGAAATAAAACTACAGCGGTGGCACGAGTTTGAGAGGTGACTTTGCAGGAAAATAAATACACGAAAATAAATGTTAGTGATGTAGCGATAAAATAAACCAAGTAACCAGTAACATGCATGTGGAAAAGTGGTGGTAATAGTGGTGGCTTTGCTCAGGACAAAATAGTGACGGTCTCGGATTCACTGTCCTCGAAGGAGCTTTCTATGTGAGAGAGGCTAAATATACATGCACTCCGCTACTTGGGATTGCAAGCACTATATGATTGGCTTGCTAGCAAACATCCGTAACTACTAACAAGCATTAAGGTTTCCCCAACCATAGCCTTAAGCTCTAGGTCCCCTTTACTCCCATACGTGCAACTAATCGGTTCGCGTTCTTAGGTTTCTGTCGCTCCGGCAGAACTCCCCCGCTTCATTACAAATACTACCAACCCTAGGTGTTTGATCCATGCACGCACAAATATAATGGACACCAAGGAAAATAACATATCAGATCACAACTCTAATGAATCAAAGAAAATCACCCATCCAATATAAGAACAAATAAACTTTGAAACATGACATAGATCATATTATAGAATATAGCATCGAATACCATGTTTACATAGGGCGGTACAGAGGTTTATGAGAGGATGGACCCCTGAGTACAAGGAGGAGTTGGCGATGGAGATGGCGATGGAGACGGCGGAGAGGGCAGGGTGGAGTGCATCCCTTAAACTCCCTCCTTCATGGCTTCTTCGGAGCCCTCCCCCATGGAGATCGTCTGCACGGGGGAGGCAGCAGGAACCCCCCGAACTAGGGTTTGAGATGGCGGTGGCGGCGGGACTTTTTGTGGAATTCTTTCTTGATATATGATAGTTTCTCCGCGAGGGCAATATATAGGCGAAAGGGCGATGTCAGCGAAGGCCGGGGTGGCCAGTACAAGGGCCAGGCGCGACCAGGGGTGGGGCCGCGCCTGCCCTGTGTATTCCCCCGTGGCAGCTCCCCTGCGTGTCTCCTTCTGGCTAAGGATTCCCCTTGAAATTATAAGGTCCTGGGTTTTTGTCCCTTGCAATTCCGAGAATATTTCCTGTACAACTTTTCTGAAACTCAAAAACAGCAGAAAACAAAAACTGGCACTGTGGCACTATGTCAATAGGTTAGTTCCGAAAAATGCTAAAAAGTGTATCGAAATGCACATAAAACATAAGGGAATTGGTAGAAAACAAGCATGGAACATCAAAAATTATAGATACATTTGCAATGTATCAGTGCTTAACCCGAAACTCTGGGACTATGAGGATATATCTATAAGATCTAGGTGAAAATAGCTCGGTATGAGGATAAAGTTCAAGTTCGGATGAGAAACTTACCAGCACGTTCTTATCAATGTCATGCCAAGCGTTGTCGAACTCGCGCACACTGCGCTTAAGCCGCGCCAGGTGCTGCACAGTGTTCCTGGGGCCGTGGGTGTCCACAACAACCTTCCCGACCTTGCCCACACCGAGGGTGGCTTCAGTAATGTCTGAGGTGTTCCATTCGTCGACATACTTTTGAAGCGCGCCCAAGTTATCCGCGTCATGGTTCAACTCGATGATCCGGCCTAGTTGGGATGAGACCTTCTCGCCGATGGCGATCGCAACTCGCCCGGCATGCAATATGAGGGCCTGAGAGCTGGTGGCCTGGGCCACCGTGGCCTGGACAGCGCCGGAAAGCTGTTCCGCAGTAATGGTTGTGCTCCTCCGAGAGGACAACTTCTTGCCGGAAGGAGCAGGAGGAGGCTTCTTGGAAGACGCCGGCTGTGATGCAGCTGGGCCCTTGGCCGGTGAAGGCGGCTTTGGTGGTGCAGAGGAGAAAGTTTTGGTTGGCGAGGCAAAAGGTGCTTCGGTTGTTTTCTCAACGATGGGCGGAACCAAAGGTGTCGATCGCCCGGTTTGATCTGAACCGGCGCCCATGTTGCTGGCGCCGGGGTCTTCGAGTTCAGGAGGCAAAGAAAACTCCTCCTCGGCGCGATGATCTTGTTTTCAGGGGCCACATTCCCCGCACTTGCTACGGGTTCCCGAGAGGGGGAAGGAGTTTTGCCGGCACTAGAGTGTGCCGAACCTTCCCGAGGAGCGTCTTGAGTCTTGCCGGTGTCTTGGGGGGATTCCCGCCTCATACCAGGCGCACTTATGGTGAGTTCAAGAGGAGGTCTGAGAAATGAAAGGAGATAGAAGTTAGCTGCAGGAGCTGCCAAAAGTGAAGGCTTAAACCGGAAAGGTGCGTTAATGAAGTTTACCCAGAGGAGGTCGGAATGGCATTCTGCTTCTTCTTCCGTGGAGGCCCGGTGCTAGTAACCTTCCGGCGCTTGGAAGCCGGCGCACCGCTGGAACCAGCTTCGGGGGTGGAAGCCTTCCGGACTCGAGAGGCCGGAGGGTCTCCAACCTCGGCAGAGAGCGGAACAACGTGCTCCAACACCTGGCGACCCTGGTCAGCTGAAACCGGCACTGCAGGGAGAGCATAAGATATGGGAAGCGGGTCATGTACCTCAAGGATAATGCAATCATCTTCCTCGCTGCCGGGATCATCAGCCCGGGCTCTTGAGGGGTGAGATGCAGAAGTATTACCAGAACTGGCATTGCAGGTAGAGTCCATCCCATGCGCAGAAGTCCTGAAAGGATCTGGGTCCCCGTCGTCTTCGTGAGTGCGACTAGGAGTGTACGAGGCTGGTATCTCAGTGCTTATGCGGGGAAAGTTCTGCAACAAAGGAGAAACAAGTTAGAAGCTAGTTTTCAACATTCCGGAAAAAATATTCCGGAGTCCCCAAGATCTTACTTGGGGCGCTAGCGGGCGTCGGTGGCTATGAGGCTCCAAGCCCCACCCCCACTCAGTCGACATCTTTGTCTTACAAATTTGTTTGGCCTTGGAAGCCACGTCAGCTCTAGATAGCCGGAAAGTAGTGATCCGGATGGGATCAAACTGTCCGGTCATCTGGCAAATTTTGTGAGCGCGGTGCTGCAGCGGGAGAACCTGACGCGAGATAAATGTGCGCACAATATCATCAGCGCAGAGGTCGGTGTCCTTCTTGAGCTTCTTGATATACCGGATAATCTGGTTGGTTTCATCGTGGCTGTCTTTGGGGTTGAACCGCCAGTTAGTTCTAACCGGCTCACCGGGAACATACGTCGGAAGGTTGATCAAGTCAGTAGGGCCAGCATTCCTAACATAGAAGAAAATTTGTTGCCACTTCCGGCAAGATTCAAAGATGGAGAGCCTATAATAAGGGCTCCTCTGGCGGGGCGTGAGTATGCACGCCCCGCACTGCACTATGGGTTTAGGAAGAGGGAGTTTTGGATCCTGGATCGAATTGATCCGGAGGTTGCAGAATTGAGCGAAGGTTTCGATGGTAGGCCAGAGGCCGACGAATCCTTCCATAAAAGAAACAAAAGAAGAGAGGTAGAAAACGGCATTGCCGGGAAGATGGTGGGGTTGAAGCCGGTAGAAGTCAAGAAAGGGCCAAAAGAAATCCGACGCCGACAGGCCAAAACCGCGCTCGAAATGGGCGGTAAAGACCACCACTTCCACTGGATTAGGCACAGGCTCGCGCTCATTGCCGGGAATTCAGCAAAATACTTCCTCCGGTATCCTTCGAGACCGTTACAGCCAATATATTTCTACTTGGGTCACGTCGGAGCCCCTCCAGCGGCCCTGCGAGTAAGCCGTGGGATTCAGGCCAGCTTCTTGATCCTGCCCGCCGGCTTCCTGCTCAATATTGCCGGCTTCGTGGTCCACGACATCCTCCTCACCCCAAGATATCTCGGGCTCTTCGCTAATCCGGGAGCTACCGGAAAGCTCTAACTTGGATTCTTCGGATGCCATTGAGCTAAGATACTGGGTTACTTATTAAAAAGTTTCACGACTTCTACTCGTTCGCAAAGATCTAAAGACAAGAAAAATGGAAAGGGAAAATGCATAAGTAAATCTACCGCATCTATGATGAACACGAAGAACGTGAAGGAAGAAAAAGAGGATGGATCAAGGTGCACTGACCGTAAACGAGCGGTGGATGTTCCCCACGGCGGCGTGGCAATGGTTCGCCGGAGGAGGTGGCGTCGGCGGAGAGTGGCGGCGCACATGCTCGGATGCAGTTCTCGACGGAGGAGAGAATAGTGAGAGTGGTGAATGCGATGAAGACCGTCGCCCTTATATAGGCGAGGGGCTTAGTGGGCCGAAAACCATCTGGCCCACATCCCTTCGGCGGTTGGGCCGCCACGTGGCACCGAGGTACACACGTTTTCTTCAGCGGCCACACAGAGGGCCACACGGATCAAATGCGACGTCATAAATGCGCGCGGGAGACGAGGGATTTGATCCTCGCTAACACTGCAGCGTCAGTTACAGTGCGCATGTCACTGACAGGCGCGAGTATCGAGATATTTTAGAATCCAGTGGTTCGAAATAAAGAAACATGATAAGATGTTCGTGTTGAAACTTCAGCCAAAGGTGCTTGCTCAACCACTTTGATAGCCATTTGAAGACGCACCTACTCATGAGTGGTTTCATGTATGGATACACTCGATGGGTACATCAAGATAATGACGAGGACGCCAATGATGGGGATGTGGATGGGCAAGAAAATAACAATTACGAGGGGCGAGAAGGGGGAACAAAGAAGCTCTCGAACATGATGAAGAAGAGGCACCCAGACGTGGAGAAGAAGAGTCTGGTAGTGGAGAAGACGCGGACACGTAGTCTCCATCGACGACGCTCTCGTCTGTCGTGAAGGACCCTCATGTTCAAGAACTGCTTCTCAAGGAGACGACTACTGTTAGAGTTGCTGCTAGAGAGAAATTGAAGCTTACGCTCAATATTGCAGAAGTCAAAATTTAGATGGAGTGACATAAGCGGCAACAAACATTTGAAATTCTTGCAGAAACTTCTTCCCAAGGGGGACAAGATTCCGACTAGTCTAGAGGAGGCCAAACAAGTTGCATGCCCTCTTAATTTACCCCATGTTATACACTACACATGCATTAATGATTGCGTCATTTATCGAAATGACCATGCAGACGAAACAATATGTCTGGAGTGCAATGTTGATCGATACAAGAAAAGTATGAAAGCTCCTCAAAAAGTGGTACTCCCTCCGATTCATATTAATTGACTTCAATATGAATGTATCTAGAACTAAAATGTGTCTAGATACATACATATTAGAGTCAATTAATATGAACCGGAGGGAGTATGTTACTTTCCTCTAATTCGATGTTTGAAGCGGTATTTCACGGATGTAAGGAAGCGAAGCTCATGCGATGGCACGCGAAATGAAGAAGGGACCTTCTACAGATGCTAAAGGGCGGAAACGAACCGTGTCAACACATCCTGCAGATTCATGCAAGTGGAAAACATTAGACATTGAATATTTATGATTCAAGAAAGAACCAAGAGACATCAGGTTGGGAGCGAGCATCGATGGATTAAGTCCGTTTGGCAATCAGAGCAGCACGCATAGCACCTGGGTCGTGTTTGTATTGATGTACAACCTTCCCCCTAGCTGTGCATAAAGAGGAAGTACATACACATGAGTATGCTAATTCAAGGACCGACACAACCATGGAATGATATCAATCTATACATGAAGGTATTGAAGGAGCTAGATACATTATGGGCTGACGAAGGGGTAAATACATGGGACGTAGTCGCGGAAGATTATTTTCCTATGAGAGCCGCATTGATCATGACGGTGCAGGACTATCTTGGCTAGGATATATCGTGGGTCAGGCGTGACATGGATTCAGTGGGTGTGTCAGGTGCACGGATCAGACGATGTATGAACAGCTTGGAAGAGATCCCGATTCTTAAAAAACCGTGTACATGGGGCATTGAAGTTTGCTACACAAGAATGACACTTGGAGAAAGCGTGGATATCTGTTCAATGGTAAATATGAGCTCCGATGAGTACGGCCTAGGAGGAGCGGTGAAGAAATTGGTACATTATTAAAAATTAGAAAAAGTTATCAAACCAAAATCAACTCGAACCAGGCATACTCGCAGCATATTGCCAATTTGCAATTAGCGGCACTCGGGAGGAGTCCCGTTGAGGTCGTGGCAAAGACCTATGGGGTCGCATGTGGAAAGCTAGGGCGGCGGGAGAGGAAGACAATGGGTAAGGTATCTATTCGAAAGGGCGGCGGGGGTGACCGCTCTAGGCGGTGCGCGCTGGCAGCAATTGTGGTAGCTAGGTAGCGGGAATGCTCTTTTCGGTAGGCTATATTTCATTTAAGGACCATGGATTTTTGAATTTACAACTAATTTTAATTTAATACTTCCTCCGATCCCTTTTAAATCATTCGGAAGGAGTAGTAATGTGCAAACTCTCACACCAAAATACAACCGTATGCTGATATTTGTCATTTTTGCGTAGGCCACATACATTCTAATTTATTCTCGCAAATTTGCACGAGTAAGTGTCAAGATTGTTTAAGTTTTTTTTAAAAAAAACTTCAAAATACCATGTTAAGGTTTTTGGATTTTTTTCCCTCGAAGTGGATTTTTTCTCACGACTTTATTATTATTTTATTAATCAAATGTTTGACAAATATCATACATGAAAAAACCTAAAGCCACCACACAACATCTACACATCCGACAATGAGTACAAATCATGCCAACGGGGCATTATGCCCTAAAAACACGAAAACCTCTCATCAAGTAGGAACCGTGAATATCGCATACCGGAGACACCCTCTAAGAGAAAGGGAAGCGCTCATCCGGTATAACAGACTCTTAGCAAGTACATCATGCACATGCTATAGAAGTGATGACGTTGGGACTCCAAGTGCAGAATATTGTGTCAGCAGAGTATTTTTCCCACAAGGGTAACTCGAAGGTTTATATTATCGAACTCTCAGGGAACTGGACAAAGAGTATTCTCTTCTCCCTTTTTCTAGCAATCCTGCAAGTAAAATAAATTCCTTATGTCCCAAACTCCACCATGTGTTTTTCAAGCACAAGATTTCGTGTAAGTAAATAAAACACAAGTAAAAATAAAACAAGTAAACTAGACTAGATAAAATAGCTAACTAAAAACTGTAAAGGGGTTGATTGTTTTTGGTGTTTTGGATGCAAAATAAAAGTAAATATTTTTTGTATTTTTAGATTAAAATAGTGCAGCAAATGGAAAACAAGATAAAAGCAATATAAATGTATTTCTTATGATAAAAGGTCGGCCGGGGTTAATGGCTTCACTTGACTATTCTCTCTTTAAGTTGTAGTGGATAAATAGTAATTCAACAATGATATATGAGGGTGCAAATAATAGTATGCGTAAGATTAGAATTAATATGAGCATCACATCCTAACCTAGAAATGATGCGACACAACTCGCTTATACTCCACAAGAAAGGGAAAACTTCATGCAATGTTATATTAAGAATTAACATAGCATAACCATAAGTACTTTGACAGGATGTTTGAATGTCAAAGATGCTACCTTTAACAAATAAGATCACTGTCACGTGACGAACATAGCACATGCATTCAGTTTATCCCTAGTGAGGTAGCAAAGGAAAAGGACAAGCCATAATAGATCATGAAAATATTGTCACTATCCAATCAGTAAAACCATGCTACTGCATCTAATACACACATCACCCCACACACGCTCTTGCATAGATGTTGGATTAGAACAAATACTTAAGAACAGGGTACATAATATGCATCTATCAATATATCTTACCCATAATATGATCAGATCTCATAGCACAATATCATAGAATAAGGATCCACCACATAGATATTACAAATATGGCCATAATTATGTGAGGCATCTCATATGGCACTAAGAACTATGAAGAACATGAGAGAAATAGATCAAGCTTCTTCCACAAACCCGTAGTCCAGAGGTGGACTACTCTCCCTTGATCATGGTGACGATAATAAAGACGTTGGAGAAGGTGGAGATCCCTCCGGCGGTGATCCTGGCAGAGTTTTCCCCTCCAATCTTCTCTGCAGCACCCTCCGTTTTCGTGTTTATGTGTTTGTGCGACGCTCTCCTCCGAGAACTCTTCGGGGCCATATATATAGTGATTTTTATGTCAAAATACGTCGGTGGGCGAAAAGATCACACGATTTCGATGATCGAAGCTCTTTCGGGCCTTAGGCCTCTACATGTGTGGTTGTAGGGCCCAGGGGTGCTTCTCCTGATGAAAAAGTGACGCTTCCAAAAATCTCAGGTCAATTTAACTCCGTATAGGTCTTTGGAAGTGAAAAATACAGAAAACAAGATTTTCCTGTTCTGCAGGGTTATAAACCAAATAAAGGGGATCATTGGTAAATCCCCATAATTCAATGTAAAACATGGTATTATCATCATATGTGTTGCAAATATGTTGGTATTTAATATGATAAAGGACAAAATTTATGCATGCATTTACATGCATCAACATCCCCAAGCTTAACCTATGTTCGTCCCGAACATGAAGGTGATAAAACTAACATGAACTTTGGAGTTTATAATATATAGCTTCTAAATAATCATGCAAAGTATCACAAGGTTCAGTCAATAAAGAATGACAATAAGTAATATGAACTCATCAAGTGATAACTCTTACATTCTACAAAGCATGCATAATAGTAAATAGTATTGTAAGAAACATGAATGATAAGTACTATAAATCATAAAGCATGCTTAGGAGAATCATATGTTGTTGGAAGACTCTTTGTCCTCTATTTTCAGGAATATTTCTTTTGACTCCTAAACACAAGAAAGTTAGTACGGAATGTATGTACAAACCTCCAACAAAATAAAAAATAGAGAGCATAAAACATGATTTTAAGCTATACAATTCATGTCAACAATAATAATAAGGATGGGGCACCAAGTATATAATGTATGAATATATCTATGTGTCATGTGTTTGACCTCTTATAAGTGTTTCCTCATTTTCTTGAATGCTAAGGACTACACCTCCTGTTACTCAGCTTCAGGTTACCAAGACCTTCTAACATACATGTTTCAACCAAGTATCGCAATGGGGTACCTTCATGCCGCCTGTACAAAGGACCAAAGGAGATGTGTATCTCAACTATATTCCATCCATACCGAGACAACATGAACAACATACGTTGAGCATCCTCTCTAACTCTCTCTCACTTTTTTCTCATACTTTTTTCTTTCTTTTCTTTTCTTTTTCCACTCTTTTTTTTCACAACTCTTTTTCTCTTACTTTTCTCACTCCTCCTATTGAGGATGCTTATTGCTGAAACTTTCACCATGATTAGCATGGCTTCGGTTAGTGGCCCATTGCTCTTCTCTAACAATGCATGCCTACTTGTTTAAAATAACCGCCATTCGTTCCACAAGAGATAGCCATCAACAAAACAAAATAAATGATGATCAACACATGATGCAATACCCCAAAAGTGCAATGTTGAAAGACTTCCCCTGTAAACATGGTTACGGTCTAGCTCATTACTCATAATCAGTCAAATTAACAACATGCATAGTGGTATTTCCTACCAAATCTTACTTTCTTATGAGCTTTAAATTACACAAAAAGAAAATTTTGAAAAAGTTGGAGGCAAAACACACACATTATAATTGGAATAGCAAGTGATATATAGGTAGGTATGATAGACATTGTATTTGATTTGAGCTTTGAAACATGTCCATGCTTGTATAAGAATTCAAATCTTTTGGCTAGCAAGAGGCCTAAAAGCATGCAATACTATCCATAGGCTATTAATTTATCATCAAACAATGATACTTAAAATTAAACATCTATGTATACTAGAAAGAAGTAGCACTGAATAAGGCACATAACAAAACATCACTCAATAAAGCATGTGAAACTAGAAATGCCATACACAAAATAAATTTCAGCTTTTAGGCATCCCTTCTTTTCTTTTGTGAGCATGCAACTTATTTAACTTTGAACATTCAGAGATAAAGAGATAGGTACGGTAGCTCATTCATATGAATTATAATGACTCAATATGATGGTACTCTCATAAAACAAAACAAAACTAGACACAAATAAAACAAGGGCGCTTCAAGTTTCTGTGAAAATTCTATGTTGCTCAAAAAACAGAGTTTAGAGGTGCTCAATTAAGAAGTTTTTGAATGAGTCCAGTAGGATGTAATGGGAATCACCAAGCTTATGATATTCATCATACTTAAATCATCTTAGGGTGATATTCCTCCATTTCCTGTGAAAAAACTTCAACACAAACTTTTATGCCCATTCTTTTCTATGGGGTGATGTTAGAGGTACAAAGAAATCATGCTTGCTGCTATTTTACTCAAGAACAAAATTATATCTTCATGAAACATATATAACATAATGTTATAATCATTCTAGAATATCAAAATTTTCAAGTAAAAATTATTTTGATACTCAAATGAATGGATCTAACAAAGTAAGGCAAAATCTGTCTAGAATTTTTACTGCAACAAAACTGAATTTTTGGCACGACTTAGACACCTCGGAAAATTTATCCAGTTTACATGCATATATAGGATGAAAAGTTACAGCTACTGTTATTTTATGAAGATTTTAGGAGTTACCTGAAAAAATACAGAAATTGTGCACCAAAAAGTGTAGCGTAGAAATCAGCAACTCCATATTATGTTTGCAACTTTAAACATCCAAATGGGTAAAAACTTGATACTTTATTTAAAAACCAGAGATTAAACTAAAATAAAACTAACATGCTAAATCAATCATGCAAAATAAAAACCAAATATAAAAATATCTCGGGTTGCCTCCCATAAAGTGCTTTCTTTATAGCCATATAGCTAGGCTTACTTACTTGATTCAATTGTCATGGAAATTATGTGGTAGCATGAATGCTACCTCCTTATTCCTTGGAAAGTGCTCCATACACTTCTTGTGTGGGAATTGAAACTTGCCCTTCTTTAGAATCAATGATAGCTCATGTTTTTCTCAGAAAAGGTCTTCCAAGGATTGTAGGACTAGAGGTATTTCTCCCCATGTCCATAACAATGAAATCAATAGGTACATATGTCATATGCAATTCAAACGAATCCGCCAGAGATAAAGGAGTTAGGTGAGACAACATCCCCTGTGCCCATTACATCATTTACTTTGCTTAAATCCTTTTTGGTTGAATCATCAGCAAGTAATAAATCAATATAGCATTTTCCATATTTTTGAGATTAAGTAATCCGTATAGCTCTTTTGATATGACAGAAACACTAGATCCTAATCTAGAATGGCATGATGTGTTTCTTTGTCAATATATATTAAAATCTTGGGGATCCACGCATCCCCAAGCTTAGGTGGTATCATAGCCTCATTATTCTACCTCTCTGAATCTTTTCTTTAATGACATAGTTAGCAATATAGGAACCAAAACCAGCTTGATTAACAGTAATAGTGAGATCTTAAGAAAATTTCTCAAGTATAGCAATCAATTCAGACAAGCTACATTTATCACGATCTAAGAGTGGTTCCCTAGCTTCACTAACATTTTAACTTCTTCAATTTTCTTTTCCCTATTGTATAGCTCAAAAATATCACATGCCTATCATCAAAATCATCTTCAGGAACTTTGGCTTTTTCAAGACTTCCTATAATTTTTACTTCTATGAGGAAACCCTCTAGCATCATAAAAGCATTTTGGGCTGTTAAATTCATGAAGGTACCACCACTTTGATTATCAAGATACATTTTACAGGTGCTTCCCAATCCATTATAGAACAAGTATATTGAAGGGATTCGTTGCATAGAAAACAAAAATTTTCCTACCGCGAACACGCAATCCAAGCCAAGATGCGATCTAGAAGACGGTAGCAACGAGGGGATTATCGAGTCTCACCCTTGAAGAGATTCCAAAGCCTACAAGATGAGGCTCTTGTTGCTGCGGTAGACGTTCACTTGCCGCTTGCAAAAGCGCGTAGAAGATCTTGATCACGGCGCCACGAACGGGCAGCACCTCCGTACTCGGTCACACGTTCGGTTGTTGATGAAGACGACGTCCACCTCCCCGTTCCAGCGGGCAGCGGAAGTAGTAGCTCCTCTTGAATCCGGCAGCACGACGGCGTGGTGTCGGTGGTGGTGGAGAAACCCGGCGGAGCTTCGCTAAGCGTGCAGGATGTGGTGGAGGAGAGAGGGCCGCTAGGGTTTGGGAGAGGGGGGCGCCGGCCACTAGGGGGTGCGGCCACCTTGTGGTGTTGGGGTGGCCGGCCCCCTCCCCTTGGCCCTCATTATATAGGTGGAACACCCAAGAGTTGGTCTACAAGTCTTCGAATAAGACCCCAAACCAAAACCTTCCATATGACATGAAACCTACCCAAGCTAGGACTCCCACTAGAGGTGGGATTCCCACCTTCCCTTGGGAGGGGGTGGCCGGCCACCATAGGTGGAGTCCACCTGGGACTCCACCCCCTAGGGTTGGCCGGCCATGGTGGTGGAGTCCCTTCGGGACTCCGCCTTCCAAAGTGACTTTCTTCCGGAATATTCTAGAACCTTCTAGCACATTCCATAAATGCACCGGATCATTTTCAAACTCATAAAATGACTTCCTATATATGAATCTTATTCTCCGGACCATTCCGGAACTCCTCGTGATGTTCGGGATCTCATCCGGGACTTCGAACAAATCTTCGAACTCCATTCCATATTCAAGTTCTACCATTTCAACATCAAACCTTAAGTGTGTCACCCTACGGTTCGCGAACTATGCGGACATGGTTGAGTACTCTCTCCGACCAATAACCAATAGCGGGATCTGGAGATCCATAATGGCTCCCACATATTCAACGATGACTTTAGTGATCGAATGAACCATTTACATACGATACCAAATCCCTTTGTCACGCGATATTTTACTTGTCCGAGGTTTGATCATCGGTATCACTTTATACCTTGTTCAACCTCGTCTCCTGACAAGTACTCTTTACTCGTACCGTGGTATGTGGTCTCTTATGAAGTTATTCATATGCTTGCAAGACATTAGACGACATTCCACCGAGAGGGCCCAGAGTATATCTATCCGTCATCAGGATGGACAAATCCCACTGTTGATCCATATGCCTCAACTCATACTTTCCGGATACTTAATCCCACCTTTATAACCACCCATTTACGCAGTGGCGTTTGATGTAATCAAAGTACCTTTCCGGTATAAGTGATTTACATGATCTCATGGTCATAAGGACTAGGTAACTATGTATCAAAAGCTTATAGCAAATAACTTAATGACGTGATCTTATGCTACGCTTAATTGGGTGTGTCCATTACATCATTCATATAATGACATAACCTTGTTATTAATAACATCCAATGTTCATGATCACGAAACCATGATCATCTATTAATCAACAAGCTAGTTATACAAGAGGCTTACTAGGGACTCTTTGTTGTTCACATAACACACATGTATCAATGTTTCAGTTAATACAATTATAGCATGGTATGTAAACATTATCATAAACACAAAGATATATTATAATAACCATTTTATTATTGCCTCTTGGGCATATCTCCAACAGTCTCCCACTTGCACTAGAGTCAATAATCTAGTTTTACATTTGTAAAGATATAACACCTTGGCCTTCCGGTGCTTTATCATGTTTTGCTCACGGGAGAGGTTTTAGTCAATGGATCTGACTTGCTCAGAAACGTATGTATTTTGTAATTCATTTGCGTCTCAACGCATCACTCATTTCCAAATGAGTCGGCATTAAATATGTTTGATCTTCTGGTGGAACCATAATTCCGCGGTCTGAAATATGTCACTAATATTGTCACATACAATATAGCTTCAAAGTTCTGACTCTGTCGGAACTACACCAAGTTCTCAAAGAACCTTTTGACTTAACATCTTTTATCATTGTCAAAACAATGACATACTTTGCCTTCTTTTGTAGAATCCGTCACAATATTTAGAACTCTTCTAAATCTAGCATAAACAACTTCTAGCTCATTGTGCTACCTTTTAAAACAACACTTAGTCTAATTTGAGATTGAAATTTTATTTTCATATGTGACAAAACAAATATCGGTGCAACACCTTACAGCGATTTGTTTGTCATTTCTCCATACAAAACTATATATATATATATCCTTGGTTCTTCTTAAGTACTCAAGAATATTCTTACTGTTTTTCAATGATCATCACATGAATCATTTTGGTACATGCTCATAACACTTTTAGAGCACATGACATCTGATTGTGTACATATTATTTGTGATCTATAATCACTCATGTGTTTTTACTCATTGAGTGTCAGATACACTCAAGTCTTGTTAAACCTTCTCATGACAAGAACATTTTCTTAATATTTCTATATTGAACTGCTTCAATATCTATTTTATGTACTTTGACTTAAACTTATTATGTGTTTCAATCTATCTTCATAGATCTTGACACTAAATTTGTTTCAGTCCATGTCCTTTCCTTGAAGTTAGTTTCTCAATGAAACCTTTTAATCAAGTATATAATTACATCATTTATAACCAACTATATGTCATCTACATAAGTATTATAAATATGTCTCAGCGCTCCCACTTAATTTCTTGCAAATGCAAGCCTCTTCATCGTCTCTGATGAAATCAAAAACTCTTTGATTATTTCATCTGGTGATGATTCCAACTCCGCGATACTCACTTTATCCAATTGAAGTTTGTATACCTATCTAGTATTCTATGGACCAGCAAAACTCTTGGTTGTATCTTGTATACACCTTTAATACATACTTCTGTTAAGTAATGTATTTTGCCATCCTACTAGCATATCTCATAAAAGAAATATGTAGTGATTACTAGAATAATCCACATAGACTATAAGCATTGCTACGGAAGATCTAATCTTATCATAGTCAACTCTTTGAACTTTGTCGTAAACAATTTTTCGACAAGTCGAGCTTATTAAATTTTATAGATCCATTTACTTTCAAAAAGTATTCATCTATCTTGGATTTCATGGCGTATAGCCATTTTAACGGAGTCAGGGCCCATCATAACTTCTTTGTTCGTAGTTGGTTTATCATTGTTCAAAATCAATCCTTTGTCCACAAATCATTTATTTGATCACAAAGTAAACCATACCTACAAGGTTCAATATGTACTTCGATCTCCATGGCTAAAACACTTTGTAGTCATGGGAGCCATGATCGTCGTGGCCGCTTCCGAAACCAATTCCGATGGTGTGCTACTCTGATCATTATGCTCAGGTTCATAAACCTTATCAAAATCTATTGTCCTCCCACTCAAATACTTCGCTAGAAAACAATTTCTTGGAAATAAGAAACATTGACAAACACTTTTGTCTTTGTTTCCATAGTGAAAAGAATTCCCAATCAATTCTGTGGGATAACCAACAAAGACATTCATCCGATTTTGGTTGTAAACTCTTAGACCAAAATTTAAAGAAAGGACTGGTAGGGTTTATACCCATGCCATAACTTGTATGGTGTCATTTCAACGGATCATGATGATGCTCTATTTAGTGTAAAAGCGGTAGTCTCTAAAGCATAATCCACAAAAATATAAGGGATTTCTATTTTCGTGCCCTCGGGTCCTTAGTTGTACTCAGTTTTCCCCAGCTCCTTAGTTTTTCCTCAGTTTTCCCCAAGCCCTTGTCTGAACCCGCAGAAGGAGCTCGGACGGAAGGAATCCGTTAAGTTGACCGTTCCGTGCTGACGAGTGGGGTCGTGTCGTTTGTGGGGTCGCGTCGTGTGGGACCGCGTCGTGTGGGGCTGGTAGGAAGGGACCGCGTGGGACAGGACGAGACCATGTTTGTGGGGCCGTAGCGTGTGGAGCCGTGTGGGTCCGGGACGGGAGCACGAGTGGTTTCTGTCTCTTTCGCCCAGATTAGCAGTTTTCAATGTACCTTTTTCCTCTCTCTCGCTCGATCTCATTCATATTTGATAGCCCAAATTGGTAGCAAATCTAGAGCAGCTTGTCCTTCTATTTTTTAACGCCATTCATTTCTTTATGCCTTCGTTTTTACCCAATCAGGTAGGAAATCTAGGGCACAAATCCAGAGAGAAAATATAGGATAAGCTGCATACAGCAACCAACATAGCATAGATATATTCAGGACAGATCCAAAAGTAGTACCGATAGATCCAACATAAGCTACATTTTACATGAATTTAAGCTGCTCTACAGATAGAGCAGTCACATACAGAGAGTGCAGTAGGCACGTTCAATGCCTCCAGGTAGCGTGTGTGACTCGCTTGGAGGTTGCGCAGGTGAATCCCAAGTGCTTTGTGTTTGGCCATGTACGCATGCACGTTCACGGTCCTTCCAACTCTAGCGCCACATCTGCCAATGGATTCAGCATGGTTCACCAGGGAGTTGAAGTCGGTGGCGCGGAGCTTCCTGTTGCAGAAGGGGCACTTGTAAATGCCTCGAGCAAAGGGGCCATCGTAATGGCCGGACTGCAGCCTCCTGAGGACGTGACGAGTCTTGGTGTGGAAGGACTCATCGTCGCTATCGACATCGCTGCTCTGCACCTGTCACGTAGCACCAAAGATCATGCAAAAAAAACGGAGTCAATTGCAACGATGATGGAACAGAGAGTGAGCAAAAAATCATGCATGATAATATGGGCTCGAAAAAAAGAGGTAGCCTCAGTTACATTGGACACACTTATATCCAGGATTTGAGTCAGCAAACCAAAGATCATGCACAACAAATTTGTACACACCAATTGTTTACTGACCAAACCCTGAATCAATTTATGCCCAAATATTCATCATCATCGGCACAAATCTTAAACAAAAGCAAATCACAAACACTAATAACGCAAGATTTAACACAAAAGGATCGAACTAGGAACAGACGAACAGTAATAACGCAAGATCTAACACAAAAGGATAGAACTAGGAACAGACGAACCGTAATAACGCTAGATCTAACACAAAATGATTGAAATGAGATAAGAACAAGGGAACAAAGGGTTACCTCCGGCTCGTTGTCGACGATGCTGGTGTCGTAGGGGTTCTCCGGCGCGTCGTATTGCACTGGTTCGTACGGGTCCCAAGCGACGGGTGATGACCCACAAGTATAGGGGATCGCAACAGTCTTCGAGGGTAGTATAACCCAATTTATTGATTCGACACAAGGGGAGACAAAGAATACTTGAAAGCCTTAACAGCGGAGTTGTCAATTCAGCTGCACCTGGAAACAGACTTGTTCGCAAGGGTTTATCAGTAGTAACAGTTTTATAGTAGTAGCAGTAGTGAAATAACAGCAGCAGAGTAACAAAGACAGCAGTAGTGATTTTAGTAAACAGCAGGATTAAAATACTGTAGGCACGGGGACGGATGACGGGCGTTGCATGGATGAGAGAAACTCATGTAACAATCATAGCAGGGCATTTGCAGATAATAATAAAACGGTGTCCAAGTACAAAGCAATCAATAGGCATGTGTTCCATATATAGTCGTGCGTGCTCGCAATGAGAAACTTGCACAACATCTTTTGTCCTACCAGCCGGTGGCAGCCGGGCCTCAAGGGAAACTACTGGATATTAAGGTACTCCTTTTAATAGAGTACCGGAGCAAAGCATTAACACTCCGTGAACACAAGTGATCCTCACATCACTACCATCCCCTCCGGTTGTCCCAATTCTTGTCACTTCGGGGCCATTGGTTCCGGACAGCGACATGTGTATACAACTTATAGGTAAGACCATAAACAATGAATATCTTGATGAAACAATAACATGTTCAGATCTGAGATCATGGCACTCGGGCCCTAGTGACAAGCATTAAGCATAACAAGTTGCAACAATATCATCAAAGTACCAATTACGGACACTAGGCACTATGCCCTAACAATCTTATGCTATTACATGACCAATCTCATCCAATCCCTACCATCCCCTTCGGCCTACAGCGGGGGAATTACTCACACATGGATGGGGGAAACATGGCTGGTTGATGTAGAGGCGTTGGCGGTGATGGCGGCGATGATCTCCTCCAATTCCCCGTCCCGGCGGAGTGCCAAAACGGAGACTTCTGGCTCCCGCGACGGAGTTTCGCGATGTGGCGGCGTTCTGGAGGGTTTCTGGCGACTTCGACTTCTTCCCGTGCGTTTTTAGGTCGAGGCCGATAAATAATCCAAAGGAGGGCGTCGGAGGCCGGCCGAGGGGGCCACACCACATGGCCGTGCGGGCCCCCCTGGGCCGCGCCGCCCTATGGTGTGGGGCCCTCGGGCCTCCACCTGAGTTGTCCTTCTGGCTCCGTCAGTTTTCTGGGAAAATAGGGCCTTCTGCATAAATTCCGAGGATTTTCCCGAAAGTTGGATTTCTGCACAAAAACGAGACACCAGAACAGTTCTGCTGAAAACAACGTTAGTCCGTGTTAGTTGCATCCAAAATACACAAATTAGAGGCAAAACAATAGCAAAAGTGTTCGGGAAAGTAGATACGTTTTGGACGTATCAACCCCCCCAAGCTTAGCTTATTGCTTGTCCTCAAGCAATTCAGTTAACAACTGAGCGATAAAAGAACTTTCACGAACACATTTGCTCATATGATGTATATATTCTCATGCTATGGCTGATACTTAAGCAGTTCATAATGAGATACATGCAAATAAGATCATCTAACAGCTATGTCAATCATGGAGAAGTACCAACAATTAATAATAAGCATCATGAATCATGTATATAAGCAGGATTGCAATGTTCATAAGAGAGTATGATAAAGTGGTATCTCGCTTGCCTGTATTTGATTGGCAAAACATAAATGCCCGGGCACCTCTGGAGTTCATAGAAAGACTAGAAGTAGTGATTGTCAAAGATAAAAGCATCAAAGTTATACCACAATCAATCATATTTTGAGACAAGCATATTATACTAAGAATGACAGTTGTGCTCTCAAGATAGTGCTCAAAGAAATAATGGAGACACAACATAAAAGTAAAAGATTGACCCTTCGCAGAGGGAAGCAGGGATTAACATGCGCTAGAGCTTTTCATTTTTGAAATCAGGAGTAAAATTATTTTGAGAGGTGTTTGTTGTTGTCAACGAATGGTAATGGGTACACCAACTACCTCGCCAACCGGACTCCCAAGAGCGGCTCCCATGAATTATTGCATATTTATTTGGCACTCCTTCCAACCTTTCTTACACAAACCATGGCTAACCGAATCCTCAGGTGCCTGCCAACAATCTCATACCATGAAGGAGTGCCTTTTTATTTTAGTTTTATTATGATGATGACACTCCCCCCAACCTTTGCTTACACAAGCCATGGCTAACCGAATCCTTCGGGTGCCGTCCAACAATCACAAACCATGGAGGAGTGTCTATTTAAGTTAATTAATTCGGGACTGGGAATCCCATTGCCAGCTCTTTTTGCAAAATTATTGGATAAGCGGATGTGCCACTAGTCCATATGAGAGTCCGTCAAAAGTAAATGACAAGGTTGAAAGCTAAACACCACATACTTCCTCATGAGCTATGAAACATAAACACAAATTGAGAAGCATTTTGAAGGTTTTAAAGGTAGCGCATGAGAATTTACTTGGAATGGTTTGAAATGCCATGCATAGGTATTTATGGTGGACACTTTGGAATAACTTGGTTTTCATGTGTTTGGAAGCACGAGCAGCGTTCCCGCTCAGTACAAGTGAAGGCTAGCAATAGACTAGGGAGCGACAAATCAAGAGAGCAGTAACTGTCATAATCATGCTTGCGGCAAAATAAATTAACGGAGGCATAAAAGTGATACAAGAACTCTGAAGCAATATAGATCATCGAGGCTTAATTGACTTTTTGTTCAGTCATATGCATGCGTGAGCATGTGCCAAGTCGATATAAATGAATTATTCAGAGGAGGATACCACAATGCCATACTTACTTATGAATAAAACAATGCAAGCAAACATCCATGACATGCTACTCATATTAATAAATTGGAGCTAAACATGAGAGATCATAAACTACTAGACTTTCTCAAATAACATATACCTCACATGAACCAACTAAGCATGCTCACATGGATGAGTATATGTACAAAAATGAAAACAAATAGAGTTCATACCAGCCTCTCACCACAATCAGATTGTCGTAGATCATCATTATTGCCTTTTCACTTGTATAGCTTGGATAAAATGAAATGAAAACCATGCTCCAGCCACCGAAGACCATTGAACTCATAAAGAACTTTACAAAATCAAAGAAGAACAGCAAATATTTTTGGTGTTTTCGAATTTGAGAACAAGAACAAGAGGAAACAAACAAACAAAGCAAAATCTTTTTGGGTTTTCTTATAGCAAACTGGCAATAGCAAATAAAGCGAAACAAATGCAAGAAACCAAAGCAAACAAATGGTGAAGAGAAACAACAGAAATATTTTTGGTCTTTTTGTGTTTTGAGAAAGAAACAAAGCAAAAACAAGAAATAGCAAACTAAAAGAAACACAGAAAAGCGAGATGGCAGAAATCTGCCAAAACCTGACAGCAGTACAGAAATCGATTTTTACAAAAATCTTACGTTGCCAGCTAGAAAAATGTTCAACTAATGAAAGTTAGATAACAACCTGGGGAACCTGCACAAAAATTGGCAGCTCAAAATAACGTTCTGGCTGTGCGCACGAATTTTTCTAGTAACAGTCCAGAATCTGTTTTCAGGCAACACTTCCCCAAATATCATCTTCCTCTCATTAGAAAACCACTCAAACGAACAAAACAAATATGTACAAGTATCCAGCAATCATAATATGCAAAGAATGAGTGATGCCGGTATACCTCCCCCCAAGCTTAGGCTTTTGGCCTAAGTGGAGTTCAATCCCATCGAGACCATGAGGTAGTATCTCCATAGTACGACGAAGATGGATCATATTCCGGGCATGTGCTAGAAGAAGCACCCGGATACGTGACGGTGTAGTCGTGGGAGGCCTCGACGTCCTCGGAGTCATGCTGCTGGTGGAAGTCTTGTATGTTCATATGTTCATCCACCTCCTCCTTAGTGCACGACCATGATTGCCTGTCAATACTGAACAAACCTGGTTGGGGAAGAGGGATTTCCTTCTCATCCCCGTCAGCAAACAACATTCTATAGACCATATTATCTAAAGTAGAATCAGCGGTAACAAAATGATGACTCTTCATAGCAGCAATATCGAGTCTCCTAGGGATCAATGGCACATCATTAGGATCAAGAGGAAGTCTTAAATATGTTAAAACGCGTAGTGCAATAGTTCCTCCAAAAATAGGCCCTCTATTAGACAGGCGGCGAGCAATAAGAGAACCAAGGTGATAAGATGTCCGACCAGTAAGTGCAATATTCAAGAAAGCAAGATGGTAACTAGAAATATTGCTAGTGTTCTCCCTACCAAGAATGCTAGTAGCAATGTAATATGCAAAATACTTAATGGCGGGGAGTTGAATGTTCCTTATCTTGCCACGCTGAATGGTACGACAATCATCATCGGTAATCCCTCGATAGAGCTCCAACAAGTCCCGGGGGTTGTCATCAATCCTACTTGCTGTACCTACAGGGGCAATATCCAATGCACGACAAAAATCTTCCAATTCCATAGTAACAGGATTACCATAGATCTTGAATGCAACTGTCGGCTCATATTGCTTGTTGTGGAACTTGAAGCTCTCGACGAAGATTTTGGTGAGCATGTAGTATTGCTCCCTTTCGTCTTCCACGTAGGTGGCTAAGCCCGCCCTGTTGACAAGGGTGAAGAAATCCTCCAATATCCCTGCATTCCTCAGAAAATCATAGCATGGAAAAGACGAAGCATTAGGAGCCCCGTTGTCCTCTTCGGGCGCGAAGCTAGGCGCGATGATATCCTCGTTGTACGATCGCCTAAGCCGGGTGGCTGCCCTAGAGGGTCTCCCGGTGCTGGTTGTTCCTTTCTTGAACAACTCTCCAAAGTTGAACTTCTTCATCTCTTCTCTGAAATTTTCAACAAGTGATATAAAATTTGATTTGGTGACATATAATTGAGGGAAACTACCATAGGAACTTGCTAGAGTACTAATCATGCATCAAAACTAGTTTCTACCACTTAGAACAAGCATGCAAGCTCACTAAACATGTTACCTACAGCAGCAAAATATTCAAGATATACTCAACCAAACAAAATTCTACTTGGATAATCGGAGGAGTCACATACCGAAGAGCAAATGTGCCAAATTTCAGACAGAAATCTGGGCTGAGCAAAGAGATCGAAAAATCTGGAGCTCTTGAGCAAAAATGCGAGTGAGAGGAAGCTGGTTCGAGTTTTTTCGGGAGAGAGAAGATGCTGGGAGAAAGAGATGAGATGGTGGGGCAAGGAGGGGCCCACACCACAGGGTGGCGTGCCCCCCTCCTTGGCCGCGCCAGCCTGTGGTGTGGCACCCTGTGGTGCCCCACAGGTCATCCTCTGGTGCTCCCAGGTGCCTCGTCGAAAAATAGGACCAACGGTATAATTTTTGTGACTTTTTGAAAACTTTGAAAAATGCACATTTCTGGGTATTTAGTTTATTATTACTGGCCAGGAAAATTTTGAAATCTCCAATTAACTAAGGAACTTTGCAAATTAAAAGTGCTACAGCAACTAGAGCAAGTGGAGGAAGAAAGAGATGTTGTTTACCTCCTCTATGCATATAAAAAGTATTTGTTAACAAGGTTGATCAAGTCTTGCCACCAAATAAATTTACATAGCATAAGAAGAAATAAACCTCAAATCAATCATGTTACCTTGAATTGTATTGATATGGATCCAATCACGAGAGTTTGATATTCTTCTTTAGGCTCATATATAGGACAATCAATAGTTCCCACTTTGATAGTTCTCACATTAGAAATAGTATTAACTCCACACGCTTTCTCAATCTTCTTGGGAAAATAAACGGTATGCTCCCTATCATCAACATTGAAAGTAACCTTTCCTTTATTGCAATCAATAACAGCCCCTGCGGTGTTAAGAAAAGGTCTCCCAAGAATAATAGACATATTATCATCTTCAGGCATTTCCAACACAACAAAATCAGTTAATATCAAGCAGTTAGTAGTAACTTGAACAGGAACATCCTCACATATACCAACAGGAATAGCAGTAGATTTATTAGCCATTTGCAAAGATATATCAGTAGGTATCAACTTATCTAAATAAAGTCTCTTATAAAGAGAAAAAGGCATAACACTAACACCTGCTCCCAAGTCACATAGAGCAGTTTTAACATAATTATTCTTAATAGAACAAGGAATAGTAGGTATACCTGGGTCGCCCAACTTCTTTGGAACTTTGCCATTGAAAGAGTAATTAGCAAGCATAGTGGAAATTTCCTCATTGGGGATTTTCCTTTTGTTAGTAACAATATCTTTCATATACTTTGAATAAGGTGGCAATTTAATAGCATCAGTCAAAGGGATTTGCAAGAATAAAGGTTTCATCCAATCACAAAATTTATTATAGTGTTCTTCTTCCTTTGATTTTAGTTTCTTAGCAGGAAAAGGCATTTGCTTTTGCACCCAAGGTTCTCTTTCATTACCATGTTTCTCAGCAATACAATCTTCTTTAGTGTACTTTTTTATTTTTAGCATGCTTTTCAGATTCTTCTTCAACCTCTTCTTTATCAGGAGCATCATTCTTATCATTATCTTTATCATGTTCATTACCACTTTCAGTTTCAGCATCAGAAATAGAAATACTATTAGGATCATTAGCAGGTTCAGAGGATTCTACAATATTTTTATGTTTCTTCTTCTTTTTCTTCTTAGAAGGAGCACTAGGTTCAATGCGTTGAGAATCTTGTTCAATTCTTTTGGGATGCCCTTCAGGATATAGAGGATCCTGGGTAGAGACACCACCTCTAGTTGTTACTTCATAAGCATGTTTCCCTTTAGAATTATTCCCCAACAAGTCATTTTGCACTTTAGTGAGTTGATCAATTTGAGTTTGAATCATATGAAAATGTTTAACAAGCATCTTAACATCATTGGAGGTTCTCTCTACAATATCATGCAATTCACTAATAGCTCGAGAATTTTCCATTAAATGATTCTCTACTCTCATATTAAAATTTTCTTGCTTAACAATATAATTATCAAACTCATCTAAGCATTGTGCAGGAGGTTTCGAATACGGAATATCTTCCCTAGTAAAGCGTTGAAGGGAGTTTACCTCAATCATGGATGAAGGGGGAATTATCTCACATATATCTCCTATGGGAGGAAGATTCTTCACATCTTCAGATTTAATACCTTTCTCCTTGAGAGACTTCTTGGCTTCCCTCATATCTTCATCATTTAATTTAATTAAACCCCTCTTCTTTAATATTGGCGTTGGAGTTGGTTTAGGCGTAGTCCAATCATCATGATTCCGGCCTATTTTAGCCAATAATTCTTCAGCGTCGTCTGGAGTTCTTTTCCTGAAAACACAACCAGCACAACTATCCAGGTATGCCCTAGACTCAATGGTTAGTCCACTATAAAATATATCAAGTAAATCATACTTTTCCAAATCATGGTCAGGCCGAGCTCTAATAAGAGAGCAAAATCTCGCCCAAGCCTCAGGCAATTTCTCTCCATCTTCCTGGTTAAAATTATAAATTCTCTGCAAAGCAATATGTTGAGCACTAGCAGGAAAGTATTTACGGAAGAAAACATCAAGCAATTCTTTTGGACTTTTAATAGAATTAGGTGGCAAACTATTATACCAAGTTTTAGCGTCATCCTTTAATGAGAATGGAAAGATTTTAGCAACAAAGTAAGTACGCATCTTGACATCATCAGAAAATAAGCTACTTAGAGTAGATAACTCAATCATGTGTTCAACAACACTCTCTTTTTCAGTACCACAAAAGGGCGTTTTCTCAACAATAGCTATATGAGATAAATCAAGAGAAAAATCATAATCTTTATCCTTAATGTTTATAGGAGATGTGGAAAACTTAGGATCAGGAGACAGTTTATATCTAACAGCATGTTCTGCAAGCAACTTTTTAATTTTTCTTGCATCAGTAGTAGCATTGCATTTTTCAATAAAATCATCATTAAGCTCCACATAATCTTCATCAGGATCATCACTAAAATAATCAAGTTCAGGTGAATTAATAGGTGTAGTAGCATTAGGAGTTTCAGTATTTTCAATTTGTCTAGACCTAGCAATCGTAGCATTTAGAAAGGATCCCAATGAACCACTATCATCAAGCACAGCAGAAATATTATCAATATTATGAGAGTTTTCAGATTCAGCAGAAGTACCCGCATGTGAAGCATGTGGCGGTGAAACAAGTTTATCAATCACAGATGGTGAATCAAGTGTAGCGGAGGTATTCAGAATTGTACCTTTTCTTGTAGTGGATGGTAATATGGCGACCTTAGTATCGCGAGGTTTACCCATGATGGAGAATTTGCAGCGAACAATATTAATCCAAGTGAACTTCCAAATAAAGCTATGCTCCCCGGCAACGGCGCCAGAAAATAGTCTTGATGACCCACAAGTATAGGGGATCGCAACAGTCTTCGAGGGTAGTATAACCCAATTTATTGATTCGACACAAGGGGAGACAAAGAATACTTGAAAGCCTTAACAGTGGAGTTGTCAATTCAGCTGCACCTGGAAACAGACTTACTCGCAAGGGTTTATCAGTAGTAACAGTTTTATAGTAGTAGCAGTAGTGAAATAACAGCAGCAGAGTAACAAAGACAGCAGTAGTGATTTTAGTAAACAGCAGGATTAAAATACTGTAGGCACGGGGACGGATGACGGGCGTTGCATGGATGAGAGAAACTCATGTAACAATCATAGCAGGGCATTTGCAGATAATAATAAAACGGTGTCCAAGTACAAAGCAATCAATAGGCATGTGTTCCATATATAGTCGTGCGTGCTCGCAATGAGAAACTTGCACAACATCTTTTGTCCTACCAGCCGGTGGCAGCCGGGCCTCAAGGGAAACTACTGGATATTAAGGTACTCCTTTTAATAGAGTACCGGAGCAAAGCATTAACACTCCGTGAACACATGTGATCCTCACATCACTACCATCCCCTCCGGTTGTCCCAATTCTTGTCACTTCGGGGCCATTGGTTCCGGACAGCGACATGTGTATACAACTTATAGGTAAGACCATAAACAATGAATATCTTGATGAAACAATAACATGTTCAGATCTGAGATCATGGCACTCGGGCCCTAGTGACAAGCATTAAGCATAACAAGTTGCAACAATATCATCAAAGTACCAATTACGGACACTAGGCACTATGCCCTAACAATCTTATGCTATTACATGACCAATCTCATCCAATCCCTACCATCCCCTTCGG
This sequence comes from Lolium perenne, assembly GCF_019359855.2. Lineage (NCBI taxonomy): Eukaryota > Viridiplantae > Streptophyta > Magnoliopsida > Poales > Poaceae > Lolium > Lolium perenne. The sequence continues at coordinate 117,310,997 of NC_067244.2, read as the reverse complement.
CCTACAGCGGGGGAATTACTCACACATGGATGGGGGAAACATGGCTGGTTGATGTAGAGGCGTTGGCGGTGATGGCGGCGATGATCTCCTCCAATTCCCCGTCCCGGCGGAGTGCCAGAACGGAGACTTCTGGCTCCCGCGACGGAGTTTCGCGATGTGGCGGCGTTCTGGAGGGTTTCTGGCGACTTCGACTTCTTCCCGTGCGTTTTTAGGTCGAGGCCGATAAATAGTCCAAAGGAGGGCGTCGGAGGCCGGCCGAGGGGGCCACACCACATGGCCGCGCGGCCCCCCCGGGCCGCGCCGCCTATGGTGTGGGGCCCTCGGGCCTCCACCCGAGTTGTCCTTCCGGCTCCGTCGCTTTTACGGGAAAATAGGGCCTTCTGCATAAATTCCGAGGATTTTGCCGAAAGTTGGATTTCTGCACAAAAACGAGACACCAGAACAGTTCTGCTGAAAACAGCGTTAGTCCGTGTTAGTTGCATCCAAAATACACAAATTAGAGGCAAAACAATAGCAAAAGTGTTCGGGAAAGTAGATATGTTTTGGACGTATCAACGAGGGACTGGACGGTGGCGGCGGCCGATGCGCCGGCTGCTACGTTGGAAGCAGCAACAGGGGCCTGGACGGGGGCGGCGGCCGATCCGCCGGCTGCTACGTTGGAAGCAGGGACAGGGGCCTGGACGGGGGCGGCGGCCGATCCGCCGGCTGCTACGTTGGAAGCAGCGACAGGGGCCTGGACGGGGGCGGCGGCCGATGCGCCGGCTGCTACGTTGGAAGCAGCGACAGGGGCCTGGACGGGGGCAGCGGCTGATGTGCCGACAATGGGCATCTCATTCTTCTCCATCGCCGGCAGTTTTCTTCGGGGTTTTTTCTTCGGTTGTGGAGAAGATGATGGGACAGGAGAGGCGGTTGCAGTGAGCCAGTGAGAACGTGCATCGAGGGAGAGAAAGAGGGGCTCTATAAAGACGAAGGTGGCGTGTACCGCAACACGCGTCCGCTATGCACGGCTGCAGCGTGCACCGCTACACGAGTCTAACCCTGGGACGTTTGGTGTACTCAGTTATAACCTCAGGCCTTATACAGAAATTTTATCTGTACTCAGTTTTCCCCTCGAGGACTTAGACCGGCAAGTGCAATATACTCAGTTTTACCCTCAAGTAGCTGGTCAACAGAGAGTCAACAAATGAGATTAACATAGCTAATTGAGTCATTTCATGCGCAAAAAAATCCAAAAAAATAAAAACATAGTGGCAACTACTCATGGAGTCTTCCTACGCAACCTGCCACCTAGAAAACCTTAACAAACATATATAAATCAAGTTTTACCACAAATTGCCACTTCTCAGAATCACTAGTGTAGCTATGAAGATGATTGGTTTTCCACCCAAACCCCTTTGCAAAACATCTTTCCCAAAACATAGTTTGTCTAAATGATGCCATAATTGTCACACTCATGTATATTTGAATTGCAAATAATTTGATGTAGCCCAATATGAATTATATTGTACAAAACACACATTTTTCATTTTGTAATTCTTTTGTTTGAATCCCTTAGTCTATTTACCATTTATGTGCCCTTGGATTCTTAGTACTACTCAGTTTTGCCCTCAAGTACTGTCACAAATGCTCTGAGAAGCCCAAACTTATCCTGATTGGTTGAGCCGTTGTCACACGGATCGACTCCACGAACCGTTGATCCACTGATCTAACGGGCAGTATACCCCTATCCGTCTCTTCGTGGCAACCTCTCTCTCTCTCTCTCTCTCTCTCTCTTCGTGGCCACCCCTCTCTCTCTCTGTCGGTGGAGAATGCCCACCCCTCTATTTATGTGCAATAACGAGTTTGCCACTTAATATAGTTTGGGATATAGTATTGGTATAAACATGAGGCATACATATTTGCGGATTTCGGTGATTGCATTATTTGTCACCCCTCTAACAATTATCAACTATCTTTAGCTGTCCTTTTCTTTTAGGGAATATAGTTTGGGATATAGTATTGGTATTTTGAAACGGCCTAAAAGTGGTATAATTTTGTTATAAACATGAGGCATACATATTTGCGGATTTCGGTGATTGCTATCAACTATCTTTAGCTGTCCTTTTCTTTTAGGGAATATAGTTTGGGATATAGTATTGGTATTTTGAAACGGCCTAAAAGTGGTATAATTTTGTTATAAACATGAGGCATACATATTTGCGGATTTCGGTGATTGCATTATTTGTCACCCCTCTAACAATTATCAACTATCTTTAGCTGTCCTTTTCTTTTAGGGAATATAGTTTGGGATATTGTATTGGTATTTTGAAGGGACCCTATTTTGAAAGGGATCCCATTTTGAAACGGCCTAAAAGTGGTATAATTTTGTTATAAACATGAGGCATACATATTTGCGGATTTCGGTGATTGCATTATTTGTCACCCCTCTAACAATTATCAACTATCTTTAGCTGTCCTTTTCTTTTAGGGAATATAGTTTGGGATATGGTATTGGTATTTTGAAACGGCCTAAAAGTGGTATAATTTTGGTATAAACACGAGGCATACATATTTGCGGATTTCGGTGATTGCATTATTTGTCACCCCTCTAACAATTATCAACTATCTTTAGCTTTCCTTTTCTTTTAGGGAATATAGTTGGTAATTTCGTGAATGCACACACTAACTTTGAAAACAACTACAAGTACATGTAATCGAATAATGGATTTGTAAGGTATCCCTTGTAACAACTTCTAGCGCCTGGAGAGCAATGATAAGAATCCGATCATAATTATACAACAAAAAAACCAGCCATCGTGTTAGCTTGCTTCTTCAACTCGATCAGCTGCCTTAATCGCTTGTTCATTTTCTTCGCTTCTCCCTTCACTTCCACCAGTTCTGCATTGGGAGCATTAGGCATAATCGAACGGCTCCTCTCTCCGCCGCATTCTCTACAAAGAAGTCCCCCTCCCAAATTGCGCCCCAATAGCGCCAATTGATTCCTCGCAACCGAAGCCTCTGAACGTACACATCGATCCACTCGAAATGCCTGCATTTCTTCAAGATCTGAAAACAACAACGTGAACCCTAAATCCCAAATTCGAGGGAATAACAAGAAAATCGAGAGAAAACAGAGAAATTGGAGCGAGATCTAACCTTATCCCCCTCTCTATATGGCAAGCTTTCGCATGCAACGAACTCACGTCCACGGTTGCCGTTCTCGTCCGTCTTACAGATCGACCGCTTCAGAGGCTCCTGGCGTGGGCAGTCAGGGCATCTTGTCAAAGGCACGGGTCCATACTGCGGCCATGAAGAACGGGAGGTCGAAGAGAAACTAGACATCACCCGCCTACCGGAGAAGGGCTGCCGCTGGCGGAGAAGAAGAACAATGGGGCGCGGAGAAAGAAAGGGGAAGCAATGGCACGGGCACGGGCGCGGGGCTGGCTCGGGCTCCCATTTTGCAACGGTCACCTGGGTAAGCTGTGGGTCCGGCGCGCTAACGTGGACAAGTTGTGGGTCCCACGATGATCTGGATAAGTGGAGACGTGTCCACTGCGGGGCACCAACAGCGGCCCCACTTGCCAGCACCAACCAACGTCAACTAAACGGGATTCCTTCCGTCCGAGCTCTTTCTGCGGGTTACAGACAAGGGCTTGGGGAAAACTGAGGAAAAACTAAGGAGCTGGGGAAAACTGAGTACAACTAAGGACCCGAGGGCACGAAAATAGAAATCCCAAAATATAATGGCATTAATATTTTAACTCATCATTGACCCAACAAGGTTTGGATACATCTCTCGGATACTTCATCATCACTATGATACTCCAAGAAACGTGAGTTGTAGAACAATTTCATAACTCTCTTAGATGTTCGCTAAAACTAGTAATTCAAATATTTCCACTATGATCCAATCATAGATATTTGACTTTTCTATTACGATGATTTCCACTTCATGCTGAAATTTATTTGAATCTATTCAAATGTTTCAAACTTCTTCCTTATCGAATATATCCACATATATATACTCAATTCATTGTTTGAAGTTTTCATGAATTAGAAGAATCTCCCGCACACAACTATGCCCAGTGAACCATATACATCATCATGTATGTTTCCACTAAGTTAGTTGCCCGTTCAAAACTTGGCCTATGAACGGTATTTCAGTCATTCCTTTTAGAAGAGATTTGCAAGCGCCAAAATGATTCATAAATCAAATGACTCCAAAAATCCATTTGCATGGAGTTTCTTCATGCGTTCCTTTCCAACATGACATAAATGGCGGTTCCACAAATAAGTGGAATTTAAATCATTTGCCTTACGGCATTTTAGCGTCAGTGTTATGTATGTGTGTTTCACCATTAAAATTTATAATAACTTATCCATCGTACATGGAGTAATGTCATAATTTGAACAACTCATTGTTTTTATTTGACAAGAGCAAAATAACAATTATTAAGTTCTTTATTATAAATTCTAAGGGCTAGATAGAATGCCAACGATGAACATAATAACACTTTATTTTTGTTCCAGACGTGCATTCCTATCATATTCCTTGTCAGTCACTTAGGCCATTGTATTCTTGTATTGCGTTGTTTTGTATGACACTCCATACCAACCAATATGGTACAAATACCCAAGAATTTCATTGTGTGACCATACGAGGAATACAACCATAACATGTATATCATTTATATACACCTGAGCTAGACTTTCTAGTCTTTTCTTTCTTTCTGCCAATAAACTTTTGTAGTTTCTCATTTAGCTTTCCTCTTTATTCAGAAAAACACTTCAACATCAATAACTTCTAGGTTTGTTGATCAAATACCAATAACCTTGAGGTTCTTACTTTGAAGTTGATCATCATATGACAACTGTTCCGGATTTCACTATTAGTAACCTTTTAATATGATGAACAATTTCACTCATAATTTTATCCATCATATCATGACGACTTTTCGAGACCATGTCTGTACATGCTAGGCTCGTAAAGTATAACCTTAGTATTCACATGTGCAAATCTGGCTTGCACCCGTTGTATGCACACGTAGAATCTATAACACCCGATCATCACGTGATGCTTCGAAACGACGAGTCTTAGCAACGGTGTATACTAAGGACGATCACTTCATGGATATGCGAATATTATTAGTGCCCCAATAGTTGGAGGATTGGGACGCCTTGCGTCTTCAACCTTCGTACATTCCCATAAAACTTATGAGTTTATGTAGTCTCACCAAATTATATTCTATCATCTTGCAATAAGGTCTTAGATATCACATATATCTCATACCTTGATTATTTCTGAAAACTAAATTTTCAGCTCCTTACTTTTCAAACAGATTTGAACTTCAAGTTTCACGGAGACAAGATAACTTTAGGTACTAATTGAAACTATAGCTATTTGAATCATCAATGTGAGGTTTACTAAAAGTTTGCAATAGGACTTAATCATTTCTTGATTCTTTAACAATACGGTACCAATCCGTAAAGTTTCTTGTCAGACTTAACAGTATTTCTATCTCAATTATAAGACTAGCGCATGGTAGAAAACGGATGCCAATACTACAAAATTAATTCAAAATACTACTCAGACTATGTTCATGATAATTAGTTCATGTTTTAATCTAATTACTAATGAACTCCCAATTAATACAACATCCCTCATAGTTGTTAAGTGGTACACGATCCACATTCACTACACCAAAACCGATCATCACGTGAGATGATGTAGCTTCAATGGTGAACATCAACATGTTGATCATATCATCCATATGACTCGTGTTCAACCTTTCGGTTTCCGTTGTCCCGAGGCCATGTCTGTACATGCTAGGCTTGTCAAGCAAACCCAAGTATTCCGCGTGTGCAACATGGCTTACACCCGTTGTATGTGAACGTTGAGTCTATCACATCCGATCATCACGAGATGCTTCGAAACGACGAACTGTACAGCGGTGCATACGAGGGGAGAACACTTTATTATCTTGATATTAATGTGAGGGATCATCTTATAATGCTACCATCGCAATCTAAGCAAAATAAGATGCATAAAAGTATTAACATCACATGCAGTTCATATGTGATATGATATGGCCCTTTTGTCTTTGCGCCTTTGATCTTCATCTCCAAAGCACGGACATGATCTCCATCATCTTCGGGCATGATCTCCATCATCGTCGGCGTAGCATCAAGGTCAATGGCGCCGTCCTCATGATTGTCCTCCATGTAGCAACTATTACAACTACTTTGAAATACTACTCAACATGAAATTTAAAGACAACCATAAGGCTCCTGCCGGTTGCCACAATACAATAATGATCATCTCATACATATTCATAATCACATTATGGCCATATCACATCACCAAACCCTGCAAAAACAAGTTAGACGTCTCTAATTTGGTTTGCATATTTTACGTGGTTTAGGGTTTTCGAGAGAGATCTAATCTACCTACGAACATGAACCACAACGGTGATACTAATGTTGTCAATAGAAGAGTAAATTGAATCTTCACTATAGTAGGAGAGACAGACACCCGCAAAGCCTCTTATGCAATACAAGTTGCATGTCGAACGAGGAACAAGTCTCATGAACGCGGTCATGTAAAGTTAGTCCGAGCCGCTTCATCCCACTATGCCACAAAGATGCAAAGTACTCAAACTAAAGACAACAAGAGCATCAACGCCCACAAAACCATTGTGTTCTACTCGTGCAACCATCTATGCATAGACACGGCTCTGATACCACTGAAGGGATTCGTTACATAGAAAACAAAAATTTTCCTACCGCGAACACGCAATCCAAGCCAAGATGCGATCTAGAAGACGGTAGCAACGAGGGGATTATCGAGTATCACCCTTGAAGAGATTCCAAAGCCTACAAGATGAGGCTCTTGTTGCTGCGGTAGACGTTCACTTGCCGCTTGCAAAAGCGCATAGAAGATCTTGATCACGGCGCCACGAACGGGCAGCACCTCCGTACTCGGTCACACGTTCGGTTGTTGATGAAGACGACGTCCACCTCCCCGTTCCAGCGGGCAGCGGAAGTAGTAGCTCCTCTTGAATCCGGCAGTACGACGGCGTGGTGTCGGTGGTGGTGGAGAAACCCGGCGGAGCTTTGCTAAGCGTGCGGGATGTGGTGGAGGAGAGAGGGCCGCTAGGGTTTGGGAGAGGGGGGCGCCGGCCACTAGGGGGTGCGGCCACCTTGTGGTGTTGGGGTGGCCGGCCCCCTCCCCTTGGCCCTCATTATATAGGTGGAACACCCAAGAGTTGGTCTACAAGTCTTCGAATAAGACCCCAAACCAAAACCTTCCATATGACATGAAACATACCCAAGCTAGGACTCCCACTAGAGGTGGGATTCCCACCTTCCCTTGGGAGGGGGTGGCCGGCCACCATAGGTGGAGTCCACTTGGGACTCCACCCCCTAGGGTTGGCCGGCCATGGTGGTGGAGTCCCTTCGGGACTCCGCCTTCCAAAGTGACTTTCTTCCGGAATATTCTAGAACCTTCTAGCACCTTCCATAAATGCACCGGATCATTTTCAAACTCATAAAATGACTTTCTATATATGAATCTTATTCTCCGGACCATTCCGGAACTCCTCGTGATGTCCGGGATCTCATCCGGGACTTCGAACAAATCTTCGAACTCCATTCCATATTCAAGTTCTACCATTTCAACATCAAACCTTAAGTGTGTCACCCTACGGTTCGCGAACTATGCGGACATGGTTGAGTACTCTCTCCGACTAATAACCAATAGCGAGATCTGGAGATCCATAATGGCTCCCACATATTCAACGATGACTTTAGTGATCGAATGAACCATTTACATACGATACCAATTCCCTTTGTCACGCGATATTTTACTTGTCCGAGGTTTGATCATCGGTATCACTTTATACCTTGTTCAACCTCGTCTCCTGACAAGTACTTTTTACTCGTACCGTGGTATGTGGTCTCTTATGAACTTATTCATATGCTTGCAAGACATTAGATGACATTCCACCGAGAGGGCCCAGAGTATATCTATCCGTCATCAGGATGGACAAATCCCACTATTGATCCATATGCCTCAACTCATACTTTCCGGATACTTAATCCCACCTTTATAACCACCCATTTACGCAGTGACGTTTGATGTAATCAAAGTACCTTTCCGGTATAAGTGATTTACATGATCTCATGGTCATAAGGACTAGGTAACTATGTATCAAAAGCTTATAGCAAATAACTTAATGACGTGATCTTATGCTACGCTTAATTGGGTGTGTCCATTACATCATTCATATAATGACATAACCTTGTTATTAATAACATCCAATATTCATGATCATGAAACCATGATCATCTATTAATCAACAAGCTAGTTATACAAGAGGCTTACTAGGGACTCTTTGTTGTTCACATAACACACATGTATCAATGTTTCAGTTAATACAATTATAGCATGGTATGTAAACATTATCATAAACACAAAGATATATTATAATAACCTTTTTATTATTGCCTCTTGGGCATATCTCCAACATATATTAGCATCCAATCCTTAAAACCGCTTTCTTTTACATATGCAAGCCCTCTAAATCTTTCCCAAGAATTTACTAGTAATTCATTTTTAGTTTGCTTAATGGAAGTAATGATTTCTCTAATATGGCTTACTATTTCAGAAGATCCGAATCTTTCTACAAAGGGAGCTTTAAAATTAAACCAAGAGCTAAAGTTCCCAGGTGGTCATTTTTAAATCCAATCTAAAGCTTTACCACCAAGAGAGTAAGGAAAAAGTTTAACTTTGATTATATTATTATTTGTGTTCCTCACTTTAAGGGTTTTGCACTTTTCACTGAATCTTTTTAAATGCTCCATATGGCAATCATCGGGTCTTCCATAAAAGTTATGTTCATAAATGACTTTTACTACTTTAGGATCAATTTCAAAAGACTCAATAGGTATATCATTATCTTGAGAAAAAATTCACACTAAAAGGCCAATAAGTCCTTCTTTCCATGATTTTCAGACGATAATTACTACTAATTTTTATGTATTTTCAATTTTTATGAAAAAGAACTAACAAGCAAAAACTAAAAAAAGGAAACAAAGACTCAAAACAAGACAAATAAAATACGGTGCAAAATATAAAAGAGATAAGAGAGCTCACAACGGTGTTACCTCCCCAAGCTTTGGTCAGACGCAGTTGTAAGAAGATTCTTGTTGGGAATACCTCTCACACAGCAACCACTACGATGTAACTCCTTTCAGTTCCCCGACAACGTCGCCAACAAATGTCTATCAGTTCCCGTGGGAATTGCTTGGAGCTTCTCACGCAACAACCACTGTAATGCAACTCTTTTCAGCTCCCCGGCAACAACATCAGAAAATGTCTTGATGACGTTGGGACTCCAAATGCAGAGCGTTGTGTGTCAGCAGAGTATTTTTCCCACAAAAGTGACTCGAGGGTTTATATCAAAATCTCGGGGAACTGGACAAAGAGTATTCTCTTCTCCCTTCTTTTAGCAATCATGCAAGTAAAATAAATGCCTTGTGTCCCCAACTCCACCGTGTGGTTGTCAAGCACAAGGTTTCATGTAAGTAAATGAAACACAAGTAAAAATAAAACAAGTAAAACTAGACTAGATAAAATAACTAAGTTAAAAATTGTAAATGGGTTGATTGTTTCTGGTGTTTTGGATGCAAATAAGAAAAGTAAATATTTTTTTGTATTTTCGGATTAAAATAGTGCAGCAAATTGAAAACAAGGTAAAGGCAATATAAAGGTGTTACTTATGATAAAAAGTGGACCAAGATTCATGGGTTCACTTGACTATTCTCTCTTTAAGTTGTAGTGAATAAATAGTAATTCATCAATGAGATACGAGGGTGCAAATAATAGTATGCGTAAGATCAGAATTAATATGGGCATCACGTCCTAACATAGAGATGATGCAACACATCTCTCTTATACTCCACAACAAAGGAAAAACTCCATGCAATGTTGTATTAAGAATTAATAGAGCATAGCCATAAGTACTTTGACATGATGTTTGAATATCAAATATGCTAGCTTGAACAAACAAGATTATCCCTACTGTCATGTGATGAACATAGCACATGCATTCACTTTATCCCTAGTGAGGCAACAAAGGAAAATGCAAAGCCATTATAGATCATGAAAATATTAATTTTCACTATCCAATCACTAAAACCATGCTACTCCATCTAATATACACATCACCCACACACGCTCTTACATAGATGTTGGATCAGAACAAATACTTAAGAACATGGTACATAATATGTATCTATCAATACATCTTTCACATAATATGATAAGATCTAATAGCACAATATCATAGAATAAGGATCCACCACATAGGTATTACAAATATGACCATAATCATATGAGGTAGCTCATATGGCACTAAGAACTATGAGGAACATGAGAGAAATAGATCAACCTACTGCCACAAACCCAGGGATCTCCACCTTCTCCAACGTCTTCATCATCATCACCATGATCAAGGGAGAGTAGTCCACCTCTGCAACAGCCTCCATTTTCGCGTTTCTGTGTTTGTGTGTCTCTCTCCTCCCGATAACCCTTCAGGGCCATATATATAGTGATTTTTAGGTCGAAATACGTCGGTGGGCGAAAAGATCACGCGGTTTCAACGACCGACGATCGAAAGAGGCTGGGTGGCGTGCCCTACATGTTTGGGCGCACCAACTATTCTCTTTTGGGCCTCAGGCCTCTCTAGGTGTGGTTCCAAGGCCCAAGGTGCTTCTACCGATGAAAAAATGATGCTCCAAAATTTTTAGATCAATTTGACTCCGTATAGATCTCTGAAAGTGAGAAATGCACAAAATAGAGTTTTCCTATTCTACAGGGTTATAAACCAAATAAAGGGGATTATTGGTAAATCCCCATAAATCAATGTAAAACATGGTATTATCATCACATATGTTGTAAATATGTGGGAATTCAATATGATAAAGGACAAAATTCATGTATGCACTTTACATGCATCAAGAAGCCATCACGTCCATCGAACCGCCGAGCAATCTTTAGGGTAAATATCCGGATAAACTTATGTCGTCGACGCCACCATGATGCCAGATAGCGCCACCTCCATATGCGCGTCCACCGTTGCACGCTGGTCGTCGAGACTCCGCTGCACCATGCCACATCGCTGCGTGATCGGTGCCATGGCCAGACACGTCGTCCTAAGGCGCCTACTCAAGATCCACCGCGGCAACCACGCCTCCAAGCCACAGTGGAGGGACGTTCCACCGCCGTCATCATCCTCCCGCACGGGCTTTGCCCAGCTGGATCCGGCGGCGATGAGAGGGTAGATGGGCTAGGTTAGGGGGAGGGGCAGCTTCTCACGTTGTTTTTGGAAAATGGTGTCCACGTAGACCCATGTTCCACTAGCTATTTTTAGTGTTTGCTAATTTTGAGTGTTGTCATCCTTTGATTTTTATGTACAAATTCGAAATTCTGTCAGGGTCTACATGGTTTTGCCGTACGTGTATTATTTCACAACGGTGGACTTGGATTGATGATTGACTTGGAGGAGATTTCGAAAGTTCAGAGCATAACGTCCGGTGCGCCTGCAGCAGGAGACGGCTGCATCGCCACTTTCATCTGCTTCTCCCCGCCCCCGTCAACGACGTGGGTGACCTCGGCATTATACACGTACATCCGGCACACGGCGAAGAAGACGACGAGGTTGGCGCAGTTGAGCACCGCGAAGAAGGCGAAGTAGAGGTCCAGGCGCGAGGCGTTAAGGTTGTTCTGGATCCACCCTCCCTGCCCGTGCCGCCCCGTGATGTGCGCCACCGTCGACAGCAGGAGGCTGCTGAGGAAGTTCCCGATGCCGAGGCTGGTCATGGAGTAGGAGGTGCCGAGGCTCTTCATCCCCTCCGGCGCCTGATCGTAGAAGAACTCGATCTTGGCCACCTCCAGGAAGGCGTCGGCGACGCCCATGAGCACGAACTGCGGGAGCAGCACGAAGATGGAGAGCGGGATGGTCTTGCCGACCTTGCTGTCGAACACGCCGTTCTCGTGCGCCACGTTCAGTCGGTACCGGTCTGTCACCGACGCGATGGCCATGATCACGATGTGGAAGACGAGCCCGACGCCCATCCGCTGGAGCAGCGAGATGCCCCGAGGGTTCCCGGTGAGCCGGCGCATGAAGGGCACGAAGAGTCGGTCGTAGAGCACGACGGAGACGAGCATGGAGATGGTGACGAACCCCTGCAGGCTCGCCGGCGGGATCTCGAAGCCGTGGGCGCCCACGTGCCGATCCAGCGTCGTGCCCTGCTTCACGAACAGCGTGTTGATCTGCGCCAGCATCGCGCTCGGCACGAACGTGATGCCTAGCACGGGCAGCATCTTGAGCATCTGCTTCGTCTGCTCCACCTGCGTCACCGTGCTCAGCGACCACCGCGACGTGCTCCCGCCGGTCCTCACCGCCGCTTTGCTCAGCACGCTGCAGTCCCAAGCAATTAACGCGAAAGAACATCAATTAGTTAACGCGACTGGCCGAACACATGCGCATCATCAAGTGAGATGAGAATTGATCAAATCTAGTTTAGAGTTGCATGATCGAGCACCTAAAGTTGGGTGTGTACGGCAACGGGGACGTCTTTTTCTTGGCGTACTGCTCGGGGTCGATCTCGTGCAGGTCTCTTGGGTCCACGGGCGAGGGGACGCGGCACTTGCGGACGGCCGCGACGATCACCCCAGCCATCTTGGCGAACGAGCTCTCGGAGGTGGGCTTGTGGCGGTAAAAGGGCGTGCCGGCGGTGAAGATGGCGATGGAGACGGCGAGGCCGACAGTGGGGAGCGCGTAGCCGACGGTCCAGCCGATCTTGTCCTGGATGTAGACGAGGACCGTGTTGGCGAAGAGCGTGCCAAAGAAGATGCTGAACATCCACCAGTTGAAGAAGGAGAGCTTCTGCCGGCGCTCACGCGGCTCGTGCTCGTCGAACTGGTCGGCGCCGATGGTAGAGATATTCGGCTTGGTTCCGCCCGTGCCTACGGCGAGGATGTACAGGGCAAGGAAGAAGACGCCCAGCTGCACATTCGTCGCCTTCTGGTCACAGTTCAGGTCGGCTGTGCCAACGCCGCATTTCGCCGGCTTCAGCGACGGCAGCGACACGGCCATGGTCAGCAGGATCATTCCCTGCGTGAAACATTAGCGGGTGATGAGGATGACCGTGAGTACACAGGAACGAATCATTTAGGCTAAAAGGCCACTTAATTGAACGAATTCATCGGTTTCTTCGACAATCAATACTGTATATATTTAATTTAAAGTAGCAAAAAGTACATGATATAAATACATATAAGTTGTCTCCAGCAATTACAAAATAAAGTTTAAATAGCAAAATTTTAGGGTCTTCAAATTCTTTCTTCTTCTATGACATAATCCTGTACTTTTTTAAGGCATCCGAAAGCAAAAATATCGAACCACAAATCTGTAAATACCAACAAATAGTTTCCATAATTTAAATTTAAGCCACAATGCCAACCCTACGTGTACGTGCAATCATTAAAGTAGTCAATCAATATTGACAAGATTACAAACACCAGTATGCCAGAGCAAAATAACCGGGCAGCCTTGTCAACATCGCTGGAGAGCCGAGAGTACGAATAACCATTGTCGAGAACGTAGGGGAAATATTGCGAGGACAACCACATTGCGACAACCATGGGAAAGATCAAAAATAGATCTGGTGAAGCAAGTTCTGATGATCCATTCCTAGAAATACCGTGATCTTCCAACACTACCATTTATGTTAACAAGGAGATCTCATTGTCGAACAAGAAGCTAAAGATCATTTATTTTATTGTAGACGCTGTCATCTCCATTGAGGCGGATGCCAAAAAGAAGATGACTACAAATTCCTAAAAAATACAATTTTTACTAAAAACACCACACATGGATCAGGTCTCCACCTCCCTGACCCAGACGAGATCGGCCGAGGGAGACGAAACCGATCTATAGAGGAGGCAGAGTTTGAGGACGGCGGCAGTTGTATTTCGAGGTTCCTGGCTGAAATGGACTCATCGTTTTTTTAGGGAGAAACGAATTCACCTGCTCGGGCATCTTAGATTCTGACATTCTGAATTAACCAAGAGTATGACCATCAAAAAAAAAAATTTCTCAGCGCGTTGGCATTCGTGGGCTAAATATTTTCTTATCTTTCGGTACCGCGGCCTAGGTAAACGTACTCTAGGGGCGGGGTTTCGTGAACTGCTATAGGCCAACCTGGTCGGCGCGTGCGGGGTGCCGCACACCCCCAGCGACCAGGTCGGGTAGTTTGGGCAGCGGCCCATTAGCTCAGGTACGATTTTTTTTTCTTTTTTTTCTTCTTCTCTTTCTTCTGTTTTTTTCTGTTATTAATATTTTTCTTTTTCAAAATCTAATTTTTTATGAAATTAATTTTCAAGATTTTTTTCAAAATATGAACATTTTCAAATTGAACAGTTTTAAAATTTGAATGATTTTATATTTTGAATATTTTTCAAAAATTATATTTTTTAAAATTTGAACATTTTTCACGTTTGAACGGTTTTTTAATTTGAACGGTTTTTAAATTTGAACATTTTTCATGTTTGAACAATTTTCAAGTTTGAACGATTTTTAAATTTGAATGGTTTTTAAATTTGAACATTTTTCATGTTTGAACGATTTTTAAATTTAAATGGTTTTCAGATTTTGAAAGATTTTTTATATTTGAACATTTTTTAAATTAATTTTTTTAAAATATTTCTATTTTTCGAATCTGAAAAGGCTGAGGTTCCCCCGGGGGAACAGCGTTCTGATCCCCCGGCTCCTCCGTGTACCACGCGTGAAAGAAAAAAAAGGCCCACCACGACACCAGCTCACGTCCCCAACCACCCAAATCTTATCCTATCGCAACGTTCTCCCGTCGTCTTCCTTCCTGGACCTCCACCTCCCGACGCACGAGCTCCTGCCGCGGGGCGTCGGCCTCCGCCTCCACGACCAGACGCGAGCTCGCCTACCGCCGCCGGCCTCCGCCTACGCGAGTCGCGGAAGCTGACCTACCGCCGCCGGCCTCCGCCTCCATGGGCTGCGGAAGCTCCCCAAGGATGCGCCTCCGCTCCCGGCGCCGCCCACCTCGCGCCCGGCGGGCATCCGGCGCGGCCATCCCCGGCCCTCCTCCTCTCCCGCGCCGCCCCAGAGCTCTATCCATGGTGGCCTCCCTCCCCTCCTCTCCTCCCGCGCCGCCCAGAGCGCCATCCAAGGAGGCGACGCCCACTCGATCTCCGGTGCAGGATCCCGCTACCCCCTGGCGTGTGCCCATCACGCTGTTTGAAGGGAGCTCCCCACGCCCTGCCCTCATCGCTGGTCAACGGGAACCTCTCCCCTCGCCATAGGATTTTTATTTTTTTCGCTACAATTGTTCAGCGGTTATGCTAATATCGAACAATTTGTTTGCTACAACCTTTTTTGCAGCATCGCTTTTGTGGATTTCATTTCCACGAGTAGGTCTTTGCTACATACCAATATTTTAATTGCTACTTTGGTTTTGTGGTTTCGCTACAATATTCTATTTTGTTGCTACAATCTCTCCGGCGAGAATCCATTGAAATTAGGATTTGCTATTTTTGTTATAGGTGTTTGCTACAATAGTATATTTTTCTGCTACAAATTCTCCGGCGGGTCTCCGGCGAGTCTCCTACGAGGTTGCTTTTGCTACAATAACAAAAAAAGGTTGCTACAATCTTTGTGTGTTTTTGCTACTATAGCATATATTATTTGCTACTAAGTCCCCGGTGAGGTTTCTGGTCGGTCTTCAGCGACATCTCCGGCGAGTCTCCGGCGAGACTCCGGCGAGTCTCCGGCGAGACTCCGGCGAGTCTCCGGCGAGATTCCGGCGAGGTCTGTGTGTTTTAGGTGAAAATAGAGTTTGCTACAATTGAACCGTTTTTTGCTACTTTGGTGCATCATGGTAGCAAAAGTGGGAGAGAGGGCTGGTTGGTTTGATCTGACGGCCGAAAACGTCTCAGATCTGTTGATCGGACGGTTGGGGACCCGGGGGATTAGATTTCTAATCCCCCGGGGGACGCCCAGCGGGGCCGTGCTGAGCGTCCCCCGGGGGATCAAATCCCCGATCCCCCGGGTCCAGAGCCGTCTGATCAAGTTCCCATTGACCGTTTGCGCTTGTCTTTCTCCCCCGACCGTACTCTCCATGCAAGAAAAAAACGCTAACGCAAGGGAACCCACACCGATAAACTCAACGCATGCACAGAACCCACACCGACGCGCACCTACCCACCGCCGCCACGCTCAGAGCTCCGGCGAGAGATCTCGCAGGCTCGCAGCTACGCCGGCCACGGCTCGAAGCACCCCCGTCCGCCGCTTGTAGCATCTCCGGCCAGCGTTAGCAGCACTTCCGCCTGCCGCTCGCAGCATCGTCGCATGCAGCACCACCTCCGTCGCTCCTCCATGAGCCTCGCCCGTCGTCGGAGAAGACGTCACCGAAGCTTCGACGCCCGCTCGCAGCAATGGCGGTGGCGGGTCGCAGCATCGCCGCTGGAGCATCGCCGCCGTATCTTTGCAACAACTCCACCCGCCTTGGCTAGCATCGCCGGCCTCCGTGTGTAGCAGAGCCGGACGGCGTCGGTAGCAGCCCCGTCCGCCGTGTGTAGCAGACCCGACAGGCGTCGGTAGCAGCCCCGGACGCCGTGTTTAGCAGACCCGACCACCGTGTGTAGCATCCCCGGCCGCCGTCGGTAGCAGCCCCGGCCGCCGTGTGTAGCAGACCTGGCCGACGTGGGTAGCAGCCCCGGCCTCCGTGTGTAGCAGACCCAGCCGCCGTCGGTAGCAAACCGCATACCCCCTTGCAGCAGCGCACCAGGTTTGCAGCGCCACCGCCCGCCGCCGTCGCATCCCTGCAGGATTCGGGTGGCTACATGCTGCGACGTCCTCGTAGCATCCATCTCCCCACATGACGTCCCCTCGCAGCAACGGCTCCAGCTGCGTGCAGGTCAGGTGGTGGGGAGGTGCTGCAGACACCGATGGCGGGGAAGACGGTGCAAGCACCAGCAGCGAGCGCCGGTGAGGATCTCGTCATTGACTTGGTGAGAGAAAGTTGCAAGGGAAGGGGAAAAAACTAAGAGGAGAAGCGAGATGGAGCAGTGGGGGGATGGCGTCGCGGCGGCCCTCCGGCAAGAGAGGTGCGGCAGCGGCAGGGCGTTGGGAGAGGGAGGTCTGTGGAAGAAATTCATGGCTGTCTCTCGGATGAAGAGATAATAAACACAAAGGGGAAAACAAGTGGTCGGGAGGTCGTGGGGAGAGGACGACGTGATAAGGTGGGGCCAGCGAAGGACACGCGGCGAGCGTACGAGCCGGGGGACGCGTCGCGTGCGATCCCCCGGGTGATGCAGAGCGTTTTCCATCTGAAAACTAAAAGTAAAAAAAGGAAACAGAAAAAATGAAAGAAAAACGAAAACAGAAAAAAGAAAACAGGAAAAAAAGAAACAGAAAATAAGAAATAAAAAAGAAAAGAAAAATCGCAAAAGGAGGCAGCCCGCACCTAACTGGGCCGGCCCGTACCGCGCGCGGGGTGTGCGGCGCGCGGTACGCCCGCCGACCTGGTCGGTGTATAGGGTTTGCCCGGGGTTTCAACCTCCTTTAAAAAATTCTCTCAAAAAAAAACCTCCTTTAAAAAAACAAATCAGGTGAACATACTCGCACAAAATCCCAATTAAATTTATTTTTGTTCCATAAATTTTCGAAAAATAAATCATGTTCTATAATAGTTTAATTCGACAGTAATTTGTGGATTATATAGACATTTTTCTTTGAATGATTTGAATTATATTTAATTTTCTAGAAACTGTTTCTCTTTCTTTTCACACTCCATTTTTATAAATTAGTTCAAATTCTGAATATTATTGTGCTCCCGGTTTGAAACGTGTGCAAAATCACCTCATCTTACCTATGTTTTTGTTTTGGCCGACTTTGTATAGTAGAGAGTCGCATTTATTTGACAACTAGCAACTTGTAGGATGACTAAAAGGATAGTAGTATCTCAGTCCACCCAGGATTAAACCCCACATTGCGAATTCTCCCCATATCATTAGGTCAGATCATATGTGTTTTGGGAGGTAACACTTCATAGCCATGTTTATATCTGACTTCGTCGACCTTCAAATCCCGCGACTCTAGCGGATACTTTAAAAATATGAGTATGACGCTTAGAAATACGCAAAAAAGTGCGTACTAAAAACTTGTGTTCACTCTAAATCAAACTTACATTCCCGCTACTTCTCAATCTAAGCATATTTCGAACATGCACATAAGAAACGCATAGTTCAGATACGTATATATTAAATCAATACAAACACAAGTTCAGACAAAAGTTCAACACTAAAACAAAAAATAGTTTAACGATAAAACAACATAGTTCAACGATAACTAAAACAAGTGCAAACACAAGTTCATAAAACTTGAGTGTGCTGATCCGAGTGAAGTTCCTTCTTCTACTCCTTTTTTTGCGAACGCGCAAAGCCAAGACTCCCACATTGTAAATTTTACGGGAGGTCAGTTTTTGTGTATACGCAAACTTTTTTTTGTGAGTACGGAGTCTTTTTATTATGTTTTCTAGGCCCCTCTTTTTGGCCCCGTACTTAACAATAGAGTTATTTATATAAGAACATCCCCCATTTTACGTATCTGCTATAGTTCCTCTTAGCCGCTACAATTTTTTTAACAAAAAAGGCCTCAAGAGGCGTGGAAGCTGCAATTAATAAGCGGCAGATAGAAAATTACAAAGAGGCCCATTAGCATCTCTTGCTTTGGGAAACCTAGAATTGAAAGACAATGCCTCAAATTTTACAAAAAGAACCCTAACACGGAATATTTGTAAGCAATTAGGTGCTCGAGGTTCTTCTCTGACGCACGCCAACGACCTTCAGGCGCTGGCCGCGCCGAGATCCGAGAGAAAGATGCTCGTTGTTCTCTCCTTGCCGACGTCGAGCCAAAACCGTCGGCCATCTCCGCTCCTCCGGGGACGAACCACTTGGAAGAGCATCAATAGCGAGCTCCGGCGATTGACTGAAGAAAGCCTCCAGATGGAGGTTGAACTCCTGGAAGAGGGCCGCCAGTCAGCTATGATATGCAGGGGCAAGGCATCAGCGCCAGCACAAGTCCCCTGGTAAAGAGCTCTCCAGAGAAAGACACCAGGCCACCTCCTCCCCTCGCCACCAAGGCCGGCCAGAGGAAGCCACCCCGCATCCGAGCTCCGTAGCAGGACATGGCACCCAAGCAAACTGCTTATTGAAGAAGGCCTCACTGGAGTTATCGACGACGACTAGCTTCCGCCATGAAAGGTTGACGAGGAGCACCTCCAGCAACCGCCGGATGCCGCAACGAATCATCAGAACGAGTAGCCTCGAGAGGAAAGAGGAAACAACCTTATTTTGGAGGATGCCTAGCTCCATCTTCCACTCTGGCCACTACACCCTCCAGAAGAGCATGGCCGAGGGAACAACTTCCGCCTGAAGAGATCTAGCAGCCTACCCCCATTCTCCATCAAGGGTAAACCTAAACGAAGACTAAGCCTACTACTACAACCGGCGCCCTGCCTTTGCCTACTCCAGCCAGCATCGCCGACAAGGGCGGCTCCGGTCTGGCCCGGTGGCGCGGAGGAGAAACCACGCGAGAGAGAGCTTCTGGAGAGAACGAGAGGGGTGGGGAAAGTGTCCCACCACAACTCTCTTAGCCTCCACATGAGTGTCCATACCCTATGTACATGTACGTTATGCTCTGCGTCCGGCGTCCTCTCCGAGCTCACGACCCGATCTGGAATCCTCTCGAAGCCCTCTTCCTATCCCTTGGTGTGTCGTGTAGGGGCTTGGCCTACTGTCTCTGTCGCCGCTCCTGGAGCTTCCACCTTCCCATGGCTGCGACAACGGCCTCCCCGGCCTCGCCGCCCTCTGCCCCCGTGCTTGCTGCTGCTGCTCTTGCTCGCCGCTCGTCCCGACTGCCTCCTGCAGGGAGGTCTCGCAAGGAGAATGGCGACATGGTCATCTCGGGCGCGGCCTTCTCCGAGCCTGCAATGGAGACGCTTCATCCTCCCCTGTCGTGGGTTGGGCAGGCATGGTAGTTGTGCTCACGAGCGTCGCCCCTCCCGCTCGTGGCAGCTGCGGCCCCGACGTCTGACCCAGTACTGGCTGGCGAGCTGTTGCAGCCTCGCCGAGCCCCGTCTTGGTCTTCTCCTGCTGACGATGATGAGGAAGGCGAAGAGGAGCTGGCCCCTAGACGCTTTCGCCTTTTTCGTCTCCGCCATGCCCCTAGTCTGCCCGGTCAAGGTTCGTGGCGGGCCTGTGGAGGCTGCACCTGCGGCCCCTCTGTGTCCTGGTTCAGGCCTTCCGATGCTGCTAGCATCGAGGAGGACGAGGAAGAGCTCACCCCCCACTCACCGCGGTTGGTTGCTAACGACGGTGAGGTCGGTGCAGGGGCGCTACCACGCCATGGTATACTTCTTGGGCGCCCACTGCGGACAAAGACGATGAGGATGACGAAGAGAGACTGGTTTCACAGACGGCGCCGGATACCAAGTCCTTCAATGTTGTTGCTGATGTTGACAAGGTTGATGGAAAGGAGGTGAAGTGTGTGGCGGGCGAGCGTGATGGATGGAAGGAGTTGACGTTGCGGCGCGGTCCGCGCCGCCCGGCTCTGCCAGCCCCGCCAATTGCTCGCCGTCATGTCCCTGCTTGGCTCAATTGTAGATGTTGCAGGTGCATAGCTCCTGGTCAGCGTGTTGGGCTTTTTTTTTGACCCCTTCAGTTGCTCTCGATGCCTTGAGAATGGTCCTCGGGCACGTGACTGTCGTAACGCCGGGCATCTTCTCAGCTTGTTAGCAGGTCCTGTCGCGTCATCTCCACGCTAAGCGAATGCTTCTCATCGGGCCCAGGTTGAGGTCTCACTCCTGTCTGATGTGCCTCGTCGTCGGTCCTAGGCGTCCGTTGTTTCTGCTCCCGTTGGCTCTTTGGCCTCGACGGATATGCGATCCGCTTTGAAGAAGCAAGGTGAATTATTTCAGGAGGTTGTCCGTCCTCTTCACGAGGCTATTGACTCCTTGCACGGCTGGATGCTAGCGATTCAGAGCTTTCTGGAGCGGGTAGAAGCAACATTGGGTAGGCTCTGCCGGACACGTGGCGATCCTCTGGTTCTGCCTGATGGCAAAGTGGGCGCTATCAGAGCGAGCCTTCATGGCTTCTTCTCTCCTCGTGCTAGGACAAGCCTTGGTGATGACAGGCCCGGTCATAAAGATCATGCCTAAGCTCCTGGAGTTGTGTGGTGGTGTGTCTACGCCTCCTTTCGTCGAAGAAGTGAGGCCTAACTCGCACGGGTCCTCAGATATGTATTCTCCGCTATGTCAGGCACTTTGCTTTGAGAAGTGTGGTGATGTTGACGCTGTAGTCTCTCTCTTGCATGAGTCCACCAGGAAGGTGGTTTCTGTTAGTGATAGGGTTGCTAAGTCTTGGATGTTACCAATGGTGCCTAGAGCTGTCGTTATCAGAGAGGTTTCTGATTTTTTCGCTACCTTGGTTGTTACCTTCTCTCGATCCGCAATTGGTTGACGGGTGCCTCCCTCCTCAATATAGCGGTATGTCTTTTTCGGCGCGGCATTGGAGTCTCGTGTTCGAGTGTTTGTTAGTGTCGCTTTGTGGTTTGTCTAGGTGTGTTGGTTGTGTGGGCTTGACCTAGTTGCTGTAGGTTTTCACCCCATTTTCTCATAAAATATAAAATATAGCACCCTCTACTAAATCCCAATTAATAAATGGGGCAAAGTTTTTGTCTCAGTTTTCTAAAAGAAGTTATGCTGTGTGTTTGTTACATGGAAAAGTCCAACCATTGTGTTCGATGCACTCGGATGACTCCGAGCAAGAGGAGTACTCTGAATCTGATAACGTTTTCAATCTGTTCTTTTCGCACACTACTCGAGCCTCGAGCAGCCATTGCAGAACGGCTGGACAGGCGGCTAGTGTGACGCAGAGAGGACAAAGCGACACCGAGGTGAGATGAGAAACTTACGAGGAGGTAGATGACGGAGGCGACCATGAAGGTGCGGTAGCGGCCGAGGTGCGCATCGGCGATGTAGGCGCCGATGATGGGCGTCATCCAGATGGTGCCCACCCAGTTGGTGACGTTGTTGGCGGACAGCACCGTGCCCTGGTGCAGCTGCTTCGTGAGGTACAGCACCAGGTTCGACGAGATGCCGTAGTAGGCCATCCGCTCGAACACCTCGTACACTGCCAAATTAACCAATAAGCACACACGATTCACACAAATATACAGACATTATTTTTCTCCAGAAAAGGCCACCAGATGTGTACTGTCGTTTTATTATGTAAACTGTAAAGAAAATGAATACAGGCTACAACTGATAAGTGGGTGATATGGTTGAAGAGAATTTGGACCATACACGCATCAGTAGGAGTATGAAAGGTATATATAACGATAGAGATAGATAATCAGACTTTCAGAAGGGTTCTGCTTAGCAGATAGCTGAAAGAAGTGATCCTTGTACAAGAAAGAAAGAGATGGCTTGCATATCATTTTGACTTTTTTCTCGTACAGCAGGGACCCGCCATGCGGATCTTCCAGCGCTCATAGATCTTTGACCCACGAGGTAGCCATCACAGAATCAATCAAAAGAGAATAAAAGAAGTTGATCGTGTGAAACAGCTTGAGGTACAAGACAAGATAAAATGCACTGTTCCGCAATATTATCTTCTGAAAGAGACTAGTACACCCGGAATTTATCAGCCAGTTTGGCCAATATAACTCGAAACAAACAACTACTCCAAAACTAAATTAGTTTGCCAAGACATCTTATAATATGGAGTATTAGTGAACAAAAGAAAGTATACTTTTTTTCTTAAACTTAAAAGACAAAGAACTACTTGTAGTACATGTTACGAACTTATCGTCCTTGCCATGAACAACACAAAAACCCTAGCTTGTTGGAATCCTGCTTCCTTCCCAAGAATAGGTCACAGGGGTTGTTGATTAGCACAAGGTTATTTCCAGCCCCTATGTACGAGTCCCACCAGACAAGCCAAACAAGACAACGACTGCTTGCAAACTCTGTTTGGACTATACCACAAAGAAAACGTTTGTTCATGTCTTTGGAAGTGACACAAACGTATTGTGTCCATTTCTTTAGGGACGCATGGACATTGCTGCCTGCTCATACGATGACACAAATCATAACCTACTTCAAGTGACACTGGAAGGATTAGCCACTCATAGTTCACCTCCGGTATGTGCTAAGTCAAAACTTTCAACTTGATGTGAAGCCCTTTATCGAAACATGCTAAGTCAAAGCTAAAACAGGAGTTTTACTGTGCAACATACTAGGAGTGTATGTGCGGTCCGTACGGTTTATTGCACATTAATTTCTCTTCCATTGACTCCTTCAATTTGTGACAACCACCGGTATATATCCATCTACAGTTGCTAAGCTACGGGCCTACGTCAAACTCATTGTGATTGCAATCGTTCTTGCTTGTCAGGCAGTCAGCGTTTGATATATCAGGCCACTCTTACGCAATACTGCCGTTAACACAGTGCACACACAAGTGTACGGAGTACTTGGGAGTGGGATACTGCCACTTAGAGCATCTCCAGCCGTTTGAGGCCCCCGAGCGAAAATCCAGACATAATAAACGCCGGATTGGATGCAAAAAAAAGGCGTGGAGGTAACATTTTCCCAGTCGCACCCCGGCATTCGCCAATCAGCGGCGATAGTTTCAAAAATCGTTTTCCCGCTACACAAAAGCATTGCCAAAGTTCGACGATCGGATCAGCCAGATTCCTTCGAACGAAACATAAACTAGACGATAACAGGCTCATCGACGGTCCCTTCCTGAGCCTCGTCTAGCGCGGCATCGGCCAGCGAAGTATCGGCGGCCGCCGGTGTAGAAGCCGACGAGAAGGTGGAAGGAGAGCCGACCGTACCTTGGGTCGGCCATGGCCTGGGGAATTGGCCAACGCGCGGCTAGGAAAAGTTCATGGAGACCAGCCTCGCCTATTCGTTCGCCGCCGCCGCCACCCTCTTCGCGTTAAGCTTCTTCTCCCTCTCCGCCCTGCCGCGAGTTTCGTTCCGCCGCTGCTCCACATCTTCCGCCCACCTTGCGTTTGTCCAGCCCAGTGGCCGATCTTTTGGCGCCCGCGACTTCCTCGCCTTCGGTGCGCCGTCGGCGGCGATCTTCTTCGGCGCCATGGTGGTCGAAGGGAAAAGGAGGAGCTGCAACTGTGGGGGAATGGCGGTAGCTCCTCCGAAATTCGGCGGAGAAAATGATTCTATGCGGCGCATTTTGGAGAGAAAACGAAATAAATGGAGGGAACTGCCCTTTCTGTCGCTGACACCGCGGGCCCGCTCGACGTTTCGCGCGTTTTTGTTTCGTCCGAAGTCCCCGACCAGGCCTCGGGAAGCCGGGGATGGCCTGGGCTCTCCGGATGGATTAAAGACCAAATCCGGGGGAAAACGAGGAGCCGAGGGCGCTACTGGGCCGAATAGCGCCGTCAGGATGAAAAAATTACTCCCAGAGGTCTCGTCGGAGAGACGGCTGGAGATGCTCTTAAAGGTCTGAATGATGGTTGCCAGTTTTCCTTGTTGAGAAAAATAATACTGCTATCTCTTATTCTCTATTCTCTATAGAAGATATTTAGAAATATATATATATATATATATTCTACAAAACCTATGTTGCAGAAATAGTAGGAAAAAGTAAAACAAAATCATCCATCCACAATTAAAATGGGTTGGCCTCATGGCATCTCCAACCGGCTGACCCAAACGGACGCGCTGGGCTGTCCGTTTTGGGCCGTTTGCGTGGCCGGCCGGACACGCGGACAGCGCCCCGCGTCCGCGTGTCTGTTTGGGTCGCACGCTGCGCCCAACGCAGCGGCCACCCATTTGGCCATTTGGCCTATTTCTTTTGGAAATAGGCCATCTGGCCACACATACTTATAAATAGTATGTAACAAATATAGAAATAATATCTGAGCGAACAACGGCTCCTCCTCGATGTTAATGCTGCCGGGACAGGCAGTGCTGTCCTGATGTGTGTCAACGGCAGGCGGCTGGGGAGCCTGCTCGGTCGAAGCAGAGGGCATGGTGGTCGGCATTGGCTGCGTGTACACCGGAGGGGCCTGCACGGTGGACAAATCGTCGAGCAGGTTCCGTGCGCGGCCATCGCTGCTGCTCCCATGTTCTTGGGGCCTTTGGAGTTCGCCGGCGCACGGTTCAGGTCAATGGACGAAGGAGACGGCCCCGTGAACGACTCGCCCACCTCCGGTGACCCATCCCGTGACGGGTACGGGTACCGCGCCGACTGCGTCCCCAATTCGTGTGCGCCGGGCGTGTACCCAAACGGGGCTACCGGCAGGGATGTTGACCTTGGAGGAAGGGGCCGGGTCACGGACGAGGACGAGCTCCCCCCTGAGGCCGTGCCGGCGGCAGGGAGGATCAAGTGCTGAGCGAGCGCTTGGTGGCCATAAAAGAGCATGGCATGCTCTTGCAAGACGTCCGCCTTGGCCTCCGTCTTGAGTTGGAGAAGCTGCTCCGCCGCCCGCTGCCGCTCCTCCGCGGCAGCGATATCCCTCTTCCTTTGGTCGAGCGCCCTGCGGCGGTCGGCCCTCTTCTTGCTCTCGATCTTCCTCTGCTCCGTGGTGAGGTCGGCCTTCGCCTTCTTCGTCGCCGGCCCGGGCTCCACGACTACCGGCCCGGCCAGTTGAGGAGCCTCCGCCAAGGGAGGACCGGCAACGGCCGCGACCTGTGCCTCGTCTCCGATGGTGGCGGTGGCGGCGGCAGTCGCTTCGTCGGCCATATCTAGGTTTTGGGAGTGGAGTGGACTGGGTGTGTTTTGGGAGACAGACAGGCGGACCAGGGGCGGACAAGGGGAGGACGCGAGCGACCAGCATCCGGCGTCCACGGCCACGCAAACTCGTCCCAGATTTGGGCCGGGTTTGGGTCGTCCCGGACGCCGCGGCCGTCCGTTTTAGGGATAGGTCCGCGCACTGGGCCGCGTTTTTGTCCGACTCGACCCAAACAGACGCGCGGGGCGTGGTTTGGGTCGCGCGGCTCATCTCCTTGAAAATGAAGCCATTCCTTGTATAGTCCAAATCGACGAGGATAAGAATCTCCGTAGAGAACGATGGTTGCGAGTTGAGGAGCAAAGCATGTGGGTGCCGTAAACGTTGCTATGCATACTTATAGCAGTTCCGATGATGTGGGGATCTTTCAGCTAGCACATGCATGACACTTCAGCTAGGACCGATCTAATCCAATCAAACCCAATCCTGCCAAACGATTTCCTTATATTCTCAGACCACGCCACACCTATATATTTATTATGCACGTCGTGCAGCAAGCAGAGATGAAAGATAAAGAAAAGAAAAACAAGCTGGTGGTGCTAAAGAACTGACATGACCCTCTGCCCTCGTACTTGTATTTCTATTCCTGTTCTGTTTCCTAAGAGCACATGAGACGTCCACCACGGAGAATCCATGGCCGGAGCTGGACGGCGTATGAACAGAACCGGAGAAGCAAAAGGATTTTGCTAGAGAGATAAATACAGTGAGAAATTACAAGACTCGTGATTAGATCGATCCAGACGTGCATACTTGCGTACCTACGACGAAGGAGCAGGCTCTCCAGCCTCCTCGCTCGGACCGGAGGATTGGGTTGCCGTGGAGGTCGGTGGTGCCGTCCTGCGTGTACTCGCCGTCACCGCCGCCGGCCTCCAGCTTTCCCGCCATGGACGCCGGCCCTCTCCGAGCTCCGCTTGAATCTCTGTGTGTGTGTGTATGGGAGGAAGTGAGGGAGAGATGGGTGTGAAGGGCACTGCAACTTGTTCAGGCCGGCTGCATGAGCTCCTGTAATTGTCCATTTATATAAGCCCGGTCCTCGATCGCGGCCTCGCAAGTGGCCAGGTTGGACTAACGGGGAGTGCCAAGATGCTTGGACTGCGGGCTTTTCAGCAACGCAACAATAAACTGAAAAGAAAACCGGCCATTTGTTGGACTGATACGTCAAGGGGCACAGTGACAGTACCGTATTGTGTTTTCTGTGCAGACGCCACACGGCATCTCCAACGGAGACGCGACACATTTTAATGTCCGCGAGCGTCCGTTTGCGTCGCTGTAGATGCTAAAATGACCGTTTTTGTTCGCGCGTCCGTTTGCATCTGGGCTCCAGCGGAGCGATGCATTTATTTTTGTTTCTTGTTTTTTTTTCTCTTCTCCATTTAAATATAGTTTCAAATATTACATATTGAAACATGATTTTACACAAACTAACATATAGTTTGGAACATGGTTTACACAAACTAATACATAGTTTGAACCATGGTTGACACAAATATAACATTTAAAAAAAACCAGTTGTGTTAATTTCCGTATTTTCATTGCCAAGAAAGAACATTCGAGGGCACACCCAATCACTCAAACTGGAAAATCCAGAGGGAGGAGATGGTGCCTTTGTTGGTTCTACCGAGGAAGAACAGACAGAGACCTCCACTACTGGCTTCGTCTGGCCCGTAGTCAGATTCGCTGCGAAGAAAGAACATTCTAAGTTCTAACTATCGGTGTCCGAGCTGGATTCGCCGGTGTGGTAGTGCCTGCGGCAGGGTGTGTCGTCGAACACCTTGACGATCATCTCGCCGTTCCCCTCGTAGAGGAAGGTGAGCTGGCAGCCGGGCTCAAGCGCGAGGTCACGGGCGAACTTGTCCCACCTCGTGTGCAGGTACATCTTGCCTTGCCCGTCGAACATGACCTCCACGGTCCAGCGGCAGAAGTTGCAGCTGATCTCCCGTAGTTGCAAATGCGCCGGCTCGACGCCATCGACGAACTCGGCGAACTTGTCCGGGAGCCGCTTGATGCCGAGTAGGTCATCGTCGATGCGGAGGAGGAACTCGAAGCAGTGGTCGTCCTGCGAAGACGAGGAGGGCGCAGGCGACGGCGAGCGTGGGGCCGTAGCTGCTCCACCACGACGGCCCCTTCCCCGGCCCCGGGGGCGCCCAGGGCCGCGGCCTCGATCGCCTCGCCGGCCACCAGGACCGGCCCTGGACTTCCTCGCGGGCCTGGATGGGTCGCAGGAACACCTAGGCGGCGCTACGGTCGAGCTTTGTGGCGGCTAGGGTTTCTTTGGAGGAGTGAATGAGGAAGAAGAACGCGCGCACCCTTTATTTAGGCTGGAGGCATGCGGTGGCCGCGGGACGCGTGGCGCCGCCATTAACGTGGTTGGCGGAGGTGGGCTGCGGCCGCTCGGCAGCCGAGGCATCGCCATTAACGTGCCGCAGGGTGCTGAAGCGACGCAGCGGCGCAGTCACTGACGCGTTTGAGAAGACGCATCGATGCAGAGTCGCTGCCAGGCGGGCCCGACGAAACGTCCGCCAGACGCGAGCGGACACTTTCCAAACGTCCGCGGAGACGCATCCGAGGCGCATATTTGGGCCCGGTTTGCGTCTCCGCGGATGGCCCGGTCACTTTGCGTCGCCCCGCTGGAGGTGGTGCCAGACGCATTTCTGGTCACGGTGGACGAAAACGGTCGCTCAACGACCGTTTGCGTCGCGCCGCTGGAGATGCCCTCACAATGACTGTAGCATGATGCATAGTGATGGAGCCGGTCCGCTGAGATGCAAACACGGCGCATATTTGCGCCTTGGATGCGTCGCGGCAGATGCTGCACGAATGCGCCAAGTGACCGCTTTTCCAACAGGCCCGTCTGGCAGCGAGCTGTATCGATCACATCGTTTCCGCGTCAGTCGCTTCGGCGGTCTTCGCTTCCGCGTCTACGCCGCAGCCTTCGCCATCAATGGCGTCGCTTCCTCTTCGGCAGCAGGACTAGTGGGCGACGGCTGGGCTTCTGCGTCATCATCAAATTAAACCGTGTCCCGCGCGCGTCAGACCTTTAAAAGTCGATCGGAATCATCCCTGCCATCGCCCACACCACTGACACCTCCGCTCCCACCCGCACCACCGTGTGCCACCAAATCACCATGGGGAAGAAGAACCACGACTCCGAGGCGTCCGACAGCGGAACCAAGAAGGAGGCGGGACCGAATTGGGTACCGCTTCCAATCGACGTGGCGCGGCTCATGCACCAGAGCTGGACGCCGTGCCACCGCTGGGGGGGACGTGCACCTGCCTGGCGGCAGCTAGCGGCTCAGCCACCTCCGGGTGCGTGTCCTGCCCGTGCCTCTGCACGAGCCGGAGAGGTGCGTCGAGATCTAGCGCAGGCGGCGGTATCTGCCGCCGGACCTCCGCGAACATCCCACCTTTGTCGTCGACTCCTACAGCTGGCACAGCTGGCGCGAGACCGAGGACGATCCGACGAGGCAGACGCTCTTTGACGTGGGCATTACCCTTCGAGTAACCAGCATTGCCCTATCCGGTATTGACTAATTGGAGGCCCATGAAGATACCTGAAGACGAGATGGGCCACTGGGTCGGCGCACCAGAAGATTCCTTGACGGGCAAGACAAGGAAGCAAACAAACAAGGAAAGATTGGATCTAAACTACTGTAAACCTAATCGTACTCGGTTAGGCCTCTTGAGACCTGGCCTCCTATATAAAAGCCAGGAGAGGGGCTGCCGAGGGACACGATCAATCTTAGCAATCTTAGCCAGGAAAAGCTTAGAGCTAGGTAACCCTAGCAATAGCAATCTCGACTAGATCTCAGCCGAACTATTCAGCACCCCATTGTAACCCATTGTCTTCATAATCAAAGAACAGACAGGAAGGACGTAAGGGTTTTACCTCATCGAGGGCCCCGAACCTGGGTAAATCGCTCTCCCCGCTTGTCTGTGAACCGATGTCTCGTGTCAGCCTACATGATTCTGTCAACCCTAAGCCCATATCGGAGGGCATTGGCGAGGAGTACCCTCGACAATTGGCGCCGTCTGTGGGAACCCTGTCGGCACAAGATCGGACATCGGCTGAACCCGTTATGTCATCAGCAGCTTCATCAGCACCATCATCACCTCATCTGGGAAGCCCGATCCGTTTTGGCTCCTACGAATTCACCCCGCACAGCGAATCATCTCGCTCGACCTTCTCTGGTCTTCAAGGCAACATGGAGATGGCTTTCGGGAGCGTCCACTACAACGTCAACTCAGAAGGAATTCTTCGGTTGCTGGAATCCCCTATCTCCAGATCGACGAGTCCAAGCGCATCGTCGACACCCGACCTTTCGGCTGGCCTGACAAGCCCGTCGAGTCCGTCCGCGCCATCGACTCCTCGTTCGGTATCTTCCATGTCGGTTGGATCTGATGACCCCGTGCCCTCGGAGCTGACCCTCAGACATCGCATGAACTGCGACACCAGGCACGGACTAGGGTCAAGCGACACGCCATTCATCTGCAACGCCTACTATTCATCGGGAGAGGACAGCATCGGCAGCATCGCCCGAGGAGACACCCGAAGAGTGGCGCCCCTCCAAGTTTACGTCGCTAACAGGGGAGACGGAGATCGCACCCCCCGTTCCAGCAGGCGGGCTAGTTTTGAGAATAGCGCCAGCAATGACAATAGCGACCACACCATTACGGAAGAGGAGTGGGCGGCGGCCAAGGCAGCCGTACTCAACAACACACCGCTTTCGGCGGGAACCACGGTTGGCACACTCAATGCTTACCGCTCCATATTGGAGAAAAATCGGGAGCGCCTGTCTAAGGAGCAAGCCACCCTCGAGAGACGCTTATCTGCGGCAGACCGGTCCAGCGAGCGACGAAGGGGCTCGCAGGGGAGTGCCTCTCGAAGTACCCACGGAGGAGGCAAACATCGATCGAGACTGTCCAGGCTTTCGGAAGATGATGCAAGGGAGATAACATCAAACCTGACCAAGTCTTTTATAACCACGGACACCGCGGGCATGCCACGGCCAAAAACCGTTGCAGGAGCAACAGCCAACCTTGCAGCATACCTCATTAACCAGCGTCCCGAAGGATCCATGGCTCAGGCCCACCGTGGCGCTTTGGAAAGTCTTGCGATACTAGGACATAATCTAGTTCCACCGAAAGAGAAGACCCTGCAGACCAGCGGGTCAAAGCATCGCACAAGAGAAGCTCGGGACGAAATCACACAGAGCAGGATCGACAAAGCAAGGCGGCGACGCGCCATCAGAGAAGAACTTGACAGTGATTCTTCGGACGAGACCCAGGAGAACGACGGCGAGCTTAGAGGAGCCGATTGTTTGAGCTACAAAATTCGGGAGGCGATGCCACCTAAGAAGTTCAAACCTACACCTACCGATGCCGCCAAATATGATGGGCAGCAGGAGCCAAGATCCTGGATAGAGGACTATCTGCAGACAGTAATTCTGCAAAAAAGGAATCAGATAGCAGCAATGCAATGCCTGCAGCTTTACCTAAAAGACTCAGCACGAGCCTAGCTCAGAGGGCTGCCGAAGGGTTCCATCAAGTCATGGGATGACCTAGTAGAAGCTTTTGTCGCTAACTTTCAAGCAACCTACAAAAGGCCCGTCGGGATCGAGGAGTTACGGCACTGTCAGCAAAAGCAGAAGGAGTCGATGCGCGCATATATCGGGAGGTTCACCAAACTCCTGAATGCTGCGGAAGACGTATCTGTCGACAGAGCAATCGATGCTTTCAGTGATGGCATCCGACGTGAAAGCTATATAGAAGAACTTGGGCGCAAGAAGCCGAAAACCATAACCAAGTTAATGGAAATCGCCAACAGCTGGGCCGACGGTGAAGACAACGACCGAAAGCCACGACAGCGCAATGACGACGAAGAGGATGACCAGCCGAAGCATGATTCGGGTGGTCGAAGGGATCGGAACAAGAGAAGGAAGAACCGCAGTTACGATGACAATAACTTGGTGGCCGCAGGTTACTCTGATCGGCAGGATGATCGGTACGACAACAGGCGAGACGATCGGCAGGACGGTAATCGGAACGACTCTGGGAACCGTGGCAACTATAAACCACGACCACAGAGAACTCCCGAATTACCTTACGCTGAACAGATCAACGCCCCTTGCTACCTGCATTCATATCTCGATTCTAAGGATGGTAAAGTAAAGTCTAGCCACCTGCTCAGGGACTGTCGGCAGTTCCTCGATATGCATAAACTCATCCAGCAGGCAGGCCAGCAACAGCTACCGCCACCACCACCGCCACCCCCGTCACAACATCAAGTCCAGCAAGCTCAACCTCATCAACCCAATGAGGCGTTTCCACCACCACGTGGGCAAATGAGTATGATCCACAGGACAGGTGTTTCAAGGAGAGAGATGAAGAAGCTCACCCGAGAAATCAACCTGGCAGAAAGTGTTATGGCGAACATTCCTGAATATGTCGAGTGGTCATCTCAGGAGATCACGTTTAGTCGAACGGACCACCCGATGACTATACCAAAACCAGGGCACACCGCCCTAGTGGTCGAAGCACAGATAGGAGGGTTCAAGATGAGCAAAGTCTTCATGGATGGAGGAAGTGGACTCAACTTGATATTCCTTGACACAATTCAAAGTATGGGGATCACCATGAGAATGTTGGAAGACTCAGACATCCGCTTCCATGGGATACTCCCTACTTCACCAGCGTACTCTCTTGGCAAGGCATACCTGAACGTCGTCTTCGGCAAACCCGACAACTTCAGGAAGGAGAAGATCGAGTTTGAAGTCGTGAACTGGGAATCACAGTATCACGCCATACTCGGGAGACCAGCTTATGCCAAGTTCATGGCTGTACCGCACTATGCATACCTCAAGCTGAAGATGCCAGGGAACAACGGAACAAACATCACAGTCTACAGAAGCTTCTCGCGCTCGGACAATTGTGATCGTGACTTCCAAAGGATTGCTGCAAAGTTTGGGCCACGGCGAGAGACTGTCGACCCCCCGCCCAAATTTACGATACAAGAAATCAAGGAGGAAAAACTCGACAGGGAAATCAAGAAGAAGCCAACTCTTGAAGCCCCAGCAGCAAAAGCATCGGCGGAAAAAGTTTCGGCAGTGGCCAAAGCAGAAGATATAGGAGGCGGCAAGATGCTAACAATCGCTGCCCAGACACCTGGCGAAATCAATAGCGCTGCAGCAACCACCAGCATGACGAAGAAATCGGAAGATGCTTCTGAAGAAGAGAAGAACCCCTTCCTTGATAAAACACTCCCTTAGCTTTTAAATTTTTTCCCTTTACTTTGCACAGGGCCTCTTGTTTTCGCCCTCTAGTTTCGTATTTACCCTATCAACAAGCACTTAAGTTTCGATTCTTGTTAAAGTATTGCAGTAATTTAAAGCATCTATGACCGTGCCGCCGCCAAGTAACGGCATAGCGTAACGCGCGGCAGAAGATAGCGCCCAGGGCAAAAGCCTCTACGAGCACTGCAAAGAAGAATAAGGACATTAACCCTTCCCTCTGCTTCAGATGCCTCTACGAGTGCCGTACAAAGCAAGAGTTTGGAAAATTTATACACAACCCACGCTCGATATTTCACTTATGGAAATATCAGAGAGCAACGGGCTCATCGGCAGAATCATTACACCCGAAAAATTTGGGAATGACTGTCGAAATTTACAATCGGTTGAAATCAAAGTTGCGCATACAACAGGTTTAGCAAAACCTGCAACACGAGCTGATCACTCATAATGATTTGCTGACCAACTAGTTCACATACATCCAACGGGCAATTAAGCTTTGCTCCTTTGAATATTTGCC
The DNA here is from genome assembly GCF_019359855.2 of Lolium perenne. Lineage (NCBI taxonomy): Eukaryota > Viridiplantae > Streptophyta > Magnoliopsida > Poales > Poaceae > Lolium > Lolium perenne. Next base: position 117,277,293 of record NC_067244.2, on the reverse strand, counting down.
AACGGCATGGTAAAAGTACATATTCATGTATTAACCAAATAAAAAGTTTCGGCTCAACAATCCTAACACTAGGATGGACTAGCCAAAACAATTTACAAAAAGTAACTTTACACCTTCACATCACCCTTGCGGAGTTTCTCTTTCCTCAGGTACCTTTGACTCCTCCTCAAGCCTGTCGACAATTATATGGGCGGGTGCTAAAACCTTCGGATACAGCTCTTCAAAATCACCAGTCGCATTGGCAATAGATAACAAGCAAGCTGAAGGATAATGAGCAAGCACAAGGGCAAGCGTACACTTGGCCCCTGCAAAAACTTGAGATCTTACTAGCTCCTGAACCTTCTTGGCACTTCCGAACTCAGACATCAAAGTCAAAAGAGTAGGAGGAACTGCATTCAAAGGAAACATCGTCTTCCAAACTACCCTCATAGCCTTGTAGCACTTATCGAAGAACTGGTGGACTTGTTGCACTCGATCCTGAAATTTGACGACAGCCGAGGCCTTCGAGTGTTCCCGCCAGAAAATCTCTTCGGATGAGGAAAGCTGAGTCAAAGCATGCACTCGCTCGTGTATCCGCTTTCTCTTCCGCATGGTTCAAAGCTATGACTGGCAAAAGAATCAGTAAAGACTTAGACAAGAAGTTGCTAGCAAACAGGCAAAGGGTTCAGGAAACTTACAGTTTAAACTTTCGGTAGCCTTATGCAGCTCGCTAAGAATGTACCGCTCCACGTCGGCTGCAATCTCGCTCTTTTTATTGACGATGGCAGCTAAGGCATAAGTGCTGCGTAAGTCCTTTTCCATCTGCGTGACCCGGTCCTTCATACGCTGGATCCGATCACTTTCAGGAAGAGCACCCGACAAGTCATCAACAAACGAGGGCACTGGGAAGACCTGCAGAAAATACTGTTATAAAGGGATGATGGATATGGTACAGCCGAACATCCAAAATAACTCCCATCGGGAGAAGTGCAAGAAAGTGATATCATAACAAAAGTGTGCTAACAACACTACTAGCATGGAGTTTATTACAAGCATAAGTTTTGCGGCAGAACAATGTTTCGCATCAGCTCAAGGCACAAGTTTGTTACAAGAATCAAGGGAGTTGGGTCTGAGTCGATAAACTGGGTCCAGCCGATGACTTCCTTGATGAAACCAGTTCAAGGAGCTGACGGGCACAAGTGAGAGCAGACGCCTTAAAGGTGCTCAAATCAACAAGCTGCCCGTCTCGCTCTTTCGGAAGCCCCTTAGTCATTTCCTCGATGTCACCCTTAAAGCCGTAACCCATCATAAGCTGGAAGGCAAGGACAGCACCAAAAGTGCGAGATGTACGCTTGAATACCTCGATAACCTCCTTGGTGTCAACCGCGAAGGTATCGATCAGCTGTCCCAGGGTCTTCTCTTGCTTGATCTTGGGGAAGATCATCGAGTGCATCCGCGCCAAAGCACCCTTCCCCTTCACAAGAAGCTCTTGTGTAAGCTGGTGAGAAGGAAGAATCGTTGATACAGCATTCGCCGGAGAGTTATTTGGAACTCTTTCCAGGGCATCGACAGGGATGTTCGCTGCTTCTGCAGTCGAAAGGAAGGAAAAAAATTCAGTCATTGACAAAAAAGTTCGAATCCATAAGTACGTCATTCGATGGAAGTATGACAGAAATTACCAAGCAAGGCCAAAGAAGACTGACGAAGGACTTCATCCTTTTCGGCTGCCCGAGCTTCAGCCGCCAGCCTGGATGCTTCCTCCTCCTTTAGCTTCTCTTTTAGCCTGCCTAGTTCCTCCTTCAGAGAATCGATCTCTTGGCGAGCCGCAGCAGCTATCTTGACTGCGCCATCCAATTTCGAGGAAGAAGATTCGACTTCCTCTTGTAGCCGAGCCTTGTCGGCTTCTAGAGAAGTGAATCGGGAGGCGAAAACCTCCAGAGAAGAGATAACGCCTCGCAGGTCCTTAAGAGAGAAAGAAAAACAGTTAAACAAGGCACGCTCCAAGAAATCTGTATTGCAATCAGAAGAGGACTTACAGAAAAAGGAGCCGCAGTGGCAGCAATTGGAGAAATATCCTTCCCTTTGGAAAGGGAAGAGGCAGTCGATGCTTGAGCCATGGGGGCAGCCTTAGGAGCCGAAGCTTCGGAAGCCACCACGACCGGCGAGGCAGCATCAGATTTGGCCTTTTTAGGCGGAGGCTCGATAAAGCCCTCGTCGCTGCAAAGGTGAATGGTCGACTATGATTATAAAAGTGGTATGAAAAGTAAAAAGGCACAGTATAACTTTTGGAAAAGAACTACTTACATGTCGAAGAGATCATCTTCATCGGCAAAGCCGCCGGTTGATCTCTTCGCAGGTGAAGCTCTGACCCCTTCCGCAGCTGCATCAACAAAAGTATCACGATCAGTGTCGTCATTGCGCACTGATCCATTTGCGACACAAGTGGTACCGGCTGAGGAGGGAAGGTCAGCGTGGGCAACTTCGAGATCCATTGGACCATTATATTCATCCTCTAGACCTGTTTGCTCGGTGGTGTGAAAATCTACGGGGATTGAGGAGCCTCTCCCCTCAGAAGTATCATCCAGTAAATCACGTGTATTTTCAGAAGCCATGGGGATCTGGCAAAGAAAAATGACAAGTAAGAAAAAAGGTAATTATGTCGGCTAAGAAAGAAGGCATGGTAGAGATGTGAAGAAAGGAAAATACCCCTGATGGTGGATGATCAACGTCAAGGGGAGCATAAGAAGAGATCAGCGGAATCGAATCTTCCTGGTTGAAGGAAGTAAGGTGACGGACTTCATCAAGCAACTCCTTTTCTGATAGATCGGCAGCATTAATCCTGGTCTCATCCTTTGGACATGAGTACAACTACATCGGGTGAACTCTGGCCATGACTGGCTGGATTCGGTGCTTCAGGAATACTGCTGCCACCTCTGTACCAATCATAGTTTGGCCGTCAGCCTCTTTGATTCGAAGGAATTTGGAAAATAATTCTTCGGCTGAAGCCCTTTCGTCGACTGAGAGAATATTCTTCCAAGAGTTCTTGGGCTTGGCTTCAGAAACATCGGCATAGCAAGGGAGCCGACACTCGGGTGACGAGGAGTCCTTGACGTAAAACCATTTTAGCCTCCATCCTTGCACGGACTCTCTCATTGGGAAGTTAAAGTAATTGACCTCTGAGCGAGCGACAAAACCTACTCCTCCGGTGACAAAGTACCCATTACTACTGTTGTATCTCTTCACATAGAAGATCTTCTTCCACAGCCCGAAATGAGGTTCAATACCCAGAAACGCCTCGCAAAGGGTGATGAACACAACAACATGGAGGATTGAGTTGGGGGTAAGTTGCCATAATTGAATTTCATACGTTCGCAAGAGATGGAGGAGGAATCCGTGAGTGGGGAGCGAAAGGCCTCGATGAAGGAAAGATAAGAACATCACAGTAAATCCAGCAGGAGGATGAGGCCGAGAAATCGCACCTGGAAGGATCACATCTCCCGCATCGGAGGATATCAATCCCAGGCTTTGGGATCTCTTCTCGTCACGTTTGGTGACTGTTGATGCTACCCAGTCTCCAGGTTTGACCATTGAGCTTGGCGGCGCTGGCGGCGCCGGAGCTGGGGGAGGAGCGCCCGGAGCGCTCCCCTTCGGAAGAGAAGAGGAGGACTTGGCGGCGGCGCCTCCGCTGGTGGAGCTAGCGGCGGCGGCAGGATTTTTTTCTTCACCATCATGGGATCTGAGGAAGATTGGAAAAGCTGTGGTGGCAGCGCGACAATGACGAAGGAAGGAAGAAGGGGAAGAATGAGGAGATACTGCGGAACCGTGGAGAAGATTGGGAATTTTTTGCCCTTTGGAGATTTTGAGGAGAAGTTGAGAGTTAAGTAAGCACGTGGCGCTTGAGGAAGGGGAGGAACCGGCGGCCCACTACGTCCACGATTGCGCGAAAATCGAGGAGCCACCTCGATCGTTACGCGTATAGTGGTCAAGCCCTAAAAACTGATTGCACAGAGCTAGGGCAAGCCCGTCAGGTCAGGACCCGTCAAATCAGCCCACAGCAGTTACACGTCAACAATGACGTTATAAAAAGAAACTAGAAGCATTCGAAGGAAACATGAAAAGTCATCGGATAAAGGACTTGAGTCTAGGCACGGATTGCAAGCATCCGAACTTAGACTCGGGGGCTACTCCCATCGGGAGTACTGACATGCACCCGATAAAAAGAAGGCTCGACAGGATAAGCAGTCGAAGGAAGAAGGTTTGAGTCTGTACCCAGATTCGATAATTACTCCCATCGGGAAGACGTGGTGCATACCCGTTAAAAGTTTTTTGCACTCCAGGATCATGCCCGGGGACTTGATTCTGTGTAGGGTAACGTTGTTTTTCCATCGGCAGTTAACCAACAAAAGTTGGGCACGTTACTCATTATCCTTTGCGTAAAGAAAGTATATCGGATAACTCAAGAAGATCTGCGAAAAATTCGGCAGAGGAAAGCATTCGAGTAGAACAACTTGAGTCTACGCACGGATTGCAAGCATCCGTACCTAGACTCGGGGGCTACTCCCATCGGGAGCGCTGACGCGCACCCGATAAAAGAAGGTGAAGCAGATTCAAGATGAACAAGGACAATGAAGGAGAAAAATATCAGGAGAGAACATGCATTAAGTCTCTACCCGAATAATCTTCGGCTAGACACTCGGGGGCTACTGACGTGGGCATTACCCTTCGTGTAACCAGCACTGCCCTATCCGGTATTGACTAATTGGAGGCCCATGAAGATACCTGAAGATGAGATGGGCCACTGGGTCGGCTCACCAGAAGATTCCTTGACGGGCAAGACAAGGAAGCGAACAAACAAGGAAAGATTGGATCTAAACTACTGTAAACCTAGTCGTACTCGGTTAGGCCTCTTGAGACCTGGCCTCCTATATAAAAGCCAGGAGAGGGGCTGCCGAGGGACACGATCAATCTTAGCAATCTTAGCTAGGAAAAGCTTAGAGCTAGGTAACCCTAGCAATAGCAATCTCGACTAGATCTCAGCCAAACTATTCGGCACCCCATTGTAACCCATTGTCTTCATAATCAAAGAACAGACAGGCAGGACGTAAGGGTTTTACCTCATCGAGGGCCCCGAACCTGGGTAAATCGCTCTCCCCGCTTGTCTGTGAACCGATGTCTCGTGTCAGCCTACAGGATTCTGTCAACCCTAAGCCCCTATCGGAGGGCATTGGCGAGGAGTACCCTCGACACTCTTCCTCGGCGACCGAGACTTCCCGTTTGAGCAGCCACCGCCGCCTCATCATCGAACACAGCAGCCGCCAGCGCCTCCACAAGATGACGGCAACGACCAGGCTTGCGACGCGCTGGCTTACCACAACGAGGAGGCCAAGGACAAAAGCGACGACTTCATCGCCTGCATTTTGCACGAATGGCAGGCGGCCATGGCGGAGGGCTGGAAGTTTGACTTCCCAGCGACGATGACCGACGACGAGATCGAGAGGCTTTGCGTCCTCGTCTCGGAGGTGGACCGACCGGTGAAACCGCCGCTGCCCCGGTATGCCACCGACATCATGCCGCCAGATCTCACGGAGTAAGAGGCCCTACAACGGGCGCTCCAGAACTTGGCCCCGCAACCGCCGCCTCCGCCTCCACCTCCACCACCGGCGTAGGCTGCTCCACCTCCACCTCCACCGCCGGCAGCACCGGCGTATGTTCCGCCGGTTGCCAACTGGCTATGGCCGGTACCAAATTTCGTCGTGCTCGACGACGACGACGAGGAGTAGGCGCGGACGTTAGTTTTTATATTTTATATTTTTTTCTTCACTATGTAAATTATGTTTTTATGTTAAGAAAAGGCAAAACCCCCCAAAAAAACGTGTCGTGCCGCGGGGCACTCCCGATGCAAACGGACGCGCGATCGATTTCGACTATTTAGACCGACGCAAACAGACACGCGCAGACATTTTGAGCATCCAAAATACGTCGTCCCATTAAAGATGCCCTCGGAGTATAAGGATATTCCTTGGACGACTTATTCGCTCCGCACTAAGTAGAGTACTCCGGTTTCAAACTGTTTTGCCCTGCTGCGGATGTAACCATTAATTGGTGGTTACCGTGTGGTATCGAAAGCCTGAAGTCGAAAGCCTGCGGACAAGTAGTGTTGAAAGGTAGCTTTGTCCCCAGCTTTCCAAAAAGTGTCTTCCAGAAGTAGCTCATAAACACCACGTCACGATCAGAAACAATAGTCTTCGGGACTCCATGTAGACGTACAATCTCCCTGAAAAACAGGTTAGCAATATGCGACGCATCGTCGCTCTTGTGGCATGCAATAAAGTGTGACATCTTAGAAAATCTATCCACTACCACAAATATAGAATCATGGCTTCTCTTAGTACGCGGTAAACCCAACACAAAATCCATACTAATATCTTCCTATGGTGTAGTAGGTGCCGGTAAAGAAGTATACATACCGTCAGGCTTCAGCTTGGACTGAGACTTGTTGCAAGTAATGCATCTCTTCACATACCTGTCCACATTCCGCCTCATCTTTGGCCAATAGAAGTGCTTAGCGAGCATGAGTAGCATCTTCTCATGCCCAAAGTGACCCATCAAACCTCCAGCATGTGATTCCTGCAATAAGAGCAAACACACAGACAATTATGGAACACATAGTTTGTTAGCTCTAAACAAGAACCCATCATGTATGTGATATTTTCCCATGCTTTACCAATAGCACACAAGCGATATGGTTCAGCAAAATCATGATCAATAGCATACAAATCACATAGTATCTCCAAACCAGGAATTTTGACATCAAGTTGAGTTAATAGCATATTTTTCATAGATAGAGCATCAGCAAAAACAATATCTTTTCCATTCTTATGCTTAATAATGTATCGAAAAGACTCAATGAACTCAACCCACTTAGCAAGACGTCTATGCAAGTTAGATTGAGCTTTCAGATATTTAAAAGCTTCGTGACCAGAATGTATGATAAATTCATTTGGTCACAAATAATGTTGCCAAACCTCAAGAACTCTAATTAAAGCACACAATTCTTTATCATAGATAGGATAGTTCAACTTAGCACCAGAAATTTTCTCAGAAAAATATACAATTGGGCGACCCTCTTGCATCAACACACCACCAATTCCAATACCACTAGCATCACATTCAATCTCAAATTGCTTATTGAAATTAGGAAGTGCAAGCAATGGTGCAAAAGTTAACATACGTTTCAGCTCATCAAATGCACGATCTTGGGCTGCACCCCACTCAAATACAACACCTTTTTTAGTCAATTCATTGAAATGTGCATCAATAGTACTAAAATTGGGCACAAAACGTCTATAAAACCCAGCTAGACCATGGAAATTTCTTACTTGACTCACATTCATGGGAGTAGGCCAAATTTGAATTGCTTCAGTTTTAGATGAATCTACCTCTACTCCATGTTGAGAGACAACATAACTTAGAAATATGAACTTATTTTTGCAAAATGTGCAATTCTCAAGATTACCATAGAGTTTATTATCATGCAACACTTGCAAAAGATGTCGAATATGCATAGTATGATTAGATTCATTGCGGCTGTAAATTAATATGTCATAAAAGTACACAACCACAAACTTGCCAATAAAATCATGCAAAACATGGTTCATCAGTCTCATGAAAGTACTAGGTGCATTAGTTAAACCAAAAGGCATTACTAACCACTCATATGAACTAAATTTTGTTTTAAATGCTGTTTTCCATTCACCCCCTCTTTCATCCTAATTTGATGATAACCACTATGCAAATCAATCTCAGAGAAAACATCAGCACCACTCAATTCATCTAGCATATCCTCTAAATGGGGAATAGGATGGCGATATTGAATAGTAATGTTGTTTATCGCTCGACAATCAACGCACATGCGCCATGTACCATCTTTCTTAGGAACTAAAATAACAGGAACAACCCAAGGACTTAGGCTTATGCGAATATAACCTTTGTCGAGTAGCGCCTGCACTTGTTTCTTTATCTCCTTCGTCTCTTCGGGGTTAGTCCTGTATGGCGCCCTATTGGGCAGCGAGGCGCCGGGGATCAAGTTAATTTGATGCTCAATACCACGCAATGGTAGCAATCATGCGGGCACCTCCTCCGGAAACACATCACTGAATTCCTGCAAAACATGAGAAACACTAAGAGAAATAGGGGTCATGTCGTTGGAAACCAAAACCTCACCCTTGTACATGAGCACAAGAGGCCTAGTTGTAGGATCCTCACTAAATTCTCTCATATCCTCTTTGGTGGTTAATAGAACTAAGGAATTCACTCTCTCACTTTTTGTTATATCACTCACGACATTACAATTCTCTCGCCTATCTATAGATGCATCCTCCAAGTTCACTTCAACTTTCTGACGAGATTCATTGACAATTTGCTGTGGTGACATAGACTGCAAGTTAATCTTCTTGCCCTTGAAATCCAAGTGATATATATTGGTGCGGCCATTGTGTTGCACAGAACGGTCACAGAGCCATGGCCGACCCAATAGTAGGTGACACACCGTCATAGGAACCACATCAAAATCAATGGAATCCTCATACGGTCCAATCTCAAAATCAACACGCACCATGTGGTTTACCTTCATCTCACCATTATTGCTCAACCACTGAATATAATATGGATGCAGGTCCGGTAGATACTTCAGTTTCAGCTTGGCACACAGTTCCTTGCTTGCTAGATTGCGACAACTCCCGCCATCAATAATGACCTTGCAAGCTTTATCAGGACCAACTAGTGCCTTTGTTTCGAACGAATTGCAGCGCTGAGTAGATGCACTTGGCTGCACATTAAGAGCACGCTGTGACACAACAATAGTGCGAGCTTCAGACGGATAAGCATCTACACCATCACTGTCATATGCATCATCTTCTGGAGCATCCGGATCAGCATCATCTCCAGTCTCATACTCATTGTCCTCATTAATAATCATGACCTTGCGGTTAGGACAATCTCTCTTGAAGTGACCCTTGCCACCACATGTATGACAAGCCATATCATGATTGCGTGCCGTATTCATGCTAGAACCACTTCCACTTGCAGCAGGTTTGGACTTCTTTGTGTTGGACACATTGGAGACCGGCTTGCTAGACGAAGTAGGAAACGTTGCAGGATACGATGATTGCGCCGGCGTGGTAGAGGGTGGCGCCCTAGATATAAAGCACCCAGCTCCGGTAGCACGGCCTTTGATTTGCGCCTCCTCAGCTAACTGTGCTTCAACTTCTCTTGCATGATGTAGCAGCTCATTCATAGTAGTGTAATTGTGATGACGAACAATGCCTTTGATATTATACTTCAGACCATGTAGAAAACGTTGCATTGTCATCTCAAGTGACTCACGGACACGGCCACACTGCATAAGCATCTCCATCTCCATGAAATAAGTATCAACCGTCATAATACGTTGTCTCAAGAGGGTCAACTTATCATATATAGATCACAAATAATTAGTGGGAACGAAACGAGCTTGCACAATTGCTTTCATCTCGCGCCATGTAAGAACTGGCACTTCTCCATCTTCTTGACGAGCACGTGTAATACCATCCCACCAACGCAATGCATAGCCTTCAAACTCTGAGGAAGCAAGCTTAATCTTCCTATCAGCAGTATAGTCATGTAGGCGCCACAACTTCTCAATTTTCAGCTCCCAAGTGAGGTATTCTTCAACATCAGGACCTCCTTCAAATTTGGGTATTGAGAACTTTGGCTTACCCAAACAATCGTCTTGCGGTTGTGGAGGTACAAGGTGGGCTCCGACTTCAGCAAAGCCACGACCACGGTTACCACGACCAGCAGCAGCAGCAGGTTGTTCTTCAAAATCTCCATGAACACTTTCCCCTTGTTGTTGTTGTTGTTATTGGGTCAGGTTCTCAACAGCTAGAGTCAATGCTTGAATATTGTGCTGAATATCCGTCATTTGTTCTTGCTTTGTATTGACGGTCTCAGTAGTGGTATCAAGCTTCTTGCTGACCTTTTGAATTTCAGCAGTAAGTCCTTCATCCTGTTCGCAGAATTCACGTCGCATCTCATTACGAAGAGCTTCATACTCCCTCCAAGTCATAACATCAGCTCCATCTTTCTGTTTCTGGTTAACAATTTTAGCATCACTAGAAGACATGGTTAGTAGGTTAGTGCACTAAAACAAAAATATGTGTCTCACAACTCACTAAAAAATGATAAGAAACATAAATCTTACCGTTCCAAAGTGAATTAGTATTGCTTACCACTTGGATTGACAACTAGTGCACGGATGCAGCAAAGAGAATATCAAGGATATAAGAACAATCACACGATAAAGCAGGATATATGTGGGGGTGTAGATAGGCTACCTATTTGCACCAATAACAAGCTCTAGCACTGACCGTAGAACAATCAATGATACTCACACAAGGTGATAAATGTGGCAATGCAACTATATGAATGAAAAGGTTGCAATGCACTCAAGAGACACTAGCAAAGCTCAATGAAACAGGCACAAGATTGCTCAACTACAGGTGCAGAAAAGTAAACTAGGCCTTCACTTGATCTCTTACTAGCACTTTACTTTTTCTTTTTGTATTTTATTTTTATTACACGCAACACTTGTAGCTCTTTTTGCTTCTTTTATATTTTCTCTTTTTTGTTGATTTTATGACTCTACTCTTTGGAACACGGCAAACAGAAATTTGAAAGCACCAAAACCCTAACGAGCAGCCTGTCGAGCGGTAAAACTAGTCTCTTATGGGAAAGTTCCTAGTTACGTATATCGAAAGGTTGTGTATATGATTGGGAAGAAGCAAACTATACACTATGTGGACTCGGAGCAACAAAAACTGCAAACTAGATGATAGTAGAAACAAAAACTCTAACAATCAACTAGATGGAAGAAAAAGATACGCAAAAGCAACTACGAAAAACAAATAAAACTTGAAATTGATGCAATCTAAGGCTATGGCAAACCCTAACCCTAATATTTTTGGCTTTTTCTGGATAGGAACACTCACAACTCAACTATGGGGTGGATTGTGGACGGCTTACCAAGGAAACGCTGAATTCTGATACCAAGATGATAAGGGGTTGCCCGATCTTCTCAGTAAGCACGGTGGTGATGATGAACACACGATGAACACAGCGGAGATAACACGATGAGGAGGTGGAGATAACTTGTATGACGCCGACGAAGTCTCTCGATTGATTCATGTCGCCAATGCAACAACTCTCAACCATGCAAGATATTCACAACTCCACACACTTGCGCACGTAGCCGCTGACCATGAAGCGGTAAATTACAACCGTCTAATTCCCAATGGAGCAGCAGATCACACAAAAATTTCAGTAGCAGAACACTAGATTGATGCGAATTGGTGTATAGATTCAATAGAGTTGCAAAGAATCAACTATGAACTAGGGTTTATCTTAAACGTGGTCTAAACCTAATTTGGGGGCGTCCTGGGCACTTATATAGGGATTTAGGATGACCAGAAGTCGAGAAAATACATCAAAAACCGACCCAGATCGGGATCTGGTCGAGACTGACTCGCACACGGCCGGCCAGGGGGCCGGTCGACCGGGCCAGGAACCGGCCGGTCCGGTTTGGATCGGGCCAGGGACCGGGCTGTGACCGGGCCAAGGGGCGGATGCTCAATATACCCGCCCGGTTGGCACCAGCGTAGGAGCCGGTGGGCGCCGGGCTCATCCGGCGTGGGAGCCGGTTGGATCGGGCGTGGGACCGGGCCGGCCGGCGTGGCAGGCGGCCGCGCCGGGCATAGCGCCAGCCTGGACTTCGTCTTCCTCCCTCGTGCATGCCTCCCTTTCCTCCCTCGCGCGTCCACGAGGTGTCTTCATGTCCATCACCATGTCCAGTTATTCTCCTCCTCCTCGTGCGATGCTTCCTTTATCCTCGTACCTGATCATACACAAGTCAGAAGATTTAGGTAGTATAAAATTCTCATCAATCAAAGTATCGTTTAAGAACAAGTTCACTTGTTGTTTTAATAGGTTCGCACGAGCTCTTGTCATAGGTTCAATTGTGACTTCATTGGACTTGAGCTTCACATCAACATCTTCTTCATCTTGCAATGACGGAGGTACGTAGTAGTTCGGTAGGGATGTCCTCATCATCTTCTTTTTGCTTCTTTTCTATTTTTTTTTTTGAATTTATGACTCTACTCTTTGGAACACGGCCAACAAAAATTGCAAAGCACCAAAACCCTAACGAGCAGTCTATCAAGCGGTAAAACTAATCTCTTGTGGGAAAGTTCCTAGTAACGTATATCGAAAGGTTGTGTCTATGATTGGGAACAAGCAAACTGTACGCTATGTGGACTCAGAGCAGCAAAAACTAGAAACTAGATGATAGTAGAAATACAAACCCTAACAGTCTACTAGATGGAAGAAAAAGGTACACAAAAACAACTACGAAAAACAACTAAAACTCGAAATCGATGCAATCTAAGGCTATGGCAAACCCTAACCCTATTATTTTTGGCTTTTCTGGATAGGAAAACACTCACAACTCAACTATGGAGTGGATTGTGGATGGCTTACCGAGGAAACACTGAAATCTGTTACCAAGATGATAAGGGGTGGCTCGATCTTCTCGGTAATCACGGTGGTGGTGATGAACACATGATGAACACAACGAAGATAACACGATGGGGAGGTGGAAATAACTTGTATGTCACCGACGAAGTCTCTCGATTGATTCCTGTCGCCAATGCAACAGCTCTAAACCCTGTAAGATATTCGCAACTCCACACACTTGCGCACGTAGCCGCCGACCACAAAGCGGTAAATTGCAACCTTCTAATTCCCAATGGAACAGTAGATCACACAAAACTTTCAGTAGCAAAACACCAGATCGATGCGAATTGGTGTATAGATTCAATAGAGTTGCAAAGCAATCAACTATGAACTATGGTTTATCTTAAACATGGTCTGAACCTAATTTGGGGTTCAGGACAACCAGAAGTCGAGAAAATACATTAAAAACCGACCTAGATCGGGATCTGGTCGAGACTGACTCAGACACGGCCGACCTGGGGGGTCGGTCGACCGGGTCAGGGACCGGCCAGTCCGGTTTGGACCGGGCTGGCACCGGGCGGGGGTGCCTAGCTTACTGGATAGTGCCCGGTTGGCACAGGTGTGAGAGCCGGCTGGCGCCGGGCTCATCCGGTGTGGCGTCCGGTTGGACCGGGTGTGGGGCTGGGAACCGGCCGTGGAACCGGCCTGGACTGCTTCTCCTCCTTCACGCATGCCTCCCTCTCCTCCCTCGCGCGTCCATGAAATATCTTCATGTCCATCTCCATGTCCAGCTTCTCCTCTCCTCCTCGTGCGATGCTTTCTCCCTCTTCGTACCTGATCATACATAAGTAAAAGTACTTAGGCAGTATAAAGTTCTCATCGATCAAAATAAAATTTAGGAACAAATTCACCTATTGTTTGAGTAGCTTCACACGAGCCCTTTTAATGGGTCCAATCCTAACTTCATTGGACTTGATCTTCACAGCAATATCGTCTTCATCCTGTAATGACGGAGGTAGTGGTTCGGTAGGGTTGTCCTCATCAGATACTGATAATCGAACCTCGGATAATTAAAGTATCATGCGACAAAGGGAATCAATATCGTATGTTAATGGTTCTTTCAATCATGAAGTCATCGTCGAATATGTGGGTGCCATTATGGATCTCAAGGTCCCGCTATTGGTTATTGATCGGAGAGGTGTCTAGATTATGTCTGCATAGTTCACGAACCGTCCAGTGACACACTTAAGGTTCGATGTTGTTTAGTAGATATGGAATCTGAGATGGAGACTGAATATTGTTTGGAGTCTTGGATGAGATCCATGACATCATGAGGAGGTCCGGAATGGTCCTGAGAATAAGATTCATACAAGGAAATTCATTTTTCGGGGTTCGGAAAAGTTTGGGATTTTCCGGTGTTTGACCGGAGGGTTTCTAGAAGGTTCCGGAGGGGCCACCAGTGGGCCCATGACCCCAGGAGGGGCCATCTGAGCCGAGGGGGTGCAGCCCATCCCTAATGGGCCAGGCGCACCAGCCCTCAAGGCCCAGGCCGGCCATACCCCTAGGGTTTAGGGGAAACCCTAAAAAAGGGGAAGGCTTGGGGGAAGAAAACTCTCCCCTCCTATGTGTCGGCCCTAGATGGAGTGGGGCCAAGGGGGGAACACTGGCCGCACCCTACCTCTATAAATAGAGGTGGCCTGCCACTTCTTCCTTCCCTCAACCCTAGCCACCACCTCTCCCCCTCCCGCTAAATCTTGCTCCGGCTTAGGCGAAGCCCTGCAGGAATTTCTCCTCCACCACCACCCCCACGCTGTTGTGCTGTTGCGATTCTGAGGGTATCTACTACCTCTGACGCCCACTGGAACGGGGAGAGGAAGGACTTCATCGACACGGTACGTGTGATAGAGTACGGAAGTGCCGCCGGATTGCAGCACCGGAAGGATCGTCTTCATCAACCACGAGATCTGATCTCGTTAAGTCTTTGGATCTTCGAGGGTTAGTTCTCATCTATCTCGTTGCTTTTACTTCATAGATTAGATCTTGGATTTTCCATAGATTGGATCTTGGTTTTATTTGTTCTTGTGGTAGATTTTTTTGTTTTACATGCCACAAACCCTACACTGGTATCAGAGCCGTGCCTATGCATAGATCTGTTGCACGAGTAGAACACAATGGTTGTGGGTGTTGATGCTCTTGTTATCGTTTTCTTTTTGTGTACTTTGCATCTTGCGGGGTGGTGGGATGAAGCGGCCCAGGCTAACCTTACATGACCGCATTCATGATACTTGCTCCACGCTTGACATCCAACTTGTATTGCATAAGTGGCTTTGCGGGTGTCTACCTCTCTCACCATAGTTCAGATCGAATTTACAATCTGCACTTGATAACACTTGTATCAGCATTGTGGTTCTTGTTCGTAGGTATTTCAGATCTTACTCGAAAGCCCCAAACCACGTAAAATATGAAAACAATTTTAAAGGCGTCTAACTTGTTTTTGCAGGGGCATGTGATGTGATATGGCCATGTGATTGTGACTATATTTGATGTATGAGATGATCATTATTGTATTATGGCAACCGACGGGAGCATAATGGTTGTCTTTAAATTTGTTAAGACCTGCGTGTCTATTCATCATGTAATAGCTTTATTCCAAGTAGTTGTTATAGTTACTATTAGTGATGGACAACCATGAAGCGTTTCCACTGACCTTGACGCCATGCTGGTGATGATGGAGATCATGTCCGTGCTTTGGAGATGGAGATCAAAAGCACAAGAAGAAAGGCCATGTTATATCACATATTATGAATTGCATGTGATGTTAGTCCATTATGCATCTTATATTGCTTAGATAGTGACGGTAGCACTATAAGATGATCCCTCTCACTAAATATCAAGATAATAAAGTGTTCTTCCTTAGTATGCACCGTTTCTACCGGGATACCCACTTGGCTTAACAAGCTGGCAAGAGAGAATGCTGAAATGGCTTAGTGCTGCGAAGCTAAAGACCAAGAACATGGTGTGAGTCCCTAAGGAAGGACCTCAAAGCAAGGAGGATGTGCCAGTTCCTGTTGCAAGGATAGCAGCAAGGATGAAAGAAGAAAAGACCGAGGCTGGCAAAATATCAAACCTGAATAGTCTGTCATATAATAAGAGGTTCCGGTCAGCACATCGTACATATTATTCAGTTATGCCATTTATGCCTATGTCATGTAGCATATCCTCAGGTATGATCAGTTACCCTCCATGGTCTTATTTTAATCCGTGGATGCATTACAATTGTTTACATCATCAAAGGGTATTACCAAATCGTTATTCATTTGGTTAGTTGCAATTTTGTTGCTAATCTGAGAGGCCGAAATATTTGAAGTTAATAATCAGAGCTGTTATTTTATTTATTTCGGCTATACATACTTTGGTGGATGAATTATATAGGCCTCTGAGGCAAAAACCATATGGCCGATACTTATCTTATCGCCCTAAGAGAATTATCTAATCATGGACGATGTGGCTTGCTAACATCGTCCCTAGTCCTATTGAAATCCAAGACAAGGTATGCGTTTATTGAATATTATGCTTATGCTTTTGTAATTTGGCTTACAAATATCTAAATCTATGAAAGGCCAAATTGTACTAAATTTTGTTGTTGGGAAATGATTATGAGCATATAGTATGGTTGTTGATCTTCTCTCTATATTACCATGGAGATTGTATGTTGATGCTTCAGTTTTTGAAAGCAATAGCCAAGTCTTTGGTATTGTTTATTTATCTCCTAGTGGTTCTGTTTTCAAAGCCTCACGCCGCTTAGATTATCTTAGGCCGAATATGAAGCTTTGCTATTCGTGCTAGAACTATTTTTTGCTATAGGTGCTACGCATATTTAGGCTTCTAGTGATTCATTAGTAGTAGTATAATAAAAATCCAAGGTTTGTCAATGTTTCGACGAATCACTTGTTTTTTATCTTGATAAATGTCTAGCTATTCTTATCTTGAATTGCTTTATCATTTCTCATATATTTAGACATAAAATCTGAAGAGAAAATGAGTTGGATCAACTATCATCTAGCTACCGTGTTTTTCATGGTGTATCTTACATTCTACAAGAGCTGATGCTTTGTTTCGCCAACATAGGTAAGGCCGGATTGGATCCCACTACTTCGGCTGCTAATAAAAGATATAGTGCAGGTGAAGATGAAGACCAGATGAGGCTCATTGTTGTTTACATGAGAAATCTAATGAAAAGAGTGAATCTTAATGTTCATCGATGGTTGCTATGAGGGATGTACATGAAGGTATTTATGATATCCATCAATCGTCAAGATAAAGTGGTTGTTCTCAAAGGCAATTATTTGAAGACGTTCTACTAAAATGGCAGCCAACCTGAACATAAATGGCCGATAAAGAATTATCGCCCTTTAAACCAATGGCCGATGGAGTGTTGACATCGTCCTTAGCTAAAGATGGAGCAAGTTATTTTCTGGCACGCAAGCTCTTCCACAAAACAGGGGGGCATATGTTGACACTCGTTTTGGGCCGATAGCTAATCAAGGATAGAATCCCGCCGTGACAAATGAAAATAGATGAGGCGCCATTGGAAAGATTTTTTCGGCGAGTTTTTATTGCTCATTGAGGAAACATAATGTCCACCATGTCAAGTTTTTCCATGATCCGGCTTGATAGCCGATTGTGCAAACAGTCAGAGGTAACCTCGAGGATCAAGATATGAAGGATTCCAATAGAGCTCATTTCAAGATGACCTCAAATGGAAAAATGATAGAAACGAAAGTTGTGCGTCTCGTCAAAACAAGAAATTTGTTTTTTGTGTCATCATGATCCGAGATGGTATGTGCCCTATGGAACGAACACAATATACTAAACACGAAAGACTCCGAAGTCTGGTCCGAAGCGTAAGGAAAATCGTTTAAATACGAATCTGCGAACTGGATAAACATTTTTGCGTTTGGATGATTTCTAGAAGTCAAGATCAACTCGGATGAAAAAGTGGTCAACATGAAAGGTCTCCGTTTTTTCAAGACAAACAACTCTTTTATTTACCAGAATTTGATTTGGGGTAATTTACTGCCTCAACGTTGTCCCGTAAGGTACTGCAAGTTTTAAACTGAACAGTTTTGGAAAGTTCGGTTCAAACCATCCGAATTGGACCTAGTTTAGGGTTTTGGACGTGAATCCAACCCTTCATCTTGCACGGAAAGTCCAGCCGCCCTTTATATACATGAGGGGTGACGGCCGATTGAAACAACACCAATCGAACAAACACATCTACTACTTTTTCGTGTTCATCTACTTTTATCTCTCTCCCCTTGTAGTTTTCTTCTCGTTCTTCGTTGTTCTTCAGGATTGGAGGCTGCGAATCCACGAGGTCCTAGGGGCGGTCAGGCTGACCTAGGGCAGCCCATAGCCGTCGCAAGCCCTGACGGGGTCCCTCCGGGAGAGCGGGGTTTCTGGTCTCAAAAGCGCTCGCTGGACTGTCTTGCGTATCGCGCTTCCGGCGAGCCTCCCTCGGCGCGTGCTGCCGCACATCGCGCTCGGCGTCGAGGGTACACGGTGACGTGTTCGTGTGCGAACACAATGCTTTTCTGATTTAGAGTTGTGCTGCAGATTCTTCCAACTTCTTCTCGTGTCGATTCTTCTTTGAATTCTTCGACTAGCGATGAGTCTGATCTTGTTTGCCGTTTGCGTGATCAAATAACCTGGCTGAACAAAGACATAGTCACCCTCCATACGATGGAGGCACTGATAAATAGAAAAGGCGAGATTTCTACTGCAATTGAACAACATGCTCTTGACCGTCTTCATATTGCTACTGAAAGCTTGAGCTGTAAGTGTCAGTCTGTCTTTTGATTTTTATCATAGCTTGAATACTCCTTGACTGATTTTCGATTTTCAACAGTCGTGGCTTCTGATGAATCAGAAGAAAACAGAAGGATCCACAAAAAGATCGAGGCGATGACCAATGTTGCTCACCCGAAGCATGAATTATGGTCCCATCGACCGAAGGCTGTTGTCGTGGACAAATTTGAACATCGAGCAGAGAAGGTGCATTATTACTTTGACAAGTACCATGCTCATCTCTCGATGGTATGGAGAACCTTGTTTCCTTTAGACCAAGCACCCGAGACTTTATCTGCTTTGTTTACTCGATTCAAGACTCCAGAAAGGATTCGACTGTTGGTGCGGAAAGAGCTCTTGGCCGGCGCCAAACTTGTTCTTGCTTCAGTTTTAGCATATCACCCGACCTTAGATTTGGAGGCCATAGCAAATACCAGTAGGAGATTAGATCAATATTATGACATTGCTAGAAATCCCGCATATGTTATCATCTCTCGGATGGAAACAGGCATTGAGAGGGATCTGAAGACCCGAGAAGACCAAGGAAACCTGCCATAAAGTTATGCACACATATATATGTAATGACCTTGTACTTGCAAGGGGCAATCCCGTATGTGACTTGATGTGTGTTTTATACATCATGTACTTTTGGTGAATTTTCTAATTCGATTAATAATTTTTTTGCTGAGGGCGCCTGAGTGATCAAGTCAGCCTGCTCACCTCACGACTCCGTTGTAATTGCAAGTTTATTGCAGAGTCGATGTGTAAGTTCTGTAAGAGCGACACCCGTCGATTAAACGAGGGATTTAGGCGCTTGGCTTCATCACACGGTGCACCGGTTTGAGCCTTGTTTGTAATAATATGTCCATCTACTGCAGCACTCGCGTATTTTCTCGAGGCTTGGATGGGTAGTTTGCGTATCAGTAACTAGCGCCCCCGGTGGGAGTATTAGTTAGTGATACTGTAAGGACGTATTTCTGGCCAGCGCTCCCGATGGGAGTAAGAGCCAATAACGGAGGATTCGAACAGTTGTTCGGGTAATAATGCCTGAAACAATAAGGGTGGAGACCCAATCAGAATTTTTATTTCATAATATAAGACAAGCTGAGGAGCTGCCAAATAAAAAATAAAGAATGGTTGTATCCTATGCATAGAATCGTCGCAAATGTGCAACATTCCAAGGATTTTCAACGTCTTCACCCGTAGCTAGGTTCTTGAGATGATAAGCTCCCCCTAGTATCACTTTAGTGATGATGAACGACCCTTCCCACGGAGATTCTAGCTTCAGGGGTCTTTCTTGTTTTAGTCGCAGTACCATATCTCCAGCGCTGAAGCTTCGATTGTGTACTTGTCTATTGTGGTAATTTCTTAACGCCTGCTGATACACCGTTGTTCTTGCCAAGGCGATGTCCCGAGCTTCGTCGAGGAGGTCCACGACATCTTGCAGCGCATTGTTGGAAGTTGCTTCCGTGTATGCGATCACCCGAGGGGCTTCGAATCGAACATCGGCTGGCAAAACTGCTTCGGCTCCGTATACCAAAAAGAATGGAGTATATTGAGTCGATCTGTTGGGTGTAGTACGCAAACTCCAAAGTACAAATGGAAATTCTTCGACCCAAGCTCCAGCTGCACCCGTGAGACGCTTTTTGAGGCCATCTCCGATTAAGCCATTGATCCTTTCGACTTGACCATTGGTTTGGGGATGTACCACTGAGGCAAATTTTAGTATTATAGCAAAAGTGCCCGTGCGTTGCACCGGGTAAAAAAATACCCAATATGTTGACACTTCTTCTCTTTATCACCATCATCGATGATGGTCACTTTTTTCTACACATAACAATACTATTAGATTGCAAGCCCCTCACTGCACCAACTTGTAATAACGGTGGAGACATCCTTAAATTTTATTAAGATATGAATTCAAATTTAGTACTCACTCCGTTCCATAATTTATTCTGGTTCGAAAATTTAGTACGCTCTCCGTCCCATAATTCGTGTCGTGGATTCGGATGTATCTAAGCACAAAATATGTATCGATACATCTAAATTTGCAACAAAAATTATGGAACGAAGGGAGTACTAAAAATGGCTAGTTCAGTAAACAAAATTAAACTACGTTCAAAATTAGTTTCAAATTAGGGCTGCATTAACAAAAATACAATGGCCTTACTCATGCTGCAGGCTAGAAAGGAGGTATATGCTAATATTTGCAACGCTAGAATTTATGTATTCTAGATTTTGTAAATTTCAATTCAAAATATAATAGTTAACTTGGGAGGGTGAAAAAAATACGTACGAGTATAGTCTGAATCCATGTTCACCAAGACTGTAAAAAAAGTAATCATTACCACCTCCACCAATATCATACTGCAGAAGCAGTAAAACACACCTATAGTGCATTCCCTATCATGTAGGATTGATCCGAGTGTGGTTTTTTTTTAATACTCTTTAAACAACATTGGCAAAATTAATGCAGTTTTGGGTCATATTACGGTTATTTGACAAGAAATCTCACCTCCCAGCAAGAAGGGCACCATGATCTGAGAGGATCAAGATTCTAGATTACTCCTAACAGAACCGCAATTCTGATCTTGGTACAGCCGCTTGCCAACCGCTGCTACCGCCGTCGGACGGAATCCAGAAGCCACAGCAGCAATCAGACATAGGTAGCGAGTACAGTAAATACAACTCACTCACAGTACATGGCATCATCCAGAACTGCAAACAGAATAGAAGTATGCTTCCTCTAGCTGACTGAATTTCTCTAGATTGCACGAGTATGTCGGGAATCGGGATCAATCCAATCAATCTGTTTCATGTGCTACTCAGCTTAGTAATCACTAACCAATCCACAATTGAATTTCCTGGGGGGTATTTGATCAAGCAGTTAAATCCCATGAAAACAGATTTGCTCCTTGTCGTCATCAAGGTGAGCAGGATAGCTCCTTAGCTGATCATGGGCCTGAACCGTGCGTAGGCCACAAACGCGCACGGGAGAATTAGCGGCTACTGGAGCATCGATAACAATCGGCGAGAATTCATGCCGGCCGAGCCGCACATACTGAAACTTATTCGTTCCTTCAGATTTAGTAAGCTAGAAGCTAGTCAATGGATCTATCGATTAGGTTCATGGCTGAGCACTTTCGTGGACCGGCGGAAGGTGGATGCAAATCTATTTACGAAGGAACCTGTGATTTACTAAGCTAGATAGCTATGTGATGGATTCGTATTCTCCTGGATGAGTACTTTGCACCGACGACCTGCAGGGAGCTAGACCCGAGGACTCTCGAGGCTTCGTTGATTCCTCGCTGCGGTTCATCGATTATGGAGGCGTCCAAGCCATGAGTCCCGCCCTGGTCGGCGGAGCCAGGACAGTCACCGATGAAGCCGGCCAGGAAGCACCCGATTGATCAAAGCAAGCACCGTACCGACGCGTTCTAGGCACCCAGCGGCTAATGAGTTTGTGGCCAGAAACGCACCCGAAGATGGAGCCGCCCACCTCACACGCGCGAAGGATCAACCCCACTTGGATCGGGAGTTGTAGCTCTGGCTTGAACCTTGAAGTAGCCACTTAGGGGAATCCAACGAGGTTGCCGCACCGTGGAAACCCAACAGCACGGGCCAATCCCCGAAAACGACGCTTGTTGCCATGAATGCTTTAGATCAAGATTCAATACCACATATCTGGCTTCCTAACGCCTCAGATCGGGGCTCCAAAATACGCCCCCCATCGCTGAACCTGTGGACAGGCCAAGAACCGGAAGCGTCGGCGGTGAGGAATCGAAACGGAAACTAACTGGCGCGCAGCGAGGAATCGAGCAGAGGGCGGTGCGGCCATGGCGAGAGGGTCGTGCGCCTGTGCGGATTTTATGGAACGGATGGAGGGGCGGCCGGGCGGGGATTGATTTTGTGATGGATCCGGTCAAACGACATAAACCAATCAGCCGCTACCGCGAAAGGCGGACGCTCGGCGCCTGGGGCAAACTTTATTTTGCGTGACGGACGAGCAGATATTTAGTTTAGCGGTGGCAATGTTGAAATTATTTTAGAAAATCAGGGTACTAATAAAACGGACGAAATTTTTAGGGAGAAACCTTACTTCCTTTATTAGTAGGTAAAGATACCAGCATCGTCAAAAAACTTTCGGAACTTTTTGGAGTCGAAGTTAGTTCCATTGTCTGTAACGATGATGTGAGGCATGCCAAAGCGACAAGTTATTCCCTTGAAGAACTGGACATCGGTTTCAACTTTTTGATTTCTGACAGGTACAACCTCGATCCATTTGGTAAACTTATCGACGGCAACCAGCAGATACGTGTGACCCCCAGCCGATGATCTTGGCAGCGGTCCAACTTGGTCGAGTCCCCATTGCGCGAAGGGCCAAGCCAAAGGTATGGTCATTAGATCTGTTGCAGGAGCGTGCGGTTTTGGTGCAAAACGCTGACAAGGGTTGCACTTCCGTACCAGGTCTCAAGCATCCGAAGCTGCCGTCGGCCAGTAAAATCCTGCTCTGAAAGCTTTAGCCACAAGGGCTCTGCTTCTTGCGTGGTGGCCACAAGTTCCTTCATGTATCTCGTGTAGTAGAGTCTTTCCATCGTAGATGGGAATGCACCTTTGAAAGATAACAGAGATACTACGCTTGTAGAGTTCTCCGTTCACTACAGTGAAGGCTTTTGATCGTCTCACAATTCGCCTGCTTCCACCGGATCCTCTGGTAATCGCTGCTCTATTAGGTATGCTAAGAAAGGCTTGGTCCACAGTGGTTCGAGGAGGAGGACCTGCTCTGTGGACTGTGATGGACATCCTTCGACAGTTTGCTGCAATTTTGCTTCTGAATCGTCAGCCGATAATTTTGGAGGTGGCGATGCTTTCTCCTTGATCGATCGCTGAGCAATAACTTCATAAAATACTCCATCTAGAATAGGGGACCACATGGATCCGATGTTTGCCAGGCCATATGCTTCCTCATTGCTGGCTCGGCCGATGTGTTTAAGTTCGCATCCTTCAAATTTGGCTTCCATATTCTGGTATAATTGACAGTAAGCAATCATATTATCGCTGACTGCGTCGCATAAGTTCATCGACTGCTGCACCACCAGATTCGAATCTCCGTAAATTTCCAGGCGGGTTGCTCCACATGACTTTGCCATCCTCATTCCATGCAATAGTGCTTCATATTCTGCTTCATTATTTGTCGGCAGGGGGAAGTTCATGCGTAGGATATACTTCATCTTGCCTCCTTGTGTTGATATCAATATAACTCCTGCACCAGCACATGTACTCCGCTTAGATCCGTCAAAGTACATTGTCCATGAGCCAGACATATCGGGTGTTGCCGGAGTTTGCGACTGAATCCAGTCTGCCACGAAATCTGGGAGAACTTGAGACTTGATTGTCGTCCGATTGACGTAGGTTATGTCGTGTGGTGCTATCTCGATGGCCCATTGAGATACTCGACCCGTAGCTTCTGGGTTGGTAAGTATGTTCTTCAATGGTACTTCGCTTACCACAATAATCGGGTGCTCCGTGAAATAATGGCGCAGCTTACGAGCTGTTCTCCATACCGCATATGCCAACTTCTGGTGATGAGGATATCTTTGTCTCGCTGGTGTGAGTACTTCGCTGAGGTAGTAAACGGGTCGTTGCACACCATGAACTCTTCCTGCCTCCTCTCGTTCAACAAGTAGGACGCTGCTGAAAACTTGCACCATTAATGCTATGTACATGAGCAATGTTTCCTTTTCATGTGGAGTTACGAGTACTGGAGATATCGATAAGATCTTCTTTAAGTTATCAAAAGATTCCTACGCCTCATTTGTCCACTCGAACTTTTCTGACTTCTTCATCAAGTTGTAGAAGGGCAAAGCTTTCTCTCCTAGCTTGGCGATGAATCTGCTGAGCGCTGCTAGCCGTCCTGCGAACTGCTGCACTTGATGCAAATTCTTTGGCGGCTCCATGTCGAGAATAGCTTTGATCTTCAAAGGGTTGGCCTCTATCCCTCTGGCTGAGATGAAGTACCCGAGTACTTGTCCTCCCGGCACCCCGAAGAAACATTTCTTCGGGTTCAACTTGATTTTGTACCTGTCAAGATTGTCGAAGGTTTCTCGCAAATCGTCGATAAGAGTGGCGGCGTTCTTGGTCTTAACCACGATATCATCGATGTAGACTTCGATATTCCTTCTGATCTGCTCTCCAAGACATGCTTGCATACATCGCTGGTAAGTTGCTCCTGCGTTTTTCAACCCGAAAGTCATAACATTGTAATAGAAAACGCCGTGCGGGGTGATGAACGCAGTTAACTCTTGGTCCTCTTTCTTGAGCTTGACCTGGTTGTACCCGGAATACGCATCGAGAAAAGAGAGACGGTCACATCCTACTGTAGAATCGACTATCTGATCAATACGAGGCAGCGGGAAGTGGTCCTTAGGGAAATGCTTATTGAGGCTTGTGTAATCGATACACATGCGGAGAGCTGTTGTACCTTTCTTTGGCACCATAACCGGGTTGGCTACCCACTCGGCTTCTTTACACTACTAGGAAAAGGGCTATAGCTGCACGGAAGGGTGCCGGCGCACCATCATTGACGCGCGCCGGTGGCAAAATACCGCCGGCGAGCCATGTTAGGCCGCGCCGGCGAAGAACCTATCACTACAAGAAAAGTTGCCATGGCCGACGAAGTTGAAGTCGCGCCATGGTTGCTGGTGTACCATGGCCGACGATTTTGGGTCTGTCCATTGTGCATGTCAAAACGTTTTTTTTCTCGTTTTTGAGGCCACCTAGCCCGACGAAACCGGCCAAAACGTTGCGTATGGTGGCCCGGGACGTGGTGCATCTCGAATTCTCGGGTTCGCTGGCCGAGTCAACGCAAATCTGCACCGCCGAGGGATGTAGGGCCCAGATGGCAGCCTCTCTGGCATTGTTTTTTTTCTCGATCGCGCCATCTCATTCAACGCTCTCCGATCGAGCTGTTTACGATGCAGGATCATGGGTCCCGCATGTCATCGTCTATGAACCAAAATTCTTTCTATTCTTGGATTTTTTTTTACACCCTGATTTCTGGCTACTTCCTTTTTCTTTTGATCCCTTGCCGCCTTGGAAACGTTGACACCGCTGCTGCTAATTGGGACCCGCATGTCATCCTCTATGAGCAATCAACTTTCTTTTCTTGGATTTTTTTGGCACCTCAAATTTGGTCACTTGCCTTTTTCTTTCGATCCCCTGCCGCCTCTCAAACGGTGATACCGCTGCTGCTAAATGGGACCCGCATGTCATCCTCTATGTACTATAAAACTTTCTTTTCTTGGATTTTTTTTGGCACCTCATATTTGGTCACTTACCTTTTTCTTTCGATCCCCTGCCGCCTCTCAAACGGTGATACCGCTGCTGCTAAATGGGACCCGCATGTCATCCTCTATGTACTATAAAACTTTATTTTCTTGGATTTTTTTTGGAACCTCATATTTGGTCACTTGCCTTTTTCTTTCGATCCCGTGCAGCCTCTCAAACGGTGATACCGCTGCTGCTAAATGGGGCCCGCATGTCATCCTCTATGTACAATCAAGTTTCTTTTCTTGAATTATTTTTGGCTCCTGATATTTGGTCACTTGCATTTTTCTTTCGATCTCATGCCACGTTGAGGACCCCGCAGCTCATGGGACCCGCATGTCATCCTCTATGTACTATAAAACTTTCTTTTCTTGGATTTTTTGGCACCTCATATTTGGTCACTTGCCTTTTCTTTCGATCCTCGCCGCTTCTCAAACGGTGATACATTTCTTTGCTAAATGGGACCCGCATGTCATCCTCTATGTACACTCAAGTTTCTTTTCTTGAATTATTTTTGGCTCCTGATATTTGGTCACTTGCATTTTTCTTTCGATCTCATGCCACGTTTGAAAAGTTGAGGAACCTGCTGGCTCATGGGACCCACATGTCATCCTCTATGTGCTATAAAAGTTTATTTTCTTGGGTTTTTTTTCACCCTCTGATTTTTGGCTATTTCCTTTTCCTTTTGATCCCCTGCCGCCTTGGAAACGTTGAGTAAGCTGCTGACTCATGGGACCCGCATGTCATCCTCTATTTACAATCAACTTTCTTTTTCTTTTGATCTCAAGCCGCATTTGAAACGTTGAGACCGCTGCTGCTAATTGGGACCCGCATGTCATCCTCTATGTACAATAAAGTTTTTTTTCTTGGATTATCTTTGGCTCCTGATATTTTGTCACTTGCCTTTTTCTTTCGATCTCATGCCGCCTTTGAAATGTTGAGTAAGCTGCTGGCTCATGGGTCCCGCATGTCATCCTCTATGAACAATAAAAGTTTCCTTTCTTGGAGTTATTTTGACCCCTAATTTCTGGCTATTTTCCTTTTTCTTTTGATCTCCTGCCCCCTTTGAAACGATGAGGACGCTGTTGGCAGGTCGGTCCCACATGTCATCCTCTGTGAACAATAAAAGTTTCCTTTGATGGATTTATTTTGAACCCCTAATTAATTTCGGGATATTTCCTTTTTTCCTTTGATCCTCGCGCCTTGGAATCGTTGAGGATGCTGCTGCCTCATGGGTCCCGCATGTCATCCTCTCAGAACGGTAAATGTTTTTTTTCTTGGATTTTGTTTACCAAATGATTTTTGGCTAATTTTTCTTTCGATCTCCTGCCGCCTTTAAAACGTTGAGGACGCTGCTGGCTCACGGGTCCCACATGTCAGCCTCTATGAACAATAAACGCTGAGGATGTTGCTACCTCATGGGTCCCGCATGTCATCCTCTTAGAACAAAAATGTTTCTTTTCTTGGATTTTGTACCAACATATTTTTCGTTTATTTTTTCTTTCCATCCCCTGCCGCCTTTAAAACGTTGACGACGCTGCTGGCTCATGGGTCCCCGATGTCAGCCTCCCCGTACAAGAAACATATGATATCTTGATTATTTTGCAGACAATAAACAGTGTATTGCGCTCTGAGCTATTTCAAACGGAAAATTAAATCTTTATTTTTACATAAACAAACTTATATGTTGAATCTCCTTGTTTTTTTGTCTTTGCGAAGCATAGGACTTTCCTGTTTTTTAGAAAATTCGGAACTTTCTGTTTTGGAGTGGGCTGAAATTGTACGAGTCAAAAGGCCAAGCGGGATAGTTCGAAGGCCCAGGATGTCCAGATGCAGCCCAATTGAAATCTTTCTTCTTGGATTTTTTCACCCCCGATTTACGGCTACTTCATTTTTCTTTTGGTTCTGTGTCGCCTTGGAAACGTTGAGACCGTCGTTGCAAAATGGGACCCGCATGTCATCCTCTACGTACAATAAAATTTCTTTTCTTGGATTTTTTTTGGCTCCTAATATTTGGTCACTTGCCTTTTTCTTTCGATCCCGTGCAGCCTCTCAAACGGTGATACCGCTGCTGCTAAATGGGACCCGCATGTCATCCTCTATGTACAATCAAGTTTCTTTTCTTGAATTATTTTTGGCTCCTGATATTTGGTCACTTGCCTTTTTCTTTCGATCTCATGCCACGTTTGAAACGTTGAGGAACCTGCAGGATCATGGGACCCGCATGTCATCCTCTATGTACTATAAAACTTTCTTTTCTTGAATTATTTTTGGCTCCTCATATTTGGTCACTTGCCTTTTTCTTTCAATCTCATGCCACGTTTGAAACGTTGAGGAACCTGCTGGCTCATGGGACCCGCATGTCATCCTCTATGTACTATAAAAGTTCATTTTCTTTGTTTTTTTCACCCTCTGATTTTTGGCTATTTCCTTTTTCTTTTGATCCCCTGCCGCCTTGGAAACGTTGAGTAAGCTGCTAGCTCATGGGACCCGCATGTCATCCTCTATGTCCATCAACTTTATTTTCTTGGATTTTTTTTGACCCCCTAATTTATGGCTACTTTATTTTTGTTTTGATCTCAAGCCGCATTTGAAACGTTGGGACCGCTGCTGCAAAATGGGACCCACATGTCATCCTCTATGTAAATAAAGTTTCTTTTCTTGGATTATCTTTGGCTCCTGATATTTTGTCACTTGCCTTTTTCTTTCGATCTCATGCCGCCTTTGAAACTTTAAGTAAGTCATGGCTCATGGGTCCCGCATGTCATCCTCTACGAACAATAAAAGTTTCCTTTCTTGGAGTTATTTTTTACCCCTAATTTCTGGCTACTTGCCTTTTTCTTTTGATCTCATGCCCCCTTTGAAACGATGAGAACGCTGTTGGCAGGTCGGTCCCACATGCCATCCTCTATGAACAATAAAACTTTCCTTTGATGGATTTATTTTGAACCCCTAATTAATTTCTGGATGTTTCCTTTTTTTCTTTTGATCCCCTGCAGCCTTGGAATCGTTGAGGATGCTGCTGCCTCATGGGTCCCGCATGTCATCCTCTCAGAACGGTAAATGTTTATTTTCTTGGATTTTGAATAGCAAATGATTTTTGGCTAATTTTTTCTTTCGATCTCCTGCCGCCTTTAAAACATTGAGGACGCTGCTGGCTCACAGGTCCCACATGTCAGCCTCTAACATTAAACGCTGAGGATGCCGCTGCCTCATGGGTCCCGCATGTTATCCTCTCACAACGAAATTTTTTCTTTTCTTGGATTTTGTACCAACAGATTTTTGGTTTATTTTTTCTTTCCATCCCTGCCGCCTTTAAAACGTTGACGACGCTGCTGGCGCATGGGTCCCCGATGTCAGCCTCCCCGTATAAGAAACATGTGATATCTTGATTATTTTGCAGACAATAAACAGTGTATTTTGCTCTGAGCTATTGCAAAGGGATAAATTAAATCTTTATTTTTACATAAACAAACTTATATGTTGAACTCCTTGTTTTTTTTTGTTTTTGCGAGGCATAGGACTTTCCTGTTTTGGAATGGGCTGAAATTGTACGAATCAAAAGGCGTCCAGCGGGATAGTTTGAAGGCCCAGATGGCCAGAAGCAGCCCAATTGAAATATTCCTTTTCTTGGTTTTTTTAACACCCTTATTTCTGGCTACTTCCTTTTTCTTTTGGTCATGTGCCGCCTTGGAAACATTGAGACCGCGGCTGCAAAATGGGACCCGCATGTCATCCTCTATTTACAATAGAAGTTTCTTTTCTTGGATTATTTTTCGCTCCTGATATTTGGCACTTGTCTTTTTCTTTCGATCTAATGCCGACTTTGAAACCTTTAGACCGGTGCTGCAAAATGGGACCCACATGTCATTCTCTATGCACAATAAAGTTTCTTTCCTTAGATTATTTTTGGCTCCTGATATTTGGTCACTTTCCTTTTCATTTCGATCTCATGCCGCCTTAGAAACGTTGAGGAAGCTACTGGCTCATGGGTCCCGCATGTCATACTCTATGAACAATAAAAGTGTCCTAAATTGGATTTATTTTTTACCCCTAATTTCTGGCTATTTGCTGTTTTCTTTTGATCCCCTGCCCCCTTTGAAACGATGAGGACGCTACTGGTAGGTCGGTCCCACATCCTCTATGAACAATAAAAGTTTCCTATGATGGATTTATTTTTGACCCCTTTTGATCCCTTGCCGCCTTGGAATCGTTCAGGATGCTGCTGCCTCATGGGTCCCGCATGTCAGCCTCTCAGAACGGTAAATGTTTCTTTTCTTGGATTTTTTTGCCAACTGATTTTTCCCTTTGTCTTTCGATCTCCTGCCGCCTTTAACACGTTGGGGACGCTGCCGGCTCATGGGTCCCGCATGTCAGCCTCTATGAACGATAAACAATTCTTTTCTTGGAGTTATTTTGACCCCTAATTTCTGTCTATTTTGCCTTTTTTTGGATCCCGTGCCACCTTGGAAACGTTGAGGATGCTGCTGCCACATGGGTCCCGCATGTCAATCCCCTCAGAACGATAAATGTTTCTTTTCTTCGATTTTTTTACCAACTGATTTTTGATTTATTTTTTCTTTCGATCCCCTGCCGCCTTTAAAACTTTGACGACGCTGCTGGCTCATGGGTCCCGATGTCAGCCTCCCCGTACAAGAAACATGTGATATCTTGTTTATTTTGCAGACAATAAAAAGTGTATTTTGCTCTGAGCTATTGCAAACAGATAAATTATATCTTTATTTTTACGTAAACAAACTAATATGTTGAATCTCCTTGTTTTTGTTTTGTTTTTGCGAAGCATAGGACTTTCCTGTTTTTGGAGTGGGCTGAAATTGTACGAGTCAAAAGGCGTCCAGCAGGTTAGAAAGCCCAGATGGCCATGCAGCCCCAGCAGGGATACATTCTTTTTCTTTTGGTCCTGTGCCGCCTTGGAAACGTTGAGGACGCTTCTGCCTCGTGGGACCCGCATGTCATCCTCTATGAACTATAAAAGTTTCTTTTCTTGGATTTTTTTTCACCCTCTGATTTTTGGCTATTTCCTTTTTCTTTTGTTCCCCTGCCGCCTTGGAAACGTTGAGTAAGCTGCCGCCTTGGGACTCGCATGTCATCCTCTATGTACAATAAACTTTCTTTTCTTGGAGTTTTTTCCCCTAATTTCTGGCTACTTTATTTTTGACCCCTAATTTCTGGCTATTTGCCTTTTTTCGATCGCCTGCCGCCTTAGAAACGTTGAGGACGCTGCTGGCTCATGGGTCCCACATGTCAGCCTCTTTGTACGATAAAAGTTTCTTTTGCTGGATTTATTTTTGACCCCTAATTTCTGGCTATTTGCCTTTTTCTTTCGAGCTCCACCGCCTTTGAAACGTTGATGACACTGCTGCAAATTGGGTCCAATATGTCAGCATCTATGTGCGATAAACCTTTCCTTTCTTGGATTTTTTTGGACACCTGATTTCGAGCTACTTGCCTTTTTCTTTCGATCTCCTGCCCCCTTTGAGAAACGTCGAGAACGATGCTGGTTCGTGGGTCCCACATGTCATCCTCTCTGAATGATAAATGTTGTGGCCGCGGCTGCAAGATAGGTCCCACATGTCAGCCTGACTGTTGAATAAACGTTTCCTTTCTCGAATTTATATTTGACCCCTGATTTCGGGCTACTTTGCCGTTTCTTTCGGTCCCCTGCCGCCTTGTCAACGTTGAGGACACTGCTGCAAAATAGGTCCCACATGTCATCCTCTATGTAGAATAAATGTTTCCTTTCTTGGATTTTTTTTTTCTTTCGAGCTCTGGCCGCATTTCAATGATGAGGACGCAGGTATTGGGCCGTTATCTCCTGAGCTAGTAGGCCCACGTAAATTACCATGTAGATTGCCGTACAGTACGAGTACTATTTTTCTATCCTAAAATCTAACCGCGGGCGCGTGCCGTACGTACGTCCGAGCACAACTGATGCGTAAGCTATCTGATATCAGGTGCCGTTTTCTGAAAAAATGTAACTTTTAAACCGTGCGGTGGAATTACAATCCGTTTTCACTTCTACAATCCCCACGACGAGAGCTTCAAAACTAGACCACATTTTCATATGTTTCGACGAATTTTTTAAACAAGCAACTTTGATGCGCGACAAAGCAATTTTGTTATACAGCAAAATAACTTTGGTATGTGACAAAGCAACTTTGATATGCAACTAACATATGCACTTTTGGGTACACGAAGTCACAACTTTGATGCCCGACAACAATTTTGGTGTCAATCGGAGCATTTTCAATGTGTGACGAAGGAACTTAAGTGCCCTGCATAGCAACTTTGGCGCCCGGCGACATAGTTTTTTAACCTTGCAGAGCAACTTTGGCGTCCGACGAGCAAATTTAGTGTCCTGCAGAGCAACTTTGGTACTCGAGAGAGCAAATTTGGTTTGTGATGGTCTAATTTTGGCGTCCATCAAAGCAACTTTGGTGTCCACCGAATAAATTTTGATGTATGGATGAGCAACTTTGGCATCCAGCGATGCAACTTTCATTGTGAATATAGATTTACGCTGTGCAGCAAAGTTGCTTCGTCCCGCACTAAAGTTGCATCGTCTTGCATTATAATTGCTTTGTCGCACGTAGAAGTTGCTTTAGAAAAAACTTTATCAAAATACATAGAAATGAGATCTAGTTTTGAAGAGCTCACTGCAAGAAATTCAAAAGTGAAAGCGGATCTTAATTTCGACATCTTGTGCAAAATTATACGATTTTGAACATTTTCACGCCTTTCCTTCTGGTACACTTACCACCGTGTACATAATCTTTTCTTTTATATCTTTTGGAGGATGGGGCATGAATTTTCCTTATTTAAGGGTGTGCCAAGATTAACCAACGAGCACGCGTGTCCTCGCTAGACGTGCCCTTTTTCTATTGTTAAGGTTTTTTTTTTTGAGAACTTTTTATTGGTAAGGTGGTACATAGGGGTACCCTTACCAAAAAAAAAATATGTGGTACATGGAGCAGCGCTGGAACCCTGATCGTTACTGAAGTCATTTGCGCCTAATAGCGCGAGCTTAGCTAATTTTTGAAGAAAAAAATATGTCCGGCGTGGTATTCAAAACAATGATCTTCATGTCTGCTACTCCACCAAAAAACAGACCAGCATGTATTTATCATAATACGGGTAGCTAATTTAGGAAAAATGTGTTCATCACGGGATTCAAACAAAGATCTTCATCTCTGCTAAATTTTGATTTCACCAAAAACCGAACAGCGTGTGTTCATGACGTTAACTTCATGAACACTATGGTTTCTCTATAAAATAAGGTCAGCATCCGTTCCATTACTGAAGGCATTTTCGAAAAGTGTCTTTGGCTCATGGGCACCAGTGCTCCTGCTGTTTAAAAAAAATCAAAAATCATACATATTTGTTTCAAAAAAATCTGGAAATAAATGCAGACATAATAAATAAAGTAACCTACAAGCGTGTAAAATTTTAATATGAAATTCTTTACATTGTAGACTACACAAAAAAGACAAAATCTGTTGAAATTTGGAGATCTGAAATATGCATACCCAGATCCACACGTTTATTATTTTTGGGTAGCCCAGAATTTTTTGTATTTGAAACTGAAATTTTGCACGCTTACGGGACAATTCATTAGCTACACCATGATTTTTTTTCCAATTTTTTTTAAACACATAAATATGTTTTTTATTTTTTCTAAAATAGCAGGAGCACTGGTGCCCAAGAGCACCAAATCTCTTAGGCATTTGCGCCTAATAGCGCGAGCTTAGCTAATTTTTGAAGAAAAAAGATGTCCATTGTGGTATTCAGGAAAAAGATCTTCATGTCTGCTACTCCACCAAACAACAGACCAGCATGTATTCATCACAATACGGGTAGCTAATTTGTGAAAAATATGTTCAGCACGGGATTCAAACAAAGATCTTCATCTCTGCAAAATTTTGATTTCACTAAAAACCGAACAGCGAATGTTCATGAGGTTAAGCTCACGAACACTATGTTTTCTCTATAAAATAAGGTCACCATCCGTCTCTTATTTCTCAAGGAAAAACAGGTGGAAGTGTTGGGACGAACCACATGGGTGCTTCAGCTCTATGTTCAATCTTCTCTTTTTTGTACTGCAATCTTGAGCCTATGGCAGGACCTCCATTGACGTGCATTCTGCACCAATTTGGCCTTGGACGTATCCATGTATCACAGGCGCGATTGTGGGTAGCAAAGACACAGTCAGGTTTGAACAATTGGAAATCTGGTTCTGCAGCCTCTGCGTCGATTGGCGGGGGTAGCATGAAAATTGGGTGATTGAGTCCAAGAAATAAAGAATGCCCCTTCAAATTGTTCAATCTTTCCCACCTTGCCTCTTCTACAGTGTCTAAGGTATGGGCAGATCTCAAGAAAATGTAGCACCGTACCAAAGGATAAGACCTCAGCTTGTTACCCATATGTAATATTGGAGGACCGAGGATGGGCCGATAACCCTTAACCTGAATCCACGCGAGATCAGATTCACCAGTAATGGACTCTGCTCTCATTGGTGCTAGGAACCAAGTGCGCTGGTCAGAAAATCCAAGAAATACATCTTCATCTTCATCATTATGATTATCACCATGATTATCTAATTCTTCATCATCTAATTCTTCTTCATCTAATTCGTCTTCTTCTAATTCTTCTTCTTCTAATTCTTCTTCTTCTAATTCTTCTACATCAGCATCATTATCTTCATCGGCACCTCCATCGCCTTGAGCCACATTTTCTTCATCATCTTCCATGACAGCATCTCCCTCGATTTGAGCCAAAATTGTAGCCGCTTCTGCTTCTTCATCTTCAATGACAGGGGCGTCAATGAGACGCGGGGCTGCATGTGTCCCTGCAATGCACAAAGATCAACCACAATGCAGCAAGTAGGAACTACACTGTAAATTATCTCTTCTCTTCTATCTTCTATCTTCTATCTTCTACTACTATAAGGCACCAGTTTTGAACAAGACATGTAGCAGCAATTCCAACTGTTGGTGTCCAAAATCTAACGGTTGGGATTAGAGGTATTCACGTGAAAAAAATACCACACCAGTGTCCACGTGTTTCTAGAACCGTCATGTTTCCATTATGAAGAAAAATCAGAGCAGTCTCACACCGATATCACACGTCCCACTTGATAGTGATTAAGAAAGGTTCCAATTTTTTGTTCATATTTCTAAACTGTATGCTCACACTTATTTTGATGGTATAACCAAATTACTAGTTGTATTGAAAGTTTGAACAACATTTAGAACGCAACTTACATCAGTATTGTGAATCGTAATTGGTCCAACATGTGCAGCATGCCATTTACTAGTTAAGACATAAAACAAAGACTCACCCCAGGTATATGGATCCCAAACCAGAACATCTCCATACGGATATGTAACTGCGTATACACGATGCAGGTGTGAACTTGTACCATATCCAGGAATGCCCATGGCATCGACATAGCTGGTTCCTTCAAAGAATTTGGGGTTTCCCAAGGAGCCAAATACTGTATGAGAACTTTGCCGGCATAATGCATCCTTCCAATGCACCCCTACGTACCCAACGTATATGCCAGCTAAGGTAGAAAGCCAACTTAGTTGCTACTTTGTTGGCAAAATGTACCATGGCTCAATCTCAGGTCACACACCCATGAAGCCAAGTTAACTCATCTATCAATTGTCACCCTCTTCATCCCAATATAGGTATAGTAAGGTTGCTTCGAGTTTGATCTTTTGTACAGTATTGTTTCTTGTAAGGTTCGTGAATAATCTAATAAAAAAAAGTCATGTGCATCCTTTGGATGCAGAAGCTCGGGCGATTTTTCCCCCATTTCGAAAAAATCAATTGGTATATTTTGGTTATATTCAAAATTTTACTTTGTAGGTCATGCCATTCTACTACTCGCCTAACACTTTTTCTACGCGGGAAGGATACGAGCGATGCAACAAAAAGTAACACATTCGTCCCCCTCCCCCA
Source organism: Lolium perenne (assembly GCF_019359855.2). Taxonomy (NCBI): domain Eukaryota; kingdom Viridiplantae; phylum Streptophyta; class Magnoliopsida; order Poales; family Poaceae; genus Lolium; species Lolium perenne. The sequence goes on along the minus strand of NC_067244.2, from coordinate 117,241,611 downwards.
GTGATTTCTCCTAGATATGAAATCAAACTACAAGTGGTTCAAAAAGGCAATCGAAAAACATGGATTGTTCATCAGTTTGTACATAGCTAGGGAAAATACCAGAATGTCATATTAGTGTTTTAGAGAAGAGCCCTTCAAGTAGTTTGGCACCATGTTGGACACCGTCCAGCTTAATTCCACCCAAACATGATTTTTTTTCGTTTGAATATGTCTAGACTTTGTTTATCATCTTCAATGCGTATTGTATGACATAAGAAGACTATGTGCTTTGGTTTCAATTTTTTGAATTTTTAATGCCCAATTGAATCTTGGTCAAATCCTAGGTTTGACCAAGATTTAAACAAGTTCAAAACATGAAAATGAAAAAGTAAGCCTGGATCCTTCTTAGTCACTCCAAAATGAATCTTTTGGAAGGTTTTTTAAATTTCCATGTTTGAAACCCAAAACCACTTCCCTTCATGCTTGACTTCATAAGACAGAGTTTAGGGTTAGGGTACGTAGATACATGATTTTTGTGGTTTGCATATGTTTAAAACTTGTTTAATTTATCAACTTGAATACTTATATGACATACGAAGACTATGTGCTTTGGTTTTTCATTTTCTTTATTTTTTCGATTTTTTATGCCGATTTGTATCTTGGTCAAATCCGAGATTTGACAAAGATTTAAAAAAGTTTAAAACATGGAAATGAAAAAGTAAGCATGGGTCCTTTTTAGTCACTCCAAAATGAAGCTTTTGGGAGGTTTTTTTTTGAAATTTCCATGTTTGAAACCCAAAACCACTTCTCTTCATCCTTGACTTCCTAAGACAGAGTTTAGGGTTGTTAGGGGGTACGTAGATACATGCTTTTCTGCTATGAATATATATGTGTGGACCTTGTTAATCAACCTGAATGCTTACTATATGACATAAGAAGACTATGTGCTTTGGTTTTTCATTATTTTAATTTTTTGAATTTTTATGCACATTTGTACGTATCTCTTGGTGAAATCCTAGGTTTGACCAAGATTTAAAACATGAAAACGAAAAACTAAGCTTGGATCCTTCTTAATTAGTAACTTCAAAATGAAGCTTTAGGAAGGTTTTTGAAATTTCCATGTTTGAAACCCAAAACACCCTCTTCATGATTGACTTCATAAGACAAATCGAGTTTAGGGTTACCGATAGATACATGATTTTCTAGTTTGAATATGTCTAGACCTTTGCTTTTATCGACTTGAATGCTTAATTAGTATATGACATAAGAAGATGTACTATGTGCATTGGATTTTCATTTTTTGATTTGTTTTGAATTTTTATGCCCATTCGAATTTTGGTCAAATCATAGGTTTAACCAATATTTAAACAAGTTTAAAACTTGAAAATGAAAAATTAAGCATGGATCCTTCTTATTAGTCACTCCAAAATGAAGCTTTTGGGAGGCTTTTCAAATGTCCATGTTTGAAACCCAAAACCACTTCTCTTCATGCTTGACTTCATAAGACATATGAGTTTAGGGTTAGGGGGTGTAGATACATGATTTTTCTGGTTTGAATAGGTCTATAACTTGTTTATCAAGTTGAATGGCTTACTATGTGACATAAGAAGACTATGTGCTTTGGTTTTTCATTTTTTGATTTTTTCGAATTTTTTATGCCCATTTGAATCTTGGTCAAATCCTAGGTTTGAATAAGATTTAAACAAGTTTAAAACATGAAAATGAAAAATTAAGCATGAATCCTTCTTAGTCACTCCGAAATGAAGCTTTTGGGAGGTTTTCGAAATTTCCATGTTTGAAAACCCAAACCACTTCTCTTCATGCTTGAGCTTGACTTCATAATACAAAGTTTAGGGTTAGGGGGTATACATGTTTTTTCTGGTTTGAATATGGCTAGACATTGTTTATCAACTAGAATGCTTACTATATGACATAAGAAGACTATGTGCTTTGGTTTTTCATTTTTCTGATTTTGTTCTGGATTTTTATGCCCATTTGAATCTTGGTCAAATCCTAGGTTTAACCATGATTTAAACAAGTTCAAAACATGAAAATGAAAAGGTAAGCATGGATCCTTCTTAGTCACTCTAAAATGAATCTTTTGGGAGGTTCTTGAAATTTCCATGTTTGAAACCCAAAACCGCTTCTCTTCATGATTGACTTCAAGACAGAGTTTAGTGTTAGGGGTAGATACATGATTTGTCTAGTTTGAATATGTCTAGACCTTGTTTATCAACTTGAATTCTTACTTTATGACATAAGAAGGCTATGTGCTTTGGTTTTTCATTTTTCTGATTTTTTTGAATTTTATGCCCATTAGAATCTTGGTCAAATACTAGGTAGGTTAATTTGACCAAGATTTAAACAAGTTTAAAACATGAAAATGAAAAGGTAAGCCTCGATCCTTCTTACTCACTCTAAAATTAAGCTTTTGGAAAGTTTTTGAAATTTCCATGTTTGAAACCAAAACCACTTCTCTTCATGTTTGACTTCATAAGACATAGTTAAGGGTTAGGGGGTAGATACATGATTTTTCTGTTTTGAATATGTCTAGACCTTGTTCATCAACTTGAATGCTTACTGTATATATATGACATAAGAAGCTAGGCTATGTGCTTTGGTTTTCATTTTTTTGATTTTTTTTGAATGTTTATGCCCATTTGAATCTTGGTCAAATCCTAGGTTTGACCAAGATTTAAGCAAGTTTAAAACACATGAAAATGAAAAGGTAAGCATGGATCCTTCTTAGTCACTCTAAAATAAAGCTTTTGGGAGGTTCTTGAAATTTCCATGTTTGAAACCCAAAACCACTTCTCTTCATGATTGACTTCATAAGACAGAGTTTAGGGTTTTTTTGTTTTTTCATTTTTTTTGAATTTTATGACCATTTGAATCTTGGTCAAATACTAGCTAGGTTTGACCAAGATTTAAACAATTTTAAAACATGAAAATGAAAAGGCAAGCCTGGATCTTTTCCAGACACTCTAAAATGAAGCTTTTGTGAGGTTCTTGAAATTTCCATGTTTGAAACCCATACGACTTCTCTTCATGCTAGACTTCATAAGATCGACCGAGTTTATGGTTAGGGGGTAGATACATGATTTGTCTGGTTTGAACACATGTATAAACCTTGTTTATCAACTTGAATGCTTACTATATGACATAAGAAGACTATGTGCTTTTGTTTTTCATTCTTCTAATTTTTTGAATTTTATGCCCATTTGAATCTTGGTCAAATCCTAGGTTTGACCGGTATTTAAACAAGTATAAAATATGAAAACGAAAAGGTAAGCCTGGATCCTTCTTAGTCACTCTAAAATGAAGCAGCTTTTGGGATGTTCTTGAAATTTTCATGTTTGAAACCCAAAACCACTTCTCTTCATGATTGACTTCATAATTAAGACAGAGTTTAAGGTTAGGGGCAGATATATACATGATTTTCTGGTTTGAATATGTCTAGACCTTGTTTATCAACTTTAATGCCTTACTATACGACATAAATAATGCTATGTGCTTTGGTTTATCATTCTTTTTGTTTTTTCCTGAATTTTTATGCCCATTTGAGTCTTGGTCAAATCCCAGGTTTGACAAAGATTTAAACAAGTTTAAAATATGAAAATGAAAAGGTAACCATGGATCCTTCTTAGTCACTCTAAAATGAATCTTTTGGGATGTTCTTGAAATTTCCATGTTTGAAACCCAAAACCACTTCTCTCTTCATGATTGACTTCATAAGACAGAGTTTAGTGTTAGGGTTAGATACATGATTTGTCTAGTTTGAATATGTCTAGACCTTGTTTATCAACTTGAATTCTTACTTTATGACATAAGAAGGCTATGTGCTTTGGTTTTTCATTTTTCTGATTTTTTTGAATTTTATGCCCATTAGAATCTTGGTCAAATACTAGCTAGGTTTGACCAAGATTTAAAAAAGTATAAAATATGAAAACGAAAAGGTAAGCCTGGATCCTTCTTAGTCACTCTAAAATGAAGCAGCTTTTGGGATGTTCTTGAAATTTCCATGTTTGAAACCCAAAACCACTTCTCTTCATGCCTTACTTCATAAGACGGATTTTAGGGTCATTAGGGCGTAGATACATGATTTGCCTGGTTTGAATATGTCTAGACCTTGTTTATCATCTTGAATGCTTACTATATGACATAAGAAGACTATATGCATTGGTATTTCATTATTTTTTATTTATTTTCATGCCCATTTGAATCTTGGTCAAATCCTAGGTTTGAGCAAGATTTAAACAAGTTTAACACGTGAAAACGAATAAGTAAGCATGGATCCTTCTTAGTCACTCCAAAATGTACCAATTGATAGATGTGTTAACTTTGCTTCATGGAAAAAATAATGTCATGTAAATGAGTTAACTTGGATTTCCTACCCTTGAATCCATAGGAAACTTTGTTCTAATGCACTATAATAATCAACCGAGTTTTTACACCAACAGGTCTGTCACTTACGTGTGGTGCCCACGCGTGAGGTCCCACACATCAGTGAGCACAAGTCACGTGCAATAATAGGTACGCAAACTCCCAGCCATCTTCTTTGTCAAGAGAAGACGCATCAGGATGCGTATTGGAAGTCTCTGGGTCCTTCAGGACCCTTCGGTTGTCCCTCTCACACAAAAAAAACAAATCTCTCTCATTCTCGGCCTCGCTCGACTCGCTCGCTCGCACCTCCTCCTCACTCCTTTGACAAACCCTGCACAATAGTCAACATCGTCACCCGAAAAAGGGGAGACACCATAATGCTCTCCCTTCTTCTGTCCTTCCGAGTGATCCCTCTTCCTCCGAGTTTCACTAGCTAGACGGGCAAACACACATGTGCTGCATAGTAATAATAAAAAGGTAGAAAAATCGATATACGAATCTATAATTAAATAGGTTAAACTAGGGTTTTGCCCAATACTACAGATCAAGGTTCAAAAAAATCCAACTACGGGGTTCGAACAACACGATTCTAATCCAAGAATTTTTTCTACCTCATCCAAATGGCCTCAAACTATAGGGTTAGCATCTATCTAGTGCAGTATGTGTGAAAATGTATGCACTATGTGTGCTATAACTTGTATGTCTTTTAAATTTGAACCAAATTTGAATAAGTTTGAAGTATTTGAAAAAGGGGCTTTTGGCTTAAACGTTTGAAACCCAAAACGACTTCTCTTCATGCTAGACTTCACAAGACCGTGTTTAGGGTTAGGGGGTAGATACATGATTTGTCTGGTTTGAATATGTCTAAACTTTGTTCATCAACTTTAATGCTAACTATATGACATAAGAATGCTATGTGCATTGGTTTTTGATTTTTTTTTTGAATTTTATGCCCATATATTAGAATCTTGGTCAAATCCTAGGTTTGACAAAGATTTAAACACGTTTAAAACATGAAAACGAAAAGGGAAGCTTGTATCCCTCTTAATTAGTCACTCTAATATGAAGTTTTTGGGAGGTTTTTGAAATTTCCATGTTTGAAACCCAAAACCACTTCTCTTCAAGCTTGACTTCATAAGACAGAGCTTACGGTTAGGGGGTAGATACATGATTTGTATGGTTTGAATATGTCCAAACCTTGTTAATGCATCAACTTGAATGCTTACTATATGACATAAGAAGACTATGTACTTTGGTTTTTCATTTTTACTGCTTTTTGAATTTTGTGCCCATTTGAATCTTTTGGTCAAATCCTAGGTTTGACAAAGATTTAAACAAGTTTAAATCATGAAAATGAAAAGGTAAGCATGGATCCTTCTTAGTCACTCTAAAATAAAGCTTTTGGGAGGTTCTTGAAATTTCCATGTTTTAAACCCAAAACCACTTCTCTTCATGATTGACTTCATAAGACAAAGTTTAGGGTTAGGGGTAGATATATACATGAGTTGTCTGGTTTGAATATGTTTAGACCTTGTTTATCAACTTTAATGCTTACTATATATATGACATAAGAATGCTATGTGCATTGGTTTTTGATTTTTTTTTTCTGAATTTGTATGCCCATTTGAATCGTGGTCAAATCCTAGGCGGTTTGACCAAGATTTAAACATGTTTAAAACATGAAAATGAAAAGGGAAGTTTGTATCCTTATTAGTCACTCTAAAATGAAGCTTTTGGGATGTTCTTGAAATTTCCATGTTTGAAACCCAAAACGACTTCTCTTCATGCTAGACTTCATAAGAGCGACAGAGTTTATGCATGGTTAGGGGATAGATACATGATTTGTCTGGTTTGAACACATGTATAAACCTTCTTACTCACTCTAAAATTAAGCTTTCGGGAGGTTTTTGAAATTTCCATGTTTGAAACCCAAAACCACTTCTCTTCATGCTTGACTTCGTAAGACATAGTTTAGGGTTAGGGGTAGATACATGCTTTTTCTGGTTTGAATATGTATAGACCTTGTTTATCAACTTGAATGGTTACTATATGACATAAGAAGGCTATATATGTGCTTTGGTTTTTCATTTTTTGATTTTTTCGAATTTTTTATGCCCATTAAAATGTTGGTCAAATCCTATGTTTGACCAAGATTTAAACAAGTTTAGAACATGAAAATGAAAAGGTAATCATGGATCCTTCTTAGTCACAGTACTCTAGAATGAAGCTTTTGGGAGGTTTTTGAAATTTCCATGTTTGAAACCCAAAACCACTTCTTTTCATGCTTGACTTCATAAGACCGAGAGTTTAGGGTTAGGGGTAGAGATACATGCTTTTTTTTGTTTGAATATGTCTGGACCTTGTTTATCAACTAATGCTTACTATATTACATAAGAAGGCTATGTTATTTGGTTTTTCATTTTTTCTGTTTATTTCTAATTGTTTATGCCCATTTGAATCCTATGTTTGACCAATATTTAAACAAGCTTAAAACATGAAAATGAAAAGGTAAGCTTGGATCCTTCTTAGTCCCTCTAAAATTAAGCTTTTGGGAAGTTTTTGAAATTTCCATGTCTGAAACCCAAAACCACTTCTCTTCATGCTTGACTTCATAATTAAGACAGAGTTAAGCGTTAGGGGGGTAGATACATGCTTTTTATGTTATGAATATGTCTAGACCGGCCATGTTCATCAAGTTGAATGCTGCTTACTATATATGACATTAGAAGGCTATGTGCTTTGGTTTTTTTTTTTTTTTGATTTTTTTGAATTTTTAGGCCCATTTGAGTCTTGGTCAAATCCTAGGTTTGACCAAGATTTAAACAAGTTTAAAACATGTAAATGAAAAGATAAGCCTCGATCCTTCTTAGTCACTCTAAAATGAAGATTTGCGAGTGGTTTTGTTGAAATTAAGCTTGGGTCCTTCTTAGTCACTCTAAAATTAAGCTTTTGGGATGTTTTTGAAATTTCCATGTTTGAAACCCAAAACCATTTCTCTTCATGCTTGACTTCATAAGACATAGTTAAGGGTTAGGGGGTAGATACATGCTTTTATGTTTTGAATATGTCTAGACCTTGTTCATCAACTTGAATGCTTACTGTATATATATATGACATAAGAAGCTAGGCTATGTGCTTTGGTTTTCATTTTTTGATTTTTTTGAATGTTTATGCCCATTTGAATCTTGGTCAAATCCTAGGTTTGACCAAGATTTAAGCAAGTTTAAAACACATGAAAATGAAAAGGTAAGCATGGATCCTTCTTAGTCACTCTAAAATAAAGCTTTTGGGAGGTTCTTGAAATTTCCACATGTTTGAAACCCAAAACCACTTCTCTTCATGATTGACTTCATAAGACAGAGTTTAGGGTTAGGGGTAGATATATACATGAGTTGTCTGGTTTGAATATGTCTAGACCTTGTTTATGAACTTTAATGCTTACTATATATATGACATAAGAATGCTATGTGCATTGGTTTTTGATTTTTTTCTGAATTTGTATGCCCATTTGAATCTTGGTCAAATCCTAGGCGGTTTGACCAAGATTTAAACAAGTTTAAAACATGAAAATGAAAAGGGAAGTTTGTATCCTTATTAGTCACTCTAAAATGAAGCTTTTGGGATGTTCTTGAAATTTCCATGTTTGAAACCCAAAACGATTTCTCTTCATGCTAGACTTCATAAGACATAGTTTAGGGTTAGGGGGTAGATACATGATTTGTATGGTTTGAATATGTCCAAACCTTGTTAATTCATCAACTTGAATGCTTACTATATGACATAATAAGACTATATGCTTTTGTTTTTCATTTTTTTGTTTTTTTTTTGAATTTTATGCCCATTTGAATCTTTTGGTCAAATCCTAGGTTTGACCAAGATTTAGACAAGTTTAACACGTGAAAACGAATAAGTAAGCATGGATCCTTCTTAGTCACTCCAAAATGTACCAATTGATAGATGTGTTAACTTTGCTTCATGGAAAAAATAATGTCATGTAAATGAGTTAACTTGGATTTCCTACCCTTGAATCCATAGGAAACTTTGTTCTAATGCACTATAATAATCAACCGAGTTTTTACACCAACAGGTCTATCACTTACGTGTGGTGCCCACGCGTGAGGTCCCACACATCAGTGAGCACAAGTCACGTGCAATAATAGGTACGCAAACTCCCAGCCATCTTCTTTGTCAAGAGAAGACGCATCAGGATGCGTATTGGAAGTCTCTGGGTCCTTCAGGATCCTTCGGTTGTCCCTCTCACAAAAAAAAAAACAAATCTCTCTCATTCTCGGCCTCGCTCGACTCGCTCGCTCGCTCGCTCGCACCTCCTCCTGCTCACTGACAAACCCTGCACAATAGTCAACATCGTCACCCGAAAAAGGGGAGACACCATAATGCTCTCCCTTCTTCTTTCCTTCCGAGTGATCCCTCTTCCTCCGAGTTTCACTAGCTAGACGGGCAAACACACATGTGCTGCATAGTAATAATAAAAAGGTAGAAAAATCGATATACGAATCTATAATTAAATAGGTTAAACTAGGGTTTTGCCCAGTACTACAGATCAAGGTTCAAAAAAATCCAACTACGGGGTTCGAACAACACGATTCTAATCCAAGAATTTTTTCTACCTCATCCAAATGGCCTCAAACTATAGGGTTAGCATCTATCTAGTGCAGTATGTGTGAAAATGTATGCACTATGTGTGCTATAACTTGTATGTCTTTCAAATTTGAACCAAATTTGAATAAGTTTGAAGTATTTGAAAAAGGGGCTTTTGGCTTAAACGTTTGAAACCCAAAACGACTTATCTTCATGCTAGACTTCACAAGACCGAGTTTAGGGTTAGGGGGTAGATACATGATTTGTCTGGTTTGAATATGTCTAAACTTTGTTCATCAACTTTAATGCTAACTATATGACATAAGAAGACTATGTGCTTTGGTTTTTCATTTTTTTTTGAATTTTATGCCCATATATTAGAATCTTGGTCAAATCCTAGGTTTGACAAAGATTTAAACACGTTTAAAACATGAAAACGAAAAGGGAAGCTTGAATCCCTCTTAATTAGTCACTCTAATATGAAGTTTTTGGGAGGTTTTTGAAATTTCCATGTTTGAAACCCAAAACCACTTCTCTTCAAGCTTGACTTCATAAGACAGAGCTTACGGTTAGGGGGTAGATACATGATTTGTATGGTTTGAATATGTCCAAACCTTGTTAATGCATCAACTTGAATGCTTACTATATGACATAAGAAGACTATGTACTTTGGTTTTTCATTTTTCTGCTTTTTTTGAATTTTGTGCCCATTTGAATCTTTTGGTCAAATCCTAGGTTTGACAAAGATTTAAACAAGTTTAAATCATGAAAATGAAAAGGTAAGCATGGATCCTTCTTAGTCACTCTAAAATAAAGCTTTTGGGAGGTTCTTGAAATTTCCATGTTTTAAACCCAAAACCACTTCTCTTCATGATTGACTTCATAAGACAAAGTTTAGGGTTAGGGGTAGATATATACATGAGTTGTCTGGTTTGAATATGTTTAGACCTTGTTTATCAACTTTAATGCTTACTATATATATGACATAAGAATGCTATGTGCATTGGTTTTTGATTTTTTTTTCTGAATTTGTATGCCCATTTGAATCGTGGTCAAATCCTAGGCGGTTTGACCAAGATTTAAACATGTTTAAAACATGAAAATGAAAAGGGAAGTTTGTATCCTTATTAGTCACTCTAAAATGAAGCTTTTGGGATGTTCTTGAAATTTCCATGTTTGAAACCCAAAACGACTTCTCTTCATGCTAGACTTCATAAGATCGACCGAGTTTATGCATGGTTAGGGGATAGATACATGATTTGTCTGGTTTGAACACATGTATAAACCTTCTTACTCACTCTAAAATTAAGCTTTCGGGAGGTTTTTGAAATTTCCATGTTTGAAACCCAAAACCACTTCTCTTCATGCTTGACTTCGTAAGACATAGTTTAGGGTTAGGGGTAGATACATGCTTTTTCTGGTTTGAATATGTATAGACCTTGTTTATCAACTTGAATGGTTACTATATGACATAAGAAGGCTATATATGTGCTTTGGTTTTTCATTTTTTGATTTTTTCGAATTTTTTATGCCCATTAAAATGTTGGTCAAATCCTATGTTTGACCAAGATTTAAACAAGTTTAGAACATGAAAATGAAAAGGTAATCATGGATCTTTCTTAGTCACAGTACTCTAGAATGAAGCTTTTGGGAGGTTTTTGAAATTTCCATGTTTGAAACCCAAAACCACTTCTTTTCATGCTTGACTTCATAAGACCGAGAGTTTAGGGTTAGGGGTAGAGATACATGCTTTTTTTTGTTTGAATATGTCTGGACCTTGTTTATCAACTAATGCTTACTATATTACATAAGAAGGCTATGTTATTTGGTTTTTCATTTTTTTCTGTTTATTTCTAATTGTTTATGCCCATTTGAATCCTATGTTTGACCAATATTTAAACAAGCTTAAAACATGAAAATGAAAAGGTAAGCTTGGATCCTTCTTAGTCCCTCTAAAATTAAGCTTTTGGGAAGTTTTTGAAATTTCCATGTCTGAAACCCAAAACCACTTCTCTTCATGCTTAACTTCATAATTAAGACAGAGTTAAGCGTTAGGGGGGTAGATACATGCTTTTTATGTTATGAATATGTCTAGACCGGCCATGTTCATCAAGTTGAATGCTGCTTACTATATATGACATTAGAAGGCTATGTGCTTTGGTTTTTTTTTTTTTTTTTTTTGATTTTTTTGAATTTTTAGGCCCATTTGAGTCTTGGTCAAATCCTAGGTTTGACCAAGATTTAAACAAGTTTAAAACATGTAAATGAAAAGATAAGCCTCGATCCTTCTTAGTCACTCTAAAATGAAGATTTGCGAGGGGTGTTCTTGAAATTAAGCTTGGGTCCTTCTTAGTCACTCTAAAATTAAGCTTTTGGGATGTTTTTGAAATTTCCATGTTTGAAACCCAAAACCATTTCTCTTCATGCTTGACTTCATAAGACATAGTTAAGGGTTAGGGGGTAGATACATGCTTTTATGTTTTGAATATGTCTAGACCTTGTTCATCAACTTGAATGCTTACTGTATATATATATGACATAAGAAGCTAGGCTATGTGCTTTGGTTTTCATTTTTTGATTTTTTTTGAATGTTTATGCCCATTTGAATCTTGGTCAAATCCTAGGTTTGACCAAGATTTAAGCAAGTTTAAAACACATGAAAATGAAAAGGTAAGCATGGATCCTTCTTAGTCACTCTAAAATAAAGCTTTTGGGAGGTTCTTGAAATTTCCACATGTTTGAAACCCAAAACCACTTCTCTTCATGATTGACTTCATAAGACAGAGTTTAGGGTTAGGGGTAGATATATACATGAGTTGTCTGGTTTGAATATGTCTAGACCTTGTTTATGAACTTTAATGCTTACTATATATATGACATAAGAATGCTATGTGCATTGGTTTTTGATTTTTTTCTGAATTTGTATGCCCATTTGAATCTTGGTCAAATCCTAGGCGGTTTGACCAAGATTTAAACAAGTTTAAAACATGAAAATGAAAAGGGAAGTTTGTATCCTTATTAGTCACTCTAAAATGAAGCTTTTGGGATGTTCTTGAAATTTCCATGTTTGAAACCCAAAACGATTTCTCTTCATGCTAGACTTCATAAGACATAGTTTAGGGTTAGGGGGTAGATACATGATTTGTATGGTTTGAATATGTCCAAACCTTGTTAATTCATCAACTTGAATGCTTACTATATGACATAATAAGACTATATGCTTTTGTTTTTCATTTTTTTGTTTTTTTTTTGAATTTTATGCCCATTTGAATCTTTTGGTCAAATCCTAGGTTTGACCAAGATTTAGACAAGTTTAACACGTGAAAACGAATAAGTAAGCATGGATCCTTCTTAGTCACTCCAAAATGTACCAATTGATAGATGTGTTAACTTTGCTTCATGGAAAAAATAATGTCATGTAAATGAGTTAACTTGGATTTCCTACCCTTGAATCCGTAGGAAACTTTGTTCTAATGCACTATAATAATCAACCGAGTTTTTACACCAACAGGTCTGTCACTTACGTGTGGTGCCCACGCGTGAGGTCCCACACATCAGTGAGCACAAGTCACGTGCAATAATAGGTACGCAAACTCCCAGCCATCTTCTTTGTCAAGAGAAGACGCATCAGGATGCGTATTGGAAGTCTCTGGGTCCTTCAGGATCCTTCGGTTGTCCCTCTCACAAAAAAAAACAAATCTCTCTCATTCTCGGCCTCGCTCGACTCGCTCGCTCGCTCGCTCGCACCTCCTCCTGCTCACTGACAAACCCTGCACAATAGTCAACATCGTCACCCGAAAAAGGGGAGACACCATAATGCTCTCCCTTCTTCTTTCCTTCCGAGTGATCCCTCTTCCTCCGAGTTTCACTAGCTAGACGGGCAAACACACATGTGCTGCATAGTAATAATAAAAAGGTAGAAAAATCGATATACGAATCTATAATTAAATAGGTTAAACTAGGGTTTTGCCCAGTACTACGAGATCAAGGTTCAAAAAATCCAACTACGGGGTTCGAACAACACGATTCTAATCCAAGAATTTTTTCTACCTCATCCAAATGGCCTCAAACTATAGGGTTAGCATCTATCTAGTGCAGTATGTGTGAAAATGTATGCACTATGTGTGCTATAACTTGTATGTCTTTCAAATTTGAACCAAATTTGAATAAGTTTGAAGTATTTGAAAAAGGGGCTTTTGGCTTAAACGTTTGAAACCCAAAACGACTTATCTTCATGCTAGACTTCACAAGACCGAGTTTAGGGTTAGGGGGTAGATACATGATTTGTCTGGTTTGAATATGTCTAAACTTTGTTCATCAACTTTAATGCTAACTATATGACATAAGAAGACTATGTGCTTTGGTTTTTCATTTTTTTTTGAATTTTATGCCCATATATTAGAATCTTGGTCAAATCCTAGGTTTGACAAAGATTTAAACACGTTTAAAACATGAAAACGAAAAGGGAAGCTTGAATCCCTCTTAATTAGTCACTCTAATATGAAGTTTTTGGGAGGTTTTTGAAATTTCCATGTTTGAAACCCAAAACCACTTCTCTTCAAGCTTGACTTCATAAGACAGAGCTTACGGTTAGGGGGTAGATACATGATTTGTATGGTTTGAATATGTCCAAACCTTGTTAATGCATCAACTTGAATGCTTACTATATGACATAAGAAGACTATGTACTTTGGTTTTTCATTTTTCTGCTTTTTTGAATTTTGTGCCCATTTGAATCTTTTGGTCAAATCCTAGGTTTGACAAAGATTTAAACAAGTTTAAATCATGAAAATGAAAAGGTAAGCATGGATCCTTCTTAGTCACTCTAAAATAAAGCTTTTGGGAGGTTCTTGAAATTTCCATGTTTTAAACCCAAAACCACTTCTCTTCATGATTGACTTCATAAGACAAAGTTTAGGGTTAGGGGTAGATATATACATGAGTTGTCTGGTTTGAATATGTTTAGACCTTGTTTATCAACTTTAATGCTTACTATATATATGACATAAGAATGCTATGTGCATTTGTTTTTGATTTTCTGAATTTGTATGCCCATTTGAATCGTGGTCAAATCCTAGGCGGTTTGACCAAGATTTAAACATGTTTAAAACATGAAAATGAAAAGGGAAGTTTGTATCCTTATTAGTCACTCTAAAATGAAGCTTTTGGGATGTTCTTGAAATTTCCATGTTTGAAACCCAAAACGACTTCTCTTCATGCTAGACTTCATAAGATCGACCGAGTTTATGCATGGTTAGGGGATAGATACATGATTTGTCTGGTTTGAACACATGTATAAACCTTCTTACTCACTCTAAAATTAAGCTTTCGGGAGGTTTTTGAAATTTCCATGTTTGAAACCCAAAACCACTTCTCTTCATGCTTGACTTCGTAAGACATAGTTTAGGGTTAGGGGTAGATACATGCTTTTTCTGGTTTGAATATGTATAGACCTTGTTTATCAACTTGAATGGTTACTATATGACATAAGAAGGCTATATATGTGCTTTGGTTTTTCATTTTTTGATTTTTTCGAATTTTTTATGCCCATTAAAATGTTGGTCAAATCCTATGTTTGACCAAGATTTAAACAAGTTTAGAACATGAAAATGAAAAGGTAATCATGGATCTTTCTTAGTCACAGTACTCTAGAATGAAGCTTTTGGGAGGTTTTTGAAATTTCCATGTTTGAAACCCAAAACCACTTCTTTTCATGCTTGACTTCATAAGACCGAGAGTTTAGGGTTAGGGGTAGAGATACATGCTTTTTTTTGTTTGAATATGTCTGGACCTTGTTTATCAACTAATGCTTACTATATTACATAAGAAGGCTATGTTATTTGGTTTTTCATTTTTTCTGTTTATTTCTAATTGTTTATGCCCATTTGAATCCTATGTTTGACCAATATTTAAACAAGCTTAAAACATGAAAATGAAAAGGTAAGCTTGGATCCTTCTTAGTCCCTCTAAAATTAAGCTTTTGGGAAGTTTTTGAAATTTCCATGTCTGAAACCCAAAACCACTTCTCTTCATGCTTGACTTCATAATTAAGACAGAGTTAAGCGTTAGGGGGGTAGATACATGCTTTTTATGTTATGAATATGTCTAGACCGGCCATGTTCATCAAGTTGAATGCTGCTTACTATATATGACATTAGAAGGCTATGTGCTTTGGTTTTTTTTTTTTTTTGTTTTTTTTAATTTTTAGGCCCATTTGAGTCTTGGTCAAATCCTAGGTTTGACCAAGATTTAAACAAGTTTAAAACATGTAAATGAAAAGATAAGCCTCGATCCTTCTTAGTCACTCTAAAATGAAGATTTGCGAGGGGTGTTCTTGAAATTAAGCTTGGGTCCTTCTTAGTCACTCTAAAATTAAGCTTTTGGGATGTTTTTGAAATTTCCATGTTTGAAACCCAAAACCATTTCTCTTCATGCTTGACTTCATAAGACATAGTTAAGGGTTAGGGGGTAGATACATGCTTTTATGTTTTGAATATGTCTAGACCTTGTTCATCAACTTGAATGCTTACTGTATATATATATGACATAAGAAGCTAGGCTATGTGCTTTGGTTTTCATTTTTTGATTTTTTTGAATGTTTATGCCCATTTGAATCTTGGTCAAATCCTAGGTTTGACCAAGATTTAAGCAAGTTTAAAACACATGAAAATGAAAAGGTAAGCATGGATCCTTCTTAGTCACTCTAAAATAAAGCTTTTGGGAGGTTCTTGAAATTTCCACATGTTTGAAACCCAAAACCACTTCTCTTCATGATTGACTTCATAAGACAGAGTTTAGGGTTAGGGGTAGATATATACATGAGTTGTCTGGTTTGAATATGTCTAGACCTTGTTTATGAACTTTAATGCTTACTATATATATGACATAAGAATGCTATGTGCATTGGTTTTTGATTTTTTTCTGAATTTGTATGCCCATTTGAATCTTGGTCAAATCCTAGGCGGTTTGACCAAGATTTAAACAAGTTTAAAACATGAAAATGAAAAGGGAAGTTTGTATCCTTATTAGTCACTCTAAAATGAAGCTTTTGGGATGTTCTTGAAATTTCCATGTTTGAAACCCAAAACGATTTCTCTTCATGCTAGACTTCATAAGACATAGTTTAGGGTTAGGGGGTAGATACATGATTTGTATGGTTTGAATATGTCCAAACCTTGTTAATTCATCAACTTGAATGCTTACTATATGACATAATAAGACTATATGCTTTTGTTTTTCATTTTTTTGTTTTTTTTTTGAATTTTATGCCCATTTGAATCTTTTGGTCAAATCCTAGGTTTGACCAAGATTTAGACAAGTTTAACACGTGAAAACGAATAAGTAAGCATGGATCCTTCTTAGTCACTCCAAAATGTACCAATTGATAGATGTGTTAACTTTGCTTCATGGAAAAAATAATGTCATGTAAATGAGTTAACTTGGATTTCCTACCCTTGAATCCATAGGAAACTTTGTTCTAATGCACTATAATAATCAACCGAGTTTTTACACCAACAGGTCTGTCACTTACGTGTGGTGCCCACGCGTGAGGTCCCACACATCAGTGAGCACAAGTCACGTGCAATAATAGGTACGCAAACTCCCAGCCATCTTCTTTGTCAAGAGAAGACGCATCAGGATGCGTATTGGAAGTCTCTGGGTCCTTCAGGATCCTTCGGTTGTCCCTCTCACAAAAAAAAACAAATCTCTCTCATTCTCGGCCTCGCTCGACTCGCTCGCTCGCTCGCACCTCCTCCTGCTCACTGACAAACCCTGCACAATAGTCAACATCGTCACCCGAAAAAGGGGAGACACCATAATGCTCTCCCTTCTTCTTTCCTTCCGAGTGATCCCTCTTCCTCCGAGTTTCACTAGCTAGACGGGCAAACACACATGTGCTGCATAGTAATAATAAAAAGGTAGAAAAATCGATATACGAATCTATAATTAAATAGGTTAAACTAGGGTTTTGCCCAGTACTACAGATCAAGGTTCAAAAAAATCCAACTACGGGGTTCGAACAACACGATTCTAATCCAAGAATTTTTTCTACCTCATCCAAATGGCCTCAAACTATAGGGTTAGCATCTATCTAGTGCAGTATGTGTGAAAATGTATGCACTATGTGTGCTATAACTTGTATGTCTTTCAAATTTGAACCAAATTTGAATAAGTTTGAAGTATTTGAAACAGGGGCTTTTGGCTTAAACGTTTGAAACCCAAAACGACTTATCTTCATGCTAGACTTCACAAGACCGAGTTTAGGGTTAGGGGGTAGATACATGATTTGTCTGGTTTGAATATGTCTAAACTTTGTTCATCAACTTTAATGCTAACTATATGACATAAGAAGACTATGTGCTTTGGTTTTTCATTTTTTTTGAATTTTATGCCCATATATTAGAATCTTGGTCAAATCCTAGGTTTGACAAAGATTTAAACACGTTTAAAACATGAAAACGAAAAGGGAAGCTTGAATCCCTCTTAATTAGTCACTCTAATATGAAGTTTTTGGGAGGTTTTTGAAATTTCCATGTTTGAAACCCAAAACCACTTCTCTTCAAGCTTGACTTCATAAGACAGAGCTTACGGTTAGGGGGTAGATACATGATTTGTATGGTTTGAATATGTCCAAACCTTGTTAATGCATCAACTTGAATGCTTACTATATGACATAAGAAGACTATGTACTTTGGTTTTTCATTTTTCTGCTTTTTTTGAATTTTGTGCCCATTTGAATCTTTTGGTCAAATCCTAGGTTTGACAAAGATTTAAACAAGTTTAAATCATGAAAATGAAAAGGTAAGCATGGATCCTTCTTAGTCACTCTAAAATAAAGCTTTTGAGAGGTTCTTGAAATTTCCATGTTTGAAACCCAAAACCACTTCTCTTCATGATTGACTTCATAAGACAAAGTTTAGGGTTAGGGGTAGATATATACATGAGTTGTCTGGTTTGAATATGTTTAGACCTTGTTTATCAACTTTAATGCTTACTATATATATGACATAAGAATGCTATGTGTATTGGTTTTTGATTTTTTTTCTGAATTTGTATGCCCATTTGAATCTTGGTCAAATCCTAGGCGGTTTGACCAAGATTTAAACAAGTTTAAAACATGAAAATGAAAAGGGAAGTTTGTATCCTTATTAGTCACTCTAAAATGAAGCTTTTGGGATGTTCTTGAAATTTCCATGTTTGAAACTAAAACGACTTCTCTTCATGCTAGACTTCATAAGATCGACCGAGTTTATGCATGGTTAGGGGATAGATACATGATTTGTCTGGTTTGAACACATGTATAAACCTTCTTACTCACTCTAAAATTAAGCTTTCGGGAGGTTTTTGAAATTTCCATGTTTGAAACCCAAAACCACTTCTCTTCATGCTTGACTTCGTAAGACAGAGTTTAGGGTTAGGGGTAGATACATGCTTTTTCTGGTTTGAATATGTATAGACCTTGTTTATCAACTTGAATGGTTACTATATGACATAAGAAGGCTATATATGTGCTTTGGTTTTTCATTTTTTGATTTTTTTCGAATTTTTTATGCCCATTAAAATCTTGGTAAAATCCTATGTTTGACCAAGATTTGAACAAGTTTAGAACATGAAAATGAAAAGGTAATCATGGATCTTTCTTAGTCACAGTACTCTAGAATGAAGCTTTTGGGAGGTTTTTGAAATTTCCATGTTTGAAACCCAAAACCACTTCTTTTCATGCTTGACTTCATAAGACCGAGAGTTTAGGGTTAGGGGTAGAGATACATGCTTTTTTTTTGGTTTGAATATGTCTAGACCTTGTTTATCAACTAATGCTTACTATATTACATAAGAAGGCTATGTTATTTGGTTTTTCATTTTTTCTGTTTATTTCTAATTGTTTATGCCCATTTGAATCCTATGTTTGACCAATATTTAAACAAGCTTAAAACATGAAAATGAAAAGGTAAGCTTGGATCCTTCTTAGTCCCTCTAAAATTAAGCTTTTGGGAAGTTTTTGAAATTTCCATGTCTGAAACCCAAAACCACTTCTCTTCATGCTTGACTTCATAATTAAGACAGAGTTAAGCGTTAGGGGGGTAGATACATGCTTTTTATGTTATGAATATGTCTAGACCGGCCATGTTCATCAAGTTGAATGCTGCTTACTATATATGACATTAGAAGGCTATGTGCTTTGGTTTTTCTTTTTTTTGATTTTTTTGAATTTTTAGGCCCATTTGAGTCTTGGTCAAATCCTAGGTTTGACCAAGATTTAAACAAGTTTAAAACATGTAAATGAAAAGATAAGCCTCGATCCTTCTTAGTCACTCTAAAATGAAGATTTGCGAGGGGTGTTCTTGAAATTAAGCTTGGGTCCTTCTTAGTCACTCTAAAATTAAGCTTTTGGGATGTTTTTGAAATTTCCATGTTTGAAACCCAAAACCATTTCTCTTCATGCTTGACTTCATAAGACATAGTTAAGGGTTAGGGGATAGATACATGCTTTTATGTTTTGAATATGTCTAGACCTTGTTCATCAACTTGAATGCTTACTGTATATATATGACATAAGAAGCTAGGCTATGTGCTTTGGTTTTCATTTTTTTGATTTTTTTTGAATGTTTATGCCCATTTGAATCTTGGTCAAATCCTAGGTTTGACCAAGATTTAAGCAAGTTTAAAACACATGAAAATGAAAAGGTAAGCATGGATCCTTCTTAGTCACTCTAAAATAAAGCTTTTGGGAGGTTCTTGAAATTTCCATGTTTGAAACCCAAAACCACTTCTCTTCATGATTGACTTCATAAGACAGAGTTTAGGGTTAGGGGTAGATATATACACGAGTTGTCTGGTTTGAATATATGTCTAGACGTTGTTTATCAACTTTAATGCTTACTATATATATGACATAAGAAGACTATATGTACTTTGGTTTTTCATTTTTCTAATTTTTTTATTTTTCTACCCATTTGAATCTTGGTCAAATCCTAGGGTTGACCATGATTTAAACAAGTTTATAACATGAATTGAAAAGGTAAGCATGGATCCTTCTTAGTCACTCTAAAATGAAGCTTTTGGGATGTGTGTCATTGAAATTTCCATGTTTGAAACCCAAAACGACTTCTCTTCATGCTAGACTTCATAAGATCGACCGAGTTTAGGGTTAGGGGTAGATACATGATTTGTATGGCTTCAATATGTCCAAACCTTATTAATTTATCAACTTGAATGCTTGTTATATGACATACGAAGACTATATGCTTTGGTTTTTCATTTTTATAATTTTTTATGAATTTTATGCCCATTTGAAACTTTTGGTCAATCCTAGGTTTGACAAAGATTTAAACAAGTTCAAAATATGAAAATGAAAAGGTAAGCATGGATCCTTCTTAGTCACTCTAAAATAAAGCTTTTGGGAGGTTCTTGAAATCTCCACATGTTTGAAACCCAAAACCACTTCTCTTCATGATTGACTTCATAAGACAGAGTTTAGGGTTAGGGGTAGATATATACATGAGTTGTCTGGTTTGAATATGTCTAGACCTTGTTTATCAACTTTAATGCTTACTATATATATGACATAAGAATGCTATGTGCATTGGTTTTTGATTTTTTCCTGAATTTGTATGCCCATTTGAATCTTGGTCAAATCCTAGGCGGTTTGACCAAGATTTAAACAAGTTTAAAACATGAAAATGAAAAGGGAAGTTTGTATCCTTATTAGTCACTCTAAAATGAAGCTTTTGGTATGTTCTTGAAATTTCCATGTTTGAAACCCAAAACGACTTCTCTTCATGCTAGACTTCATAAGACAGAGTTTAGGGTTAGGGGGTAGATACATGATTTGTATGGTTTGAATATGTCCAAACCTTGTTAATTCATCAACTTGAATGCTTACTATATGACATAATAAGACTATATGCTTTTGTTTTTCATTTTTCTGTTTTTTTTTTGAATTTTATGCCCATTTGAATCTTTTGGTCAAATCCTAGGTTTGACCAAGATTTAAACAAGTTTAACACGTGAAAACGAATAAGTAAGCATGGATCCTTCTTAGTCACTCCAAAATGTACCAATTGATAGATGTGTTAACTTTGCTTCATGGAAAAAATAATGTCATGTAAATGAGTTAACTTGGATTTCCTACCCTTGAATCCATAGGAAACTTTTTTCTAACGCACTATAATAATCAACCGAGTTTTTACACCAACAGGTCTGTCACTTACGTGTGGTGCCCACGCGTGAGGTCCCACACATCAGTGAGCACAAGTCACGTGCAATAATAGGTACGCAAACTCCCTGCCATCTTCTTTGTCAAGAGAAGACGCATCAGGATGCGTATTGGAAGTCTCTGGGTCCTTCAGGATCCTTCGGTTGTCCCTCTCACACAAAAAAAAAACAAATATCTCTCATTCTCGGCCTCGCTCGAATCGCTCGCTCGACTCGCTCGCTCGCTCGCTCGCACCTCCTCCTGCTCACTGACAAACCCTGCACAATAGTCAACATCGTCACCCGAAAAAGGGGAGACACCATAATGCTCTCCCTTCTTCTGTCCTTCCGAGTGATCCCTCTTCCTCCGAGTTTCACTAGCTAGACGGGCAAACACACATGTGCTGCATAGTAATAATAAAAAGGTAGAAAAATCGATATATGAATCTATAATTAAATAGGTTAAACTAGGGTTTTGCCCAGTACTACAGATCAAGGTTCAAAAAAATCCAACTACGGGGTTCGAACAACACGATTCTAATCCAAGAATTTTTTCTACCTCATCCAAATGGCCTCAAACTATAGGGTTAGCATCTATCTAGTGCAGTATGTGTGAAAATGTATGCACTATGTGTGCTATAACTTGTATGTCTTTCAAATTTGAACCAAATTTGAATAAGTTTGAAGTATTTGAAAAAGGGGCTTTTGGCTTAAACGTTTGAAACCCAAAACGACTTCTCTTCATGCTAGACTTCACAAGACCGAGTTTAGGGTTAGGGGGTAGATACATGATTTGTCTGGTTTGAATATTTCTAAACTTTGTTCATCAACTTTAATGCTAACTATATGACATAAGAAGACTATGTGCTTTGGTTTTACATTTTTTTTGAATTTTATGCCCATATATTAGAATCTTGGTCAAATCCTAGGTTTGACAAAGATTTAAACACGTTTAAAACATGAAAACGAAAAGGGAAGCTTGAATCCCTCTTAATTAGTCACTCTAATATGAAGTTTTTGGGAGGTTTTTGAAATTTCCATGTTTGAAACCCAAAAGCACTTCTCTTCAAGCTTGACTTCATAAGACAGAGCTTACGGTTAGGGGGTAGATACATGATTTGTATGGTTTGAATATGTCCAAACCTTGTTAATGCATCAACTTGAATGCTTACTATATGACATAAGAAGACTATGTACTTTGGTTTTTCATTTTTCTGCTTTTTTTGAATTTTGTGCCCATTTGAATCTTTTGGTCAAATCCTAGGTTTGACAAAGATTTAAACAAGTTTAAATCATGAAAATGAAAAGGTAAGCATGGATCCTTCTTAGTCACTCTAAAATAAAGCTTTTGAGAGGTTCTTGAAATTTCCATGTTTGAAACCCAAAACCACTTCTCTTCATGATTGACTTCATAAGACAAAGTTTAGGGTTAGGGGTAGATATATATATGAGTTGTCTGGTTTGAATATGTTTAGACCTTGTTTATCAACTTTAATGCTTACTATATATATGACATAAGAATGCTATGTGCATTGGTTTTTGATTTTTTTTCTGAATTTGTATGCCCATTTGAATCTTGGTCAAATCCTAGGCTGTTTGACCAAGATTTAAACAAGTTTAAAACATGAAAATGAAAAGGGAAGTTTGTATCCTTATTAGTCACTCTAAAATGAAGCTTTTGGGATGTTCTTGAAATTTCCATGTTTGAAACCCAAAACGACTTCTCTTCATGCTAGACTTCATAAGATCGACCGAGTTTATGCATGGTTAGGGGATAGATACATGATTTGTCTGGTTTGAACACATGTATAAACCTTCTTACTCACTCTAAAATTAAGCTTTCGGGAGGTTTTTGAAATTTCCATGTTTGAAACCCAAAACCACTTCTCTTCATGCTTGACTTCGTAAGACAGAGTTTAGGGTTAGGGGTAGATACATGCTTTTTCTGGTTTGAATATGTATAGACCTTGTTTATCAACTTGAATGGTTACTATATGACATAAGAAGGCTATATATGTGCTTTGGTTTTTCATTTTTTGATTTTTTTCAAATTTTTTATGCCCATTAAAATCTTGGTCAAATCCTATGTTTGACCAAGATTTAAACAAGTTTAGAACATGAAAATGAAAAGGTAATCATGGATCTTTCTTAGTCACAGTACTCTAGAATGAAGCTTTTGGGAGGTTTTTGAAATTTCCATGTTTGAAACCCAAAACCACTTCTTTTCATGCTTGACTTCATAAGACCGAGAGTTTAGGGTTAGGGGTAGAGATACATGCTTTTTTTTGGTTTGAATATGTCTAGACCTTGTTTATCAACTAATGCTTTCTATATTACATAAGAAGGCTATGTTATTTGGTTTTTCATTTTTTTTGTTTATTTCTAATTGTTTATGCCCATTTGAATCCTATGTTTGACCAATATTTAAACAAGCTTAAAACATGAAAATGAAAAGGTAAGCTTGGATCCTTCTTAGTCCCTCTAAAATTAAGCTTTTGGGAAGTTTTTGAAATTTCCATGTCCTGAAACCCAAAACCACTTCTCTTCATGCTTGACTTCATAATTAAGACAGAGTTAAGCGTTAGGGGGTAGATACATGCTTTTTATGTTATGAATATGTCTAGACCGGCCATGTTCATCAAGTTGAATGCTGCTTACTATATATGACATTAGAAGGCTATGTGCTTTGGTTTTTCTTTTTTTTTGATTTTTTTGAATTTTTAGGCCCATTTGAGTCTTGGTCAAATCCTAGGTTTGACCAAGATTTAAACAAGTTTAAAACATGTAAATGAAAAGATAAGCCTCGATCCTTCTTAGTCACTCTAAAATGAAGATTTGCGAGGGGTGTTCTTGAAATTAAGCTTGGGTCCTTCTTAGTCACTCTAAAATTAAGCTTTTGGGATGTTTTTGAAATTTCCATGTTTGAAACCCAAAACCATTTCTCTTCATGCTTGACTTCATAAGACATAGTTAAGGGTTAGGGGGTAGATACATGCTTTTATGTTTTGAATATGTCTAGACCTTGTTCATCAACTTGAATGCTTACTGTATATATATATGACATAAGAAGCTAGGCTATGTGCTTTGGTTTTCATATTTTGATTTTTTTTGAATGTTTATGCCCATTTGAATCTTGGTCAAATCCTAGGTTTGACCAAGATTTAAGCAAGTTTAAAACACATGAAAATGAAAAGGTAAGCATGGATCCTTCTTAGTCACTCTAAAATAAAGCTTTTGGGAGGTTCTTGAAATTTCCACATGTTTGAAACCCAAAACCACTTCTCTTCATGATTGACTTCATAAGACAGAGTTTAGGGTTAGGGGTAGATATATACATGAGTTGTCTGGTTTGAATATGTCTAGACCTTGTTTATCAACTTTAATGCTTACTATATATATGACATAAGAATGCTATGTGCATTGGTTTTTGATTTTTTTCTGAATTTGTATGCCCATTTGAATCTTGGTCAAATCCTAGGCGGTTTGACCAAGATTAAAACAAGTTTAAAACATGAAAATGAAAAGGGAAGTTTGTATCCTTATTAGTCACTCTAAAATGAAGCTTTTGGGATGTTCTTGAAATTTCCATGTTTGAAACCCAAAACGACTTCTCTTCATGCTAGACTTCATAAGACAGAGTTTAGGGTTAGGGGGTAGATACATGATTTGTATGGTTTGAATATGTCCAATCCTTGTTAATTCATCAACTTGAATGCTTACTATATGACATAATAAGACTATATGCTTTTGTTTTTCATTTTTCTGTTTTTTTTTAATTTTATGCCCATTTGAATCTTTTGGTCAAATCCTAGGTTTGACCAAGATTTAGACAAGTTTAACACATGAAAATGAATAAGTAAGCATGGATCCTTCTTAGTCACTCCAAAATGTACCAATTGATAGATGTGTTAACTTTGCTTCATGGAAAAAATAATGTCATGTAAATGAGTTAACTTGGATTTCCTAGCCTTGAATGCATAGGAAACTTTGTTCTAATGCACTATAATAATCAACCGAGTTTTTGCACCAACAGGTCTGTCACTTACGTGTGGTGCCCACGCGTGAGGTCCCACACATCAGTGAGCACAAGTCACGTGCAATAATAGGTACGCAAACTCCCAACCATCTTCTTTGTCAAGAGAAGACGCATCAGGATGCGTATTGGAAGTCTCTGGGTCCTTCAGGATCCTTCGGTTGTCCCTCTCACACAAAAAAAACAAATCTCTCTCATTCTCGGCCTCGCTCGACTCGCTCGCTCGCTCGCACCTCCTCCTGCTCACTGACAAACCCTGCACAATAGTCAACATCGTCACCCGAAAAAGGGGAGACACCATAATGCTGTCCCTTCTTCTATCCTTCCGAGTGATCCCTCTTCCTCCGAGTTTCACTAGCTAGACGGGCAAACACACATGTGCTGCATAGTAATAATAAAAAGGTAGAAAAATCGATATACGAATCTATAATTAAATAGGTTAAACTAGGGTTTTGCCCAGTACTACAGATCAAGGTTCAAAAAATCCAACTACGGGGTTCGAACAACACGATTCTAATCCAAGAATTTTTTCTACCTCATCCAAATGGCCTCAAACTATAGGGTTAGCATCTATCTAGTGCAGTATGTGTGAAAATGTATGCACTATGTGTGCTATAACTTGTATGTCTTTCAAATTTGAACCAAATTTGAATAAGTTTGAAGTATTTGAAAAAGCGGCTTTTGGCTTAAACGTTTGAAACCCAAAACGACTTCTCTTCATGCTAGACTTCACAAGACCGAGTTTAGGGTTAGGGGATAGATACATGATTTGTCTGGTTTGAATATGTCTAAACTTTGTTCATCAACTTTAATGCTAACTATATGACATAAGAAGACTATGTGCTTTGGTTTTTCATTTTTTTTTGAATTTTATGCCCATATATTAGAATCTTGGTCAAATCCTAGATTTGACAAAGATTTAAACACGTTTAAAACATGAAAACGAAAAGGGAAGCTTGAATCCCTCTTAATTAGTCACTCTAATATGAAGTTTTTGGGAGGTTTTTGAAATTTCCATGTTTGAAACCCAAAACCACTTCTCTTCAAGCTTGACTTCATAAGACAGAGCTTACGGTTAGGGGGTAGATACATGATTTGTATGGTTTGAATATGTGTTGGCGTCCGAAACCCACCGGCGAGCTACGGCTGGCAACACGAAGAGCCAGGAACAACCTTGTTAATGCATCAACTTGAATGCTTACTATATGACATAAGAAGACTATGTACTTTGGTTTTTCATTTTTCTGCTTTTTTTGAATTTTGTGCCCATTTGAATCTTTTGGTCAAATCCTAGGTTTGACAAAGATTTAAACAAGTTTAAATCATGAAAATGAAAAGGTAAGCATGGATCCTTCTTAGTCACTCTAAAATAAAGCTTTTGGGAGGTTCTTGAAATTTCCATGTTTGAAACCCAAAACCACTTCTCTTCATGATTGACTTCATAAGACAAAGTTTAGGGTTAGGGGTAGATATATACATGAGTTGTCTGGTTTGAATATGTTTAGACCTTGTTTATCAACTTTAATGCTTACTATATATGACATAAGAATGCTATGTGCATTGGTTTTTGATTTTTTTCTGAATTTGTATGCCCATTTGAATCTTGGTCAAATCCTAGGCGGTTTGACCAAGATTTAAACAAGTTTAAAACACACTACAAGAAATCTGCCATAATATGACGTTTTTTTTATGACTGGAAATCAAAATGTCATAGCTTTATGACGTTCCTAGCTTTGACCGTCCTTGGCAACTCCGGGGGGGGCAAAACCCTAGAAAATCGTGACGTTATTTGGCAAAAACGTCATTGGCAATTTAGGTCAAAACGTCATTAGCAAAATTAAGTGGCCTACGACGTTTTTCCAATGCCGATTGCGACAAATCAATAGCGGCATTGGCATTTGGCTCAATACAATGGTATGTGTTTGGCTGCCATGTCATCCATTTTGCCTATGTGTCCCTTTTCGGGTCCCACGCGCCTCACACGTGTCACTGGAAGCAACTGGCTTGAACTAACTGACATGTAGGACCAACTGATACTTGTGGGACAAAGGCGTATTGTTATTTTTTTCTCTGTGCCGTCCACCATTTTAATGGGCTGCTGGTGATATCCTCCTCTTTTGGGCTGTCCTCTACTAGGCTGCTGGCTGCTGGCCTACCCCACGACGGCCCATCCGGGGGTTGAATTGCTGGCCCGACGGCCCATCCGGGGGTTGAATTGCTGGCCCGACGGCCCATCCGGGGTTGGAGTGGCTCCCGATGGAAATAACTGGCAAAAATTGCGCTTGCGGGGACTCGAACCCTCGACCTGGCGCTGCCGCACTACCACTCCCTACCGCTTTGCTACAATAGTGTTGTTGACACAAGTATGGTTGTCCATGTATATAGACATGATAGACTAATCAGTTGTCTTCAAAATCCCTCCACCTCGACCAAAATCCCTCCGACCAGGTGCATCTAGCTAGGGTTCCTCCTCCGACCAAAATCCCTCCGACCAGGTGCATCTGTTGCATGGCGGTGCAGTTCCCAGCCTGCTCGGGCAGTTCTTCTAGGTCAGGAGCGTCGTCGCGTCGCCGCCGGCGGCCGGGCACGCCCATCCCGTATCGGCAGCGGGCATTCGATTATGAGCCCGCCGACGTATGTGAGTGTGGCGAGAAGATGCCGCAATGGATTTCTTGGAGTGATCCGAATCCTGGGAGAAGATACCGGAACTGCAAAATTCGCTCGGTTAGTCTTCGAGCACGCCCCCCCGCCCCCATTCTGAATTTCCTGGAGCCCGCCGTCTTCTGAAGTTTCTTTTCTACTATGGCTTACTTATCCTCTTTTGTTCTTCATCTGTCAGATTGCTGGTGGAATACGGTGTAAAGTGTTTAAGTGGATTGATGATCCGCTGGATGCACGTCACAAAGAGTTAGTTCGTGATCTGCGTGATGCTGTTTGGGATCGAGATGAAGAAATTGAGAGGCTCCAGGTAGAAATTGAGAGGCTCCAGGAAGAAAAAGTTTCTGCTTGCTGCAAGGAAACAGAGCAACCCTGAACCAAAGAAAATGGGAGGCTTCATGGTTTGGGTGCTATCTGTAGCTTTTGTCATCTGTTGTACCTGGGTGATGTGTAGGAACTAAAATTAGGGTGAATTCAGTGATCTGTTGGTCAGGAGGAGAAGAAGCTAGAGTATATGCTAGAGTTATTGTGTTGTAATTCCAACCATTTGTCTGTTCGTGCCACAATGTTTAGTTCCTGAATTTGAAGCATGTCTATGTATGTGTGCAATTCTGTTCAGTTGAAAATGTGTTCTGTTGAAAATGAGTTCTGTTGAAAATGTGTAGCAGCTACTTTTGCACGGCGGCGCCGCCCATATATGGTCGCCGGCGTCAGCCATGCACGGCGGCGCCGCCCATATATGGTCGCCGGCGTCAGCCATGTATTGAAAAAATTGGGCATGGAGTCCCCAAAAAATTGGGCACAAATTCTGGGAACAAATAGCTGACATATTCAACATAAATTCTGGGAAAAACAAAGCTGGCATGTTCAACATAAATTCCTACAGATTCATCCATTACACAAACTACAGATTCAAACTACAAATTCATCCATTACACAAGCTGGCATGCTATTCATCCATTACACAAACTACAGATTCAAACTGCTACTCATCTTCTTCGGAAACTTGACGCTTCCTAGTCCTATTTCCTCCATCATCATCATCATCATCATCATCCTCATCGCTGCAATATTGGTACATTGTCTGATCAACCTCCTCGATTTCTTCGGGCACAACCTCTTTGCTATGTTTCTTCAGTTTGTCCACAATGACTTTTTCAAGTAGTACACGTTCCTGGTCACTTCTCGTCCTACTCCGTGCAGTGCCTTCTTTTTCTTGCACAGGAACTTGACTGGAATCTTCATCTTGATATGATAGTACAGCAACACCGGGTCCCTGTTCATTTTCTTTTACACTCCATAGATGTCTATGGTGAAATTTCTGCACAACTTGCGATTTTCCTTTCAACTTGGTGTCTGGCACATAAAAGACGTTGGTTGCTTGTGATGTCAGAAGGAAAGGATCAGTCTTGTACCAAAACTTTTCTGTGTTAACACTCTTGAAGTGTCCATCATCGTCGAGCCCGGGTTTCCTACCACCAAGGTCAAACCAGTCACACCGGAAGAGGACAACTGACCGATGGACGCCACCGCTGGAGTTGTATTGCAATCTGATGATGGATTTGAGCTGACCAAAGAAGTCAATGCTGTTGCCATCATGATCTCCCTCAGAAACGATTCCACTATTTTGTGTCTTCCTGTTCTTCTCGCGGTCAACAGTATGGTACCGAACACTGTCAACAACACATGCCGAATATAGTCTCACTCTAAAATCTGGTTTGCACGCCAAAGCATAGAGATCAGGACATACATCATTTCGCATTTTTCCAATCTGCAAAAAATCAACCAGGGGGTGAGTAACACACACAGCAAAATTATATCATGAACTTTTCCAATCTTCAGAAATAAACCAGCTAAAGATCTCACATGAGTCTGAAACCATCTAGCAAAGTTCTTGGCAAGCCATCTATCAACATTGATCTGACCACCTTGTTGGTTCAACTCTTGTTTGCACAGGCTGGAATGGCAACAGAAAATAGATCCTAATTATTATTTGGGGAGGCTGCAATAACCTATCTATATAAGGGGATGAAGAGAAACGTACTCGATGTATGGATCAACCTCAGGGCAACTTCGGAGCACATACCACACCATGTTGTCATAGTCCTCACCAGCAAACACATATTGAGAGGCTCCAATAAATTTCACACCGTGTTTGAAAACAGACACATCACCAATATGTGAATCATCCCGCTCCGGATTTCTGCTTGGACGGTTGAATCTTGTTTCAACATCGTCGAAGTATCTCGAGCAAAATGTCAGGCACTCATCAACAATATATGCTTCGGCAATCGATCCCTCCGGCCTGGCATTGTTCCGGACATAACGCTTCAATGTTAGCAACCTTCTTTCGACTGGGTACATCCAACCGTAATGCACTGGGCCTCTAAGCCTTGCCTCTTTTGGTAAATGGATGGCCAAATGCACCATCACGTTGAAGAAAGATGGGGGGAAGATCTTCTCAAGTTTGCAAAGAATAACTACGATTTCCTTTTCAAGTCTGTCCAGAACGTCTCTCTTCAGTGTTTTGCAGCACAGCTCTCTGAAGAAATTTCCAAGCTCAGCAACCGCTTCATATATGTCTTCATGGATTGTTCCTCGAAGGCTAGCCGGTAAGATCCTTTGAAGAAATATATGACAGTCATGGGTCTTCAGCCCTTGAAGCTTGCACTTATCGTGACAACACACTTGGATATGTTAGACGCGTACCCATCTGGAAACCTCACAGCTTTTATGAATTCACAAAAAGCAATTTTTTCTTGTTTACTCATTGTATACCACGCCTGTGGCATCTCATAAGAGTCAGCTAAAACAGGCTGCAAATGCAAGTCACGTCTTATGCCCATGTCTTCCAAATCAAGCCTTGAATTCACAGTGTCTTTGGTCTTGCCTTGTATGTTCATGAAAGTACCAAGCAAATTGTCACAGATGTTTTTCTCGATGTGCATTACATCGAGATTATGCCTCAGCTTTAGATCTTCCCAGTATGGCAAGTCCCACAAACATGATCTACGGCTCCAACACTGACCGTCCTCACGTTTCCTTTTCTTCTGAAGCTTGCCTGGTATCACATCTCTAACCCTATCAAGCTGTTGCTTCAGCTCTTCTGGAGTGAATTCCGCTGGCTTCTCACGGCTTTCAGAAGCACCATCGAATTCTTTGCTATTTCTCCAAGGATGGTGCCGAGGTAGCCAACGGCGGTGCCCAATAAAGCAGATTTTGTTCCTTAATTTCTTGGAGCAATTCTCTTTGTCACAATGCACACATGCCTGGTAACCAGCTGTGGCCCTCCCTGACAATGTGTGCGGTCTTGGGATAATCATGAATACACCATAAGATTGCAGCACGGAGATCAAACTTGTCTGGACTATTGGCATCATATGATTTTACACCTTTCCAGAGCTCCTGCAGCTCTTCCATCAAAGGCTCCATGAAGACATCAAAATCTTTTCCCGGAGAGGATGGACCAGGGATTAGCAATGCAAGCATGAAGTTGGACTGATCCATACATGCCCACGGCGGAAGGTTGTATGGCACCACGAATACGGGCCACATCTTTGTAGGAGTTGCTCATATTCCCGTAGGGATTAAAACCATCCGTGGCAAGTCCAAGCCTTATGTTCCTGGCATCAGCGGCAAAGTCTTTATGAATATTGTCAAAATCCTTCCATGCATCCCCGTCTGCTGGATGACTGAGATCATTCTCCACGTCTTGCCGCTTCAGTTTGTGCCACTGTACTTCCTTTGATTGCTCCTTTGAAAGAAACATTCTTTGCAGCCTTGGAATCAATGGGAAGTGCCTTAGCACCTTCTCTGGGATCTTTCTCCTACCATCAGCATCTTTCCATCTGGAGGCTTTGCACTTGGGGCAATTATTCTCCTTGGCATAATCCTTCCGGAACAATACACAGTTATTCGGGCACACATGGATACTCTCATAACCAAGTCCCAACCTGCCGACTATGCTAAGTGCCTCCTCGTATGACTTTGGTATTGAGCAATTAGGGTATTGCAAGGCCAAAATCAGGAGTATCGCGTTGAATGCAACGTTGCTAATCTGGTAGTACGACTTGGCCTGAAGTAACTTGACTGTGAGTGAAAACCTTGACATTGTACCCCCATCGCTGGCTGCGCGCTTGGCTTCCTCTATCAACTCAGCAAATATAGTGTCCTTTCCAGCACCTTGCGGTTCTGACTAGTACAAATCAGCAAGCAGATCAGGAATTCTATCATCTTCGTAACCATCTTCCTCTTGCAAAACATAATAGTGTGCCTCTGCATCACCTCCACCAACATGGTGTGCCCCTGCATCAGCTCCATGTCCAGCCTCAGGTTCACCTCCATGTCCAGCCTCAGGTTCACCTCCATGTCCATGTCCGGCTTCAGGTGCACCTCCTTGTCCTCCATGTCCAGCTTCAGGTACAGGATGTAATGGTTCTCCATGGAAGACCCATCGGTCATAAGTGCTTGCCATCCCAAAAAGAAGCAAATGAGACTCTACTACATCTAGAGGTTTTGTGCACCGGTTGAGACAGCTACGACATGGGCACATCACCTGATCATCATTGGTAGCATTCAAGCGAACAAACTGCATAAACTCTGCCACTCCCTTTGTGTGTTCAGGGGAAAGCCTTCTAATTCTTGTTGTAATCCAGCGTCTGTCCATCTGCGGAAGAACAAAATGATGCAATTAGCACACACCTAACTGCACAGCAGTTCCAATTTCAAGCAATGCACAGCAGTTCAATTCGATTTTGTGAACTGATGAAGAAGAACAGATCGAGAGGGGAGAGATGAGAGGGGTGCAGACCGGGAGATGCGGAGGGGCTCGTCCTGGAGAGGGCGAGGGGCTCGTCCTGGAGAGGGCGAGGGGCTCGTCGTCGGCGAGGCAGATGGACAGCAGATCCCTTGCTCGGACGCAGCGCCGGCACACCCACCACCGCCGTCACCTCGGACTCGGTACTTTAGTCCTAGTAACAGCACATATTGGATGACAGAGATTCGATATTGTGAACTGACGAAGAAGAACAGATCGAGAGGGGAGAGATGAGAGGGGTGCAGACCGGGAGATGCGGAGGGGCTCGTCGTCGGAGAGGGCCGGGGCTCGTCGTCGGAGAGGGACGGGGCTCGTCGTCAGAGAGGGACTGGGCTGCCACCGCCGCCACCGCCGCCGCCGCTCGTCGTCAGAGATTCGAATTTCTGCTAGGTTATCGGAGGGAGTTGGATTCGGAAGGGATATTTGGGCTTCTCCTGGGCGCCAAAAAAAATCAAAAAGAGTGAGGGCTGGGACTCGAACCCAGCACCTCTAGATATGTCAACGTGCTAGTTAACCAGTGGAGCTATTGGAGAGATCTTGTCAGCTTACCATCCTTTATCTTTTACATAGTGGAACTAAGGCAACTTCTATTTTTTTAAGTTATGGATATGATCTTGTTACATAATCTATCAGAGGGGATACTGATTTAGGACAACAGTTAATTTGTACAGGAGCATTAGCTAAGCAACAGGCTAATATATGACTAAT
This sequence comes from Lolium perenne, assembly GCF_019359855.2. Classification (NCBI taxonomy): domain Eukaryota; kingdom Viridiplantae; phylum Streptophyta; class Magnoliopsida; order Poales; family Poaceae; genus Lolium; species Lolium perenne. The sequence goes on along the minus strand of NC_067244.2, from coordinate 117,208,240 downwards.
AATTAATTACGGCTAGCAAGCTATATATATATCTATATATACTCCAGCATATATAGACCACCAAAAGCACATTATATTACACATATATAGTGCCAGCCTTGAGCTCAATAACATAGTACCAAAAGGACACGTTAATTCCAGATACTACCGAGGAGGTTCAACGCTCATTTACTTGAGCACATTACATAGACCAACAGGCCATTAGATAGTACCAGATCGATAATTAAGAGGTTCAACGCTCATATTACTTGAGCTCATACACACATATATATAGTACTACTAGCTTAATTAGAGAGGTTCAGCCAGCTAGCTCATTTCTCGAGCTTCCTGACATACAACTTGAGACCGCCCCGGGCGCGAATGCGGAACCAAAACACAAAGATATCATTTGCCTTCATCTTGCTCTTCCGCACCACAGCACTCCAGTTTGTTGTGATCACTGCACCGTCAAACTTCCCTTTGCCCTGGAAAATCCTCACTTTCACACCATGTCTCTCCTTTGTAAGAGACAAGAAAGTCATTATCCGGAAGCTGCATATTCGTCGAGATGTACTTCTTGGTAAACTTCCGGTTGAAAGTCTTAGATTATAAGATGCAAAACTTCGTTCAGATGAAGTAATTGTCAACATATAAAGATGCAAAAACATCCTTGATCGAGATGGAGTAATTATATTTACCATTCTGGAACAGCCTTCCACGGTACTTGCAGTCTTTATAGTGCACACATAAAAAGGAATTGCGGGGCGCTTTTGGTCAAAAAGATATCTCAGGGTATCAACTTGTGTAGGATTCATTTCCACTAGATTGGGATACATGCAAAAGTCATCCCATTCCTCACCTGCCTCTATCCTGGGACCTACATATATAAGGAAACCAGGGAATAAGGCCTAGTTTAAAGTTTTCCTAAAATTGAAGTATATCAAACCAACAGTATTTATAGAAACTGAAGTATTCCTTGAATGCTACAAATTGACTAGCTATTATGCCAATCCGAGACTAATTAAGCATTTGACCTATATCCTGCATCTATAACTACTATATATATATTTTTACCTCGACGAGTCAGATGGACATCGAGCGGGGAGGAGGAGGAGCAACTTCCTCATGCTCACCGCACAATCCATTGCTGCAGCATCATCAGCTTTCTCTTGCTTGACGTGAACCCTATCTAGAGCACCATCCTCACCTTCGGAGGATGAGCTGATGTCGATGGTCTCAACGGCCTTCTTGGATGGGACCAAAATGGCAACTTCATAGTCATAGGGGTCCATGGTGTCGACCTAATAACAAGCAGTGAACAATTTGAGAACTATGAAACTATTAATTACACATTAATTAAAACTAAGTTGGGAGGTTTAGGTTCAGATTGACATTCGCACTAGCAGCACTAGCACATGTTTTGAATCAATCTAAACCAGGAAAATCTACTCTAGCACTAGAATCTACTTTGAATCGATCAAACCCTAGGAAAATCGCCGCTCGGACAAAAAAACCCCAATTAAAATCCCCCGAGATTAAGTACGGCAAACCCTAGAAAATCCCCCGCTCATCCCCCAAATTAACCTGAGCTTCGGCCGACGGAGGCAGTGGAGCTTCGGCCGACGGAGCTTGACGGAGCTGCTTGACGGAGCTTCGGCCGACGGAGTTGGGAGAGGAAGAGGCGGCAGTGGCGGCTGGGTTGGGAGAGAGAGAGTGAGACAGGGGAGAAAGTTGCTTTTGGTATAGGACATTTTGGGGTGGGTGGGGCAAAATGGCACCCACTGACGTGTGGGGCCATCTAGCAGTAGATACCACTTGGTTGGGCCATTTCCGGTAATTTTATGTGGATTAGGGGCCAGCAGGTAAAATGGAACCCTCATTCTCTGTTTTTACTAATTATAATAAATCAGAAATTCCCTCCTCCGCCTCTCCGCTTCTTGACGGTTCCACTCTGCTTCTTGCCGGTTCCACTCCCACTAGACGAAAAACCCTCCTCCGCGCCAAGACACTTCTGCCTCGCCGCTTCTGCCTCCTCCGCCGCTTCTGCCTCCTCCGCGCCATGGACGCTGCTTCTTCTTCCTCTTCCTCTGTTCCGCAACCGCTTCTGCCTCCTCCGCCGTCAGCCATGCAGCCCATTACTCAGATTAGGACCTTCACCGTCCATGGCGGCAAGGAGATCGATGTTGTCTACACAAACGAACCACGAGCGACGGTTTTTCCATTTTCGGGGTGCCGGAAGGGCTTTTTTTGTGAAGGGGCTACATGGTGCGCATTTTAGTATTGCGCGAGACCTCCGCGCAGCGGTAGGATACCTCCTACGCACCACCTATCACATGCCGTATGCGCGCGGTAGCCATCTGGGAATCCCTCCCGCTTCCTGCGGTGTCCCGCCGAATCCGCTGGAAACTGACCGGGAGGATTTGAACTGGGGCCACACTTTCCTTGGCTCAATAAATGGAGGGAAACATGTTTTTAGGTCTAGGATGCGTCATTTTATGTGCTAAATGTTTTCCGTTTCGCGCGTTGGCGGACGGGTGCATGCGCGCGCCCGGTACGGCCATACCGCATGTCCCGGCGGCCCCGTTTTGCGTAGTTGGCAAATTAAACGGAGCCAAAAAATCGAGCGGAGACGACATTCTAGCTAGCAGAATCCTTCACGATCGAACTACCACGTTCGGAATCTTGATGTATATAGAATGGGATAAAGCTTGCATATGCCTTATGATAAGCATATAATTAGTGTGTGCAAGAGACATATATTATTTGACCTAATTAACCAAACATTTTCTGATTTTTTTATATAATTTAATTATTAAGGATTCTAGGAGTTTCATATATCCCTATATTATTATCATTAAAGGAATGTAGGTGACACACGTTTAATTACATGATATTCTGTTTTTAAAAATATTTTAACCTACACCAAATTATATGCATTATTGCGCATTTAATTATTATTGTTTTGCACAAAAAAGCCCCAAAAAATTCCCTCCAAAACCCCAAAACCCCAAAACCCTCCAAAACCCCAAAACTCTCCCGCCCAGCTTCTCCCGCCAGCTCCAGCGAAATGTTTTGAATCCGCCCGCCACTAACCTAAGCTGGAAAGGAGGTCAAATGTCCGAAACGCCACTAACTAAGCTGGAAAGGAGGGACATTTCAGTCAAATCCCGTACGAGCTCCCTCAATTCCCCAATTCCCCTCCCACTCCGGCGCAGTACGAACCCCAATTCCCACTCCGCTCATCCCCACCCGCCGACGGCCACCGACGAGCGGCGCTCCGACGAGCGGACGAGCGGAGAGCTACCCGCCGACAACGGCCGCGCGTGCGTAGACGCTCGCCACAAGATCTTCAGGCGAGTTCCCCCCCTCTTCTATGGCCTTTTCTTGGCCTGCTTAGGGTTTCGTCGGCCATGGCTAGGGTTACGGTTTGCTTGGCATGGCATGGTTAGGGTTAGGGATTTCGTGGCATGGCTTGTTTCCTTGGCTTGTCCAGGGTCAGGGTTGCTCGGCCTGTCATGGTTCTTGCTGCAACCAGTCCATGGTTGCTTCGGATCTTGCTTTTCATGTTCTTGCAGCAACCAGTCGATGGTTGCTGCGGATCTTGCCTGGCTCAGGCTCTGTAGATTTTAGATTTGGTTTTCTGCAGTCCCTATATGATTACCTGCTGCCGATCTTGCTTGCTATATGCAAGCAGTCCATGGTTGCTTCGGATCTTGATTGGCATGTGTCTTGCTGCAACCAGTCGATGATTGCTGCGGATCTTGCTTGGCTCAGGCTCTGTAGAATTTAGATCTGGTTTACTGCAGTCCCTATATGATTACCTGCTGCCGATCTTGCTTGCTGTATCCAACCAGTCAATTAGTGATGCAGATCTTGCCTGGCGTGGGTCTCGCTGCAACCAGTCCGTGATTGTTGGGGGATTTTACTTGGCTTGGGCTCTGTAGATTGTACATCTAGTTTACTGCAGTCCATATATGATTAGCTTCTACAGATCTTTCTTCTTTGCAACTAGTACATAATATGATTACTGCTGCGGATCTTGCTTGGTACAGATCTTTACCAAGGCATTCCCTTTTATATTTCGTCGATGAACATTTATATTGCCCTTTTATCCTGTGTTGATGAAACTTCTCCCAAACAAAGTTTGGGAGCCACATTTATCTGTACAAGCCTACAGCTTTTTCTGTGTACATGTCTATTGTTGTATAAAGGGATATGTCTAATGATTATAACCTGTTATCTTCTTAGGTAATACTATCAAGGTCTGACCTACTTCAAGGAGCAAGGTGAACCAGGTGATTGTTGATCCACATGAACCTATGTTGCTTGGTTCTTTAATTGCATCCATATGTTGTATCTGCTGTCACTAATTGTTATTCTTTTCGTGCGACACATATCCAACCCATCAACATCGGGCATGGCAAAGACGGGAAGAAGCAACTGGCTGGTATGCGGCTTCATCCTAACATCATTGTGTCTAATTGATGCTTTTAATCGGGTCTTTGGGTTTTGGCTCTATCTGAATATTTCTGTACCCTAGGATTAAATGAAACTAAAAGTTGAAAATTGCTATGATTAAACAATTTACCTTAGTTGTTCGAGTTGGCTTGCTTCTATGCATTTCAACCATCAATCTAATGGTTACATATTTTTCTCATACATGTAAAGAAGCGCCCCTCACCGAGATAGAGAAGGACAGGGCTAGGACAATGATGCGGAACAACCGTGTCTTACAATCCCTGGGTATCCCCGCCGTAGTGTCAATTTTTAGGAAGTCACATGGTGGTCGAGGTGGAGGTCGTTCCACACTTTCAAATGATGAGTCATCTGCCATAACACAAGGCGAGAGCTCAGATTATCATCCGAGCAATGACCAATTGGTTGGCCAGGAGGATGGGGAGGTTGAAGGGAGTATAGGGGAACACATTGAGAAGGTGCATTCTGCTTATCATCTTTGGAGGGCTGGCATTACTTGTATCTGTTTTCTTATTTCTGTTTTGCTATAACCTGTGATGTAATGCCATTTTGTTTTGCTATTTTTGCGAGGCATTGAAGGATCCCAAGAGTAGAAAGAAAAAGGCTTCTGTTAGAAAGACAAGCCCATGGAGGAGGAGTAAGAGGTTGCAAAAGGAACAAAGTTCAATGCCTCCTGTTAGAGTGTTTGTTGATGCTCCAGGAGGGAGAAAGAGGCATCTGGAACCTGTTGCTGAAGCTCCTTCCAAAAGAGTCACCAGGAGGACATCAAGTGAAGCGTCTGCAACCAACAATGAAGATACTTCGCCCCTCAACAATCGCAGTAGCTCACCGCAGATTGATGAAAGGATCGATGAAGCAAGCACTGTTCGCAGGGACACAGGTCCTACTGCATCTGATGTCATGGTCCATCAGCACTTTGATTCTGATGGTTTTCTTGATCTGAGGATGATGAAGGCAAGTTTTTGTTGGACAGCTGTCCACACTATCTCTTGCCTTTTTGTTTATCTTTATAAACTCTTTTGGTTGTGGGTCTTTGCTTTCTGACATGATCTTTGTATGTATGCTATTCAGGTGGAACCACTGCTGCAGGTGGCCGTAAAAGGAAGGGCACCGGGCTGGAGCAGATTTGCAAGGGGATGGGAGTCAAGCTTACCATTGAGATTCCTCCAGGGCTGAATCGTCCTGAGAAGCCTTTGCCTGCTGCCAAGTTTGCATCGGAGGGTGGAATGCTTGCAAGAGGCCAGATGCCGCTCCTTCCGCATTTCAAGTTGTACAAGAGGGATGAGAATTTGTTGGCCGACTTCGTTGGAAAGATGGGGGTAATCTTCTTCATCACCAGTTCATTTGTTAGATGATAGGAGTGCTTGCTTGATTGTTCATAGTTCATGATAACTAACCTCGTCCTTGCCCTTGTTTGCTTTGTAGGCAAATTTCAACATGGACACAGAGTCGGAAGACATCCAGAAGGCTTGCTATGATGTACTGCGGAAAGTGTCGAAGAACAGGCGCTACATCCTGAAAAGGGACTACTTCGACAAAGTACCAGCAAATGAAGTCAGCATCAAGTCCATTGTTAAGGATGTCTCAGATGAAGAATGGGAAGCTCTAACTGCTCTGTGGGTAACCCCAAGACACAGGGTATGTTCTTTGCTTCAGTTGCAGTCATTAGTGCTTGCATGGTAGACATGATGCTCATCGTTATAGTGTGCACATTGCTGAATATCATGATTGTGCCCTTCTGCAGAACACATGTACCAAGAACAAGGACAGTCGTCTTTGCGGTCAAATTTGGCCAAAAGACTGGCTCTCGTAGCTATGCTGCTCATCTGTATGCAACTGTAAGAACACTCTTACAGAATTTCCTTTTGCATCTTACTCTTGTCTCCACAAGCTTATGTTCTGATTCTTGGTGAACATCATTTCCAGAGGGAGGAGCGCAGAGGTGAAGAGCTAGATGCAGTCGACATCTTTAAGGCGACCCATCACAGCAAGAAGGATGGTTTCTCTGAGGAAGCTCTAGCTGCAATAGTAAGTGACTTGTTCATTTCACTTTTGTGAACCATTCTTGGACCTGTGCGTTTCCTGAATTGATGAATCTTTTGGAAATGGATCTCCAGGCTGATATGGAAGCTGAGATGGCTATTCCTGTGCCAGAAGGTGCACCGCCAAGGTCTGCAGTCGCTGTTGTTGCAAAGGTTCTTAGCAAGGAAGCCAAGCACAGCACTTTCCTGAAGAATGCTGGACTTCAGCCCAGTTCCACTGTCAAGCTCAACAAGCCCACCGCAGCTGCTGTATCGGCGCATGTTCATGACCTGGAAGCACAGCTGAAGAGGTCCCAGGAGGAAGCTGAACAGATGAAAGCGACGGTTTCTTTGCCATCATGGAAGAAGCTGCTGCCCAGAGGAGAAGCAAGCGGCAAATGAAGCCGCACAAGCTCAGCGTGACAAGGACTACATGGAGCTCCTCAAGCGGACTGAGGAAAGTGATAGGAGGCTTGCTCACATGATGTCCATCTTCGGAGCATCTGCGAATTAGCTCCTGCTGCTGGTCGTATCCCTTTTTTGTGTCCCGCCATGGAACTTGGTCATATCCTGGCAGCGTGACAATAACTTGGTCATATCTGTGAACTTCTTACTGTGAATCTGTGAACTTTCTTGACATGTTGGTGAATCTGTGAACCTGGTCATTTTGCTGCTGTCACTCTGCTGTGAAATTTGCAGATTTGAAATGTTGCCTTTTATATTTTGCTGTTGAATTTCCTAATTCAATATATGCACTGTTGGGCTATTGTGGGCTCTTAAAAGGCCAAAGCCCAAAGTAGCCTAGAAATATATGGGCTCTTAAAAGGCTAGAGCCCAACAAATAATTAATTGCATTTTCGAAAAATGGGAGTTGAAAAGGCCAAAAAAGGCCGAAGCCCAAAAAACTTGCAGGACCGTAAAAAGGCCAAAGCCCATAACTTTTATGGACCCAAAAAGGCCAAGGCCCAATATCTTTATGGACCCCAAAAAGGCTGAGGCCCAAAACCTTTGTGGACCCTATAAAGGCCTAGGCCCAAAATCTTAATGGACCCTAAAAGGCCAAGACCCAAAACCATAATGGACCCTAAAAAGGCCAAGGCCCAAAAGTGTAATGGGTCCTAAAAAGGCCACGGCCCAAAACTGTAATGGGTCCTAAAAAGGCCACGGCCCAAAACTGTAATGGATCCTAAAAAGGCCACGGCCCAATGGAAATTGGCCCAGGCCCAGTAAGTACAGCAGCTAAAAAGGCCGTTGAAAAAAAAATAAGCTAAAAAGGCCGAGGTAATTGGGCTAGTTACGGGCCAAGGCCCAACAAAGCCGAAAAAAATAATCAGAACTAATGGGCTCAGCCCACATAAGGAGCTGAATGGACCGGGCTAAATTCAGATAACGACGTTTCTAATTCGTCACAATTTTGCCACGTCGGATTGCCACGCTGGACTCGGGGGCAGGTGCCCATGACGTTTTGGGAACGTCATGCCGTCAGTGACATTTTAAAACGTCACAAAGCTCTACGACGTTTTCAAGTGAAACGTCTTAAGCACTCACTGCTGACTCCCAGCTTTCGACGTTTTGAAAGTCGTCACAATAACGTCACAAGTAGCCATTAGTGACGTTTCAGTGACACCTTTATTTTGTCAACTTATGGCAGATTTCTTGTAGTGACATGAAAATGAAAAGGGAAGTTTGTATCCTTATTAGTCACTCGAAAATGAAGCTTTTGGGATGTTCTTGAAATTTCCATGTTTGAAACCCAAAACGACTTCTCTTCATGCTAGACTTCATAAGATCGACCGAGTTTATGCATGGTTAGGGGATAGATACATGATTTGTCTGGTTTGAACACATGTATAAACCTTCTTACTCACTCTAAAATTAAGCTTTCGGGAGGTTTTTGAAATTTCCATGTTTGAAACCCAAAACCACTTCTCTTCATGCTTGACTTCGTAAGACAGAGTTTAGGGTTAGGGGTAGATACATGCTTTTTCTGGTTTGAATATGTATAGACCTTGTTTATCAACTTGAATGGTTACTATATGACATAAGAAGGCTATATATGTGCTTTGGTTTTTCATTTTTTGATTTTTTTTGAATTTTTTATGCCCATTAAAATCTTGGTCAAATCCTATGTTTGACCAACATTTAAACAAGTTTAGAACATGAAAATGAAAAGGTAATCATGGATCTTTCTTAGTCACAGTACTCTAGAATGAAGCTTTTGGGAGGTTTTTGAAATTTTCATGTTTGAAACCCCAAACCACTTCTTTTCATGCTTGACTTCATAAGACCGAGAGTTTAGGGTTAGGGGTAGAGATACATGCTTTTTTTGGTTTGAATATGTCTAGACCTTGTTTATCAACTAATGCGTACTATATTACATAAGAAGGCTATGTTATTTGGTTTTTCATTTTTTTCTGTTTATTTCTAATTGTTTATGCCCATTTGAATCCTATGTTTGACCAATATTTAAACAAGCTTAAAACATGAAAATGAAAAGGTAAGTTTGGATCCTTCTTAGTCCCTCTAAAATTAAGCTTTTGGGAAGTTTTTGAAATTTCCATGTCTGAAACCCAAAACCACTTCTCTTCATGCTTGACTTCATAATTAAGACAGAGTTAAGTGTTAGGGGGTAGATACATGCTTTTTATGTTATGAATATGTCTAGGCCGGCCATGTTCATCAAGTTGAATGCTGCTTACTATATATGACATTAGAAGGCTATGTGCTTCGGTTTTTCTTTTCTTTTTTTGATTTTTTTGAATTTTTAGGCCCATTTGAGTCTTGGTCAAATCCTAGGTTTGACCAAGATTTAAACAAGTTTAAAACATGTAAATGAAAAGATAAGCCTCGATCCTTCTTAGTCACTCTAAAATGAAGATTTGCGAGGGGTGTTCTTGAAATTAAGCTTGGGTCCTTCTTAGTCACTCTAAAATTAAGCTTTTGGGATGTTTTTGAAATTTCCATGTTTGAAACCCAAAACCATTTCTCTTCATGCTTGACTTCATAAGACATAGTTAAGGGTTAGGGGTAGATACATGCTTTTATGTTTTGAATATGTCTAGACCTTGTTCATCAACTTGAATGCTTACTGTATATATATATATGACATAAGAAGCTAGGCTATGTGCTTTGGTTTTCATTTTTTGATTTTTTATGAATGTTTATGCCCATTTGAATCTTGGTCAAATCCTAGGTTTGACCAAGATTTAAGCAAGTTTAAAACACATGAAAATGAAAAGGTAAGCATGGATCCTTCTTAGTCATTCTAAAATGAAGCTTTTGGGGGGTTCTTGAAATCTCAATGTTTGAAATCCAAAACCACTTCTCTTAATTCATGGTTGACTTCATAAGACATAGTTTAATTAGGGTTAGGGGTAGATACATGCTTTTCCAGGTTTGAATATGTCTAGACCTTGTTTATCAACTTGAATGCTTACTATATGACATAATTAAGAAGACTATGTGCTTTTGTTTTGCATTCTTCTATTTTTTTGAATTTTACGCCCATTTGAATCTTGGTCAAATCCTAGGTTTGACCAGGATTTAAACAAGTATAAAATATGAAAATGAAAAGAAGAATGGATCCTTCTTAGTCACTCTAAAATGAAGCAGCTTTTGGGAGGTTCTTGAAATTTCCATGTTTGAAACCCAAAACCGCTTCTCTTCATGATTGACTTCATAAGACAGAGTTTAGTGTTAGGGGTAGATACATGATTTGTCTAGTTTGAATATGTCTAGACCTTGTTTATCAACTTGAATTCTTACTTTATGACATAAGAAGGCTATGTGCTTTGGTTTTTCATTTTTCTGATTTTTTTGAATTTTATGCCCATTAGAATCTTGGTCAAATACTAGCTAGGTTAATTTGACCAAGATTTAAACAAGTTTAAAACATGAAAATGAAAAGGTAAGCCTCGATCCTTCTTACTCACTCTAAAATTAAGCTTTTGGGAAGTTTTTGAAATTTCCATGTTTGAAACCAAAACCACTTCTCTTCATGCTTGACTTCATAAGACATAGTTAATTAAGGGTTATAGGGGGTAGATACATGCTTTTTCTGTTTTGAATATGTCTAGACCTTGTTCATCAACTTGAAGGCTTACTATATATATATGACATAAGAAGGATATGTGCTTTAGTAGTCACTGTAAAATGAAGCTTTTGGGAGGTTTGTGAAATTTCCATGTTTGAAACCCAAAACCACTTAAGACAGAGTTTAGGGTTAGGGGTAGATACATGCTTTTTCTGGTTTGAATATGTATAGACCTTGTTTATCAACTTGAATGGTTACTATATGGCATAAGAAGGCTATATATGTGCTTTGGGTTTTCATTTTTTGATTTTTTTCGATTTTTATGCCCATTTAAATCTTGGTCAAATCCTAGGTTTGACCAAGGTTTAAACAAGTTTAAAACATGAAAATGAAAAGGCAAGCATGAATCATTTATTAATTAGTCACTAGCTCTAAAATGAAGGTACTTGAATTTTTTATGTTTGAAACCCAAAACCCCAGTTCTCTTCATATGTTTGACTTAATAAGAAAGAGTTTAGGGTTAGGGGTAGATATGATACATGATATTCTGGTTTGAATATGTTTAGACCTTGTTTATCAACTTGAATGCTTACTATATGACATAAGAAGACTATATATGTGCTTTGGTTTTTCATTTTTTGATTTTTTATGAATTTTTACGCCCATTTGAATCTTGGTCAAATCCTAGGTTTAACCAAGGTTTAAACAAGTTTAAAACATGAAAATGAAAAGGTAAGCATGGATCCTTCTTAGTCACTCTAAAATGAATCTTTTGGGAGGTTTCTGAAATCTCAATGTTTGAAATTAACCCAAAACCACTTCTCTTCATGCTTGGCTTCATAAGACAGAGTTTATTGTTAGGGGTAGATACATGCTTTTTTCTGGTTTGAATATGTCTAGACCTTGTTTATCAACTTGAATGCTTACTATATATATAACATAAGAAGGCTATGTTATTTGGTTTTTCATTTTTCTGATTTTTTATGCCCATTTGAATCTTGGTCAAATCCTAGGATTGACCAAGATTTAAACAAGTTTAAAACATGGAAATGAAAAGGTAAGCCTGGATCCTCCTTAGTCACTGTTTAATGAAGCTTTTGGGAGGTTTGTGAAATTTCCATGTTTGAAACCCAAAACCACTTAAGAAAGAGTTTATGGTTAGGTGTAGATACATGATTTTTTTTGGTTTGAATGTGTCTAGACCTTGTTTATCAACTTGAATGCTTACTATATATTAAATAAGAAGGCTATGTTCTTTGGTTTTTCATTCTTCCTGATTTTTTTAAGTCCATTTGAATCTTGGTCAAATCCTAGGTTTGACCAAGATTTAAACAAGTTTAAAACATGAAAATGAAAAGGTAAGTCTGGATCCTTCTTAATCACTCTAAAATCAAGCTTTTGGGAGGTTTTTGAAATTTCCATGTTTGAAACCCAAAACCACTTCTCTTCATATTTGACTTCATAAGACATAGTTTAGGGGTTAGGGCTAGATACATGATTTTTCTAGTTAGAATATGTCTAGACCTTGTTTATCAACTTGAATGCTTACTATATGACATATGCAAATCTTGATAATCCATATCAATCATTTTAGAAGTGATAAGGTAGGAGTAGTTAAATTTAATCCATCAAATATGTACCATGGTGATTTTATATGCGGTGGGCACCAGACATCACGTGCAAACTATATCAATGCGCAGCAGTACTTGCTCCAGAAAACCCACATTTTTGTACCTGGACGTTACGCTAAAATGAACTGCGAAAACAACGAACAACACTTTTGTAGTACTGTACTCGGTACTCCGTACTTGCTCCAGATAATCCCCATTGCTTCACTACGACAGTACTACCCTGGCGTTCATTGTTTCCACTGACTATTCAGAGCTTTGGACGTCCATCAGAGTAGTACTAGTAGTCAGTAGTACAGCTGCTAGTTCGATTAATGGCGTGCTATAAAATTCTATACTAGCCGACAGATGTCCATTCCTCGGGTTGCGCGCCAGAGCCTTCGAAGAGAAGGTAGCCGCTCTGTCCCGTTGATTTACGGTGGACGGACAGGATAGAACGTCTCTGTGTTGAAGCATACGTACTACTCCGGACCGCTCTCGATTCATTTGCTTCTTCTCCCGAGTCCTGACCATGGACTGAGATCCAGTGACTCCAGTAAGAGAAGTCACCATGCAACTTCGTCTTAATGTAAAGTTTTTTTTTCGATAAACGGATTTTTTTTCTGAGCAACATAAATTTTAGTTTCAAATTTTAGATCAACCATGTGCGTTGGATCTTAATCTGATGGCTCGTATAGGTAAAGTTCATGGTAACTTCTGTTGGGTAAGTCACTGGATCTGAGTTCGCAAGGGAGCCCCCTCTCGGCCGTTGATTTAGGATGGGCGGACCAGGTTGCTCGAAGCGAGGGCAGGAGACGGCTGTCTGGTTTTAATAGGGGGGAGTACTTCTTCCATTCCCTTCTTGCTTCACTTCCAGTCTCCTTCCACTTCCCGCGATGCCTCCGAAGTCAAGGCCACCATCTCGCTTGAAGAAGCACCATCTAGTGTTGACCAGGGACGCGGAGAGTTCCCGCCGGCGGTCTATCCAGATGCTGGCCATGAGAAAGGACCCACCAGAAAACGAAGGCCCTGCTTCGCGCTCGTCTCGGAACGGCGTCCGTCGTGTGGTCGAAGATTCCTGGTTAGTTTCCATCACCATGTTTCTTGATTCTTCCTGGCCCGGAGGTCCCAACTCTTTATTCCGTATTGATCCTTTTTATACATATCTCAGTGCCCCACGACGCACCCTGCCATCTTCTCATGATGACTTCAACCCGTGTCTCGTGCGCTTAGAGGTTACCACTGATTGGACATTTTCATCTTCCTCTCATCACTTTGTTTGGTACTGATGATATTGCCATGCAGGAAGCGTCGGCGTGTTTCAGAGATGAGCTTAAAACTCTCGTGAAACTCGCCTCCAACTTTCGCGATGATCTCGATACTTTGAAGGACGAGGTCACTGGCCGGGGCAAGCTGCATGATGTGAGCATTCCATCAAGTGAGGAAACGAACACTGTCATCAAGAAGCTTAAGGGCGAGAATTTGATGCTTAAGATCGAGTGCGGCTTTCTTCGCGAAGAAAACGTCGAGCTATCAAACATGTGCGTTCAAGCTCTCAATGGGAGCCTCAACACCCAACATGATGCGGTGAAGAAGATGATGGTTGACAGCATCTTGAAGAAAAACAATATGGTGGAGGACACGCGTGGGATGGTCGATCCAATCCAGGCACCGCAGAAGGAAGTCGATGTGCTCCGAGTCCAGCCACCTTTGCGTAGGTCACCGAGGCGCCCTCGCGGAGGTAGCTAAGGAGCGCACATCGCCGAGTAGGCTGGGGGATAAGGAGTTCCAGGGAGAGAAGCGGAATCACCACCTGACCTGATGGAGGGCCGCTCCGCCAGGTAGGCTGGGGGAGAGAAGCACTGAATCTCATTGTTCTTTAGCTAGTCCTCCGATCCATATTACTTGATGTTAAAATGGATGTATCTACAACTGAAATATGTCAAGATACATATATTTCAATGTTTATATTGCCTAAGTCATATTATCCATCCCTAAGCTGGGTCGCTTTTGTAACTACTGATTTGCAGATTCGACTCTTCTGACGAAAGATTTGTGGCCATGTGTCTTACAAGTCTAGTTCCAACTGACATTATTTGTACTCGATAAAAACGTATTATTCAGTACCCCCTCTGAATAATACTTTCGTAGTATGTGCTTCTAAAATTGTAGATGTTGATATTTTTTATGTAGAGTTCCTCAATCTTTTGAATTTTGAGTTGGCTGAAAAAATATATGTATCGTAATTAGGGAAAGAGATAGTAGCAAGTTGGGATGCATCTGGATTTGGATGTTTGGCGTCACTCGAACCTCTGTTAATAGGATTTTTCTTTTGTGAGAGGGACAACCGATACGCATCCTGATGCGTCTTCTCTTGACAAAGAAGATGGCTGGGAGTTCGCGTACCTATTGCACGTGACTTGTGCTCACTGAAGTGTGGGACCTCATAAGTGGGCACCAGACGTAAGTGAAAGACCTGTTGGTGTAAAAACTCGATTGATTATTATAGTGCATTAGAAAAAAGTTTGCTATGGATTCAAGGGTAGGAAATCCAAGTTAACTCATTTACATGACATTATTTTTTCATGAAGCAAAGTTAACACATCTATCAATTGGTACATTTTGGAGTGACTAAGAAGGATCCAAGCTTACTTATTCGTTTTCACGTGTTAAACTTGTCTAAATCTTGGTCAAACCTAGGATTTGACCAAGATTCAAAAGGGAAGAACAAAAAACATAAAAATGAAAAACCAAATCACATACTCTGTCTTATGAAGTCAAGCATGAAGAGAAGTGGTTTTGGGTTTCAAACATGGAAATTTCAAAAACCTCCCAAAAACTTCATTTTAGAGTGATTAAGAAGGATACATGCTTCCCTTTTCATTTCATGTTTTAAACTTATTTAAATTATCTTGGTCAAGCCTAGGATTTGACAAGATTCAATTGGGCATCAAATTTAAAAAAAAATAGAAAAATGAAAAACAAAAGCAAATAGTTTTCTTATGTCATATAGTAAGCATTAAAGTTGATAAACAAGGTCTAGACATAATTAAACCAGACAAATCATGTATATGTCTACCCTAACCCTAGACTCCGTCTTATGAAGTCAACCATGGAAATTTCAAGAACATCCCAAAAGCTTCATTTTAGAGTGACTAAGAAGGATACAGACTTCCTGTTTCGTTTTCATGTTTAAACTTGTTTAAATCTTGGTCAAACCTAGGATTTGACCGAGATTCAAATAAGTTTAAAACATGACAATGAAAAGGTAAGCATCGATCCTTCTTAGTCACTCTAAAATGTAGCTTTTGGGATGTTCTTGAAATTTCCATGGTTTAAACCCAAAAGCACTTCTCTTCATGCTTGACTTAATAAGACAGAGTTTAGGGTTAGGCCTTAGGGGTAGATACATGATTTTTCTGGTTTGAATATGTCTAGACCTTGTTTATCAATTTGAATGCTTACTATATGACATATGAAGGCTATGTGCTTTGGTTTTTGATTCTTTCGATTTTTTTTCTGAATTTTTTTGCCCATTTGAATCTTGGTCAAATCCTAGGTTTGACCAAGATTTAAACAAGTTTAAAACATGACAATGAAAATGTAATTAATCCTGGATCTTTCTTAATTTAAAAGTAAGTCCAATTAAAATGAAGCTTTTGGGAGGTTTTTGAAATTTACATGTTTGAAACCCAAAACCACACTTCTCTTCATGCTTGACTTCATATATGAGATAGAGTTTAGGGTTAGGGGGTACATGATTTGTCTGGTTTGAATATGTCTAGACCTTGTTTATGAACTTGAATGATTACTACATGACATAAGAAGACTATGTGCTTTGGTTTTTTATTTTTTATTTTATGCCCATTTGAATATTGGTCAAATCCTAGGTTTGACCAAGATTTAAACAAGTTTAAAACATGAAAATGAAAAGGTACGCCTGGATCCTTCTTAATTAGTCACTCTAAAATGAAGCTTTTGGGAGGTTTTTGAAATTTCCGTGTTTGAAACCAAAAACCACTTGTCTTCATGCTTGACTTCATATATAAGACAGAGTTTAGGGTTAGGGGTAGATACACGATTTGTATTATTTGAATATGTCTAGACCTTGTTTATCAACTTTTGAATGCTTACTATATATATGACATAAGAATACTATGTGCTTTTGTTTTTCATTTTTACGATCTTTTTAATTTTATGCCCATTTGAATCTTGGTCAAATCCTAGGCTTGACAATGATTTAAATACGTTTAAAATATGAAAATGAAAAGGTAAGCATGGATCCTTCTTAGTCACTCTAAAATAAAGCTTTTGGGAGGTTTTTGAAATTTCCATGTTTGAAACCCAAAACCACTTCTCTTCATGCTTAACTACATAAGACAAAGTTTAGGGGTAGGGGTAGATACAGGATTTTTCTTTTTTGAATATGTCTAGGCCTTGTTTATCAACTTTAATGCTTACTATATGACATAAGAAAACTATGTGCTTTGGTTTTTCAGTTATCTTTTTTTTTTTGAATTTTGATGCGCATTTGAATCTTGTAAAATCCTAGGTTTGACCAAGATTTAAACAAGTATAAACATGAAAATGAAAAGGGGAGAATGTATCCTTCTTAGTCACTCTAAAATGAAGTTTTTGGGAGTTTTTCTAAATTTCCATGTTTGAAACCAAAACTATGCACTTCTCTTCATGCTTGACTTCATAAGACAGAGTTTAGGGGTTAGGGGGTAGATACATGATCTGTCTAGTCTGAATATGTCTAGACCTTGTTTATCAACGTTAATGTTTACTATATGACATAAGAAGACTATGTGCTTTGGTTTTTCATTTTTTTATTTTTTTATTTTATGTCCATATGAATCTTGGTCAAATCCTTGATTTGACCAGGATTTAAACAAGTTTAAAACATGAAAATGAAAAGGTAAGCCTTGATCCTTCTTAGTCACTCTAAAATGAAGCTTTTGACATGTTCATGAAATTTCCATGTTTGAAACCCAAAACGGCTTCTCTTCATGCTAGACTTCATAAGATCGACATGGGGTAGATACATGATTTGTCTGGTTTGGATATATCTAGACCTTCTTTATCAATTTGAATGCTTACGATATGACACAAGAAGACTATGTGCTTTTGTTTTTCATTTTTCTGATTTTTTTAATTTTGTGCCCATTTGTATGTTGGTCAAGTCCTAGGGTTGACAATGATTTAAACTAGTTTAAAATATGAAAATGCAAAGGTAAGTATGGATCCTTCTTAGTCACTCTAAAATGAAGCTTGTTGGGAGGTTTTTGAATTTCTATGTTTGAAACCCAAAACCAATTCTCTTCATGCTTGACTTCATAAGACAGAGTTTAGGGGTTAGGGGTATAGATACATGATTTGTCTGGTTTGAATATGTATAGACCTTGTTTATCAACTTGAATGCTTACTATATGACATAAGAAAAACTATGTGCATTGGTTTTTCATTTTTGTGATTTTTTTAAATTTTGATGCCCATTTGAATCTTGGTTAAATACTAGGATTGACCAAGATTTAAACAAGTTTAAAACATGAAAATGAAAAGGGAAGCATGTATCCTTCTTAGTCACTCTAAAATGAAATTTTTGGGAGGTGTTTGAAATTTCCATGTTTGAAACCCAAAACCACTTCTCTTCATGCTTGACTTCATAAGACATAGTTTAGGGGTTAGAGGGTAGATACATGATTTGTATGGTTTGAATATGTCTAGACCTTGTTTATCAAATGTAATGCTTACTATATGACATAACAAGACTATGTGCTTTGGTTTTTCATTTTTCTGTTTTTTTTTTGGAATTTTCCGCCCTTTTGAATCTTGATCAAATCCTAGGTTTGACCAAGATTTAGACAAGTTTAACACGTGAAAACGAATAAGTAAGCTTGATAATCCCATTTGTTGACTCATTTAACTAGTTAATCCCATTTGTTGACTCTCTGTTGACCATCCACTTGAGGTAAAACTGAGTATATTGCACTAGCGAGTATTAGACTCGAGTACGCGTGTTGCGGTGCAGAAGTGGAAGACGTGCAATTGTTGACGCGTAGACGCGGGTCGCGGTGCAAAAGTCGAAGACGTGCAATCGTGGACGCGTGTCGCGTTGCAGAAGCCCAAGACGTGCAGATGATCAATGGTGGACGCGTAGGACGCGGGTTGCATTAACCACCCCTCGCCTTTATAGACGCCTCCTCGCACTCTCTCTGTCTCTCTCACTAGCTCATGCAACGCCTCCTCTCACGTCCCATCATCATCTTCTCCAAAGAGAAAAACCCTCTCCCTCTCTGCCGGCGAGATGTGCAAGGAGAATGCGAATCCCATCGTCCATGACGCCGTCGGCTCCAAGCGCGACGCCTCCCTCTTCGATGCCGTCCCCTCAACGGCCGTCGCCGCCGCCGGTGGCGGTCGGATCCCGCCGGGATGGGACCCCTATGAGGAGGTGCCGTACATCCCGCCTCCGAACCCCTACGACACCTGCATGGACGACCCATGAAACGAGGTAACTATGGTTTGCTCCCTTTTTTTGTTCCCCATTCCTCTTTGAACCCTATTTTTGCTGGTTCCCTAGTAACTATTAGTGCCGATCTGTAGATGGATGAGTATTGGGTTAATATTTGCGCCGATTTTATTCCATTTTGCTTTGACCCCTTCTTGATTTCTTCGAAGATTTGGAGTTCGGCCGTTCGGTTAATTTATGCAAGTATTAATCAGATCTCAATCAGTTAATTTATGCAAGTAATCATGGGATCTCAATTAGTTATTTTATGCACGAATCAAAAGATATCAACCGTTTAATTTTGCAAATAATCTGGAATCTGTTCAAATTCAGATCTGGAATCTGTTTCTTTGCCTATGATGAATCGTTGGGCACAAATTTTTACAGAGTGGGTTCAGCGAACCATTGCTGTGTACAAATCTGTTGTGCATGAGCTTTGGTTCGCTAACACCATCCCTGTAGACATATAATCGTCTCCACTCTAACTGAGGCTGGCTCTGTTTTTCCTTACTTTGTTATCATGCACGTTAGACATCGTTGCAACTCCTTCACTCAAGTTCCAGTTTGATATGGATCAGGTGTCTGGCAGCGACGACGAGGACCATGACACCAAGACTCGCCAGGTGCTGCGGAGGCTGCAGGTCGGCCAGTACGTCTCCTATCTCGACGTCGCCAAGGGTGTCTACAGGTGCCCCTTCTGCACTAGGAGACTCGGCGGCACTGACTTCAACTGCCTCCTCACGCATGCCGAGAACATCGGCAACACCAACCCCAAGGTCGGCGCGTCGGTGAACCCCCACTCCTTTCGCGCCAAGCACATGGCGCTCGGCATGCACCTCCGCAGCGTCCAGCGGGTGGAGATCTCCGTCGGGCGCATGCCTCCGCTCAAGCCCAAGGCTCCCAAGGGGAGTAACAAGTGGAGGCAGAGGCAGATGGGGTAGGCGGAGTCCTGGATGTGTGCTGCTGCTGCAAAGCAGCTTCTATTTTGTTGTTAGCTAGGGATCCCTTGTTGTTATGTTGTTAGTATGATGGTGTTGTGAAGAACCTCGAACCTGTTACTATGTTGGCTGCTGTGTATGCAGCTTATTATCTAGGGAGGGATCCCTATTATCTATCCCTATTCTACTATATTTTGTTGGCCCTACTTTGTTTTCTCGATTTACTATGACTGTGAATTTGTCGTTCATTACCCTGGAGATTTGCTTCTAGATTTAACTACATACATATGGACCAGAGGGAGTACTAGATTCGCTGCCATATTGGGCAAACAACGAGGGCCAAAAGGCACAAATAATTGAAGAAAGACAGAAATGCAAGCTTCTCTAGATTTGATACTAATTTGGTTAAAAAAGACAAAGAGACAGAGGGGGAAAAGGTGCTCTTAAAAATGCAAATTCGCGCCGAGAGAGACAGAACCCAGCTCCTGCTGACGTACAACCAAACGCGGTCTCGTCCTGTCCCACGCGGTCCCTTTCTACTAGCCCCACACGTCAGCACGGAACGGTCAACTAAACTGGAATCCTCCCGTCTGGGCTCCTTCTGCGGGTTGCAAATAAGGGCTTGGCGAAAACTGAGGAAAAACATAAGGCAATCTTATTGACTAATATAGCTGCTTAATTAATAAAAGGATTAGCTACAACGTGCTCAGTTTGCCCATTTATTAAGGTATAAGACTGGCAGGAGAGAAAGTAATCGCTAGTTTCCTCATTTTGCCCCTGCATGCTCGCACGATTAAAGCACCTTCCGCACGCGCTGGACTCCTCGTTTCCTTAAACCTCCTCGTTTCTCGGGATAGACCAACAGTTTTTCAGGATCTTGGGTTAATGTGGCCAGGTTTCGACTTTCGACTAGTGGAAACGGGAAAGCAGGTGCAAATTAGGGAGATAACTGAACCACAACCACCCGCGCCTTAAGCATCGAGTAATATCGGGAAAAAATGCGCCGTAAGTAGTGAGACAGAGGGATTAGTTCACAATTCCAATACGGAGTATAATTTTACCTGCCATATTTTCTTAATTTTTGTGCAGTCTACAATATATACTAAGATTTTCACATTGAGATTTTGCACGTAGCAGGATATTTTTCATTGGTTTCGAAACTTAAAACTATGATTATGATTTGACAAGGGCTCCCATCAGTATGGGGTGAACAAGCCCTCCCATCAGTATATCAGAGGAATTTGACAAGGGCTACAGGACGACTAGATACATCACCAAAAAAGGTGATGCATTTCTCCTTCACCAAAACAGCTGAAACAAGTACATGAACGCAAGTACACCACCATAATAATACTACTACATCAACACAAGTACGAGTAATATAATAAAGTAAGAGTACTACTCCCTCTAATCTAATTTAAACCAAAATAAAACTTAAACTTCATCCTAAATTTGAACTAGTGCCTCGTCCTTGTTCTTCGCTCATTTTCTGATCCAAGACGGCGCAGAGTGCCAGAGTGCATGGCACGGAACTCTTCATCAGCGGTCAAAAAATTTGAATTTAGGCCGCATGTCACACGTTGACATGCAAAACGTGCATGTCACCTGGTGGTGGTAGGCAACTACCCTCATTTACGGCGGCGTAGGCGACTGGACGCCGCGTGGCCAGCCACTGCCTCGTGGCCGCCTCGGTTTCCACGCGGGAGACCATTAAACGCCGACGACCAACCTTCCCGCGTCACGGTTAGCGACTATGACTATAAGGGCAAAACGCTAAACTCTCTCGTTCCATTCACTTTCTTCCTCTCTCCACCTAACAAACATTTGTTCGTCGCTCTCTCCTCCAGCAATGTCTTCAAAATTCAGGTCATCGGCGGTCAAGTACGCGGAGAAAAAACGCCGGCTCGAAATTTCGAGAGACGCTTCCAGAAACCAAGTGGGCTCGCCGTCGCCGCCGCCGCCGCCGCCGAAACGCGTCCGTGCTGTGCTCACCGGGTTAGTTTCCTTCGCCATGTACTTTCGTTTCTTCTTCCCGGGCTCAAGCTCTTTAAGAGTCTCTATGGTTATACATCTTAAAGGGTTGGAAGTTCCAACGATGCCCGTACTGCACCAACTTCCACGACCAAGGAATCATCGTCGTCCGATGATTTCAACCTGGCCCTACCCCGGCGAAATGAGGTAGCACCAAGCACTGTGTAGTTATCTTCTTCTTCTTCTTCTTCTTCTTCTTCCTTTGCGCTTACTTGCTACCGATGATTTCGCCCTGAAGAAAGCGGCGCCGACTATCGACACCACTGTCGCCATCTTGATGGAAAAAAACGAGGAGCTCAGCTTAGAGTGTGATCGCCTCCGAGACGATTTGGCTGCCAAGAAGAAGAATTCGAAAACTCTTGTGGAGCTCATTTGCAGCCTTCGCAATGAGCGCGACATGTTGAAGAACGAGCTGATTAAGCAGAAAGAGAGGAACATTGCATCAGCGGAGGAAGCCAGCAGCATACTCAAGACTGTGTGCCTCGGAAGAGACAAGTCTGATATAGAGTACAAAATCCTTCTTCAGGATAAAGTAGAGCTCCAAAAGTTGATCCTTGAATATGCTGACATCGCCATCCTTGCCCTTCTCGATAAGCAGAAGGCACAAGATAAGTTGATGCACTTGATGTTGGAGAGCTGCAGTGAAAGAGAAGAGACATTGAAAGAAATGAGCAGTTTGGTGGGATACATGAGTGACGCCGGGCGAACTTCGCAGAATCCGCCCCGGCTGAGCTCAAATTCCAGCGGAACCAGCTTTCAGCAATGCATGTTATGCGCACCTACAACTTCTACTCATTGATTAGAGGTCGCACGACATGGCATTTTCCCTCGAAATAGTAGTACTGTACTAATAGTTGTACTACTTAGTATGTACCTTTTTGTAAAATAATTTCTTACATGTATTAGAAACTACCCCTCTCCTTTCTGGATGCACCCGGGACATTGTCATCCGGCCCTCTTCTGGACAAACCCCCTCGGGGAGGACAGTATATTTTGCACATTTCGCTACTAGTACTTCTAATTCCACCGCTTATTTTTCTATTCCGTTAAATCGTTAATTAGATGACCAACTGATGGAAGCTGCGATAGATTAGACCAACAAGTGGTGAATTGTGCAAAAGATATGTCCGTGTTTTATGCAAAAGAGTGATATGGGGATCTGGTGGAATCTTGAATTTCCTCTTCAGTGGTAGGCATGCTTCACTTATAGCTGGAGTACATTGCGGACCTGGTGCATTTCGTCAGTACCGATCAGCTATTTTTGCTTATCCGGGAAGAAAAGGTAGTACTAGCCTTTTCAGTGAGATGTCTTTTTCGGTGCTACGGAGTTGTGCATTCACTGCTTGCTTTGTCTGTCGGTGACTTTGCCAAGCTGACTTTGCCATGACTTTGGGTGACTGATATGTGGACCATTCTCTCAAAAAAAAAAGATATGTGGACCACAGTTGTAAGTGACTCAAAGTCACTGACTTGGGGGACTCCTGAATGCTTCGTATATTTCTGACGGTTTTTGAATTATGTACTCCGTACAACTTTTGTAATATTGGTCAAACTAGTTTTGACCAGGGTTTGTGTAGGGTGGTTTTTTTTGGTTGGTCCAAATGGTGTTGTGTGGTCCAAATGTGATGTATCATCACACCACCATCTGCCCCCCCACCCCACCCCTAGGTTTTGGTAATGCCATTCTGATACATGCTTCTTAGAAGGAGTACATTTTTTCTGTTAGGGCATGACAATTTTGAAAAATTCAAACAAAAATGGGAAGACAGAATGGTATCATCATTTTCCATGTGATGATGCACCCCTGTGCCGATTTTTGGTTCATTTTAAGAATATAAGGTGCCAAATTACTTGAGGAAGCTAGTTGGAGTAGACGGGCATGATCGGATTGGCATAGGGGATTTATTTTTTGAAGGATGTTATTTTTCATAGACAATATCTGACACAAAAAAATGTTAAGGTCTCATATTATTCTGAATGATTTTGAATTACTTATGACGTCTGGAAGTATTGGTGTACATGAGCCCCACATGAAGTTAAATGGTCCAAAAAAAAGTTTCGTACACGTTTCCCAGAAAGTGGAAAGTCGAGTACATGCACGACTTCACGCGTCCACTACTGGATACAGAGAGTCAGAGGCTATAAAATAATCGGCCTCATCATCTCTCGCGAGCTCGTCCTCTCCACTCCCCCAACTTGCCTCCCCCACACTGTGAAAAAACCCCATCCACTCACCGCACCTCTGATACATCGACTTCCCCGTTTCAAACCGCAGCAGCATGAAGACATGTATTGCATACGAGGCGGAGCAATCGGCGGCCGCCCGCGCAGAGGATGCCTCTACGGTAGTGGCCGTCGCGGTGGGTGAGGCTTCACCGGGCACCCAGGCCGCTCGTCTCCTCTGCTTGTCTGATTCTCCGACCTCGGTCGAAATGGGCGTCCTGGCCGTCACGACGGGTGAGGCTTCACCGGGCACCCATGCCGCTCGTCTCCTCTGCTTGTCTGATTCTTCGACCTCGGTCGAAACGGGCGTCCTGGCCGTTGAGCAGAAGGTGGATACAAACGTCGTTGATCCCGCCGAAGATGTGCACGGCGTTGCAGGTCACCACGGCGAGGTCTTCCTAGGCCTGGTGCTGGACGCGAACCTCGACCCCTTCGACGATTTCGGCCCAAACGTTCAGTTCCAGGAGGATGTTGAGGGTGATGACGAGGAGGTACTACTCTTTTACCGAAACTGTCCCAATCCTCTTTGTGTCATATTGCTGTTCACATGGTTTGCATGAGCCTGGTTCTTGATTGATTTGATATCCTACCTTGTTCTTGTAGATGTAATTGATTCTACGATTCGTAAGATCAGATTCTAGTTTAATTTCGACTAATCTGCCATGTAGTCATATAATCAATTTATGTGTTCATACTTAGTGGACTTGCAATTGTTGTGGCTTATGTTCATGGTTGTTCATAGGGTTTCTCATGATTTATTACGATTTCTTCTGCCATTTACTTGTTCTACACATATAATTTTAGGGTTTCTAAGGTTTGATTATGTTAGTGGAGTATTTATTCGATCTTTCATAAAAAACCTGATTATGTAGTACTTAATAATTCATAGGAGTATTCTGATGACATGGACAACAACAAGGTGCGCATGGACCGGAAAAGCCGCTATGTTCTCAAGCGGCTGAAGGGTGGTGAAATTCGTTTTTGCATGCGCGGGGAGCTATTTTGCCCATTATGTGGCAAAATTCTCCAGAAGGACATCCGCAGCCTGATCCAACATGCGATGGGTGTAGGCCTAAGTACATCGGGGGAAGCACCGCCCTGCAACCAAGGCCAAGCACGCATCATATGGCCTCTTCCTCCAGAATTACATCTTGCCTAGCTTATTCCACGTCAACGCCCCTGCTGCTGGCCCTCATGCCCCTGGTCATGTTTAAAGTTCATATGTGTAATCTTAATCCCTTTGGAAGTTCAGCATTAAACTCTACTAGTACAACCGTGGTGGTCTTGTGATGTAGTACTCTTTTGATGCATTTGTGATGTAGTAGTACTTTTTTTGAAATGATATAGTACTATCTAAGAAAAGTACTCCCTCCGATTCACATTCATTTCACACCAAGAAATATGGATCAGAGCGAGGGAGTAAATTAAACATGGCATCTCGTGCATGAAGCTTGACATATCGATCAGGTTGGCTAGAATAGCAATACAATGCTGCTCATTAGGCAAATGCATGCCATGTACGATAGTATACATCAAGTAAAGAAGTCTATACTGACATAAAAAAACTACTTTGGGGATGAGAGTCAATTGGGGCATCTACAGTATAGAAAATCTTGCTCCTAGATGATTTTGGCTAAGAGGGTTTTACTCACATTACACGTGCCACTTTCCTTGTCTGCAAAACAAGTTCCAATAAAGGGAGATGAAAGAAGAGGGTATTGTGGGCGAGATTGAACACCTTTTTTATGTGTTAAGCTGAGGACTCATTTAGATGAGGATTTCGACTTATGCCTAACAGCTCAACACACCCACAAATAATTCTCCTTGCGCGCACCACCGTTCATTAAAAATAACAATATTAGCTCGCAAGATTAAGAACGAAGTGAATTTAAGTAACTTGGTAAGATTTTCAAGCAATATATTCAGAGAAAGAGCACACATGTTCGGCTTGAAATAATCATAAGAGAAGAACAATAAATCTAAGGCACCCACTTCATCGGCAGAAGGGGCGCGACACCACATGGATTCATACCTTGAGTCGACGCTGGCTCGTAGAAGGGCGGCCGCAATGGGTGTGCAAATAAAATCATTGTTGTTGGTGCTAATAAAATCACACAACTTAGTATTCTCAGGAGTAGCCATTTACTAAAAATAATGCAAGCAACAGAAATAAAAGCTATACTAATTTTTTTTGGATGCGCCTCGAGGATGCCGGGGATGTCTCCACCTCGGTCTCACATGTGACTGCTTATCAGCGGGTGGTGCGCCGCGCCATGTAGAAGATCTATCAAGAGAGGAGAGCCCGATGACGCTACCGACGCCTCAACCTTGATAGCACCGACCTGTTGCTCCGCACCGAGATGCGCCACGTGCAAGATTTAGCGGATGCACCAATTTTAGAGATATGTCATGATCATTGTAACAAATTTCAATGTGATGATGATTTGATCTTGTACTCGGCCTTGAACATAAGAACTAGTACAATCTCACAATTTTTTTTTATCATTATCCTTTGCGAGATTTAGCGGATGCGCCAAATTCAGAGAAATATCATGATCATGGTAACACAATTTTCAATGTAATGATGATTTGATGTTGCACTCGACCTTGAACATAAGTACTAGTACGGTCTCACAAATTTGTATCATTATACTTTGCAAGTTTTAGCGGATGCGCCCATTTTCAGAGGTAGATCATGATCATGGTAAGTTGGTAACAAATTTTCAACGTGATGATGATTTGATGTTGTACTCGGCCTAGAAGAGAAGTACTAGTACGGTCTCACAATTCTTTTTATCATTACACTTTGCAAGATCTAGCGGATACACTAATTTCAGAGATAGATCATGATCATGGTACTGACCGATATTCAAGGTGATGATGATTTGATTTTGCACTCGGCCTTGAACAGAGGTACTAGTACGGTCTCACAAGTTTTTATCATTATACTTGGACCTTAGCCAAATTCAAAATCTCATAGCGGCAAAACTTCCCGCCCACAAAATACCAAAAATTCACACGCTTCCATATTCCCATTCTACCCCTGTGGAGATGACAGCAAAGTCGGTTGGTGGGGGGGTCTGCCCGTCATTTTTTGGATCACCACCTCCCTAGCCCGGAAACCCTCCCAAAAAAAAAATCATTTCCCTCAGACCACCCATCGGAACTTCCCAAGTCCCTCTCTCCCACCTCCACGACCACCGCACCGGAACATTCCCGCCGGACGGACTTCCCTGGCCTACCCGAGGCCTCGCGATCCTCGTCATCCGGCTGCCTGCCGGAGCCGCTTCATCGACGCTGTCATCAACCGGACCGGATCATCCCCGCCGAACCTCGAAACCATATGCTCATCCAGCAGTCTACCGCAGTCGCTTCAGCTGCGGTATCGTCCACCCCACCGGAGCCGCTTCGCCGGATCCGTCGTCCACCGCATCGGATCTTGCTCACCGACACCGCTGTGCATGAACCGGATCTGCTTCACCGGCGCCGTGCATGATCTAAACTCTTCTACTGTCGCTTTTCTATTGCTTGCCTGCAAGTTCTTGTTTAATCTTGGGGGAACCTGTTTGTGCTAACGACGCGCCGTTACGTTTTTGCAGATGAGATGAGTAACCATGAAGTGTAATGGCCGTCTCTCCAACCCCAAGTAGCACATGTTGCGTACTTCATCACCGGATCTATCAACCCTAGGAAGATCTGCTGTGACTCCCACAGAGTGCTTCTCCTAATGTAAGTCCCTTGTTTTAGCGCCATGTTCTGGGTTCAGATGCTTGTTTGTCTGAAGCTCTTTTAGTTCATTCCTAGCTATGACCGTAACACCCTGCTATTTTCTAGTTCATTGCTAACTTTAAGCGATTGAACATTTTGGTTTGCATTCCCTACTCTGTAGATGTAGCCATCATGACTTCTATCTTGCTCAGTCGTTGTTACAAAAATTATAGGTATTATAGTAATATCCTGCTATTATTTAGTTCATGGCCAATTTTAAGTAATTGCACATGTTGGTTTGCATTCCCTGCTCTATAGCTTTTGGCATCGTAACTTCTATATTTGGTTTACATTGCCTCCTCTGTAGATCTAGCCATCATAACTTTATCTTGCTTAGTCGTTGTTACAAAAATTATGGCCTGCTACTATGTTGTTTGCGCCAATTTTTTACTCCATGAACATGTTGGCTTGCATTCCCTGTACTACAGGTGATGCCATTGTTTTGTATCTAGTTCATTGTAAGCTAACAAAGTAAGGACTTAGTTTGGCATGCTATCACTCTGCTATCTAGCCTGTAGTACAAATAAACTTGTCATACTACTAGATAATAATTTTGCGTGCCATCTAGTTCTTCAAAAGCTGCATTATTGACTTGTTTCTTTGACTTGGCATGACGCTCACATATGGAATGCTGAACATATTGGTTTGCATTCCCTCTTATACAAGTTCACAGGTGATCCCACTATATTCTGTATCTGGTCCATCCTAAGCTCCAGCATTAACTATCCTCTATGTGTTACTCATTACAAGTTTATATCCCGAAACATCTTGATTTGCATCCCCTTCACTATAAGTTCAGGAGTATTATTTAGTTCACGGCCAAAATGAAGTAATTGCACTTGGCACATGTTGGTTCACATTCCCTCCTCTTTAGCTTTTTCCATCGTAACTTCTATTTTTGGTTTACATTCCCTGCTCTGTAGATGTAGCCATCATAACTTCATCTCGCTCAGTCGTTGTTACAAAATTTATAGCCTGCTACTATGTTGTTCATGCCAATTTTGTACTCCCTGAACATGTTGGTTTTCATGGGACTCGACAGTAGTAAGTCTGCTGTTTCATTCTAACATGCTCTGTTATATTGGCTGTTGGTATGCGGCATGCACTCTTTGTTTGCTTATTGTGCGCATTACAATGATCTTGTTATAACGACGAAATGATGAGTTCCAAATTCTTTGGCAAACAATATTGTAGTGTCTTTGCCTTTCCATTGTTGTTGTCTTAACTTGTAATGTCTTTGTTTCAGATATAGGTGCTGCATGGACAACTTAAAAGATTGCCGGATCGCTTCATTGTATTGCTAGGTTTAATTACCATTCAATTTCTCTGGGTTCTGTAATATTTTTTCAAAGCCGTGCAGCTGATGTAATATTAGTTAGTTTTTATAGTTCTTTCGCGCATTTTTTCTTTTTTGCTTGTGGTAAGTGAGGCTATCCGACAGAAATCATTGCATATTCTCACTATCTAAAACACGAATTCCCATCCCTTAAACGGCCCAATTAACCGAAATCACATATGTGCCGGCCCGCAAAATTCTAAAGCGCCTATTATGCCGGCATATAAACAGCAACTAAACGGGCTGGCCCACTTACTTATTGGGCCAGCCTACTTGATTTACGGTGGACCCCACACTCTAATTGGGTCGGCCCACTTGCTTTAAGGTGGACCCCACCCACTACGGGGCCGGCCCACTAACTAGTTGGGCTAGCCAATTGCTTTTGTGGTGGATCCCACATACTAAATGGGCCGGCCCTTTAAGAGGAAAGTGGGACCCACCTGTGTTTTTGGCCCGGCCCACTATCTTGTTGGGCCGGCTCACTTGCTATAAGGTGGACCCTACATACTAAATGGGTCGGCCCTTTAACAGGAAAGTGGGACCCACCTTTGCTTTTGGCCCGGCCCACTATCTTGTTGGGCCGGCCCACTTGCAACATGGTGGACCCCACATACTAAATGGGCCGGCCCTTTAAGAGGAAAGTGGGACCCACCTGTGGTTTTGGCCCGGCCCACTAGCGTGTTGGGCCGGCCCACTTGCTATATGGTGGACCCCACATACTAAATGGGTCGGCCCTTTAACTGGGAAGTGGGACCCACCTGTGTTTTTGGCCCGGCCCACTATCTTGTTGGGCCGGCCCACTTGCTATATGGTGGCCCCACATACTAAATGGGCTGGCCCATTAACAGGAAAGTGGGACCCACCTGTGCTTTTGGCCCGGTCCACTGGCTTGGTGGGCCGGCCCATTTGATCTAATGTGGACCCCACTTACTAAATGGGCCGGCCCGATAGCAGGAAAGTGGGGCCCACATGCTAATTGGGCCGGCCCAATAATTTCTTGGGCTGGCCCACTTGCTTTAATGTGGACCCCACTTGGTAAATGGGCGGGCCCGATAACATGAAAGTGGGTCCCACATGTTTTGTGGGCCAGCCCTTTTGCCTGTTGACCGGTCAAACGAGTGCATTCGGCCCGGCCCACATGCTTATTGGGCCGGCCCATTAATGTTTTGACCAGTCAACCTTAGAGGTTAGGCCCGGCCCACGTAACTAATGGACCAGCCCAACTATATAGTTGACCGGTCAAACTAAGTCAGCTGGCCTGGCCCGCAAACTTAATGGGCTGGCCCGCTTAAGACGTGGCAGGCCTCGTGTGGGCCTACCATCTACCACGGGGTTTCAGCGGTTAACGCCGTTAACTGCCAGTTAACGGCGTCTGCCACGTGGTAGTTTGCATGACGTCAGCAGTCAACGGGCTCCCGGAAACACTTCAGCAACGGTCCGATTTTCCGTGGTGGAAGGGCACCCAAGCGCGACGGACCGAAAAATACATTGTAGGACTTTGCCTGACGTAGTTTCGACAACAGAAGCCATATCGTCGGGTTAGGCCCATAGGCGACGAAAAACACCCCTTAGCGGACGATTTTGAGACGTTGCCTATCAGAACTTTTCTTGTAGTGTATACTGCCGGCACACAACAAAATTTAGTGCGCCGGGAATAAAAGTCAATTGGAAAACAGAAACAGGACTTTTTTTAGATTTAAGATTTGGATGAAAAAAATAAAAAATTACCCCCGGCGCACCACCCTACTTGGTGCGCCGGCGGTAACCCACACTATATAGTCAAGCCGGCCCTCATCCCTCTTCTCCTTCCTCACTTCTCCCCCTTCTTCTCTTTACCTCCTGCTCTTCTCCTTGCAATACTCACCGATGGCCTCCGAAGACGACTACTACTCCGGTGACCTCCTCCTACTCCGGTGACCTCCTCCTACTCCGGTGACCTCCTCCTCCTCCTCCGGTAACCTCCTCCTCCTCCTCCGGTAACCTCCTCCTCGGGACTCTACCTCCATCTCCGCCTTCACCTTCTCCTCTTCCACCACCTTCACCTCCGGCCATCTCCGGTATCCTCCTCCTCCTCCTCCGGTAACCTCCTCCTCCTCCTCCTCTTCCTAAACCACCACCACCTCCGGCCTTATCCTCCTCCTCCTAAACCACCACCTCCGGCCTCATTCTCCTCCTCCTACACCGGTGCGGCAACGACGACAAGGCAACACATGGCCACTGTTTTCGAGGACCCGAGCTAGATGAACCCGAGCTAGATCTAGATCTAGATCTAGATCTGGATCGGGCTTTTTTTTAATTTTGAAAAAACATACCGCCGGCGCACCAGGCCTGGTTCGCCGGGGATAATTCATGTTACTGCTGGCGCACCGGCTGGTGCGCCGGCGGTAACTCATTACCACCGGCCTGTTCCCACCGGCGGGCTCTGGTGCGCCGACAATAGCCGTTTTTGGTGCGCCGGCAATAAGGCTTTTCCTTGTAGTGTTAAGCTCCCGAATGAACCCAGCCTTGCGGAGCCGACTAATTTCTTCCCCGGTTGATTTTCTCTTCGGCTCTGAAAATTGGCTCATTGTCTGTTGTACATGTCTGGGAATACCTGGCATGTCGGATGGTTCCCATGCAAATATTTCCCAGTGCTCATAGAGGAACTCAATGAACGCGCTTTCCTATGCGGCAACAAGATCTGCCGAAGTATTGACTGTGTTTTTCGGGTCAGAGGGATGCACTTGTTGTTTCTTTGCTTCCTTCGCGACGTCAAATTCATCAGATCTCACGCTCCGATTATCGGCTGGTGGCTTCGTGTGGTCTGTAATGGCGTTGAGTGCGTTGAGCTCTTCCTTAACTCCGAACTTTGAGGCGATCTTCTGGAAATCCCTGTCACATCTGTCTGAACGGGAAAAGCTTCCGTGGACGGTTATTGCTATCCCATTATTGCCTAGCATCTTCAACTTCAGATACACGTAATGAGGTACTGCCATGAATTTAGCAAACGCTGTTCTGCCGAGGATTGTGTGATATTGAGATTCCCAATCAACCACTTCAAATTCGATTTTCTCCTTTCTGAAGTTGCTAGGTGTGCCGAAAACTACATCCAGTGATATCTTACCAAGGGAGTAAGCGGGTCGGGTTGGTATGATGTCGTGGAATCCTGTGTCGGACTCTTTTAGCATGTCAACTGTTAGGGCCATTGCTTTCATCGTGCTGGCGAATAATAGATTCAGACCGCTTCCTCCATCCATGAATACCTTGCTCATGTTGTACCCTCCGATCTGCGCTTCAAGGACCAGTGCAGCGTGACCGGGCCTTGGGATGGCCTTCGGGTGATCCTCTTTGCTGAAAGATATGCTTTGGTCTGACCAGTCGATGTATTCGGGTTGCGTCGACCATAGCAACTTCTGCGTACTTCATTTCCCGTGAAAACTTCTTGACTTCTCGCTTTGAAAAACTGGTTTTATGGATCATGCTGACCTTCCCGCGAGACTTCGGATGGCACGTATTTGTCTCCTCCTTCTGGTATGTATGGTTCTAGTGGATAATCGTAGGGTGCCGCTCTTCTTTCCATTGAGTGAGCTCTTGTTGCGGCTTCGGCCCTAAGATCGTCGCATAACTGCCAAATTTCGAGGAACTGCCGACAGCTTTTGAGCAGATGACTGGACTTTACGAGGTTATCCTTTGGGTCGATGTAAGAATGTAGATAACATGTTGCTTCGAGTTTCTCCGTAGCCGATAGGTAGGGTGTGCAAAGACGATTTTTGTTTGGCTGTATGTTGTGATATCCTTGTTCATACTGTCGGGGGCGAATCGCAATCTGCTCCTCTTCTTCACGGCGTGAGTCCCTTCGTCTTTTCCTTTGCTCCTCCATGGCGCCGAAGCTGCTTCGGCTTCCCTCTCCGTACTCCTAGGTAGGACTTCCAAGGCTGCTACTGGCGTGGTATCATCTAGAACCGAAGTTCTTGGACTTGACGCGTTTGAACTAGGGAGGCGAAGAAACCCTCTGGAATCAATGATGAAGTTAACACCACTGAAAGTAGTATCCATGTTTCCGCGCGACTTTGTGGAGATCGGGTGCGATGCCTCGGCGTGCGACACGAACTCGAAGGATCTGCAACGGACTGAATCTCTTGGATATGATGGCATTGGTGACTCCAGCACGAACGTTGAAGACGTGACTGGAACTGCTGATGACCTGCCTTGCGCCGACAGGCTTCCCATAGACGGCACCAATTGTCGAGGGTACTCCTCGGCAACGCCCTCCATTTGGGGCTTAGGGTAGATGGAATCAATCCTGTAGGCTGACACGAGACATCGGTTATCAAACAAGCGGGGAAAGCGATTTACCCAGGTTCGGGGCCCTCAATGAGGTAAAACCCTTATGTCCTACCTTTCTGATCTTGATTATGAAAATATCGGGTTACAATGGGGTGCCGAAGGTTTTGGCTGTGACTCATCGAGAGACTAAGTACTACGGGGACCTAGCTCTGGACTTATGGTGGCTAAAATTGCTAAAATTGCGTGTGTCCCTCGGGAGCTCCTCTCCTGGCCCTTATATAGGGAGCCAGGTCTCGAGAGATCTATCCGGGTATGACTAGGTTACAAAGGATCCTAGTTCTAGACTTTCCTTGTATTATCCGTTTCTTCGTCTTGTTCTCCAAGAAACCTTCTTAGGCAGCGACCTAGTGGCCCACCTTGCCATCGGGTGTCTTCATGGGCCTCTAGTTGGACCGCACAGGATAGGGCAATAACAGTTACCCGAAGGGTAATGCCCACGTCAGGTAATCTCCGTTGGAGAGGTGCGGTGGCTTAGCCCTCCCGAACGCCAGAAAAGGCCTCACCTTGAGGTGTGGTTAGTCGATGCACACCAAGGCCACAAAGGCCTCACCCCAAGATGCGGGAGTCACACCACACACCGAGCGCCACGAAGGCGCCTCACCTTATTCTCCGATGACCCTCGCCAAAAAGGCATAGGTCACAATTCCACTAAGGGATTTCCTTCGAGGCGGAAACCGGGCTTTACACAAAGCTTGGGGCACGCATCCACAACTTAATTGGAGGCTCCCAAGAAATCACCACAAAGGCCTCAAATCCGTCTAGGGTTCCAAGAACCCAAGAGTAAAACTTTCCTGCTTTCACCTCCACGAATCACCGTGGAGAACTCAAACCGATGCACCAAATGCAATAGCAAGAACACCACAAAGATGCTCAAGTCCTTCTCTCTCAAATTCCAACAAGCTACAAAAGCTATTGGGGAATAAAAGAGGAAGAACAAAGGAATTCACAAAGAACACCAAGATCAAGATCTAGAGAGTTCCACTCACAAAAAGATGGATTTGATTGGTAGAAATGTAGATCTTGATCTCCTCTTCATTTTCCCTCAAAAGAATTCAAGAATCATTGGAGGAGTAGAGGGATATGACAAGCTCTCAAGGTCAACAATGGTGGAGAGCAAAAGGAGGAAGAAGAACTGGGGAGAAAGAGGAGGAAGAAGGCCTTAAATAGGAGTCTCAGATTTCTGCCCGTTGGGGCCAAAATCGCGACAGGCCGGCACGGCCTGGTGCCACCGGCAGTGCCGGGGTGCTCCCGGCGGCAGTTCCGCCCCACTGTTTTTACCCAAACACCCGATACGAAATCCTTAAGAACTTTTGCATCCGGACTCCGATTTTGATGATCTTGGGCTCGTTGGAATCACAACAACGAGATCTACAACAATATGCATAGAAACATCATAGTACAGCAAAGTAGGATAGAAACAAATGAATAAAGGTTTTACCTATCTATAAAAGCCAACCCGGTAAAACCTTCAATATGGAAAATGCAACAACTTGAGTTAGGAAACTCGGATTTAGGTGAACGATACGATCGAGTTATTCACTCGAGAGCTCTCTTGATAGTACGGCAACTAAACTATAAAACGGTCTCCAACTACACCATGAGACCGGTGAGAAAGAAACTCTATCAAGAGCAAACCTTAACCTTGCACATTCCACTTGAGCTTGATGATGAAGGTGTTGACTGTAACAAGATGGAATGCCTTTCTTGATCATGCTTCCTTGATGAAGTCATACGAAATGCTCCCCCATCCTCCACTATGGGAGAGCTTCTGTCAACACCCGGATTTTTAAGTCCAGATGCCTGTTATGCCATACATCGCAATCCTAGGAATAGTGTTGTTGCGAGACATAACAGTTGATACCATAAGTCATCATTCATTACATACCATAGTCGTCTTACAAATAGAGATCACATGATCCAATATTACACAAATAGTTGATCTAATGATCAACAAACATATTACATGGCGGAAGCGTAACGGAAGTGGACTATCTAATCCACATGCCAACGTCTGACGTCAGAAGATTCCCTAGTTGTCGTAGACGTCTTGTTGTCCGTCCTCCTGGTACTGCTGCTCTTCTTCATAGTCTGGCCATTTGAATAGCCAGGGACACAGTCGTGAGTACTTTGAAGTACTCGCAAACTAATACTAGTGTAAGTACTATCAATTCTAGTAAGGGGGTGCTAAGCTCTAGTTTTATTTGCATAAAGCCAATTTTAGTTCACAAGTATTTGATAAGAGACTTTTCATGTGCTAACTAACTCAAGTGGGAACATTAGTGTCATTCCCACAACTCAGTTGTGATTCAAGTCAAGTCACCATTCATTTCATCAACATTTTCAAGATTTATCGCACACCGGTAACAGTATGGCCTTTCCATCCATCCGTAACCGTGGACATGGCTATTCGAATAGGTTTACACTCTGCAGAGGTTGCACACTTGTGCCACTACATTTGATTACATCCGTCAGGGATAGCCCTGAATTATCGTAACTCAGTACGCGGATCATCAACCATAACCTTTCACTTACATACCCTAGTATAGGTACCTCTCCCCATGAGCTTGGCCTCCCAGTGAAGACCAACTGTCAACCTAGGAACTGCACAGGGCTTGGGCCGTACATTCACTTCATTTCACAGCATTTCACAATCTACGGAGGCAGCCTCGGCATAACCCCTATGATGCTTGTTCAGAGGGAACCCATACTAAGATGTATAAACTTCCAGTTAAGCCCTACCCATAATCAGGTATTGTGGGGGTACTCAAAAATTGGAAAGGTATCGCAT
This sequence comes from Lolium perenne, assembly GCF_019359855.2. NCBI lineage: Eukaryota > Viridiplantae > Streptophyta > Magnoliopsida > Poales > Poaceae > Lolium > Lolium perenne. The sequence goes on along the minus strand of NC_067244.2, from coordinate 117,172,203 downwards.
CCAAACCAATATTAGTTTTATTCAAAATCCACCATATCATTCAGGTCATATTCACCTTCAAAGATCTTTCAATGGAATGACTCATCATTCCAAAGTTTTCAAATCCATTTCAAATCACAAGTTCCCATCTAGAGTAGTCAATTTTAGTTGTTAGCACTAGCACTAATCATGAGGGGTGCTATCTTGCTTGGCCATCTTTGAGGCTACTTTGCTACTCTAGTACACTCTAAACTTAGACCAAAGTTAACTATAAAATTAACTTCTTAATAAACCAAGTAAAAACTTGTAGGGTAAAAACTTGGGATGGGATTGTTGCACATAAGGTAAAAGTAATGTTGCCTTGCTCAAATATAGCTTTGCACTTGCAGGAATATCAGCTTGCAACAATATAACTTGCATTATCCTAGTTTGCCTTGGTTGATGTATTGGTCAAAGTGGTCTTCCTCCTCTCGATGGTAGACCTCCTCCTCCTGGTACTCTTCTGTGCTAGCATCTAAAAATGGATACGAGGTAACAATCACCAAACAAGCTGAAGAGCTAGTCTAAGCACACTCAAGGTTCACACAAACTAATCTATCATTCCACACTTACAAAGAGGTTGGTTAACTTTGTTTTCTTTTTAAGAGAAAGATAATTTCCTCTCATTACCAAACTTGACTTAGGGTTTCTGTTTAAGTCTTGGAGGAAATATTTTCCTCTCATTTAATCTTGTTAAGATTTAATCTCCTCAAATGAATAACCTATGAATCCATGTTGACCAAGGTCAACCATTCATAATCATCATTTGAGAAAATGATTTAAATGAGGTAGAGCACCTCATGCAATTTAACATTACCATCATTATGATTTAATATCACCAACTAACCCAATATGAGATTATGTAAACCATGGTTACTACCTCATACAAAGTTGTTTGGGACAATATTTAAATGAGGGCAACACCTCATATGATTTATTATATAGTTTTGGACAATATCACTTGACTAGAAATAGCCATATAGTCATTTATTTACTTTATGCCATGATCACTCAAAGTAACCCTGCCATATTTTTACATAATCAATTAGAGGGGTTGAAATGTGAATTATGAGAATTTGAAACATCTCAAAATCTGTTAGGGTTGATTTTATAAATTTATTTGAAATCTGAAATCTCTCTGAATTGTTAATTTCACTATTCAAATTCTACAACAGCTATGAGGTTGAAACCAGTGTGGTTGGATCAAGCTTTCATAGGATTTCCAACAACATAAAGTTCATAAATTTTGGCTCAGTGAATTTGGTTTTATTCAAATTTGAATTAAGCATCAGTATAGGATTTTGAATTAAACTGGAAAAACAAATTCAAATGTTGGGCTTAGGCGGGAAAATTGAACGGGCCAAAGGGGAGAGAGGGGAGTTGGGCTGGCCAAACAGCACGTCTCGCGCGGCAGGCCACCTGACAGGTGGGGCACGCCTGTCAGTGGGTTTTAAAACCCGAAGCGGTACGGGAGGATGCGGGCCGTCGGATTAGAACGCAATCGTGCGGTGTACGATCGTCTTCTTCTCCGGCGAGAAGCCGTGGCTCTGGCGGGGAGCCTACGGGGTGGGGCAGCTAACCAGGGTCCGGTGAGCGGCGGAGTTGGTGCAGGGTGACGTTGCGGACGACGGCGAGGCGGCTGGTACCAACGGCGGCTCCAGAGGTGGCGGCAATTGTCGGCTAGCTTCTGCGGCGGGGACGGGCGGCGATGGTGCGATTGGGCGGCGCTACGGGGAATGTCGGCCAGAGAGTGGATGAGGAGAGGTTGTGATGAGAGGTGAGTGGATTGGTGTGCTCAGATCGTCCAGAGGCAGGCTCCTTTTATAGGCGCGAGAGGTGCCCGTGGGGGTGCGAGGAAGTCGACCATGGCGCGGCGATTCTGGCGACCGGAGGGGCAAGGCGAGGGCAGGGCTAGGTAGGCGATGTCGAGGCGAAGCTAGGGAGCATGCTGGCGGGGACGGAGGTGGTCGGGGCTGCTAGGACGATGCCCATGCCGTGCGGCACGGTGGTGGGAAAGCGGCGAGGTTGTCGACGGCGATAGCCCGCGCGTGGGAAAAGGAGCGTGTCCGGCGGGTTCGCGGTGCGGTGGTGATGCTCAGGGAGAAGAGAGGGGGGCCAGAGGTGGCGCAGAACGTCGAGGCACCGTGTGGCCGTGGTGCACGCCGGCAGACACGGGATGGCATGGCCATGCCGCTCCTGTCGCGCCAGGGCGTCGCGGGCATGGGCTGGCCTGGGCGTTGTGGTCCACCATTTGACAATTGGCTCATATGAGCATGCTCAGGGGACCAAGGAGAGGCAGTATGGCAAGGTTGCTAGAGCTAGGGTGGTGAGAGAGAGAGAAGCAAGGGTGCATGCAAGGTGGCCGGCATGGCTAGGGTTTGGCCATGTCTACCCCTTGCTAGGGTTTTAGTGACTTGGTTTAGGTGGAGAGGGGACCAGGGAACATAGTAGGGCACAAATGGTGGAGTAGGTTGGCCAAACACTGTTACAAATAGTGATTTGGGGATTTGTGTAGATTTGCATTTCATATTTTGTCCAATTTTCTTTATGCAATTAAATTTGAAAAATTATGAGAGAGATGAAATGGAATTGCTTCACATCACCAGAGACACACAATGGTGGTGGTGGAATTTTAAAAATAAAAGAAATGCAAAATTTCATAAGTGGGGTGATGTTGAAGTTGTTAAAAAGTCCCAACTTTGCTTGAGCATAGTTTTTGATCCAAGATGAATTTGATATGGTGGTCTTTACAAAAGTTGTTCACCTTTATGTGTACTTGGATGAGGTGCAACGAATTGGAATTGTTTGCTTTGAAAATCTCCAAATCCAGGGGCTCAAAGTAGTGATCAGACTAAAAATGGCAGATTTGACCATTAGTGCATGTGATCACAAATTGAGTTCAAATTTGATTTGATTTGAGTTTCTTTGATTCCAAAAGTGTTAATAAGTGTTTAGTAACATAATAAAACTAATGGTGAAAGCCAAATTGGTCTAGGTCAAAGATTTGTAAAAATGGCCTAAACCATATGTGGGGGTTTTGTGATTTTCTAACTTTTATTCTTTTTTTTTTTTTTGCTTCACTTAGGCATGTGTAAGGTTTATTTAGTGTTAGGTTGAGTTGGGTAAAGGGTTCAACCCATTTGGGGAAGAATGTGGGTGCCTAGGTCAAGAATTTGTATTATGGCTAAGTGCCACATATGCCTCTATGCATATGTTTATTTTATTTTTGTTTCTCACTTGGATTTGTTGGTAAGTACTAGGTTAGGTTTGTTGAGGTATTTCAAATCATCTACACAAGGTAGCCATGGCAAAATTTATTATTTGCAAATATAGCCATAGGCTTACATAGGCCTTTTTCTTATTTAATATCATTTCTTTTTATTTTGTTTTTAATGGATGTGTTAAGAGGGGTGAGGTTTAGGGTTTAGTGGGGTTTACAATGGTTCACCACCATTTAGAAGAGTAAAAATGGTATTGGTCAAGATTTGCATATTAGGGCTATATGCCCACATGTCTTTTTATTTTATTTTTGTTTGATTCATTTTGGTTTTGAGATGGTTAGGGTTTTAGGGTTTTGGAAGTATGTTCAAGGTAACAAACAAACAATCATGGGAATAACACAGGCATTAGGTATGAGCACTATGCATAGCATCATATGTAAGAAAGTTTTTGTTGGTTCTCATTTTTGGAAAAACAGTAATTCATTTTCTCTTTGTTTTAAAATTTGGGATGTTACAGCTTCTTCTTCAGCGCATATTCACATATCCATGATCACAATATGGATGGCAAGATTCAAGCATATGATCTCTTCGAGTTGGCTCATCTTGAACTTGCACATCATTTCTTCATTCTTCATCATGTTAATGTATTTAAGTAACTTGAGGGCTCACTTCATCTCCATCTTCAAGACATACTTGACACTTGATATCCTTCATCAATTTATTCTTATTGCAATCTTGAAGCCAACATATGGTTCAAGCATTGCCTATGGACAACTCCTCCAAATATAACTCAATGCAAACATTAGTCCATAGGGATTGTCATTAATTACCAAAACCACACATGGGGGCTCCATGCACTTTCACCTGCAACGTATGAGGAAGCAATGATGAGCCCGGATTCCAACAAATGGCAAGAATCCATGAAATCCGAAATGGGATCCATGTATGAAAACCAAGTTTGGACTTTGGTGGACCTACCTGATGGCCACAAAGCTGTTGAGAACAAATGGATTTTCAAAAGAAAAACAAACGTTAATGGTAATATTACTGTTTATAAAGCTCGACTTTTCGCAAAAGGGTTCCGACAAATTAAAGGAGTTGACTACAACGAGACTCTCTCACCTGTAGCAAAGCTAAAGTCTATGAGGATTTTGTTAGCAATCGCTACATTTTTTGATTATGAAATTTTGCATATGGATGTCAAAACGGAGTTCCTTAATGGTGACATTGAGGAAGAGTTGTATATGGTACAACCCAAGGGTTTTGTTGATCCTAAAGATGCTGACAAGGTATGCAAACTTCAGCCCTCCATTTATGGGCTGAAGCAAGCATCCCGGAGTTGGAACCGACGCTTTGGTAAGGTGATCAAAGACTTTGGATTTATACAAACTTTTGGAGAAGCTATTATTTACAAGAAAGTGAGTGGGAACTCTGTAGCATTCCTACTACTGTATGTAGATGGCATATTGTTGATTGGAAATGATATAGAACTTCTTGGAAGTGTCAAAGGCTATTTGAATAAATAAAATTCAATGAAGGACCTTGGCGAAGTTGTATACATTTTAGGCATCAAGATTTATAGAGATAGATCTAGACACTTAATAGGACTTTCACAAAGTATATACCTGGAAAAAGTTATAAAGAATTTTAGAATGGATGAAAGCAAGAAAGGGTTCTTGCCCATGTTTCCAGGTAAGACCTTGAGTAAAACTCAAAGTCCAGCTACGATAGAAGAACGAGAAAGGATGAACAAAATCCCCTATGCCTCGGCCATAGGATCTATCATGTATGCCATGCTATGTACGAGACCGGATATTGCTCATGCTGTTAGTTTGACCAGCAGATATCAAAGTGATCCTGGAATGGAACACTGGACAACGGTCAAGAATATCTTAAAGTACTTCACATGGACTAAGGATATGTTTCTTTGTTATGGAGGTGACCAAGAGCTCGATGTAACAAGTTACACCGATGCTAGTTGGAACACTGATCCAGATGACTCTAAGTCTCAATCTGGATACATATTTATTTTGAATGGTGCAGCAGTGAGCTGGATGAGTGCCAAGCAAAGCGTGGTGGAAAAATCTTCAACTGAATCAGAATACATAGCTTCTTCCGAAGCTTCATCAGAAGCAATATGGATGAAGAGGTTCATTACTGAGCTTGGTGCGGTTCCTAGTGCGTTGGATCCGATGACCATCTATTGTGACAACATGGGTGCCATAGCCAATGCACAGGAGCCATGGTCACACTAGAAGCTGAAGCATATCAAGCTACATTTTCATTGTATTCATCAGTATGTCGAAGATGGTGACATAAAGATTTGCTAAGTACACACAGATCTGAATGTGGCAGATCTGTTGACTAAAGCTCTCCCTAGAGTAAAAGACCTACACCAGAACGCCATGGGTGTTGGGTATATTACCATGTAATCTAGATTATTGACTCTAGTGCAAGTGAGAGACAATTGGAGATATGCCCAAGAGGCAATAATAAAGTGGTTATTATTATATCTTTGTGTTTATGATAAATGGTTGCATCCCATGCTATAATTGTATTAACCGAAAACATCATTACTTGTGTGTTTTGTAAACATAAAAGAGTCCCTAGTAAGCCTCTTGTTAAAATAGCTTGTTGATTAATAGATGATCATGGTTTCCTGATCATGAACATTGGATGTTGTTAATAACAAGATCATATCATTAGCAGAATGATGTGATGGACACACACCCCATAGTAAGCATAGTATAAGATCAAGTCATTAAGTTCGTCTTGCTATAAGCCTTCGATATATAGTAACCTAATCCTTCGACTATGAGATCGTGTTAATCACTTACACGGATGGATGCTTTGATGAGATAAAACACAACTTCATAAATGTGTGGTTATAAAGATGGCATTAAGTATTCTGAAAGTATGAGTTGAAGCACATGGCTCAAGAGTGGGATTTGTCCATCCTAATGACAAATAGATATACTCTGGGCCCTCTTAGGGGAATATCATCCAATTAGCTTGCAAGCATGTGACTAGGTCACAAGGGATAACTTATCATGGTACGAGTAAAGAGTACTTATCGGTAACGAGGTTGAACTAGGTATAGAGATACCGATGATCGAATCTCAGATAAATAAAGTATCACGCGACAATGGGAATCTGTATCGTATGTTAATGGTTCTTTCGATCATGAAGTCATCATTGAATATGTGGGAGCAAATATGGATGCGCTACTGGTTATTGATCAGAGAGGTGTCTCGATTATGTCTGCATAGTTCGCGAACCGCAGGGTGACACACTTACGGTTCGATGGTGTTTAGTAGATATGGAATATGAGATGGAGACCAAATATTGTTCAGAGTCTCGGATGGGATTCAGGACATCATGAGGAGGTCCGGAATGGTCCGGAGAATAAGATTCATATAAGGTAAGTCATTTTTCGGGGTTCGCAAAAGCTCGGGATTTTTCTTGTGTTTGACCGGAGGGTTTCTAGAAGGTTCGAGAGGGGCCAACATTGGGCCCACGACCCCGGGAGGGGCCACCTAAGCCGAGGGGGTGCATCCTAGCCCTAATGGGCCAGGCTCACCAGCCCTTAAGGCCCAGGCCATCCATACCCCTAGGGTTTAGGGGAAATCCTAAAAAAAAGGGGAAGGCTTGGGGGAAAGAAAACTCCCCCTCCCATGCGCCGGCCCTAGATGGAGTGGGGCCAAGGGGGGAACCCTGGCCGCACCCTCCGTCTATAAATAGAGGAGAGGGGTGGCCGGCTACTTCTCCCTTCCCTCAACCCAAGCCACCACCTCTCCTCCCTCCCGCTAAATCCTGCTCCGGCTTAGGTGAAGCCCTGCAGGAATTTCTCCTCCACCACCACCACCACCACGTCGTCGTGCTGCTAGGATTACGAGGGAACCTACTACCTCCGCTGCTCGCTAGAACGGGGAGAGAAAGGACTTCATCGACACCGTACGTGTTACCAAGTACGGAAGTGCTGCCGGATTGCAGCACCGGAAGGATCGTCTTCATCAACCATGCGATCTGATCTCGTTAAGTCTTTGGATCTTCAAGGGTTAGTTCTCATCTATCTCGTTTCTCTTACTTCATAGATTATATCTTGGCTTTTCCATAGCTTGGATCTTGGTTTTATTCATTCTTGCGGTATTTTTTGTTTTACATGCAACGAATCCTATAGCAGCTACACGTTGTTCCGCAGCCTGCATCGTCCACCCCCTTCCCACCCAAATATCAGGGGCCAAGCGGCCAACCCAGAGATGCAAACCACTGCCAACACCGTCTGATGTATCGTGGCTGCTCTAGGTGTGCCTCTGCACGCCGGAGAGCCACCACGTAGTGGTACCCGATGGCCGCACGACGCTCGTGCCATGGAGGACACTTCCCGCGTCGTTCGTCCATGTGAGGCGCCGAGAAGACCTCCGGCGATGGTGGGAGAAGGAGGGAGGGGTGGGGAGGGTTGTCGACGGTGGAGATTTTTATAGTCCCCCCTAGAAGGATATATGCATGGTATTCCAAATACTAAAAATATTCTAGAGCCCGTATGGTGACCAATTAAAGTTCAAATTCTCGTTTTGTATATATAAGTAGATGGTCTAGTTTCTTGTAAGTTGGCTCTGAGAGGCTGTTTGTCCACGTGAACTGTCATCCAAGCATTATAACCTCACTTGCATCGAAATTGTTAATGACAACATTGAATAAGAACGGCTGGTGATTATAGAACCTGCCTTTTCTCTTTTCATGTTGGAATCTTAGAAAAATAAAAACCCCTTGATGCATGTAAAATGTATTCATGAACTTTGTAGTTTATCGTCACATATTCCTCTTTGCTTGCATTATATATAATGTTATATCCATGTTTTATATTTTTTGGGATCTTTCAATGATCCCCCTTATTTTGGTTATAACTCTGCAGAATAGGAATTCCTTGTTTTGTGTATTTTGGACTTTCAGGAACCTATATGGAGTGTCGGAGTCAAATAGACCTAGGATTTTTTTAGGCTTAATATTTCAAGAAGACAATCAAGATGGATCTTTGGAACCTCAAGAACAGATCCCGGGGCCCCAAAAGAGAGGGGGTGGTGTGTCCCCTACCTTAGGTAGCGCCACCTGCATGATTGGGTGGCTCGTTGATCGGGTGTCGTCGATTCCACCTCCATACTCTTCGGTTTCCCCTAAATCCATATATAGAAGGGGTCCCGATGCAATCTGAGAACATATGGAGGCGTAGATCAAAAACACCTAAAAAGAAAGTTAGCAGGCCGCCATTGGCGGAGATCGGAGGGGGAACCGCTGCCGAAATCGCCTCCGGTGGACTCCACCCCCCTCCGACGTGGTCATCATCATCAACATCTTCATCAACACCCTTAGCACCATCTTCATAAACACCTTTAGCACCATCTTCATCTACCCTTTGTAATCTCTTGGCAAGCATGATGTGTGAGGCAATCTATTGTTTTCCCAAGATGTATTGTACCTCTATGCATTTGTTTGAGTAACGACTTGTTCTTGGAAATTGTGAGATAATTTGTTTATGGTTGCATATAAGTATTTGTTATCTTCTATGGTGATCTCTTGTACGGATATATGAGTGCACACATATGTTGGGGAATGCAATGAGGTTATCAACGTTGCATGATGATAGGAAGAGGGATGGATGGAGACTGACAGAAACCATGTCCCAAGTTTTAGATATTATGTCATATTAATTCATGGTTAATCAAAGGGAGGTATAACTATGGGGACCTTTAAAATTACAACGGTGGTTGGACCTTATGTCTTAATAATTTCGTTGTTTGCTCATACCCATGTCCTTATAATCAATCACTAGTGGTGTATTTGCTCATATCTATGGCTACACTTATCTATGACTCCTCTCTAGAAGAAACACCAAAAATACTATCAACTGAGCTTCACTAATTGTGACAACCACACAAATGAAATAAAAAAATTCCTGAACAATTACTCCCTTGAGTTACTTGACCTTACTCCATTTCACCTCACATTACTTGCACTAGTTTTACTTCCTACAATTATTTTCACTACTTTACAGTTTTCTAGTTTCTAGTGGAAACCACTTTACACAAACTCCAACCTATTGCTTTTCACGAAGGGCCATATAAGTCGGGTTGACACTCAAATACTTATCGAATTGTACGGTGGTGATCCCTGCACTTAGGGATTATCACCCCTTCTATCATAATATGTTGTGTATTAAGTTTTGGTAAATCTACTAATTCACGAAGAAAGTCCGCCTTATGTTCTTCCCAAGTCACGCCATACACAAGAAGCAATGTACAGGTAAGTGGTTAGATAATACTATTCTCAGGGAACAATATAAAGCCAGTACAACATGGTGCGTCCCAAAAGCGATACTTTCAGCTAAGATGCGGGAATCTTCCGCACCGAATGCAATGTTCCAAAGAGATCTTACTGGCTCCATGCTTGCATCTTGGAATGCCTTGTTTCAGCGTATGGATTTAGTCCGACTGATGCAAGGGAAGCGGAGCTTGAATGGAACCTAAATGAAAGTGGTAAATTCTCGGTGGATTCCATGTACAGAGTGTTGGTCCTACCCGATGAGTCGGTTCTTAATAATAAAAAGATTTGGAAAATGAAGATCCCTCTGAGACCAAGGTTTTTGCGTAGTATCTACGTAGAGGGGTGATCCTCACTAAGAATAACCTTACAAAACACAATTGACAGGGAAGTAATAAGTGTGTCTTTTGCCATCAGGATGAGACTATAAAACACTTATTCTTCCAATGTCAGTTCGCAAGATCTATATGATCAATCATCCAAATATGTTCTACCTTATACCCGCCATATAGCGTTGCTAATATTTTTAGCAATTGGCTAAATGGATGGATCATAAGTTCAAAATACTTATTAGGGTGGGAGCGTTTCATATTATTTGTTTGCTTTGGCTATGTAGAAAAGATAAGGTTTTAATGATAAAAGTTCTTCTATTAGTAGGTTATCTATTGGTGCACCACTTTGTTGCGTTTATGGTCATCTTTATACCGTGTGGAGGACTGCGACCTATTTTTGGAGGTATCTACACGGTTTGAGAACATGACGAGAGACTTTTTTCAAACTTGGGAGGCAGCATAATCTATGGATTGGACCTCCACCGTCTGAGGCATCAATACAGTTTCCTAGTTGGTTACTTGTACAATTGTACTGTGCATGTTTATTTCCTATTTCTATATTCGGATGATGGATTTTGAGCGGCTAGGTGTGTCTTAGTTATATGAAGCTGAATGTAATGCTTAAACATTTTAAGTAACAAACCGTATTTTATCGAAATAAAGTAAAACTATCAGCCATGTTACAAACAATGGAGTTTAACATGAAATTTACCAACTAAACATGCTAACAAATTCATAGACGGGAGCATCTACCAGCTTAAGGATGATTTTGAGATGTTCCTACTCCCTCCGATCCATATTACTTGATGCTATCATGGATGTATCTACAACTAAAATGTGTCTACATATGAATAGGAGAGAGTACTTAAATTTCGCGATTTGAAATCTGCACTTTTGAGGGAAGGATTACTGTTTATATGGTTAACAAGCAGAAAATATTCGACTACAATTACACGGAAATATATACTCCCTCAATCCATATAGGATCACTTCTACCTTTTGTCATATTTAAGTAAAATTTCAAGTTTGTAAAAATAGCAAAGTATGTAGTAGTGTGAAAGTATGTTTGAAGACTAATCTAATGAAACTAATTCAGTGTCTCCTATGTTTTCCTAAAAAAAATGAATATTCTTAAACAAATTTAATAACTATGACGGCGGGAGTACCGTCTAACATGGGAACCAAGTAGACGAACCCAAAGTTGCTCAAGTGCTTAACCTATGACACATATGTGTTGCTAAGATTTTGACAGAGCAAACGAGTATACTCACTCAGGCAGTAAGGTGCGGCGAAAGGTCCAAGTCAAGGGAGTAATAACGGGCGTGGACACTTTATGGCGGCATGGCGCCATGCCCTGCCTTCTGCCTCGCTCAACCACTGCTTGGTCGGACTTCAGATACTGTCTCACTCACAGGGACTGATCTCACTGTGATCCGCTTCCACCCCATAAGCGTCCATATCACCATATGGAACCATATGGATACTGCTTCTGGAGCGATGGAACCATGCGAAGAAATTGCGCATCCGAGGAAAATATGTGTTCGCCAGCGAAAAGACGTGCCTGGCTGTGGCTCTGGGTATTCATAAACCCGATTTTAGGCCAGGCTCAAAATTCGTATTTCAAGCTCTCTAAATTTTCTGATAAAAATATTTGCCTGCAAAGGGTGCACGTATATATGTACGTGTCAATTTTCATACTCAAAATCAAAAGTTTGTATTTTTAATTTAAATCAAAAATCGCGACACTTATTAGGGATTGGAGGGAGTAACTTAGACAAAAATGACAAATGAACGTTATGAAATAACTCCCTTCTTCCCGAATTATATGAAACTTAGAGGTCAGAATGCTATGTAAATTAAAACCGAGATAAGTAATGTCGAGATTAAGATTACCCATGTTCTGAAAATTCCCTCTAGTTTGCCAGACCTCGGGCATGGGAGTAGGCTTCTGGAGAACCTTGAAAATCGCAGCCTATTTGCAGGGTTTAAGATTTGAAAGAGTGCTTGTAGCTAAAATTGTGCCCATAGTTTCTTCTATACTTTTCTCGCGAGAAAATGTTGTACTAGCTAGGGTACATAATGAAGGTGACAAAAGGGGATAATCTAAATATCTCTTTGCAGAAATAATAATTTAAAAAAGCAAAACGTCAGAGACTAAGAGAGTTAACGTAAATTTAGACTTTGATGATAATTACCCACTCTGATTAATTTCTGCATACCCAATACTTGCACACTCCCCCGTTCTGAAATGAGTGTTCTCCTAACTCATGTACTAAGTTAAACTTCAGAACTTTGACCAATTTTATTAAGAAACGTATATCAACATATATGACATCAAATCGGTGTAATATGAAAGAACTGCTATACACCCGACGTTATTGTATGACGCCAACGCTCCACCATAGATGCAACCACTCACGTGAGTTGTACACGGCTGCATCATACATGAAGCAGTTTCGAATATGAAACTACATTTTAAAATGATCCTAGTGATATTAAATTGATGCTATAAATATTGTCATTTTTTTCCATAAAGGTTGGTCAAACATTAAAATATTGAGACAAAAGCTAGAATTACACTTATCTAAGGACGGGTGGAGTATGGCGGGAAAAAAAGGAAAAACAGGGACATGTTGGAAGAGAAAATCACATTCATTAGAGGATTGAGAGAAAAAAAAATACTATTATTCACGTGCACCGGAAACAGTGACCAAAGCGCTATGGAACCATCAAAAGGATCCATCTTTTATATATAGTAAGTATTATTCCTGAACCCAATTTTATACTCAAATTAAAGTTTTATCTTCTTTGATCCATAATAAGTGTCGAGATTTTAGTTTAAATTTGGATGAAATTTAAACTAATACCTCGATAGCTTAGACATAAATGACAAGTTTGAAGTGAACAATATGAAGGAACTTTCACCATCCCAACTTGTATGTATCTTAGAAGTCAAAATACTATGTAAATTGTTAGAGTATACGTACGGTTTAGGTAGTCTAGGATAGAGATAGATCTTGTGTCTTGTCTTGCACTCCAAGATGATTCCTGTACGCCTATATATACTCGCCCATGAGGCTCAATAATACATCCAACATATTCCGCCAATCTCTCTCCCTCTCTATCCTTCAACATGGTATCAGAGCGGCGCCGACCTTGACATAGCCGCCGCACGCGCTTCCGCCCGCGCCGCCCCCGGGGAGGTCAATCTCCATGGCCTACTCCGGGGGCCGCGCAACCCGTATGAGAGTTCGTTCGCTGATCTGTTGATCCGCTGCCCTCGAGTCTTTTTTTTTTCCAATCTGTAGATTGGTTTTCCTTTTGCTCCGCCGGTCGCTCGACCGGCGTTTTCTTTTTGGTTTTCCGATCATAGATCGGATTGAGTCGCCCACCGCCGCCGTCATCACACGCCTCTACTCCAACCTCGGCGTCGACTATGCACCGGCTCTCCTCCATCATCCGCCCTACGCCGGCCACCGCGGCCGACTCGCTGCCTGTAGCGCCTGCCTTGGTAGGCTGCCGCGGCCGGCTCGCCCGCGTCATCTCCGCCTCGGCCGGTCCGGCCCAGCAGCCGGTTTGACCGGGACTGTGGCCGGCTGGTCCGGTCCAGCAGCCGGTCTGACCGGGCGGCCGACCGGGCGGATGAGCGGAGCCCCCTGGACGACCGGGACTGTGGCCGGCTGGTCCGACCCAGCAGCCGGTTTGACCGGGACTGTGGCCGGCTGGTCCGGTCCAGCAACCGGTCCGATCGGGACCTGGGCCGACCGGGCCGATCGTAGAGTCTGTTAACCGGGCCTAGCACCGCCTCCATCTACCATGGAGCACGGCTGCACGCGATGCATATGGGATGTCGTTTGCGTCGCAGTCGGCCGCCTTCGTCTACACGGTCTCCATCGCCGGTTCGTCTTCGCCGTCATCGCCCAGGACATCAACGACAATGTCGCCAACGACTCCGATCTGCGGCGCATAGTCCACGCCATGGCACGTGTAGCTCCGCCGTCGGTCTGATCAAACTGACCCCGCCCACGTCTCCGCCAAGCACGTCCCCGAGCACGCGCATACCACTGATTGAGCATCGGGTTGCTGCTGCATCGCCCCTTCGGGTCGCAGCGCCGCCGCCTTTGGTCCCCGCTGATAGCCAACGACGCACCTTCTGAGGCGCATACGTCGCTGGTGGCGTCCCGTCGCTGCACCGACTCGCGCCCTGCAGCTACGCCGGCCCATTAGGCCGAGGCGTCGCCGCACGCGGTCACCTTCGTCGTCCCCCACGCATCGACGTCCGAGGCCACCACAGCGCCGCCCCTTCGGTGCGGGTCGCCTCCGTCCGCACATGGTCTTCGTCACGCCGCTGGGTCTTCCTCGCCTACTTCGTGTACCGCCGCCGCGGCTCCACCTCAGGTCGCTGCTGGGCTCGCCAACAACTTCAGGTCGCGCTGAGCTCGCCGATCACCGCAACGCCCATCTAGGCGTCCAGCATGACCAACCCTGGTCACCGCTGGGTTAGCCGCCTTGTACGTCTTCGTACACTACAGCTTTGCCGCCAGCGTCCTCGCCTCCTCCCCGACTATGTCACCTGCTTCTCTACTCCGACACCCGTCGTCGAGACTCGCCTCTTCCCCGACTACACCACCTGCTCCTTGATGATCCACAAGTATAGGGGATCGCAACAGTCTTCGAGGGAAGTAAAACCCAATTTATTGATTCGACACAAGGGGAGCCAAAGAATATTTGTAAGTATTAACAGCGGAGTTGTCAATTCAGCTGCAGCTGGAAACAGACTTGCTCGCAAGAGTTTATCAGTAGCAACAGTTTTATAGCGGTAGCAGTAGTGAAATATCAGCAGCAGTGTAACAAAGACAGCAGTAATGATTATAGTAAACATCAAGATTAAAATACTGTAGGCACAGGGATGGATGAACGGGCGCTGCATGGATGAGAGAAATCATATAACAATCAAGGTAGGGCATTTGCAGATAGTAATAAAACAGTATCCAAATACTAAATAACCATAGGCATGTGTTCCATATATAGTCATACGTGCTCGCAATGAGAAACTTGCACAACATCTTTTGTCCTACCAGCCGGTGGCAGCCGGGCCTCTAGGGAATCTACTGGTAATTAAGGTACTCCTTTTAATAGAGCACCGGAGCAAAGCATTAACACTCCGTGAACACATGTGATCCTCATATCACCGCCTTCCCCTCCGGTTGTCCCAATTTCTGTCACTTTGGGGCCCCGAGTTCCGGACAGTAATATGTGTATACAACTTGCAGGTAAGATCATAAAGCAATGAATATCATCATGAATTGATAACATGTTCAGATCTGAGGTCATGGCACTCGGGCCCTAGTGACAAGCATTAAGCATAACAAGTTGCAACAATATCATAAAAGTACCAACTACGGATACTAGGCACTATACCCTAACAATCTTATGCTATTACATGACCAATCCCATCCAATCCCTACCATCCCCTTCAGCCTACAGCGGGGGAATTACTCACACATGGATGGGGGAAACATGGCTGGTCGATGGAGAGGCGTCGGTGGTGATGATGGCGATGATCTCCTCCAATTCCCTGTCCCGGCGGAGTGCCAGAACGGAGTTTCTGGTCCCGAGACGGAGTTTCGCGATGGCGGCGGAGTTCTGGATGTCTTCTGGCAATTTCGTCTAACCCCCGTGCGTTTTTAGGTCGAAGCCCTTAAGTAGTCCAGAGGGGGCGTCAGAGGCTGGCCGAGGCGCCGCCACCATAGGCCGGCGCGGCCCAGGGGCCTGCCGCGCCGCCTTGTGAGGTGGGCGCCTCGTGGCCCCCCTCCTTCTGGTCTTCTGGCTCCGTCAATATTATGTGAAAATAGGCCCATCCCGGGGATTTTCCTGAAAGTCGAGTTTCTGCACAAAAACGAGACACCAGGGCAATTCTGCTAAAAACAGCGTTAGTCCGTGTTAGTTGTATCCAAAATACACAAATTAGAGGCAAAACAATAGCAAAAGTGTTGGGGAAAGTAGATACGTTTTGGACGTATCAACTCCCCCCAAGTTTAGCTTATTGCTTGTCCTCAAGCAATTCAGTTAGCAACTGAGTGCGATAAAAGAACTTTCACGAACACATTTGTTCATATGATGTAAATATTCTCATGATATGGACAAGTACTTAAGCAATTCATAATAAGATACATGCAAATAAATTCATCTAATAGCTATGTCAATCATGGAAAAGGTACCAACAAATTAATAATAAGCATCATGAATCATGTCTATCAGCAAGATTGCAATATTCATAAAAGGATATGATAGAGTGGTATCTCGCTTGCCCGTATTTGTATAGCAAAACATAAATGCTCGGGCACCTTTGAAGTTCATGGAAAGACTGGAAGTAGAGATTATCAAAGATAAAAGTATCAAAGTTATACCACAGTTAATCACATTTTGGGACAAGCATATTATACTAAGAATGATGATTGTGCTCTCAAGAAAGTGCTCAAAGAAAGGATGGTGACTCAATGTAAAAGTAAAAGGTTGGCCCTTCGCAGAGGGAAGCAGGGATTAACATGCGCTAGAGCTTTTCATTTTTAAAACAGGAGTAAAATTATTTTGAGAGGTGTTTATTGTTGTCAACGAATGGTAGTGGGCACTCCAACTACCTCGTCAACCAAACTTTCAAGAGCGGCTCCCATGAAGGACGTTATCTCTACCAGCAAGGTAAATCATCCCTCTTCTCTTTTGTCTACACATGTACTTTAGTTTCATTATGGATGACACTCCCCCAACCTTTGCTTACACAAGCCATGGCTAACCGAATCCTCGGGTGCCTTCCAACATTCACATACCATGGAGGAGTGTCTATTTGCAAATTAAGTTGCTTACTGATAAATCAGGGCAAAACATGTGAAGAGAATTATTGATGAAAGTTAATTAATTGGGGCTGGGAACCCTGTTGCCAGCTCTTTTTGCAAAATTATTGGATAAGCGGATGTGCCACTAGTCCATTGATGAAAGTCTGTCAGGAGTAAATGACAAGGTTGAAAGATAAAACACCACATACTTCCTCATGAGCTATAAAACATCGACACAAATTGAGAAGTATTTTGCAGGTTTAAAGGTAGCACATGAGAATTTACTTGGAATGATTTGAAATGCCATGCATAGGTATTTATGGTGGACACTCTAGAATAACTTGGTTTTCAGGGGTTTGGAAGCACGAGCAGCGTTCCCGCTCAGTACAAGTGAAGGCTAGCAATAGACTGGGAAGCGACAATCAAGAGAGCAGTAACTGTCATAATCATGCTTGCGACAAAATAAATTAACGGAGGCATAAAAGTGATACAAGAACTCTGAGGCAAAGTAAATCATCGAGGCTTGATTGACTTTTGTTCAGTCATATGCATGCGTGAGCATGTGCCAAGTCGATTCAAGTGAATTATTCAGAGGAGGATACCACAATGTCATACCTATTTATGAATAAAACAATGCAAGCAAATATTTATGACATGCTACTCATATTAATAAATTGGAGCTAAACATGAGAGATCATGAACTACTAGACTTTCTTAAATTACATATACCTCACATGAACCAACTAAGCATGCTCACATGGATGAGTATATGTACAAAAATGAAAACAAATAGAGTTCATACCAGCCTCTCACCACAGTCGAGTTGTCGTAGATCGTCATTATTGCCTTTCACTTGTGTATGTTGAATAATATGGAATGAAAACCAAGCTCCAGCCACCGGAGACCGCTGAACTCCATAATGAATTTTAAAAAACCAAAGAAGAACAACAAATATTTTTGGTGTTTTCGAATTGGAAACAAGAACAAAAGGAAACAAGCAAACAAAGCAAAATCTTTTTGGATTTTCTTATAGTAAACCAACGATAGCAAATAAAGCAAAACAGGAGCAAGAAACCAAAATAAACAAATGGTAAAGAGAAACAACAGAAATATTTTTGGTCTTTTTGTGTTTTAGGAAAGAAACAAAGCAAAAACAAGAAAATGAAAACTAAAAGAGTCACATAAACACAAAGCAGCAGAAATTCGTCAAACTTGACAGCAGTACAGTAATCGATTTTTTACAAAAATCTTCCGCTGCTCAGATCGAAAAGTGCTCAACTAATGAAAGTTAGATAATAACCTGGGGAACATGCAAAAAAATTGTATTCACAAAATAACGTTCTGGCTGTTTTTGGGAATTTTTTTGGTATCAGTCCAGAATCTGTTTTCAAACAGCACTTCCCCAAATATCATCTCCCTCTTATTAGAAACCACCTTAAGAAGCTAAACAAGTATGTACAAGTATCCAAAAATTATAATATGCAATGAATGAGTGATGCCGGCATACCTCCCCCGAAGCTTAGGCTTTTGGCCTAAGTGGAGATCAACCCCAACGAGGGTCAGGGTTCCACGCCGGTGGATCATACATGGTGTGTGACATAGGCATCCCCAATGGGCCTGCCAAAGATGGTACCCGGGGTTTACTGAAGGCCCACGACCCGAAGGATAAGAAGATTTCGGAAGCCCAACTTTCTAGTTAAGGAAAGCTAGAGTTGTATTAGGGGAGAACACTTGTAAAATTACGGGAGGAGTTAGAAACCTTCCCGGACTCTGTAACTTGTACATCACGGATCTCTCGGCTCCACCTCCTATATAAGGGAGAGCCGAGGGACAAAGAAAGCATCGATTCATTGTCTCACAAACCCTAGTTTTCATATCGTCGAGTACTTTTCGGCTGAAACCTTCGAGATCTACTTGCCCTCTATTTCTAACTAAACCCTAGTCTACAACCCGTAGGCATTGACAAGTTAATCCCTTGTCAATTGGCGCCGTCTGTGGGAATTAGAGGCGTCAAGGATCTGATCTCGATGGCACGTTCAAGATAGTCGACTTCATCAATAGCAAGCAACGCGATGGATCGAGGTAAACAGATCGCAACTGGTCCTGTCGATTTTGTTCCTCACCCGCCCTCCCGTTTGGATGCATATGCGTATCTGGAGGAGCCTATGGAGATGACGTTCGGAAGGTTCCACTTCCGCGACGAGAAGGAGGGAACGTATCGTCTCGAAATTCCGATCTCGTCGGGATTATCGGCGGTCGATTCCGATTTTTCAAACTCAACATCATCAATCGAGTCAGGCGAAGAGGAGACTTCATCACCGTGCTTCATCAGCACCAGGGCAAACGAAAAGCTCGCCAAGATCTTCAGCGACATGTCCTTCGAGTCGTCTGCAGACTCAGATATAAGAGACGACTCGAATAGCTTTGACAGCTTCAACTTCATCGACATATCCGTTACCGTTGGCAAGGTCTTCACCAATCTCTACGATGGTGTCACCAAACCCAACATGGTCCAGTATCCAAAATATCATCAGATCTATGCAATCGGAGATCCGAGTCGCCCACAAGAGGAGACATCTGAGAACTTCGATGAGGCAGGGAATCCATATGTCGATCCTGCAGATCTCACGAGAGGTCTAGGAACAAAATATATTGGACCAGGGACACGAGAGATGGTGTGATTTCCACAAGAAGTGTGAGATCGAGTCGCAAGAGCTATTAACGGTACAGAGCCAATGACTGTAACGGCGACACCTGAGGAGTTACAAGCATATCAGTATAGGCTTGCACGTACCAAGCGGGAGCTCGAGAAGCAGAAAATCCAGTTGGATAGAAGGCAGGAAGCAGCCTCTGCATCCAGCAGGCGAAGGGCAGAGTTAAGTCGACATTCAGGAACTTCGGGAGATAGCCACAGAGAAGCTCGGAACAGGGCAAGATCTAGGCTGCAAAACATACCTGAAGCTGATAGAGAGCACTTGGTGCAAAACCTCGATATGTCCTTTATGTCGATAGACACAAGAGAGAACATTATCCCTAAAACACCGGAAGGTGGGTATATGGCGACACAAGCCTTTATCCTCGCGTCCAGGCCACCTCCTGGAGACCCAAGGGAAGCATTGTACAACATGGCCATGGCAGGTGTTGGGGCCATGGGAACGGCGTTTGCATCAACGCCTCCCGAAGGAACAGCAAGACAAAATAGTCCACGACCTGCGGCAGCAGCACCAGTTCCCGAAAGAACAAGTGGAGCAAGAGACACAGCAGCGCAAGCAAGGGTGGACAGAGCACGACAAAATAGATGGGAACATCGACACTCCCCAGAGATAGAAGACGAGGATATGTGTGGGTTGCCATGCTTTACAAGGAGGGTCCGAAAAACTCGAGTTCCTGCGGGGTTCAAATTGCCCGATAACTTCAAAAAATTCGACGGCCTGCAAGATCCAGAGGATAGGCTTGTCGATTATCTCGAGACGGTAAAATTGACAGGAGGAACCAGAGCAACAGCCATGCAGAGCATCCAGGTACATCTGAGTGCAGCTGCGCGATCTTGGATAAAGAAGCTTCCTCCAGGTTCTATCGACAGCTGGGATAGCTTCGAGGATGTGTTCGTCAAGAATTTCCGGTCTACTTGCAAAAAACCTGCATCACTAGAAGAGTTGAGATCGTGTCGACAAAAGCCGGATGAATCAATGAGAAAATACATCCAAAGGTGGAATATCATCAAAAACTCGGCAGAGAATATATCTGACGAGAGAGCGATAGATGCGTTCATCGCAGGAATCCGACGAGGAGATTTTGTCGAGGACTTGGGGAGAACAAACCCAAAGACAGTATCTGCATTGATGGAGATAGCAAACAGATGGGCAGATGGAGAGGATGCTGTTCACAACAAACGACATAGGTCACCAGAGGAGGACCGTGGTCGAACTTTGTCGGGGGGAAGACCCCGGGTAGGGCAATGGACGCGGAGCAGCCGGCTGGCCACTGGCCGGCTCGCGGCAAAGGCCGGCTGAGGAGCAGCCGGCTGGCGCCGTGGCCGGCTGGTCCGGAAGCCGGCTGGCTCTAGGTCCTAGTCGGCCTGGCTACGGCCACCAATGCTGTAGCTGGGCCGGCTTCTACAAGCCATATCCGACTGGGGGTTTGTACCTCAGACCGACTCGAGGCTGGCGAGTCTTGCACTAGAAGGAACCGGGTTGGTGATCCGGGTTCCCAAAGTCCACGCTGACTTCATCTTCCGTAAAGCGCGGGGCACTGTGGAGCAATAGTGCCACGCACCGGGCAGGCCATCATGGCTTACGACGACCCGTACTGGCTACAGTGGCTGATGGCGACAGGGACACCTCCTCTCCATACCGCTGACCTTGGCAGCCGGATGGGACAGGCCACGATGCCTCAACGGCTCCTGACGTCACCGCCTCGGGAAGGAGCGGAAGCCGGAGCCGGCCAAGCCGGCCAGTAGACTTTAGGGTCTTATATGTAAAGTGCCGGTGCCTATATAAGCCGCACTACCCCCTCTCGTGCAGGGGATCGATCATTCTCACTTCACTCCACCCTTAGCGCTGCCCTGTGAGAGAGACCATCGTCTCCCTTAGCCTCCCAGGAGCAGCCGGACACAGCTCTAAGAGCACCATTGTATTGTGTGATCATCATATACACTCTAGCAGGAGTAGAGGTTTTACCTCCATCGGAGGGCCTCGAACCTGGGTACGTCGCCGTGTCGCTCGTCCCCATACCCGCATCCGGATACCGCCGTGAGATCTCTCAGGAACCACTTCGATTAGCCACCCTATGGCATATGCCGTGACGATACCACGACATTTGGCGCCCACCGTGGGGCTCTCAGCATCCTCGGCCGGTGTCTTCATCCGGACGGGCCTCACCATCACCACCGGCGAGCGAGTCGCTTCAGGCTTGATCTGGAGATTCGGCTCCCTCGACTGCGTCAGCGACAACGCTGGCTGCTTCACCGACCGGCCCTTCCCAGCCGGCGGCAGCGTCATCTCCTTCGGTGGCCACGACGTCTACGTCGCCACCGTCGCGCCGCCGCGCTACCCGCGGCAGGTGCTGCGCTGCGCAAGCCCTCCTCCGCGAGCCGGCAGCAGCGCTCCCGCCAGCCCCGCCGTCGTGCAAGTCATGATGGCTGGCGACGAGCTCCCCACCAAGAACCCGCGCACCCGCGGCCCCAACCTGGAGCGCAACGTCGACCCCAACGCCTCCGGCTCGGGCGCGAAGGCGCCACCACCACCGTCCCGGCTGGACGAAGTCCGGGCGAAGCTGAGCACCCCGCTCACGCCTGGCGGCGACCCCACCGCCATCGAGGCAGATTTGGAGGCGCACCGCCAGCTCCTCCTCAAGCAAACCGAAGAACTGGCTGCTGCTAAGCGCCAGATGGAGATCACCCAGCGCGAGTACAACCGCGCCCACGGCCTCACTCCAGGCGGCGACGAGCCCAGCCGAGCCGGCCAGATCCGCCGCAGGGGCCGCGACCTTGGCGCCGAGATCGCCCGCGATGGCGCTCCTTCGCCGGCTCCGTCCGCGGAGCTACCCGTCTACAACGCCCCCGACAAGAACATGCGCGCGGCACAAGCCGCCGCAGAAGAGCTGAACCGCCTCGAAGGCGAAGAGTTACGCCGCCAGACCAAGCGTGTTACTGAGATGCTCAACGCAGCCACCGGGCAAAGCGGCCGACCCCGGGTATGTCAATGCCCCCGAGCTTCTCACGCTCGTGGAGCTGCAGCAACGACGGGGAAGGCGCCGGGGACACGGCCGAGTCCGCCTCCCCAGCACCAAGCCGGCACCGTGACTCCCGAGCCACGCACGCAAGCTCGAGCCGGCCGAGCCACCAGCCGGGCGGCAGCAGCCGCAGCCGGCCTCCTCCAAGCCGGAACCAGGAGCAAGACTCCGAGCCCCGCCGCCAGCACCGGCCGGCTCCAGAAGCAAGTGGCGCACGCCAGCCGGCACGCTCCCGGCTGGGCCCGCGCATCGAGCCCGCCGACGCCCGAGAACGCCTCGACCGGCTGGTCGAATCCCGCATTGCGGAAGAAGAAGCTCCAGCCGGCCCAAAGTGCTTCGGGCCCCGCATCGCCAACGAGCCCACGCTCGAGGGCTTCGTGCTCCCCCGCGACACCCCCAAGTACGACGGCACCGCCAAGCCGGAGGACTGGCTGCAGGACTACTCCACCGCAGTCGGCATCGCCAAAGGCAACAAGCGCTGGGCTGTGCGCTACTCCCCCCTGATGCTGGTCGGCTCCGCCCGCACATGGCTCAACAACCTGCCAGCCGGCAGCATAAACGGCTGGCTGGACTTCGAAGCGGCCTTCATCAGCAACTTCACCGGCACTTACCGCCGGCCGGGTCGGCCCCAGCAGCTTGAGATGTGCAAGCAGGGCCCCGACGAGACGGATCGCGCGTACCTAACGCGCTGGTGCGAGATGCGCAACTCCTGCGAGGGCGTGCACGAGATCCAGGCCATCAGCTTCTTCATGGGAGGCTGTCGGCCCAACACCATGTTGTGGCACAAGCTACGCCGCAGCGACCCCAAGTCGATGGCCGCCTTGATGGCCATCGCCGACAAGTACGCGCTGGCTGAGGAAGCCGGCAAGGCGCCGGCTGAAATTTCGCCGGCCCCCGCCAGGCGGGACAACAACAAGCCGGCCGAGGGCGCCTCGCACGGCAGCCGGTGGGACAACTACCGCGGCAAGCGTCACAGCGACCAGCCGGACCGCCGGTACGGCTCCGCCCACGTAGCCGCCGTGGCAGACAACGCGGCAGGCGGCAGCCGCCGCCAGAAGCAAGACCGGCAGTGGAAGCCGAAGTACACCTTCGAGCAGATGCTCGACTCGCCGTGCAAGTACCACAGCGGCAAGAACCCCTCCAACCACACCACCCGCGATTGCCACTTCATGAAGCGGCTGACAAGCGGTGAACCCCTCCCGCCTCCACCCCCGCCTCCACCAGCCGGCGGGCCGGGTGGCCAAGCCGGCGCAGAGAACGCCAACCTCGAGCACCACGAGGCTAACCAAGTGCACCATGGCGGCCGATACCTGGCCGAAGATGCTACCTACATCATCTTCACCTCCGAGCCCGAGGACAAGAGGAGCCAGCAGAGCCGTTCCCTCGAGGTCAACGCGGTCATACCGCCGGTCCCCCAAGACGAACCGTCAGAGCAGGCCATCACTTTTGATCGCCGCGACACACCGGCTGTCCTGTCGAAGCCGGGCAGCTACGCCATGGTCCTCGACCCCACCATCGGCACAACCCGGCGCAGCGTGTGTTTTTCGCGCGTCCTCATCGACGGCGGCAGCAGCATCAACATCCTCTACCGCGACACCGCCCGCAAGCTGGGCATCCAGGAGGCCGAGTTGCGCCCCACCCCCACCGTCTTCCATGGCATCGTGCCAGGCCACTGCTGCCAGCCGATCGGCCGGATCACGCTGGAGGTGATGTTCGGGAAGCCGGACCACTTCCGCACCGAGAGAATCGAGTTCGAGGTGGTGGACCTCGTGAGTCCCTACCACGCGCTCCTGGGCAGGCCGGCCCTGACCAAGTTCATGGCGGTGCCCCACTATGGGTACCTGAAGATGAAGCTGCCTGGCCCCAAGGGGGTCATCACCATAGCCGGCGACTATCGCCGCTCCATGGACTGCGCCACGCAGAGCTCCAAGATGGCCCAGATGCTGGTCATCGCCACCGAGAAGCAGCTCATCCACGACGCCGTCGCCCTCGCCAAGGCCGCGCAGACAGACATGTCGGCTGCAGGCAACCCGGCTGGGACGACTCACTTCCAGCCGGCCGACAACACCAAGAAGATCCTGCTGGACCCGGCACAGCCGGACAAGTACGTCACCATCGGTGCCGGCTTGAGCAAGAAATAGGAAAGCGAGCTCACCAGCTTCCTCCGTGAGAATCGGGACATCTTCGCATGGACTCCAAGAGACATGCCGGGTGTGCCGAGGGAGTTGGATGAGCACCACCTCCACGTCCGGCCTGAAGCCAAGCCGGTGAAGCAGCCTCTCAGGCGCTTTGCCGAAGAACGAAGGAAGGCCATCGGCGAAGAAATCGCCCGGCTGCTGGCAGCCGGCTTCATCATGGAAGTGCTGCACCCGGACTGGTTGGCGAACCCGGTCCTGGTTTTGAAGAAGAACGGCTCCTGGCGCATGTGTATCGACTACACCAGCCTCAACAAGGCGTGCCCGAAGGACCCCTTCCCCCTGCCGCGCATAGATCAAGTTATAGACTCGACTGCCGGCTGTGAACTGTTGTCTTTCCTAGATGCCTATTCAGGCTACCACCAGATTCCTTTGAATCCGGCTGATCAAATAAAGACTTCGTTCATTACCCCGTATGGGGCTTATTGCTACACGACTATGCCGTTCGGCTTGAAAATGCGGCGCCACCTACCAAAGGTGCATGCAAAAATGCTTGCAGGATCAAATCGGCAGAAACGTTCACGCATATGTGGATGATGTCGTTGTAAAGACCAAGGAGACGACTACCCTCCTTGATGACCTGAGAGAAACCTTCACAAATCTGAGAAGATTTCGGATGAAGCTCAACCCGGCCAAGTGCACATTCGGCGTGCCGTCTGGCCAGCTCCTTGGCTACCTCGTCTCTCAGCGAGGGATCGAAGCCAACCCGGAGAAGATCAGTGCCCTGGAGAAGATGGAACTGCCGCAGTGCCTCAAGGACGTCCAGAAGTTCGCTGGCTGCCTGGCTTCCTTGAGCCGCTTCGTCAGCCGGCTGGGGGAGAAGGCACTGCCCCTGTATCAATTGATGAAGAAGGCGGACAAATTCGTCTGGTCACCGCAGGCGGATGAAGCCTTCCGTGACTTGAAGCGCGTGCTCTCAACCGCGCCAATCCTTGCAACGCCGGCTTCAATGGAGCCGATGCTGTTGTACATCGCAGCCACCAATCGAGTGGTTAGCGTTGTCCTGGTGGTGGAGCGCAAAGAAGCCGACAGGGAGCAGCTGGTTCAGCGCCCAGTCTATTACCTTAGCGAAGTGCTCTCCCAGTCGAAGCAAAACTACCCCCACTACCAGAAGGTCACCTACGGCGTCTACATGGCGGCCAAGAAGCTCAAGCACTACTTCCAAGAGCACCCCATCAAGGTGGTTGCCACAGCGCCCTTGGCGGAAATCATCGGCAGCAAGGATGCCAACGGCCGGGTTGCCAAGTGGGCCCTGGAGCTAGCCGCCCACACCATCCTCTACGAGCCACGCACAGCCATCAAGTCGCAGATCCTCGCGGACTTCTTCGTCGACTGGGCTGAGATGCAATACCTGCCGCCCGTGCCGGATTCCACACATTGGAAGATGCACTTTGACGGCTCGAAGATGCGCAACGGCTTGGGAGCCGGCATCGTCATCACCTCTCCCAAGGGAGACCGGCTGGACTACGTCCTGCAGATCCACTTCGCCGCATCCAACAATGTGGCGGAGTATGAAGCGCTCATCCATGGGCTGAAGCTGGCCAAGGAGATTGGCGTGAGTCGCATACTCTGCTTCGGCGACTCCGACTTGGTCATACAACAAGCATCTAGCGACTGGGACGCGAAGGACGCCAACATGGCCTCATACCGCTTCCATGTCCAGCAGCTATCCGGCTTCTTCGACGGCTGCGAATTCCACCTCGTGCCACGAGCAAACAACGAGGCGGCTGACGCCTTGTCCAAGATTGGCTCAACCCGGCAAGCCATTCCGCCGGGCATCGCCTTGGCGGTTCTCAAGAAGCCGTCCATCATACCGTCACCGGATTCGGATTCAATATTCGTGCCGGCTGACCCGGGGGCTGCTCAGCCGAACCCGGGGGCTTCATCGCCCAAGTCGGGGGCTAACAAGCCAAACCCGCCGGCTACCATGCCGAACCCGGGGACTTCTCAGTCCAACCCGGGGGCTTCATCGCCAAACTCGGGGGCTAGCAGGCCGAACCCGCCGGCTAGCAAGCCGAACCCGGCGACCATGCAGTCGAATCCGGAAGCTCCCACGCAGGAGGCCCTGTTGGTCAGCGTATTCGAGATAAGATGCATACCTTCATGGGCACAAGAATTCCTCTCCTACCTCACCGACGGTGTGCTGCCTGATGATAGAGTCCAGGCCAGGCAGATTGAGAGAAGGGCCAAGGCCTACACAATCATCAACCACCAGCTGTACAAACGCAGCGTAAGTGGGGTGTTCCAGCGGTGCGTCGAGCCGGCTGAAGGGATTGAACTCCTACGGGAAATCCATCAAGGAGAGTGCGGACATCACGCCTCATCCAGAGCCATAGTGGCCAAAGCCTTCCGGCACGGTTTCTACTGGCCGACTGCGCTCAGAGACGCAGAAGAGTTGGTGAAGAAGTGCAACGGCTGTCAGCGCTTCGCAAAGAAGAGACACCAGCCGGCTTCCGCCTTGAAGACCATCCCCATCACATGGCCATTTGCCGTATGGGGCTTGGATATGGTGGGTCCGTTCAAAACAGCGCGAGGCGGCATGACACACCTCTTGGTGATGATTGACAAATTCACCAAGTGGATCGAAGCCAAGCCAATCAAGAAGCTGGACGGCTCCACAGCCGTCACTTTCCTCAAGGAAATCATTGTGAGATTCGGCTACCCCCACAGCATTATCACCGACAACGGCAGCAACTTCTCCCAAGGCATCTTCTCTCGCTATTGCGGGGAAATGGGGATCCGGATGGCCCTATCTTCTGTGGTGCACCCAGAGTCCAACGGACAAGTGGAAAAGGCTAACTGCTTAGTCCTAGCCGGCATCCGGGCCCGGCTGGTGGAGCCGCTTGAGCGAGCAGCCGGCTGCTGGATTGAAGAACTGCCCAATGTGCTGTGGAGCCTGCGCACAACAACAAACCGCTCAGTCGGCTTCACACCATTTTTCCTCGTATACGGGGCCGAAGCCGTCTTGCCGACTGATATCGAGCACGACGCGCCAAGGATCAAGCTCTACACAGAAGCCGAAGCCAAAGAGGCTCGCGAAGATGGAGTCGACCTGGTCGAAGAGGCCCGGCTGCTGGCTGCGTCCAGATCTACTATCTACCAGCAGAGCCTCCGACGCTATCACAGCCGAAAGGTCCAGCCCTTAGCATTCCGAGAAGGAGACCTAGTGCTCCGGCTGATCCAGCGGACAGCCGGACAGCATAAGCTATCATCCCCATGGGAGGGTCCCTTCATCGTGAGCAAGGCAGTAGGCAATGATTCCTACTATCTCATAGATGCCCAAGAGGCTAAGAAAAACAAGCCGGACAAGGCTGACGAGGAGACTAAACGTCCCTGGAATGTCAACTTACTCCGCCCATTTTACACATGAGAGCAGGAATGTATGTATCCCTTGTATCCCTTTTGTAAGCTATGAAAAAGCACGCGCCAAGAGCGCCGTTTCCGACAAGTTTTTCGCATACTCTACCTTGTTTCGCCAATTGGCTTGAACCCTCTCACGCGGTCGGCTCAGTAACGTGATCCGGTTTCCGACAGCCGGCTTCCGATCCAGATACAGACCGCAACCCGGCTGTCCGGCTGGCGGGAGTAAGGCCTAGGGAGCCGGCACGCGAAAAACGACTAAGGGAAAGAGTAAAAGCGAGTTGACTTGCAACTTTTCATAAAAGTGCCGGATTGCCGAATTCAGCTCGTTCGACCGAAATACTGTCGGCCTCACCCAGCGGCCCGCTCTTGATCCGGCGACGGATCGCAAGTCGGACGTACGACCGGCAAGAGCACAGCCAAAGAGTGGGGCGGATGGGAAAAAGCGAACGAGTCGAAAGAAAGCAACTCGGCACACAAATGATTAACAAACACATTAAAGTGTGACATAATCAAAGGACGATAATATTCATACATATGCACCCGGCATCCCGGGGATTTAATAAATTGTCTTGCATGAGCAACAAAAGAAGCAGGTAAACTAAGCCGGAGGGGCGTCAGCGGAGCCGGCTGCCGGGTCGTCCTCAGGCGCGTCTTCCGCCTCCTCATCTTCTATATAGTCCTCATCGGATGGAGGGTTCGGGTCCGCGACGAAGACGCCCTTGTCGACGAAGTCGGCGATGGCGCTGGCTCGGGCAAGCCGGGCGGTCTTGTGTTCGGCTGGGAGCTTGTCCTCCACGCCGGCTCGCCGGAACTCGAGCTGCCCCAGGTCCACCTCGTTGTACCAGGAGAGGACGAAGGACAGCGCCATGTCGGCACCAGCGCGCGTGGCCGACTCCTTCCAGTCGAGGAAGCGATCCGGCACCCGCTCCATCAAGGAGACGAGGCTGGAGATATCTTGCGGCACCGCCTCCGCGGGCCACAGCATCGGCACCAGCTCCTCAGCCGCCTTCCGGAGCTCCCAGCCAAGCTTGGTGATGGGCTCGACGCGGGCAGCCATGGACGCCATGTAGTCCTCCATGGTGAAGTACTCAGAGCTGCCCTCGCCAGTCGTCCGCCTCCTGGCATCGCGTGCAACGCCAACGGCTGCTAGCGCCGCATCCTGCGTCTCCGGGAAGGCCGCTGCAAGAAGAAGCAAGTCAGAAATCATCGAAGCCGAAATAAGCTGAAAAATGCAAATTTTCGAAGTCCTAAGACAAAAGGAAAAGCCTGGCGGCAGCCGGCAAGAACCGACTGCCCCCAGCTCAAAGACGAAGATAGCGAATAAATCAGAGTTTCAGCCGCCGGCTGCCACCGAAAGCCGGCAGCCGACAGCCGAAAGCCGGCAAAGGGAAAGGAACAAAGAAGCGCACTCACCCGACAAGCCACGGTCGAGCGCGCCAATCTCGTCCGTCCAGCGTTTGGCAGTAGCCGTCAGCTCCGTGGACTTAGTGGTGACCTCCTCCTGAAGCGCGAGCCGCTGCTTCTCCACCTCCGTCAGCCGCCGGCTCAGATCCTCCACCTTCTCCTTCTCCGCCGTCCTAAGGGAGGCGAGCTCAGTGAGGTGGTTCTGCTCCAGCAGGCGCAGCCGCGTCAGCTCCTGCTCAGCCACCTTGAGCTTGGCGGCTGCAGATCGGCCCGCCTCCTCGCTCTCGGCGCACTGGGCTTGAGCAGCCCGGAGATCCGCCTCCAGCCGCGGGACCTTGACGGCTTCAACTGCAAGACAGCCGGAAAGAAATGTCAGCCAACCAAGACTAAAAAGAAAGAAGACATCGAGTCGAAAGAAGCAAGAGCTTACCCTTGGCGGCCTCCAGCTCGCGAGCCAAGTCGGCCCGGTCCAGCTTGGCCTTGTGGTAATGGGTAACGGCGCGGTTGTACAGAGTGGTTCGCCGATCCATCACAGCCTAAGGAAAAAAGAAAATCAGTCAGATAGGCGAAACCCGGGCCGGCTCCGAGCAGCCGGCCCATGCCTCGGAGGGCTACCAGGATGATAACCAAATCAAAAAATAGATGAATCTTACCTTGCCGGCTTCCTCCACCTTGGCAACGTTGGCCGCGGCCTCAGCAGCCCTGGCCTTGAGGTTGGCCTGCAGGCTGGAGAAGAACATCTCCACCGATGCTTGGCCGGGGTTCCCCTCCCGGCTCGTCACCTCGTAGGAGTCGGCGCGGAGCCACGCCTGCTCCATAGTGCCAGCCGAGCCAAGGCTGGAGTCGGAGGCGGACGGCACATGAAGAAGAAGAGCGCCCTTGGCCACGTGCAGGCCCTGCTGCGGCGCCGATGGGGCTCCCATCCTCACCAGCGCGCGCGAGTCGGCGCCCTCCGTGCGCGCCGGCTCATCCCTTGCCGGCTCCTACCTGGCTGGCTCCTCCGTCGCCGGCTCCGGCGGTGGCGGCGCTCCGGGTGCAGCAGATGGCCCGGCCGGTGCAGCCGTCTCCGGCGCCCGAGGTGCCCTCCGGCTCTCATCCAAGACCACCACGCTTGGCCCGGCTCCGGTTGCGGGCGGCGCAGCCCTGCCGGCTCCGGCTCCGGTCGTGGGCGGGGCAGCTCTACGGCTCCGGTTCCGGTTGAAGGCGGCATGCCCGGCCGGCCCAGCAGCTGGGTCCGAAGACGTGTCCGGCGCGGGAACATGTCATCCAGCGTCGGCTGCCGCGTCGGCTCAGCCCGCGTGCCGCGATCAGGCGCCGAGGCCAGCGGCACGGCGAAGGAAGGCGCCCTGCGGGAGGCGGAGTACCCGCAGGCGGCGGCGGCGTAGGTGCGCGCGAGGAAGGCTGCGGCGTTGGCTCCCTCCTCTGGCGCGGAGGCGGCGACACAACGCGCGGAGTCTGCCGGGAGCCGCCGCCCTGGGCAAACTTGATGGGGACCCTAGCCGGACAAACAAGGAGAAGATAAGCATATAGAGTAAGGAAAGAAAAGGAATCAAACAAGAAAGAGAAAGAGAGCTCAGCCGGCCTGCTCCGGAACCTTCTTCGGCTGCTGCCGGCGGAGCTTCTTCGCCTTCGCCTCCAAGGCGGCAGTAGAGCGAGGCTCGCTGGCCCGCTTCTTCCCCTTGGGCGCCGAAGTCGCCGTGGTGCTTGGCGGCCTCGCGCGCAGAGGCACGGCGGGGATTGGCCCCGTGGCGGACGTCGCCGGCTCCTCGTCCTCCTGCTGCTCCGGTGAAGGGGGCGGATTGTGCTCCCCCTGGCCGCCTAGATCAGGCGCCTGCAGCAGGTCGTCGTCGCCGGCCTGGTCGCCGGCTTGGTCAGCCGGATCGACGTGACCCGGCGTCCACCTCCTCGTCGCCAGGTCGCCGTCCTCGGCGTTCTGGCGCTCAAAGAGCTAGAAAGACAGAAAACATGAGCAAACAACAAGCCGGAAGTCGGCAGAAGCAAAAGGAAGTCGGCCTCGCAGCCGCAAGCCGGAAGTCGGCGAAACACAAAGCTTACCTGCTCGGGTAGGTGGTCCCTATCGTGGGGCGCCAGCCCGTAGTTCCAGTCGTCCGGCATGTTCGCCTTGGTGATGTTATTCACCCGGCTGGCCACCTGGGCCTTGGAGAGCAGCGCCTTGGACGTCCGGTTCGGGTCGAACCGGCCGGACATATGCCCGATTTTGTGGGTGCGCATTTGAAGCGGCAGCACCCGGCGCTCGGCGATGGTGCAGAGGAGGTCCTCGGCGGTCAGCCCGTTCGAGACGGCCGCCCCCAGGAAGTCCCAGAGCTGGTTCACTTCAGCGTCCGGGTCCGCCGTGCGGGCGTTGTAGCTCCAGTTGATCCGGCCGACTGGAGGGGCCGGGTTGAACTCCGGCAAGTTGATCCGGTCGACGAGCTGCCCCTCGTTGCGCACGTAGAAGAACGACATCTGCCAGTTCTTCACCGAGTCAACTGTGGGGATTTTGGGGAAAGGCGTACCAGGCCGGGTGTAGATCGAGGCGGCGCCGCAGGCCCGCAGGCGGCCCTCAGTGGTTTGGGCCTTGAGGTAGAACAGCCGGCTCCAGAAGTCGATATCCGGCCACAAGCCGGCGTAGGCCTCCATGAACGCCACGTAGCAGCTAAGGAGGATGCAGGCGTTGGCCGGCAGGTGGTGCGGCTGAAGGCCGAAGTTGTCGAGGAACTGCCGGAAGAAGGTGGAGGCCGGTAGGCCCAGCCCGCGATCGAGATGCGCGCCGAAGACGATGCGCTCGCCGGGCTCCGGCTCGGGCTCCGTCTCCTCGCCGGGCACCCGCGTGACCACTGACCGTGGGATCCGCCGGAGGCGCACCAACCGCTCGATGTCGTCCTCCCGCATGTACGAGCCCCTCCACGATCCGCTGGCGGAGGCCATTGTCGAGGCAGAAGATGAAGATGACCACGAGAGGCGAAAGGGCGAAGAAGAGCCTTGCGACGGCGGCGGCGACGACGGCGGCTGAGGACGCTCCGTTGAAACGCGGGGCCCCGTGGCGCCGGCTCGACGGAGTAGCGGCGGCGGATCGGCGGAGATTCGCTCGCCGGAGTTCGCCAGCGGGAGGCGTTCGCCGGAGCAGCAGCGAGCTCGAGCGCGAAGAAGAGAGCGAAGAGGAGCGGGAGCGTGAGGAAGACGAAGTGAGGCAAGTGGCCGCCTCGATGCCCTCCCCCGCGGCATTTATAGCCGACCGCGGCGGACGGTTAGCCTCCAAGTGGCGATCGTGGCCACGTCGCCTGGATCTTCTGCGCATTAACTTCCCCCACGACCGCTGCCGTTACTGGAAACCGCCACACCACGTCGCCCACGACCACATCGAATCCGGAGGGGACATTGATGTGACCAGACGAACCGACCGCAGAGCCCAGGCGTCAGACCGGTCAAGTCGGGTGCAGGACCCGAGGCGGCGGAGACTCCGGCGCGCCGCAAGCCGGAGCCGGACAATAAGTTCAACTCGGACCAAAGCTGTCCAGCAAGGCGGAGATGCCACCGAAACTTGCGAGAAAGCAAAAGCTGCATAAGTGTAAAAAGCGGCCGGCTAGAAGCAGCCGGCGGGAACGAGCCGGATGAGGGCGCAGCCGGCTGAATGGAAATTCTCAGTCGGCCCCTCCAAGTGCCGTCAAGTATATTCGAGAAGCCAGGAAAACCTGCCTAGGTCCTTCTAAACGCAGGACCTTGCCAGCTTCGGGGGCTAATGTCGGGGGGAAGACCCCGGGTAGGGCAATGGACGCGGAGCAGCTGGCTGGCCACTGGCCGGCTCGCGGCAAAGGCCGGCTGAGGAGCAGCCGGCTGGCGCCGTGGCCGGCTGGTCCGGAAGCCGGCTGGCTCTAGGTCGTAGTCGGCCTGGCTACGGCCACCAATGCTGTAGCTGGGCCGGCTTCTACAAGCCATATCCGACTGGGGGTTTGTACCTCGGACCGACTCGAGGCTGGCGAGTCTTGCACTAGAAGGAACCGGGTTGGTGATCCGGGTTCCCAAAGTCCACGCTGACTTCATCTTCCGTAAAGCGCCGGGCACTGTGGAGCAATAGTGCCACGCGCCGGGCAGGCCATCATGGCTTACGACGACCCGTACTGGCTACAGTGGCTGATGGCGACAGGGACACCTCCTCTCCATACCGCTGACCTTGGCAGCCGGATGGGACAGGCCACGATGCCTCAACGGCTCCTGACGTCACCGCCTCGGGAAGGAGCGGAAGCCGGAGCCGGCCAAGCCGGCCAGTAGACTTTAGGGTCTTATATGTAAAGTGCCGGCGCCTATATAAGCCGCACTACCCCCTCTCGTGCAGGGGATCGATCATTCTCACTTCACTCCACCCTTAGCGCTGCCCTGTGAGAGAGACCATCGTCTCCCTTAGCCTCCCAGGAGCAGCCGGACACAGCTCTAAGAGCACCATTGTATTGTGTGATCATCATATACACTCTAGCAGGAGTAGAGGTTTTACCTCCATCGGAGGGCCTCGAACCTGGGTACGTCGCCGTGTTGCTCGTCCCCATACCCGCATCCGGATACCGCCGTGAGATCTCTCAGGAACCACTTCGATTAGCCACCCTATGGCATATGCCGTGACGATACCACGACAAACTTATCAAAATAGACGCCGGTTTTCTCGGCAATACTCAAACTACGATGCACTTGGCCAAATCTCGGCTGGATTTCGAGCAAGCGCTGGAGGAAACAATAGAGATGATTATCAAAGGAGCAACGAGCAGCGAGGCGACAATAGAGATGACTCTCGAAATAATAGGCCAAATAATGGGCCTAGGTTCCAGAGACCCTTCGTGTCCCCTGAGGAGATGATGAACGGGCCATGCCAGATGCACTTTTACCTCGACAACAATGGAAAGAAATAGTCAGGACACCTGCAAAAGGATTGCCAAAATTTTCAGGCAATGCTAAGGTGGGCAGGGCACACCAACGCCCAGGCGACAAATAGAAACCCGCAAGGGAGCTCAGAATAGCGGCAGCACCTGCACCACCATCTTACGTTGATCCCAATTCCAACGGAGCGGTCTCGATGATTCAGAAAGGCAGGCCATCCAATGGAGCTCAGAAGGTAATCTCGCGACAGGTGTTCATGGCAGAGAAGATGCCTCCACCAACAGTTGAGTACCTCAATTGGTCAGGACAAGATATTGGCTTCACAATAGCGGATCACCCGCAGCAAGTTCCTCGACCAGGGCAGTCAGCACTTATCTTACCAACAGTAATCGCAGGATTCGACGTATCTCGAGTATTCATAGATGGAGGCAGCAGTTTAAACCTTATGTATGCAAATACACTAAGGAAGATGAACATATCTCTAGCAAATTTGAAGCCAACCGATACACGTTTCCATGGAATTACGCCGGAGAAGCCAAGTTATCCATTGGGGAAGATCAATCTCGACGTTCAGTTTGGGACCCGAGAAAACTACAGGATAGAGAGGCTGGAGTTTGAAGTCGTGGATTTCCCATCGCAGTACCACGCTTTGTTGGGGCGCCCAGCATATGCCAGGTTTATGGCGGTACCACATTACACATACTTGTTATGGAGGATGCCTGGACCTAAGGGACCAATCACAGTTAAAGGAAGCTCCACGTTAGCCGATAAATGTGACAAGGATATTCATCGACTATCAGAAACCTTCGGGATGCAAGCAGAGTATATGGCGTCAAGGCTCACAACTGATTACGATGTGTTGCCAGATGTAGGAAGGCCTAACAAGGAATCAACTTTCAATACTGTTAAAAACTCTATGGAAGTGCAGATTCACCCGACAGATCCAAAGAAGACGACGTCCATTGCGACAGACATGGACCTTGCATAGGAAAGCGCGCTCGTCGAGTTCCTCCGTGAGCACTGGAAAATCTTCGCATGGTGTCCAGCTGACATGCCAGGAGTACCCAGGGAACTTGCCGAGCACCACCTAAACTTGGATCCACTAGCAAGACCAATAAAATAACCTTTCCGACGTTTTTCGGAGCCAAACCGCAAAGCTATGCTGTCAGAGATTGATCGACTGAAAGAAGCTAGTTTCATCAAGGAGCTGCATACAGAGGCCACGTGGGTCGCAAACCCAATATTGGTCCCGAAGAAAAACACTAAAGTCCTTCGCATGTGCGTCGACTTTACGTGTCTCAACAAACATTGTCCAAAGGATCACTTTTCCCTCCCGAGGATCGATCAAATTATCAACTCCACGGCAGGATGTGAACGTCTTTCCTTCCTGGATGCTTACTCTGGTTATAACCAGATCAGATTGAAAGAAGAGGACGAGGTCAAAACATCGTTCATCACACCTTATGGCGTGTTTTGCTATCGAACAATGCCTTTTGGACTGAAAAACGCGGGAGCAACGTACCAGAGGATGATGCAGAAGTGCCTAGCAACACAGATTGGGAAAAACGTACAAGTGTACATTGATGATGTCGTCATAACATCGAAAAAGGGGGCAACGCTAATCGAGGACCTGAAGGAAACTTTCGACAACCTCGACAAATTTTGCCTCAAGCTGAACCCAACGAAGTGTTCTTTCGGCGTCCCTGCAGGGGAACTTCTCGGGGTCCTAGTCTCAGCAAGAGGGATTGAAGCTAATCCCGAAAAAATCCAAGCCATCGTAACAATGAGGAAGCCACAAAGTTGAAGGAAATACAGCAGTTAACTGGGCGAGTCGCAGCTTTAAGCAGATTCGTCGCCAGGTTAGGAGAAAAGGCGTTACCGTTCTATGCTCTAATCAAGCAAGGGGAGAAATTTCAGTGGAACGAAGAGGCCGATAGAGCCTTCGAGGATCTTAAACGCACAATCTCGACACCACCAATCTTGGTAGCGCCGAAAGAGAAGGAACCCCTCTTGTTATACATTGCAGCCACAGCTCAGGTGGTCAGCACGGTGCTAGTTGTCGAAAGAGAGGAAGAAGGAAAACTACATGGAGTGCAAAGGCCGGTATATTTCATTAGTGAAGTCTTATCGCCTTCAAAACAGCGGTACCCGCAGTACCAGAAGCTAGCATATGGAGTGTTCACAACTGCAAGGAAATTGCTCACTATTTTTCGGCACACCCGATAATAGTGGTCAATGAAGCACCTCTATCAAATATACTGAACAATCTAGAAGCTACAGGTCGTGTCTCCCTTTGGGGAATAGAACTTTCTCCTCGGGACATCACGTACGAAAAAAGAAAAGCAATAAAGTCGCAAATTCTGCCAGATTTCATCGCAGAGTGGATGGAGTTGCAAAATACAGGACCCCCAGATTTATCGAGAACTTGGACTATGAACTTTGACGGGTCCAAGAGGGTAGAAGGAGCCGGTGCAGGCGTGATACTTATATCACCTGAAGGCGACAAGCTGAAGTATGTCCTACGGATGACGTTCCCAAACGCATCTAACAATGAAGCAGAATATGAAGCTCTCATACACGGGATGAAGATGGCGAAAGCTTGTGGTGCAACCCGATTAAAAATCTTTGGCGACTCGCAATTGGTAGCTCAGCAAGTCATGAACCAATGTGATGCAGTCAATGACAGCATGGTGGCATACAAGGAAGTGTACAACGAGCTCGAGAAGTTATTTGATGGATGCGAAGTAAATCACATCAGCAGGCTGAGCAATGATGAAGCTGATGTTCTCGCAAACATCGGGTCGCAATGCCTCGCAATTCCGCCAGGTCTGTTTTGGGAAGAGATAGCCGAGAGATCCACAAAGCCAAAGAAGGCACAGAAGAAGGAGAAGGAGGAGAAAACTTCGACGCCTCCCAAAGAAGCACTAGAAGAAGAAGAGGACCAGGAGTTGGTAATGATGGTACAGGTCCCATGGATGCAAGCGTATATATCATATATCTTAAGGAAAGAAATACCCGACGACCCAGTTGAAGCAAGGCAAGTTATTCGACGATCTAAAGCCTTTACAGTGGTCAAAGGGGAGTTGTACAAACGCAGTATTTCGGGCGTGTTACAAAGGTGCGTCACACCTGAAGAAGGAAGGATAATCTTGAAAGATGTACACGAGGGAATATGTGGTCACCACGCGAGCAGTCGAGCTATCGCGGCAAAGGTTTTTCGAGCCGGATTTTACTGGTTGACAGCAATCGAGGATGCAAAGGAGATAGTACGAACTTGTGACGCGTGCCAGAGATTTGCCGCAAAACCTCACTCTCCGGCAGCAGAACTAATGCCAATACCATTGTCTTGGCCCTTTGCCCAATGGGGTCTCGATATGGTGGGAAAATTACACAAAGCCTCGCCAGGAGGGTACGAGTATATGCTTGTCGCTGTCGAAAAATTCACCAAGTGGATAGAAGCGAGGCCGATAAATTCACCAGATGCTGCGTCAGCAATAAAATTCGTGAAGAGCATTGTTTTTCGGTTTGGAGTACCTCATAGCATTGTCACGGACAATGGCAGTAACTTCACATCCAAGGAATTCAAGGCATACTGCGCAGAAGTAGGCATCAAATTGCACTTCGCGTCAGTTGGGCACCCGCAAACCAATGGTCAAGTTGAGAAAGCCAATGGTATCATCTGCAACGGTATCAAGAAGCGCCGGCTTGGACCGCTTGAAAAGGCTCGACATACTTGGCCAGAAGAGTTGCCAAGTGTTTTATGGAGTATTCGAACAACGCCAAATACAGCGACACAAGAAACTCCGTTCTTTCTGGTCCATGGAGCTGAGGCAGTACTACCGATCGAGATAGAGCATGATTCCCCAAGTGTCACAGAATATGATGAAGAAACTTCCAGAAGAGCATTAGAGGACGATGTAGATGCACTCGGTGAAGCTCGAGATGAAGTACTATCACGGGTCACCAAGTACCAGCAAGACTTGAAAAACTACCACAGTCGACGACTGCGGCCAAGGTCTTTTCAGGTCGGAGATTTAGTCCTACGGCTCAATCAACAAAGTACTGAAAAACTCGAGTCACCATGGCTTGGCCCTTACATCGTCACAGAAGTAATCGAAGGAGGAGCATACAGGATCAAGGACAAGAAAACAGGGGTTCCGGAGAAAAACCCCTGGAACGTGGCGCAACTCAGGCGGTTCTACGCTTAGAGTCGAAATACAGTCCTCCTTTGTAAAAATACAATGTACTGAAACGCCCGCGAGTTTTCAGACGCACTCTTTTCCTTTTCAGGGCACCGAGTGGAGCTGGAAAGGTTTTTAATGAGGCGGGCTCGCGGTGCTGCAATATAGTAAAAGATATTGGTGATATACATCTTTTTCGTCGACAGGCTCGGGGGCTCATACCCACGACAGCAAAATATATATATTCTCGCAAAATAATAAATTCATCGAGACAAAAAAATAGTATAAGCTCCGGCCAAAGGCTCGGGGGCTTCGCAATATAGATTACACTTCACAATATAGACAACTTCATTAACACAAAGAATTTGACAAAAAATATAGACATGATTTCTCGCAATACAGTACAACTCAGTCAATGCCTAATATACTATCTATGGATAGACCTTTGTTGTTTGCAGCAGTCGTCTTATGATCAGCATAGCTCCCTTTGACAAAGAATTCAGAGTCCATCCGAAGAAGTTCATCCATCATTTCTTCGGCTACAGGAGTCACAATGTCATTGATTTTGTCGACGTTACTTTTTCGCTTCGACTTCTTGGCCAGGCATTTGGAGACAATTGTCATCAGGTCTAATTTTCGATAGCAGATGTGTATCATGATCATAGCGAATCTCGCTCCAGCAGTCAATTGACCTCGTACAAAGTTATGAATACGAGGGGCATCCCGAAACTTTTCCATCAAACCAAGAAGAGTGTCGGGCACCTCGTTCCGAGGAAACATCGTCTTATAAACCAGGGACAGTGTTCTAGTGCAGAAATCAAGGAACTCACGAACTTGACAGGCGCGATCTTGAAACCTGACAATCTGTCGGGTACGTTCTGGAGTGGCCCAGAACATGGAACCATGGTCAAGAGAAAGGTTAACGAGAAGATTCGTCCTTGTGTGTACCCTTTCGTCTTCGGCAGCAGCGTCAAGAAAGGAACCTATTTGGCGATAGCACAAGAATTTCAAAAAAAGGAAACAGCGAGAGAACAGAAGAAATTTTGGTTTAAAAAAGCATACCTGACATATCGTCACTGGCTTCATTCATTAATTCGAGCATAAGATTTTCTCGAGTGCTCGCCTTTTCAGCTTCAGAAACGGCGGCTTCTTTGGCAGCTATGGCTTCCTGAGCTTGTTGAAGTGCAATTTTTTCTCTCTCGGATGCCTTGCGATATTGCTCCATCATCACAAGTGTCTGCTTTTTCGCATACTGAAGTTGCTGATGAAGTTCTTCCAAGTCTTGCGATAAATTCTTACTCGAGGAATCTTCACCAAGTTCAGTATTAACAACCATTTTCTTCGAGCGAGAAGAAGTAGGCAAAACATCGGAAGGAGCAGGGGTTGGAGTATAGTTATCGAACGTCAACTGAAAGAAAAGGCTCGACATCAATCATCAAGCAAGATAGAATTCCATTGATTTTCAGAATATTACAAGACATTACAATGGAGAAAGCCCTAACAAACTAGTGGGGTAAGCGTCGTCAAAGCTACTTTGGCGACAGCATCAAAAGAAAAAAAAGAAAAGAAAGAAAGGGTGGTCTACTTGACCTCCGGCTTGGATGCGCTTGGAGCAGGAGTTGGTTTAACACCAAGGAAAGCAAGGATTGGCTTTGAGGGAGGCTTGGCAGCTCTAATTAGAGATTGCCACTTCTTCGTTTCCATCTCCCCTATGTCGCCAACCTTGGTCCAGTCGACATTTTGCTGGCTATCAGCAATCAGCGCGATGGTGCCCTCAACACCAATCTTCAGGCCCTCTTGGCGAAGTTTGAGCCCAAGGTCTTCCAGCACGTTGAAGCTTTTGGCAAGGGCAACAAAAGTGTTGGGCTCCTCTTTCTTTGGGAAGAAGTAGGGGAAAAGCTTCGACAAACCCGCCACTACGTCAGCAAGGCATTCGCGTGCTTCATCCCCATTGATTTCAAGAAGGGTCAGCGCGTCGAGAAGCTCGTCACCTTCAGGACCATCCACTTCGTATTCTTGATGAGTTCCCCCTGAAAACAAGCAAAGGGTAGCTCGTAAATAAAGAATGCTCGGAAAATGTGAAGTAACCCGAGGAAATGCACAAGGACTCGAGCACTTACTAACAAAACATCGGCTTTGTGCTTCCAAGCGACTGAGGATCTTTTCTTCTCGAGCAGCTTGCTCAGTCACTTTGTCGGTCAGAGCAGTTTCTGCATCGTGAAGCCTCTTCCGAAGATCTTCAACACCAACAGCATCTGCCTTGGCTTTTTCAGCATCTGCCTTGGACTTCTTGGCATCCGCTTCAGCCTTCTTACGAGCCTTTTCACTTTGCTCCAATTTTTGAGCAAGTGCATCAGCACGCTTGTTAGCTTCTGCAGGACTTTCTGCCAAAATAGTCAAAACCAGTCAAAATCACGACAAGAAAGGAGTGAGAAGTCATGGGCCAGAAGAAGCAGCAAAATATTACCTTCAGCTTTGCTAGCATATTCACGGTACCCGACGAATTGGGCACCAAAGCGGATAAATTCCTTAATTAAAGGCTGACAAAGAAAGATAGAGAAAGAAAGTGTCAATATAGTACAAAAGCTCGACAGCACAAAGCAAAAACAAGGCAAACAACGAAAAAAATCGATAGCATCGGAAAATACTTAGCACAAAAAAAGAGAAGGGACTTACATCATCCAAAAGAGGAGTTGTGGAGCCACCCAATTGTAAGGCAGGCTCCGTGATTGATTCAACCCTTGCCCTTTTTGGCGAAAGGACATGGGGGATTGCAGGAGGAGTAGGCTGTTCGGTGTTTTGTTGAGGAGGCGAAGATTCTTCTCCTTCAACTTGCACTTCAGAAACAACTAAAGTATGCGACGTACTCGTTCGAGCAGTCGTGTCAATAGCTTGCGCTTCTTCCTCGTCACCACTGCGGTAAAATGGCGACAGTATAAGAAGCAAGATAGACAAAAACGTCAAGAGAAAAACAGTAAGAAGCAAGGGGTAACTTACGAGCTGACGAGGGCATCATCGTATGGATTGAAAGCTGCCTTCCTATCTGAAGGACCAGCTTCTTCGGCTTTGGAGGTGCCGGAATCTTCGACTTCATTCCTCTTCCTCTTGTTCCTTGGAGAAACAGCAGGAGGAAGGGAGTGTGTCGAGGCAGTGGCCTCAGACTCAGCATCTTTTTCAGAAGAAGCCGCGGATTTGTGAGAACCCGCGACTTCACTTTCAGGGCGTGAGGTACCCTGGTTGTCATCATCGACAACGGTACGGTCTTCAACTTCTCCGCCCTCAGGAAGAGGAGGAAGAGAAGTGAGAACGGGGTGGTTCTGAGAAAAAGAAAAAGTGTCGATAAAAAAGAAGTTATGCAAAAAAAGCTAGCAAGACAGTAGTCGATAAAACAGTAAAACTCGAGGAGACAATATAGCAACTAAGAGGAAAAAATACCTCGGGGAGGGGATTGGCGCCACTATATGGCGTAATGCGGCAAGAGGATGGAATTGGATCCTTCTTGTTGA
This sequence comes from Lolium perenne, assembly GCF_019359855.2. Taxonomy (NCBI): domain Eukaryota; kingdom Viridiplantae; phylum Streptophyta; class Magnoliopsida; order Poales; family Poaceae; genus Lolium; species Lolium perenne. The sequence goes on along the minus strand of NC_067244.2, from coordinate 117,130,233 downwards.
ACGATGAGATTTTGCGGATGAGTTTTTCAAAATCCTTCAAAGGAAGGTCTTTTGAGAGCCTGTCGACATCTTCTTCACCAGCATACTTCCAGAGGGGATTTTTGCGAGCCTGCAGAGGCTGCACTCTAATCCTAAGGAAATAGGCAGTAATCTCAATACCCGAAAGTTCCTTGCCGCGGGTGTTCTGTAGCTCGTGGATGCGAGTCATCAGCGTTTCTGTCGCCAATTTCTCAGCTTCGGTAGCTTCAGCATCCCAGGAACGGCGGCGAAAGATTTTGGCTTCTCCGTGAAAGGGGCGATGTTGTCCTCCACTGGATTGGAGCTTTCTTCATGGATATACAGCCATTTCTTCCGCCAACCTTGGACAGAGTCGGGGAATTTGACGTCGAAATATTCGACGTCAGAACGAACACAGATAACAACGCCGCCAATATTGTAGGCGACGTTGTGGGAGCCATTACGGCGGAGGCAGAAGATACGCTTCCACAGAGCCCAATTAGGTTGGACCCCGAGGAAGCACTCACACAATGTGATAAAATCGACACGTGGAGGATGGAATTGGGCGTCAACTGATGCAGTTAAAGCCCATAGACAAACAAAAGACCCCGGAGAAACTCGTGGATTGGGGGAGAAAGACCTCGGATGAGGTGGTCAACGAAACTGACCCGATACTCGATTGGAGGCCTTGGATAGCTCTCCTCCTTGGGGAAGCGGAGCGAGTTTTCCTTCTTGCTGAATCCCATCTTCTTCAGCAGGTTGATGTCTTGGGCAGAGATCTTGGATCTCTCCCACTCGGCGCTTCCCAGATCCGCAGTCGCCATCTTCGACTCTGGAGTGCTGTGCCTAGTCAAACGGATGCGAGGCGGCATCAATGAGCTTGGCGGCGACGGGCGTAAGTGTGGTTGCGCGCTTGAGGCAATGGGAGCAATGGAGGATTTTGCAGAGGAGAAGCAGAGGTGCGGCGCGAGCGAAAGGACTAGAGGAGGAAGACGATGCCTTTATATAGAGGTGCGGTGAATCGACGCGCCGTTGGATTGAGAGATTGCGGGACAGATGGTGTACACGTGGACAAGGGGTAAAAAGTAATTTCATACAGACGAGAAAGCACAGGAGCTACAGTACGTGCGCCATGAAAAGCGGAGGACGTGTGTCCCCCACTTGCATGACGTGTCAATACGATGCGTAATTTGGGCCCGCAAGGCAGCGAGAGAGAACTTCTCGCGTTTTCCAGGAACAGCGGTCGTGGCTATCGTCAGTAGTAATGTCACCTCAGCAAGAGAAAATTTCGACTCAACAGCTTCATAAAAAAGGCGACAGTAGAAGATTGTGGATTATTTTGAGAACCTTTGATCAAATACAAGTTTTTGATCAAATGCTCGGGGGCTACTTTGGAAAATGAAAAATTCGAGAAAGACAAAATAGAGATGGCGAGAGCCTATGATCAAATACAAGTATTTGCTCATATCCTCGAGGGCTACTCCCATCGGGAGCGCTGTTCGCGCACCCGAGAGATTTCAAAAATTATGCGGCAGGTCATAAATATAGCGACACAAGGCGTGGAGCCTACACCCAAGCACAAGTCCTTGGCTGTAGCCTCGGGGGCTACTCCCATCGGGAACGCTGTTCGCGTGCCCGATGAAATTATAAAAAGAGAGAGAAAAATAAGATGAAAAAGTGAGCATATTTCGAGTTATATAAATAACTCTACATATACTCCCATCGGGAGAGCAATATAAGTCATCCGTTGACTCAATAAAATGTGCTATTCCAACAGCCAAAAAAGCACTCGACAATATATTCTCAGAACGCCAAAGTTGCGAACAAATTCTGAATGCCGCAAAACTTTGCGAAGGTAAGACCCCAGATCCGTTCTGTGTGGCGTGGCGCCGTCTCTGACGTCGGTTTGCTACTTTTTTCCGTATCAACAGATACGAAGAATAATCCTAACGGACGCGTTAGGTACCCGATAAATATGACTGGGACTCGACAGAATGGTAAGACCTTAAGCGGCGCCTGTCGAAGTTTACACCAGTATCCCGAGATCCTGTCCAGGGACGTGATCTTGAAGTAGGTTTTTGCGGATTGCCACTAGAGCAGTTAACTAGTACCTGATCCATCAGATGAACTAGGCCCAACTACCATTATCCCTGAACAATATAGAAATTCGTATGCAAAGATATGTGGTAAAGTTCAGAATCATCGAATAAATATAAAGGTGGAGATTTTCCCTGACTCTACGATTCAAGCAAAATCTCGGGGGCTACTGACATAGGCATCCCCAATGGGCCTGCCGAAGATGGTACCCGGGGTTTACTGAAGGCCCACGACCCGAAGGATAAGAAGATTTCGGAAGCCCAACTTTCTAGTTAAGGAAAGCTAGAGTTGTATTAGGGGAGAACACTTGTAAAATTACGGGAGGAGTTAGAAACCTTCCTAGACTCTGTAACTTGTACATCGCGGATCTCTCGGCTCCACCTCCTATATAAGGGGGAGCCGAGGGACAAAGAAAGCATTGATTCATTGTCTCACAAACCCTAGTTTTCATATCGTCGAGTACTTTTTGGCTGAAACCTTCGAGATCTACTTGCCCTCTACTTCTAACTAAACCCTAGTCTACAACCCGTAGGCATTGACAAGTTAATCCCTTGTCAGTGTGGTCATAGTAAGGTCCCTGTGCAGAAGAAAAGGGTGAAGGCTCCACATGCCTAAAATGTTGATGCGAAGAGCTCGCTACATCGGATGACAAGTCGAGGTGTTCCTCGGCCTCCTCCGTGCCATCCCCTGCATGATGGCCATCCCCCTCTATGTATGCATTAAGTTCATCTTCCGTGACCGACTGATACGTCTCCGACGTATCGATAATTTCTTATGTTCCATGCCACATTGTTGATGATATCTACATGTTTTATGCACACTTTATGTCATATTTATGCGTTTTCTGGAACTAACCTATTAACAAGATGCCGAAGTGCCAGTTCCTGTTTTCTGCTGTTTTTGGTTTCAGAAATCCTAGTAAGGAAATATTCTCGGAATCGGACGAAATCAACGCCCAGCATCTTAGAATCCCCGGAAGCATCCAGAACACCCGAGAGTCGCCAGAGTGGACCCACAGGGGGCCCAGATGATAGGCCGGCGCGGCCCAGGCCCTGGCCACGCCGCCTTATGGTGTCGTCGCCTCGTTGACCTTCTGACGCTGCCTCTTCGCCTATTTAAGCCCCCTCGACCTAAAACCTCGATACGAAAAAGCCACGGTACGAGAAACCATCCAGAGCCGCCGCCATCGCGAAGCCAAGATCTGGGGGACAGGAGTCTCTGTTCCGGCACGCCGCCGGGACGGGGAAGTGCCCCCGGAAGGCTTCTCCATCGACACCGCTGCCATCTCCACCGCCATCTTCATCAACGCTGCTGTCTCCCATGAGGAGGGAGTAGTTCTCCATCGAGGCTCGGGGCTGTACCGGTAGCTATGTGGTTAATCTCTCTCCTATGTACTTCAATACAATGATCTCATGAGCTGCTTTACATGATTGAGATTCATATGAGTTTTGTATCACAATTCATCTATGTGCTACTCTAGTGATGTTATTAAAGTAGTGTATTCCTCCTGCACGGTGTAATGTGGACAGTGTGTGCATCGTGTAGTACTTGGTTTATGCTATGATTGTGATCTCTTGTAGATTATGAAGTTAACTATTACTATGATGGTATTGATGCGATCTATTCCTCCTTTCATAGTGTGATGGTAGTAGTGTGCATGCTATGTTAGTACTTGGTTTAGTCGTGTTGATCTATCTTGCACTCTAAGGTTATTTAAATATGAACATTGAATTGTGGAGCTTGTTAACTCCGGCATTGAGGGTTCGTGTAATCCTACGCAATGGTGTTCATCATCCAACAAGAGAGTGTAGAGTATGCATTTATCTATTCTGTTATGTGATCAAAGTTGAGAGTGTCCACTAGTGAAAGTATGATCCCTAGGCCTTGTTCGCAAATACTGCTATCGCTGCTTGTTTACTGTTTTACTACTGTCTGCAATATTACCACCATCAACTACACGCCAGCAAGCACTTTTCTGGTGCCGTTGCTACTGCTCATATTTATTTATACCACCTGTATTTCACTATCTCTTCGCCGAACTAGTGCACCTATTAGGTGTGTTGGGGACACAAGAGACTTCTTGCTTTGTGGTTGCAGGGTTGCATGAGAGGGATATCTTTGACCTCTTCCTCCCTGAGATCGATAAACCTTGGGTGATCCACTTAAGGGAAACTTGCTGCTGTTCTACAAACCTCTGCTCTTGGAGGCCCAACACTATCTACAAGAATAGAAGCACCCGTAGACATCAAGCACTTTTCTGGCGCCGTTGCCGGGGAGGAAAGGTAAACGGCACACACACTGGACCCCGGCAACTAGCCACTTTTCTGGCGCCGTTGCCGGGGAGGAAAGGTAAAAGGCACTCAGACTCCGGTTCCAGGTAATAGTACTTTTCTGGCGCCATTGTGTTTGTTCTCGAAGCTATTTCCTTTAGATCCTGCAATTGCAACTTTTTGTTTCTTGTTTACACTAGTTAGGCATAATGGAAAACAACAAAAATATGAGAGATCTTTATGAACTTTATCTTGAATTAGGACATGATGTGTTTGAAGAAAGAATTAAAAAAACCCATGGAACTTTATATGCATGCTAATGGGAATGTTATTAATATGAATGCTTTGAACACTATTGTTGCTAATACTATGGAAAATTCTAAGCTTGGGGAAGCTGGCTTCGATGAGCATGATCTTTTTAGTCCCCCGGGCATGGAGGAGAAAATTTACTTTGATGATACTTTGCCTCCTATTTATGATGATTATAATGATAGTAGTCTTTTGGTACCACCTGTTATGGAGGATAAATTTGATTATGATTACAATATGCCTCCTATATTTGATGATAGCTACTTGGTTGAATTTGCTCCCACTATAATTAACAAGAATGACTATGCTTATGTTGGGAGTAGTAATAATTTTATGCATGAGACTCATGATAAGAATGCTTTATGTGATAGTTATATTGTTGAGTTTGCTCATGATGCAACTGAAAGTTATTATGAGAGAGGAAAATATGGTGGTAGAAATTTTCATGTTACTAAAACACCTCTCTATGTGCTGAAATTTTTGAAGCTGCACTTGTTCTATCTTCCTATGCTTGTTACTTTGCTCTTCATGAACTTGTTTATTTACAAGATTCCTTTTCATAGGAAGCATGTTAGACTTAAAAGTGTTTCTAATTTGCCTCTTGATGCTCTCTTTTGCTTCAAATACTATTTCTTGCGAGTGCATCATCAAAACTGCTGAGCCCATCTTAATGGCTATAAAGAAAGAACTTCTTGGGAGATAACCCATGTGTTATTTTGCTACAGTACCTCTATTTTATATTTGTGTCTTGGAAGTTGTTATTACTGTAGCAACCTTTCCTTATCTTAGTTTTGTGTTTTGTTGTGCCAAGTAAAGTCGTTGATAGTAAAGTTCATACTAGATTTGGATTACTGCGCAGAAACAGATTTCTTTCCTGTCACGAATCTGGGCAAAATTCTCTGTAGGTAACTCATAAAATTATGCCAATTTACGTGAGTGATCCTAAGATATGTACTCAACTTTCATTCAATTTGAGAATTTTTATTTGAGCAAGTCTGGTGCCTCAATAAAATTCGTCTTTACGGACTGTTCTGTTTTGACAGATTCTGCCTTTTATTTCGCATTGCCTCTTTTGCTATGTGGGATGGATTTCTTTGTTCCATTGACTTCCAGTAGATTTGAGCAATGTCCAGAAGTGTTAAGAATGATTGTGTCACCTCTGAACATGTGAATTTTTGATTATGCACTAACCCTCTAATGAGTTGTTTTGAGTTTGGTGTGAAGGAAGTTTTCAAGGGTCAAGAGAGGAGGATGATACAATGTGATCAAGGAGAGTGAAAAGTCTAAGCTTGGGGATGCCCCGGTGGTTCACCCCTGCATATTTCAAGAAGACTCAAGCATCTAAGCATGGGAATGCCCAAGGCATCCCCTTCTTCATCAACAAATTATCAGGTTCCTTCTCTTGAAACTATATTTTTATTCGGTCACATCATATGTACTTTGCTTGGAGCGTCTGTTTGTTTTTGTTTTTGTTTTTGTTTGAATAAATGCTTGTGTGGGAGAGAGACACGCTCCGCTGGTTCGTATGAACACATGTGTTCTTAACTTTTAATTTTCATGGCGAAGGTTGAAACTGCTTCGTTAATTGTTATATGATTGGAAACGGGAAATGCTACATGTAGTAATTGGTAAAATGTCTTGGATAATGTGATACTTGGCAATCGTTGTGCTCATGTTTAAGCTCTTGCATCATATACTTTGCACCCATTAATGAAGAAATACATAGAGCTTGCTAAAATTTGGTTTGCATAATTGGTCTCTCTAAGGTCTAGATAATTTCTAGTAAAGTGTTTGAACAACAAGGAAGAAGCTGTAGAGTCTTATAATGTTTACAATATGTCTTTTATGTGAGTTTTGCTGCACCGATTCATCTTTGTGTTTGTTTCAAATAAACCTTGCTAGCCTAAGCCTTGTATCGAGAGGGAATACTTCTCATGCATCCAAAATCCTTGAGCCAACCACTATGCCATTTGTGTCCACCATACCTACCTACTACATGGTATTTCTCAGCCATTCCAAAGTAAATTGCTTGAGTGCTACCTTTAAATTTCCATTCTTAACCTTTACAATATATAGCTCATGGGACAAATAGCTTAAAAACTATTGTGGTATTGAATATGTACTTATGCACTTTATCTCTTATTAAGTTGCTCGTTGTGCGATAACCATGTTCCTGGGGACGCCATCAACTACTCTTTGTTGAATATCATGTGAGTTGCTATGCATGTTCGTCTTGTCTGAAGTAAGGGCGATCTACCACCTTATGGTTAGAGCGTGCATATTGTTAGAGAAGAACATTGGGCCGCTAACTAAAGCCATGATCCATGGTGGAAGTTTCAGTTTTGGACATATATCCTCAATCTCATATGAGAAAAATAATTGTTGCTACATGCTTATGCATAAAAGAGGAGTCCATTATCTGTTGTCTATGTTGTCCCGGTATGGATGTCTAAGTTGAGAATAATCAATAGCGAGAAATCCAATGCGAGCTTTCTCCTTAGACCTTTGTACAGGCGGCATAGAGGTACCCCTTTGTGACACTTGGTTAAAACATGTGCATTGCGATAATCCCGGTAGTCCAAGCTAATTAGGACAAGGTGCGGGCACTATTAGTATACTATGCATGAGGCTTGCAACTTGTAAGATATAATTTACATGATACATATGCTTTATTACTACCGTTGACAAAATTGTTTCTTGTTTTCAAAATCAAAGCTCTAGCACAAATATAGCAATCAATGCTTTCCTCTTTGAAGGACCATTCTTTTACTTTTATGTTGAGTCAGTTCACCTATTTCTCTCCACCTCAAGAAGCAAACACTTGTGTGAACTTTGCATTGATTCCTACATATTTGCATATTGCACTTATTATATTACTCTATGTTGACAATATCCATGAGATATACATGTTACAAGTTGAAAGCAACCGCTGAAACTTAATCTTCCTTTGTGTTGCTTCAATGTTTCTACTATGAATTATTGCTTTATGAGTTAACTCTTATGCAAGACTTATTGATGCTTGTCTTGAAGTACTATTCATGAAAAGTCTTTGCTATATGATTCATTTGTTTACTCATGTCATTTACATTGTTTGGATCACTGGATTCATTACATGTGTTTACAATAGTATGATCAAGGTTATGATGGCATGTCACTCCAGAAATTATCTTTGTTATCGTTTACCTGCTCGGGACGAGCAGGAACTAAGCTTGGGGATGCTGATACGTCTCCGACGTATCGATAATTTCTTATGTTCCATGCCACATTGTTGATGATATCTACATGTTTTATGCACACTTTATGTCATATTTATGCGTTTTCTGGAACTAACCTATTAACAAGATGCCGAAGTGCCAGTTCCTGTTTTCTGCTGTTTTTGGTTTCAGAAATCCTAGTAAGGAAATATTCTCGGAATCGGACGAAATCAACGCCCAGCATCTTAGAATCCCCGGAAGCATCCAGAACACCCGAGAGTCGCCAGAGTGGACCCACAGGGGGCCCAGATGATAGGCCGGCGCGGCCCAGGCCCTGGCCGCGCCGCCTTATGGTGTCGTCGCCTCGTTGACCTTCTGACGCCGCCTCTTCGCCTATTTAAGCCCCCTCGACCTAAAACCTCGATACGAAAAAGCCACGGTACGAGAAACCATCCAGAGCCGCCGCCATCGCGAAGCCAAGATCTGGGGGACAGGAGTCTCTGTTCCGGCACGCCGCCGGGACGGGGAAGTGCCCCCGGAAGGCTTCTCCATCGACACCGCTGCCATCTCCACCGCCATCTTCATCAACGCTGCTGTCTCCCATGAGGAGGGAGTAGTTCTCCATCGAGGCTCGGGGCTGTACCGGTAGCTATGTGGTTAATCTCTCTCCTATGTACTTCAATACAATGATCTCATGAGCTGCTTTACATGATTGAGATTCATATGAGTTTTGTATCACAATTCATCTATGTGCTACTCTAGTGATGTTATTAAAGTAGTGTATTCCTCCTGCACGGTGTAATGTGGACAGTGTGTGCATCGTGTAGTACTTGGTTTATGCTATGATTGTGATCTCTTGTAGATTATGAAGTTAACTATTACTATGATGGTATTGATGTGATCTATTCCTCCTTTCATAGTGTGATGGTAGTAGTGTGCATGCTATGTTAGTACTTGGTTTAGTCGTGTTGATCTATCTTGCACTCTAAGGTTATTTAAATATGAACATTGAATTGTGGAGCTTGTTAACTCCGGCATTGAGGGTTCGTGTAATCCTACGCAATGGTGTTCATCATCCAACAAGAGAGTGTAGAGTATGCATTTATCTATTCTGTTATGTGATCAAAGTTGAGAGTGTCCACTAGTGAAAGTATGATCCCTAGGCCTTGTTCGCAAATACTGCTATCGCTGCTTGTTTACTGTTTTACTACTGTCTGCAATATTACCACCATCAACTACACGCCAGCAAGCACTTTTCTGGTGCCGTTGCTACTGCTCATATTTATTTATACCACCTGTATTTCACTATCTCTTCGCCGAACTAGTGCACCTATTAGGTGTGTTGGGGACACAAGAGACTTCTTGCTTTGTGGTTGCAGGGTTGCATGAGAGGGATATCTTTGACCTCTTCCTCCCTGAGATCGATAAACCTTGGGTGATCCACTTAAGGGAAACTTGCTGCTGTTCTACAAACCTCTGCTCTTGGAGGCCCAACACTGTCTACAAGAATAGAAGCACCCGTAGACATCACCGACCAATTTTCCCTGGAATCAAGGTTAAACAAAGCAGGTGCAGGTAATCCTACCAGCCTTTTAGTTTTTTTAGTTGTTCTCCAATTTTTCTTGTAAAATGTTATCTTGTAATACAGGTTACTCAAATTAGACCAATCAGAAACAAAGTCATGTTTTATCATGGAAACAATGTCAAGTTTCTCTATGGAGAGCTGAACATCAAGAGGGTGAGGTTCTACACCATGCATAGCTAGCAAACGAGAGGCGATGAGACCTCCACAAATTCCTCCCTTCTCACGGTTAGTAGAAAGTCTAAAGGCTATTAAGGCACCCAAATTATAAGTCCTATCACATTGCAATGCAGCAGCTAGGAAAGCCAAATCCTGGATAGATAACTTATTTGCATTCTTTCTAGCAAGAACGCACTTGGTGATGAAGTAAGCCAAGTAGCGAATAACTGGGAGTTGAATACTACGAATCTTACCACTCTCATCTGAGAAGCTTCTCCCTTGGCCGATCATCTTGTATAGACTCAAGAGCTCCTGTGGCTGCCCCCTAACCTTCTCGCATGATCCCCATTGTGGCACTCTAATTGCTGCACAAAAATCATCAAAGGGCAAGTTGATAGTTTTATTATAAATTTTGTATGGAACCATGGGGTTAGGTTGGGACCAATTGAATTCAAAATCCTGCACCACTGACATGGTTAGTTTTGCATATTGGTAAGGTTGACCAACAACAAAACTTTCCAACCCTGCATTGGAAATCAGATTTTGAACATCTTGCAAGATTCCTGCACTCATAAAATCAGTGCATGGGTAGTAAGAGGGGTATACTCCCTCTTCGCGGTGAACTCTCATAACTTCTTGCACCTCCAATTCTTGTTGGTTCAGTTGGTGCCTATTCCACTCCATTTTCTGAAATTTTTCAACAACCATTATAAAAGTTGATTTGGAGACATATAAATGAGGGAAACTACTATAGGAACTTGGTAGAGTACTAAACATGCATCAAAACTAATTTTTACAACTTAGAACAAGCATGCAAGCTCACTTAACATGTTACCTACAGCAGCAAAATACTCAAGATATACTTAACCAAACAAAATTCTATTTGGATAATCGGAGGAGTCACATACCGGAGAGCAAATGTGCCAAATTTCAGACACAAATCTGGGCTGAGCAAAGAGATCGAAGAATCCCGAGCTCTTGAGCAAAAACGCGAGTGAGAGAAAGTTGGTACGAGTTTTTTCGGGAGAGAGAGTAGAATGGGAGGAAGAGATGGCTTAGTGGGGCAAGGAGGGGCCCACACCACAGGGTGGCGCGCCCCCCTCCTTGGTCGTGCCGGCACATGGGGGCAGCCCTGGGGTGCCCCACTGGTCAGCCCCAGGTGCTCCTAGGTAGCTCTTCGAAAAATAAGACCAACGGTATAATTTTGTAAATTTTTGAAAACTTTGAAAAATGCACATATCTGGGTGTTAAAATTATTATTACAGGGAAGAAAAAGATTTTCAAACCTCTAAACAACTAAACATCTTGCAAAACAAGTAGTGCTACAGCAAATAGAACAAGTGGAGGAAGAAAGAAATGTTGTTTAGCTCCTCTATGCATATAAAATGTACTTGTTAACAAGGTTGATCAAGTATTGCCACCAAATAAATTTTACATGACATAAGAAGAAATAAACCTCAAATCAATCATGTTACCTTGTATTGAATTGATATGGATCCAATCATAATATTTTGATATCCTTCTTTAGGCTCATATATAGGACAATAAATAACTCCCACTTTGATAGTTCTCACATTAGAAATTGTATTAACTCCACATACTTTATCAATCCTCTAGGGAAATAAACAGTATGCTCCTTGTCATCAACATTGAAAGTAACTTTTCCTTTATTGCAATCAATAACAGCCCCTGCAGTGTTAAGAAAAGGTCTTCCAAGAATAATAGACATATTATCATCTTCAGGCATTTCCAACACAACAAAATCAGTTAATATTAAGCAATTATTAGTAACTTGAACAGGAACATCCTCACATATACCAACAGGAATAGCAGTAGATTTATCAGCCATTTGCAAAGATATATCAGTTGATATCAACTTATCTAAATAAAGTCTCTTGTAAAGAGAAAAGGGCATAACACTAACACCTGCCCCCAAATCACATAGAGCAGTTCTAACATAATTATTCTTGATGGAACAAGGAATAGTCGGTATACCTGGGTCGCCCAGCTTCTTTGGAACTTTGCCATTGAAAGAGTAATTAGCAAGCATAGTGGAAATCTCCTCATTAGGATTTTCCTTTTGTTAGAGACAATATCTTTCATATACTTTGAATAAGGAGGCAATTTAATAGCATCAGTCAAAGGGATTTGCAAGAACAAAGGTTTCATCCAAACAAAAAATTTATTATAGTGTTCTTCTTCCTTTGATTTTAGTTTCTTAGCAGGAAAAGGCATTTGCTTTTGAACCCAAGGTTCCCTTTCATTACCATGTTTCTTAGCAATAAAATCTTCTTTAGTATACTTTTTATTTTTAGCATGCTTTTCAGGTTCATCTTCAACCTCTTCTTTATCAAAAGCATCATTCTTATCATTATCTTTATCATGTTCATTACCACTTTCAGTTTCAGCATCAGAAATAGAAATACTATTAGGATCATTAACAGGCTCAGAGGATTCTACAACAGTTTTATGTTTCTTCTTCTTTTTCTTAGAAGGAGCACTAAGTTCAATTCGTTGAGAATCTTGTTCAACTCTTTTGGGATGCCTCTCAGGATATAGAGGATCCTGAGTAGAAACACCACCTCTAGTTGTTACTTCATAAGCATGTTTTTCTTTAGAACTATATTTTAACAAGTCATTTTGCACTTTAGTGAGTTGATCAATTTGAGTTTGAATCATATGAATTTTTTTAACAAGCATCTTAACATCATTGGAGGTTCTCTCCACAATATCATGGAATTTATTAATAGCTTGAGAATTTTCCATTAAATGATTCTCTACTCTCATATTAAAATTATCTTGCTTAACAATATAATTATCAAACTCATCTAAGCATTGATCAGGAGGTTTCGAATACGGAATATCTTCCCTACTAAAGCGTTGAAGAGAATGTACCTCAACCATGGATGAAGGGGGAGTTATCTTACATAAATCTTCTATGGGAGGTAAATTCTTCACATCTTCAGATTTAATACCTTTCTCCTTAAGAGATTTCTTGGCTTCCCTCATATCCCCATCATTTAATTTAATCAAACCCCTCTTCTTCAATATTGGTGTTGGGGTTGGTTCAGGCGTAGTCCAATCATCATGATTTCGGCCTATTCTAGCCAATAATTCTTCAGCTTCGTCCGGAGTTCTTTTCCAGAAAACACAACCAGCAAAACTATCCAGGTATGCCCTAGACTCAATGGTTAGTCCACTATAAAATATATCAAGTAAATCATGCTTTTCCAAATCATGTCCAGGTCGAGCTCTGATAAGAGAGCAAAATCTTGCCCAAGCTTCAGGCAATTTCTCTCCATCTTCCTGGTCAAAACTATAAATTTTCTGCAAAGCAATATGTTGAACACTAGCAGGAAAGTATTTCTGAAAGAAAACATCAAGCAAACCACTTGGACTATCAATAGAATCAGGAGGTAAACTATTATACCAAGTTTTAGCATCATCCTTTAATGAGAAAGGAAAATTTTTAGCAACAAAATAAGTACGCTTCTTGATATCATCAGAAAACAAGCTACTCAGAGTAGACAGCTCAATCATGTGTTCTACAGCACTTTCTTTTTCAGTACCACAAAAAGGTGTTTTCTCAACAATAGATATATGAGATAAATCAAGAGAAAAATCATAATCCTTATCCTTAATGTTTATAGGAGATGTGGCAAATTTAGGATCAGGAGACAGCTTATATCTAACAGTATGTTGTGCAAGAAGCTTTTTAATATTACTTGCATCAGTAGTAGCATTGCATTTAACAATAAGATCATCATCAAGTTCCACATAATCTTCATCAAGATCATCACTAGAGTATTCAGACTCAGGTGAATTACTAGGTGTAACAGTATTTTCATTAGGAATTTCAGTATTTTCAATTTGTCTAGACCTAGCAATTGTAGCATCTAGAAAAGATCCTGACGAACCACTATCATCAAGCACAACAGAAGCATCATTCAAATTATAAGAGGAATTTTCAGATTCAGCAGAAGTACCAGCATGTGAAGCTTGTGGTGGTGAAACAAGTTGACTTATCACAGATGGTGAATCAAGAGCTGCAGAGGTACTCAAAGTTGTACGTTTTCTTGTAGTGGATGGTAATATGGAGACTTTAGTATCGCGAGGTTTACCCATGATGGAGAATTTGCAGCGAACAATATCAATCCAAGTGAACTTGCAAATAAAGCTATGCTCCCCGGCAACGACGCCAGAAAATAGTCTTGATGACCCACAAGTATAGGGGATCGCAACAGTCTTCGAGGGAAGTAAAACCCAATTTATTGATTCGACACAAGGGGAGCCAAAGAATATTTGTAAGCCTTAACAGCGGAGTTGTCAATTCAGCTGCACCTGGAAACAGACTTGCTCGCAAGAGTTTATCAGTAGCAACAGTTTTATAGCAGTAGCAGTAGCAGTAGTGAAATATCAGCAGCAGTGTAACAAAGACAAGAATTGTGATTATAGTAAACATCAGGATTAAAATACAGTAGGCATAGGGATAAATGAACGGGCGCTGCATGGATGAGAGAAATCATATAACAATCAAGGTAGGGCATTTGCAGATAGTAATAAAACAGTATCCAAGTACTAAACAACCATAGGCATGTGTTCCATATATAGTCGTACGTGCTCGCAATGAGAAACTTGCACAACATCTTTTGTCCTACCAGCCGGTGGCAGCCGGGCCTCTAGGGAATCTACTGGTAATTAAGGTACTCCTTTTAATAGAGCACCGGAGCAAAGCATTAACAATCCGTGAACACATGTGATCCTCATATCACCGCCTTCCCCTACGGTTGTCCCAATTTCTGTCACTTTGGGGCCTCGGGTTCGGGACAGCAATATGTGTATACAACTTGCAGGTAAGATCATAAAGCAATGAATATCATCATGAATTGATAACATGTTCAGATTTGAGATCATGGCACTCGGGCCCTAGTGACAAGCATTAAGCATAACAAGTTGCAACAATATCATAAAAGTACCAACTACGGATACTAGGCACTATGCCCTAACAATCTTATGCTATTACATGACCAATCTCATCCAATCCCTACCATCCCTTTCAGCCTACAGCGGGGGAATTACTCACACATGGATGGGGGAAACATGGCTGGTCGATGGAGAGGTGTTGGTGGTGATGGTGGTGATGATCTCCTCCAATTTCCCGTCCCGGCGGAGTGCCAGAACGGAGTTTCTGGTCCCGAGACGAAGTTTCGCGATGGCGGCGGAGTTCTGGATGTCTTCTGGCAATTTCGTCTAACCCCCGTGCATTTTTAGGTCGAAGCCCTTAAGTAGTCCAGAGGGGGGCGTCAGAGGCTGGCCGAGGCGCCGCCACCATAGGCCGGCGCGGCCCAGGGGCCTGCCGCGCCGCCTTGTGGGGTGGGCGCCTCGTGGCCCCCCTCCTTCTGGTCTTCTGGCTCCGTCAATATTATGTGAAAATAGGCCCATTGGAATTAATCCCGGGGATTTTCCTGAAAGTCGAGTTTCTGCACAAAAAAGAGACACCAGGGCAATTCTGCTGAAAACAGCGTTAGTCCGTGTTAGTTGTATCCAAAATACACAAATTAGAGGCAAAACAATAGCAAAAGTGTTCGGGAAAGTAGATACATTTTGGACGTATCACTCCTCTACTCCGACACCCGTCGTTGAGACCTCCTCTACTAGTCTACTCCGACATGGCGCGCACTTTGTAATGTTCCCTACCCCCGGACGCCCGGTACTGGCAACACCGATACGTGCCTTCATCCCCGACGCGTCCCCGGGCCTGGCAAGCTCGGACCGGCGCCTCGTCTTCATCGGCTTCGACGAGATCTTCATCGGCATCGCCTCTACGACTGCTTCGACGCGTCACCACCGAGTTCTTCTATGCGTACTCGGTTCTGGCAAAACCAGAGTATGCCTTCGTCCCCGACGTGCGCCTGGTTCTGGCAAAACCATGGTTGCACTTCGTTCTCGACGGCCCAGATTGCAATGACTTCGGCATCGACCATCTCCACGACTGCCTTGGCGCGTCTCCATCACTCTCCTCGCACACCACCTCGCCTGCGGCTACATCGACACCGGCACCTCGTCTTCATCGGCTTCGACGACATCTTCATCGGCATCGCCTCTACGACTGCTTCGACGCGTCACCGCCGAGTTCTTCTATGGGTACTCGGTTCTGGCAAAACCAGAGTATGCCTTCGTCCCCGACGTGCGCCTGGTTCTGGCAAAACCATGGTTGCACTTCGTCCTCGACGGCCCAGACTGCAATGACTTCGGCATCGACCATCTCCACGACTGCCTCGGCGCGTCTCCGTCACTCTCCTCGCACACCACCTCGCATGCGGCTACATCGACACCGGCACCCGGCCACGACATCGACCACGGCAATCCCTCGCGCGGCTCCCTCGACCAAAGTTGCAGCACCCACGCTCTCGGCTACCTCGACATCGGCATAAAGGGCTACCACCTCGCTTGGGCCTCACCAGCCTTCTCTCCAGTCCAAGCATCCGCGACGCAACTCCGTCCACGACGCTCCCGCTACGACCGCGGGGGAGTATCTTCCTTCTGGGGTCCACTTCGGTTTATCTCCAGTCTGACCATCCACGACGTTCATGTTGTTCACGACGCTCCCGCTACGACTGCGGGGGAGTGTTAGAGTATACGTACGGTTTAGGTAATCTAGGATAGAGATAGATCTTGTGTCTTGTCTTGCACTCTAAGATGATCCATGTAAGCCTATATATACTCGCCCATGAGGCTCAATAATACATCTAACATATTCCGTCAATCTCTCTCCCTCTCTATCCTTCAACATAAATTAAGGTCAGAATAAGTAATGTCAAGATTCAGAGTACCCATGTTGAAAATTCCCTCCAGTTTGCTGGCCTCAGCATGGGAGTAGGCTTCTAGAGAATCTAGAAAATTGTTGTCTGCTTGCAAGGTTTAAGAACTGAAAGAGTCCTTGTAGCCAAAATTATGCCCGTAGTTTCTTCTATACCTTTCTCACGAGAAAATGCACTAGCTAGCGTACATGAAGAAGGTGACAAAAGGGAATTATCTAAATATCTCTTTGCAAAACAAATTTTTTTTAAAAAACTAAACATCAGCTGACTGGGAGAGTTGACATACATCTTGACTTTAAGGATAAGTAACCCCTCTAATTAATTACTTTATACCCAATACTTCCATACTCACCCTGTCCTCAAATGAGTATTCTTCCAACTCTTTACTAAGTTAAAATTCAAAACTTTGACCAATTTCACTAAAAAAACGTAGCAACATGTATGACATTAAATCGGTATAATATGAAAGAACGTCGTTGTACACACGAAGTTTCATGCATGACGCTGCCGCAAAACCATAGACGCAACCGCTCACGTAGTCCGGCAACGTCCGATTCCGCGTTGTACGTGCTGTACATGAAGCAGGTTCTAATATGAAACTACATTCAGTGCTAAGTTGGTGCCATAAATGTTGTCACTTTTTTCAATAAATTGGTCAAACTTTAAATATCTGAGACAAAAAATAGAATTACATATATTTGAGAACGGATGGAGTATGCACTGAAGAAAAAAGAGGAAAAAGCGGGTCTCGTTGGAAGAGAAAATCACATTCATTAGAGGGCCGAGAGAAAATAAAGAAATACATTGATTAGTAAGAGGAATCAAAGAAAACAATAAGATAACTCCTACAATTTCTAAAAATTTAAAACGAAGAGACGCCTTATAATATAGAGTAAAATACATGAGAGGTCATGAAACTTGTCCGTATAATTCACATTCATCCTTGTACTTAAGACAGGGAAAATTACGGTCCTTGAAGACGTGCAGGTGTGTCACCGTACGATCACCGTAGAAGGTCACATACGTATTGGCTGATGTGGCAGTGTGGGGCCTGCCTAGTAGTGGAAGCGCTGTCCTGAGGAGTTGTAGTTTTTACAGAAAGGCACCTGAAGATCATCTTTTGCAAAAATGCCCTATTGCGGCCGCATTGTCGCCAGCAATCGCCCGGCGGGGGAACGCGATACGGCCCTGGCGGACCGCCGGGGAAGGGAGTGCTGTGTAGCAGGTGGATCTGGACACGGACACGGTTGCGAAGGTTTGCGCGAAGACGCTAGAGCTGGGCGTGGTCGAGATTCGCCGGAATCATCGACGAAAGGCAGCGCGCTGCTCGGTCTCGTCAATTCGCCAGCCCAAATTCTACTGCTCCCAGCCTCGCGTACTCTCGCCTGCAAGCCATCCTCAAGCAGCGCAAGGAACAGACCGGCGCTCCTCCGTGATGTACTCGCGTAGCCGTGCATGTCAGCGGCCGGCCTGCTCCTCGGCAGACTCCCCTGTTCCACATGCAGCTCGCTCCGCAACGCCGCAGACTAGTCTCGCGAGAAGCCATATAGAAAAAAAAAAAATTTATTGAAGACCAAATCAAGGAAATCGATTTGTACTACTGCACGTTCCTGCTCAATCATACATTCATTGACTCATACATCCATTCGAATCAAACGCAGTGGCCCGTCCATCGCACGGACTGATCCTCACGGTGGCGGCGACCTTAACTTAAACATGCAGTGGCCTCTCCATCGGAACTAAACAGAACCACGCAGAGGCAAGGTTGCGATGCAGTGAGACACAATCTCTGAGATCCGCCTCCACAAGCGCTAGGTACCACCGCGACCTCCTCTCCATGGCCTGCATCCCTCTCCGCTCGCTCCTGGCGGTTGTGAGGAAGAGAAACAACAGAGCCGGAGCCCGGAGGCGGCGTTCAGCGAGAAGCTTCGGTACAAGGCGGCGGTAGGCGGGGAACTCAGGCGGAACGGCACGGCCATCGTGGAGGCGGCGGCCCATGCCTTCTGATGCGGCGGGAGGCCACCATCACCACTCACCAGCTAGTCTCCGGCAATCGTTGGTATTTGCGCTTTTGTGAAACCACCCTCTTATTTGTGGTCATCGTTTAGACTATCACTTTGACTAGTCAAAATTCTGCCATGTCAGCCGATACGAACGTGGACCGTCTTGACACACCTGCGCGTGTTCAAGGACCGTAATTTGCACTTTTCTTGGATGAATGTGCATTATACGGACAAGTTTCATGATCTTTCATGTATTTTACTCTATAATATATGACGGAGAAAGTTGCTCAGCAAAGGTATATATTCGGTCCACCGGAAGCGCGATGCGCGATCTTCTTCCAGTCGTTAGTCCACCCTTTGGATTGGACTTATCTATGCTAGCTTAAACTAGTCCACTTGTTTGCAGCCCAGCCTCTGATTGGTGGTAGGAAAGTGCACAATTATGATGTATCGACGGACCCGTTCAACCGTGATTTGCTGGGTCAAACAGTCAACCACCATTGATTCTGTATACAGATAAAGAATCTGATTAATTTAACCAGGACAGAAGGGATCAAGGGATAGAAAATGACATGAAACCCGAAAAGTCATTTTGGCTTCCCAGCACCCGTGCTCTTGACATATTAGAAAACTCAAAATTATATTTACTGGTTTTAAAAATTATCAAACAAAATTTTAAAAGTAGCAGATGATATATTTCACTAACGTGCAAAATCTTAAATTTGAATGTTTTGTATTCTGAGCTACACAAAAATGATAAAATCTACCTTTTTATAGATATTTGAAACCACCATGCTCGGATTTATACTTTTGTCCTTTATCATTTTTGTGTAGCCAAAACTACATATTTTTTAATAAAAATTTGCTCATTTGTGAGATACATTATTATTTTTTAATTTGTTTGAAACTAAAAAATATTATTTATTTATTTATATATCAAAAGTAAATTACGGGCTCACCAGAAATTAGAGAAATCGCTATAAAATCTCACAAAAATGAGAAACATCTAGCCATTTATTTTATACAGTAAAAATCCATAGCCATTAGATTTTTAATATAAGAATTGGGCATTAAAGTAAAATAAATTTACCCACCAATGCCATTACGTATAAAATTCCATGGAAAAAATAGCACGCTATTTCGGTGCTAATAGCATGCTATAGCGTTTCTAGACAGGCCACACTACATCATTCCGGCGCTATAGCATGCTATACCGCGCTATTACCGCGCTATAGCACGCTAATAGCGTATTTTTCGGGCAACACTATTTTGTTATAGCGCGCTATTTTTTTTCCTTGTAAAGTTTTAAACCCTAAAGTAACATGCGTACGCTGGACTTCCATTGATTTTGCATCTAGACTTCCGATCATGGTTGGATCTCATATTTCCGTCAGTTCGTGTCCATCTCTATGCCGTCCTCCTTGGAGTGCCGGCACTCTCGCGAGTTGGGCATCGCGTGGGATTTCCCCTCAAGCTCCATTCGTTGGGTGCGACGCTGCCAGTTTCCTATAGAGAGGGATGCAACTCACAATGTATTGATTGGGTGCATATGACGTTACATATATATGCCACGCCCTCGACTATACAAGAAAGAAGGCGGGCCCAACATAAATACAGAAGATATGTATCGCTACACATAATTACACAAGATATGTATCTCAACACCCCCGTAGTCGAAGCGTCACCAGAGCTGACGCAAAGACTGGACCGAAACTCCTCAAAAGATGTCGTAGGAAGTCCCTTGGTCGTAATGTCCGCAAACTGCTGAGAGGTAGGCACATGGAGCACACGGATATGGCCTAGAGCCACCTGTTCGTGAACAAAGTGGATGTCCAGCTCGATGTGCTTGATGCGGCGGTGATGAACGGGGTTGGCGGAGAGGTAGACAGCGGAAACGTTGTCGCAGTAGACCACGGTGGCCTTGTCGATAGGACACGAGAGCTCTCCGAGAAGCTGCCATAGCCAGGAGACTTCGGCGACCGCGTTAGCCACAACTCGGTACTCTGCCTCTGCACTAGAGCGAGAAACCGTGGGCTGTCGCTTGGATGACCAAGATATGAGGGACGAGCCAAGGTAGACGCAGTAGCCAGACGTGGATCGCCGTGTGTCGGGGCACCCGGCCCAATCAGCGTCCGAATAGGCGACGATGTCCACGGCGGTGGAGGCGTGTAAAGAGAGCCCGAGTGTAATGTCCCAGGTTTAGAGACGATCGAGGGGTAGATTTTAGAAAGGGATGTGCATTGCATTGTAATTTACGGGGAAATTTCGCGCTTTTAAAACAAAACTGCATCGAAGGGGGACAGGTTTCTCTCTCGACACCTTACAGGGTTAGGGTTTCGAGAGTGCGATGAACTTGTTCCTACTTATCTAAATTAGGGTTTTGAGAAGAGAGAAGTGATATTGCATTGAAATCTTAAGTTGCATGATTGAATTCTAAATTAAGTTGTATGATTGAATTCAAACCAAATTTGAATTTGAATTTCAAATTCAAACATCAAATGAATATTCCATAATTCAAACTTTAGCTAATTCAAGAGATAATTAAAAGGAATCAAGAATATAACTAATACAACAATTATATAAAGCTCATTAAGGAAAATGGGAGCTTTATTGATAATCACACATAATACATTGTCAATTACAATATCCAGAATCGAATTATGATATATTACAACACATTACATGAATTGAATAAAAGGAAAAAGAAATAGGAAAATTACAAGTCAATAAAATGTCCTAAACTACATTGTTGATCATCATGTAATTCTTGCTCAAGAAGATCTTGATCTTCATCTTGATCAGCACATTGTCCCTGCACACACACACAAAGACCAAACAAGGATTAAGCCAAGTGGCAAAGCCACTTGGCAGGTTAGCAAGAAAAGTGAAAATGAGAAGATAATATCAAGTCTGCCGAGCTGATCCACTCTCACAGCCAAGTGCAAAGCATCAGCAGACACACACACACAGCCTGCTCACATGGCTGTGTGCATGCAGCACACACACACAATGAGTCATCAAGGTATGATGTGGTGCTGTCGACCAGGGAAGCAATGGTTGGCCATATATAAGCTTTTCACAGCCAAAACCCTAGACATTTGCTTCATCCATCGACAGGCATCAGAGTAAGTAACTAGTTAGCAAGAACAGCAAACCAAGAACACAAGAACAGGAAGAACAGCTTCACTGTTCAACCTGCTCAATAATACCACAGAATCAAATCAAGCACCACCAGCTTGCAAGGAGGAGCAGGGCAAGCTTCACACATCATCCAGAAGCAAACCCTCTACACCAACACATTTCTAGGAGCTGGAGTGAGGTATACACAGATGATCATGGGCAAGCAATAGTTTTTCTCATAAATAAGCATAAGCATCAATCACAGAAGAAATGAAGGGTAGAAATCTTGTTTGTATCATCATTTGGCTACTAAGCCATTTGGTGCAAGCAAATTAGAGAACAGAAAGAGGGATAATTACCAAGGGAACATTGGCATGTCAACAAGATGACATACCAGAGAAATCCAACCTGGATTAATCCCTAACTAGCCATTCTAAATCATCTAGCACCTAAAGCCTAGCAAGCCATCAGACAGATAGACAGTTATGTCTATTCTTGTTATCAACAGCAAAGGAAACTGGAAAAACCACAAGGATTATTCCAGTGAGATATTTCCCAAATCACAGCAAGCCAACACAGGTGGGAGCCACCCTAACAGCAAGGATTTACTGTCAGGGCTACCTCAACCACTTCACAAAATCCCACAGATAAGCCATGCACAATTATCATTACCCAGATGGGTTCAAAAGGGAGCTAGGGTACCCAACTGATGTTGGCATCCCTCTAGCTCTACTAAATCAACTAATATGATCATCACTGCAAGGCAGTTCACATCATTTATCTATTTAGCCAAGCAAGGAATTACAGATAAATGAAACAGACAAGTAACCAAGCACTAACATCCTGCCAGTGAACCAATGGCTCACTGCAAGCATCAGATGATGCTTCAGCAAGCAGTAACCCTCACTAGCACAAGTGCATGTGTCACACAGACACCAGGATGAGCACCAGATAGGCAAGCAATGAGTAAACCTGAAAGCCACAAGCAAGTGGTGATCAATTGATCACCAGAGCTTGCTAGAGCCTACCAAAGCATGCTAGAATCAATTATTAGCATCACCCAGTACTTGTATGAGTTAACAACCACAGTTAAGCAAGAGTTGCTTCACAAATAATCAATTAATAACCTTATGATAGTATCCAGAAGCACATCAAAGGTTTGATGAACCACTGGATCATGATAAACAAGTAAAGCTGATGCGGCCTAAGGCCACGTGGGTTGCCCGATCTCACGAATTGACCGAGGGAAAGGCGGGGGAGAGGAAGAACACGAAGAACACGGCGATGAACACGATGAACACACGCAAACACACACCAACCCGATACAATTCGGTTTACTCCCGATAGCCCGAACCACTATCCCGATAGAATCTCTCAAGGGAGAGACACGCGGTAGAATCCCCGAGAGGAAGATCGGTATACGATCGGTGGAATCACACGAGTGAGAGACCGGTGGTAGAATCACAAGTGTGAGAGACTAATCATATAAGGAGTGCCTTGATACAATAGATATGATAATCTAAGGAGGGGGTTTCCCTAATCCCAAAGGGATGGTGGAGGCATGAGCCAAATTCTAGTTCATCTACTCTAACCTAATGAAGGGGGAGGTGGGAGCCTATATATAGGGAGCCACTAAGGAGGGGTAGTTTAGGGAAACAAAGGGGTACATATAGCTCAGATTTAGGCAGGGGTCTTCTCTCCTAGGCAACCTCCGACGCTCTTCTTCCTTCTTATCTTCCATGCCTCCGTGACCTCGGCCTTGAGTGTGGTTCTTGACGTTGAAGCACATGATGAAGCGAAGACCGTAGGTCGGGCTACATCATCTCCCCCCACTTGAAAAAGAGTCGACCTCGACGATGAGTCTTCGTGAATGTGTAGAGGAGGTAGATGACACCAACGCTTGAATGTTCCTTCACTTGTCGAGAGCCCTATCAATAGCACAAGAAAAGCGAAGGAGCAATCAAAGCATAGCCAAAGTTCATTGGATTTAGCAAGAGAGCGCAAGTAGAAGGAGGTCACCTTTGCAAGATGTCGGTGTGCTCTCATTGAGAGATCTTGTGTAGTCGAAGTGTGCGAGCGAAACCATTCATTGGAGCTCACTTGTATCATGCTCTCAAGAGCTCTTTTTGTCAACTCGTGTTCAATCGAGGTTGACATTGGAGTTTGGGTACCTACACACATGTTAGACAACAAGAACAACGTGTGTGCATGGTATATGAACACACCATCCATCATGATGCGCCATTTGTTTTGCACATCACCATTAGCGGTAAGCAAGATATTATAGTACACATGATGAATATGCGGGGAAAACCTAGGAACATGCGCAACTTGGATATGTGCAAAGTCTCCAAAAGGTGAGAGAGCTATGGGGGCAATCTCATTCACAAGCATATTAACATCATTGCAAACCAAGCATTGGAAAGAGAAAGTATTCAACATTTTGGTTGCACTAATGGGAGAATATTGCAAGCATGTAGCACAAAACATTTTCAAAATTTGATCATTGTTGTCGACAAACCTAGGGAAAGAGCAATTGTTCGGCAAGGTTGTCACAACACAAGCATCATTATCAACATTGCAAGCAATACATGGGAAAGAGAAATTGTTCGACATATTGCAAGCAATAGGATAGAAATCGAAACACTCATAGCATGGCATGGTCAAAGTGTCACAAGCAACTACTTCCACATGATCAACAATGGTGGTATCACAAGTATCACAAGGGAAAGTGAAAGAAGCATATGACATAGCAATAGGATCATCCAACTCATGCATGCACTCACAAATCATCATGTCCACTAGTGGGATCATGGCATCATCAACACCCATATAGGTACCTTGGTAGTCCCGCTCATATGAGGTAGGTGTTGTGGAAGAGGTAGGCTCGATGTGGCCTCCATGTTCATCTTCAATCAAGCATGGTGTGATATCATCATCTTCATGCACCATGTACATCTTCTCCATGATCGGCGTCTCGTCATCCATGGAACCTAATGAGACACGAGAGAACACACTAGAGGTAGAGGGTAAGTTGTTAGAATTCGAAATGGCCTCACAAGACCTATCAGCTACCACTCTCATCTCACACGGTGTATCACTCATGCTCTCGAAGTGGAGGCACTCATCAAGCTCACATATAGTGGAGTCACTCATCTCACATATAGTGGAGTCGCTCATCTCACATATAGTGGAGTCGTCGATGTCCGAGCAACCTAGCAAAGAGGAAGACAACACAAGAGGAGTAGAGGTTAAGTTGTTAGAAAGCGAAACATCCTCACTCGACTCATGGTGTGTATCTCTCTTGCTCTCACGGTGTTTGAAGTATGCGTTGCACTCGGCTTTATCTTTGGATGTCATTTGGGCTTCTCGAGCATCTAGCTCGGCGAAGTATGCTCTCAACTCGGCTTGCTCTTGTGGGGTCATCATGTATATCTCACTAGGATAGGTGTATATGTATGGTGGAAGGAAAACTACACAAGTATCCCACCTTTCAAGAAAGTATCGGAAAAATGGTTCAAGTGAAGAGCAAAGCCAAAATGTATCGGGGTTACTCACACACACACTCAAAGCACACACAAAAGGCTAAGAACTCTATATGTGGTGGGTAAGGGTGGATAGCAAACGAAAAAGATCAACGGAAAAGTCTATTGTCAAATGTGGGTAAGATCCAAAGTCAAATGTCAAAAGTGGTGATCTATGTCAAGGAAACACGGAAACACACACAAGAAGAACAATGGGGTTAGCGTGACCAAGGAAGTGAGCAAGTGACAAAGATGGTCCTAACGAAGACTATATGCTCGATGTCACGCCAAGACAAGAGAGACCGTAGCTTGGTTGCACAAGAAAGAAGCAACAAGATTTGCACAAATGCCACTCTTCTCTTTTCTCTCTTAGTGCTCACACACTTTGCACTCCTTTGTATCGGTGGACACACACTCTTTTTCTATTCCTTTTTCTTTTTCTCTTTTTTTTCACTTTTTTTTCTATGCTTAGAAGCTTTTTTTTTCTCTATGTATATGTATATCACTTTTCTTCTTTTGTGTATCTTTCACACCGAGCTTGCTTCGGAGCTTCGCTCAACACAACGCGCACACACAAACCCTCTCACGGTCGTGACACTTGTGCAATACTTCGCAACGCTCGGAAAGCCACTCTCAATGGGATAGGTACGCAAAGAAAGAAATGGGCTACAAGGGGTGAGGGGGCAAGTTATACCTATTGACGTTAGGCGGTGTCAAGCACACGAACTTGCGATGGCGAAGTGGTGGTGTCGATGACGATGTCGAAGTTGCGCCGGAATCCGGGGTGCCAACGGTGTCGTCGCGGTGTTGATGTAGGCGCGGAAGCAAAAATAGACAACCGATGCACTCCAAAACGGAAACCGAGCAAATTAAGTCAATGCCCAAAAAGTTGGGTCAAAACGAGCGGTCAAAAAATATGTTCCAAAAATCGTCAAAAATTAGGGATGGGCTATGTGGAGTATTTGGGGGATGCTGTTAAAATTTGGAGTCAAACGGGCGCCGAAAAGTTGTTAAAATTTGGGGCAAAAAGCGGAGTCAAAACTGAATAAAACTGGTCAGAGGCCGGTTCAACCGGGTCTGGGGCCGGCCCATCCGGTTTGAACCGGATCAACCGGGTCTGGGGCCGGCCCATCCGGTTTGAACCGGATTCTGGACCGAATGCTGACCGGGTGAGCCCCTGGACTGCGCCCCGGATGGCACCGGTCTGTGATCCGGTTTCAACCGGGTGCGCCGGCGTGCCGTCCGGTTTGAGGCCGGTCTGAGGAATTTTGCTGTTGGTTGAGGGCGATAGAAGCTGAGCAGCGCGATTGGCGCGGACGAGGAGCAAGGCTGGATGGCGCGTGCTGCAATGGAATTTCTTGGGCGCGGAAGGAAATGGACCGGGGCTTGCGCGGGGCAAGTGCCAGGCGGTGGTGGTGATGTGCTGCGGGGGCTGTTGCGCGTCGAGCGGGAGCAGGGCAAAACCAGAGGCGGGGCGAGCGAGTTGGGGCAGGGGCGCACGCGGAGAAGTGGGCGAGCGGGCAAGGAGGCACGGTCGAGCGATGGCCTGGCGGCGCGCGCGGCCTGGTGAGGGGCCTGGTGCGGACCGGAGCGGGCGGCTCGGGCACAGGTGAGCGGCCAGGCGGCGCGTGGTGGCGGCAGGTCGGCGGCTGCAGTGAAGCGCGGGAGGGAGCAGCGGATGGAGCCAGATGCCAAAGCGGGCGGCGGCTCGGTTGCGTGCGTGCGCGCCTGCGCGTGGTGGTGGCCTGGCCGGTGGAGCGGGCCGGGCGTTGACCAAAACGGCCAGGAGAGAGCTGTTCGTGGAGGACGATGAACACCAGCGGAAAAGCGACTACAAATTCTCAGATTTCTCGAGTTATAGGACGAATTGGAGCACGAAAATTGGGGAAGTTGTAGATCAACACTAGAGACACCAGATTCGTGGATCAAAACCACAAAAAACGCAACAAATTCGGAGATCAATTTTCGAGCTATTTTTTGGGGCAAAATTTTTTGGGAAATTTTTGGGCGAAATTGATGAAATTGGAGGGTCAAATTCGTGGCAACCTTTGCTCTGATACCATATGATGCGGCCTAAGGCCACGTGGGTTGCCCGATCTCACGAATTGACCGAGGGAAAGGCGGGGGAGAGGAAGAACACGAAGAACACGGCGATGAACACGATGAATACACGCAAACACACACCAACCCGATACAATTCGGTTTACTCCCGATAGCCCGAACCACTATCCCGATAGAATCTCTCAAGGGAGAGACACGCGGTAGAATCCCCGAGAGGAAGATCGGTATACGATCGGTGGAATCACACGAGTGAGAGACCGGTGGTAGAATCACACGTGTGAGAGACTAATCATATAAGGAGTGCCTTGATACAATAGATATGATAATCTAAGGAGGGGGTTTCCCTAATCCCAAAGGGATGGTGGAGGCATGAGCCAAATTCTAGTTCATCTACTCTAACCTAATGAAGGGGGAGGTGGGAGCCTATATATAGGGAGCCACTAAGGAGGGGTAGTTTAGGGAAACAAAGGGGTACATATAGCTCAGATTTAGGCAGGGGTCTTCTCTCCTAGGCAACCTCCGACGCTCTTCTTCCTTCTTATCTTCCATGCCTCCGTGACCTCGGCCTTGAGTGTGGTTCTTGACGTTGAAGCACATGATGAAGCGAAGACCGTAGGTCGGGCTACATCAAAAGCACTTAGCACTTATCACTGAATCATATTGATAAGCCAACAGCAATGCTCAGATGAGCATGCTAATGAATTTGAGCACAAGAAATAGTACATCAGAGCACTGGCACTTGCAAATTGCAAGGAATACACATAGTAGTCAAGCCAGTGCAGCCTAATTGAATACACTTGAGTGTCTAGCAAGAATAGTAACTAGAACAGAGGCACAGGGAAGGATTCAAGCAAGAAATGCAAGATTAAACAAGCACATGGTTCAGGAACATTGCACAGAAACGTCACAACCAAGATAGCAGGAATTAAGCATAGCCATTAGGCAGAATAGGGCAGCACAGTAGCTAGGATTCATGGCAGTAGCACAAGCAAAGACAAAGAAGAAAGACAACAAGAAAGCAAAGAAGACAAAGAAATAAGCACGGCCAAGACTTATTTAGGACCAGCAGGCCAGTGGCCAAGCTAGACGAAGAAGAGGAGGAGGAGAAGAAGTATAAAGGGTAGGAGAAGTACATACCAGGGAGGAGATGGCCGACACGGTCATGGCGGCCATGGCGGCGCACGCCGGAGCACGGCGGCACCAGGCCTGGCCAAGCCAAGCCCTGGCAACCACCACAGCACCCCAGCGCTGCACCATGCGCAGGGGAAGCGCCTGGAAGAAGGGCCACGGCCTCTCCAACGCACGGCGGCGGCGGATGCCGAAGGCCTGGCGCACTGGAGGATCGATGGCGAACGAACAGCGACGCCAGCGTCAGATCGACGCGGACCATCAGGTTCGCCGTCGAGAGGCGGTCCAGATCCGCATCATCTCGTCGCCGGCGACGGCCTGAGGCGGCGGAGATAAAGCGGCGACGGCGGAGGCGATTTTTGTCGCGGGAGCCCGAAGAGGATTAGGGTTAGAGAGTGAGGGGGGAAGACGACGCGGCTGGGTCGGTTGGACCGAGCCCACTGGGCTGGTCCAACCTAACCAGCTCGGCCGCCTGACAGGTGGGCCCGAGGGGTATTTTGGACATTTCCAAAATACCCATTTAAGTGAGTATTTCTAATAATTGTATAAAATTGAATATAGCTCTAAAAAAATAATTAAAAATATGAAAAATGCTCAGCATAAAATTCTCTATCAGAATAAAATATCAAATGGAATTTTTGAAGACAACTAAGAATAAGTCCTAATTTGATGATTATAATAATCATTTAAATCACACCTTATATTTTCAATAATGAGAATAAGTCCATAAATTCTTTTGGACTTGAAAAACACCTTGACAACATTTAAATGTTGTATTTTACCCTAAAACTGAGTACTCCTAAATTGTTCTTAGTAATTACCTCTCACATAAAATGATAAGACATCGGAAAGGGGGGAACAAACCCTAAAAATGGAAAGCATGCATAATTGCTTCTTTAACCATTGCCCTTATCGGACAATGATGCTATTTTTCAGAAACAGAGGACAAGGGTCAGTCCACACCATCCAACCGCAAAACTTTGCAGTGTTCAGGCAAGTTCATCACTTGCTCATGTCATTTGAGTATTTCTATCAAATTACTTGCAAAGTACTATGGTTATCACTATTGCATAAAAACCAAAATCACTATTTTCATAACTATGAATATGACTATGTGGTGGGCAATGGAACCATGGATTGTGTTGATATGGTGGAGGTTCCATTGCAAGGGTTTATATCCATCTAGGATTAAACAACAAATGTCGTCAGTGATTCTTGTGCCGTAATACCCGTGTTAACCATAAGATCCGGAGTGGGACGGAGTAGTCAAAAGTGTTTCCACCTCTCGTTCATCAACGGATGCGCTTTACCGTAGACACTTGTATCTGTCGGGGGCGAGCGGTAGGCTGGGGAAGCCTTAAGTCCCCACGGCATTGTCCGTAGACACTTGTCGCCCGAAGAACAAGCGGTAGGCTGGGGAAGCCTTAAGTCCCCACGGTATTGCGGTCTATGATGGGTTGCAGCTACCGGCGTAGGAGTGTATGGTAGAGCCCAGCATTGTTGTCGTGGTCGGGGTCCACCCTGAAATCTACGGGAATAATGGGACCGGCGTGAACCCAGGGTCGGGGCATGCAACAAAGGGTGGGTGTTCGAGGTAGCGGAGGAACATGATTGGCTAGACCTTATACCGGGCCTCACACCATAGGAAGTGTGGACGGGAAAGCTGCCCGGTTGGCACCAAGGTTAAGATCTCTTATGGGTAAAGCAACACACCTCTGCATAGTGTAAAGAACTGTGACCTGTCACTCCCTGTTCCGGGATATGGAACTGCGAACGCGGCCGGAAAGGAGCTCCATGAAGTTCTAGTAAACCGGTGAAGGCTGACGGACATAGCTCTTTAAAATAAAAGCAACCTCTTGAAGAAATGTTTATCAAAACCTGCATTGGTATTAGACTTTCTGGTCTAATATCGTAGCTAGTGCATTAAACACCTCTTATCTATAATGAACTTGTTGAGTACGCTCGTACTCATCCCACTCTTAAATCCCTTGCTTAGATTGTCTGAATCGTCTGGAGGAGGACTACAACAACCCTGAAGGAGCCGAGATCATCGGCTATGAAGAACCAGACCTCTCTGGAGGTATTGAAGGCGTAGACTACCTCATAGCCTAAAAGCATCAAGTAGTAGTAGTAGCTGAGCAGCCCGAACTCTTAATACTAAGCTGCTCGAGAGAATAAATGTACAACTTAATGAGACATCTATATTGTAAGCTAAGTTGGGTTCACCTCGAACCCAGGAGTATTCCTCTTAGGACCCAAGAGGAGCTCTGAGACGATATGTGTATGATGTTTGTAATATTAAATGAATGAGTTATGGACCTGCTATGTTCTGTTGTACTACTCTGAGGGATGTAATATTTGCGGAATGGTACTTCGTGAATATTATATCAACGACTGGCATACTACAACATGCAGTGGTATGCAGGGTCACCACAGTAGGTATCAGAGCAAAAGCTTTGACCTTAGGTTGGAACCTAGTAAATGGGACCGAACGTTAGGAGTCAAATAGGACTAGTAAAGAATTCTCTAAAAATATGGTGAATATTCAATTGAGAATACATCAATCAAATCTTTTAGTGCGATAATTCTTTATTATCTCTATTATGATGCATTATTACTAATCTTATATTCTTTCTATTTCTACAGCCAACAATGGCAAGTTCACATCCGGGACGAAATGTGAAAGTGATGGATTCCACACTAAGTGAATATGAAGGAGGACTCGCAGATATTCTACGTGCCATGTTACTTAAATTTGGGTGTGATCCCCAGATTCAAGTAAAGAAATACATGTACTACGATGGTACTGTATTGGCCAAGTGTAGGGTAGGGCTGCGACTTCCCGAATCTTTGGGAATGAGCGTAGTAATGCCAGCAGGTGAAGCCAGAACTATTAACACAGCCTACCATATAGTCGTTATGAGAGCCATCACCGATATTCGGGAGCATAAGACGAAAGAGCTTATGGGTTCCGAATTCACCCACATACCTCATATGGAGGAGGAAGAGGATCCCATGCTCAACCACTTCAAATATGCAAAACGCAAACCCGTAGAAGCTGCAAAATACATGGATAATAGCCGCAACTTAATATCATTGCTCTTTCAGTTGAACCATCATTTGACGGGAGCAATTGATACGATGTTAGAGGAGTTTACTGAACCCAAGGAGGAGACTAGGGGAAAAGAACCTATGGAGAATGTGGTGCACACTCCAGTTTACTCAGCTGGTGACTACATTAGTATTGACCACCCTGATCGAGAAACTACACCTGTTACACCTGGGAACTATTTTAATAGTTCCTATAGAGGTTATGAGGGTGGAGAGGAATCCGGAAACAATCAGCGTTCCGAGACTCCTATAGAAAACTCCACGGGTTGGCGTTGGGGATCTGATACTGGAACCCATAGTACTTCAGTGTATTATGACGGAGAGATGAATGAGGACGCCACGACCCAGAACCAGAGTTATCCAGGCAATGGGGGAGTTGATGGAGAGTATCCGATACAGGTTGAGTCGGATACAAATGTTGGAAAAACCTATGGTGGAGCTACAGGGGAGTACACCCGATGGGTGGACTATGATGCACTGAATGACCAGTTTGTGAACACTGATTTCTCCCTAGGATCATCATCTGATTCCGACTACCAGCCGACGGGGAGACCTTATGTTCCAGGTTTTGTCAGGAGGACGACACGTTCGACCGGATGGAAGCCTGGGATGTATCGGGAGTGAAGATCGACTAGAGTCCACCAAGGAAGGCGGGACTACAATACACAAGTACCACGTGTATTGTAGTGTGTAATATTTGTAGAAAATTGTACATATACTTTAATAAGTGAGTTTGCATACTCACATCAACTTGAGTATTGTAATAAGACCACTTAAGTATGTATATACATGGTATATGTTTTGTATGATTTGGATTTGCTTCTTGATTTCCATTGCGTGACTAGTTCTGTGCACAAAGTTGAGCTCAGAAAACTTGCGCATGGAGTAATTATGAGTATCATCTTGTGTTGCAGAACTAGGGGGTTATGTCGGGAGCGGTAGGAGAGGAGACGGAAGCGCAGCGCATGGAGCGCGAGGCAAAACAGAAGGAAGAGGCTGATGAAGCAGCCAGGAATCAGTTTCCACCACCACCACCACCCATGACGCAGCAGAATTTCATTCAGTACATGCAGATGGTGGAAGAGAGACAACGTGTAACGTTGGAGCAGTAGAATAAATTCTTCCAGGAGCTGCTGCAACAGAACCGGGTAGAGAGACCCGAGAATCAGGGAGTCACCTTAGCAGACTTCCAGAACACCAAGCCTATATCTTTCGCATACGCGCCCGAACCAATGGACGCGGAAGATTGGCTTATGGACACTGAGCGAAAGCTCAATACTGTTGGTTGCAACGACCAGGAGAAGGTTCGTTATGCTACACACCTGTTGTGTGGATCTGCCGCATCATGGTGGGACAACATCGTAGCCGTTTATCCGGCTGGAAAAGTATTTACCTGGGAGGAGTTCGCGATGAAGTTCAGGGAATCCAATGTCCCTGAAAGTATTGTGGAACTGAAGCGTCGAGAATTTGAAAGTCTCGAGCAGAAGGACAAGGCCATCCTGACTTATGTCAGGGAATTCTCAAAACTGTCCCGGTACGCTGTTGAAGAAGTCAACACTGAGGACAAAAAGAAGAAGAGGTTCTTGAGGGGGTTAATCCCCCAGTTCAAGGTACAGCTCCGAATGATGAGAGCGACGGAATTCCAAGAGTTGGTGGATGCCGCCATCACTCTGGAAGATGATTTCAAGCAGCTGCAGGAGGAAAAGAGGAAAAAGGCCAAGTTTGAGCCTAAGAGGTTTTCCAGTAACAAGCCCAACACCAGCTTGAGTTTCAAGCCAAGGTACAACAACAACAACAACAACAACAACAACAACAACAACAGCAACTACTATAATAGCAGGAGGAACCAAGCGTTTCAGACTGCTAATCCAATGGTTTGCCGAAGCTGTGGACTTCCAGGGCATTTTGCCAAGGATTGCAAGAAGCCAAGGATAATATGCTTTGGTTGTCGCCAGGAGGGGCATATGCTGAAGGACTGCCCCAAAAGAAATACTGGAGGAGGTCAGTCAGGAGGAGGAGGAAGCCGAGGAGGGAACTGGAAGAATAAGAAACCTTTCGGCAAGTTGAACTGCACCAGCCTGGAGGAGGTGGTCAACTCCGATCAGGCGGTGATAGGTACGCTCCAGATACTCACTCATCCTGGCAAAGTACTTTTTGATACCGGTGCAACTACATCATTCATTTCTCAGCAATTCATCGTCAAACATGGGATTAGTTGCACTAAGTTAGATACACCCATAACTATACTTTCCGCGGGGGGAACGATAGTAGTAACTCATACCAAACAAAAAAAAGTCATCATGATCAATAAGTGCGCATTTGACGCAGACCTGTTCATTTTACCGATGAAGGACATTGATGTCATTCTTGGTATGAACTGGTTAGAAGCTAACGGAGCATTGATCGACTGTGTGAACAAGACTGTATCTTTGAAAAGCCCCAATGGAAGTAGAATGATCTACCAAGGCGACAAACATACACAGATAGAAGTCGAGCTACAGCTGAACAGCATGAAGGAGGTGAAGTTAGAGGATATACCTGTAGTGAATGAATTCCAGGATGTGTTTCCTAAGGAATTACCTGGAATGCCACCAGATAGGGAGATAGAATTCACTATCGACCTAATTCCAGGAACAGCTCCGATTGCTAAAGCACCATATAAGATGGGGCCTAAGGAGTTGAAAGAACTTAAGGAGCAATTGGATGACTTGGAACAGAAAGGATTTATACAAGAAAGTGTTTCACCATGGGGATCACCTGTGATCTTCGTGGATAAAAGAGATGGAGGAAGAAGGATGTGCGGAGACTACATGAATTTGAACAACGTTACAATCAAGAACAAGTATCCACTTCCAAGAATACAAGATCTATTCGATCAAGTTAGAGGCGCGGGAGTCTTTTCCAAAATTGATCTAAGATCCGGTTATCATCAGATAAAGATCAAGAAGGAAGACATTCCGAAAACTGCCTTTGTCTCAAGGTATGGACATCATGAATACCTTGTAGTGCCTTTTGGATTAACCAATGCCCCAGCAATTTTCATGAATCTCATGAATAAGATTTTCATGCCCTATCTAGACAAGTTTGTCATCGTATTCATTGATGATATCTTGATCTATTCCAAAGACAAAGCAGAACATGCTGAACATCTGAGGTTAGTGTTGCAAACACTAAGAGAACATCAACTCTATGCCAAATTTAGCAAGTGTGAATTTTGGCTAGATCAAGTGGAATTTCTTGGTCATGTCATTAGCAAAGATGGAATAGCTGTTAAGCCGAGCAAGGTAGCAGCAGTTCTAGAATGGGAAGCACCCAAGACTGTCAAGGAAATCCGAGGATTCCTAGGAATGGCAGGATACTATCGGAGATTCATTGAAGGATTCTCCAAGATAGCAGGACCAATGACAAAGCTGTTAAGAAAGAACACACCATTCGTGTGGTCGGAGGAGTGTGAGAAGAGTTTCCAAACTCTGAAGGAGAAACTCACCACGGCACCGGTGTTAGCAGTTCCTGAAGTTGGCAAGGATTACACCGTGTACTGTGACGCATCCAAGCATGGATTGGGTTGCGTACTCATGCAAGATCGTAAGGTAATATCTTATGGATCAAGGCAACTCCGACCTCATGAAGTGAACTATCCAACACATGACTTAGAATTAGCGGCAGTTGTATTTGCACTTAAAACATGGAGACATTTTCTCTATGGAGCCAAGTGTGAGCTGTATACGGATCATAAGAGTCTCAAATATTTCTTCACTCAGAAGAAACTCAACATGAGGCAGAAAAGATGGCTTGAACTGATCAAAGATTATGATTTGACCATCAATTATACTCCAGGAAAGGCCAATGTTGTAGCAGATGCCTTGAGTAGGAAGAGCACCGGAGGAGTGGAACAAGAAATATCACCATAATTGAGGAAGGAAATAAGCCAAGCCCAAATACAACTTTGGGAGAAGGAAGCTCATGAAGGACTATCGGCTTTGCAAGTAGCCGATGAGCTAAACGTTAACCTGAAGAATGAGATAATGATGGGTCAGTTGGACGATCCATTCATCGTGGAGGAGATGAGAAGGATAGAGGAAGGAAGACCATCAGAATTTCATCGAGGAGAATCAGGATCACTATGGTTTCAGAAGAGGATTTGTGTTCTGGATATTGCTGAAATT
Organism: Lolium perenne; assembly: GCF_019359855.2. Classification (NCBI taxonomy): domain Eukaryota; kingdom Viridiplantae; phylum Streptophyta; class Magnoliopsida; order Poales; family Poaceae; genus Lolium; species Lolium perenne. Next base: position 117,094,691 of record NC_067244.2, on the reverse strand, counting down.
AAAGAAGTAATACTCTGGGAAGCCCATCAAACACCATACTCCATTCATCCGGGAAGTACAAAGATGTACATGGATCTAAAGGAGCTATTCTGGTGGAACAACATGAAGAGAGAGATAGCACAATATGTGGCGGAATGCCATACCTGCCAAAGAGTGAAGGCTGAACACCAGAGTCCGGCAGGAAAGTTACAACCTTTACCCATTCCAGAATGGAAATGGGAGGAGATAGGAATGGATTTCATCACCGGACTACCCATGACCAATAAAAAGAAGGACATGATATGGGTAATCGTGGACCGGTTGACGAAAAGCGCACACTTCTTAGCGGTAAATCAGCAAGATAAAGGAGAGAAACTCATCGATCTTTACATCAAAGAGATCATGAGTAAACATGGAATGCCCAAGAAAATCGTGTCGGATCGAGGATCCGTGTTCACGTCAGCATTTTGGAAGCAATTACACGAAGCTTTAGGATCGAAGTTAGATTATAGTACCGCCTATCATCCCCAGACAGGTGGACAAACCGTGCCCTAGACTTCGGAGGATCATGGGAAGAACACTTGCCACTAGCAGAGTTTTCATATAATAATAGCTATCAAAGCAGCATCAAGATGGCACCGTTCGAAGCTCTGTATGGAAGGAAGTGTAGATCACCGATATGTTGGTATGAAGCCGGAGCAAGCAAAGAGTTCAACCCTGATTATGTCAAGGAAAAGCAACAAATAATTGACATTATCAGAGATAGGTTGAAGGTAGCCCAAAGTCGGCAAAAGAGTTACGCAGATCAGAAAAGAAGAACATGGGAGCCACAAGTTGGAGACATGGTATATCTCAAGGTGAGCCCGATGAAAGGACTGCAGAGATTTGGAGTAAAAGGAAAGTTAAGCCCTAGGTACACACACACAAAGACCAAACAAGGATTAAGCCAAGTGGCAAAGCCACTTGGCAGGTTAGCAAGAAAAGTGAAAATGAGAAGATAATATCAAGTCTGCCGAGCTGATCCACTCTCACAGCCAAGTGCAAAGCATCAGCAGACACACACACGCAGCCTGCTCACATGGCTGTGTGCATGCAACACACACACACAATGAGTCATCAAGGTATGATGTGGTGCTGTCGACCAGGGAAGCAATGGCTGGCCATATATAAGCTTTTCACAGCCAAAACCCTAGACATTTGCTTCATCCATCGACAGGCATCAGAGTAAGTAACTAGTTAGCAAGAACAGCAAACCAAGAACACAAGAACAGGAAGAACAGCTTCACTGTTCAACCTGCTCAATAATACCACAGAATCAAATCAAGCACCACCAGCTTGCAAGGAGGAGCAGGGCAAGCTTCACACATCATCCAGAAGCAAACCCTCTACACCAACACATTTCTAGGAGCTGGAGTGAGGTATACACAGATGATCATGGGCAAGCAATAGTTTTGCTCATAAATAAGCATAACCATCAATCACAGAAGAAATGAAGGGTAGAAATCTTGTTTGTATCATCATTTGGCTACTAAGCCATTTGGTGCAAGCAAATTAGAGAACAGAAAGAGGGATAATTACCAAGGGAACATTGGCATGTCAACAAGATGACATACCAGAGAAATCCAACCTGGATTAATCCCTAACTAGCCATTCTAAATCATCTAGCACCTAAAGCCTAGCAAGCCATCAGAAAGATAGACAGTTATGTCTATTCTTGTTATCAACAGCAAAGGAAACTGGAAAAACCACAAGGATTATTCCAGTGAGATATTTCCCAAATCACAGCAAGCCAACACAGGTGGGAGCCACCCTAACAGCAAGGATTTACTGTCAGGGCTACCTCAACCACTTCACAAAATCCCACAGATAAGCCATGCACAATTATCATTACCCAGATGGGTTCAAAAGGGAGCTAGGGTACCCAACTGATGTTGGCATCCCTCTAGCTCTACCAAATCAATTAATATGATCATCACTGCAAGGCAGTTCACATCATTTATCTATTTAGCCAAGCAAGGAATTACAGATAAATGAAACAGACAAGTAACCAAGCACTAACATCCTGCCAGTGAACCAATGGCTCACTGCAAGCATCAGATGATGCTTGAGCAAGCAGTAACCCTCACTAGCACAAGTGCATGTGTCACACAGACACCAGGATGAGCACCAGATAGGCAAGCAATGAGTAAACCTGAAAGCCACAAGCAAGTGGTGATCAATTGATCACCAGAGCTTGCTAGAGCCTACCAAAGCATGCTAGAATCAATTATTAGCATCACCCAGTACTTGTAGGAGTTAACAGCCACAGTTAAGCAAGAGTTGCTTCACAAATAATCAATTAATAACCTTATGATAGTATCCAGAAGCACATCAAAGGTTTGATGAACCACTGGATCATGATAAACAAGTAAAGCACTTAGCACTTATCACTGAATCATATTGATAAGCCAACAGCAATGCTCAGATGAGCATGCTAATGAATTTGAGCACAAGAAATAGTACATCAGAGCACTGGCACTTGCAAATTGCAAGGAATACACATAGTAATCAAGCCAGTGCAGCCTAATTGAATACACTTGAGTGTCTAGCAAGAATAGTAACTAGAACAGAGGCACAGGGAAGGATTCAAGCAAGAAATGCAAGATTAAACAAGCACATGGTTCAGGAACATTGCACAGAAACGTGCACAACCAAGATAGCAAGAATTAAGCATAGCCATTAGGCAGAATAGGGCAGCACAGTAGCTAGGATTCATGGCAAGAGGCACAAGCAAGACAAAGAAAGAAGACAAACAAGAAAGCAAAGAAAGACAAAGCCTAAGCACGACCAGCACCTCTACGAGGACCAGCAGGCCAGTGGCCAAGCTAGACGAAGAAGAGGAGGAGGAGAAGAAGTAGAAAGGGTAGGAGAAGTACATACCAGGGAGGAGATGGCCGACACGGTCATGGCGGCCATGGCGGCGCACGCCGGAGCACGGCGGCACCAGGCCTGGCCAAGCCAAGCCCTGGCGACCACCACAGCACCCCAGCGCTGCACCATGCGCAGGGGAAGCGCCTGGAAGAAGGGCCACGGCCTCTCCAACGCACGGCGGCGGCGGACGCCGAAGGCCTGGCGCACTGGAGGATCGATGGCGAACGAATAGCGACGCCATCGTCAGATCGACGCGGACCATCAGGTCCGCCGTCGAGAGGCGGTCCAGATCCGCATCATCTCGTCGCCGGCGACGGCCTGAGGCGGCGGAGATAAAGCGGCGACGGCGGAGGCGATTTTTGTCGCGGGAGCCCGAAGAGGATTAGGGTTAGAGAGTGAGGGAGGAAGACGACGCGACTGGGTCGGTTGGACCGAGCCCACTGGGCTGGTCCAACCTAACCAGCTCGGCCGCCTGACAGGTGGGCCCGAGGGGTATTTTGGACATTTCCAAAATACCCATTTAAGTGAGTATTTCTAATAATTGTATAAAATTGAATATAGCTCTAAAAAAATAATTAAAAATATGAAAAATGCTCAGCATAAAATTCTCTATCAGAATAAAATATCAAATGGAATTTTTGAAGACAACTAAGAATAAGTCCTAATTTGATGATTATAATAATCATTTAAATCACACCTTATATTTTCAATAATGAGAATAAGTCCATAAATTCTTTTGGACTTGAAAAACACCTTGACAACATTTAAATGTTGTATTTTACCCTAAAAATGAGTACTCCTAAATTGTTCTTAGTAATTACCTCTCACATAAAATGATAAGACATCGGAAAGGGGGGGGGAACAAACCCTAAAAATGGAAAGCATGCATAATTGCTTCTTTAACCATTGCCCTTATCGGACAATGATGCTATTTTTCAGAAACAGAGGACAAGGGTCAGTCCACACCATCCAACTGCAAAACTTTGCAGTGTTCAGGCAAGTTCATCACTTGCTCATGTCATTTGAGTATTTCTATCAAATTACTTGCAAAGTACTATGGTTATCACTATTGCATAAAAACCAAAATCATTATTTTCATAACTATGAATATGACTATGTGGTGGGCAATGGAACCATTGATTGTGTTGATATGGTGGAGGTTCCATTGCAAGGGTTTATATCCATCTAGGATTAAACAACAAATGTCGCCAGTGATTCTTGTGCCGTAATACCCGTGTTAACCATAAGATCCGGAGTGGGACGGAGTAGTCAAAAGTGTTTCCACCTCTCGTTCATCAACGGATGCGCTTTACCGTAGACACTTGTATCTGTCGGGGGCGAGCGGTAGGCTGGGGAAGCCTTAAGTCCCCACGGCATTGTCCGTAGACACTTGTCGCCCGAAGAACAAGCGGTAGGCTGGGGAAGCCTTAAGTCCCCACGGTATTGCGGTCTATGATGGGTTGCAGCTACCGGCGTAGGAGTGTATGGTAGAGCCCAGCATTGTTGTCGTGGTCGGGGTCCACCCTGAAATCTACGGGAATAATGGGACCGGCATGGACCCAGGGTCGGGGCATGCAACAAAGGGTGGGTGTTCGAGGTAGCGGAGGAACATGATTGGCTAGACCTCACACCATAGGAAGTGTGGACGGGAAAGCTGCCCGGTTGGTACCAAGGTTAAGATCTCTTATGGGTAAAGCAACACACCTCTGCAGAGTGTAAAGAACTGTGACCTGTCACTCCCTGTTCCGGGATATGGAACTGCGAACGCGGCCGGAAAGGAGCTCCATGAAGTTCTAGTAAACAGGTGAAGGCTGACGGACATAGCTCTTTAAAATAAAAGCAACCTCTTGAAGAAATGTTTATCAAAACCTGCATTGGTATTAGACTTTCTGGTCTAATATCGTAGCTAGTCCATTAAACACCTCTTATCTATAATGAACTTGTTGAGTACGCTCGTACTCATCCCACTCTTAAATCCCTTGCTTAGATTGTCTGAATCGTCTGGAGGAGGACTACAACAACCCTGAAGGAGCCGAGATCATCGGCTATGAAGAACCAGACCTCTCTGGAGGTATTGAAGGCGTAGACTACCTCATAGTCTACGGAACCGGGGAGGCTTCCGGAGGAGATCAAGCCTAAAAGCATCAAGTAGTAGTAGTAGTCGGGCAGCCCGAACTCTTAATACTAAGCTGCTCGAGAGAATAAATGTACAACTTAATGAGACATCTATATTGTAAGCTAAGTTGGGTTCGCCTCGAACCCAGGAGTATTCCTCTTAGGACCCAAGAGGAGCTCCGAGACGATATGTGTATGATGTTTGTAATATTAAATGAATGAGTTATGGACCTGCTATGTTCTGTTGTACTACTCTGAGGGATGTAATATTTGCGGAATGGTACTTCGTGAATGTTATATCAACGACTGGCATACTACAACATGCAGTGGTATGCAGGGTCACCACACCGAGGCTGAGAGTGCCACGGATATAGCGAAGGATCCGCTTGACCGCAGTCCAATGGGAGTCACGGGGAGCATGCATATGGAGGCACACCTGCTGAACAGCGTACTGCAGCTCTGGGCGCGTCAGAGTGAGGTACTGCAAGGCACCGACGATGGAGCGGTAAGACGATGCGTCCGACGCCGGTGACCCATTCATGGCAGAGAGCTTGGCCTTCGTGTCGACGGGGGTGGCCTCGGGTTTGCAGTTAAGCATACCGGCACGGTCAAGGAGATCGTGGGCGTACTTGCGCTGATGAAGGAAGAAGCCATCGGCACGGCGGACGACCTCGATGCCGAGGAAGTAGTGCAGAGGCCCCAAGTCCTTCAGGGCGAACTCAGCGCGGAGACGATCAGTGAGCTGTCGTAGAAGGTCCGTGGTGGATGCTGTGAGGATGATGTCATTGACGTAGAGTAGCAGGTACGCGGTTGTCGAGGGTACTCCTCGGCAATGCCCTCCGTTTGGGGCTTAGGGTGGATGGAATCCTGTAGGCTGACACGAGACATCGGCTATCAAACAAGCGTGGAAAGTGATTTACCTAGGTTCGGGGCCCTCGATGAGGTAAAACCCTTACGTCCTGCTTATCTGATCTTGATTATGAAAATATCGGGTTACAATTAGGTGCCAAAGGTTTCGGCTGTGATCTCTGTTAGATGTATATATCTGTATATTATAGTTTCCCCATATGTTAGGGGGCTTTCTGCATATGTGCACCTGTACATGTACTATAAATTGTGGCCTTTGGCCCCCTGGTAATACAACAAGCATATTTCCCTAACATGGTATCAGAGCAAATTTTGGTCCTATTTTTCTAGTCCGTGCGTCTTGGCTTGTTCACCCGCGCCAGCCATCTCTTCCCTGCCGCCGGCCGTCTCTTCCTCGTCGCCGGCCGTCTCTTCCTCGTCGCCGCCCGCCGCCCTACCATCTCCCGCCAGTCGCCGCCCTCTCCTCCGCCCTGCCCCGATCTGATTCCTGATACGTCTCCAACGTATCGATAATTTCTTATGTTCCATGCCACTTTATTGATGATACCTACATGTTTTATGCATACTTTATGTCATATTTATGCATTTTCCGCCACTAACCTATTAACAAGATGCCGAAGAGCCAGTTGATGTTTTCTGCTGTTTTTGGTTTCAGAAATCCTAGTAAGGAAATATTCTCGGAATTGGACGAAATCAACGCCCAGGATCTTATTTTTCCACGAAGCTTCCAGAACACCGGGAAGGAAACGAAGTGGGGCGACGAGGCGGCCAGACGCTAGGGCGGCGCGGCCCAGGCCCTGGCCGCACCGGCCTAGTGTGTGGGCCCCTCGCGTCGCCCCTAAACCTACCTCTCTGACTATAAGAAGACTTCGACGATAATAGTTCTAGTTCCGAGAGCCACGATACGGAAAACCTTCCAGAGACGCCGCCGCCGCCAATCCCATCTCGGGGGATTCAGGAGATCGCCTCCGGCACCCTGCCGGAGAGGGGAATCATCTCCCGGAGGACTCTTCACCGCCATGGTCACCTCCGGAGTGATGAGTGAGTAGTTCACCCCTGGACTATGGGTCCATAGCAGTAGCTAGATGGTCGTCTTCTCCTTATTGTGCTTCATTGTTGGATCTTGTGAGCTTCCTAACATGATCAAGATCATCTATCTGTAATGCTACATGTTGTGTTTGTTGGGATCCGATGAATAGAGAATACTATGCTATGTTGATTATCAATCTATTATCTATGTGTTGTTTATGATCTTGCATGCTCTCCATTATTAGTAGAGGCTCTGGCCAAGTTTTTGCTCTTAACTCCAAGAGGGAGTATTTATGCTCGATAGTGGGTTCATGCCTCCATTAAATGCAGGACGATGTGACGAGAAAGTTCTAAGGTTGTGGATGTGTTGTTTCCACTAGGGATAAAACATCGATGCTATGTCTAAGGATGTAGTTGTTGATTACATTACGCACCATACTTAATGCAATTGTCTGTTGTTTGCAACTTAATACTGGAAGGGGTTCGGATGATAACCTGAAGGTGGACTTTTTAGGCATAGATGCATGCTGGATAGCGGTCTATGTACTTTGTCGTAATGCCCAATTAAATCTCACTATAATCATCATATCATGTATGTGCATGGTCATGCCCTCTTTATTTGTCAATTGCCCAACTGTAATTTGTTCACCCAACATGCTTATTCTTATCGGAGAGACGCCTCTAGTGAACTGTGGACCCCGGTCCATTCTTTTAATCGAATACAATCTACTGCAATACTTGTTCTACTGTTTTCTGCAAACAATCATCATCCACACTATACATCTAATCCTTTGTTACAGCAAGCCGGTGAGATTGACAACCTCACTGTCACGTTGGGGCAAAGTAATTTGGTTGTGTTGTGCAGGTTCCACGTTGGCGCCGGAATCCCTGGTGTTGCGCCGCACTATACTTCGCCGCCATCAACCTTCAACGTGCTTCTTGACTCCTACTGGTTCGATAAACCTTGGTTTCTAACTGAGGGAAACTTACTGCTATACGCATCACACCTTCCACTTGGGGTTCCCAACGGTCGCGTGCTGTACGCGTGTCAAGCTAAATTTCTGGCGCCGTTGCCGGGGAGATTAAGACACGCTGCAAGGGGAGTCTCCACCTCCAACCTCTTTATTTTGTTTTTGTCTTGCTTTATTTTATTTAGTACTTTGTTTGCTGCACTAAATCAAAACACAAAAAAATTAGTTGCTAGTTTTACTTTACTTGCTATCTTGTTTGCTATATTAAAAACACAAAAAAAATTAGTTACTTGCATTTACTTTATCTAGTTTGCTTTATTTACTACTGCTAAAATGGGTACTCCTGAAAATACTAAGTTGTGCGACTTCACAACCACAAATAATAATGATTTCTTATGCACACCTATTGCTCCACCTGCTACTACAGCAGAATTCTTTGAAATTAAACCTGCTTTACTGAATCTTGTTATGAGAGAGCAATTTTCTGGTGTTAGTTCTGATGATGCTGCTGCCCATCTTAATAATTTTGTTGAATTATGTGAAATGCAAAAGTATAAGGATGTAGATGGTGACATTATAAAATTAAAATTGTTTCCTTTCTCATTAAGAGGAAGAGCTAAAGATTGGTTGCTATCTCTGCCTAAGAATAGTATTGATTCATGGACTAAATGCAAGGATGCTTTTATTGGTAGATATTATCCTCCTGCTAAAATTATATCTTTGAGAAGTAGCATAATGAATTTTAAACAATTGGATAATGAGCATGTTGCACAAGCTTGGGAAAGAATTAAATCTTTGGTTAAAAATTGCCCAACCCATGGACTGACTACTTGGATGATCATCCAAACCTTTTATGCTGGACTGAATTTTTCTTCGCGGAACCTATTGGATTCAGCTGCTGGAGGTACCTTTATGTCCATCACTCTAGGCGACGCAACAAAGCTTCTTGATAACATGATGATTAATTACTCTGAATGGCACACGGAAAGAGCTCCACAAGGTAAGAAGGTAAATTCTGTCGAAGAAACCTCCTCCTTGAGTGATAAGATTGATGCTATTATGTCTATGCTTGTGAATGGTAGGACTAATGTTGATCCTAATAATGTTTCGTTAGCTTCATTGGTTGCCCAAAAAGAACATGTTGATGTAAACTTCATTAAAATAGTAATTACAATAACTCTAGGCCATATCCTGCTAATGGTAACTGTTATGGTAGATATGTTTCACCTAATGAGGAAAAGATGCTAGAAATTGAAAGATCCACTAAGAGCTTTATGCAATCCCAATATGAGCAAAACAAATTGTTTACTAAAACTATGAATGAACAATCTACCTTGTTGAAAAATATAGGAAATCAACTTGAAAATCTGAATATGGAGATCTCTGGGTTGCAAACTAAACTTGCAAATGCTGAAAACCGAATCTCATACATGTCTGCGTCACAATCTTCTTTAATAAATAAAATGGCTGCTAAACCTGAGGATATTGATAATAAGATTGTTACTACAGCAAATGCCATCCAAGTTAGAATTAATGAGAATATAAGATTGATGGCCGAATTGCGTGCTAGGTGGGAAAAAGAAGAAATGCTAAAGAAGATAATATAGCTAAAGTTTGGACTATTAGCACCACTAGTAATGCTAATGCTCCACATGTTGCTGCACCTCCTACTATTAATGGTAAAATAATTGGTGTTGGCAATGTTTCCACTTCTAATGCAAAGCGTGAAAAACTGCCTGAAACTGCTAAAACTGCTGAAACTGCCTGTGATAAAACTGCTGAAATTTTTTCCAACATTGTGGACAATGATCCCATTGCTTTAGATTATAATGGTTTGGATTTTGATGATTGCCACATCTCTGAAGTTATAAAGTTCTTACAAAAACTTGCTAAGAGTCCTAATGCTAGTGCTATAAATTTGGCTTTCACAAAACATATTACAAATGCTCTCATAAAAGCTAGAGAAGAGAAATTAAATCGCGAAACTTCTATTCCTAGGAAGTTAGAGGATGGTTGGGAGCCCATCATTAAGATGAAGGTCAATGACTTTGACTGTAATGCTTTATGTGATCTTGGTGCAAGTATTTCCGTTATGCCTAGAAAAATCTATAATATGCTTGACTTGCCACCATTGAAAAATTGTTATTTGGATGTTAATCTTGATGATAATTCTACAAAGAAACCTTTGGGGAGAGTTGATAATGTTCGCATTACCGTTAACAATAACCTTGTCCCCGTTGATTTTGGTATCTTGGATATTGAATGCAATGCATCTTGTCCCATTATATTGGGAAGACCTTTTCTTCGAACTGTTGGTGCTATCATTGATTTGAAGGAAGGTAATATTAAATATCAATTTCCTCTCAAGAAAGGTATGGAACACTTCCCTAGAAAGAGAATGAAGTTACCTTTTGATTCTATCATTAGAACAAATTATCATGTTGATGCTTCATCTCTTGATAATACTTGATACACACTTTCTGCGCCTAGCTGAAAGGCGTTAAAGAAAAGCGCTTATGGGAGACAACCCATGATTTTACTACTACACTTTTATTTTATATTTGAGTCTTGGAAGTTGTTACTACTGTAGCAACCTCTCCTTATCTTAGTTTTGTTGCATTGTTGTGCCAAGTAAAGTCTTTGATAGTAAGGTTCATACTAGATTTGGATTACTGCGCAGAAATAGATTTCTTTGCTGTCACGAATATGGGCCTAATTCTCTGTAGGTAACTCAGAAAATTATGCCAATTTACGTGAGTGATCCTCAGATATGTACGCAACTTTCATTAAATTTGAGCATTTTCATTTGAGCAAGTCTGGTGCGTCAATAAAATTCGTATTTACGGACTGTTCTGTTTTGACAGATTCTGCCTTTTATTTCGCATTGCCTGTTTTGCTATGCCTGATGGATTTTTCTATTCCATTAATGTTCAGTAGCTTTGTGAAATGTCTAGAAGTGTAAGAATGATTATGTCACCTCTGAACATGTGAATTTTGATTATGCACTAACCCTCTAATGAGTTGTTTTGAGTTTGGTGTGGAGGAAGTTTTCAAGAATCAAGAGAGGGAGATGATACAATATGATCAAGGAGAGTGAAAGCTCTAAGCTTGGGGATGCCCCGGTGGTTCAACCCTGCATATTTCAAGAAGACTCAAGCGTCTAAGGTTGGGGATTCCCAAGGTATCCCCTTCTTCATCGACAACATTATCAGGTTCCTCCAGTGAAACTATATTTTTATTCCATCACATCTTATGTACTTTGCTTGGAGCGTCGGTTTGTTTTTGTTTTTGTTTTGTTTGAATAAAGTTGGATCCTAGCATTCATTGTGTGGGAGAGAGACACGCTCCGCTGTTGCATATGGACAAATATGTCCTTAGGCTTTACTCATAGTGTTCATGGCGAAGGTTGAATCTTCTTCGTTAAATTGTTATATGGTTGGAAACGGGAAATGCTACATGTAGTAATTGGTAAAATGTCTTGGATAATTTGATACTTGGCAATTATTGTGCTCATGTTTAAGCTCTTGCATCATATACTTTGCACCTATTAATGAAGAAATACATAGAGCTTGCTAAAATTTGGTTTGCATAATTGGTCTCTATAAGGTCTAGATAATTTCTAGTAAGAGTTTGAACAACAAGGAAGACGGTGTAGAGTCTTATAATGTTTACAATATGTCTTTTATGTGAGTTTTGCTGCACCACTTCATACTTGTGTTTGTTTCAAATAACCTTGCTAGCCTAAGCCTTGTATCGAGAGGGAATACTTCTCATGCATCCAAAATCCTTGAGCCAGCCACTATGCCATTTGTGTCCACCATACCCACCTACTACATGGTATTTCTCCGCCATTCCAAATTAAATTGCTTGAGTGCTACCTTTAAACAATTCAAAATTTATCACCTCTAATTTGTGTCAATGTTTTATAGCTCATGAGGAAGTATGTGGTGTTTATCTTTCAATCTTGTTGGGCAACTTTCACCAATGGACTAGTGGCTTCATCCGCTTATCCAATAATTTTGCAAAAAGAGCTGGCAATGGGATTCCCAGTATCAACACCCGGATTTTTAAGTCCGAATGCCTATTATGTCATACATCGCAATCCCAGGAATATTGTTGTTGCGAGGCATAATAGTTAAGTATCACAGTCATCATTCATTACAAACCCTAAGTCTTACAAATTGGAATCACATGATCCATATTACACGAATAGTTGATCTAGTGATCAACGAACAAACACAAGTTCATAGTTCAACATAGCGGAAGCGTAAGATACAAGGACTCTCTAGTCCACAGGCCAACGCTTGACGTCGGGAAGCGCTCAGTTGTCGTAGGCGTCCTGCTGGTCATCTCCTTGTTCATCTTCATACTCTGGCCATTTGAATAGCCAGGGCAAAGCCGTGAGTACGTTGAGTACTCGCAAACTAATACTAAAGTAAGTGCTAGACATTCTAGTAAGGTTTGCTAAGCTCTAGTTTATTTGCATAAAGCTAGTTTTGTTTCACAAAGTTTTGTTAAAAGCTTACTCAAGTGCTAACTAACTCAAGTGGGAACATTAGTGTCATTCCCACCATTCAAGTGGTGATTTCAATACAATCCACCACAACTCATTTCACCATCACCTTTCAACATCATTTTCAAAGATATGACATCGGACACTGTATGGCCTTTCCAACCGTCCGTAACCGTGGACGCGGCTATTCGAATAGGTTTACACTCTGCAGAGGTTGCACACTTGTGCCACAACATTTGATTTCATCCGTCGGGATTTCCCCGAATCATCGTAACACAGTACGCGGATCATCAACCATAACCTTTCACTTACGAATCCTAGTATGAGCACCTCTCCCCATGAGCTTGGCCTCCCAGTGAAGACAAACAGTCAGCCTGGGAACTGCACAGGGCTTGGGCCGGACATTCACCTCATTTCGCATCATATCGTATCGTTTCTTTTGTTGTAGAGGCAGCTTTCGGCATAACCCCGATGACGCGTGTTTAGAGGGAACCCATACTAAGACGCATAAACTTCCAGTTAAGCCCTACCCATAATCAGGTATTGTGGGGGTACTTAAGAATTGGAAAGGTATTGCATTCAAACCAACATCATTGTTTATCAAAAATCACCATCTTCTCTTGGTCATATTCACCTTCAAAAATCATTCAATGGAATGCATCTTCATTCCAAGGTTTAAAAATCCTTTCAAATTCACATGGTTCCCATCTAGAGTAGTCCAGTTTTAATTCTTTAGCACTAGCTCTAATTTAAGAGGGGTGCTAACTTGCTTTGCTTTGGGCAGACTAACTTACTACTCTAGGACTCAACTTGTACTTTGACCAAAGTTAACTATAAAAGTAACTCATTTAGAAAACAAGTAACAAGTTGTAAAGTAAAAAACTTGGGATGGGTTCATATAAGAAAAGGTAAGGACATGGTGCCTTGCCCCAAGGGGCTTTGCACTTTGCAAGAATAAAAGCTTGCATAGTAATTTAGCTTGCCTTGGTAGTTCTCAAACTGTTCCTCCTCTTCCTCCTGGTAGCAACCTTCTTCTTCGGCGTACTCTCCGGTGCTACCGTCTAAATTTGAATACGAGTATAATTACTCACTAATTCCATGGCTATTCCACACAGCACAAATAAACACTCAAACTACTCTATGCACACCAAAAAAATAAACTAGGGTGCATGGGTTGTGGGATTTAAATAGAATTTGTATTCCATATGTAAATGGTAGTTTCCATAGGGTTCTTGAGAAATAATTTCCTCTCATTGAAATCTTTTTAAGATTTAAATCCTCCAACAATCATGGATGAACTCATATTGACCTAAGTCAAATGTTCATCATCCTCATTTGGGAAAATGATTTAAATGAGGTGGGTCACCTCATACAATTTAAATAACACTACCTTTGATTTAAATCTCAAGTAATTCATATAAGAGAGTTTGGGACCAGGGGTCCAAACATCCCATGAATCCATGTGAGACAAGTTTAAATGAAGTGTAAGACTTCACACCATTTAACTTAATGGTTTTGGATAATATCAACTAGTTAAACTAGCCATAATATCCATTCCTTAAACCATGGCATGATCATGCAAAGTGACCACACCATTTTATTGCATAAACAATTAGTGTAAGTCAAATGTGAGCTATTAGAGTTGGAAATAACTTAATATCTATTTTGGGTGATTTTTAAGAATTATTTGAATAGGGAAAAGTCCCTGCCTTGTTATTTTTATCATATTTATTCTACAAAGAATCTGACCATGAGGCCAGTGGCATGTTGTAGAGAATTTTAGTGGCTTTCTAACAATATAAAATTCACTAAATTTGGTTCAGCCAATTTGAAATGGTTGAATTTCAAAGTGGAGGCAGTATTCAATTTCATTTGAATAAATTAAACTAAGTTTGAGTTAACGGGCCGGCGGGAAAACTAATTGGGCCAAATGAATTGAAAACGGCCCGAGCCAGCCCACCACGCGTCTGTGCCCGCGTGGGCTGCCTGACAGGGTGGGGTCCTCCTGTCAGCGAGCGTTTAAACCCGAAACGGTATGGAGAGGTGTGGTGCGTTGGATTAGAATCAGATCGGACGGCGCTGGTGCGTCGTCTTCTCCGGCGAGAGGCAGAGAGGTTGGCGGCGAGGGTAGGGGGTCGGAGAGCTCACCGCTGCTCCAGCTAGGGTTGGCAGTGTGCGCGATGAAGGTGTAGACGACGGCGAGTCGACTGGTACCGGCGGCTCCTCCTGGAACAGCTCCAATCGACGGCGAGCTTCCGCGGCGTCCGTCGGTAGTGAGGTGGCGATTGGGTGGCTACGGCGGCGAATGTGGATGGTGGAGTGGCTCAGGCGGTCGAGTGAGAAGAGGGGAGTGTGCTGGTGTGCTCCATTCGACGAACGGAGCTCTCCTTTTATAGGCGAGCAAGTGACCGTGGGGGCTGCGGCGAGGTCGACATGCTCGCGGCGATTCCGTCGAGCGGTTGGGCTAGGCGAGGGTGCGGTCGGGTTCTCCTCTTCCAGGCGAAGCTAGGAGTGGTGTTGGCTTGGTCGGGCGGCTCCTGAGTTGGTCGCATTTCTTCCACGACGGCCGCGGCGGTGGCGGGATCTTCTTCCCCGTCTACGGCGGCGGCGGTCCAGGGTCTTGGCGTGGCCATGTCTGGCGGTGTCGTGGTGGCGTGGTGATGCTCAACGGCTATTTAGCGGGGCCAGGGCGAACGCGAGATGGTGGCGCGGCGCGTGGCCAGGACGTGTCCGCGGTGTGCACACGCGCGACGCGAGCGGCGTCCAGGGCGCCATGGACGCGTGCTTGTCTGGCCGGTGTGGTGCTCCTCCTCGACAACGGCCGGTGCTAGGCGACGTAGAGGAGCGAGGTGGCGTGGTATGGCAAGGTGGGCAGGGCAGAGAAGCAAGGAGAGGAGAGGGAGCTCGACGAGCTCGGGGACATGGCCGGCATGGCCATGCCCTAGCTTGCTCTCTCTCTCCCTTAGCATTACTATGCTCCATTCATGGTTAGAGGGAACCAGGGGACCAAATGGGCTAGGTTTGAGTAGGTTAGTTAGAGTAGAATCACTATTGCAAATAGTGTGTAATAGTGCTCAATTTTGGAAATTCCAAAATTGTCCAAATTTGAAATAATTCAAAAGGTAAAAGTTTTTGAAATGTGAGTGTTGAGATAAGTTGTAAATGACCAGAGGTGATTGGAGGTGGTGGTGGAAAAATTTGAATTCAAAGTTTGGCCAAAATGGCTAAGTGGAGATTGTTGCACTTGTTAAAATGTTGCAACTTTGGATGAGCATAGCTAAAGATCAAAGATGAATTTGGCAGGGTGATCTTCATCAAAGTTGTTCACCTTGATGTTGACTTTGAAATGGTGCAAAGAGTTAGCAAGAATTGGTTTGGGAAAATTGATTTGCAGGGGCTCAAAGTGGTGATCAGACTATAATTGTCAAAAATGACCATTATCATATGTGAGTGGGAATTGTGTTTGAATTTCATTTGAAATGTGCAACCCTGGTTCCAAAAGTTGTAATAAGTGTTTAATAACATTATCCAACTAATGGTGAAGACCAAATAGGTCTAGGGTCAAGATTTATAAAAATGCCATAGGGCATATGTGAGGGTTTTTAGGGTTTTCCCAATATTGGATTTTCTTCCTCTTTGTTTTATTTGGTTGGTGATCTTCCTATGATCACCCTAGGGTTTTAGAGCATATACAATACAAGTAATAACAATCATCATGGCATATCACTCAAATGCACAAGTCCTATGCATGGTACTATATGCAAAAGAAAAGTTTTTGTTGGTTTGAAATTTTGCTCTCTGGAATTCTCTAACTTTCTTTTTATTGAAAATTGGGGTGTTACAAACCCTTCCCCCTTACAAAAGATCTCGTCCCGAGATCGAAAAGAAAGTTAGGTACTAAAGAGATCTGGGTACTCCTTCTTCATGAAGTCTTCGCGTTCCCATGTGGCTTCATCCTCGGTATGATTGCTCCATTGGATCTTCAGAAACTTGATGCTTCGGGTGCGGGTGGTTCGGTAAGCTTCTTCCAATATGCGAATCGGCACTTCGCGGTAAGTTAGATCCTGGTTGATATCCACCGATCTGTGATCGATGTTCTTGAACACTTCGGTCTTCTCAGGGACTTCAAGGCATTTCCGGAGAAGTGAGATGTGAAAAACGTCGTGCACAGCCGACATTTCTTCAGGCAACTCCAGTTGATACGATACTTCACCTCGGCGGCTGAGGACTTGGAAAGGTCCAACATAGCGAGGTGCAAGCTTTCCTTTCAGCTGAAACCTTTGCATCCCTTTCAAGGGGGATACTTTGAGATAGACGAAGTCTCCGATCTCAAAGGTCATCTCCCGACGTCTCTTGTCAGCGTAGCTCTTCTGCCTGGATTGCGCAGTTTTGAGGTACTCGCGGATCTTGTGGACTTTCTCTTCGGCTTCACGAAGAATATCTGGGCCGAAAACTTGGCTTTCTCCGACTTCTGACCAGTTCAGGGGGGTACGGCACTTCCTTCCGTACAAGGCTTCAAAGGGGGCCATCTGTAGGCTGGCTTGATAACTATTATTGTAAGAGAATTCTGCGTAAGGTAGGCAGTCTTCCCACTTGGATCCGTATTCCAGTACGCATGCTCTAAGCATGTCTTCCAGTATCTGGTTTACTCTCTCAGTCTGTCCGTCGGTCTGAGGGTGATAGGCGGTGCTGAAATTTAGGCGAGTGCCTAGTCCTTCATGCACTTTCTGCCAGAACCTTGAGGTGAACTGTGATCCTCTATTTGACACTATCGATTTGGGGGTTCCGTGCAGAGCGACTATTCTGGAGATGTAAAGTTCAGCTAACTTGGGGCCTTGATAGGTGGTTTTGACGGCGATGAAATGGGCGACTTTGGTCAATCTATCGACCACTACCCATATGGAGTCATTGCCTTTGCTGGATTTGGGCAGTCCGATGATAAAGTCCATTCCTACGGAGTCCCATTTCCATTCTGGAATCTGAAGGGGTTGCAACAGTCCGGCGGGTCTTTGGTGTTCTGCCTTGACTCTCTGACAGATGTCACACTTCGCGATATAGCTACCGATCTCTCTCTTCATTCCGTGCCACCAAAATTGTTCTTTTAGGTCTTGGTACATCTTGGTACCTCCGGGGTGGATTGAATAAAGGGTGTCATGGGCTTCTTGCAGGATGACTTGTTTCAAGTCAGAGTCCGATGGTACGCAGAGACGTTCTTTGTACCAAAGCACTCCAGCTTCGTCTACAGTGAATCCGGGGGCTTTTCCTGCGGCTACCTGTTTCTTGATTCCGTCAATGCTAGCGTTGTCCTTCTGGGTTTCCTTGATCTGACCAATCAAGGTGGGTTGCAGTTCTATGCTGGCTAGGAATCCTTCACTCACAAGTTCAAGTCTGAACTGTTCAAACTCTTGGTGCAAACTGGGCTGTTCGGTTGCGAGCATGGAGTTCAACTGGCACGGCAGTCGACTCAAAGCATCCGCTACCACATTGGCCTTGCCGGGGTGGTAGTGAATCTCCATGTCGTAATCCTTGATCAATTCGATCCATCGGCGTTGTCTCATGTTCAACTCTTTCTGGGTGAAAATATATTTGAGGCTTTTGTGGTCGGAGTAGATCTCGCATCGATTACCCATGAGGTAATGACGCCAAACTTTCAGGGCTAAGACCACGGCTGCAAGCTCGAGGTCATGGGTTGGGTAATTCTGTTCATGCTGCTTGAGTTGCCTTGAAAGGTAGGATACGACCTTGCCTTCTTGCATAAGCACGCATCCGAGTCCAGTCTTGGAGGCGTCGCAATATACGTCAAAGGGTTTTGCGATATCTGGCATGATCAGGATTGGGGCTATTGTCAGTCTACTCTTGAGCTGCTGAAAGCTCTCTTCACACTTGTCGGTCCACTCAAACTTTCTGTCCTTTTTCAGCAGTTGGGTCATTGGTCGAGCGATGCTCGAAAAACCTTCTACAAATCTGCGGTAGTATCCGGCTAATCCAAGAAAAGCGCGGACCTCGATTTGTGTGGTTGGGGCTTTCCATTCCATAACAGTTTTGATTTTGGCGGGATCAACGGCAATTCCTCCTGCAGACAAGATGTGTCCGAGGAATCCAACTTCTTCCAGCCAAAACTCACACTTGCTAAACTTGGCATACAACTTGTGCTGTCTAAGGGTTTCTAGAACAATTTCCAGATGCTGTTCATGTTCCTCTTCGGACTTGGAGTAGACGAGGATGTCGTCGATGAACACAACGACAAACTTGTCCAAAAAGTTCATGAAGATCTTATTCATGAGGTTCATGAAATAAGCGGGGGCATTGGTCAGTCCAAACGACATGACGTTGTACTCATACAACCCATATCTGGTGGTAAAGGCAGTTTTTGGAATGCCGGTGGCTCGGATCTTCAGTTGGTGGTATCCAGTCCTAAGATCAATCTTGGAGAAAACTCGGGATCCGGTGAGTTGGTCAAACAAGTCTTCGATCTTGGGTAAGGGGTATTTGTTTTTGATGGTGACATCGTTAAGCTTACGATAGTCCGTGCATAAACGATTTGCACCATCCTTCTTGTCGACAAACAAGACGGGGGATCTCCAGGGGGATGCACTTGGTCTAATCAAACCTTTGGCTAACATGTCATCTATTTGCTTCTTCAGCTCCACAAGCTCGGTTGCGTTCATGCTGTAGGCTCTCTGGGCGATGGGTCCAGTTCTGGGGATTAACTCGATGATAAACTCGATATCCCGATCCGGGGGCATACCGGGTAGATCATCCGGAAACACATCAGGGTAGCGACAAACGACCCTGATTTGGTCCAGAGTTGGCTTGGATACCCTTTGGTTGCAGGTAAATTTTCTGGGTAGTTTTTCAGAGACGTGCTCAACTACGATGCCGGTGCTGCTAGTCATGGTTATGGCTTTCTTGGCGCAGTCTATCAATCCATTGTGCTTGGACATCCAGTCCATTCCTAGGACAACTTCCAAACCTTTGGTTCCAAGTATTATTAGATTTGCAAAGAAATCTACATCATGGATTTTGATAGGCACATTTTTGCAAAATTTTCTGGCTTTGGTGGTCGATCCGGGGATTTGAACTATCATAACATGCTTCAAACTGAGGGGTTGAATTTTACTTGTTGATGCAAAATCTTCGGTGACAAAGGAATGAGATGCTCCGGAATCAAACAACACTCTAGCAGGGGTGTGGTTGACAGAAAACATACCCAGCACAACATCTGGTGCTTCCTGGGCTTCTTCGGCGTTCATGTGGTAGAGGCGGCCGTTGCGGTTGTTGGGGTTGTTGGGGGCGAACTTCTTGCCGGTGGAGACACGGCGTTGCTGCTGAGCAGGGGCAGCGGTGTTGCCGGCGAGCTTGGCGAGACGCTTGGGACACTCGTTGGAGTAGTGCCCCACTACACCACACTCATAACAAGTGATAGTGCTCTTGTCCTGCTTATTCGCAACGGGAATGGCATTGCTTCCGGTTCTGGGGGTGGTGTTGGTGTTGGTGTTGTTGTTGTTAGGGGCTCGGGGTGAAGCGCGGTTGTAATTGTTGTTGTTGTAGTTGTTGTTGTAGCCTCCTGGCTTGGAGTTTCCTCCACTCCGGTTCTGATAACCGGGGCGAGAGTTCTGCATCGGGGGTTTGTTGTGTCTCGGAGTGAAACCTCCGCTTGAGCTAGGGCGAAACTTTTGGGGGTGGCTTGATCCACTCTGACTTGCCATGCGGCGCTTGCGGTTCTCGTTGGCTTGGTTTAACTTGCCCTCCATCTGGATGGCGGAATCAACAAGGGCTTCGAGGTCGGCGAAGGGAATGTTGACGAGGACGGTCTGCATCTCATCATGCAGTCCGTTCAGAAATCTCTCCTTCCTCTTTTCAACGGTGTCAGTCTCATCAGGGGCATACCTTGACAAGGTGAGAAACTTGTCGTGGTATTCAACCACCGTCATGCGACCTTGTTTCAGCTCACGGAATTCATCCCTCATCTTCTTGATAAGACCCGGGGGTACATGGTACTTGCTGAACTTGAGTTTGAAATCCTCCCAAGTCATGAATTGACCTCCGTTCATGGCACGGGTGCTTGTCCACCAAGCGCGAGCTGGTCCAGCGAGATAGTGAGTGGCGAACAACACCTTCTCGTTGGCTTCCACTCCAGCTACTTCCAGATTGTTCTCCATAGTCTGGAGCCAATCGTCGGCGTCGAGGGGCTCCTCGGTCTTGCTAAACACCGGAGGGTTGGTGTTTTGGAAGTTCTTGAGCTTGGATCCGGGGTGGTCATGATTTCCAGGGCCTTGGTTGGCGATGTTCTGCAATGCGATGGGGTTGGCTTGGCGTTCGGCTCTTTCGGTTTCCCGGTCTGCAAGCAGGGTTTGCAGAAGTTGCAGCATCGCGTCGTTGGTGCGATTCGGAGGGGCCATCTGAAGATGTAGAAGATCATGAGATAAGAGGGAACATTCTATGGTTCATTTTGGTTAAGTTTGAAAAGCATTGGAAAAACTTGTAATCTTTTCATGACAAACATAACATTCATTCATTCATGCAACACATAGTACAAACTACACACATACTCCAATGGTTTTAAGAACCATTCTCATGCTACGATACAAAGGACGGGATACAACTCACACCTACTATAAGTGAACTAGTGCAACTACTCCTCATCATCGATATCGATCGGAACGTAGTCGTCGGGTCCTGCCTCCAGGAACTCGTAGTCCTCCTCCTCGGTGTTCTCGTCCTCCTCAAAGTCGTCGTCATCGCTCAGAAAGGCGTCTCCTCCCTGAATATCGATGCCTCCATCGTCATCCTCCAGCTGACGAATCTGATCCTCCTGGGCCTTGACAGTGGCCTCAAGTGACGCGATCCGGGCGCGAAGGCGGCGAATCGTAGCATCCTTCTTGGCACGCTGCTGGCGAAGGCTCCTGCGGTCGTTGTTGAGTAGCTTGATCGCCTCACCCTGCTCGGTGATGTGAGCTTGGGTCTGGTTCGCGTAAGCGCGAGAGGCGTCGAGGTCCCTCTGAGTCTGGTAGAGCATGAAGTCCAAGTGATCCACATGGTGCCTCAACTGGGGGTGTAGTGGCACATCCATGGGTCTTCCGTCAGAGTTACGCCTTGCGAGATGCGCAAAGCGTTCCTCACGAAGTGCTTCCGCATTCTGTCCGCACAGACGAGCAAGTGCTTCCTGAAGAGCACGTGCAAGCCCGTCGAGCCAGTTGCTTTCCCTGAAAGAGAAAAGGATCCTCTCCGAGGTGGGAGGCTCCAGCTTGCCCCTCAAGTCAGCGGTGATAATCCACTGCAGTTCCCCTCCCGGCTGGTCGTCCACCTGAATCCCGTGAAACTCGGGGTGTGGGCGGCCAAGGTGATCCGACAGGGAGTCGAGGTCATGCTCGAAGATCAAGCTTCCTCCGTTTCCAAGCTGGTAAAACTTGGTGTTGAGGGGTTCATTCGGCTCCATCTAAAAGAGAATTGGATGAGTAAGTTTAGAGAGTGCAAAGTGTGGCAAAGTTTTAAGTTGATTCAAATACGATAGAACATGATTCATAAAATTTTGGCAAAGTCTCAAAGACAAGGGTGTAGTAAATTTTCACAAATAGTTTCTTTCCTTTGATTTCAAAGTTAATTTTTTCAGAACGCCCATTCTAACTAAGGTTTCCTAAGGTCAAACAATGGCTCTGATACCAACTTGTCAACACCCGGATTTTTAAGTCCGAATGCCTATTATGTCATACATCGCAATCCCAGGAATATTGTTGTTGCGAGGCATAATAGTTAAGTATCACAGTCATCATTCATTACAAACCCTAAGTCTTACAAATTGGAATCACATGATCCATATTACACGAATAGTTGATCTAGTGATCAACGAACAAACACAAGTTCATAGTTCAACATAGCGGAAGCGTAAGATACAAGGACTCTCTAGTCCACAGGCCAACGCTTGACGTCGGGAAGCGCTCAGTTGTCGTAGGCGTCCTGCTGGTCATCTCCTTGTTCATCTTCATACTCTGGCCATTTGAATAGCCAGGGCAAAGCCGTGAGTACGTTGAGTACTCGCAAACTAATACTAAAGTAAGTGCTAGACATTCTAGTAAGGTTTGCTAAGCTCTAGTTTATTTGCATAAAGCTAGTTTTGTTTCACAAAGTTTTGTTAAAAGCTTACTCAAGTGCTAACTAACTCAAGTGGGAACATTAGTGTCATTCCCACCATTCAAGTGGTGATTTCAATACAATCCACCACAACTCATTTCACCATCACCTTTCAACATCATTTTCAAAGATATGACATCGGACACTGTATGGCCTTTCCAACCGTCCGTAACCGTGGACTCGGCTATTCGAATAGGTTTACACTCTGCAGAGGTTGCACACTTGTGCCACAACATTTGATTTCATCCGTCGGGATTTCCCCGAATCATCGTAACACAGTACGCGGATCATCAACCATAACCTTTCACTTACGAATCCTAGTATGAGCACCTCTCCCCATGAGCTTGGCCTCCCAGTGAAGACAGACAGTCAGCACAGGAGCGCACGAGGCTTGGGCCGGACATTCACCTCATTTCGCATCATATCGTATCGTTTCTTTTGCTGTAGAGGCAGCTTTCGGCATAACCCCGATGACGCGTGTTTAGAGGGAACCCATACTAAGACGCATAAACTTCCAGTTAAGCCCTACCCATAATCAGGTATTGTGGGGGTACTTAAGAATTGGAAAGGTATCGCATTCAAACCAACATCATTGTTTATCAAAAATCACCATCT
The DNA here is from genome assembly GCF_019359855.2 of Lolium perenne. NCBI lineage: Eukaryota > Viridiplantae > Streptophyta > Magnoliopsida > Poales > Poaceae > Lolium > Lolium perenne. The sequence continues at coordinate 117,071,561 of NC_067244.2, read as the reverse complement.
TCTCTTGGTCATATTCACCTTCAAAAATCATTCAATGGAATGCATCTTCATTCCAAGGTTTAAAAATCCTTTCAAATTCACATGGTTCCCATCTAGAGTAGTCCAGTTTTAATTCTTTAGCACTAGCTCTAATTTAAGAGGGGTGCTAACTTGCTTTGCTTTGGGCAGACTAACTTACTACTCTAGGACTCAACTTGTACTTTGACCAAAGTTAACTATAAAAGTAACTCATTTAGAAAACAAGTAACAACTTGTAAAGTAAAAACTTGGGATGGGTTCATATAAGAAAAGGTAAGGACATGGTGCCTTGCCCCAAGGGGCTTTGCACTTTGCAAGAATAAAAGCTTGCATAGTAATTTAGCTTGCCTTGGTAGTTCTCAAACTGTTCCTCCTCTTCCTCCTGGTAGCAACCTTCTTCTTCGGCGTACTCTCCGGTGCTACCGTCTAAATTTGAATACGAGTATAATTACTCACTAATTCCATGGCTATTCCACACAGCACAAATAAACACTCAAACTACTCTATGCACACCAAATAAATAAACTAGGGTGCATGGGTTGTGGGATTTAAATAGAATTTGTATTCCATATGTAAATGGTAGTTTCCATAGGGTTCTTGAGAAATAATTTACTCTCATTGAAATCTTTTTAAGATTTAAATCCTCCAACAATCATGGATGAACTCATATTGACCTAAGTCAAATGTTCATCATCCTCATTTGGGAAAATGATTTAAATGAGGTGGGTCACCTCATACAATTTAAATAACACTACCTTTGATTTAAATCTCAAGTAATTCATATAAGAGAGTTTGGGACCAGGGGTCCAAACATCCCATGAATCCATGTGAGACAAGTTTAAATGAAGTGTAAGACTTCACACCATTTAACTTAATGGTTTTGGATAATATCAACTAGTTAAACTAGCCATAATATCCATTCCTTAAACCATGGCATGATCATGCAAAGTGACCACACCATTTTATTGCATAAACAATTAGTGTAAGTCAAATGTGAGCTATTAGAGTTGGAAATAACTTAATATCTATTTTGGGTGATTTTTAAGAATTATTTGAATAGGGAAAAGTCCCTGCCTTGTTATTTTTATCATATTTATTCTACAAAGAATCTGACCATGAGGCCAGTGGCATGTTGTAGAGAATTTTAGTGGCTTTCTAACAATATAAAATTCACTAAATTTGGTTCAGCCAATTTGAAATGGTTGAATTTCAAAGTGGAGGCAGTATTCAATTTCATTTGAATAAATTAAACTAAGTTTGAATTAACGGGCCGGCGGGAAAACTAATTGGGCCAAATGAATTGAAAATGGCCCGAGCCAGCCCACCACGCGTCTATGCCCGCGTGGGCTGCCTGACAGGGTGGGGTCCTCCTGTCAGCGAGCGTTTAAACCCGAAACGGTATGGAGAGGTGTGGTGCGTTGGATTAGAATCAGATCGGACGGCGCTGGTGCGTCATCTTCTCCGGCGAGAGGCAGAGAGGTTGGCGGCGAGGGTAGGGGGTCGGAGAGCTCACCGCTGCTCCAGCTAGGGTTGGCAGTGTGCGCGATGAAGGTGTAGACGACGGCGAGTCGACTGGTACCGGCGGCTCCTCCTGGAATAGCTCCAATCGACGGCGAGCTTCCGCGGCGTCCGTCGGCAGTGAGGTGGCGATTGGGTGGCTACGGCGGCGAATGTGGATGGTGGAGTGGCTCAGGCGGTCGAGTGAGAAGAGGGGAGTGTGCTGGTGTGCTCCATTCGACGAACGGAGCTCTCCTTTTATAGGCGAGCGAGTGACCGTGGGGGCTGCGGCGAGGTCGACATGCTCACGGCGATTCCGTCGAGCGGTTGGGCTAGGCGAGGGTGCGGTCGGGTTCTCCTCTTCCAGGCGAAGCTAGGAGTGGTGTTGGCTTGGTCGGGCGGCTCCTGAGTTGGTCGCATTTCTTCCACGACGGCCGCGGCGGTGGCAGGATCTTCTTCCCCGTCTACGGCAGCGGCGGTCCAGGGTCTTGGCGTGGCCATGTCTGGCGGTGTCGTGGTGGCGTGGTGATGCTCAACGGCTATTCAGCGGGGCCAGGGCGAACGCGATATGGTGGCGCGGCGCGTGGCCAGGACGTGTCCGCGGTGTGCACACGCGCGACGCGAGCGGCGTCCAGGGCGCCATGGACGCGTGCTTGTCTGGCCGGTGTGGTGCTCCTCCTCGACAACGGCCGGTGCTAGGCGACGTAGAGGAGCGAGGTGGCGTGGTATGGCAAGGTGGGCAGGGCAGAGAAGCAAGGAGAGGAGAGGGAGCTCGACGAGCTCGGGGACATGGCCGGCATGGCCATGCCCTAGCTTGCTCTCTCTCTCCCTTAGCATTACTATGCTCCATTCATGGTTAGAGGGAACCAGGGGACCAAATGGGCTAGGTTTGAGTAGGTTAGTTAGAGTAGAATCACTATTGCAAATAGTGTGTAATAGTGCTCAATTTTGGAAATTCCAAAATTGTCCAAATTTGAAATAATTCAAAAGGTAAAAGTTTTTGAAATGTGAGTGTTGAGATAAGTTGTAAATGACCAGAGGTGATTGGAGGTGGTGGTGGAAAAATTTGAATTCAAAGTTTGGCCAAAATGGCTAAGTGGAGATTGTTGCACTTGTTAAAATGTTGCAACTTTGGATGAGCATAGCTAAAGATCAAAGATGAATTTGGCAGGGTGATCTTCATCAAAGTTGTTCACCTTGATGTTGACTTTGAAATGGTGCAAAGAGTTAGCAAGAATTGGTTTGGGAAAATTGATTTGCAGGGGCTCAAAGTGGTGATCAGACTATAATTGTCAAAAATGACCATTATCATATGTGAGTGGGAATTGTGTTTGAATTTCATTTGAAATGTGCAACCCTGGTTCCAAAAGTTGTAATAAGTGTTTAATAACATTATCCAACTAATGGTGAAGACCAAATAGGTCTAGGGTCAAGATTTATAAAAATGCCATAGGGCATATGTGAGGGTTTTTAGGGTTTTCCCAATATTGGATTTTCTTCCTCTTTGTTTTATTTGGTTGGTGATCTTCCTATGATCACCCTAGGGTTTTAGAGCATATCCAATACAAGTAATAACAATCATCATGGCATATCACTCAAATGCACAAGTCCTATGCATGGTACTATATGCAAAAGAAAAGTTTTTGTTGGTTTGAAATTTTGCTCTCTGGAATTCTCTAAATTTCTTTTTATTGAAAATTGGGGTGTTACACCCAGTCCCAAATTAATTAACCAAAATAGACACTCCTCCATGGTATGTGATTGTTGGATGGCACCCGAAGGATTCGGTTAGCCATGGCTTGAGAAAGCAAAGGTGGGGAGGAGTGTCATCATAATAAAACTAAAATAAAAAGGCACTCCTTCATGGTATGAGATTGTTGGAAGGCACCCGAGGATTCGGTTAGCCATGGTTTGTGAAAGAAAGGCTGGAAGGAGTGCCACCCAAAAATAAAAATAAATGGGAGCCGCTCTTTTAAGGTTTGTCTGGAAAGGGGGTTAGAGTACCCGCTACCATTCGTTGACAACAACAAACACCTCTCAAAATTTTACTTTTATGCTCTCTATATGTTTTCAAAACCAAAGCTCTAGCACAAATATAGCAATCAATGCTTCCCTTTGCGAAGGGCCATTCTTTTACTTTTATGTTGAGTCAGTTCACCTATTTCTCTCCATCTCAAGAAGCAAACACTTGTGTGAACTGTGCATTGATTCCTACATACTTGCATATTGCACTTGTTATATTACTTTACATTGACAATATCCATGAGATATACATGTTACAAGTTGAAAGCAACCGCTGAAACTTAATCTTCCTTTGTGTTGCTTCAATGCCTTTACTTTGAATTATTGCTTTATGAGTTAACTCTTATGCAAGACTTATTGATGCTTGTCTTGAAAGTACTATTCATGAAAAGTCTTTGCTATATGATTCATTTGTTTACTCATTGCATTACCATTGTTTTGATCGCTGCATTCATTACATGTGCTTACAATAGTATGATCAAGGTTATGATGGCATGTCACTCCAGAAATTATCTTTGTTATCGTTTACCTACTCGAGACGAGCAGGAACTAAGCTTGGGGATGCTGATACGTCTCCAACGTATCGATAATTTCTTATGTTCCATGCCACTTTATTGATGATACCTACATGTTTTATGCATACTTTATGTCATATTTATGCATCTTCCGGCACTAACCTATTAACAAGATGCCGAAGAGCCAGTTGCTGTTTTCTGCTGTTTTTGGTTTCAGAAATCCTAGTAAGGAAATATTCTCGGAATTGGACGAAATCAACGCCTAGGATCTTATTTTTCCACGAAGCTTCCAGAACACCGGGAAGGAAATGAAGTGGGGCGACGAGGCGGCCAGACGCTAGGTGATGACCCACAAGTATAGGGGATCACAGCAGTCTTCGCGGGTAGTATAACCCAATTTATTGATTCGACACAAGGGGAGACAAAGAACACTTGGAAGCCTTAGCAGCGGAGTTGTCAATTCAGCTGCACCTGGAAACAGACTTGCTCGCAAGAGTTTATCAGTAGTAACAGTTTTATAGCAGTAGCAGTAGTGAAATAACAGCAGCAGAGTAACACAGACAGCAGTAGTGATTATAGTAAACATCAGGATTAAAATACTGTAGGCACGGGGACGGATGACGGGCGTTGCATGGATGAGAGAAACTCATGTAAATCATAGCAGGGCATTTGCAGATAATAATAAAACGGTGTCCAAGTACAAAGCAATCAATAGGCATGTGTTCCAATTATAGTCGTACGTGCTCGCAATGAGAAACTTGCATAACATCTTTTGTCCTACCAGCCGGTGGCAGCCGGGCCTCAAGGGAAACTACTGGATGTTAAGGTACTCCTTTTAATAGAGTACCGGAGCAAAGCATTAACACTCCGTGAACACATGTGATCCTCACGTCACTACCATCCCCTCCGGTTGTCCCGATTTCTGTCACTTCGGGGCCATTGGTTCCGGACAGCGACATGTGTATACAACTTGCAGGTAAGACCATAAACAATGAATATCATGATGAAACAATAACATGTTCAGATCTGAGATCATGGCACTCGGGCCCTAGTGACAAGCATTAAGCATAACAAGTTGCAACAATATCATCAAAGTACCAATTACGGACACTAGGCACTATGCCCTAACAATCTTATGCTATTACATGACCAATCTCATCCAATCCCTACCATCCCCTTCGGCCTACAGCGGGGGAATTACTCACACATGGATGGGGGAAACATGGCTGGTTGATGGAGAGGCGTTGGCGGTGATGATGGCGATGATCTCCTCCAATTCCCCGTCCCGGCGGAGTGCCAGAACGGAGACTTCTGGCTCCCGCGACGGAGTTTCGCGATGTGGCGGCGTTCTGGAGGCTTTCTGGCGACTTCGACTTCTCCCCGTGCGTTTTTAGGTCGAAGGCATTATATAGTCCGAAGGAGGGCGTCGGAGGCCGGCCGAGGGGGCCACACCACATGGCCGCGCGGCCCCCCCTGGGCCGCGCCGCCCTATGGTGTGGGGCCCTCGGGCCTCCACCTGGCGTGTCCTTCTGGCTCCGTCATTATTCTTGGAAAATAGGGCCTTCTGCATAAATTCCGAGGATTTTCCCAAAAGTTGGATTTCTGCACAAAAACGAGACACCAGAACAGTTCTGCTGAAAACAGCGTTAGTCCGTGTTAGTTGCATCCAAAATACACAAATTAGAGGCAAAACAATAGCAAAAGTGTTCGGGAAAGTAGATACGTTTTGGACGTATCAACTCCCCCCAAGCTTAGCTTATTGCTTGTCCTCAAGCAATTCAGTTAACAACTGAGCGATAAAAGAACTTTCACGAACACATTTGCTCATATGATGTATATATTCTCATGATATGGCTAATACTTAAGCAGTTCATAATGAGATGCATACAAATAAGATCATCTAATAGCTACGTCAATCATGAAGAGGTACCAACAATTAATAATAAACATCATGAATCATGTATATAAGCAGGATTGCAATGTTCATAAGAGAGTATGATAAAGTGGTATCTCGCTTGCCCGTATTTGATCGGCAAAACATAAATGCCCAGGCACCTCTGGAGTTCATAGAAAGACTAGAAGTAGTGATTGTCAAAGATAAAAGCATCAAAGTTATACCACAATCAATCATATTTTGAGACAAGCATATTATACTAAGAATGACAGTTGTGCTCTCAAGATAGTGCTCAAAGAAAGAATGGAGACACAACATAAAAGTAAAAGATTGACCCTTCGCAGAGGGAAGCAGGGATTAACATGCGCTAGAGCTTTTCATTTTTGAAATCAGGAGTAAAATTATTTTGAGAGGTGTTTGTTGTTGTCAACGAATGGTAATGGGTACACTAACTACCTTGCCAACCGGACTCCCAAGAGCGGCTCCCATGAATTATTTGCATGTTTATGTGGCACTCCTTCCAACCTTTCTTACACAAACCATGGCTAACCGAATCCTTGGGTGCCTGCCAACAATCACATACCATGAAGGAGTGCCTTTTTATTTTAGTTTTATTATGATGACACTCCCCCCAACCTTTGCTTACACAAGCCATGGCTAACCGAATCCTTCGGGTGCCGTCCAACAATCACATACCATGGAGGAGTGTCTATTTAAGTTAATTAATTCGGGACTGGGAATCCCATTGCCAGCTCTTTTTGCAAAATTATCGGATAAGCGGATGTGCCACTAGTCCATATGAGAGTCTGTCAAAAGTAAATGACAAGGTTGAAAGCTAAACACCACATACTTCTTCATGAGCTATGAAACATTAACACAAATTAAGAAGCATTTTGAAGGTTTTAAAGGTAGCGCATGAGAATTTACTTGGAATGGTTTGAAATGCCATGCATAGGTATTTATAGTGGACACTTTGGAACAACTTGGTTTTCAGGTGTTTGGAAGCACGAGCAGCGTTCCCGCTCAGTACAAGTGAAGGCTAGCAATAGACTGGGGAGCGACAAATCAAGAGAGCAGTAACTATCATAATCATGCTTGCGGCAAAATAAATTAACGGAGGCATAAAAGTGATATAAGAACTCTGAAGCAATGTAAATCATCAAGGCTTAATTGACTTTTGTTCAGTCATATGCATGCGTGAGCATGTGCCAAGTTGATATAAATGAATCATTCCGAGGAGGATACCACAATGCCATACTTACTTATGAATAAAACAATGCAAGCAAACATCCATGACATGCTACTCATATTAATAAATTGGAGCTAAACATGAGAGATCATGAACTACTATACTTTCTCAAATAACATATACCTCACATGAACCAACTAAGCGTGCTCACATGGATGAGTATATGTACAAAAATGAAAACAAATAGAGTTCATACCAGCCTCTCACCACAATCCAATTGTCGTAGATCGTCATTATTGCCTTTCACTTGTGTAGCTTGGATAATATGAAATGAAAACCACGCTCCAGCCACCGAAGACCATTGAACTCATGATGAACTTTACAAACCAAAGAAGAACAGCAAATATTTTTGGTGTTTTCGAATTGGAAACAAGAACAAAAGAAACAAGTAAACAAGGCAAAATCTTTTTGGGTTTTCTTATAGCAAACTAGCAATAGCAAATAAAGCGAAACAAATGCAAGAAACCAAAGCAAATAAATGATGAAGAGAAACAACAGAAATATTTTTGGTCTTTTTGTGTTTTGGGAAGGAAAAAAAAAAGCAAAAACAAGAAATGGCAAACTAGAAAACTCACATAAACACAAAGCAGCAGAAATTCGTCAAACTTGACAGCAGTACAGTACTCGATTTTTAATAAATTCTTCCATTGCTCAAATCGAAAAGTGTTCAACTAATGAAAGTTAGATAACAACCTGGGGAACATGCACGAAAATTGGCTTCGCAAAATACTCTTCTGGCTATTTTTGAGAATTTTTACGGTAACAGTCCAGAATCTGTTTTCAGGCAGCACTTCCCCAAATATCATCTTCCTCTCATTAGAAAACCACTCAAACCAACAAAACAAGTATATACAAGTATCCAGCAATCATAATATGCAAAGAATGAGTAATGCCGGTATACCTTCACCCAAGCTTAGGATTTTGGCCTAAGTGGAGTTCAACCCCAACGAGGGTCGCTGTTCCTCGCCGGTGGATAATTCATGGCGTAGTCATAGTAAAGTTCCTGTGCAGAAGAAAAGCGTGGAGGCTCCACATATCCAACATGTTGATGCGAGGAACTTGCTGCATCAGATGATGAGTCGAGGTGTTCCTCGGCCTCCTCCGTGTCGTCTCTTGCATGATGGCCTCCTCCCTCTATGTGTGCATTCAGTGCACCTTCTGTGACTGACCAATCTTCCCTGGAATCAAGGTTAAATAGAACAGGCGCAGGCAATCTTACTAGTTTCTCAGTTTTCTTAGTTATTCTCCAAACTTTCTTATAAAATGTCATCTTGTAAAGCAGGTTACCCAAGTTAGACGAATCAGAAACAAATTCATGTCTAATCATAGAGACTATGTCAAGTTTTTCTATGGAAAGTGGAATGTCAAGATGATGAGGTTCTACATTATGCAAAGCTAGTAAACGAGAGGCGATGAGACCTCCACAAATTCCACCTTTCTCACGGTTAGTAGCAAGTCTATAAGCTATCAATGCCCCCAAATTATAAGTCCTACTACCTTGCAGTGCCGCAGCTAGAAAAGCTAAATCCGGGAAAGATAGTTTACCACCAATCTTTCTAGCAAGAACGCATTTAGTAATGAAATAGGCAAAGTAGCGGATAGCCGGGAGCTGAATGCTAGTGATTTTACCACTATCCTCTGAGAAACTCCTTCCATAGCAAATCATCTTGAAGAGGCTTAAAATTTCTTGCGGCGATCCCCTTATCTTCTCGCATGATCCCCATTGCGGTACTCTAATTGCTGCACAAAAATCACTGAATGGCAAGTTGATAGCTTTATTATAAATCTTATACTGAACCGTGGGGTTAGATCGCGACCAATTGAACTTAAAGTCCTGCACAACAGACATAGTTAATTTTGCATATTGGCTTGGTTCTCCATCAACAAAATCACTCAGCCCTGCACGAGAAATTAGACTTTGAACATCTTCCAATATTCCTGCGCTTCTCATGAAATCTGCGCACGGGTAGTAAGAGGGGTATACTCCCTCTTCACGGTTCACTCTCATGACTTGTTGGACCTCCAATTCTTGTTGGTTAAGTTGATATCTATTCCACTCCATTTTCTAAAATTTTCAACAAACAATATAAAATTTGATTTGGTGACATATAATCAAGGGGAACTACTATAGGAACTTGCTAGAGTACTAATCATGCATCAAAACTAGTTTATACAACTTAGAACAAGCATGCAAGCTCACTAAACATGTTACCTACAGCAGCAAAATATTCAAGATATACTCAACCAAACAAAATTCTACTTGGATAATCGGAGGAGTCACATACCGGAGAGCAAATGTGCCAAATTTCAGACAGAAATCTGGGCTGAGCAAAGAGATCGAAAAATCCTGAGCTCTTGAGCAAAAACGCGAGTGAGAGAAAGCTGGTTCGAGTTTTTTCGGAAGAGAGAAGATTCTGGGAGAAAGAGATGAAGTAGTGGGGCAAGGAGGGGCCCACACCACAGGGTGGCACGCCCCCCTCCTTGGCCGCGTCGGCTAGTGGGGTGGCCCCCTGGGGTGCCCCACTGGTCATCCTCTGGTGCTCCCAGGTGCCTCTTTGAAAAATAGGACCAACGGTATAATTTTTGTGAATTTTTGAAAACTTTGAAAAATGCACATTTCTGGGTATTAAGTTTATTATTACTGGCCAGGAAAAATTTTGAAATCTCTTATCAACTAAGGAACTTTGCAAATCAAAAATGCTACAGCAAATAAGACAAGTGGAGGAAGAAAGAGATGTTGTTTACCTCCTCTATGCATATAAAAGGTATTCGTTAACAAGGTTGATCAAGTCTTGCCACTGAATAATTTTACATAGCATATGAAGAAATAAACCTCAAATCAATCATGTTACCTTGAATTGTATTGATATGGATCCAATCATAAGATTTTGATAACCTTCTTTAGGCTCATATATAGGACAATCGATAGTTCCAACTTTGATAGTTCTCACATTAGAAATAGTATTGACTCCACATACTTTATCAATCTTCTTGGGGAAATAGACGGTATGCTCCTTATCATCAACATTGAAAGTAACCTTTCCTTTATTGCAATCAATAACAGCCCCTGCGGTGTTAAGAAAAGGTCTCCCAAGAATAATAAACATATTATCATCTTCAGGCATTTCCAACACAACAAAATCAGTTAATATTAAGCAGTTATTAGTAACTTGAACAGGAACATACTCACATATACCAACAGGAATAGCAGTATATTTATCAGCCATTTGCAAAGATATATCAGTAGGTATCAACTTATCTAGATAAAGCCTCTTATAAAGAGAAAAAGGCATAACACTAACACCGGCTCCCAAATCACATAGAGCAGTTTTACGATAATTATTCTTAATAGAACAAGGAATAGTAGGTATACCTGGGTCGCCCAACTTCTTTGGCACTTTGCCATTGAAAGAGTAATTAGCAAGCATAGTGGAAATTTCCTCATTGGGGATTTTCCTTTTGTTAGTAACAATATCTTTCATATACTTTGAATAAGGAGGCAATTTAATAGCATAAGTCAAAGGGATTTGCAAGAATAAAGGTTTCATCCAATCGCAAAATTTATTACAGTGTTCTTCTTCCTTTGATTTCAATTTCTTAGCAGGAAAAGGCATTTGCTTTTGCACCCAAGGTTCTCTTTCATTACCATGTTTCTTAGTAATAAAATCTTCTTTAGTATACTTTTTATTTTTAGCATGCTTTTCAGGTTCATCTTCTACCTCTTCTTTATCAAAAGCATCATTCTTATCATTATCATTATCATTGTCATGTTCATTACCACTTTCAGTTTCAGCATCGGAAATAGAAATACTATTAGGATCATTAACAGGTTCAGAGGATTCTACAACATTTTTATGTTTCTTCTTCTTTTTCTTCTTAGAATGAGCACTAGGTTCAATGCGTTGAGAATCTTGTTCAATTCTTTTGGGATGCCCTTCAGGATATAGAGGATCCTGGGTAGAGACACCACCTCTAGTTGTTACTTCATAAGCATGTTTCTCTTTGGGATTATTATTTAGCAGGTCATTTTGCACTTTAGTGAGTTGATCAATTTGAGTTTGAATCATTTGAAAATGTTTAACAAGCATCTTAACATCATTGGAGGTTCTCTCCACAATATCATGTAAATTGCTAATAGCTTGAGAATTTTCCATTAGATGATTCTCTACTCTCATATTAAAATTTTCTTGCTTAACAATATAATTATCAAACTCATCTAAACATTGCGCAGGAGGTTTCGAATACGGAATATCTTCCCTAGTAAAGCGTTGAAGGGAGTTTACCTCAATCATGGGTGAAGGGGGAATTATCTCACATATATCTTCTATGGGAGGTAGATTCTTCACATCTTCGGATTTAATACCTTTCTCCTTGAGAGGCTTCTTAACTTCCCTCATATCTTCATCATTCAATTCAATTAAACCCCTCTTCTTCAATATTGGCGTTGGAGTTGGTTCAGGTGTATCCCAATCATCATGATTCCGGCTTATTCTAGCCAATAAATCTTCAGCTTCGTCTGGAGTCCTTTTCCTGAAAACACAACCAGCACAACTATCCAAATATGCTCTAGATTCAATGGTTAGTCCACTATAAAATATATCAAGTAGATCATTCTTTTCCAAATCATGTCCAGGTCGAGCTCTGATAAGAGAACAAAATCTTGCCCATGCCGCAGGCAATTTCTCTTCATCTCCCTGATCAAATCTATAAATTCTCTGTAAAGCAGCATGTTGAGCACTAGCAGGAAAGTATTTTCGAAAGAAAACATCACGCAAATCAGCTGGACTTTTAATAGAACCAGGAGGCAAATTATTATACCAAGTTTTAGCATCATCCTTTAATGAGAAAGGAAAATTTTTAATGACAAAGTAAGTACGCATCTTGTCATTATCAGAGAATAAGCTACTCATAGAAGAAAGTTCATTCATGTGTTCTACAGCACTTTCTTTTTCAGTACCACAAAAGGGTGCTTTCTCTACAATAGCTATATGAGATAGATCAAGAGAAAAATCATAATCTTTATCCTTAATGCATATAGGAGATGTGGCAAATTTAGGATCAGGAGATAGCTTATGTCTAACAGTATATTGTGTGAGAAACTTTTTAATGTTTCTTGCATCAGCAGTAGCATTGCATCTATTAATTAAATCATCATTAAGCTCCACATAATCTTCATCAGGATCATCACTAGAATAATCAAGTTCAGGTGAACTAACAGGTGTAGTGGCATTTTCATTAGGAGTTTCAGCATTTTCAATTTGTCTAGACCTAGCAATTGTAGCATCTAGAAAGGATCCCAATGAACCACTATCATCAAGCACAGTAGAAATATTATCAGTATTATGAGAGTTTTCAGATTCAGCAGACGTACCAGCTTGTGGCGGTGAAACGAGTTGACTTATCACAGATGGTGAATCAAGTGTAGCAGAGGTACTCAGAGTTGTACCTTTTCTTGTAGTGGATGGTAATATGGCGACTTTAGAATCGCGAGCTTTACCCATGATGGAGAATTTGCAGCGAACAATATCAATCCAAGTGAACTTCCAAATAAAGCTATGCTCCCCGGCAATGGCGCCAGAAAACAGTCTTGATGACCCACAAGTATAGGGGATCGCAGCAGTCTTCGCGGGTAGTATAACCCAATTTATTGATTCGACACAAGGGGAGACAAAGAACACTTGGAAGCCTTAGCAGCGGAGTTGTCAATTCAGCTGCACCTGGAAACAGACTTGCTCGCAAGAGTTTATCAGTAGTAACAGTTTTATAGCAGTAGTGATAGTGAAATAACAAAGCAGAGTAACACAGAAGAAAGTAGTGATTATAGTAAACAGCAGGATTAAAATACTGTAGGCACGGGGACGGATGACGGGCGTTGCATGGATGATAGAAACTCATGTAAATCATAGCAGGGCATTTGCAGATAATAATAAAACGGTGTCCAAGTACAAAGCAATCAATAGGCATGTGTTCCAATTATAGCCGTACGTGCTCGCAATGAGAAACTTGCACAACATCTTTTGTCCTACCAGCCGGTGGCAGCCGGGCCTCAAGGGAAACTACTGGATGTTAAGGTACTCCTTTTAATAGAGTACCGGAGCAAAGCATTAACACTCCGTGAACACATGTGATCCTCACGTCACTACCATCCCCTCCGGTTGTCCCGATTTCTGTCACTTCGGGGCCATTGGTTCCGGACAGCGACATGTGTATACAACTTGCAGGTAAGACCATAAACAATGAATATCATGATGAAACAATAACGTGTTCAGATCTGAGATCATGGCACTCGGGCCCTAGTGACAAGCATTAAGCATAACAAGTTGCAACAATATCATCAAAGTACCAATTACGGACACTAGGCACTATGCCCTAACAATCTTATGCTATTACATGACCAATCTCATCCAATCCCTACCATCCCCTTCGGCCTACAGTGGGGGAATTACTCACACATGGATGGGGGAAACATGGCTGGTTGATGGAGAGGCGTTGGCGGTGATGATGGCGATGATCTCCTCCAATTCCCCGTCCCGGCGGAGTGCCAGAACGGAGACTTCTGGCTCCCGCGACGGAGTTTCGCGATGTGGCGGCGTTCTGGAGGCTTTCTGGCGACTTCGACTTCTCCCCGTGTGTTTTTAGGTCGAGGGCATTATATAGTCCGAAGGAGGGCGTCGGAGGCCGGCCGAGGGGGCCAAACCACATGGCCGCGCGGGCCCCCCTGGGCCGCGCCGCCCTATGGTGTGGGGCCCTCGGGCCTCCACCTGGCGTGTCCTTCTGGCTCCGTCATTATTCTTGGAAAATAGGGCCTTCTGCATAAATTCTGAGGATTTTCCCAAAAGTTGGATTTCTGCACAAAAACGAGACACCAGAACAGTTCTGCTGAAAACAGCGTTAGTCCATGTTAGTTGCATCCAAAATACACAAATTAGAGGCAAAACAATAGCAAAAGTGTTCGGGAAAGTAGATACGTTTTGGACGTATCACTAGGGCGGCGCGGCCCAGGCCCTGGACGCGCCGGCCTAGTGTGTGGGCCCCTCGCGTCGCCCCTAAACCTACCTCTCCGACTATAAGAAGCCTTCGTCGATAATAGTTCCAGTACCGAGAGCCACGATACGGAAAACCTTCCAGAGACGCCGCCGCCGCCAATCCCATCTCGGGGGATTCAGGAGATCGCCTCCGGCACCCTGCCGGAGAGGGGAATCATCTCCCGGAGGACTCTTCACCGCCATGGTCGCCTCCGGAGTGATGAGTGAGTAGTTCACCCGTGGACTATGGATCCATAGCAGTAGCTAGATGGTCGTCTTCTCCTAATTGTGCTTCATTGTTGGATCTTGTGAGCTGCCTAACATGATCAAGATCATCTATCTGTAATGCTACATGTTGTGTTTGTTGGGATCCGATGAATAGAGAATACTATGCTATGTTGATTATCAATCTATTATCTATGTGTTGTTTATGATCTTGCATGCTCTCCGTTATTAGTAGAGGCTCTGGCCAAGTTTTTGCTCTTAACTCCAAGAGGGAGTATTTATGCTCGATAGTGGGTTCATGCCTCCATTAAATCTGGGACAGTGACAGAAAGTTCTAAGGTTGTGGATGTGTTGTTGCCACTAGGGATAAAACATCGATGCTATGTCTAAGGATGTAGTTGTTGATTACATTACGCACCATACTTAATGCAATTGTCTGTTGTTTGCAACTTAATACTGGAAGGGGTTCGGATGATAACCTGAAGGTGGACTTTTTAGGCATAGATGCATGCTGGATAGCGGTCTATGTACTTTGTCGTAATGCCCAATTAAATCTCACTATACTCATCATATCATGTATGTGCATGGTCATGCCCTCTTTATTTGTCAATTGCCCAACTGTAATTTGTTCACCCAACGTGCTTATTCTTATCGGAGAGACGCCTCTAGTGAACTGTGGACCCTGGTCCATTCTTTTAATCGAATACAATCTACTGCAATACTTGTTCTACTGTTTTCTGCAAACAATCATCATCCACACTATACATCTAATCCTTTGTTACAGCAAGCCGGTGAGATTGACAACCTCACTGTCACGTTGGGGCAAAGTAATTTGGTTGTGTTGTGCAGGTTCCACGTTGGCGCCGGAATCTCTGGTGTTGCGCCGCACTATACTTCGCCGCCATCAACCTTCAACGTGCTTCTTGACTCCTACTGGTTCGATAAACCTTGGTTTCTAACTGAGGGAAACTTACTGCTATACGCATCACACCTTCCACTTGGGGTTCCCAACGGTCGCGTGCTGTACGCGTGTCAATTCCCCGCGCCGCCTGCTCCATGCCATCCGCCCCGCGCCACCTGATTCCGGGCGTGGCTGTCCGCATCGCCCTCCCCGCGCTGCTCCCGCGCCGCCGGCTTCCCGATTCCCGATTGGATCTCACTGGATCGGCCCGCGCGTGGCGCCCTGCCTACTCCCGCCTGCTCTCGTGCCGCCGGCTTCCCGATTCCTCCTGCGCGTGGCCGGCCTCTCCACCTGCTCTCTCCCCCGCGCGTGGCACTCCTTGCTCCCTTCCTGTCCGTGCGTGGCTTCGATCTCCCTCCATCTGCTCTCTGATCGGCCCGATTTCTTCTGCGTGGGCGTGTTGACTTCCAGCTGAGGTAAAAAAAATATGTCGATTGTTACCTGATGTCTTCTTCCGCTGATCCCGCCCCTTCTTTGGGCCCACCTTCGGTACTTGGTATTTGTCCGCTGTCTCCGTGTATGACGGCTAGCCATTTTTCGTCGCCGTTTGCGGCCTCTTCACGTGGCTCTGCCCGCGATTCACCGACTCCGTCTACGTCGGCTCACCGCTCTATTCCGACTTTTGCGGCCTCTTCATGCGGCTCTGCCCGCGCTTCGCCGACTTTGTCTCCCTCGGCCCGCCGTTCTACACCGACTTTTGCTGCCTCTTCACGCGGCTCTACCCGCGCTTCGCCGACTTCATCTACGTTGGCCAGCCGCTCTACATCGACTTTTGCGGCCTCTTCCCGCGGTTATGGCCGTGCTTCGTCGACTCCGTCTACGTCGGCCTGCCGCTCTACATCGACTTTCGCGGCATCTTCACATGGTTATGACCGCGTTTTGCCGACTCTGTCTTCATCGGCGTGTTGCTCTCCGTCGCCCCTTTTGGTGGCCTCTGTGCGTGTGGGTGATAGCTCTTCGTCGGCACCTGATTGTGCATCGACCTCTCCAGTCGCGCCCCTCTCTGCGCATGAGATAGCGCAGCTTCACTGCCTGCTTGATGCTTGGGATTTCAGTTTACGTCAGCAGCCTCGCGGTCCGAGTCTCCGCCCTCGTTTTCATTGCACCTACTGTGGCAAGGTTGGCCACACTTCCTCCACCTGCTGGACACGGGATCCGAGTTTACGTCAGCAGTTCCAGGATCGTCAGCACGCTGGCTCTTCAGGATCCTCTGCAGTTGCACTCTCTGATCAGGACATTCTCAGGGGTCTTCGTGGTCTGCTCGCTACTCCAGACTCTTCCTCGCCGGGCGCTGCTGGTTACGTGGCGGCTCTTCGCTGCTGCGCGACCACCACTTTCTACATAGTCAGGTACGTCCCCGTGGTATCTGGATTCTGGAGCTTCCTTTCATATGACCTCTGAGTCTTCTATTCTGTCTGCTCTTCGGTCTCTTATTTCTCATGTCCGTGTTGTCACGGCTGATGGTACCACTATTCCTGTTTCTAGTACATGCACCCTTTCTACTCCCTCTTTCTCTGTCCCTGATGTTTCTCATGTTCCTCGCCTTCAGATGAACCTTTTCTCTGCTAGCCAGCTCACCGATTCTAGTTGTCGCGTCATTCGTGACGCTGAGTCTTGTGCGGTTCAGGATCGTCGCACACAGGCCCTGGTTGGAGCTGGCCCTCGTAGCCGTCAGTCTCCGGGGCTTTGGGAGTTAGACTGGCTTCGTGTTCCTTCCGCTGCCACTTCATCTGCCGGTTCTCCTCCGGTTGTTGCCTCTGTCACCGGCTCTTTTCAGCAATGGCATCATCGTCTTGGTCACCTTTGTGACTCTCGCCTGTCGTCTTTGGTTCATCGTGTGTCGAGGGTACTCCTCGGCAATGCCCTCCGATTGGGGCTTAGGGTTGATGGAATCCTGCAAGCTGACACGAGACATCGGTTCACAGACAAGCGGGGAGAGCGATTTACCCAGGTTCGGGGCCCTCGATGAGGTAAAACCCTTACGTCCTGCCTGTCTGTTCTTGATTATGAAGATAATGGGTTACAATGGGGTGCCGAATAGTTTGGCTGAGATCTCGTCGAGAGGCTAAGTACTATGGTGATCTAGCTCTGGACTTTTGGTGGCTAAAGCTGTTAAGATTGATTGTGTCCCTCGGCAGCCCCTCTCCTGGCCTTTATATAGGGGGCCAGGTCTCAAGAGGTCTAACTGAGTACGACTAGGTTTACAGTAGTTTTTAAATCTAATCTTCCCTTGTTCGGCTGCTTCCTTGTCTTGCCCGTCAAGGAATCTGCTGGTGCGACATCCTGGTGGCCCGTCTCACCTCCAAGTGCCTTCATGGGCCTGCAACTAGTTAATATAGGATAGGGCAATGTCGGTTACCCGAAGGGTAATACCCACGTCAGTAGCCCCCGAGTGTCTAGCCGAACATAGTTCGGGTAGAGACTGAAGCATGCTTCCTTTTAATGTTCTTCTCCTCGATTGATCTTGTTCATCTTGAATCAGCATCATCTTCTTCTGTCGGGTGCGCGTCAGCGCTCCCGATGGGAGTAGCCCCCGAGTCTAGGTACGGATTCTTGCAATCCGTGCGTAGACTCAAGTTGTACCACTCGAACATTCTTTTCTGCCGAAGTTTTCTGCAGGTCTTCATAGGTCATCCGATATATTTTCCGCTTGCAAGGGATAATCAGTAACGTGCCCAACTTTTGCTGGTTAACTACCGATGGCAAAACAACGTTACCCTACACAGAATCAAGTCCCCGGGCATGATCCTGGAGTGCAAAAAAGTTTGTCGGGTGCGCGTCCAGCGCTCCCGATGGGAGTAGCCCCCGAGTCTGGGCACGGGTGCTTGCAACCGGGTGCAGACTCAAGCTGAGCAATCATTTCTTCATCCTTTTTCTTCGATTCCTCATTCTGTCGGGTGCGCGTCCAGCGCTCCCGATGGGAGCAGCCCCTGAGTCTGGGCACAAGACCATCCGATGCTTTTTCATTCTTCTTCGACTGTTCATAACAATCTTTATGACGTCACTGTTGACGTGTTGCTGCTGTGGTTTGATTGACAAGACTTGACCTGACGGGCCCACCCTAGTTCTGCGCGGGCAGTTTTTAGGAATTGACCAGTGCACGCGCGGCGACCGAGGCGTTTCCTCGATTTTCGGACAACGTGGGAATAATGTTCCACCGGTTCCGTTCTTTCTTCAAGCACCACGTGTACAGCCAGATCTGCTCCGCCTCCCACGACGCTTGTGGAGTTATGGCCACGATCTCGCGCTAGTTCTTACGGCATAAATAGAGGGCCTCCTCGTTTTTACTTTTCACGCCTCTTACTGCTCATCTTCTCGTTCAAGCTTTCCTGCCTCCTCTGTTCCTCCTCCAGAAGCTCCGCGCGCTATGCGCAAGAAGAGGAGCGCCAGTACCTCGGACGCGGTCAAAGTCTGCCGCGACTGGAGCGCCTCCACCATTTCCAACCGTGATGTGAACAGGCTGCGCAACCTCGGCTTCATCTCCGCATCTGACGAGGACATTCGTCTTCCAGGTGCTGTTTCTCACCCACGGCCCCCGAAGGGCTTCACCGTCATGTTCATTGCCTTTTTGTTCCGCGGTCTCTCTCTTCCAGCCCACGAGTTCCTTCGTTCCCTTCTTTTCTTCTATGGGATTCAGCTCTGGCAGCTGACTCCAAACTCCATTCTCCACCTCTCCATCTTCATCACCGTTTGCGAGGCCTTCCTTGGCATTGACCCCCACTGGGGTCTTTGGAGGAAGATCTTCTACGTGAAGCGTCACAACGACAGCAATGCCCCCCTGTCGTCGGTGGCGTTGGCCTTGTCGTTAGGAAGGAGGTCGACTACTTTGACTATCCTATGAAGGAATCCGTCCAGGGTTGGCGCAACAAATGGTTCTACCTACGAGACCCTGTGGTGCCTGGGCGGCACTCGAATCTTCCTCCCTTCGAAGACGTCCTGATAGCTCACCAGAAGAAGTCCTGGAAAAACACCCTTTCTCCCGAAGAGAGGGCGACAACCGACAAGCTATTTGAGCAGATTGTCGTCCTGAAGAATACGGGAGGCTTGACGATGTGCGGCACTGAAGTAGTTTTAGTGTTCTAGCAACATCGAGTGCAGCCTCTAATGTCTCGACCCCACCAGTTATGGCTTTATACTGGCAAGGGCGACAAGTCGAGGGTCAGCTCTGCCAACCTGTCGGAAGACGAACTTCGAGACGAAGTTCGCCGCTTTACGTGCCTCAGTATGAAGGATAACATTGTCCTGACATCGGCTCGTTCTCCTTACGATTTTGACCATCTCCTGACCGAGGTAACCTTTGCCGCTCCCTGCTTGCTTTTATTTCTTCTTTCTTCGTTGTGCTTTACAATCTTCCTCTTTTTATTTCTTCATAGGCCTCCTCCGTCGTTCAATGTTATCCTCCCACACCGGAAAGCGGTGTGGAACCAGAGGACGATGATGACGATTCTGAAGGGACCGAGGACGTCCAGCAGGTCTTTGAGGATAGCGATGTCCAAGAAGACGACACTGCCGAGGAGGCCGCTTTCACCAGGAGCAAGCGTCGCTTGCAGATAGACGAGGATTTTATCACAACGGCTGAATCAAGTCCCAGTGAACAAGATAATGATGCCGTTGGAGCTTCTCCGCCTTCTCCTGCCGATAAGGGGCCGTCAGGCTTCTTTGCTGCCGAAGATGACCTGGAACTGTGAGCACCTTTACTCCTTCATATTTTGGCCTCTGTTATTTTGTATGCTAATCATTCTTTTTTCTCAAGTAGCTCTGATGATGATCATGTTCCTCTCGCAAAGAGGGCTAAATTATCTGTTGAGAGAACGGCATCAGCTAAGGAGCCGAATCCTTCTTCTGCCAAGTCGACGCCTCCCACGAGGACGACCGTGGAAAAAATTCCAGTGTCGAAGGTTATTCCTCCTGGCGATGCTCCTACTTCGTCGGCTCATCGCGATCATGTAAGTATTTAATCCAAGCCTTGTTTTGCTGAATTTCCTTCATATCAACTGAGTCTTCTTGATTTCCCTTGCTGCAGCCGATTTATGCCATAATCGATGCTGTGGTAGATTTCGCTGAGCAATTTACTCGACTGGAGGCTGAAAACGCCCAGCTTCGGAAGACTGTCAAGTCTTCGGCTGATCAAGTGCTGGAGGCCAATATGCTTGCCACCGACGCCAAGAAGGAAAATGCCTTGCTGAAGGAGGAGCTGTCAAAGCTGAAGCAGCAGATGAAGGATGAACAGGATGCCAGGCGTGTGGCAGCGGTTGGAGTCGATAAAAAGGAAGGCGTCCTCCGCGAATCCATCAAGGATTTATTGGGTAAAATTCGCGACACATAGTTTCTCTCTTGGTATTTCCTTACTGGCTACTGATCTGTCTTTCTTTCAGAGGCTGCCAATATAGCCGTCACTCGACGCCATCAGCTTCGGGAGGACTCCACATCCGATGCCCTGTCGCTTTCTGCTGAGTCTAATGTCCAAGTCCTTGGGCTCCTGCAAAAGACTAGATGAGCATTGTCGAGGCTGTACTCGATGATCTTCCCGAAGATGAAGCAGGACAAGACCCTTGGCGAGATGGCGGATGCTTTTCTTGTCGATTCTTCCGAGCCTGTGGAGGTATTGAAACGCCGTTCTCGATTGCTTGGGGCGGTTCTTACTTTCCAGCTGCTAATGGGTCATGGGATGGGGTCTGACTTGGAGAAGTTATCTAAGGCATTGCCTGTGGATGACGACAACCATTTAGTCGACCTTGAACCCTTCAAAAGATCGGTAGTGACTTGTGCCAATCAACTCCTAAAGTTGGTAGACGAAGCACAGGCCAAGCCTACTCCTGAAGCTGCCCCTGGCTCATCGTCAGCGCCTCGTTGAACTTGTTGCTTCATTAATTGTAAATAAGACCAATTGTAATTCGACTTAGTCCTATTTTATTTCGGCTCTGTTGCCAATTCGAACAATCTTTTGGATGTAACATATATGCCACGCGCTCCCGATGGGAGTTTTATGTTAATGTCGTTCTGAATCGAAGATTGTACTGCAGATTCCTTCATCTTCTTCTCGTGCCGAGCTTTTCTCAAATCCTTCGACTAACGATGAATCTGACCTTGTTCTCCGCTTACGTGACCAAGTGTCTCATTTAAATAAAGACATTACTTCTCTTCGGGCCATGGCAGCGTTGGTGAAGAAAAAGGGCGAAATAGCAATTGCTATTGAGCAATATGCTCTCGATGGTCTTCATGTCGCCACCAAAGTTTGGGCTGTAAGTGTTTCCCCATCTTCTGATTCCTGGCGTAGCTCGGATGTTCTTTTTAACTGATATTCGTTCCTTTTCAGTTGTATCTTCAGATAAATCCAAGGAGAACAGGAAGATCCATGAAAAGGTCAAGGCGATGACTGATTGCTCACCCGAAGCACGATCTGTGGCTGCATCGTCTGAAGGCTGTTATCATGGCGAAGTTTGAGCATCGGGTGGAGAAGGCGCATTACTACTTCGATAAGTTCCACGCCCATCTCACGATGGTTTGGAAGACTTTGTTTCCTCTAGACCAGGCACCCGAAACCTTGTCTGCCCTGTTCACCCGATTCAAGTCGCCCGAAAGGATTCGGCAGTTGGTGCGGAAAGAGCTTCTGGCTGGTGCTGAACTTGCATTTGCTTCGGTACTGGCATGTCATCCATCCTTAGACTTGAGAGCCGTAGCAAACAGTGAGAGGAGTTTAGGCCAATATTATGATATTGCTAGAGGCCCTGCATATACCATTATCTCTCGGATGGAGTCGTGCCTTGAGAGGGAAATGAGGGGTCAAGGGAACCAGGGGGCCCAGTCATGAATGTAATAACCTTGTACCTGCATAAGATTGTTTTGTACGAATTTACTGCGTGCGTTACACGCTATGTTAGTTTGATTGGTAATTTATTGTCGAGGGTGGCTGAGTGATCAGTTCAACCTGCTCTCTCGACGCCTTCGTTGAATTTTGCAATGTTATTGCAAAGTTGATATGTAAGTTTTTGTAAGAGCGAGACCCATCGACTTAGTCGAGGGAATTAGACGCTTGGCTTCGTCACGCGTTGCACCGGTTTGAGCCTTATTTTGTGATAATGTAACCATTGGCTGCAGCACTCGCGTATTTTCTCGAGGCCTGAATTGGTTGTTTTGGTGCGTCATTAATCTTAGCTCTCGTTGAGAGTATTTAATCAATGACACTGTGTAAGCGTATTCTTTTAGGCCAGCGCTCTCGATGGGAGTAAGAGCCAATGGTAGGGGCCCCGAACGATCTGGTCGGGTGGTAGGGCCTAAATGAAGAAAAAAGGTAGAAAACCTGATTAGAACTTTATTCAGCAAAAGTAACCTTAAGGGCTGTCGAGTAATAAAAATAATTGTATCCTATGTATAGAACCGTCGCAACTGTGCGATGTTCCATGGATTCTCGACGTCTTTTCCTGAAGCTGTGTTTTTGAGCCGATATGCTCCTCCTGGTATCACTTCGTGATTCAAGTTTCAAGGGTCTTTCTTGCTTCAGCCGAAGTACCATATCCCCAACATTAAAGTTCCGACTGTGTATTCGTCGGCTATGGTAATTTCTCAACGCCTGTTGGTATACCGTCGTTCTTGCCAAGGCAATATCTCGTGCCTCATCGAGGAGGTCCACAGCATCCTGCAGCGCAATGTTGGAAGAAGATTCTGTGTACGCTGTCACCCGAGGAGCTTCAAACCGAACATCGGCTGGTAGAACTGCCTCGTCTCCGTGCACCAAGAAGAACGAGGTGTACTGAGTCGACCTGTTAGGCGTAGTGCGCAAACTCCATAGCACAGATGGTAACTCCTCAACCCAGGCTCCAGCTGCGCCTGTAAGGCATTTCTTGAGGCCATCCCCTATTAGACCATTGATCCTTTCCACCTGCCCGTTGGTCTGTGTCGGGGGGAAGACCCCGGGTAGGGCAATGGACGCGGAGCAGCCGGCTGGCCACTGGCCGGCTCGCGGCAAAGGCCGGCTGAAGAGCAGCCGGCTGGCGCCGTGGCCGGCTGGTCCGGAAGCCGGCTGGCTCTAGGTCCTAGTCGGCCTGGCTACGGCCGCCGATGCTGTAGCTGGGCCGGCTTCTACAAGCCATATCCGACTAGGGGTTTGTACCTCAGACCGACTCGGGGCTGGCGAGTCTTGCACTAGAAGGAACCGGGTTGGTGATCCGGGTTCCCAAAGTCCACGCTGACTTCATCTTTCGTAAAGCGCGGGGCACTGTGGAGCAATAGTGCCGCGCGCCGGACAGGCCATCATGGTCTACGACGATCCGTACTGGCTACAGTGGCTGATGGCGACAGGGACACCTCCTCTCCATACCGCTGACCTCGGCAGCCGGATGGGACAGGCCACGAGGCCTCAACGGCTCCTGACGTCACTGCCTCGGGAAGGAGCGGAAGCCGGAGCCGGCCAAGCCGGCCAGTAAACTATAGGGTCTTATATGTAAAGTGCCGGTGCCTATATAAGCCGCACTACCCCCTCTCGTGTGCAGGGGATCGATCGATCAATCATTTCTCACTTCATTTCCACCCCTAGCGCTGCCCTGTGAGAGAGACTCTAGTCTTCCATAGCCTCCCAGGAGCAGCCGGACACAGCTCAAGGAGCAACCTTGTATTGTGTGATCATCATATACACTCATAGCAGGAGTAGAGGTGTTACCTCCATCGGAGGGCCTCGAACCTGGGTACATCGCCGTGTCGCTCGTCCCCATACCCGCATTCGGATACCGCCGCGAGATCTCTCAGGAACCACCTTCGATTAGCCACCCTATGGCATATGCCGTGACGTTACAACGACATTTGGCGCCCACCGTGGGGCCTTTAGCATCCTCGGTCGGTGTCTTCATCCGGACGGGCCTCACCATCACCACCGGCGAGCGAGTCGCTTCAGGCTTGATCTGGAGATTCGGCTCCCTTGACTGCGTCAGCGACAACGCTGGCTACTTCGCTGACCAGCCCTTCCCAGCCGGCGGCAGCGTCATCTCCTTCGGCGGCCACGACGTCTACGTCGCCACCGTCGCACCGCCGCGCTACCCGCGGCAGGTGCTGCGCTGCGCAAGCCCTCCTCCGCGAGCCGGCAGCAGCGCTCCCGCCAGCCTCGCCGTCGTGCAAGTCATGATGGCTGGTGAGGAGCTCCCCACCAAGAACCCGCGCCCCCGCGGCCCCAACCTGGAGCGCAACGTCGACCCCAACGCCTCCGGCTCGGGCCCAAAGGCGCCACCACCACCGTCCCGGCTGGACGAAGTCCGGGCGAAGCTGAGCACCCCGCTCACGCCTGGCGCCGACCCCACCACCATCGAGGCGGATTTGGAGGCGCACCGCCAGCTCCTCCTCAAGCAAACAGAAGAACTGGCTGCTGCTAAGCGCCAGATGGAGATCACCCAGCGCGAGTACAACCGCGCCCATGGCCTCACTCTAGGCGGCGACGGTCCCAGCCGAGCCGGCCAGATCCGCCGCAGGGGCCGCGACCTTGGCGCCGAGATCGCCCGCGACGGCGCTCCTTCGCCGGCTCCGTCCGCGGAGCAACCCGTCTACAGCACCCCCGATAAGAACATGCGCGCGGCACAAGCCGCCGCAGAAGAGCTCAACCGCCTTGGAGGCGAAGAGTTACGCCGCCAGACCAAGCGGGTGACTGAGCTGCTCAACGCAGCCACCAGGCAGGCGGCCGACCCCAGGTATGTCAATGCCCCCAGAGCCTCCCACGCTCTTGGCACTGCAGGCAACGACAGGGAAGGCGCCAGGGACACGGCCGAGTCCGCCTCCCCAGCACCAAGCCGGCACCGTGACTCCCGGGCCACACACGCAAGCTCGAGCCACCAGCCGAGCGGCAGCAGCCGCAGCCGGCCTCCCCCAAGACGGAACCAGGAGCAAGATTCCGAGCCCCGTCGCCAGCACAGGCCGGCTCCAGAGGCAAGCGGCGCACGCCAGCCGGCACGCTCCCGGCTGGGCCCGCGCATCGAGCCCGTCGACTCCAGGGACCGCCTCGATCGGCTGGTCGAATCCCGCATCGCGGAAGAGGAGGCGCCGGCTTGCCCCAAGTGCTTCGGGCCCCGCATCGCCAACGAGCCCGTGCTCGACGGCTTCCAGCTCCCCCGCGACACGCCTAAGTACGACGGCACCGCCAAGCCGGAAGACTGGCTGCAGGACTACTCCACCGCGGTCGGCATCTCTCGAGGCAACAAGCGTTGGGCGGTGCGCTACTCCCCCCTGATGCTGGTCGGCTCCGCCCGCACCTGGCTCAACAACCTGCCAGCCGGCAGCATCAACGGCTGGCTGGATTTCGAAGAGGCCTTCGTCAGCAACTTCACCGGCACCTATCGCCGGCCGGGTCGCCCTCAGCAGCTTGAGATGTGCAAGCAGGGCCCGGACGAGACGGACCGCGCATACCTGACGCGCTGGTGTGAGATGCGCAACTCCTGCGAGGGTGTGCACGAGATCCAAGCCATCAGCTTCTTCATGGGAGGCTGCCGGCCCAACACCATGCTGTGGCACAAGCTGCGCCGCAGTGACCCCAAGTCGATGGCCGCCTTGATGGCCATCGCGGACAAGTACGCGCTGGCTGAGGAAGCCGGCAAGGCGCCGGCTGATATTTCACCGGCCCCAGCAAGACGGGACAACAACAAGTCGGCTGAGCACAAGCCGGCAGACGGCGCCTCTCATGGCAGCCGGCGGGACAACTTGTTGCGGTCAAAACCCACCGGCGGGCAGCGACGGGCAACACAGTAGAGCCGGTAACAACCTAGGGCTGCGGCTGGCCCAGGTCCCTCCGAGCGACGGCCCGCAAAGCCTCTGGTACACACGTCCGATGCTGATGCAAGGGCGTGCCACCTGACCTATACCTGGTCAGGCAGGTGATGGAGATGCCTGGCTTAGTTTCCTGCATGGCATACACGTAAACATTAAATACGAGCCTCGATCGGCTCTCAGGTTATCCTGTGAATCGGCTCAAGGAGCCGATCCACCCATGATTCGTACGGGGTGCACGAATATATGGTGGTCCTGCTTGATCAAGATAAAGCTAATGAGATCTACGACGATTTAGGGTTTTCACCGCATAATCGGATCATCCTACTCAGGATTGGGCCTCGCGGCCACGCACGGTGATCGTAAGCCGATCCTAGACAAGGCCTAAAAACCAACACGAGGTTGATCCCCGGAACATCCTGTCTAGGACTAGCAAACGACACCCTACGTGCCGCTGGATCCTCCCGCCCTTTGTAAGGCCTAACTATTGCAGATATTAAACTAATCCTTGATGAACAAGGAGCAATCGTAACGGATCGGATCTACTAAATAATGATCAAGCGGGGTGCCGCCCCTACACCTAGGATAGGTGTAAGGGCGGCTAGATATGCAAGGGTTGCACTACGATAGCATGTTACGCGAAGAACTATGCTAACCCTAACACATCTATGATAACTACGTTGCTCGCCATCAAAAAGGCTTCAGTACGAGCAACGCATGAACAACATGAAGCTTATGCTGCCTAGATCGCAAGATGCGATCTAGGCAGCATGATGCTTACCGGTAGAAACCCTCGAGACGAAGGAGTTGGCGATGCGCCGAGATTGATTTGGTTGGTTGAACGTTGGTTGTTGTTTATTCCATAAACCCTAGATACATATTTATAGTCCAGGGGACTTTCTAATTTAGACGTGCACCTAACCGTACACGGGTAAAACTCTAACTAATCGACACGTATCCTAATATGTTACAGATACAAGGGCAAACTAGCCCAAACTCAGCATAACAGGCCGATTCACGTAATTCTTCCATGTATATTCTTCAAATCCATCTTGATCGCGGCCCACCTCCGACTCGGTCAAATTCTGGTGATAACACATGCCCCCCTGGTTTTGGAATTGGTAATTCCAAAATCACTCTGCTTTTCCTTCGTTGGGTCATGTCGTGGCAGAACCGTTGCAGTATCCGTCATCATGATGCCTTGCCTTCTCAACTTCTCCGCGTGACCTGGCAGTTTTTTTTTTCTTTTAGGCACCACTTCCTCGGAAACTGCTGTGGCATTGAATTTCCACTATATCCCCTTTTATTTAACCGCTCCGCACAGTTTATTTCCGCATCTTCTTCGCATTAGCACTCCAAAAGCCCTCCTGCGCCACCATGTCTTCTTCCTCCTCTGCTTCATCGGATCTTTCCACCCAGTCCTCTTCCTCTCGCGAGCCGACGCCGGAGCCGAACCCGGCGGAGGTCCACGCAGCCAACACCCGCCGCGCCATTGAGGCCGGGGAGGAGTCTAGCCATGACTTCTCCATCTGGTCGGAGGACGACCAGTCCCTGACCGACGGGGAAAGCGACCTCCGCTTCCTCGCCGACGGGGAAACAGAGGAGGAGAGCGACGACGATCGCTTCTCCTGTGACTTCACCTCTCCCGAGGAGGAGGAGGAGGAAGAAGAGGAGGAGGAGGAGGACGACACCTCCTCCGACGAGCCGCCGGCCAAGCGGTTCTGCCCCTGGCCGGGGAACCTCAGCGACTTCGACAGCGACGACGACGATGCTGACGAAGAGGACGAGGACAATGAGGGCCCGGTCGGCGGCCATTGGAGCGACGATGAGCCCGCCGGGAGCAGCGCCGACAGCGGCGACGACGGCGACGATGAGGGCAGCGACGGCCCGTAGATAGGACCTCTAGTATAGGACCAGTAGCAGTAGATGGGGCAATGTATCCCCTAGTACTTCCTTTTGAGAGCAATCAGCTCTTTATGTAAGAAATCTCGCCTATCAATGAAGAACTTTTCCCAATTTGATCTTGCCGATTTCCTCTGAGCTTAATTTAGCCGATTTCCTCTCCTACTGATCTTGCCGATTTGTCCCCTTTGCCAATGCGTAATGAGCCGATAGCAACGCATCGGTCCTTTAAAATTTACCCTTCCATTCTTCAACTGATGATTTTGAAATCTGGTGGATAATGTAGAATCTTCAGGGAAGCCTTTGAATTCTTCCAACCAAACCTAATGGTCTTTTTTAACACTCATCATTTTGTGAAGAAGGTTGCGACGAAAGATCAGCCGATGGTACCCCAATCGGCTCTTAAACAGAGCATCCACCAGGCCTGCTGCCCCCCGAGCCTTACTCGAGGCGAGAATGTCAGAGAGGATGCACCAAAGCCGATCACCTTTCCTCCTTAGAAAGCCGATATACCCCTTCTGTCAACACGGCTGAACTAGTACCAAAGGTTGAGAATCCTCGACAAGAAGGTTCAGGAACCCGGATCGGCTCAAAGAAGCTGAAGAAGTTCTCATTGTTTTACCCCCGCGAAGAAGCAGAGGGCCCCACAGCTGAACTGGATTTGGTGGAGATCCGGTAAACCTCGTGTAATTGCACTAGAGTCGATGGTTGCGCATCGGCTGTATGTCATGTAAAAAATTTTGTTTTTTTTAATGGCCGATTTTTTCCTATCGGCCCCAATATTTCACTGCACACATGTTCTTCTGCACATGTTCACATGTTCATCGTGTTTAGGTGCCCCCCGAGCCGAATCTGTCAGGGAATGGCAGATATCAGCTCTGTAATTCGTACGTCGGCTCCGGTAGGATCAATGACGAACACAAGCAGAACATGTGGTGAGGATAATTTTGGCCGATTGCTGGAATCGGCCTCCATTTTGATTGAAGCGCTGACTGGAGGTTCTGTAATGTCCCTTCATAGATTTTTGGGGCCGATCACAAGGATCAGCCTCGCCACGTTTGCTCATCGCTTTGCTTCAGCTACATGGTCAGGCCAGTGGATAAAACCAGCTTAACCCTTCCCTTCGTCACGTCGATGCGCTCGCAGTCGTCCAAATTGATACCTGAGAGGGGTTCTTGGCCTGCTGCTTCCCATGCGTTCATGCCAGCCGTTGAAATTTCGGCTGAGTCATCGGCCTGGACGACCTCTACCTCATCTCCATCCCACTGTATTATGCATTGGTGCATTGTGGAGGGAATGCAGCAGTTGGCGTGGATCCAATCTCTTCCTAGCAGAACAGCATAAGTGCCCTTGCTATCGACGATGAAGAACGTTGTAGGGATAGTTTTCCTTCCTACGGTCAGATCCACATTCAGAACACCTTGTGCGTCAGACGCTTGGCCGTTGAAATCGCTCAATGTCACGTTGGTCTTGATTAGATCTGAGCTAGAGCGTCCCAGCCGACGTAGCATAGAGCATGGCATGATGTTGACTGCCGCTCCGGTGTCTACCAGCATCTTATTTACAGGCCTCCCATCGATATAACCTCGCAAGTACAGGGCCTTCAGATGTCTGTAGCTTCTTTCTCGTGGCTTCTCAAAGATAACCGGCCGTGGGCCGCAGTCAAGTTGTGCCACAGGTGCCTCGTCTAATCCTGGAGCACTGAACTCCGAAGGGAGGATGAACACCATGTTTGTGCCAGCCGATGTTTCATCATCGGCTTTCCTTTGCTTGGGCGCCACTCCATTTTCCGTGGACGACCCTCTTCGTCCAGGGTTCGCTGAACTTTCGCAGCCAGATCAGGTCGTGCCTTCCTTAACGTATGCAAGTATAACCTTTCGGCTTCC
This sequence comes from Lolium perenne, assembly GCF_019359855.2. NCBI lineage: Eukaryota > Viridiplantae > Streptophyta > Magnoliopsida > Poales > Poaceae > Lolium > Lolium perenne. Next base: position 117,041,627 of record NC_067244.2, on the reverse strand, counting down.
TCCAGGCCGCGCAATCGCTGAACCCTGCGCTTTTGTGAACGGCTGAGTCCATCAGGGCACCACCTTGGCCGGTGGTACCTGTCTTCTTCTTCTTCTTGTCCCTCGTCTTCTGAATCCTCGAGATCTGTCCATCGAGGGGACTCAGCGCGTTTGCTTTGTGGCGGGAGAGGCCCTAAGCGCCTGAACACGGACACGTTGGCTGCCTCCTTCTTTTTCTGATTGCATTCTGGGCAATTGCCGATTGTGGGCAATCGGCTCATTCCTGAATCCCAGCAGTGTCTGAAGAAGGGGCAGTCCCAGTGCCTATCATTGTCGTCTTGCTCCCTTGATTGTCCTTTGGCATGGCGCTCGTGCTCCTCCTCATCGCGATCGTGCCGACGATGTCTTCTGGCTTCTCTCGCCAGACGATCTCTTTCATCATCATCGCTGGATCGTCGGCGTTGGTCATACTGACTCACATACTTGTTGAGGAGGTGATCAGAGAGGGGTCGCTGATATCTTATGTTCTTCACTTCTCCCTCTATGACGTAGCGCTTGCCATCATGATGGAGCCGATCGCGTGGAGCGGCCTCCTCTGTGTCCTTGCTACGAGAGCAGCTGCCCTCGTCTCCATCTTTGCCAGAGTGGTGCCCAGGTCCTACCATGTTGATGCTGAACGAGGATCCTGGCTGGCAACCTTCAGGGTAAGTGCATTCCACCATGTTAACGGCGGGGAAGGGTTGGGTGTCGACCTTCATGGCGTACTGGTTGAAAATCAGACATCCTTTTTCTATCGCCATTTGGATCTGCTGACGCCACACCCTGCAGTCGTTGGTGGCATGGGAGAGCGAGTTATGCCATTTGCAGTATGGCTTTCCGTTCAGCTCTTGTACCGTGGGGAATTTGAGACCTTCGGGAATCGTCAACTGTTTCTCCTTAAGCAGGAGGTCGAAGATTTGCTCAGTCTTGGTCACGTCAAAATCAAACCCCCTGGGCGGGCCTGGTGGCTTTACCCATTTGCAGGACACGGGGTTTGCCCCCCGAGTCCATTCAGCCACTGCTACCTCTTGATCTCCCGCAGAAACTTCGTCTTCCTCTACCTCGACCAGGACTACTGCACGCTTGAATTTATCCTGGTACAGGTCCGGGTGGCGCTGTTCATATGCCGACAGTTTCTGAACCATGTGCGCCAGTGAGGGATAGTCTGCTTGGGAGGCCATGTCCTTGAGCGGTGCTGCAAGGCCCGCTACTGCCAACTCGACTGCTTCCTTTTCAGTTATACGAACCGAATAACATCGGTTCCTAAGATTCCTGAAGCGCTGGATGTATTCTGTCACAGTTTCTCCACGCTTCTGACGTAATTGTGCTAGATCGGCAATGCCGGACTCGGAAGCCTCTGAATGGTACTGCATATGGAACTGCTCTTCCAACTGCTTCCAAGCCCGGATGGAGTCTGGTGGCAACGAGGTGTACCACCCGAAAGCCGATCCCGTGAGGGACTGTGAGAAGAACCTCACGCGTAGTTGATCCGACACTGAGGCCGGTCCTAGCTGTGCCAAATATCGGCCTACGTGCTCGATGGAGCTGGAACCATCTGATCCACTGAATTTGGAGAAATCAGGGAGCCGATATTTAGGTGGTAGCGGGATCAATTCGTAGTCGTCGGGGTACGGCTTGGAATAGCCGATTGCCCTCCTTTTCGGCACCATGCCGAACTGGTCTCTCAGTATGGTACTGATCTGATCCGTTGTGCTGGCTGCAGGAGTTGAACTCTGAAGATTCGCCGGGGTGGCGTACTTAGCCAGCCATGTTTGCTTTTCCAGCTCGGAGCCAACTGCAGGAGCTGAGCTCTGGAGGTTCGTCGGGGTGGCGTACTTAGTTAGCCACGTCTGCTTCTCAAGATCTGTTGCTGACGTCCCTCCTGTTTTCCCAGAAGTCCCTGATGTTGTGGCCTGGTTTGTGAGCGCCCAGTTACCACAGTCTGGCACATACGTGCACGTGTACCCATGAGGGATCTCCTTAGGCGCCTCATGCAAGAACTGGCAATCACTAGGGTCACCACCAATCTTGTAGACGACGAAGGCCGGTGAATTCGGCACTTCTGGTGCTGCCAACGTGAATGGCAGCGGTGGACGGGACTGGAGTGGCAACTCTCCTTGATGCGTCCCGAGAGCTGGTCCTGACGGCGAGTACTGGTGCCTCATGATCTCCTGGATTACCCGAAGAGCGACACGCTCCAACGTGTTTACCAGGTTCTCAGAGTGGCGGTGCAGCGAGTGAGCCACCAGGTAGTTGATCTCCTGCCGCAGGGACCTGGTGCGTTCTTCTGACGGGGCAGAGAGGTCTATCCCATCGAGTGCACCATCAGGCGAGAACCCCTTCCACCTGATGCCATGTGAACGGGTTCTGTGGAAAGAGCCGATGAGGTCGGCTTCGAGGATGGTCTTGACCTCGTCATACTTCTTCTTGAGCTCGTCGGTCAGATCCTCGTACGTGACTGGAGTGCCGTCTGCCATCTCAGATGTAGATGGCGATGTGGTTGATGTAGAAGCTTGTCCCACCGGGCGTGCCAGAATGTGTTGCGGTCAAAACCCACCGGCGGGCAGCGATGGGCAACACAGTAGAGCCGGTAACAACCTAGGGCTGCGGCTGGCCCAGGTCCCTCCGAGCGACGGCCCGCAAAGCCTCTGGTACACACGTCCGATGCTAATGCAAGGGCGTGCCACCTGACCTATACCTGGTCAGGAAGGTGATGGAGATGCCTGGCTTAGTTTCCTGCATGGCATACACGTAAACATTAAATACGAGCCTCGATCGGCTCTCAGGTTATCCTGTGAATCGGCTCAAGGAGCCGATCCACCCATGATTCGTACGGGGTGCACGAATATATGGTGGTCCTGCTTGATCAAGATAAAGCTAATGAGATCTACGACGATTTAGGGTTTTCACCGCATAATCGGATCATCCTACTCAGGATTGGGCCTCGCGGCCACGCACGGTGATCGTAAGCCGATCCTAGACAAGGCCTAAAAACCAACACGAGGTTGATCCCCGGAACATCCTGTCTAGGACTAGCAAACGACACCCTACGTGCCGCTGGATCCTCCCGCCCTTTGTAAGGCCTAACTATTGCAGATATTAAACTAATCCTTGATGAACAAGGAGCAATCGTAACGGATCGGATCTACTAAATAATGATCAAGCGGGGTGCCGCCCCTACACCTAGGATAGGTGTAAGGGCGGCTAGATATGCAAGGGTTGCACTACGATAGCATGTTACGCGAAGAACTATGCTAACCCTAATACATCTATGATAACTACGTTGCTCGCCATCAAAAAGGCTTCAGTACGAGCAACGCATGAACAACATGAAGCTTATGCTGCCTAGATCGCAAGATGCGATCTAGGCAGCATGATGCTTACCGGTAGAAACCCTCGAGACGAAGGAGTTGGCACTGCGCCGAGATTGATTTGGTTGGTTGAACGTTGTTTGTTGTTTATTCCATAAACCCTAGATACATATTTATAGTCCAGGGGACTTTCTAATTTAGACGTGCACCTAACCGTACACGGGTAAAACTCTAACTAATCGACACGTATCCTAATATGTTACAGATACAAGGGCAAACTAGCCCAAACTCAGCATAACAGGCCGATTCACGTAATTCTTCCATGTATATTCTTCAAATCCATCTTGATCGCGGCCCACCTCCGACTCGGTCAAATTCTGGTGATAACACAACTACCGCGGCAAGCGTCACAGCGACCAGCCGGACCACCGGTACGGCTCCGCCCATGTGGCCGCCGTGGCAGACAACGCGGCAGGCGGCAGCCGCCGCCAGAAGCAAGACCGGCAGTGGAAGCCGAAGTACACCTTCGAGCAGATGCTCGACTCGCCGTGCAAGTACCACAGCGGCAAGAACCCCTCCAACCACACCACCCGCGACTGCCACTTCATGAAGCGGCTGACAAGCGGTGAACCTCTCCCGCCTCCACCCCCGCCGCCTCCAGCCGGCGGGCCGGGTGGCGCAGCCGACGCGGAGAACGCCAACCTCGAGCACCACGAGGCTAACCAAGTGCACCGTGGCGGCCGATATCTGGCCGAAGATGCCACCTACATCATCTTCACCTCCGAGCCCGAGGACAAGACGAGCCAGCAGAGCCGTTCCCTCGAGGTCAACGCGGTCATACCGCCGGTCCCCCAGTACCTAAACTGGTCAGAGCAGGCCATCACCTTTGATCGCCGCGACACACCGGCTGTCCTGCCGAAGCCGGGCAGCTACGCCATGGTCCTCGACCCCACCATTGGCACGACTCGGCGCAGCGTGCGTTTTTCGCGCGTCCTCATCGACGGCGGCAGCAGCATCAACATCCTCTACCGCGACACCGCCCGCAAGCTAGGCATCCAGGAAGCCGAGCTGCGTCCCACCCCCACCGTTTTCCATGGCATCGTGCCGGGCCACTGCTGCCAGCCGATTGGCCGGATCACGCTGGAGGTGATGTTCGGGAAGCCGGACCACTTCCGCACCGAGAGAATCGAGTTCGAGGTGGTGGACCTCGTGAGTCCCTACCACGCGCTCCTAGGCAGGCCGGCCCTGACCAAGTTCATGGCGGTGCCCCATTATGGGTACCTGAAGATGAAGCTGCCTCACCCCAAGGGGGTCATCACCATAGCCGGCAACTATCGTCGCTCCATGGACTGCGCCACGCAGAGCTCCAAGATGGCCCAGACGCTGGTCATCGCCACCGAGAAGCAGCTCATCCATGACGCCGTCGCCCTCGCCAAGGCCGCGCAGACAGACATGCCGGCTGCAGGCAACCCGGCTGGGACGACTCACTTCCAGCCGGCCGACAACACCAAGAAGATCCTGCTGGACCCGGCGCAGCCGGACAAGTACGTCACCATCGGTGCCGGCTTGAGCAAGAAATAGGAAAGCGAGCTCACCAGCTTCCTCCGTGAGAATCGGGACATCTTCGCATGGACTCCAAGAGACATGCCGGGTGTGCCGAGGGAGTTGGCTGAGCACCACCTCCACGTCCGGCCTGAAGCCAAGCCGGTGAAGCAGCCTCTCAGGCGCTTCGCCGAAGAACGAAGGAAGGCCATCGGTGAAGAAATCGCCCGGCTGCTGGCAGCCGGCTTCATCATGGAAGTACTGCACCCGGACTGGTTGGCGAACCCGGTCCTGGTTTTGAAGAAGAACGGCTCCTGGCGCATGTGCATCGACTACACCAGCCTGAACAAGGCGTGCCCGAAGGATCCCTTCCCCCTGCTGCGCATAGATCAAGTCATAGACTCGACTGCCGGCTGTGAACTGTTGTCTTTCCTAGATGCCTATTCAGGCTACCACCAGATTCCTTTGAATCCGGATGATCAAATAAAGACTTCGTTCATTACCCCGTACGGGGCTTATTGCTACACGACTATGCCGTTCGGCTTGAAAAATGCAGGCGCCACCTACCAAAGGTGCATGCAAAAATGCTTGCAGGATCAAATCGACAGAAACGTTCACGCATATGTAGATGATGTCGTTGTAAAGACCAAGGAGACGACTACCCTCCTTGATGACCTGAGAGAAACCTTCACCAATCTGCGAAGATTTCGGATGAAGCTCAACCCGGCCAAGTGCACATTCGGCGTCCCGTCTGGCCAGCTCCTTGGCTACCTCGTCTCTCAGCGAGGGATCGAAGCCAACCCGGAGAAGATCAGTGCCCTAGAGAAGATGGAACTGCCGCAGTGCCTCAAGGACGTCCAGAAGTTCGCTGGCTGCCTGGCTTCCTTGAGCCGCTTCGTCAGCCGGCTGGGGGAGAAGGCACTGCCCCTTTATCAATTGATGAAGAAGGCGGACAAGTTCGTCTGGTCACCACAGGCGGATGAAGCATTCTGTGACCTGAAGCGCGTGCTCTCAACCGCGCCAATCCTTGCAACGCCGGCTTCAATGGAGCCGATGCTGTTGTACATCGCAGCCACCAACCGAGTGGTTAGCGTTGTCCTGGTGGTGGAGCGCAAAGAAGCCGGCAGGGAGCAGCTGGTTCAGCGCCCAGTCTATTACCTCAGCGAAGTGTTCTCCCAGTCGAAGCAAAACTACCCCCACTACCAGAAGGTCACCTACGGCGTCTACATGGCGGCCAAGAAGCTCAAGCACTACTTCCAAGAGCACCCCATCAAGGTGGTCGCCACAGCGCCCTTGGCGGAAATCATCGGCAGCAAGGACGCCAACGGCCGGGTTGCCAAGTGGGCTCTGGAGCTAGCCGCCCACACCATCCTCTACGAGCCACGCACAGCCATCAAGTCGCAGATCCTCGCGGACTTCTTCGTCGACTGGGCCGAGATGCAGTACCTGCCGCCTGTGCCGGATTCCACACATTGGAAGATGCACTTTGATGGCTCGAAGATGCGCAACGGTTTGGGAGCCGGCATCGTCATCACCTCTCCCAAGGGAGATCGACTGGACTACGTCTTGCAGATCCACTTCGCCGCATCCAACAATGTGGCGGAATATGAAGCGCTCATTCATGGGCTGAAGCTGGCCAAGGAGATTGGCGTGCGTCGCATACTCTGCTTCGGCGACTCCGACTTGGTCATACAACAGGCATCTGGAGACTGGGACGCGAAGGACGCCAACATGGCCTCATACCGCTTCCATGTCCAGCAGCTATCCGGTTTCTTCGACGGCTGCGAATTCCACCATGTGCCGCGAGCAAACAACGAGGCGGCTGACGCCTTGGCCAAGATTGGCTCAACCCGGCAAGCCATTCCGCCGGGCATCGCCTTGGCGGTTCTCAAGAAGCCGTCCATCATACCGTCACCGGACTCGGATTCAATATTCGTGCCGGCTGACCCGGGGGCTGCTCAGCCGAACCCGGGGGCTTCATCGCCCAAGTCGGGGGCTAACAAGCCGAACCCGCCGGCTACCATGCCGATCCCGGGGACTTCTCAGTCCAACCCGGGGGCTTCACCGCCAAACTCGGGGGCTAGCAAGCCGAACCCGCCGGCTAGCAAGCCGAACCCGGCGACCATGCAGTCGAATCCGGAAGCTCCCACGCAGGAGGCCTTGTTGGTCAGCGTATTCGAGATAAGATGCGTACCTTCATGGGCACAAGAATTCCTCTCCTACCTCACCGACGGTGTGCTGCCTGATGATAGAGTCCAGGCCAGGCAGATTGAGAGAAGGGCCAAGGCCTATGCAATCATCAACCACCAGCTGTACAGACGCAGCGTAAGTGGGGTGTTCCAGCGGTGCGTCGAGCCGGCTGAAGGGATTGAACTCCTACGGGAAATCCATCAAGGAGAGTGCGGACATCACGCCTCATCCAGAGCCATAGTGGCCAAAGCCTTCCGGCACGGTTTTTACTGGCCGACTGCGCTCAGAGACGCAGAAGAGTTGGTGAAGAAGTGCAACGGCTGTCAGCGCTTCGCAAAGAAGAGACACCAGCCGGCTTCCGCCTTGAAAACCATCCCCATCACGTGGCCATTTGCCGTATGGGGCTTGGATATGGTGGGCCCGTTCAGAACGGCGCGAGGCGGTATGACACATCTCTTGGTGATGATTGACAAATTCACCAAGTGGATCGAAGCCAAGCCAATCAAGAAGCTGGACGGCTCCACAGTCGTCACATTCCTCAAGGAAATCATCGTGAGGTTCGGCTACCCTCACAGCATCATCACCGACAACGGCAGCAACTTCTCCCAAGGCATCTTCTCTCGCTATTGCGGGGAAATGGGAATCCGGATGGCCCTATCCTCTGTGGCGCACCCAGAGTCCAACGGACAAGTGGAGAAGGCCAACGGCCTAGTCCTAGCCGGCATCCGGCCGCGGCTGGTGGAGCCGCTCGAGCGAGCAGCCGGCTGCTGGATTGAAGAGTTGCCCAATGTGCTGTGGAGCCTGCGCACAACGACAAACCGCTCAGTCGGCTTCACACCATTCTTCCTCGTATACGGGGTCGAAGCCGTCCTGCCGACCGATATCGAGCACGACGCGCCTAGGATCAAGCTCTACACAGAAGCCGAAGCCAGAGAAGCTCGCGAAGATGGAGTTGACCTGGTCGAAGAGGCCCGGCTGCTGGCTGCGTCCAGATCTACTATCTACCAGCAGAGCCTCCGACGCTATCACAGCCGGAAGGTCCAGCCCTTAGCATTCCGAGATGGAGACCTAGTGCTCCGGCTGATCCAGCGGACAGCCGGACAGCATAAACTGTCATCCCCATGGGAGGGTCCCTTCATCGTGAGCAAGGCAGTAGGCAATGATTCCTACTATCTCATAGATGCCCAAGAGGCTAAGAAAAACAAGCCGGACAAGGCTGACGAGGAGACTAAACGTCCCTGGAATGTCAACTTACTCCGCCCATTTTACACTTGAGATCAGGAATGTATGTATCCCTTGTATCCCTTTTGTAAGCTATGAAAAAGCGTGCGCCGAGAGCGCCGTTTCCGACAAGTTTTTTGCATACTCTACTTCGTTTCGCCAATTGGCTTGAACCCTCTCACGCGGCCGGCTCAGTAACGTGATCCGGCTTCCGACCCAGCTACAGACCGCAACCCGGCTGTCCGACTGGCGGGAGTAAGGCCTAGGGAATCGGCACGCGAAAAACGGCTAAGGGAAAGAGTAAAAGCGAGTTGACTTGCAACTTTTCATAAAAGTGCCGGATTGCCGAATTCAGCTCATTCGACTGAAATACTGTCGGCCTCACCCAGCGGCCCGCTCTTGATCCGGCGACGGATCGCAAGTCGGACGTACGACCGGCAAGAGCACAGCCAAAGAGTGGGGCGGATGGGAAAAAGCGAACGAGTCGAAAGAAAGCAACTCGGCACATAAGTGATTAACAAACACATTAAAGTGTGACATAACGAAAGGACGATAATATTCATACATATGCACCCGGCATCCCGGGGATTTAATAAATTGTCTTGGCAAAAGCAACAACAGAAACAGGTAAACTAAGCAGCGGCTGGAGAAGGACCAGCTGGAGGAGCGTCAGCGGAGCCGGCTGCCGGGTCGTCTTCAGGCGCGTCTTCCGCCTCCTCGTCTTCCATCTCGTACTCCTCATCAGATTGAGGGTTCGGGTCCGCGACGAAGAGGCCCTTGTCGACGAAGTCGGCGATGGCACTGGCTCGGGCAAGCCGGGAGGTCTTGTGTTCGGCCGGGAGCTTGTCCTCCACGCCGGCTCGCCGATACTCGAGCTGCCCCAGGTCCACCTCGTTGTACCAGGAGAGGACAAAGGACAGCGCCATGTCGGCACCAGCGCGCGTGGCAGACTCCTTCCAGTCGAGGAAGCGATCCGGCGCCCGCTCCATCAAGGAGATGAGGTTGGAGATATCTTGCGGCACCGCCTCCGCGGGCCACAGCATCGGGACCAGCTCCTCAGCCGCCTTCCGGAGCTCCCAGCCGAGCTTGGTGATGGGCTCGACGCGGGCAGCCATGGACGCCATATAGTCCTCCATGGTGAAGTACTCCGAGCTGCCCTCGCCAGTCGCCCGCCTCCTGGTCTCGCGTGCAACGCCAACGGCTGCTAGCGCCGCATCCTGCATTTCCGGGAAGGCCGCTGCAAGAAGAAGCAAGTCAGAAATCGTCAAAGCCGAAATAAGCTGAAAAATGCAAATTTTCGAAGTCCTAAAGTAGGCCATGCGGCAGCCGGCAAAGAGCCGACTGCCCCCAGTCCGAAGAGGGAAATTCCGAAAGACAAAAAGGAAAAGCCTGGCGGCAGCCGGCAAGAACCGACTGCCCCCAGCCCAAAGACGGAGATAGCGAAGAAATCAGAGTTTCGGCCGCCGGCCGCCAACGAAAGCCGGCAGCCGACAGCCGAAAGCCGGCAAAGGGAAAGTAACAAAGAAATACACTCACCCGACAAGCCACGGTCAAGCGCGCCAATCTCATCCGTCCAGCGCTTGGCAGTGGCCGACAGCTCCGTGGTCTTGGTGGTGACCTCCTCCTGAAGCGCAAGCCGCTGCTTCTCCACCTCGGTCAGCCGTCGGCTCAGATCCTCCACCTTCTCCTTCTCCGCCGTCCTAAGGGAGGCAAGCTCAGTGAGGTGGTTCTGCTCGAGCCGGCGCAGCCGCGTCAGCTCCTGCTCAGCCACCTTGAGCTTGGCGGCTGCAGAACGGCCCGCCTCCTCGCTCTCGGCGCACTGGGCGCGAGCAACCCGGAGATCCGCCTCCAGCCGCGGAACTTTGATGGCTTCAGCCGCAAGGCAGCCGGAAAGAAACGTCAGCCAATCAATATTAAAAAGAAAGAAGACATCGAGTCGGAAGGAGAAAAATCTTACCCTTGACGGCCTCCAGCTCGCGAGCCAAGTCGGCCCGGTCCAGCTTGGCCTTGTGGTAGTGGGTCACGGCGCGGTTGTACAGATTGGTGCGCCGATCCGCCACAGCCTAAGGAAAAAAGAAAATCAGTCAGCTAGGCGAAACCCGGACCGGCTCCGAGCAGCCGGCCCATGCCTCGGAGGGCTACCAGGATGATAACCAAATTGAAAAACAGATGAAGCGCTTACCTTGCTGGCTTCCTCCACCTTGGCGACGTTGGCCGCGGCCTCGGCAGCCCTGGCCTTGAGGTTGGCCTGCAAGCTGGAGAAGAACATCTCCACCGATGCTTGGCCGGGGTTCCCCTCCCGGCTGGTCACCTCGTAGGAGTCGGCGCGGAGCCACGCCTGCTCCATAGTGCCAGCCGAGCCAAGGCTGGAGTCGGAGGCGGACGGCACATGCAGAAGCAGAGCGCCCTTGGCCACGTGCAGGCCCTGCTGCGGCGCCGATGGGGTTCCCGTCCTCACCAGCGCGCGCGAGTCGGCGCCCTCCGTGCGCGCCGGCTCCTGCCTGGCCGGCTCCTCCGTCATCGGCTCCGGCGGTGGCGGCGCTCCGGGCGAAGCAGATGGCCCAGTCGGCGCAGCCGTCTCCGGCGCTCGAGGCGCCCTCCGGGCCTCATCCAACACCACCATGCCTGGCCCGGCTCCGGCTCCGGTCGCGGGCGGCGCAGCCCTGCCGGCTCCGGCTCCGGTCGAAGGCGGCATGCCCCGGCCGGCCCCGGCGGCTAGGTCCGTAAGACGAGTCCGGCGCGGGAACATGTCGTCCAGCGTCGGCCGGCGCGCGTCGGCTCAGCCCGCGTGCCGCGATCAGGCGCTGAGGCCAGCGGCACGGCGAAGGAACGCGCCCCTGCGGGAGGCGGAGTACCCGCAGGCGGCGGCGGCGTAGGTGCGCGCGATGGAGGCTGTGGCGTCGGCTCCCTCCTTTGGCGCGGAGGCGGCGACACGACGCGCGGGGTCTGCCGGGAGCCGCCGCCCTGAGCAAACTTGATGGGGGCCCTAGCCGGACAAATAAGGAGAGGATAAGCATAGAGAGTAAGGAAAGAAAAGGAATCAAACAAGAAAGAAAGAGAGCTCACCCGGCCTGCTCCGGAACCTTCTTCGGCTGCTGCCGGCGGAGCTTCTTCGCCTTCGCCTCCAAGGCGGCAGTGGAGTGGGGGTCGCCAACCCGCTTCTTCCCCTTGGGAGCCGAAGTCGCCGTGGTGCTTGGCGGCCTCGTGCGCAGGGGCACGGCGGGGATTGGCCCCGTGGCGGACGTCGCCGGCTCTTCGTCCTCCTGCTGCTCCGGTGAAGGGGACGGATTGTGCTCCCCCTGGCCGCCTAGGTCAGGCGCCTGCAACAGGTCATCATCGCCAGCCGGGTCGCCGGCTTGGTCAGCCGGATCGACGTGATCCGGCGTCCACCTCCTCGTCGGCGGGTCGCCGTCCTCGACGTTCTGGCGGTCAAAGAGCTAGAAAAACAGAAGACATGAGCAAACAACAAGCCGGAAGTCGGCAGAAGGAAAAGGAAGTCGGCCTCGCAGCGGAAGTCGGTCCCTGTCGTGGGGCGCCAGCCCGTAGTTCCACTCCTCCGGCATGTTCGCCTTGGTGACGTTGTTCACCCGGCGGGCCACCTGGGCCTTGGAGAGCAGCGCCTTGGACGTCCGGTTCGGGTCGAACCGGCTGGACATATGCCCGATCTTGTGGGTGCGCATTTGGAGCGGCAGCACCCGACGCTCGGCGATGGTGCAGAGGAGGTCCTCGGCTGTCAGCCCGTTCCCGACGGCTGCCCCCAGGAAGTCCCAGAGCTTATTCACCTCAGCGTCCGGGTCCGCCGTGCGGGCGTTGTAGCTCCAGTTGATCCGGCCGACTGGAGGAGCCGGGTTGAACTCCGGCAAGTTGATCCGGTCGACGAGCTGGCCCTCGTTGCGCACGTAGAAGAACGACATCTGCCAATTCTTCACCGAGTCAACAGTTGGAATTTTGGGGAAGGGCGTACCCGGCCGGGTGTAGATCGAGGCGGCGCCGCAGGCCCGCAGGCGCCCCTCAGTGGTTTGCGCCTTGAGGTAGAACAGCCGGCTCCAGAAATCGATATCCGGCCACAAGCCGGCTTAGGCCTCCATGAAAGCCACATAGCAGCTGAGGAGGATGCAGGCGTTGGCCGGCAGATGGTGCGGCTGCAGGCCAAAGTTGTCGAGGAACTGGCGGAAGAAGGTGGATGCCGGCAGACCCAACCCGCGATCGAAATGCGCGCCGAAGACGACGCGCTCGCCGGCCCTCGGCTCGGGCTCCGTCTCCGCGCCGGGCGCCCTCGTGATCACCGACGACGGGATCCGACGGAGGCGCACCAACCGCTCAATGTCGTCGTCCTTCATGTATGATCCCCTCCATGATCCGCTGGCGGAGGCCATCATCGAGGAAGAAGAAGAGGAGGACCACGAGAGGCGGAAAGGCGAAGAGGAACCTTGCGACCGCGGCGGCGACGGCGGCGGCGGAGGACGCTCCGTTGAAACGCGGGGCCCCGTAGCGCCGGCTCGTCGGAGTAGCGGCGGCGGATTGGCGGAGATGCGCTCGCCGGAGTTCGCCAGTGGAAAACGTTCGCCGGAGCAGCAACGGACTCGAGCGCGAAGAAGAGAGCGAGAGGAGCGGGGGCGCGAGGAAGACGAAGTGAGGCAGTGGCCGCCTCGGTACCCTCCCCCGCGGCATTTATAGCCGCCCGCGGCGGACGGTTAGCCTCCAAGTGGCGATCGTGGCCACGTCGCCCGGATCTTCTGCGCATTAACTCCCCCCACGACCGCTGCCGTTACCGGAAACTGCCACACCACGTCGCCCACGACCGCACCGAATCCGGAGGGGACATTGATGTGACCAGACGAACCGGCGGCAGAGCCCAGGCGTCAGACCGGTCAAGTCGGGTGCAGGACCCGAGGCGGCGGAGACTCCGGCGCGCCGCAAGCCGGAGCCGGACAATAAGTTCAACTCGGACCAAAAGTCATCCAGCAAGGCGGAGACACCACCAAAACTTGCGAGAAAGCAAAAGTTGCATAAGTGTAAATAGTGGCCGGCTAGAAGCAGCCGGCCGAAGCGAGCCGGATGAGGGCGCAGCCGGCTGAATGGAAATTCTCAGTCGGCCCCTCCAAGTGCCTCAAGTATATTCAAGAAGCCAGGAAAACCTGCCTAGGTCCTTCTAAACACAGGACCTTGCCAGCTTCGGGGGCTAATGTCGGGGGGAAGACCCCGGGTAGGGCAATGGACGCGGAGCAGCCGGCTGGCCACTGGCCGGCTCGCGGCAAAGGCCGGCTGAGGAGCAGCCGGCTGGCGCCGTGGCCGGCTGGTCCAGAAGCCGGCTGGCTCTAGGTCCTAGTCGGCCTGGCTACGGCCGCCGATGCTGTAGCTGGGCCGGCTTCTACAAGCCATATCCGACTAGGGGTTTGTACCTCAGACCGACTCGGGGCTGGCGAGTCTTGCACTAGAAGGAACCGGGTTGGTGATCCGGGTTCCCAAAGTCCACGCTGACTTCATCTTCCGTAAAGCACGGGGCACTGTGGAGCAATAGTGCCGCGCGCCGGACAGGCCATCATGGTCTACGACGATCCGTACTGGCTACAGTGGCTGATGGCGACAGGGACACCTCCTCTCCATACCGCTGACCTCGGCAGCCGGATGGGACAGGCCATGAGGCCTCAACGGCTCCTGACGTCACTGCCTCGGGAAGGAGCGGAAGCCGGAGCCGGCCAAGCCGGCCAGTAAACTATAGGGTCTTATATGTAAAGTGCCGGTGCCTATATAAGCCGCACTACCCCCTCTCGTGCAGGGGATCGATCGATCAATCATTTCTCACTTCATTTCCACCCCTAGCGCTGCCCTGTGAGAGAGACTCTAGTCTTCCTTAGCCTCCCAGGAGCAGCCGGACACAGCTCAAGGAGCAACCTTGTATTGTGTGATCATCATATACACTCATAGCAGGAGTAGAGGTGTTACCTCCATCGGAGGGCCTCGAACCTGGGCACGTCGCCGTGTCGCTCATCCCCATACCCGCATCCGGATACCGCCGCGAGATCTCTCAGGAACCACCTTCGATTAGCCACCCTATGGCATATGCCGTGACGTTACAACGACAGTCTGTGGGTGGGCTACTGATGCAAACTTCAATTTGATTCCTCCGTCATCACAAAACTTTCGAAATTCTTTGGAGTTGAAGTTAGATCTGTTGTCTATGACGATACTGTGGGGCATACCAAACCGACAAGTTATTCCTCTGAAAAACTGAACTGCTGTTTCGGCCTTCTGGTTTCGAACGGGCACTGCCTCGATCCACTTGGTGAACTTGTCGACTGCGACCAGTAAGTACGTGTGCCCTCCAGGCGACGACCTCGGCAGTGGTCCAACTTGGTCGAGTCCCCACTGGGCAAAGGGCCAGGCTAGAGGTATTGTCATTAGATCTGTTGCAGGGGCGTGCGGCTTTGGAGAAAAGCGCTGACAGGGGTCACATTTCATGACTAGATCTCGAGCATCCGACGCCGCCGTTGGCCAGTAAAATCCTGCCCTAAAGGCCTTTGCTACAAGGGCCCTGCTTCCTGCGTGGTGTCCGCAAGTTCCCTCATGTATCTCGCGCAACAGTGCTTTTCCATCATCAATGGTGATACACCTTTGGAAGATACCCAAGATGCTACGCTTGTAAAGCTCGCCATTAACCACAGTGAAGGCCTTTGACCGTCTGACGATCCGCCTTGCTTCCACAGAATCCTCCGGCAGCTCCTGCTTCGTCAGGTATGCTAGGAATGGTTTGTTCCATAGCGGCTCAAGGAGGAGGACTTGCTCCGCTGATGAAGGTGAAGGCTCTTCGACAGTTTGTTGCTGGCTTGCCGCTAATTCATCAGTCGACAGTTTTGAGGGTGCCGAAGCTTTCTCTTTTATCGATCGCTGAGCAATGACTTCGTAGAGCACTCCGTCTGGGATGGGGGAGCACATGGACCCGATATTCGCCAGAGTGTCGGCTTCCTCGTTGCTGGCTCTACCGATGTGTTTGAGCTCGCATCCTTCAAACTTGGCTTCCATATTTTGATACAACTGTCGATAGGCGATCATGTTGTCACTGACCGCGTCACATAAGTTCATCGACTGCTGCACCACCAAGTTTGAGTCTCCGTAGATTTCTAGGCGAGTTGCCCCGCATGCCTTCGCCATCCTCATTCCGTGCAGCAGCGCTTCATACTCTGCTTCATTGTTCGTCGGCAGGGAGAAATTCATACGTAGTATGTACTTCATCTTATCTCCCTGTGGTGATATCAATATCACTCCTGCTCCTGCGCCCGTGCTCCGTTTTGACCCGTCGAAATACATTGTCCATGATCCCGACATGTCGGGTGCTGCTGGTGTTTGCGACTGGATCCAATCTGCCACGAAATCTGGAAGGACTTGGGACTTTATCGCCGTTCGATTAACGTAAGTTATGTCGTGTGGCGCTATTTCGATGGCCCATTGGGGCACTCAACCCGTGGCTTCTGGTTAGTCATTATGTTCTTCAACGGTGCTTCGCTTACGACGATAATCGGGTGCTCCGTGAAATAATGTCGCAGCTTGCGAGCCGACTTCCATACTGCATACGCCAGCTTCTGATGATGAGGGTATCTCTGCTTTGCGGGTGTGAGTACTTCGCTGAGGTAATAAACAGGCCTCTGAACACCGTGGACTTTTCCTGCTTCTTCTCGCTCAACAACCAAAACGCTGTTGAAGACCTGCGCTGTTGCGGCTATGTACATAAGCAACGTTTCTTTCTCGCGCGGGGTCACGAGGAACGTGGACGTCGACAGGATTTTCTTTAGGTTGTCGAAGGACTCCTGCGCCTCCTTTGTCCACTCGAACTTTTCTGACTTTTTCATCAAGTTGTAGAAAGGCAAAGCTTTTTCTCCTAGCTTGGCAATGAATCTACTAAGCGCTGCTAAACGTCCTGCCAACTGCTGCACTTGGTGCAGATTCTTTGGCGGCTCCATGTCGAGAATAGCTTTGATCTTCAAAGGGTTGGCTTCAATCCCCTGGATGATATGAAGTACCCGAGTACTTGTCCCCCTGGCACTTCGAAGAAGCATTTTTTGGGATTCAACTTGATTTTATACTTGTCTAGGTTGTCGAAAGTTTCCCGTAAATCATCGATGAGGGTGACGGCGTGCTTCGTCTTTACCACGATGTCGTCAATGTAAACTTCGATGTTCCTCCCAATCTGCTCTCCAAGGCAAGCCTGTATGCAACGATGATAGGTTGCTCCTGCGTTTTTCAATCCGAAGGTCATGACGTTGTAACAGAAAACGCCGTGTGGGGTGATGAACGCGGTTAGCTCCTGGTCTTCTTTCTTCAGCTTGATCTGGTTATACCCGGAGTATGCATCAAGGAAGGAGAGGCGATCGCATCCGGCTGTGGAGTCGACTATCTCATCAATACGAGGCAGCGGGAAGTGGTCTTTCGGACAGTGTTTATTAAGGCTGGTGTAATCGATACACATGCGTAGAGCGGTGGTGTCCTTTCTGGGCACCATGACAGGCTTGGCCACCCACTCAGCTTCCTTGAGCTCCCGAATGAATCCTGCCTTACGGAGTCGGCTAACTTCTTCACCAATTGCTCTCCTCTTTGGTTCGGAAAATCGGCGCATTGACTGCTGCACTGGTTTGGCTGTCGGGTCAACATTAAGGGCGTGCTCAACGAGTTCCCTGGGGATACCTGGCATGTCGGATGGTTCCCATGCAAATATCTCCCAGCACTCACGGAGGAACTCGATGAGCGCGCCTTCCTATGCGCCAGTAAGGTCAGCCGACGTATTGACCGTTTTCTTCGGGTCAGTGGGGTGCACCTGCAACTTCTTGGCTTCCTTTGCAGCGTCAAACTCGTCGGATCTTACGTTTCGATTGTCGGCTGGTGGTTGCGTGTGATCTGTAACGGTGTCGATTGCATTGAGTTCTTCCTTGGCTCCGAACTTCGAGGCGATCTTCTGGAACTCCCTGTCGCAGTTGTCCGATCGAGCAAAGCTTCCATGAACTGTTATTGGGGTCCCATTGTTACCTGGCATCTTCAGTTTTAGGTACGCATAATGATGTACGGCCATGAATTTGGCAAACGCGGGCCTGCCAAGGATGGCGTGATACTGAGACTCCCAGTCAACTACTTTGAACTCGATCTTCTCTTTCCTGAAATTGTTGGGTGTGCCGAAGACCACATCCAATGATGTTTTACCAAGAGAATAAGCAGGTCGAGTCGGTATGATGCCGTGGAATCCTGTGTCGGACTCTCTTAGCATATAGACTGTTAAACCCATTGCTCTCATTGTGCTGGCGAATAGCAGGTTCAGGCCACTTCCTCCATCCATGAACACTTTGCTCATATTGTACCCTCCAATCTGTGCTTCAAGAACAAGGGCTGCGTGGCCAGGTCTCGGGACAGCTTTCGGGTGATCCACCCTACTGAAGGAGATGTTTTGATCCGACCAGTCGATGAAATCGGGTGTGTCGACCATGGCGACTTCCGCATATTTTACTTCCCTGGAGAACTTCTTGATCTCCCTCTTTGAAAAGCTGGTTTTATGGATCATGTTGACTTGCCCGCACGGTTTCCGGAAACACCTCAGTTGGTACATGCTCGCCTCCTCCTGCTGGTACGTATGGCTCCGGTACATATGGTTTTGTTGGATAACTGTAGGACCCTGCCCTTCTCTCCATTGCGTGAACTCTCGACATGGCCTCGGCTCTGAGGTCATCGCAGAACTGCCGAATTTCCAGAAAATGTCGGCAGTTCCTTAACAAGTGACTGGATTTCTCTCGACCATCCTTCGGATCGATGTAGGAGTGGAGGTAACACGGTGCCTCAAGCTGCTCTGTAGCCGACAGATATGGTGAGCGGGTGCGACCCTTGATTGATAACGCGTCGTGGCATCCTTGTTCGAACTGACGAAGGTGAGCTGCTGTTCGTCCTTCCTCCTCGCGGTGCGAGTCCCTTCGTCTCTTCCTTCGCCCTGTCATGACGTCGAAATCTCCTCGGTTGCTCTCTTGCATGCTCCTGGGTGGAACTTTTAGGGTTGTCTTTGGAGGAACGCCTTCCGAAATCGCGGCCTTCAGGCCGGATGTGCTGGTCCTAGGGAGGCGAAGAAAACCTCCGGAGTCTATGATGAAGTGGACGCCACCGAAAGTAGCATCCATGTCGCCAGGTGATCCTGCAGGGATCAAGTGAGGCGCTCCGTGGTGCGGCACGAACTCGAAGGACCCGCGGCGGATTGAATCTCTTGGTTCTGCTGGCGTCGGCGACTCGAGTAAGAACGCCGCGGACGTGACTGGTACTGCCGATGACTTGCCTAGTGCCGATAGGCTTCCCACAGACGGCACCAATTGTCGAGGGTACTCCTCGGCAATGCCCTCCGATTGGGGCTTAGGGTTGATCGAATCCTTCAAGCTGACACGAGACATCGGTTCACAGACAAGCGGGGAGAGCGATTACCCAGGTTCGGGGCCCTCGATGTGGTAAAACCCTTACGTCCTGCCTGTCTGTTCTTGATTATGAAGATAATGGGTTACAATGGGGTGCCGAATAGTTCGGCTGAGATCTCGTCGAGAGGCTAAGTGCTATGGTGATCTAGCTCTGGACTTTTGGTGGCTAAAGCTGCTAAGATTGATTGTGTCCCTCGGCAGCCCCTCTCCTGGTCTTTATATAGGGGGCCAGGTCTCAAGAGGTCTAACCGAGTACGGCTAGGTTTACAGTAGTTTTTAAATCTAATCTTCCCTTGTTCGGCTGCTTCCTTGTCTTGCCCGTCAAGGAATCTTCTGGTGCGACATCCTGGTGGCCCGTCTCACCTCCAAGTGCCTTCATGGGCCTCCAACTAGTTAATATAGGATAGGGCAATGTCGGTTACCCGAAGGGTAATGCCCATGTCATCGTGGCCTTCTGGGTCTGTCTCTGGAGATGGGTCGTTACACTGTCAGGGTTGTAGGTTAGGCAAACAGATTCAGCTTCCCTATCCTACTAGTGTGTCTGTCTCTCAGCGACCGTTCGATTTAGTCCATTCAGATGGTTGGGGTCCGGCTCCCTTCGATTCGAAAGGGGGCCATCGATACTATATCTTATTCATTGATGATTTTTCACGGTACACCTGGGTGTTTTTCATGCGCTCTCGCAGTGAGGTGCTCTCTATTTATCAGCGGTTTGCGGCCATGGTCCGCACTCAGTATTCCTCACCCATTCGTGTGTTCCGTGCTGATTCTGCTGGTGAGTATATCTCTCAGCACCTTCGTGGTGTCCTTGCTGAGGAGGGCACCCTCGCTCAGTTTTCTTGTCCCGGCGCGCATGCTCAAAATGGCGTCGCCGAGCGTAAGCATCGTCATCTTCTTGAGACCACCCGTGCTATGATGATTGCCTCTTCTCTTCCGCCACATTTCTGGGCTGAGGCTGTTGCTACGTCGGCCCACCTCATTAACATTCAGCCTTCCGCTGCTCTACAGGGTGGCATTCCTCTCAAGCATCTCTCTGGCGTTTCTCCAGACTACTCGACTCTTCGTTCTTTTGGTTGCGTCTGCTATGTCCTTCTGCCTCCTCGCAAACGCACCAAACTGACCGCTCAGTCTGTTGAGTATGTTTTCCTCGGATACAGTGATGAGCATAAGGGCTATCGCTGTTGGGACCCCGTTGGTCGTCGGATGTGCATCTCTCGTGACGTCACATTTGATGAGACGCGTCCCTTCTATCCTCGCCCCACCTCGGGTACTTACCAGGTGGATTATATCTATTTTCTTCTTTTTCCAGATGCACCCCCTGCTGTCCCTCCTCCCCTCCCTCCTACTTCTGATGCGCCCCCTTCGGCGCCATCCTCTCGTTCCTCTAGTCCACCTAGTACTCCTCGTTCTCCGGCTTCGGCTCCTTCCGATGTTGTCCCTTCTTCCTCTTCTTCTGATGACTTGTCTTCTGCAGATGAGCTTCCCCCTTCCCGGCCTGTTCGTCAGCGTCGTGCTCCAGTTCGTTACTCTCCTAGTCAGTATGGTCTCTCTGTCGTTTCCGAGCCGACTTCTTATCGGGATGCCGAGCGTCATCCTGAATGGCAGCTTGCCATGGTTGAGGAGATCGCTGCGCTTGAGCGCACTGGAACTTGGGATCTTGTTTCTCTCCCTTCTGGTGTTCGTCCCATCACGTGTAAGTGGGTCTATAAAATTAAGACTCGTTCTGATGGATCTCTTGAGCGCCATGAAGCCGTCCTGTGGCTCGTGGTTTTCAGCAGGAGCACGGCCGTGACTATGATGAGACTTTTGCCCTTGTGGCTCATATGACTACTGTGCATACCCTTCTTGCTGTTGCTTCTGTTCGCCGCTGGTCTGTCTCCCAGCTTGATGTTCAGAATGCTTTTCTTAATGGCGAGTTGAGTGAGGAGGTTTACATGCAGCCTCCTCCTGGGTATTCTGTTCCCGATGGGATGGTTTGTCGTCTTTGACATTCTCTCTATTGTCTCAAACAGCCCCCTCGTGCCTGGTTTGAGCGCTTCGCCTCTGTCGTGACTGCTGCTGGTTCCTCTCCTAGTCTTCATGATCCAGCACTTTTCGTTCACACTTCTCCTCGTGGACGTACTCTTCTTCTTCTCTATGTTGATGATATGATCATTACTGGTGATGATCCTGAGTATATTGCCTTCGTCAAGGCTCGTCTTCGTGATCAGTTTCTTCTGACTGATCTTGGTCCTCTTCGCTATTTTCTTGGCATTGAGGTTTCCTCCACTTCTGATGGCTTTTCTATCTCTCAGGAAAAGTACATTCAGGATCTTCTTGCTCGTGCTGCTCTTGGGGATGAGCGCACAGTCGATACTCCTATGGAGCTTAATGATAAGCTTCGTCCTACTGATGGTGATCCCACCCGTTATCGCCATCTTGTTGGGAGTCTTGTTTATCTTGCTGTCACTCGTCCTGATATTTCTTATCCTGTTCATATTCTGAGTCAGTTTGTCTCAGCTCCTACCACTGTTCGCTATAGTCATCTCCTCCGTGTTCTTCGTTATCTTCGTGGCACAATCACTCGTAGCCTTTTCTTTCCCCGTTCCAGCTCTCTCCAGCTCCAGTGCTATTCGGATGCTACATGGGTGAGTGATCCTACGGATCGTCGTTCACTTTCTGCTTACTGTGTGTTTCTTGGTGGTTCGCTTGTTGCTTGGAAGACGAAGAAACAGGTTGCAGTTTCCCGTTCGAGTGTTGAGGCTGAGTTGCGGGCTATGGCTTTGTTGATTGCTGAGGTGAGTTGGTTACGGTGGTTACTTGTAGATTTTGGGGTCTCTGTTACGACACCCACTCTACTTTTGTCTGACAGTACAGGTGCTATCAGTATTGCACGTGATCCGGTCAAGCATGAGCTGACTAAGCATATTGGTGTTGATGCTTTTTACACACGTGCTCAGGTACATGATGATGTTGTTGCGGTTCATTATGTGCCTTCAGATTTGCAGTTGGCGGATTTCTTTACAAAGGCACAGACTCGAGCGCAGCATGATTTCTTACTCTCCAAACTCAGTGTTGTGGATCCACCATGAGTTTGAGGGGGGGTGTTAGATGTATATATCTGTATATTGTAGTTTCCCCATATATTAGGGGGCTTTCTGCATATGTGCACCTGTACATGTACTATATATTGTGGCCTTTGGCCCCCTGGTAATACAACAAGCATATTTCCCTAACAATCTCGTCGAGAGGCTAAGTTCTACGGGGACCTAGCTCTGGACTTATGGTGGCTAAAATTGCTAAGATTGCGTGTGTCCCTCGGCAGCCCCTCTCCTGGCCCTTATATAGGGGGCCAGGTCTCGAGAGATCTGCCCGGGTACGACTAGGTTACAAAGGCCCCTACTTCTAAATTTTCCTTGTATTCTTCATTTCTTCGTCTTGTTCTTCAAGGAACCTTCTTCGACATCGACGTAGTGGCCCGCCTTGCCATTGGGTATCTTCATGGGCCTCCAGTTGGGTCGTACAAGATAGGACAATAACAGTTACCCGAAGGGTAATGCCCACGTCAGTAGCCCCCGAGTGTCTAGACGAAGATATTTCGGGTAGAGACTAAAGCATGCCTCCACCGAATGTTCTTCTCTCTTGATAAATTTTATCCTCCTTGTAATAGCGTCTCCTCCTTCTATCGGGTGCGCGTCCAGCGCTGCCGATGGGAGTAGCCCCCGAGTCTAGGTATGGATGCTTGCAATCCGTACGTAGACTCAAGTTGTGCCACTCGAGTGTCTTCTTCTGCCGAATCTTTCTGCAGGTCTTCATAGGTCATCCGATACATTTGCATCGGGGCTTCAATTCTTCAAGTAAGGATTTAATGCATAAAGGATATCGAGTAACGTGCCCAGCTTTGCTGGTTAACTGCCGAAGGCAAAACAACGCTACTCTACACAGAATCAAGTCCCCGGGCATGATCCTGGAGTGCAAAAAAGTTTGTCGGGTGCGTAATCGGCGCTCCCGATGGGAGTAAGACTTGAGCTCCAGCGCTCAAACTTCTTCCTCGTCAAAATTTATTGGGTGCACGTCCAGCGCTTCCGATGGGAGTAGCCCCCGAGTCTAGGTGCGGATGTTTGCAACCGCGCATAGACTCAAGTTGATCCACTCAATGATTTAATTTTTCCTCGGATGCTTCAATCAGAATCGACGCCTTTCATGACATCACTGATGACGTCACCACTGCTGTGGTTTGACTGGCAAGACGTGACCTGACAAGCCCACCCTACTTTTGCGTGGGCAGTTTTAGGAAATGACCAGTGCTTGCACATTGACCGAGGCGCCTCCTCGATTTCCGCACATCGTGGGAATAATGGGCCACCGGTTCCGTTTTCTCTAGGGCGACACGTGTACGACTGGATCTCTGTCCACCTCCCATGATGTGCGTGGAGTTATGGCCACGATTTCCCATCAGCTCATGCTATAAATAAGGGGTTTCCCCATCGTTTTTTTACTTTTCACGCTCCACACTGCTCATCTTCCTCCTTAGCTTTTCCTCTCACCTCTGTCCCTTCTCTCAAGAGATCCGGACGCCATGGGCAAGAAGAAGAGCTACAGCGCATCAGGCACGAACAAGGTCAGCCGCGATTGGAGCGCCTCCACCATTTCCAATCGTGAGGTGAACAAGCTGCGCACCCTCGGCCTCATATCTTCATCCGACAACAACATTCATCTCCCAGGTCCATCTTCTCGCCCAAAGCCCCCTAAGGACTTTACTGTTATGTTCATCGCCTTCCTGTTTCGTGGGCTTTCTCTTACTGCCCACGAATTTCTTCGTTCCCTTCTCTTTTTCTATGGGATCCAGCTCTGGCAGCTGACCCCAAATTCCATTCTCCATCTCTCCATTTTCATCACTATATGCGAGGCTTTCCTCGACATCGATCCCCACTGGGGTTTATGGAGGAAAATATCTATGTCAAGCGTCATAACGACAACAATGGCTCTCCGTTATTGGTGGCGTTGGCTTTGTTGTTAGAAAGGAGGTTGATTACTTCAACTTCCCGATGAAAGACTCTGTCCAGGGCTGGCGCCACAAATGGTTCTATCTGCGAGATATTCCAGCATCTGGGCGGCGCTCCAACCTTCCTCCATTTGAAGATGTCCTGGTGGCTCAGCCGAAGAAGTCCTGGCGAAACATCTTGTCTCCCGAAGAAAGCGCTATAGATGATAAGCTGTTCGACCAGGTCGTAGACCTAAAGAACACAAGAGGCTTAATGATGTGCGGCACTGAGGTAGTCTCAGTGTTCCTAAAACGTCGGGTGCAGCCGCTGATGTCCCGGCCTCACCAGCTGTGGATGTATGTTGGCAAGGATGACAAGTCGAGGGTCAGCTCAGCCGACCTGTCGGATGACGAACTTCGCGACGAAGTGCGTCGTCTTACTTGCTTTAGCATGAAGGACAACATTGTCCTGACTTCGGCTCGCCCTCCATATGATTTCAAGCATCTTCCAGCTGAGGTAATCTTCACTGTACATATACCATATCCTTAGTCCATGATATTATTCTACTCCCCTATTCTGGAAGAATGATTTGAGGGTATCAACCGTTATTTCGTAATTGGGAGATCAACAGTACTCTTGGGTATATTAGAAAGTACTTGTTGGGTGGTATGTCTCAAGAGTTGGGATTTTTCCATCCGTGTAATGGATAGATACACTCAGCGCCCGCTCAGGTAATGCACATTCTATATTACTTACAAGCACGTGACTAATGAGTTAACTATAAGTGAATGATGTGTTATGGTACAAGTGAGAGTACTTGCTGCAGACGAGATTGAACTAGGTATGGTGATATTGACGATCGAGTCTCGTGCAAGTAAAATATCGGGAGACAAAGTGAATGAAATATGGGATTGATTGAATCCTTGACATCATGGTTCAACCAATAAAATAACTTTGTTGAATGTGTGGGGATCATTATGGACTTCCAGGATGTCATGAGGAGATCCGGAGTAGTCCATAGAATAATTTTGGAGTTTCGGATGTGATCCAGGACATCATGAGGAGATCCGGACTAGTCCATAGAATAAGATTCGTATAAGAAAGGTTGTTTTTAGGGTTCCCAAAAAAGTACGGATTCCACTGGTATTGTATAGGAAGGATCTAGAAGGTTGCAAAGGGCTGCCAGTGGGGCCCAATCTTTTTGGGAGGCCAACATGGATCAAAGGGGGTGTGGCCAGGCCCAGTTGGGCCAGGCACACAAGCCCCTCCCCCCTGGTCAGCCAGCCACCCTAGGGAAACCCTAAAAAGGGGAGGAGTTGTGGGAGGGGTGGACTCTTTCCCCTCCCGTAGCTGCCAACCTAAATGGCTTTGAGGAGGGCCAATCTGGCCGCACCCCTCGCCCTGGCCACCTATAAAAGTTGGGGGCCACGGGTAAACCACACCATTTCCTCAAAACCATAACCGGTTGATGCATGTAAAATGCATAGTGAAGTTTTCCAATTAGTACAATGAATTCCCACATATTTTCAACATATACGATGATATTTACATATTTTATGATGTTTTAGGGGATTTTCTAAACAATCCCATCTCCTCTGGTTCTAATTCTGTTTGGCAGAAAACGCTCTTTTTAGTGTTTTTGACTTTTCAAGAGCTACGTGACTCCAAAAAGGGCAAGGTCAAGGGCCACCCTTCAGAAATTTCGAGACGAACAAAATGAGCTGAAGTAGACCACCAGGAGGTCAACATGATGCAAATGGGGCCCAGTGGCGCGCCCTCCCCTCTAGGCTCGCCACCTACCTCTGGTTCACCGTCGTCCGTCTGATTCGCTTCAATCCAACGCCCACCGACTTTTTTTTGACCTAAAAACCAGTATATATACGACCCCCAGGGTTTCGTCTAGGCTACGGAGGCGGAGATCGAAAACACATAAATAGAGAGTCCGCTGGCCCCCGCCGGAGGAACATTGGAAGGAGAACTGCTGCTGGAATCGCCTCCGGTGGCCTCTCCCCCTTCACCAACGCCTCCTAATCAACCTCCATGAGGAGAGGGGAGTAGTCCACCCTGTGGACATTGGGTTTATGGTGGTAACTTGATCCAATCGCTCTATGTATGATCAAGGTTGAATTCCATATGTTGTGCCTTGTGTGTCTATGGATCTATCTATGTAATTCTTGTGGTGGATATTATGTTGTGAGATGATATTTTTTATGCATCCAAGGTTGTTTTGGAATTCTTATGATTTTTCATACTTTGGAGATGCTTCTATGATACATGTTATGATTTCTATTCTTAATGCCTTGTTTATCTTGTCATGAGTTGCTTAACATCACCAAGTGTACGTAGATGTGAGAGATGTGATTTGTTTCACACAACACATCAATCATTGCATCCATGTCTAAAAGTGTTTACCATAAAATAGTATGATGTATGTAGGTATTGGATGGCCAAGTGACAGATTGCATATGCATTGAGTGACACAAAACATTGCAGCACCACATCCTTTATGTGGGGGGAATGGAAGAAATATGATGTGTGGTGTGAGAATAACCACTGCTGGGGTGATAACATCAACACAAAGGATTATTCATAAGTATTACCATTAAAACATGACTATGCTGCATTAAAACATAACTATGTTTTGTATTTTTATTATCTATAACATGATCATCACCATAGGTTGAGAGGGAGGATTGAGCGAACCTATGAACTCATGCCCATTGTTTTTATAAGAAGAAACCTTTGTTTTGTCCTCTTGTGTAAAGAGGATTGGAACACTTTACATTGTTATTTCTGCTACACTTCATTTTCTCGCATCAAATCAACCTCCACAACTCAATTAAATTGTTTAGGGCATAATCAACTAAAACTTGTGACAATTTAGTTATAGGGAATATTAGCTTTTCCTTCTTGCTCCTGTGGATCAATACCCCACTTTCACATTGAATTGTACTACGATGATCCCCTCCACATGGGGTTATCACCTACTCCTCTCTCCCTCCACCTCTCTCTACCACTGCTCTAGCTTAGGCGAAGCCATGCAGAAATTCCACTCTAGCAAAATCTCATCTACCTCTCCACCTCCCTTGCTGGACCCAAGTAGGGGGAGACGTCATGTACGTCTGCATATCCCAGAGGCATCATTCGTTGCGACGTAGATCGGTTTGAACCGCGAGAAGGAAAACTACATCACCGTGTTTTTACGCTTCCGTTTAGAGATCTACAAGGCTACAAAGATCTCAACTCTCCATCTCGCTACTTGCATCTTGTAGATTAAATCTTGTCTATTGTAGATTAGATCTCGTTTTTTTGTAACCATATGAGAAAAAAAATCTATGCTGCGACTCCCGATAGTTCTTACGAAAATCACATGAAAAACAAAATGATGCTATTTTCCATGACAATACTAAAACTACTAGCACACAGCCCGTGCGTTGCTACGGGGCGAAATAAAATACATATGATATGTTTCCAGAAAAAAATGTGACTGTTTATTTGGTTAATAAAATATGAGATATATGACGCAAAAGTTATACCATTGTAGACCTTTTTTAAATAACAATCAAATGTATATTTTTGTGGCTTATTTTTTGTTGATTAAATTGACAGTTTTTTTTTCTCGAAACACACGTAATACAATTATAAAGCGGTGAGGAGGAAGTATCTGCAAATACATATGTCAATCGAATTAAAATGACATCAAGGTTTTAATTGAATTATCATCGGTTATATTATACTATCGTACATACCATTGACTATACAGATGAGCGATCAAACTATTGGATAGCTAGCTAACCTAGCTTGCATAACCCAAGTTACTAAAAGCGATCAAAGCTTAGAGTATGTGTTGAGGAAAATCAAAATGTTACCTGTCTAGGATTGATTTCCTGTTGGTGTGCACTGGTAGAAAAACTGGCTTCCGGTGAGCCCCATAAGTCGCGAAGCTGTAAGAACCGCGACTAATGGGACCTTTAGTCGCGGTTCGGGAGGCGAACCGCGACCAAAGGCCTGGGCCTAGGGCGCTCGGTGGCCAGCCGGTGCACGTGGGGGGCTTTAGTCGCGGTTGGCCAGGCCAACCGCGACTAAAGGTGCCCGAAGGCCTTTAGTCGCGGTTGGCCAGGCCAACCGGGACTAAAGCCCCTCCCCTATATATACCCATCCAGCAGCCAACACTTAGCCATTTGGTGCCATTCTCTTCACAAGCTTCACAAGTGGGTGTTAGGTTTGCTTTTGGTTCCTCTTATGCACATAAGGTGTTTGATGAAATGCCCCAAGAGCATGAAACAAACATGATATGAAGTGTTGGAGCCACACTTGAGCTTTCTCATTTATTTTTTCCTCCTCGATCGCGGTTAGCAACTTGAACCTTTGATGTGTCGTTGATAAAATGTGCATGTGTGTGTAGTTCATTGTTTAATTTATATTATTTGTAGCTAGTTAGTTTAACAAATGCATGATGGTTAATTATATATTTTATATTATAATAATGCAGATGAATCGACAATGGATGTACGGTAACCGACTCTCCGGCGAGTTCAGTACGGGTTTGAAAGATTTTCTCGTAGTGGCTAATGCGAACAAGCAGGGGGGTTTTGTTATCTGTCCATGTGTTAAATGTAAGAATCAGAATGGTTACTCTTCCTCAAGAGATGTTCACATGCACCTGCTTCGGCACGGTTTCATGCCAAGCTATAATTGTTGGACCAAGCATGGAGAAAGAGGGGTTATAATGGAAGAAGATGAAGAAGGGGATGATTTCATCGATGAAAGCTATCTTGCTCATTTCGGTGATACTTTCATGGAGGATGCTGAAGGTGAAGGGGAAGGTGAAGGGGAAGGTGAAGAAGAGGCACGTGATGATCCCGTTGATGATCTTGGTCGGACCATTGCTGATGCACGGAGACGCTGCGAAACTGAAAAAGAGAGGGGGAATTTGGATCGCATGTTAGAGGATCACAGGAAGGCGATGTACCCCGGATGCGATGATGGTCTGAAAAAGCTGGGCTGCACACTGGATTTGCTGAAATGGAAGGCACAGGCAGGTGTAGCTGACTCGGCATTTGAAAACTTGCTGAAAATGTTGAAGAATATGTTTCCAAAGAATAACGAGTTGCCCGCCACTACGTACGAAGCAAAGAAGGTTGTCTGCCCTCTAGGTTTAGAGGTTCTGAAGATACATGCATGCATCAACGACTGCATCCTCTACCGCGGTGAATACGAGAATTTGAATGAATGCCCGGTATGCACTGCATTGCGTTATAAGATCAGAGGCGATGACCCTGGTGACGACGATGTTGAGGGCCAGAAACCCAGGAAGAGGGTTCCCGCCAAGGTGATGTGGTATGCTCCTATAATACCACGGTTGAAACGTCTGTTCAGGAACAAAGAGCATGCCAAGTTGTTGCGATGGCACAAAGAGGACCGTAAGTCGGACGGGGAGTTGAGACACCCCGCAGATGGAACGCAATGGAGAAAGATCGACAGAGAGTTCAAAGATTTTGCAGCTGACGCAAGGAACATAAGATTTGGTCTAAGTACGGATGGCATGAATCCTTTTGGCGAGCAGAGCTCCAGCCATAGTACCTGGCCCGTGACTCTATGCATCTACAACCTTCCTCCTTGGTTGTGCATGAAGCGGAAGTTCATTATGATGCCAGTGCTCATCCAAGGTCCGAAGCAACCCGGCAACGACATCGATGTGTACCTAAGGCCATTAGTTGATGAACTTTTACAGCTGTGGGGCAGACCTGGTGTCCGTGTGTGGGATGAGCACAAAGAAGAGGAATTTGACCTACGAGCGTTGCTTTTCGTAACCATCAACGATTGGCCTGCTCTTAGTAACCTTTCGGGACTGTCAAATAAGGGATACAATGCATGCACGCACTGCTTACATGAGACTGAAAGTGTACATTTGCCAAATTGTAAGAAGAACGTGTACCTTGGGCATCGTCGATTTCTTCCGAAAGGTCATCCGATGAAAGAAAGGCAAGCATTACAACGGCAAGGCAGATCACCGGCCGAAGCCTACGGAACACACTGGTGCTGAGGTATTTGATATGGTCAAGGATTTGAAAGTCATCTTTGGAAAGAGTCCTGGCGGACAATCAGTTTCGAAGGGAGCTGACGGGCACGTAGCCATGTGGAAGAAGAAATCTATATTCTGGGAGCTAGAATATTGGAAAGTCCTAGAAGTCCGCTCTGCAATCGACGTGATGCACGTTACGAAGAATATTTGCGTGAACATCCTAAGCTTCTTGGGCGTGTATGGGAAGTCAAATGATACAAAGGAAGCACGGCAGGACCAGCAAAGTTTGAAAGACCCCGATGACCGGCATCCGGAACGGTTTCAAGGTCGTGCCAGCTACGCTCTGACCAAAGAAGAGAAGGTCATCTTTTTTGAATGCCTGAGCAGTATGAAGGTCCCGTCAGGATTCTCGTCCAATATAAAGGGAATAATAAACATGGCGGAGAAAAGGTTCCAAAACCTGAAGTCTCACGACTGCCACGTGATTATGACGCAATTGCTTCCGATTGCTTTGAGGGGGCTCCTGCCGGAAAATGTTCGAGTAGCCATTGTGAAGCTATGTGCATTCCTCAATGCAATCTCTCAGAAGGTAATCAATCCAGAAGTTCTACCACGGTTCTGAGAACGATGTGATCCAATGTCTTGTCAGTTTCGAGTTGGTGTTCCCGCCATCCTTCTTCAATATTATGACGCACCTCCTGGTTCACCTAGTCGATGAGATTTCCATTCTCGGTCCTGTATTTCTACACAATATGTTCCCCTTCGAGAGGTTCATGGGAATATTAAAGAAATATGTTCGTAACCGTGCTAGGCCAGAAGGAAGCATCGCCAAGGGCTATGGAAATGAGGAGGTAATTGAGTTTTGTGTTGACTTTGTTCCTGACCTTAAGCCGATTGGTCTTCCTCAATCGCGGCACGAGGGGAGACTAAGTGGAAAAGACACGATCGGAAGGAAATCAACGATATGTATGGATGGCCATTCTCTGACTGAAGCACACCACACAGTTCTGACCAATTCCAGCTTGGTGGCTCCGTACTTTGAGAAACACAAGAATATTTTACGCTCGGACAACCCTGAGAAGCCTGAATCCTGGATTAGGAAGGCCCACATGGAGACTTTCGGCAGTTGGTTGAGAAAACATTTAATGAGTGACGATAAGGTTGTAGATCAGCTGTACATGTTGGCCAAGACACCATCTTCGACTATAACGACTTTCCAAGGGTACGAGATAAATGGAAATACATTTTACACGATCGCCCAAGATAAAAAGAGCACCAACCAAAACAGTGGTGTCCGCTTTGATGCAGCAACCGAGAATGGGCAAAAGGTCACATATTATGGTTACATAGAGGAGATATGGGAACTTGACTATGGACCCTCCTTTAGGGTCCCTTTGTTCCGGTGCAAATGGTTCAAGCTAACAGGAGGTGGGGTAAAGGTGGACCAGCAATACGGAATGACAATGGTGGATTTCAACAATCTTGGTTACCTTGACGAACCATTCGTCCTAGCGAAAGATGTCGCTCAGGTTTTCTATGTGAAGGACATGAGTAGCAAACCGAGGAAACGGAAAGATAAGAAAACGATCAGTACATCATGCGATGATCCAAAGCGCCACATTGTTCTTTCAGGGAAAAGAAACATCGTGGGAGTGGAGGACAAGACAGACATGTCAGAAGATTATAATATGTTTGCTGAAATTCCGCCCTTCAAAGTGAACACCGACCCAAGCATTAAGTTAAATGATGAGGATGCTCCATGGATACGGCACAATCGTAAGCAAGCAGGGACACAAGGGAAGAAATGATGTGTAATAATTTATTGTACCAAACTTTGTTGAATGAATCATGTGAATTATATTACCCGTGATGTGTTTGGTGTCCATTTTCGAATGATTCAATTGACTCGAGATAGCACTGATGATACATGAAATTTGGAGTGACTAAGTCATACTCCTGCATGCATACATGAAATTTGGAGTGACTAAGTCATACT
Organism: Lolium perenne; assembly: GCF_019359855.2. NCBI lineage: Eukaryota > Viridiplantae > Streptophyta > Magnoliopsida > Poales > Poaceae > Lolium > Lolium perenne. The sequence continues at coordinate 117,009,927 of NC_067244.2, read as the reverse complement.
CCTGCATACATGAAATTTGGAGTGATTTAGTCATACTCCTGCCTAGGCGTATAATATGCATACTCATAGTCTTCATAGCCGCCGCCGTTGTACTGGTAGTCGTCGCCTTCTAAGTTGCCGGCGTCGTCGTCGCTGCTGTCATCGCTGTCGTCGGGCGGCGCTCGTGGCTCGAACTGAGGGTAGCGCAGGCGGGGGATATCGCCGGCCGTGATGTAGTCCATGACGCTCTGCAGAGTCCGGCCGTACCACCATAGCCGACGGCCGGCCTCGTGGAAGTTTCCAGGAGGCAGACCGTCCTCCTCATACCTGGCGAGCGCCCTCTCACGCCGATTGATGAAGAAGGCGTCCCAAGTATGCTGGTTATCGAGATGCCAGCGGGGATTCATCCGCTGCTCCGGCGTGAGGTCGAGGTAGTAGTGGTTCGTGATGGCCGCCCGACGCGCAGTACCCTGAGGGACGGGAGGGACCGGCACGCCGCCGGCGCTTAGGCTCCAGCCGGCAGGGACGCGGTAGCCCGGAGGGCAAGGGTAGTTCGAGGCGCAAAGCTCCTCCACCTGCTGGTAGGTTAGAGTGGGTGCGGTGGAAGCCATGAGAGAGTGATGAGAGATTGTATGTGATAATGCTGGCCAAGCCGGGCTACATATATGGAGTGACAAATGGCGGGAAAAATGGGAGCGGGAAGAAAGTGGCGGGAAGAAAGAGGTGGGAAGAAAGAGGCGGGAAGAAAGAGGCGGGAAGAAATTAGCGGGAAAAAACTGGCGGGAAGAAAGAGGCGGGAAGACAGGGAAGAAATGGCGGGAAGACGAGGCGGGAAGAGGGGGCCAACGAGAAGACAGAGGCGGAAAGACAGAGGCGGGAAGAGGGGGCCAACGAGAAGACAGAGGCGGAAAGACAGAGGCGGGAAGAGGGGGCTATTTTTCTGAATTTATTGATGTATTATTTGTATTTTTAAGATTTTGAATTGAATTAGTTTTATTTTTATGAATTTTTTGATAATTTGTATTTTTAAAATTTTGAATTGAATTAGTTTTATTTTTCTGAATTTTTTGATATATTATTTGTATTTTTAAAATTTTGAATTGAATTAGTTTTATTTTTCTGAATTTTTTGATATATTATTTGTATTTTTAAGATTTTGAATTGAATTAGTTTTATTTTTCTGAATTTATTGATGTATTATTTGTATTTTAAGATTTTGAAATGAATTAGTTTTATTTTTCTGAATTTTTTGATATATTATTGGTATTTTTAAGATTTTGAATTGAATTAGTTTTATTTTCTGAATTTTTGATATATTATTTGTATTTTTAAGATTTTTAAATGAACTAGTTTTATTTTTCTTTACTTTTTGATATATTATTTGTATTTTTCAGATTTTGAAATGAATTAGTTTTATTTTTCTGAATTTATTCATATATTATATGTACTTTTCACATTTTGAAAAAGAAAAGAAATTCGAAAAATACCTTTAGTCGCGGTTGGCCTCGCCAACCGCGACTAAAGGGTATTTTCCGCGGGAAACTTAAACCCGCGAAAAATACCCTTTAGTCGCGGTTGGGCTCCCCAACCGCGACTAAAGGTCGCTCCCTATAAATTCGCGCGGGGCGCGCCTGGCGGTTCACTTCTTTCTTTCTCCGCCGAGTTCTCTCCGTCGCCATCGATCTTCGTCGCCCGCCGCCGTCGCCGACTGCGCTGCCGCTGCCACCGCCACACGCCGCCGTCGACCGCCTCGATGCGTCGCCGTCGTCCGCCGCCGCGCGCCTCTCCGGCCCCTTCTCACTTCGATCCAGCGCCGCCACGTGTACCGCCTTGCGCGCTATCGCCAGCTGCTCTCGGGCGCCGCGCCGTGCCGCGTTGCGCCGCCGCCGCCACAGCGTTGCGCCGCGCGCTGCCGCTCTTGCGCTTTGGCGCCCAGCCTGTCTGGCGCCCGCTGCTGCCGCCGCCACACGCCGCTGCCGTGCGCGCGCGCTTGGCAGAGGACGACGAAGAAACAGAGAGGGAGAGAGAAGGCCAGGGGCGTGATACGTCTCCGACGTATCGATAATTTCTTATGTTCCATGCCACATTGTTGATGTTATCTACATGTTTTATGCACACTTTATGTCATATTCGTGCATTTTCTGGAACTAACCTATTAACAAGATGCCGAAGTGCCGATTCTTTGTTTCTGCTGTTTTTGGTTTCAGAAATCCTAGTAAGGAAATATTCTCGGAATTGGACGAAATCAAAGCCCAGGGCCTATTTTTCCACGAAGCTTCCGGAAGACCGAAGACGAAACGAAGAGGGGCCACGGGGTGGCCAAACCCTAGGCGGCGCGGCCCCACCCCTGGCCGCGCCGGCCTATGGTGTGGGCCCCCGTGCCGCCTCCCGACTTGCCCTTCCGCCTACTTAAAGCCTCCGTGGCGAAACCCCGGTGCGAGAGCCACGATACGGAAAACCTTCCGAGACGCCGCCAACGCCGATCCCATCTCGGGGGATCCAGGAGATCGCCTCCGGCACCCTGCCGGAGAGGGGAATCATCTCCCGGAGGACTCTATGCCGCCATGGTCGCCTCCGGTGTGATGTGTGAGTAGTCTACCCCCGGACTATGGGTCCATAGCAGTAGCTAGATGGTTGTCTTCTCCCCATTGTGCTATCATTGTCGGATCTTGTGAGCTGCCTAACATGATCAAGATCATCTATCTGTAATTCTATATGTTGCGTTTGTTGGGATCCGATGAATAGAGAATACTTGTTATGTTGATTATCAAAGTTATATCTACGTGTTGTTTATGATCTTGCATGCTTTCCGTTACTAGTAGATGCTCTGGCCAAGTAGATGCTTGTAACTCCAAGAGGGAGTATTTATGCTCGATAGTGGGTTCATGCACGCATTGACACAGGACCGTGACAGAAAGTTCTAAGGTTGTGTTGTGCTGTTGCCACTAGGGATAAAACATTGATGCTATGTCTAAGGATGTAGTTGTTGATTACATTACGCACCATACTTAATGCAATTGTCTGTTGCTTTGCAACTTAATACTGGAGGGGGTTCGGATGATAACCTGAAGGTGGACTTTTTAGGCATAGATGCAGTTGGATGGCGGTCTATGTACTTTGTCGTAATGCCCAATTAAATCTCACTATACTCATCATGATATGTATGTGCATGGTCATGCCCTCTTTATTTGTCAATTGCCCAACTGTAATTTGTTCACCCAACATGCTATTTGTCTTATGGGAGAGACACCTCTAGTGAACTGTGGACCCCGGTCCAATTCTCTTTACTAAAATACAATCTACTGCAATCTTTGTTCTCTTGTTTTCTGCAAACAATCATCTTCCACACAATACGGTTAATCCTTTGTTACAGCAAGCCGGTGAGATTGACAACCTCACTGTTTCGTTGGGGCAAAGTACTTTGGTTGTGTTGTGCAGGTTCCACGTTGGCGCCGGAATCCCTGGTGTTGCGCCGCACTACATCCCGCCGCCATCAACCTTCAACGTGCTTCTTGGCTCCTCCTGGTTCGATAAACCTTGGTTTCTTTCTGAGGGAAAACTTGCGGCTGTGCGCATCATACCTTCCTCTTGGGGTTCCCAACGAACGTGTGAGTTACACGCCATCAAGCTCTTTTTCTGGCGCCGTTGCCGGGAGATCAAGACACGCTGCAAGGGGAGTCTCCACTTCTCAATCTCTTTACTTTGTTTTTGTCTTGCTTAGTTTTATTTACTACTTTGTTTGCTGCACTAAATCAAAATACAAAAAAATTAGTTGCTAGTTTTACTTTATTTGCTATCTTGTTTGCTATATCAAAAACACAAAAAAATTAGTTTACTTGCATTTACTTTATCTAGTTTGTTTTATTTACTATTGCTAAAATGGCCAACGCTGAAAATACTAAGTTGTGTGACTTCACAACCACAAATAATAATGATTTCTTATGCACACCTATTGCTCCACCTGCTACTACAGCAGAATTCTTTGAAATTAAACCTGCTTTACTGAATCTTGTTATGCGAGAGCAATTTTCTGGTGTTAGTTCTGATGATGCTGCTGCCCATCTTAATAATTTTGTTGAACTATGTGAAATGCAAAAATATAAAGATGTAGATGGTGATATTATTAAACTAAAATTGTTCCCTTTCTCATTAAGAGGAAGAGCTAAAGATTGGTTGCTATCTCTGCCTAAGAATAGTATTGATTCATGGACTAAATGCAAGGATGCTTTTATTGGTAGATATTATCCCCTGCTAAAATTATATATTTGAGGAGTAGCATAATGAATTTTAAACAATTAGATACTGAACATGTTGCTCAAGCTTGGGAAAGAATGAAATCCTTGGTTAAAAATTGCCCAACCCATGGACTGACTACTTGGATGATCATCCAAACCTTCTATGCAGGACTAAATTTTTCTTCACGGAATTTATTGGATTCAGCTGCTGGAGGTACCTTTATGTCCATCACTCTTGGTGAAGCAACAAAGCTTCTTGATAATATGATGATCAACTACTCTGAATGGCACACGGAAAGAGCTCCACAAGGTAAGAAGGTAAATTCTGTCGAAGAAACCTCTTCCTTGAGTGATAAGATTGATGCTATTATGTCTATGCTTGTGAATGGTAGGCCTAATTTTAATTCTAATAATGTTCCGTTAGCGTCATTAGTTGCTCAAAAAGAATATGTTGATGTGAATTTCATTAGAAATAACAATCACAATGATTCTAGGCCATACCCTGCTAATGGTAATTCTTATGGTAGATATGCTTCACCTAATGAAGAAAAGATGCTAGAAATTGAAAGATCCACCAAGAGCTTTATGCAATCACAATATGAGCAAAATAAATTGTTTACTAAGACTATGAATGAGCAATCTACCTTGTTGAAGAATATAGGGAATCAACTTGAAAATCTGAATAGGGAGATCTCGGGGTTGCAAACTAAACTTGCTAATGCTAAAACCCGAATCTCATACATGTCTGCATCACAATCTTCTTTAATTAATAAAATGGCTGCTAAACCTGAGGATTTAGATGATAAAATTACTACTACAGCAAATGCCATCCAAGTTAGAATTAATGAGAATATAAGATTAATGGCTGAACTGCGTGCTAGGTGGGATAGAGAAGAAAATGAAAAACTAGCTAAAGAGAAGAATGTAGCTAAAGTTTGGACTATTACCACCACTAGTAATGCTAATGCTACACATGTTGCTGCACCTCCTACTAATACTAATAAAAGAATTGGTGTTAGCAATGTTTCCACTTCTAATACAAAGCGCGAGAAACTGCCTGAAACTGCTAAAGCTAAGAAACTGCACAGTGATAAAAGCTGCTGAAATTTTTTCCAACATTGGGGATGATGATCCCATTGCTTTAGATTATATTGGTTTGAATTTTGATGATTGCCACATCTCTGAAGTTATAAAGTTCTTGCAAAAACTTGCTAAAAGTCCTAATGCTAGTGCTATAAATTTGGCTTTCACGCATCATATTACAAATGCTCTCATAAAAGCTAGAGAAGAGAAACTAGAGCGTGAAGCCTCTATTCCTAAAAAGCTAGAGGATGGTTGGGAGCCCATCATTAAGATGAAGGTTAAAGATTTTGATTGTAATGCTTTATGTGATCTTGGTGCAAGTATTTCTGTTATGCCTAAGAAAATTTATAATATGCTTGACTTGCCACCGCTGAAAATTTGCTATTTGGATGTTAATCTTGCTGATCATTCTACAAAGAAACCTTTGGGTAAAGTTGATAATGTTCGCATTACCGTTAACAATAATCTTGTTCCCGTTGATTTTGTTGTCTTGGATATTGAATGCAATGCATCTTGTCCCATTATATTGGGAAGACCTTTTCTTCGAACTGTTGGTGCTATCATTGATATGAAGGAAGGTAATATAAAATATCAATTTCCTCTCAAGAAAGGTATGGAACACTTCCCTAGAAAGAGAATGAAGTACCCTTTTGATTCTATTATGAGAACAAATTATGATGTTGACACTTCGTCTCTTGATAATACTTGATACACACTTTCTGCGCCTAGCTGAAAGGCGTTAAAGAAAAGCGCTTATGCGAGACAACCCATATTTTTACCTACAGTAATTTGTTTTTATTTTGTGTCTTGGAAGTTGTTTACTACTGTAGCAACCTCTCCTTATCTTAGTTTTGTGTTTTGTTGTGCCAAGTTAAGCCGTTGATAGAAAAGTAAGTACTAGATTTGGATTACTGCACAGTTCCAGATTTCTTTGCTGTCACGAATCTGGGTCCACCTCCCTGTAGGTAGCTCAGAAAATTAAGCCAATTTACGTGCATGATCCTCAGATATGTACGCAACTTTCATTCAATTTGAGAATTTTCAGTTGAGCAAGTCTGGTGCCATTTTAAAATTCGTCAATACGAACTGTTCTGTTTTGACAGATTCTGCCTTTTATTTTGCATTGCCTCTTTTGCTATGTTGGATGAATTTCTTTGATCCACTAATGTCCAGTAGCATTATGCAATGTCTAGAAGTGTTAAGAATGATTGTGTCACCTCTGAATATGATAATTTATATTGTGCACTAACCCTCTAATGAGTTGTTTCGAGTTTGGTGTGGAGGAAGTTTTCAAGGATCAAGAGAGGAGTATGACGCAACATGATCAAGGAGAGTGAAAGCTCTAAGCTTGGGGATGCCCCGGTGGTTCACCCCTGCATATTCTAAGAAGACTCAAGCGTCTAAGCTTGGGGATGCCCAAGGCATCCCCTTCTTCATCGACAACATTATCAGGTTCCTCCCCTGAAACTATATTTTTATTCCATCACATCTTATGTGCTTTGCTTGGAGCGTCGGTTTGTTTTTGTTTTTTGTTTTGTTTGAATAAAATGGATCCTAGCATTCACTTTATGGGAGAGAGACACGCTCCGCTGTAGCATATGGACAAGTATGTCCTTGGTTTCTACTCATAGTATTCATGGCGAAGTTTCTCCTTCGTTAAATTGTTATATGGTTGGAATTGGAAAATGATACATGTAGTAATTGCTATTAATGTTTTGGGTAATGTGATACTTGGCAATTGTTGTGCTCATGATTAAGCTCTTGCATCATATGCTTTGCACCCATTAATGAAGAAATACATAGAGCATGCTAAAATTTGGTTTGCATATTTGGTTTCTCTAAGGTCTAGATAATTTCTAGTATTGAGTTTGAACAACAAGGAAGACGGTGTAGAGTCTTATAATGTTTTCAATATGTCTTTTATGTGAGTTTTGCTGCACCGGTTCATCCTTGTGTTTGTTTCAAATAAGCCTTGCTAGCCTAAACCTTGTATCGAGAGGGAATACTTCTCATGCATCCAAAATACTTGAGCCAACCACTATGCCATTTGTGTCCACCATACCTACCTACTACATGGTATTTTCCGCCATTCCAAAGTAAATTGCTTGAGTGCTACCTTTAAAATTCCATCATTCACCTTTGCAATATATAGCTCATGGGACAAATAGCTTAAAAACTATTGTGGTATTGAATATGTAATTATGCATTTTATCTCTTATTAAGTTGCTTGTTGTGCGATAACCATGTTCACTGGGGACGCCATCAACTATTCATTGTTGAATTTCATGTGAGTTGCTATGCATGTTCGTCTTGTCTGAAGTAAGGGCGATCTACGCTGAGTTGAATGGTTAGAGCATGCATATTGTTAGAGAAGAACATTGGGCCGCTAACTAAAGCCATGATCCATGGTGGAAGTTTCAGTTTTGGACAAACATCCTCAAATCTCTAATGAGAAAAGAATTAATTGTTGTTGAATGCTTAAAGCATTAAAAGAGGAGTCCATTATCTGTTGTCTATGTTGTCCCGGTATGGATGTCTAAGTTGAGAATAATCAAAAGCGAGAAATCCAAATGCGAGCTTTCTCCTTAGACCTTTGTACAGGCGGCATAGAGGTACCCCTTTGTGATACTTGGTGAAAGCATATGTATTGCGGTGATAATCCAGGTAGTCCAAGCTAATTAGGACAAGGTGCGGGCACTATTAGTACACTATGCATGAGGCTTGCAACTTATAAGATATAATTTACATGATGCATATGCTTTATTACTACCGTTGACAAAATTGTTTCATGTTTTCAAAATCAAAGCTCTAGCACAAATATAGCAATCGATGCTTTTCCTCTATGAGGACCATTCTTTTACTTTCAATGTTGAGTCAGTTCACCTATTTCTCTCCACCTCAAGAAGCAAACACTTGTGTGAACTGTGCATTGATTCCTACATACTTGCTTATTGCACTTATTATATTACTCTATGTTGACAATATCCATGAGATATACATGTTACAAGTTGAAAGCAACCGCTGAAACTTAATCTTCTTTTGTGTTGCTTCAATGCTTTTACTTTGAATTATTGCTTTATGAGTTAACTCTTATGCAAGACTTATTGATGCTTGTCTTGAAGTGCTATTCATGAAAAGTCTTTGCTTTATGATTCACTTGTTTACTCATGTCATATACATTGTTTTGATCGCTGCATTCACTACATATGCTTTACAAATAGTATGATCAAGATTATGATGGCATGTCACTCCGAAATTATACGTGTTATCGTTTTACTCGCTCGGGACGAGCGTAACTAAGCTTGGGGATGCTGATACGTCTCCGACGTATCGATAATTTCTTATGTTCCATGCCACATTATTGATGTTATCTACATGTTTTATGCACACTTTATGTCATATTCGTGCATTTTCTGGAACTAACCTATTAACAAGATGCCGAAGTGCCAGTTGTTGTTTTCTGCTGTTTTTGGTTTCAGAAATCCTAGTAAGGAAATATTCTCGGAATTGGATGAAATCAAAGCCCAGGGGCCTATTTTTCCACGAAGCTTCCAGAAGACCGAAGACGAAACGAAGAGGGGCCACGGGGTGGCCAAACCCTAGGGCGGCGCGGCCCCACCCCTGGCCGCGCCGGTCTATGGTGTGGGCCCCCCGTGCCGCCTCCTGACTTGCCCTTCCGCCTACTTAAAGCCTCCGTGACGAAACCCCCAGTACCGAGAGCCACGATACGGAAAACCTTCCAGAGATGCCGCCAACGCCGATCCCATCTCGGGGGATCCAGGAGATCGCCTCCGGCACCCTGACGGAGAGGGGAATCATCTCCCGGAGGACTCTACGCCGCCATGGTCGCCTCCGGTGTGATGTGTGAGTAGTCTACCCCCGGACTATGGGTCCATAGCAGTAGCTAGATGGTTGTCTTCTCCCCATTGTGCTATCATTGTCGGATCTTGTGAGCTGCCTAACATGATCAAGATCATCTATCTGTAATTCTATATGTTGCGTTTGTTGGGATCCGATGAATAGAGAATACTTGTTATGTTGATTATCAAAGTTATATCTACGTGTTGTTTATGATCTTGCATGCTTTCCGTTACTAGTAGATGCTCTGGCCAAGTAGATGCTTGTAACTCCAAGAGGGAGTATTTATGCTCGATAGTGGGTTCATGCCTGCATTGACACAGGACGATGTGAGAAAGTTCTAAGGTTGTGTTGTGCTGTTGCCACTAGGGATAAAACATTGATGCTATGTCTAAGGATGTAGTTGTTGATTACATTACGCACCATACTTAATGCAATTGTCTGTTGCTTTGCAACTTAATACTGGAGGGGGTTCGGATGATAACCTGAAGGTGGACTTTTTAGGCATAGATGCAGTTGGATGGCGGTCTATGTACTTTGTCGTAATGCCCAATTAAATCTCACTATACTCATCATGATATGTATGTGCATGGTCATGCCCTCTTTATTTGTCAATTGCCCAACTGTAATTTGTTCACCCAACATGCTATTTGTCTTATGGGAGAGACACCTCTAGTGAACTGTGGACCCCGGTCCAATTCTCTTTACTAAAATACAATCTACTGCAATACTGTTCTACTGTTTTCTGCAAACAATCATCTTCCACACAATACGGTTAATCCTTTGTTACAGCAAGCCGGTGAGATTGACAACCTCACTGTTTCGTTGGGGCAAAGTACTTTGGTTGTGTTGTGCAGGTTCCACGTTGGCGCCGGAATCCCTGGTGTTGCGCCGCACTACATCCCGCCGCCATCAACCTTCAACGTGCTTCTTGGCTCCTCCTGGTTCGATAAACCTTGGTTTCTTTCTGAGGGAAAACTTGCTGCTGTGCGCATCATACCTTCCTCTTGGGGTTCCCAATGAACGTGTGAGTTACACGCCATCAGGGCGCCGCCTGGCCCACTTTTTTTTTTGTTTTTTTGTTTTTTTACTTTGTAACTAAGTTGTTTTAATTAAAAAATAGTAAAAATGCCAACTAGTAAATTATGTGAAGAACTAAAAAATTGAACTTCACAAAAACTTTAATTAACTTAAAAAAAAAATTGAACAAGAAATAACTTAACAAAATTTAACAAAAATAACTTAACAAAATAACTTAAAAAAAGTTTGTCAAAAAAAATGAACTAAATTTTCACTTTTGTATTTTTTCACTTTTAAAAGAACTCAAAAAAATGAACTAAATTTTCACTTTTGTATTTTATCACTTTTAAAAGAACTCAAAAAAATGCGCCGCCCCCCTCGCCGCCCCTACGTATATGCGGGTTTTTTTTTGTTCGCGGCGAGGGGGCGGCGCCACCGCCACCGCCGCCCCCCTTTCGCCACCGCCACCGCGCGCCCACCTTCCGCCGCCCCCCTTTCGCCACCGCGACCCCGCATATACCGCGACACCCTTCCCACCCTTTCCTCGCCCCCTCCTTTTGCCACCGCCCTTTCGCCACCGCCACCGCCCCCCTTCTTCACTTAATTAATTTGTTTTGACTACATGTTTTCAGGACTGACATATGGCGGACGATAGAGCTGACCCGATTCTAGACAACTATGATCCGGACGCTGAAGACCATATGTTCGGCATCATAAAAGGCGATATTCCATATGTGCCGACCGGAGAAGAAGAAGATGATATCTCTTCTTATCTGAACCTTGAGGGTGAAGATGAAGGGCGCCGTCAGCAAGATGATGCCGAAGAAACGTCGATAAACGACGATCTTCAATTGGAAGTAGCAACCACCTCCGGCGCCGAGGTATATATATATACATATTGAGCGTACGAGTGATACAAACTAACTGATTTGAATAAATGTGTGTGTACTAACGCGCGCGACTCTCTTTCTTATTTTAGCCCTCGGCCGGATCGTCGAAAAAATCGAGTACGTCGTCAAAGCGTGGCGCAACCAAGACGATGAAACCAAACGAAACATGCACCATCGAGGTTGTCGATGAAGAAACCGGCAGGCCGCTGGAGCCCAGCAAGAACGCCACCAAGTTTGTCAGCCAATGCGGAGCCGTTGTTAGAGACAACGTCTCGATCACCGTCCAGGAGTGGAATGAGCCAAAGAAGGCACGTCTTGGTTTCACTTTTGTCGATAAGAGAACAAAAAAAGATTGCTTCAAGAAGCTTCAAGAATACCGCAGATACGATGAGGCGGGTAACAAGATTCAGGAAAACAAGGAGAGGTGCAAGCTAGTCAAATAGTTCGCTCTTTCTAAGATGGCCAACGCATTCCGGAAATACAAGCAAAATCTAGCCCATGACTTTGTCAAGCAGGGCAAGACTCCGGATTTCACAGGACAATATGAGAAATTGCAACATGATTGGCTAGAATTTGTGAAGCAAAAGAAATCGGAGCAGTTCCTTGAAATATCGAAAAAAATAAGGAGAATGCGGCCAAGAAGGAGTACAATCATATTATGGGGCCAGGAGGGTATCGCTTTTGGCAGCCTAAGTGGGAGAAGATGGAGAACGAGCTGAGGGCGCGAGGAATCCGTCCAGGTACGGAGGGATGGGACCCAAGGGCCAAAAGCTGGTGGTACGGGCATGGGGGATCGCTGAACCCGGAGACAGGGGAGTGTGTTTATCAGGGCAAAATAATTACACCCACCCAAAAGCTTATTGAGGCAATGAGGGATGCTCAAGAGGGGAGGATCAAGTTCAACAGAGAGAACGACGCCCTGATAAAAGCCCTCGGGAATCCTGAACACGGAGGACGTGTACGAGGCATGGGGCCCATTCCGTGGAAAGTAGGGTTCCCCCAGAACGATGACCCGTACGGTTACAGAAGCCGTAAGAGAAAGATGGATCGGGATGCAGATGTTGTGGCGAAGTTGGTAACGGAAATGGATGTGATGAAGAAAACTGTGAGTGTACTAGTAGCCGAAAGAGATGCAGCTCGGGCGCAGCATGAAGATCATCCAATGGATCTCGGAAGCCAGCAGCGGAGAAGAAGCAGCGTGGCTTCCACGGAGGCCTCACCGGCTGGTGCACCGACGATAGAAATTACTGCACCGGAGCCTCTGGTGGTCGAAATTACTGCACCGGAGCCTCCTCGCTACCCCGTGGACGATATAAAGGAGATGAAAGAATGTCATCTGTATTATCCTATCGGGAACATGTCCATGAAGATAGCCATCGGCAGTGCTTTGCCACCTGGAGCACTCCACCACAACAACCCCATTCAAGATGGCTATGCTCGTGTCACGGTGGAGGAGATAGTCCAAGTGTTTGAGGACCTGGACATTGACATTGCTACACCTGAAGGGGTGAAAAGACTTGGAGATGTCAAGCGCCAGTTCATTCTATGGCAGAAGAAGTTTATCAAGTTTCCAGGCGAGGCGCCAACAAGTCCACCCCCCTACGGTGGTGGTGGTGGCGGTGGCGGTGGCGGTGGCGGTGGCGGTGGCGGTGGCGGTGACGGTGACGGTGGCGGTGGCGGTGGTGTTGGTGGTGCTTCACCTAATACACCTCATTCACGTCAGCCGACGCCGCCCCCCAGTCCTCGTCCGGCGGGTGATCAGACACCGGTACCGCCCCCCAATCCACCTCCGGCGAAGAAGCAGAAGCAGTCCTGGGTTATTAACCCGGACCCTTATGTACCTAGCACCACAAAGATACCAGAGCCATCACTGAAGCCTCTCCCCACGAGGCCTTGGGAACGTAGTGCCGAGGAAGTCGACGCACACGCGGCTGCTGATTTAGAGAAATGGAAGGCGGCCTGCAAGAAGAAAAGAGAGCCCGAGCCCAAGCCAGTATTTTCTGATGAGCAAAAGAAGTGGGCTAAGTCATTTTTGAACACACCGTCCCAAGCCGCGAAGAATCTGCCTGACGACTATGCACGTGAACTAAAGAATCAGGCACGCATATTCAAGGAGAAGAATGAGGAGGCCGATAAAGCGGAATTACAAAGTGCACAAAGCGGGAAACGAGTTGTTGCCCAGCTCGGGGAACAAAGTAAACAATCGATTGCCCCGCTTATAGTGACAGCCGCCGGTCCGGATGCCCCCGAAATCATAGAAGCTGCGGCAGCACAGGGATTGACTGTAACGAGTGCCAGAGAACAAGCGGCCAACTTAGGTATTACTCTTCGTGAACTGTTAGGCCTTGATGAGGCGCCAGTGAAGGAGGTAGTACTTACATATGTGAAGAATGGGCCTCTCGTCGAGCCTGCGCAGGAAGAGGATCTACCTCCACAAATGAAAGGTCTGCTGAACTGGTACAAGGGTTACATAAAACATAAAAACGCCAAAGATTATATTTATGCGGAAGTTGGATATGAGCATCACTTCAAACAATACTGTGTACAAATTCATCTGAGTGAATTGTTCCAGCTTTTCAATCTGCGCGAGCTCGACAAATCTATCATCAGTTGCTACGTTCTGTAAGTGATTTATTTCTACCCCATCTCGTTCATATTGCCTGCACTATATATATATATATATATGTCCTAACTATATTGTTGTGTCCGCTATTATACATGCAGATTGAAGATTAAGGAATGCAGAGTAAGGAGCATCCATGATGTTGGGTTCATTGACCCACACATCGTTAATGGATATACGTTAAAGCATCACCCCGCCGACGTGGAGAAAGACCTGTGGCGGTTTCTTGATAAGCAGGAACTCAAAAGTGATATTCTATTTCCTTACCATTTTGGGTGAGTGTTTATGTCTTGAGCACATTCTCTTTTGTTTACTCCATGCATGGTATGTGGCCGGCTAATCGATGAGTTATGCATGACGTACTGTGCATGTATCGTGTCCGCAGGTTCCACTGGATTCTGCTAGTAATTAAAATTGACAAATCAGAATGTCTCATCCACGACTCTCTGGATATGGATAAGGCGGAGTGGGCCGACATGAGACAAATGCTTCAAAAGTAATTGTTTTCATTCATTTGCGCTCTATATCGATCGGCCTATTTCGTTCATTTCCTAATTAAGCTTCAAGTAATTAACTAATAACTCTCTTGTTCATTTAATTTTCTTTGCCTCGTAGGGTTTGGAGACGGTTCTCAGATACAAAGGTCGGTGAATTCAAGAAAGAGCTAAATTTCATGCGGTCAAAGGCTAAGAATGGTAGCGATATGCAGCCACCGGGAACCAATCTGTGTGGATACTATGTCTGTGAGATGATCCGGAGATACACCTCTGAGCGCGTTCCGAGTGATCTCAATGCTCAGAGGAATCACCTCCGGTCGATGCTTAGTCCAGAAGCTCGCTTCCGACCACTTCAAGAGGAACTAGCTGCATGGTTCAGGAGGGAAGTCCTCCATCCTAAAGGAGAACACCATTGCAACGACGTAGAACTATACATGCATTAAATTATGTATGGAAACTTGTTCAAACTTGTATATGGTCATCCGATGATATTGAATATATATTGTATATTCCTCTTGAATTCTTTTTGGTTATAATTTCAAATTTGTTTGAAATTGTACATTCATATGCATGTATATATGTAGTACCGTAGAATATGTGAAACTCCTTCAAAATTACAATAAAGCACAAAAGAAATAAAACAATATACAAATTAAACACAAAATATGTTTAGGGGGGGGGGGGGGGGGCAGGTTTAGGGGGGGCCGGAAACCCTAAACCTGCGGCGGCCTTTAGTCGCGGTTGGCCAGAAGAACCGCGACTAAAGGTCCTCCGCCCGGACGGCCGCCTGGCGCCCACGTGGACGGGCCTTTAGTCGCGGTTCGTAAGGAACCGCGACTAAAGGGGGGGTACTTTGGTCGCGGTTGCGCAACCGCGACTAATGGCAGTTGCGAACCGCGACCAAAGGCCCTTTTTCCACCAGTGGTGGCGAGATAATTCAGATCAGCTTCTTCGGTGAGTCAATTATCGTTAAATCAAATTATAATTTTCCATCTAATGACTACCCTTGCCTACCAATCCTATCAGTTTGTTGTTAAAGGCCGATCCAGTCATGCTTGAGCTCAGCTTCGTGAAAACCTACATGTGACAAGAATTATCTGCTCAAGTAAGATCCAAGGGGTTGACATTTTTGTTCTTGGCACCGTGGGTTTGTCAGAGAGAACATCACCACCAAGAAATTTATGCCTAGCACCGCTCCCTTGGTTTCAGTTCTATTGCTAATCTGCCAGGTTCTTCCTGAAGCTGACATGGGCTCCTGCGCAAGGTTCTCCGCTTGTCCATCTTCTTTTCCAACTCATTCAATTGATCAGTGCTATATAGGAAAACCACGAAGAAAGCTGGCCTGCAGTTGCCTCCACGCCCACCCGGCGGCATGTGGAGCCTAGCCGCTATGTCATGCGCGCCGTCCGTGATCGCCTGTATAGGAGCCGCGTCGCTCTGCCATGGCTTCTCCGTTCGTTGTCATCGGCAATGAGACAAATTTGCTAGCCAAGGATTCAGCCACGTTGCCATGTTTTAGAAAGCGAGACACGGCGTACTTGCCTGTAGCGGCGGAGCACGATGAGTTGCGTCGTTCCGGCATCGACGGCCATGCCGACATGCCGTGCGACGAGGGAAGAAATATTGAGGCGATTGGTTTTCTCAAAAAGAATCTATTTTTGAGAAAAGGCAAATGCCTCGGTTCAGATGTTGGCTGCGCTCACCGACGTCGAGTTACCGAAAGGCCGTCATCGCGGCGGTGCACGGAATTTACTTAGGCGACACTTTCGACCTCATGTCGCAGGTTTTGTCGAGTATAATGTGTCGATCTGGGACTTCCGTCGCTGACGGAAAGCTTGTTTTTGGAGCTTAGATGGAGAGAGAAGATTTCTTTACGCATCAGAGCAACGAGGAGACTGGATATAAACATGGACGATCAAACTCGATCGGGTGCAGGCAGAACTTTGCTTCCGTCTAGCATGCACGCATTAGACGAATCAATCAGATCCACGAGCTCTTTGGCATACCATATGCGTACCTAGGCAGGACATACGAAGGCAATAGGATCCAGGACTCTTTCTTTTTCGGATTTGCTATTTCTCAGTCGCCTGAGAATAGTCCAGTTCTCAATCGATTTTTTTAGTCGTTCGATTTTCTTTGAGATTCATGCACCCGTTTGTCTGTTTTATCATGTGCTTTGCCATTTTACCCGTTACCCGTTTATTTTGGCCCGTGTCTTTTTCACCTTATCTGTTCGTTTTTGCGTGTCTTCGTTTCATTTCAGCAAGGGAGAGGGGAACGAGCCGGAGAGGTGGTCGGCGAGTTCGCCGCCGCCGTCGTTGTCGCCGAGCCTTGGAGAGTTCCTCTCCGAAGCGGAGGTTTCAAGGCGGTCGGCGAGCTCGCCTCCGTCGTCGTCCTCGCCGGGAGAGGGGAACGAGCCCGCGAGGTTGTCGGCGAGTTCACCGCCGCCGTCGTCGTCGCCGAGCCTTGGAGAGTTCCTCTCCGAAGCGGAGGTTTCAAGGCGGTCGGCGAGCTCGCCTCCGTCGTCGTCCTCGCTGTGCTGCTATAGTAGATCCCAAGGCGGTCGAGGAGCTCGCGTGTCGTCCCCGTGCGTCACCAGCAGGCCCAATTTCACCAGGTTTTTCTCGAATCACCTATCCTATTCTCCTATTTCTGCAGTTTTATGTTACGAAAATATGTTGTGTGTTCTTAATTTTGCTTGTTTAGCTTCGATGTCTTTGTGTATGTTCGGCGATTTTGAATGCCCACGCGTGTTAGGGTTGTCTGATTCAAATCCCGTGCGGCGTTTTTAGTGTTTGATTTGAGCTAAGTTGCAGTGTAGGGGAGATCTAAGAGGTTATTTGTGTGCCTGTAGGCTAGTGTTGAGGTAAGTTGCAGCGTATGGAGATCTGGAGATGGGCTTTCTCTAGTGTGGTTTGCCTCTCTTAATCAGTTCACAACACAATACTGCATCCCTTGATGTCAATTGCTTGCTCTGTCCCTTGTTTGTAGAGAATCTCAAGTATTTTTTGATAATTTTGTCCTGTTTGTCCTGTTTCAATTTTACTGTCATCTGCCTATATCTTGTTTTTGCTTTTCATTATCAATGCAAAGTTTGTTGTTAGCTAGTGAGGGTGTTTTCATATGTACGTGTGACCAAATCATAACCATTTGAGCCAATTATAGAAGTACATAATGACCGTGATCGAGATAATCTGAATGTGTACTACTGCTTTACACTAAATTTTTTACTAGCAATTATGTATGGCTTCCTTGAACATATCATATGCATTTCTAGCAATTATGTTAGAATTTTCATATGAAATGTTTCGGTACTCATGATTTTTTGTCGCCGAGTAATATAACAATGAAAATGTTGTCTGATAAGAAGTTGTAGGACAACATGTAGATAGCAGCCTTAGACCTTTTTACAGTAGTGTTTTTCCACGAGTAGTGAACTAGCATATGTTTCTTTTATGTCTTGCATGAATTTTTTATGTACTGCAATGTTTGCCTTTTGCTACAATTCTAAAGAGAATTAGCCAACATAGTTGGTGGAGTGCAGTGGATGTTCTGATTTGCATTTTAGTTTGGTTCTGCAATGCACTTCTGAATCTACATTGTATTTTTGGTTGGCTTTATTTGAGTAACCAACTTTGTACTTTTGATAATGGCCTGTTTTCCTGCAGTTATAAATTTCGCAAGCTAAGCTATGAACTGTGAAATTTTCCCCTCTTAGATCTGTGTGGTCTTTTTAGTATGCTTGAAACTATGTATCTTTACTATTAATACAAATACGACCATGGTACGTCAGAACCTCCTCGATCGATCGCCTGGTGTGGGCCGTAAAAAGAAACAATGAGCTGGACTTCTTTCTATTGTTTCTGATGCAGACGCACGGTGGCCATATGGCTTCGTCATGGTTTGTTTTAGACAGCAGGCGAACAAATCTCCCCCGCCAGGCTCCTTCTCCGCCGCGACTCCGCAGGTCCTCGCGCCAGATCTCGAGCCTGGCCTCACGGACCTCGGACGGGAGGTGACCAAGTCGGTCAGAACTCGAGAAGAGACTCACGGACCTCGAGCACTCTTTGTCTGTCACCTTACCGCACCTGTAGTGGTCGCAGCAACTGCAATTCATGTACTTTTGCTGATCCGACATGTCCTCCTACAGCTTAGAATTGAGGTCAACATAGTGCTCGGGCTCTTTATTCAACTCCCCCTGCGCCCAAGAGCCCATGAGGGAGCCTTTTCCGTCCCCAGCGGAAGGAGGGGCGACGACAGGCGAGGGAACCCCATCCGGCTCCAGTGGAAGGAGATCGGCGAAAGGACGTGTAGCGGCAGAAGACGTAAGGGAGGTGGCAAGTGCCGGCAATGGAACACCTGCGGCGTCCGGCGAGGGAAGGCATGCTGCGGCGGAGGAAGATTCCGGCCGGCGTTAGACAATGAGATTACACGATTTTCTTTTTGATAGAAAGATTACACGATTTGGGGATTTTTGTTTCCCCTACACGATGAGGTACTCGACAAGAGGAAATGCGATTTAGTCAACGTCCATGAACTGGATCGACAGGCTCCTTTCGGCTGGTTGGGCTACCACGTACGAGTGATACAGCCCACGACTACTTTCGCTAATGGGCAAAGCATCGTGAAAATATTATATTTGGTCCAGATTCATATATGCCTAAATCTATTTGTTGATGTATGTACGGACACATTGATTCTTAAAAAATACGAATACATAGTTCTCAAAAACAAAAAAATAGATTTAAAAATAGATTTTGTTTCTCTAAAAGAAAAATTGATCGGAATGTTCGGCTCAACAATTATATATGTTGTTACATTAAAAAATATCAGTCGTAGTGTCCATGACGTCGCGCCGCGTTTGCTGGTTGCTGAAGTTTATCCCCAGCAAAGTGAAAAAAAAAATCGATAGGGATGGAGGGAGAGAGAGGATTGGCAACACACAGAGCTTTGGAGCGGAATGATGGGGCCCACATCAACCTGAGCTTGCTCCCCGTCTAAGAGTTTGGTGAGCAAAATAATTTTAAGCAGCGACGAGGATGAGTCACACGGAGAAACCAAGAAGCTGATGTGGAGGATGGATCAGATACATTTATTTTTCTTTAACCTAAAACTATTCTATTGGATAGAATCAACCTGTTGCAAGTTAGTTGTTCACTGTTACCATCTCACTTCTTGATCTTTTTAATTTTAAAAGACAAATTTATTAGACATATATAAATGTCTAAAAAAATCTGCCATAGCAACGCACGGGCATCTGTGCTAGTGTTTATATGTTCTGGTGTGTTATCCTTTTGTCCCTCTTAGATTTGTGCCCTAACTTGCATTTTACTTTTTCATTTTTTGACTAGACCAATGGAAAAATCTACGGAACAAGTGCTTAGTGTCATCAATATGAACGACAGAGATTTTCCGCAGAAAAACCATAACTCTGACAGTAGTGAGGAGGTAAGAATATCATTTTTTTATTTTCTTTTCTTTTAGTGTCTCTGCCTTTTGTTTATTTGCTCATGACTTTCTATATTCTTTTATTTTTGGCTTTGTCAGGATTTCTGTAATTCCGAAGAAGAAACAATTGTCCTGGAGGCGGTTAGTTCAATTGTAAGTATGGGTACTCTTTTTTTTGTTGATGTTAATTGATGGGAACAGCAATGTATATGCTCATGTTAATAAATCTTTGTTCAGATAAAAAGAAGTCTGAAACGTAAACGCAGACCTAGCAACATTCAGAAACAAAAGAGAACGGTGAGCTCTCAATATATACTAAACCTTTTTTTCATCATAGTACATTTCTTGTTTTTAGATTCATCTGGACGATTTGATCTTATAGGTTTTTGTGTCCTGTTTTTCTTATTATTAGAAAATTGTTCGAGATAGAAGGCAAGGAAGACATCTTGTTGACAAAGATGTTGTATCAGCTAAAAGTAGATACAATGTCAGTTCACTGGTTCAGAAATTACAAGAATTGGATAAAACCAGAAGCAGTATCTAAGGGACATAGATTTTGGTTCCATACTAGATCTCACTAGTGGTACTGTTCCATGGTCTTTTGTTCAATGGCTAGCCGATCATGTCGACATAAAGAACGAAGGATTTGCTTTTCAGCAGAAATTTATTTCTATCAGTTCAGAATCTTTTGCCCATGTCCTTGGTGTTCCAGCTATAGGAGTCCCTGTCCCTAATGAGTCCAAGATCACAACAGCTGAATTCCTGCAGTTTTTTGGATTATCAGAAATGCCAACCATCAAGTTCTTCCGTGACAAGATAAATAAAGGGCAAGAGAAGGTTGAGTTCTTAAGGTGCTTCATGATTGTAGCTCTTTCATCCTTTTACTGTCCAACTGCTGCTTGTGACGGCAAAGCACACGTCCGTTGGGAACTCCAAGAGGAAGGTATGATGCGTACAGCGGCAAGTTTTCCCCTCAGTAAGAAACCAAGGTTATCGAACCAGTAGGAGCCAAGAAGCACGTTGAAGGTTGATGGCGGCGGAGTGTAGTGCGGCGCAACACCAGGGATTCCGGCGCCAACGTGGAACCTGCACAACACAACCAAGATACTTTGCCCCAACTTAACAGTGAGGTTGTCAATCTCACCGGCTTGTTGTAACAAAGGATTAGATGTATAGTGTGGATGATGATGTTTGCAGAAAACAGTAGAACGAGTATTGCGATGGGTGTATTCGATGTAAAAGAATGGACCGGGGTCCACAGTTCACTAGTGGTGTCTCTCCCATAAGATAAATAGCATGTTGGGTGAACAAATTACAGTTGGGAAATTGACAAATAAAGATAGCATGACAATGCACATACATATTATGATGAGTAGTGTGAGATTTAATTGGGCATTACGACAAAGTACATAGACCGCTATGCAGCATGCATCTATGCCTAAAAAGTCCACCTTCAGGTTATCATCCGAACCCCTTCCAGTATTAAGTTGCAAACAACAGACAATTTCATTAAGTATGGTGCGTAATGTAATCAACAAATACATCCTTAGACATAGCATTGATGTTTTATCCCTAGTGGCAACAACACATCCACAACCTTAGAACTTTCTGTCACTGTCCCAGATTTAATGGAGGCATGAACCCACTATCGAGCATAAATATTCCCTCTTGGAGTTACAAGTAATGACTTGGCCAGAGCCTCTACTAATAACGGAGAGCATGCAAGATCATAAACAACACATAGATAATAGATTGATAATCAACATAACATAGCATTCATTATTCATCGGATCCCAACAAACGCAATATGTAGCATTACAGATAGATGATCTTGATCATGTTAGGCAGCTCACAAGATCCAACAATGATAGCACAATTAGGAGAAGACGACCATCTAGCTACTGCTATGGACCCATAGTCCAGGGGTGAACTACTCACACATCACTCCGGAGGCGACCATGGCGGTGAAGAGTCCTCCGGGAGATGATTCCCCTCTCCGGCAGGGTGCCGGAGGCGATCTCCTGAATCCCCCGAGATGGGATTGGCGGCGGCGGCGTCTCTGGAAGGTTATCCGTATCGTGGCTCTCGGTACTGGAACTATTATCGACGAAGGCTTAAGTAGGCGGAAGGGTAGGTCAGGGGGCGCCACGAGGGCCCCACACGCTAGGGCCGCGCGGCCCAAGCCCTGGCCGCGCCGCCCTGTTGTGTGGGCGCCTCGTCGCCCCACTTCGTTTCCCTTTCGGACTTCTGGAAGCTTCGTGGAAAAATAAGATCCTGGGCGTTGATTTCGTCCAATTCCGAGAATATTTCCTTACTAGGATTTCTAAAACCAAAAACAGCAGAAAACAACAACTGGCTCTTCGGCATCTTGTTAATAGGTTAGTGCCGGAAAATGCATAAATATGACATAAAGTATGTATAAAACATGTAGGTATTATCATAAAACAAGCATGGAACATAAGAAATTATCGATACGTTGGAGACGTATCAGCATCTCCAAGCTTAGTTTCTACTCGTCCCGAGTAGGTAAACGATAACAAAGATAATTTCTGAAGTGACATGCCATCATAATCTGGATCAATACTATTGTAAGCACATGTAATGAATGCAGCGATCCGAAGCAATGGTAAAGACAATGGTTAAACAATTGAATCATATAGCAAAGACTTTTCATGAATAGTACTTTCAAGACAAGCATCAATACGTCTTGCATAAAAGTTAACTCATAAAGCAATAAATTCAAAGAAAAGGCATTGAAGCAACACAAAGGAAGATTAAGTTTCAGCGGTTGCTTTCAACTTGTAACATGTATATCTCATGGATATTGTCAACATAAAGTAATATAATAAGTGCAATATGCAAGTATGTAGGAATCAATGCACAGTTAACACAAGTGTTTGCTTCTTGAGATGGAAGGAAGTAGGTAAACTGACTCAACATAAAAGTAGAAGAATGGCCCTTCGCAGAGGGAAGCATTGATTGCTATATTTGTGCTAGAGCTTTTATTTTGAAAACAAGAAACAATTTTGTCAACGGTAGTAATAAAGCATATGCATTATGTAAATTATATCCTACAAGTTGCAAGCCTCATGCATAGATTACCAATAGTGCCCGCACCTTGTCCTAATTAGGTCGGATTTACATGGATTATCATCGCAATACATATGTTTTAACCAAGTATCACAAAGGGGTACCTCTATGTCGCCTGTACAAAGGTCTAAGGAGAAAGCTCGCATTGGATTTCTCGCTTTTGATTATTCTCAACTTAGACATCCATACCGGGACAACATAGACAACAGATAATGGACTCCTCTTTAATGCATAAGCATTCAACAACAAATAATATTCTCATAAGAGATTGAGGATTGTTGTCCAAAACTGAAACTTCCACCATGGATCATGGCTTTAGTTAGCGGCCCAATGTTCTTCTCTAACAATATGCGTACTCAAACCATTCAACTCATGATAAATCACCCTTACTTCAGACAAGACGAACATGCATAGCAACTCACATGATATTCAACAAAGTGTAGTTAATGGCGTCCCCAGGAACATGGTTATCGCACAACAAGCAACTTAATAAGAAATAAGATACATAAGTACATATTCAATACCACAATAGTTTTTAGGCTATTTGTCCCATGAGTTATATATTGCAAAGACAAAGGATAGAATTTTAAAGGTAGCACTCAAGCAATTTACCTTGGAATGGCGGAGAAATACCATGTAGTAGGTAGGTATGGTGGACACAAATGGCATAGTTTTTGGCTCAAGGATTTGGATGCACGAGAAGTATTCCCTCTCAATACAAGGCTTAGGCTAGCAAGGTTATTTGAAACAAACACAAGTATGAAGCGGTACAGCAAAACTCACATAAAAACTTATTGCAAGCATTATAAGACTCTACACTGTCTTCCTTGTTGTTAGACCCTTACTAGAAAATATCTAGACCTTAGAGAGACCAATCATGCAAACCAAATTTTAGCAAGCTCTATGTATTTCTTCACTAATAGGTGCAAAGTATATGATGCAAGAGCTTAAACATGATCCTTATGAGCACAACAATTGCCAAGTATCAAATTATTCAAGACATTCTACCAATTACCACATGTAGCATTTCGCGTTTCCAACCATATAACAATTAACGAAGCAGTTTCAACCTTCGCCAAGAACATTATGAGTAAAGCTAAGGACATATTTGTCCATATGCAACAGCGGAGCGTGTCTCTCTCCCACACAATGAATGCTAGGATCCAACTTTATTCAAACAAAACAAAAAAAACATACAGACGCTCCAAGTAAAGCACATAAGATGTGATGGAATAAAAATATAGTTTCACTAGAGGAACCTGATAATGTTGTCGATGAAGGAAGGGGTGCCTTGGGCATCCCCAAGCTTAGATGCTTAAGTCTTCTTGAAATATGCAGGGATGAACCACCGGGGGCATCCCCAAGCTTAGAGCTTTCACTCTCCTTGATCATATTGTATCATCCTCCTCTCTTGATCCTTGAAAACTTCCTCCACACCAAACTCAAAACAACTCATTAGAG
The DNA here is from genome assembly GCF_019359855.2 of Lolium perenne. Taxonomy (NCBI): domain Eukaryota; kingdom Viridiplantae; phylum Streptophyta; class Magnoliopsida; order Poales; family Poaceae; genus Lolium; species Lolium perenne. The sequence continues at coordinate 116,985,743 of NC_067244.2, read as the reverse complement.
GGTTAGTGCATAATCAAAATTCACATGTTCAGAGGTGACATAATCATTCTTAATACTTCTGGACATTCCACAAAGCTACTGAAAGTTAATGGAATAAAGAAATCCATCAAACATAGCAAAACAGGCAATGCGAAATAAAAGGCAGAATCTGTCAAAACAGAACAGTCCGTAAAGACGAATTTTTTAGGTGCACCAGACTTGCTCAAATGAAAATGCTCAAATTGAATGAAAGTTGCGTACATATCTGAGGATCACTCACGTAAATAGGCAGAATTTTCTGAGTTACCTACAGAGCCTACTGCTCAAATTCGTGACAGCAAGAAATCTGTTTCTGCGCAGTAATCCAAATCTAGTATGAACCTTACTATCAAAGACTTTACTTGGCACAACAATGCAGTAAAATAAAGATAAGGAGAGGCTGCTACAGTAGTAACAACTTCCAAGACTCAAATATAAAACAAAAGTGCTGTAGTAAAATCATGGGTTGTCTCCCATAAGCGCTTTTCTTTAACGCCTTTCAGCTAGGCGCAGAAAGTGTGAATCAAGTATTATCAAGAGATCATTCATGCTAACATGGGTGAAAAATTCATCTATATTATCTCTTCCAATTATAGACCCTTGTCCTACCGGTATATCTTTAAGAGTAAACTTAGGAGGAAGCATGATGAAATAAATAAAGTAAATGCAAGTAACTAATTTTTTTTGTGTTTTTAATATGAAGAACGCAAACAAGATAGTAAAATAAAGTAATGCAAGTAACTAATTTTTTGTGTTTTTTTTAGTGCAGCAAACAAAGTAGTAAATAAAAGTAAAGCAAGACAAAAACAAAGTAAAGAGATTGGAAGTGGAGACTCCCCTTGCAGCGTGTCTTGATCTCCCCGGCAACGGCGCCAGAAAAAGCTTTGCTGCTTGTGACGGTAAAGCACACGTTCGTTGGGAACCCCAAGAGGAAGGTATGATGCGTACAGCGGCAAATTTTTCCCTCAGTAAGAAACCAAGGTTATCGAACCAGTAGGAGCCAAGAAGCACGTTGAAGGTTGATGGCGGCGGAGTGTAGTGCGGCGCAACACCAGGGATTCCGGCGCCAACGTAGAACCCGCAAAACACAACCAAGATACTTTGCCCCAACTTAACAGTGAAGTTGTCAATCTCACCGGCTTGCTGTAACAAAGGATTAGATGTATAGCGTGGATGATGATGTTTGCAGAAAACAGTAGAACGAGTATTGCAGTAGATTGTATTCGATGTAAAAGAATGGACCGGGGTCCACAGTTCACTAGTGGTGTCTCTCCCATAAGATAAATAGCATGTTGGGTGAACAAATTACAGTTGGGCAATTGACAAATAAAGATAGCATGACAATGCACATACATATTATGATGAGTAGTGTGAGATTTAATTGGGCATTACGACAAAGTACATAGACCGCTATCCAGCATGCATCTATGCCTAAAAAGTCCACCTTCAGGTTATTAGCCGAACCCCTTCCAGTATTAAGTTGCAAACAACAGACAATTGCATTAAGTATGGTGCGCAATGTAATCAACAAATACATCCTTAGACATAGCATTGATGTTTTATCCCTAGTGGCAACAGAACATCCACAACCTTAGAACTTTTACATCAGTCCCAGATTTAATGGAGGCATGAACCCACTATCGAGCATAAATACTCCCTCTTGGAGTTACAAGTAATGACTTGGCCAGAGCCTCTAGTAATAACGGAGAGCATGCAAGATCATAAACAAAACATAGATAATAGATTGATAATCAACATAACATAGCATTCATTATTCATCGGATCCCAACAAACGCAACATGTAGCATTACAGATAGATGATCTTGATCATGTTAGGCAGCTCACAAGATCCAACAATGATAGCACAATTAGGAGAAGACGACCATCTAGCTACTGCTATGGACCATAGTCCAGGGGTGAACTACTCACACATCATTCCGGAGGCGACCATGGCGGTGAAGAGTCCTCCGGGAGATGATTCCCCTCTCCGGCAGGGTGCCGGAGGTGATCTCCTGAATCCCCCGAGATGGGATTGGCGGCGGCGGCGTCTCTGAAGGTTTTCCGTATCGTGGCTCTCGGTACTGGAACTATTATCGACGAAGGCTTAAGTAGGCGGAAAGGTAGGTCAGGGGGCTCCACGAGGGCCCCACACGCTAGGGCCGCGCGGCCCAAGCCCTAGCTGCGCCGCCCTATTGTGTGGGCGCCTCGTCGCCCCACTTCGTTTCCCTTTCGGACTTCTGGAAGCTTCGTGGAAAAATAAGATCCTGGGCGTTGATTTCGTCCAATTCCGAGAATATTTCCTTACTAGGATTTCTGAAACCAAAAACAGCAGAAAACAACAACTGGCTCTTCGGCATCTTGTTAATAGGTTAGTGCCGGAAAATGCATAAATATGACATAAAGTATGTATAAAACATGTAGGTATTGTCATAAAACAAGCATGGAACATGAGAAATTATTGATACGTTGGAGACGTATCACCAACCTCAAGTACAAAACCAAGCACAGCTTATCTTGGTGCCCTTATCAATATTGAAAACATCAAGAGCTACAATTGGGCTAAATTCTTTCAAGAATGGAATTTATGGTATATCAAGAAGTACCAGAACTCTACATCAACCTTAGCTGTATGCAACTACTACATTGCGGTTAGTCTCTTAACTTGCACTTGTACTATTTTATCTTTAATTTCTTCATTTTTTAGTTCTTCTTCTATTTGTTTTGTAACATAAGTAAGTTTGCCTTCTTCAGGTTCGCTATCTTGATTTATTAGACTTTGGATCAGTCCAAATTCATTCTTCCCTCCCAAGAATATCAGTGTGGAAAGGAGATATGATCAAAGAATATATCAAGTTGGACATGGATGACGACAACTTTTATGGCAAGCTGGAAGTAAGTAATTATTTCTATACCGTGAGATACATCATTTTCTTTTGTGTGGTCATTTTTTGTTTGTCTGCGAAGATGATCTTCAGTTACTGCTGTTGGACAGTAAATTAACCTATTATTACCTTCTCTTTTTGTTAAAACAGATAAAGGATATTAAGGATACATGTTATGGACAAGCAGCATCAGGCACTGCTGCTAACAGTGGCTTCAATATTGATAGTTTCAGATTGTCTCGCGATTATTTTCAGCAGTGCACTTTGAGTGAAAAGGTTACTTACTCTTTTGTTCCGCTTTTCTTCCAGTTCTCTCGGTCATGTTTTTTTACTTAATTGTTATGTTGTTGATGCACTTACATTTTTTCTGTTGTCTATTTTCAAAGCAGGTTAAAGACAGTATCTCCTCAATGTTTCAAGACTTCGCTGTTAATGAAACAGACTCAATTTCTTCCAAAGTGCAAGGTCTGCTCATAAATGTTCTACAATGCCTAGTACAAAATAACTGCTTATCTTCACAAAGCACCGAGAAACTGAATTGCTCTTCACAAGATGAAAACATATCAGTCGGTACTAATATGGAGTCTGGCGACACTTTGAAATTGCCCTCAACTGATACAAGCAAAAATCTGGAAGGAAACCAAGGTTGTTTTATTTGCACATTGATTTCAACTTATTTAATTTTTAGTCTGATAAATAAGTCTTTTTCATTTTTAATTATTGATTTTTTATGCCTGATCATGTATGTTTTTTATGACAGGGAACTCAATTAGATGTTCTGGCAGCCAACAGTCCAACAATTCAGTTAATGCAGCTAATAACAACAAGCATCACCAACAACAACTACAAGGGAGCAACCAACATCAAAAAGATCAAATGATTGCGTCAACAGATCAGGTTATTTAACTTGTATACCACTATATGTCTATTTTCAAAAAAATTCATTCCACCAGCTATTTTTTAAATATATTCTCCTTTTTCTAAATAATATCAACAGATAATTGCACGACTTGTAGAGCCTGAAAAATTCGTCAAAACTACTGATGAACCTATGCACTATGTCAATAGTGCATTGTGTAACCTACAATTAAAAGACAGAGAGCTACCAGAACACGACAGAAATGTAAGAAGAACATCTCTTCTTTTAGGTCTTTTTCTGGATAATTCTTTTTATGTTCCTATTTCTATTTTTATTTTTTCTTTTTACTATCGTAAGGATGAAAGGAAAGGAAACTTTGTTGCCGAACAATCATACGGTTGTAGCGCAAGCTTGGACCACATGTTGAACAATGAAAAAGAAGCCGTAGGCTTAAATTGTGATACCCACACATCCAGAGGTATTTTTCATCTGGCAAATCATTTCTTTTTTTGCCCCACGGTTTTTTTTTCTGCTACTCTAGCCTGATTAGTTTATCTTTTTTACATGTTCTTTTCCAGTTCACACAGATCATGACTTATCACACAAGAAGAATGAAGCGGAAAAACCTATCAACTTAGAGTTTACCACTGCACAGAAGCTTCATGCAATGTTTTCAGGAATCAATAACATGGGTAAGAACTAGCATGAAGTTACACACACTACTCTAAGCAAGAAAGTATTTGATTGAATTTTTACCTATATACTTGATTGAATTTGATCACATTTTTCCAAATTTATTATATCTAACTATTTATTTTTTGTTTTTAAAATAGGAAAAGAGAACTCAACAACATTGATAGAGAACTCATCTGGTTGCAAGAGCAGTTCAATTCAATGTGGTCAAAGAACTCATAATTCTGAAAATCAATTATCATCAGGCAGAAATATTAACAATATATTATCTACAACAACAACAACTCCAGAATTAAGTTCAAAATCAAGGATTCAAAGTTTCTCGAGTCATGATTATGATGGTTTTGAGAAGATCGGTGCTGATGATTTTGAGGTATCATATCTATTCATTTCTGTTCTAATTCTGTTTTTCAAACAAAGTGTAGAGTAGCTACATTTTCTTTTTGAACAAATGTGCAACTAGAACAGGCGTAGCACTTATTCAACATTTCTGCTACTAAACACAAGAAACATGCAACTATTGTCTCTTTTCTGAAGAAACATGCAACTACTGTCTTTGCTAATTCTGTAAAGACTAGAAACATGCAACTACTGTCTTGTTCATTCCCTCTTTTGCTCATTTCTGAAGAAACATGCAACTACTTGTCCATTTCCTTTTTTCTCATTTCTGAAGAAACATGCAACTACTGTCTTGTTCATTTCCTCATTCTTTTACCTTTACTATCGAGATATATGCAACGAACCCCAGGGTAACTAGTATATATATTTGTCGAGATAAGTGCAACTTACCCATACGGGGTTGCATGTTTCTCAGAGAAATGTGCAACTCTTCATGGCTTGCACCGTTTCGTCGAGAAACATGCAACTAAACACGGGGTTCTCCCAAGTCATGTCCATTTTGCACTTTTCTTCAAGAAATGCTCATTTCTTCAAGAAATTTTGTCAACTAGTAATATCTAGTATAACTCTATCAACTAATGTCCAATTGCACATTTGTTCGAGATACGTGCAACTAGTGTCTACTTTTTTTAAATGAGGTATATCTTTTGTTTTCTTGGTTGCCCCTTTTCTTCTTGGTTGCACCTTTTTGTCGAGATATGTGCATTTTTTTTACCCCCTGGGTTGCATGTTTCTCAAAGAAATATGCAACTCGACATGGCTTGCACCTTTTTCGTCGAGAAACCCCCATGGGTTGCATGTTTCTTCAAGAAATGTGCAATTCAAACGTGTTAGAAATTTTGTCGAAGAGTCAGAAAATGTGCAACTAGTGTCTAGTTTTTAAATTGAGTCGTATCTTTTTGTTCTTTTGGTTGCACCTCTCTGTCGAGATACGTGCAACTTACCCAACCGGTATTGCATGTTTCTCAAAGAAATGTGCAACTCGACATGGCTTGCACATTTTTGTCGAGAAACATGCAACTATAACTCATGTCCATTTTGCAATTTTAGAACCCCCATGGGTTGCATGTTTCTTCAAGAAAAGTGCAATTCAAAACGTGTTAGAAATTTTGTCAAAGAAGCATATCTAGTATAACTCTATCAACTAATGTCCACTTGCACATTTCTTCGAGAAATGTGCAACTAGTGTCTAGTTTGTAAAATGAGGCGCATCTTTTCTTCTTTTTGGTTGCACCTCTTTTGTCGAGATACATGCAACCTACCCATCCGGGGTTGCATGTTTCTCAAAGAAATGTGCAACTCGACATGGCTTGGACATTTTTCGTCGAGAAACACGCAACTATAACTCATGTCCATTTTGCACTTTTTAAAACCACCATGAGTTGCATGTTTCTACAAGAAATATGCAACTCAAACGAGTTAGAAATTTTGTCAAAGAGGCATACCTAGTATAACTCTATGAACTAATGTCCACTTGCACATTTCTTCGAGAAATGTGCAACTAGTGTCTAGTTTGTAAAATGAGGCGCATCTTTACTTATTTTTGGTTGCACCTCTTTTGTCGAGATACATGCAACTTACCCATCCGGGGTTGCATGTTTCTCAAAGAAATGTGCAACTCGACATGGCTTGCACATTTTTTGTCGAGAAACACGCAATTATAACTCATGTCCATTTTGCAATTTTAAAACCCCCATGGGTTGCATGTTTCTTCAAGAAAAGTGCAATTCAAAACATGTTAGAAATTTTGTCAAAGAGGCATTGATACGTCTCCAACGTATCTATAATTTCTGATGTTCCATGCTTGTTTTATGACAATACCTACATGTTTTGCTCACACTTTATAATGTTTTTATGCATTTTCCGGAACTAACCTATTAACAAGATGCCGAAGTGCCAGTTCCTGTTTTATGCTGTTTTTGGTTCCAGAAAGGCTGTTTGGGGAATATTCTCGGAATTCGACGAAACGAAGACCAAACATCATAATTCACCGAGACGGACCAGGACACCGAAGGGGAGACGGAGAGGAGGCCCAGGGCCCCTACACCATAGGGCCGCGCGGGCAGGCCCCTGGCCGCGCCGGCCTATGGGGAGGGCACCCTGGTGCCCTTCCTGCGCCACCTCTTCACCTATATAAGCCCTTTTGACCTAAAAACGCGATACCAATTGACGAAACTCCAGAAAGACTCCAGGGGCGCCGCCGCCATCGCGAAACTCCAATTCGGGGGACAGAAGTCTCTGTTCCGGCACCCTGCCGGGACGGGGAAGTGCCCCCGGAAGCCATCTCCATCGACGCCACCGCCTCCATCATGCTCCGTGAGTAGTTCCCCCATGGACTACTGGTTCTAGCAGTAGCTAGTTGGTACTCTCTATCCCATGTACTTCAATACAATGATCTCATGAGCTGCCTTACATGATTGAGATCCATCTTATGTAATCGGTGTTGTGTTTGTTGGGATCCGATGGATGATACATTATGATTAGTCTATCTATAAAGTTTGTGAAATTATTGTTGCTGCAATCTTGTTATGCTTAATGCTTGTCACTAGGGCCCAAGTGGCATGATCTTAGATTTAAGCTCTATAATTATTGCTTAGATTGTATCTACAAGTTGTTCGCACATATTGTTGTCCGGAACCCGAGGCCCCAAAGTGACAGAAATTGGGACAACCGGAGGGGAAGGCTGTGATATGAGGATCACATGTTTTCACCAAGTGTTAATGCTTTGCTCCGGTGCTCTATTAAAAGGAGTACCTTAATAGCTAGTAGATTCCCTTGAGGCCCGGCTGCCACCGGCTGGTAGGACAAAAGATGTCATGCAAGTTTCTCATTGCGAGCACGTATGACTATATATGGAAAACATGCCTACATGATTAATAATCTTGATGTTCTGTCTTAATGCTATTTCAATCCTATCAATTGCCCAACTGTAATTTGTTCACCCAACACTTGTCACTTGTTATTGGAGAGTTACCACTAGTGTAGATCGCTGGGAACCCTGGTCCATCTCTCATCATCATATACTCGTTCCTATATGACATTGGAAGTAGTATCAACTATTTTCTGGTGCCATTGCCTCTGTGTTACTGTTATTGCTGCTGTGTTACTGTTACTATTGCTCTCATATTACTGCTGCTTTCACATCACCCCTGTTACTAGTGCTTTTCCAGGTGCAGCTGAATCAACAACTCAGTTGTTAAGGCTTATAACTATTCTTTACCTCCCATTGTGTCGAATCAATAAATTTGGGTTTTACTTCCCTCGAAGACGGTTGCGATCCCCTATACTTGTGGGTTATCAAGACTATTTTCTGGCGCCGTTGCCGGGGAGGCATAGCTCTACTCATAAGTTCACCTGGGGAGTACACTCTACCTCTCTCTCTGTTTTTATTTTGTTTTATTTTGTTTTGCTTAGTTTACTTTTGTCTAGTTTATTTGTGCTTAGTTTATTTCTGTTTAGTATTATTTTGCTTAGTTTACTTTTTTCTTGTTTCTTTTTGTTTTGTTTTATTTTTCTCATATACCCAAAAATCCATAAAATTTTGAAAAACCAAAAAATTAAAAAACTGTTGTTATGGAAGAACGCATAACCATGTTGGAGCTTATTGAAATATATAATAATTATAGAGAATCAAGAACGGGTAAAGTCATGAGTGTTGTGATAGAAAAATTGAATACAATTGCTAAAATCTTGCTTAAACGCCATGATATAAAGTGTTGCTCTCAACAGGATTATAAACATCTTAAATTCCAATGTGGCTTTAGTGAAGAAGTTTTAATTAAGAACTATAATTGGAATAGCTATATTCATCTTGGGTTTGAAGAGGTAGAACAATTTGTCTTATTTATGGGAGCCTCTGAGATCGAATCCTTCATGGTTAAGAATTATGAAACTTGTGTTGTTTGTAAGGACCTTAAAGATTATGTCTCTTCTATACTTAATTTTTGCATAGAAAGTTACAATGATAATCCTTATATCATTGATTATAAAGAGAGACTCATTAATGCACAAGAATGCACTCACAATTAGCAGGAACCTGTGGAAGAAGAAATTGATGAACCAGAAAGCTCATTGGATGAAAAAGAGGAGGAAATTGATGAACCTGAAAGCTCATTGGATGAAAAAGAAGAGGAGAGTGATGAACAAAAGGAGGAAGAATGGATTAGCTACCCATGTCAACCTTCTAATGAGAGTAACTCTTTATCTCTTACACTATTTGATTGTCCTCCATGCTTACCAAAGGAGGTTGAATGTTATGTTCCTGTGGATTCTCTTGAAATAGTCCCTATGAGTAAAACTTGTGATAATAATTATGCTACTGTTATTTATAATAATCCATGCTATTTTGATAAATCTTATGATAATGCTTTGTTTGTGCCTGATGTCGAAATGCATGGTACTAAAGAATTTTTCTTAGCAAATGTTTATGATAAAGCTCTAGATGATGGTCCTATGTTACTTGATACTATTAATTATACTACTAATGAAGATGGGATTGGAAAAGTCTTGACTTTATCTAGGAGTCCCATATCTCTTGAGAATGATCAATCATCTTGTTATATTATTGATAAAAGTGGATTTGGAAGTTTTAATCCCATTATTTTTGAGCTTGATAAAAATTATGTGTTTATAGATCATGAGAAACATGCTTTATGTGATAGTTATATTGTTGAGTTTGTTCATGAAGCTACTGAAAATTATTATGAGAGAGGAAAATATGGTTGTAGAAATTTGCATGGTACTAAAACACTCTCTATACGCTGAAAATTTTGAAGTTACTCTTGTTTTATCTTCCAATGCTTGCCACTTTGTTCTTCATGAATTTATTTGTGTACAAGATTCCTATGCATAGGAAGTGGGTTAGACTTAAATGTGTTTTGAACTTGCTTTTTGATGCTCTCTTTTGCTTCAACTTTTATTTCTTGCAAGAGCATCATTAAAATTGCTGAGCCCATCTTAATGGCTATAAAGAAAGCACTTCTTGGGAGATAACCCATGTCTTTATTTTGCTACTGTTTTGTTGTGTCTTGGAAGTTGTTACTACTGTAGCAACCTCTCCTTATCTTTGTTTTATTGCAATGTTGTGCCAAGTAAAGTCTCTAATAGGAAGTTGATACTAGATTTGGATTTCTGCGCAGAAACAGATTTCTATCTGTCACGAATTTGGGCAGGGTTCTCTGTAGGTAACTCAGAAAAATCTGCCAATTTACGTGCGTGTTCCTCAGATATGTACGCAACGTCCATTATTTTTGAGTTTTCTGATTTGAGCAACGGAAGGTCCTCTTAAAAATTCGTCTTTACTAGCTGTTCTGTTTTGGCAGATTCTGTCTCTTTTTTTTGCATTGTCTCTTGTGGACTTTAAGCAAGGCTTTCTAGACGTGGAGAGCTGTAGCTAATGTTTTATTGAGTACTTGCAATGTTTCACTACAGGACTAAAGTGGATTAAAGTTTTTTGAGTACTAACCCCTCTAATGAAGTTTATGAGAAGTTTGGTGTGAAGGAAGTTTTCAAGGGTCAAGAGAGGAGGATGATATATGATCAAGAAGAGTGAAAAGTCTAAGCTTGGGGATGCCCCCGTGGTTCATCCCTGCATATTTCAAGAAGACTCAAGCGTCTAAGCTTGGGGATGCCCAAGGCATCCCCTTCTTCATCAACAATTTATCAGGTTTCTTCTATTGAAACTATATTTTTATTCGGTCACATCTTATGTGCTTTACTTGGAGCGTCTGTATGTTTTTATTTTTGTTTGTGTTTGAATAAGATTGGATCCTAGCAATCCTTGTGTGGGAGAGAGACACGCTCCGCTTTTTCATATGAATACTTGTGTCCTTCGTTTTACTTTTAATGTTCAATGGTAAAAGTTGGAAGCTGTTGCATTTATTGCTATTTGGTTGGAAACAGAAAATGCCTCATATAGTCTTGAATAATTTGATACTTGGCAATTGTTTTGAGCTCTCAGGTAGATCATGATTAAGCTCATGCATCATGTAGTTTGAACCTATTAGTGGAGAAATACCGTAGAGCTTGTTGAAATTGGTTTGCATGATTGGTCTCTCTAAGGTCTAGATATTTTCTGGTAAAAGTGTTTGAGCAACAAGGAAGACAGTGTAGAGTATTATAATTCTTGCAATATGTTCTTATGTGAGTTTTGCTGTACTGGTTCATACTTGTGTTTGCTTCAAATAACCTTGCTAGCCAAAGCCTTGTACTGAGAGGGAATGCTTCTCGTGCATCCAAAACCTTGAGCCAAAACCTATGCCATTTGTGTCCACCATACCTACCTACTATGTGGTATTTCCTGCCATTCCAAGTAAATACTTCATGTGCTACCTTTAAACAATTCAAAATTTATAATCTCTTATTTGTGTCAATGTTTTATAGCTCACGAGGAAGTATGTGGTGTTTTATCTTTCAATCTTGTTGGGCAGCTTTCACCAATGGACTAGTGGCTTCATCCGCTTATCCAATAATTTTGCAAAAAGAGCTGGCAACGGGGCTCCCAACCCCAATTAATCACAAATAGACACTCCTCCATGGTATGTGAAATGTTGGAAGGCACCCGAGGATTCGGTTAGCCATGGCTTGAGAAAGCAAAGGTGGGGAGGAGTGTCATCTAAATAAAACTAAAATAAATAGACACTCCTTCATGGTATGTGATTGTTGGAAGGCACCCGAGGATTCGGTTAGCCATGGTTTGTGAAAGCAAAGGTTGGAAGGAGTGTCACCCAAAAATAAAAATAAAATACATCATGGGAGCCGCTCTTTGAAGGTCTGTCTGGCAAGGGGGTTAGAGTGCCCACTACCATTCGTTGACAAGAACAAACACCTCTCAAAACTTTACTTTTATCCTCTCTATATGATTTCAAAACTTAAAAAGCTCTAGCACATGATTTAATCCCCGCTTCCCTCTGCGAAGGGCCTTTCTTTTACTTTATGTTGAGTCAGTTTACCTACTTCCTTCTATCTTAGAAGCAAGCACTTGTGTCAACTGTGCATTGATTCTTACATACTTGCTTATTTGCATTCATCATATTACTTTATGTTGACAATTATCCATGAGATATGTATGTTGAAAGTTGAAAGCAACTGCTGAAACTTATATCTTACTTTGTGTTGCTTCGATGCCTTTACTTTGAATTTATTGCTTTATGAGTTAACTCTTATGCAAGACTTTTGATGCTTGTCTTGAAAGTAGTATTCATGAAAAGTTTTGCTATATGTTATCTATTTGTTAGCAACTATAGATCATTGCCTTGAGTCATTTCATTCATCTCATATGCTTTACAATAGTATGATCAAGGTTATGTAAGTAGCATGTCACTACAGAAGTTATTCTTTTTATCGTTTACCTACTCGAGGACGAGTAGGAACTAAGCTTGGGGATGCTGATACGTCTCCAACGTATCTATAATTTCTGATGTTCCATGCTTGTTTTATGACAATACCTACATGTTTTGCTCACACTTTATAATGTTTTTATGTGTTTTCTGGAACTAACCTATTAACAAGATGCCGAAGTGCCAGTTCCTGTTTTCTGCTGTTTTTGGTTCCAGAAAGGCTGTTCGGGGAATATTCTCGGAATTCGACGAAACGAAGACCAAACATCATAATTCACCGAGACGGACCAGGAACCAAAGGGGAGACGGAGAGGAGGCCCAGGGCCCCCACACCATAGGGCCGCGCGGGTAGGCCCCTGGCCATGCCGGCCTATGGGGAGGGTGCCCTGGTGCCCCTCCTGCGTCGCCTCTTCGCCTATATAAGCCCTTTCAACCTAAAAACGCGATACGAATTGACGAAACTCCAGAAAGACTCCAGGGGCGCCGCTGCCATCGCGAAACTCCAATTCGGGGGACAGAAGTCTCTGTTCCGGCACCCTGCCGAGACGGGGAAGTGCCCCCGGAAGCCATCTCCATCGACGCCACCGCCTCCATCATGCTCCGTGAGTAGTTCCCCCATGGACTACGGGTTCTAGCAGTAGCTAGTTGGTACTCTCTATCCCATGTACTTCAATATAATGATCTCATGAGCTGCCTTACATGATTGAGATCCATCTGATGTAATCGGTGTTGTGTTTGTTGGGATCCGATGGATGATACATTACGATTAGTCTATCTATAAAGTTTGTGAATTTATTGTTGCTGCAATCTTGTTATGCTTAATGCTTGTCACTAGGGCCCGAGTGGCATGATCTTAGATTTAAGCTCTATAATTATTGCTTAGATTGTATCTACAAGTTGTTTGCACATATTGCTGTCCGGAACCCGAGGCCCCAAAGTGACAGAAATTGGGACAACCGGAGGGGAAGGCTGTGATATGAGGATCACATGTTTTCACCAAGTGTTAATGCTTTGCTCCGGTGCTCTATTAAAAGGAGTACCTTAATAGCCAGTAGATTCCCTTGAGGCCCGGCTGCCACCGGCTGGTAGGACAAAAGATGTCATGCAAGTTTCTCACTGCGAGCACGTATGACTATATATGGAAAACATGCCTACATGATTAATAATCTTGATGTTCTGTCTTAATGCTATTTCAATCCTATCAATTGCCCAACTGTAATTTGTTCACCCAACACTTGTCACTTGTTATTGGAGAGTTACCACTAGTGTAGATCGCTGGGAACCCCGGTCCATCTCTCATCATCATATACTCGTTCCTATATGATATTGGAAGTAGTATCAACTATTTTCTGGTGCCATTGCCTACGTATTACTTTATTCGCTGTATTCTTTGTTACTATTGCTCTCATATTACTGCTGCTTTCACATCACCCCTGTTACTAGTGCTTTTCCAGGTGCAGCTAAATTGAACACTCAGTTGTTAAGGCTTATAAGTATTCTTTACCTCCCCTTGTGTCGAATCAATAAATTTGGGTTTTACTTCCCTCGAAGACTGTTGCGATCCCCTATACTTGTGGGTTATTAGGCATATCTAGTATAACTCTATCAACTAATGTCCACTTGCACATTTCTTCGAGAAATGTGCAACTAGTGTCTAGTTTGTAAAATGAGGCGCATCTTTTCTTATTTTTGGTTGCACCTCTTTTGTCGAGATACATGCAACTTACCCATCCGGGGTTGCATGTTTCTCAAAGAAATGTGCAACTCGACATGGCTTGGACATTTTTCGTCGAGAAACACGCAACTATAACTCATGTCCATTTTGCACTTTTTAAAACCACCATGAGTTGCATGTTTGTACAAGAAATTTGCAATTCAAACGTGTTAGAAATTTTGTCAAAGAGGCATATCTAGTATAACTCTATGAACTAATATCCACTTGCATATTTCTTCGAGAAATGTGCAACTAGTGTCCAGTTTATAAAATGAGGCACATCTTTTTCATCTTTTTGGTTGCACCTCTTTTGTCGAGATACGTGCAACTTACCCATCCATGATTGCATGTTTCTCAAAGAAATGTGCAACTCGACATGGCTTGCACATTTTTCGTCGAGAAACACACAACTATAAGTCATGTCCATTTTGCACTTTTTAAAAGCACCATGGGTTGCATGTTTCTTCAAGAAATGTGCAATTCAAACATGTTAGAAATTTTGCCAAAGAGGCATATCTAGTATAACTCTATGAACTAATGTCCACTTGCACATTTCTTCGAGAAATGTGCAACTAGTGTCTAGTTTGTAAAATGAGGCGCATCTTTTTCTTCTTTTTGGTTGCACCTCTTTTGTCGAGATACATGCAACTTACCCATCCAGGGTTGCATGTTTCTCAAAGAAATGTGCAACTCGACATGGCTTGCACATTTTTCGTCGAGAAACACGCAACTATAACTCATGTCCATTTTGCACTTTTTAAAACCACCATGGGTCGCATGTTTCTTCAAGAAATGTGCAATTAAACATGTTAGAAATTTTGTCAAAGAGGCATATCTAGTATAACTCTATGAACTAATGTCCACTTGCACATTTCTTCGAGAAATGTGCAACTAGTATCTAGTTTGTAAAATGAGGCACATCTTTTTCTTCTTTTTGGTTGCACCTCTTTTGTCGAGATACGTGCAACTTACCCATCCAGGGTTGCATGTTTCTCAAAGAAATGTGCAACTATAACTCTACCAACTAATGTCCGCTTGCACATTTCTTCGAGAAATGTGCAACTAGTATCTAGTTTGTAAAATGAGGCGCATCTTTTCCTATAGGGTTGCATGTTTCGCAAAGAAATGTGCAACTCGACATGGGTTGCACCTTTTAGTCGAGAAACATGCAACTAATTACAGGGTACTCATAAGTCATTTCCATTTGCACTTTTCTTCAAGAAATGCGCAATTCAAACATGTGTTGGATATGTTGTCAAAGAGTCATTTATAGACATGGCTTGCATAATTTTCATGGAGAAACATGACTTGTATTTTTTTGATTTCATGTTTTGTGTATGGCTTTCCCATTTTTCTTTATAACATATATGCAAATGTCTATTTTAGAACTTTGTATTTGTCTATAATGGATTGATGATGGTAGACCATCATTATCTCTCGAAGAAAGTTGGCTTGCAAGTCCAAGAGGACAGGTTAGCTATATTTTATAATCAACTACGACTTTCTTTTTCTCTGTATGTAAGCTATATAACATGGATTTTGTTTTTTAGGTGCTTAGGCATGAATATATGAAAAAGTTAGCACAAAGGAAGTCTCTCTGTATAAATAAAGAAGAATTGCAACCACATGAAGCCTCAGTACATGCTTTTCAACCTCCTTCTCCTCAAATGGTTGATTTGTTTGGAATAAGAACATCTCCACAGAGGACAAATTATCCTTCCAACCCCAATTCCCCAGCTAGGAATGCAGCCAATGAAATAATATCAATAGTAACACTACAAAGGAAAACATTTTTTTTGACAAATCACTTTCGTCATTTTAAGGCCAGTTTTCGTCAAGCATTACTTCGCGGTGACGAAATTTGATCATCAAGGGGTTCGTCAAGGAAGCTCCATCATAAAATATCGGGGGTGACGGTATGCATTTTTTCGTCAACGTCAAATGTTTGATGGTGACGACCTGCAAATTCGTCAACATCGAAGGTTCATTGTTGACAGAAAGGTTTGTCACGAAAAATTGCAAGTTTCGTCAATATCTAAATCTTGGGAAGTTTCTGATTGGTCCAAAAAAAGCATACGTGGCCTTACATGTGGGTCCCATTTAGCTTCTAACAACATGGTCCGACGGCGCTGACATGGTGGGACCCACAAAATATTATGACAAGCTGGACCCTCAATATTCTGACCGGTGGGATCCACAAAATTCAGACAAGTGGGACCAGGTAGTTGCCGACATATGGGTCCCAATAATGCTGACTGGTGGGACCCACAAATTCTGACAAGTGGGACCAGAAATTGGTGCCACGTGGTTTCATTTAATAGTGACGTTGTGACATTTTCCGTCACCTTTTGAATTTGACAAAATTTGAGAGTATTTGAATTATTTGCGAAATTTGGGAAACAAAAAAACGGCGAAATATGAAAAAATAGACAATAAATATCATGCATAAATGGTGGCACAAGAAGTATATATGTCTCTCACAGACCGAAAGATTCATAAGAAAAATTACAGTTGGAACACAAAGAAATTAAAAGACCTATGATTAATAATGTTGTAGGACGGTGGTGCAATAGATCAGTTGCCCTGGGATTCAGACATGGATGGTGGCTGGGATGTCCTCAAGAGCAAATTAAGCACGGCATTCGTTTCTCTCTGCCTCTTTTCAAAAGCCAGAGTCTTTTCTTCTTGGGCTTTCTTCAGAGCTTCAAGTTCTTCCTGCTGCTTCTTCCTGATCTCTTCAAATTTGTGATCTTGTTCTTGCAGTCTTGCCTGCATCTCACTGTGGTACCTTTCAGCTGCCTGTATGGAGTTCTGCTCTTGTTCTGCCAGTCTTTGTTGTAGCTCTCGGATGCGTGTAGCTAAGACAGAAGACTTCCTGGAGCTTGTTGCGACGCCCAATCTTGGTAGGAATGTGCTGTTGCAGGTGGTGGATGGGCTTTTCTCGCTCAGAACTAGCTGAACAATTTGCAAATCAGTCAACTCAGGTTCATCTTCATTGCGTGGCGCCATTTTTTTTGCCACCATTTTATCCTGCATAAAGATTACAATCATTGCATGGACAACATACAAAACTGGATTATATTATATTGTGCTAATATGAAATATTTCTTACATATGCACTTTTTGCTTCAGCACTCATAATGTTATCCTTGTTAGTGTGTGTTATTCTAAAAAATTCAATTGGAGAGGTTTCTTCTTCCTGCTGCTTAGCCTTCTGCTTGAAAAAATCTAGAATGCACATTACCATTGTACACTGTGTATGACAGAAGTATGAACTGTATGGGGAAATTCAGAACACTTACTATAAGTTCCCAGTGAGCAACATAGCTTCGAGATCCAGTGGTATGGAACTGTTTCACAGCTTCTCTGTTCTTTCCATTTTTTACACACACTACCTATGTTCAGTACATGCATTTTATTTATCCAGATCAGAGAAATGTAAGAATTCAGTAGCTGTTATTGAAAGGAATAACGTTTATGTACCTGGTACTTCTCATCAAACCATCTCTTCACCAGTTCTTTCCAGCTATTCTCTTCTACATGATCTGGCTTCTTCAGATATGCTTGCTCCAGTGTGAGATTTTTAATTTTCGGCCAATACTCCTTTTTAAGCCTATATCGGAACTGCCGAATACTAACTTGCAGCATATCAGTGCACACATCTTGAGCCACCTCTTCATTTTTGTCCATACTGAACTTTCCCTGCAAAATAGTGATGCATTAATCAGTAGATTCTTAGATAGTTGATCATGTAGCATACTAATTAGGTTAAACCAAGATTGCACAGGACTCACCGCTACTGTACTTATAGCATGAGGAATGACATGCTTGAGAGTTTCATCTTTCTTGTACTGTGTCCAGTGTGTTGCAAGCGGCATTTTGGCACGGATGTGAATACCAACCTCACTGCTCAGCTTTGCTGACTGGATATAATCCTTGGGTCTCCTGACACCAGCAGAGAATTCAATTGGCATCTTATTGCCACCATGTCTTCTTGTGTACTCATGTAGTCCATGGTCCATGGTAGGTCTGCGTCCACCTCTCTTTCTCTTACTACCGCCAGATGTTGTCAATGTCTCTGAAATAAGAGATATGAAATGATTCTCTTTTATATGAAAATATGCGGTACAGTGTTTAGTTTTTACAAACTTTCATACCTTGCGGCTGAAAGTTTACAATTTGATTGTCCTCAGGAGATGAGTTGCTGCCTCCAGATGTCACGATCTGGTTAGGTGAGGGTGCTGCTTCAGTGTTCTGAGCAGCAGTGGCCGTCGGCTCATCAGATGACCCAGCTTTAGGTTCAGTTGTTGCCATTGATCTGGTTGCAATGTTGGATGGTGCAACTTCAGGTCTGGATCGCTTCTTCTGTGCAACAATTGCAGAAGAAGCAACTATCTGCAAGCAAAGTAGAGGCTACATTAGTAGGAAACATTTAGCATGTACGTATTTACTATCATAGTTCAGACATAGTTCCACAGACCTGAGCTGAAGTTTTGCCGACAGTGCGCTGATCCTCTTCTGAATGAAGATCATCTTCAGCAGTAGCTATCTCTTCTGGATTCGGTTCGTACGAAGGGTCCTCTTCGACCTCCTTCTCTTCGCAGTCTGTGTCCTTTAGATTGTTACTAGTTCCTATTTGTATCCCACCATACACTAATGAACGTGCAAAACTAGAGAATTCCTGCTGATTTTTTTGGCCAGCTCCAAATCTTTCAGCCAAAACTTTTTCCATGCGTTGTACATTTTCTTGCATTTGTTTCTCCTTGACAAGCTCATATGCCGGCTTGACGGGGTTTTCTGTCTGCGCTGAAATAATCGGAAGAGCAGAGCGTGAACAAAACATAAGAGGGGGCCAATTCCATAGAAAACACCAAATAATTGTCTTTGCAAAATATTGTACAGCAGCAAATGATTGAAAACATAAGAGTCTACGTAAGATGTGGACGAACAAAACATAAGAGGGGGCATATGCCAGGCTAAGGGACATCATGTGCTTTTAGATATCTACTCGTAACAAATAATTTTCAGTGGGATGCAGCCAAGTCCCTCTACTTTTGTTTGAAGTCGTAATTAGGATGCACCATTTCTACCTGATTAATCCCTTGTCTCAGTTACTAACGCACATGCGCACCAAAAGCATCATTGAGGTTACAATATTAGAATCAGAAAAGAATTTAAAAGGAAGTATGTTTTGTGATCACCTAGATATGGGTCAATTGTTTTGTAGTTTGGTTGATAGCCTTTGGACCTGATCAACCTCCTAGATGTAGAGTTAATTGACACATTGATTTGGGAAACACGTGCAAACTAACTAGATCTATAGAAAACAGCAAACAATTGTTCTAGATCAAACTCTGCTTCCCTCTGAAACTGAGGAATAAAAGTCTGAAGCAATGTCGTTGTTCACTGTAGCTCGTCAGGCTGTTTTAGGCAACGGCTGGAATTAGTTCGATTAAGTGTTTCGGCAAACAATTGTCTACGCAAAAGATTGTACAGCAGCGGGATGGCAAAGATTGCATAGCATGGCATGATTGTCTCTGCAATAAAAACGATAAACCCTAGACGTATGATGTCGGGATTGGATCTATCAAATATGCAAGATCTAGATATAGGTCTAACGGGCGAGGTAGACATGTAAAACCGATCTCTCGATCTAACCATCCGAAAAACACAACAACAAGCCGATCACCGACAGATTTACCTCGGGGTTTCTTCGAGCTGGGCGTCTTCTTCGGCGTGTGTGCGCGATTTTCCTTCCCCCCGACGTTTCGACGACTGCCGGCCATGGCGACCACCGGCCGGGGAGATAGATGCGAGATGGAAGAACGTCCGGCGAAGACACCGGATCGGGGTGAGCACGAGAGGATGAGGTCGGGGGGTGGGGAGTTAAGATGCTCGTAAATCATGCGGGAGAGGCACGACGTATATAAGGGAGGGCGAAATATTTGATAGGTGGGGTGCGCGGGAGGAGTGGAGGGAACAAAAAATTTGGGCGTTTTGGCAGCCAGCGTACTACAATTTGGAGGGAACAAGTTTTTGCCGTGAAAGAAAAATATTACTCTGAAAATGGAACTGTACATGTATATTTTAATTAAAAAATGACAGAAAACGAGTAAAACTCATAATAAATGCTAAATTCAATGTAAAATCATCAGTAACTAGTGGGACTGAGTAAATGTTGTGACATTCATGTGGAAAATTCAAATTTAAATTTTTCATGAGGTTTGGTGTAGTTTGATGTGAATTTACACAAGTGAGGGCATTTTCGGCATAACGGTCGAATCGTCGACCCCGGAAGTTGTAAAACCTTTTGCATGTGAGGTATATGTGAGAACACATCCCACATATACATGTTATTGTTCACACATGTGAGATTTTGTCTGAAAACACTTGTGGAACCTCATGTTGGTTGGGTCGATCCATGTGTGGACCTACATCGATCATGTCGGTGAAGGGCTCTTTTTCAAGCAAGCTGCACTTCAAAGACTCAGATTGAGCTGCAAATTTTTGTGAGTGGTCATGAAGGGTAGGTATGTGTGCCTGAGGAGTTTCAGATTTTTCTGACAATTTTAGGTGTTTGTTGATTTTTTTATTAAAAAATGACAGAAAACGAGTAAAACTCATAATAAATGCTAAATTCAATGTAAAATCATCAGTAACTAGTGGGACTGAGTAAATGTTGTAACATTCATGTGGAAAATTCAAATTTAAATTTTTCATGAGGTTTGGTGTAGTTTGATGTGAATTTACACAAGTGAGGGCATTTTCGGCATTGGGAAAATTGGGAGCACGTGCTGGTCTCATTTGGCGTCACCACATTACCCTACAACAGAAGTTTCACTTGGAAAAAGGTTTGACAACCTCTTAGTGCAATGAGGTCAACCTAGGTTTCACCAAACACTCAAACTTTCATATAAAATTGAAAATTTGTTGAAATCTTTCCAAACCTTGTGTATTGGCCAATGTGTGGCTAACACTTTCCATGGAAAATAACAAACTAGAAAAAATTTTGTTTCCCTACCAAAGCACTCACAAAAGTGAGGTGCGTAGTGAAAGATTATGCCCGTCTACCTCGAACGGACAGTTCTTGACCATTTTTTGAGGTAGCTAACTTGAAATGGACTGAAATTTGGCACAAGGGTGCATCAACATGTGGGTAATGACGCTAGCATGCTATCTTGGTAGTTTGGTTTGAATATTTTCAAAAATTCATCCCCTAAACTCAAGAAGAGCCTATGTGTGATCACTAATTCGTATTTCAAATATTTTAGAGTTTTTAATACCCATACTGAAAATTCTGTGCCAGTCCATCCATCATGCGTGGGACCCATGTCAAAGTAATGGGAAAGTGGACTGACTACATGCAGGAATCCACGTTTTCACACGCACGCGTCAGACAGAGGAACCCAAACGGCAGCACCTACTGTATATCCATCGGCCCCATCGTCTCTCCCACCCGCAACTTCTATTCCCCAATCTCTGGCGAAAAACCCTGCTTGCACCTCCACCAGCGCACCACCGACCTCCCCTTCCACCGAAGATCCCGAAGATGAAGCGTGTTCGCGGAGACGAGCCGGAGGCGAGTGCGGTCGTCAACGTCGACAGAGGCGACGGCGATGGTCCGGTAGTAGTCGACGTCGCGGAGGCGGGATCTTCTTCCGGAACTGGAGCTGCTCTTCGCCGCGCCGTGACCGTGGAGGGCTCCGCCCAACCGGCCGTGGTCGCCATCGCTGATGAGGCCAAGGGAGATGTCCTCGCTCGCGCGGCACAAGCAGATGACCAGGGCTTCGATCCGAATGACCCGTTCTACCACCACTCCAGGCAGTGCCGCGAGCTATATGGCCCCAGAGAGTGCGACGAGTTCGAAGAGGAGGCCTCCGACAACTGCAGCGAGGTACTCTACTATTCCGATCGATCCCCTGTTTTTCTTGATCTTACTGTTCACCATAGGGTTTGCTCATAGGGTAGATTGATTTGCCCTGTCTGCGACTTCTTGTACAAATTGATGATTCTGGGGTTCTTGCTCATCTGATTTATGGTTTGTAGTTACTAGATCTGTAATATTTGATGCACATCTTGATTCAACTGTAATGATTCCTTTTGTGTGATGAATCATACCTGCTTAGTGTAATGCTCACTGCATTTCAAACTTAAATTCATCCGAATATGAATCATACCAGAGTGATTATGATTACAATAATTATATTATAGGTACTATTAATTGATCTGATACATGGATTTTATAATCACCATTTGTCTTAAACTGGTGCTTATTTATACGATGAAACCATAGTGTGTACATCATTTTTATTTGGGGAACAAATGAATTATCAGTTGCATGTAATTTATGACCACCATTTTTGTTGAATTCCTGCTTATTGACGTCATGAATCCATATTGTTTTATGAATCAGTACATCTTCAGGGAACAAATGATTGATCCCTGATCCATGAAATTTATAATCACCATTTTCTCTTAAATTGGTGCTTAGTTATAATACTGAAATAATGATTGGACTACCCATGAACAAGTTGTGACAACAGTTTAAATTGGTGCTTATTTATATTAGTGAAGTAATTATGTATGGTTGGATCTAAATCATAAATGTTGATTCTACATGATTAATTCTTAATAATGTTCATACAAAAATATTTAATGCTTGAATTGTATTTCAGTTAATTTCCTTCTCTCACTTCTTCTTTACTTTCAAAATCGCAGGAAGACTCTGAGGATGTTGACAGCGACAAGGAGGACCGGGACCGGAAGAGCCGCTTCGTTCTGAAGAAGCTGAAGACTGGCCAGATCCCTTTCCGTCGGAACGGAAAGCCACATTGCCCATTCTGCGACAGGGTTTTCCCGAACGATCTCGAGTGTCTGATCCAGCACGCAACGAGAGTTGGAAAAGGTAGCAAGCAGAAGCACAAGTCTGCTAGCAAGGCGAAGCACGCTGCCTTTGGCAAGTTCCTCAGGGACTACATCAGGACTGGCCTCATCCCGCTCGTCGGTCCAGCTGTTGGCCCTCATGTTCTCCACTAAATTTAGTTTCTGTTTAGTTGTTCCCCTGGAGGTTCATGGTTAAACTATGTCATGTTTCAAAGACTATGTTCTACTTTTGTTATTTGGAACCTGGGCAATCATACCCAGTTGTTTAAGACTATGTCATGTTTATATGTTGTTTGCTGTGGCAGAAGCATTACTGCTGCACATGTTATCTCTTATTTCATGTTGATGCACGCTGCATTTGTGTAGATGCTTTATTCTGTAGCTAAGCAAGTTTTGAGTTAATTTCGACTACCAATGTTTGGCTACACCAGAGTTGTGTAGATTACATATCCCTTTGTCCCACAAGGGTGCCAAATCTTGCCCCAATCCATGGTGGTTTGGTGAGTTTTTGGCGATTTCCCCCTCTTTTCGTCTGAAAACCCCTCTTTCGACACATGTCCACCATGGGGACACCATGCCACCAACTCCAAAAAATCAAAACCCATAGGCAACCAAGGTATCATATCACAATGTGCAC
This sequence comes from Lolium perenne, assembly GCF_019359855.2. NCBI lineage: Eukaryota > Viridiplantae > Streptophyta > Magnoliopsida > Poales > Poaceae > Lolium > Lolium perenne. The sequence goes on along the minus strand of NC_067244.2, from coordinate 116,962,321 downwards.
AAGGGAGCCAAATCATGCCCCAAATCCATGGTGGTTTGGTGAGTTTTTGGCGATTTCCCATCCTTTTCGTCCGAAACCCCTCGTTCGACACATGTCCACCATGGGGACACCATGCCACCAACTCAAAAAAATCAAAACCCATTAGCAACCAAGGTGTCATATCACAATGTGCACAGTGGTGCCAAATCATGCCCCAAATTCATGGTGGTTTGGTGAGTTTTTGGCGATTTCCCCCTCTTTTCGTCCGAAAACCCCTCTTTTGACACATGTCCACCATGGGGACACCATGCCACCAACTCAAAAAAATCAAAACCCATTAGCAACCAAGGTGTCATTTCACAATGTGCACAAGGGTGCCAAATCATGCCCCAAATCCATGGTGGTTTGGTGAGTTTTTGGCGATTTCCCCCTCTTTTCGTCCGAAAACCCCTCTTTCGACACATGTCCACCATGGGGACACCATGCCACCAACTCCAAAAAATCAAAACCCATAGGCAACCAAGGTGTCATATCACAATGTGCACAAGGGTGCCAAATCATGCCCCAAATCCATGGTGGTTTGGTGAGTTTTTGGCGATTTCCCCCTCTTTTCGTCTGAAAACCCCTCTTTCGACACATGTCCACCATGGGGACACCATGCCACCAACTCCAAAAAATCAAAACCCATTATCAACCAAGGTGTCATATCACAATGTGCACAAGGGTGCCAAATCTTGCCCCCAATCCATGGTGGTTTGGTGAGTTTTTGGCGATTTCCCCCTCTTTTCGTCCGAAAACCCCTCTTTCGACACATGTCCACCATGGGGACACCATGACACCAACTCCAAAAAATCAAAACCCATAGCAACCAAGGTGTCATATCACAATGTGCACAAGGGTGCCAAATCATGCCCCAAATCCATGGTGGTTTGGTGAGTTTTTGGCGATTTCCCCCTCTTTTCGTCCGAAAACCCCTCTTTCGACACATGTCCACCATGGGGACACCATGCCACCAACTCCAAAAAATCAAAACCCATAGGCAACCAAGGTATCATATCACAATGTGCACAAGGGTGCCAAATCTTGCCCGCAATCCATGGTGGTTTGGTGAGTTTTTGGCGATTTCCCCCTCTTTTCGTCCGAAAACCCCTCTTTCGACACATGTCCACCATGGGGACACCATGCCACCAACTCCAAAAAATCAAAACCCATAGCAACCAAGGAGTTATATCACAATGTGCACAAGGGTGCAAAATCTTGCCCCCAATCCATGGTGGTTTGGTGAGTTTTTGGCGATTTCCCCCTCTTTTCGTCCGAAAACCCCTCTTTCGACACATGTCCACCATGGGGACACCATGCCACCAACTCCAAAAAATCAAAACCCATTAGCAACCAAGGTGTCATATCACAATGTGCACAAGGGTGCCAAATCTTGCCCCCAATCCATGGTGGTTTGGTGAGTTTTTGGCGATTTCCCCCTCTTTTCGTCCGAAAACCCCTCTTTCGACACATTTCCACCATGGGGACACCATGCCACCAACTCAAAAAAATCAAAACCCATAGGCAACCAAGGTGTCATATCACAATGTGCACAAGGGTGCCAAATCATGCCCCAAATCCATGGTGGTTTGGTGAGTTTTTGGCGATTTCCCCCCCTTTTCGTCCGAAAACCCCTCTTTCGACACATGTCCACCATGCGGACACCATGCCACCAACTCAAAAAAATCAAAACCCATAGCAACCAAGGTGTCATATCACAATGCGCACAATGGTGCCAAATTATGCCCCAAATCCATGGTGGTTTGGTGAGTTTTTGGCGATTTCCCCCTCTTTTCGTCCGAAAACCCCTCTTTCGACACATGTCCACCATGGGGACACCATGCCACCAACTCCAAAAAATCAAAACCCATAGAAACCAAGGTGTCATATCACAATGTGCACAAGGGTGCCAAATCTTGCCCGCAATCCATGGTGGTTTGGTGAGTTTTTGGCGATTTCCCCCTCTTTTCGTCCGAAAACCCCTCTTTCGACACATGTCCACCATGGGGACACCATGCCACCAACTCCAAAAAATCAAAACCCATAGGCAACCAAGGTGTCATATCACAATGTGCACAATGGTGCCAAATCCTTCCCCAAATCCATGGTGGTTTGGTGAGTTTTTGGCGATTTCCCCCCTTTTCGTCCGAAAACCCCTCGTTCGACACATGTCCACCATGGGGACACCATGCCACCTACTCAAAAAAATCAAAACCCATTAGCAACCAAGGTGTCACATCACAATGTGCACAAGGGTGCCAAATCATGCCCCAAATCCATGGTGGTTTGGTGAGTTTTTGGTGATTTCCCCCTCTTTTCGTCCGAAAACCCCTCTTTCGACACATGTCCACCATGGGGACACCATGCCACCAACTCAAAAAATTCAAAACCCATTAGCAACCAAGGTGTCATATCACAATGTGCACAAGGGTGCCAAATCATGCCCCAAATCCATGGTGGTTTGGTGAGTTTTTGGCGATTTCCCCCTCTTTTCGTCCGAAACCCCTCTTTCGACACATGTCCACCATGGGGACACCATGCCACCAACTCAAAAAAATCAAAACCCATTAGCAACCAAGGTGTCATATCACAATGTGCACAAGGGTGCCAAATCATGCCCCAAATCCATGGTGGTTTGGTGAGTTTTTGGCGATTTCCCCCCCTTTTCGTCCGAAAACCCCTCTTTCGACACATGTACACCATGGGGACACCATGCCACCAACTCAAAAAAATCAAAACCCATTAGAAACCAAGGTGTCATATCACATTGTGCACAAGGGTGCCAAATCATGCCCCAAATCCAGGGTGGTTTGGTGAGTTTTTGGCGATTTCCCCCTCTTTTCGTCCGAAAACCCCTCTTTCGACACATGTCCACCATGGGGACACCATGCCACCAACTCCAAAAAATCAAAACCCATAGCAACCAAGGTGTCATATCACAATGTGCACAAGGGTGCCAAATCATGCCCAAATCCTTGGTGGTTTGGTGAGTTTTTGGCCATTCCCCCCTCTTTTCGTCCGAAAACCCTTCGTTTGACATATCTCCACCATGGGGCCACCATTTTATGTTATTGTTCACCACTTTGAGATTTTTTCGATGAAAAATTTCAGAAAAATGAGTAAAAGTCATAAAGAAAATTTGAATCACAATTTTTGGTGATTTTTACGTCTGGTATGTTTTGATTTTGAAGAACTCTACTGCTCTGAACATTTAGTTTATGAGCACTTTGAAGTACTAGGATGTACACAACATAAAATTGAAACCTCCCAAGACAATTGTTAACATATCATGGCAAAATATTTACAGTTTCAAACGAACGGACTACTAGCCAAAAGCACCTCACGCAGGAGGGAGACCAAACCAAAAGATCAGGGGGTCATGCAGCAGAAGAGATGATCAATCCACCATCAGCAGGACTCTGTCGACCACGATCTTGCGGTAGAGCTCGTACGAGACCCAAGCATCAATGGCTGCATACTCGATGTTCATATTTGGAAGTGGGAAGTCCCCCCACAGTCTGTGCTGATGGTGGTGGAACTTCTTCTTCATATCACCGTACCATGAATCAATGAGTCTTGCTGCCATGGTAGCCATGCCAGCCCTGGCATGACCAGTGTACTTGAAGTACTCGTCCTGGAGATCGACGTAGTACTCACAAGGAATCTCCATGTGCCATGTCCTCCACAGAACTCTCTTGTCACCACGGATGTCAACACTCGCAAATGTAGCGCCTTCTCGAAAGAAATCGCAGATAGCCGGAGACTCCCACCAGTTAGCACTGCAGTAAACAAAGTAATGTACTAGTCACACATCAGTTACAAATATGCAAGAACCTACAGAGGAGACGAAGATGAAACAAATTAATAAATCGGGAACAATGTGTAGCAGATTTAGATCGGGAATGTACTGCTTTTCGGGAACAATGTCTAGCAGATTTAGATCGGGAATGTACTGATTTTCGGGAACAATGTCTAACGAAAGTCAAAGAGAGACAGAACGGCGGCAAGTAAAAAACCCCAATCGAAAGATTAAAAAAGGGGATTAGTTCTTACGCTGCGTAGTGGAACACCAGCACATGTCGACGCATGCAGAGTTGAACCACGGCGATCTTCTTCTCGTCCTCGGCTCGATGGTTGGTGTACTCGAAGTCGAGGCCGACGAACTTGTGCTCGTCCTCCTTGAGCCACTCCGTGTACATGTCGAGGATGCGGCGCACTTCCCAGGGGTCGTTGGTGTAGACCACCTCCAGGTCCTGGTCGTCGTGGATGTGGACTGCGCGCGTGCTAGTCCAGTAGTACATTTGCTACTCATCCATGTCCATGGCGACGCGGCGGCGGGAGACGAAGATAATGAGGGAGCGGAGACGACGATAAGTGTGGAAACCAGGATGCGGTGCGAATATTGAGACGGTAGGGGAGGGGGAAGGGGATAAATATCATCCCCATTAATTACTCTGTGCGAATATTGAGATGGTAGACGAAGAGAATACTGACGCGGGTCTAGTCCAACTGACGTGCAGTCCAACTGACGCGCATTCGATCGTGTTGTCACGTCAAAACCCAGCACCGCCCATTTGCACTCCTCTTGACCTACCAAAATTTACTCCACGATATAACTTGCCATCATATCACGACCTCCTTCAGCCGCCGCCAGATCTCGCCACGTCTCTCGCCGCCACAGCTCGCCACGTCTCTCGCCGGCGAGAGTTGTAAGACTCTCGCTCCGCGTCGAGACCAAGGATGGCGCCTACTAGTGGAGTACGTAAATAACATGTACGTCTCGCGATCGATCGTTGTTTCCGATTTGTAATCTTTCTTCATATTTTTTGCAGTGTCCAGTTTGCTTTGACAAGAAGGGGATGTGCGGCGGAGGGGGAGTCGCGTTAGGTTTTTTCGTGCAAACACTACAAGAGGGTTTTGAGGAGAAGACGGTACATGCACTTATAAGTTTAAAATTCATTCAGATGTTTTATTAATTCACCGCCACATCAAAGTTTAACACGTGATCCTAGTAGTTATTGCTAGTTTAGTACTATTATTCAGATGTGTGTAATAATTATTGGTCACCATATGTATTAACCGCTTATTTATGGTTGAGTATTAGGATAGTTGTGATAACTTTTACCTTCATATGAGTTTTACGATAGTTGTAGCTGTTAGAGAAAGAGGTATCGGTAGTTCAGTCCTATACCGATAGAAGTTCAGATATGTGCTGATAGAAGTTCAGATATGTGCTGATAGAAGTCCAAGATCTGAGACTCGGTGATTATCCGAGTAGACGCATAATTCTACCTGATCATTAGATTTTACAGTAGCTACATGCAATTCCTGATTCTTCAAGGTCCTAATATGACACGATGTGTAACATTCACATGTTTCTATCTTATTGAATTTTCAGAATAGTTAACTTACTTTTGTATTAACTCTACTGAATTTAGGTCATCCCTTGCTACTATAGACCGTATTTCCTTAAGAAGTATGGTGTCCAGACCTCCCACAGGACAACTTTTGAAGCTGCACTCAAAACCAAAGATGGCCATGCATTTGTTGTTAATGTTACCAACAGAGCTGGCAAAACCTATATCAACAGAAGATTTTGGAACGAATTTGCTAGAGTGTACAATTTTAAGGTTGGCATGGAGTTAATTTTCAGAGTTAACTCATCTGGTCAGGATACTCTTGTAATAACTGGAACTGAACCACTAATCCATCCAGGTAATTTTCCACCTTTGGACAGAATGATTGATCATATTAATTATTCCATCTTATGTCGATTATTTTAATTATGCAGCTTACTACCAGCTTGTCCCGTACGAAGCGTGACATTGTTGACTCGCTCGAAAGAGGGATGGAACAATGATAAATTGGAGGATGATGCATACCGTCATTCTTCAGGTGGACAACTTGGACTACCTTGTTGAGTACCACAATGCTGGAGATTATGATCAAGGAGCACTAGTTGTCCCAATGCTGCATACTCTGAATTGGACAAACAGTGAAAATTACAACAAACACGTGGTAAGCAGTAGATCATATCATTTCATTAACTTTGTGAGCTACATTACGTACAAGTGTTAACTAAACTATGTCTCTACTGTTGGAACAGAAAATCCCCAGCCGTTTGGTTCCTAAAGATATGGAACAATATGGTGCAATCAGTATTGTGTGCCATCCCAGTACTTTGGTGCGTGCGTCCTACGCAATTTCTTCTGACGATGGTCGTCTCTGCGTCAGTGGGTGGAAGGAGTTCATGGACAAGGAAAAGCACCTTCAGATGGGTGGCAAGATGCTGTTCTTGCTTTACCTGGGAAATGCAGGGGTTTACTTGTTTTCTACCCATGTGCCTGAAATCGATCTGGAGTAGCTAGTCAGTGATTCATGGTGCCCGTGTGTCCAACTATGCAGCCCCTTTAGGTTTAAATTAAGTTGTAAGACTCTTTATGCGATTGTCGATTTTGCTTCTGTTAAAACAATATTTAGTCATATCGTGCTGCTGGTTGTAATCGTGTCAAGTGTCGATTAATTAAAACCATTGTCAAAGTTATGTTACCGACATGTTGGCTTTTCTTATATCTGTCCATATTTTAGCTTATATTAATTTGCTCTTAAACCCTTCTGGATAATTGAATGACAAGTTCGAGATCGTAAACATCTAAATAAGAACATTTCAAATATTTGGAACAAAACATATAGTTGTATGCATAACATGTTTCTATCAATCTACATCACTATCTTCGTCTGAAGTTTTTCCCTCGTCATCATGTATGTTCTCTTCCAATATGAGACTATCTTCCTCATTCTCTAGTTCATCTTCGCTCATATCCATGTCAACATTGGGACTATCTTCCTCATTCTCTAGTTCACGAATTGTACGAGCATCATGAATATGTACAACTTCATCAGCACGATGATCATCCTCCTCTGCCTCCACCTCTGCTTCCTCCTCGTCTAGGTCGACAACATCATGAAATGTATGGTCGACTGAACCTTCATCCTCCTGGTATGCGTCTTCATTCCGTACAAATGCATCATCGTTACCATCTTCTAATTCTGGAACGTCGTACACGTGTCTATGGCTGAACTTCTGCACCACTTTCCACGGATCACCAAACTTTGTATCCTCCAAATAGAAGCATGTTTCAGCTTGACTGGCCAATATGAATGGTGAATTCTTGAACCATAGGACAGAAGTGTTAACGCTTTTAAAATAACCATCATCTTTTATCTTGGAACCCCTGCCCGCAAGGTCGAACGATCAGACGAAACAAGTACACGGACCTATCACCGTGCTTGTTAGTCTCGTCTTGCAGTTCAAGAACTTCTTGCAGAACACCATAGAACTTCGGTCTCATCTCGCATCACCAAAAGATCCCTTAGTCGCTACGCCCGAATTTTGAGTCTTCGTGTCTTTATCCCGAGTAAGCGTGCGAAACCTCGCACCCTTTACGTTGCAACCAGCGTATACTACTACACGCCGGTCTGGCCCAAAGAGCAGAGACTTCAAATCTTCTGATGCATTGTCCAACTTTCTCAGATGGTTTACAAACCAACCTGCAAACTCTCTCTGAACCGTCTCCTCGATGTCACGCACACCCCTACCTCCCAATTCTTGTCGGAATTCACTGAAACATAGAAAAAACACATATGAAATACAGGACAATTATGTCTGCAACATTGAGAAGTAGTTATTAAAGTGAAGCTAACTACTTACTTGATATAACGTTCTACATCGTCACAGTTGTTCAGCACATACCAAACCATTTTTTCAAATTCCTTGTCAAAATTTTTCAAAATGGATTTCCCAAGACCTTTAGCTCCAACTGAAAATACTTCCATCTCGTCACGATCAGGTTTTCTCCGTATGCCTTGGTTCCTATCATCTTTGTTAAATCTTGTTTCTGTGCCATCCTTGAAAAATCTAGAGCAAAAAATCAAACACTCATCAACAATGTAGCCCTCTGCGATAGAACCTTCTGGCCTTGCTTTGTTACGGACCGTAGACTTTAGATAACCTAATCTTCTCTCAACTGGATACATCCAACCATAATGAACAGGACCCCTCAAAAGAGCCTCCTCAGGAAGATGAATAGCTAAGTGCACCATTACATCAAAAAAAGCTGGGGGGAACAGCTTCTCAAGTTTGCATAGGATCACAACAATTTCAACCTTCAATCGATTCAGCACATCAACTTTCAGGGTTTTGGCACACAGCTCCCTAAAAAATCTTCCTAGCTCTGCAATAGCCACATACATTTCCTTAGATGCAATTCCCTTGAGCCCAGCCGGCAACACTCGCTGCAGAAGTATGTGGCAATCATGCGTCTTCATACCGGTAACCTTACAACCATCAATATTCACACATCTTCCCCGGTTGCGCAATAACCATCTGGGAACCTAGTGTTTGCCAAATACCTACACAAATGTCTTTTCTGTTCCTTCGAAAGCGTCCACGGTGCAGGGGGCTTCGCATAAGTTACTGCTGCATCATCATCATCCTTAACAATTTTCTTCAACCAATACTTCTCCCGGATTTTGAATTTCTTCAAATCAATTCTAGCACTAACAGTGTCCTTATTGCTGCCCTCAAGTTCAAGTAGTGTACCAACAATATTGTCACATATGTTCTTCTCAATATGCATCACATCTAAGTTGTGAGCTAACTTAAGTTCTGGCCAGTACGGTAGATGATGTAAGCTGACTTTCAGGTGCCATGTTGGTTCACCGGGTACAGTTGCACGCTTCCGCTTTCTACTAATTATTGGATTTTTCCCATGTTCAAAATCCTTAACCCTTTCTACCTTCTCAGCTACCTCTTTGGGTGTGTACTTCCTTGGTGGATCTCCAGTCTCAGTTTTACCATTGAAAAGTCTGCTTCTCCTGTATGGGTGACTTTTATCAAGAAATCGCCGATGCCCAATGTATCCAATTTTGTTTTTCAAAGATTCATAGCAAGGATTCTCATCGCAATGCACACACGCATGAAATCCTCTTGTGCTTCGGCCTGACATAGTGGCATATCCAGGATAATCATGAATAGACCAAAGAAACGCAGCATGCAATGGGAAATATTCCTCTGTGCATGCATCAAATGTCTGCACACCACTCCATAGCTGCATCATATCTTTTATCAGTGGCTGCATAAATACATGAAAATCTTTCCCTGGGGAATACTTTCCGGGGATTAGCAATGCCATCATGTAATTCGACTGATCCATGCACATCCATGGTGGGAAGTTGTAAGGAATGACAAAAACAGGCCACATACTGTAAGGATTACTCATACTTCCAAAGGGACTGAAGCCGTATGTGGCAAAACCTAGTCTTATGTTACGAGGATCTTTAGCAAACCAATGAAATTTGGCATCAAAGTGCTTCCATGCCTCACCATCAGCAGGGTGCCTCAGTACATTGGGCTCATCAACCCTCTTCTCTTTGTGCCATCTAGTATGTGTCGACATTTCCTTTTTAACAAATAGTCTCTGCAACCTTTTAATTATAGGAAAGTACCTTAACACCTTGTGAGGGATTTTCTTTTTTGCAGTAGGGTCTCTATATCTTGATAATCCACAAACATGGCAGTGCGTATCGTCCTTGTGATCTCCCCAAAATAAAGAACAATCAAACTTGCATACATGAATTGTCTCATAACCAAGTCCAACATCAGAAAGAACACTCTTAGCATCAGCATATGATTTGGGAAAGTCCACACGTGGCAAAGCTGTACGTAAAAGGTGAAGTAAGAGATCAAATCCTCTGTTTGTTATCCGGCTGTATGATTTGACATGAAGGAGCTTAATAATGAACGACAACCTAGTGAAAGTGGTGCATCCCTCATGAAGTTCTTTTTTGGCTGACTCAATTAGATTAGCATAAATATTTGGCAGGTTAGGACCTTTATTTCCAGACTTCTGCAGTTCATCGATCATACTAGACGAATCATCAACATAACAATCACCACTGTCTTCGTCTTCATCATTGTCACTATCATACGCACCATCATCGTTTTTATCCCGCCCTTCGTCATCACTAAAACCTTCCCCATGTCTAGTCCATCTTGTATACGTCATGGACATACCTGAACAATTGCAGTGATCCTCGACTGTTTTTATATCCTGACGTATCAGATTTAGGCAGTCCTTGCAAGGGCACAAGATTGGTTCATCTGTATTGTCCAAGTGTTCTCGCGCAAACTTGATGAAATCCCTAACACCTGCCATGTACTTTGTTGTGAACTTCTGGGTGCCATCAGTTATCCAACTTCGATCCATTGCCTACAATTCAGTTAAGAATATGCCAACGTTCTTCAGAACAGATCTTGACAACTGATTAAAAAATCTAGACCTAGCGAACAATCAGGAGAACTCACCGATGATGCGTCTCGCCGCCTCCACAATGGAGCCTTCACGGATTTCTTCTCACCTCGACGAGAACCCTAGTCGATTCGACTGTTAGCAAGATCACCTAGATAGGCCGTGTCTGCTAGCTGCGCGACTTAAACGAGGCACCCGCGGTCGACTTAAATATTAATAAGGAAATTATTATGTCGTAACATCTACATCACACCATTGAAATAAATATGTAGAATAGACTAGTTACGGATCCAGATCAAAACTCCATGTCTACCTTAGCGGTAACACTCCGCGTCGGTCACGTCAAAGCCCTGGTTCGATTCTTCCAAAACACAATTTTTTACTTAATTAAATATGTTCCTGACAAGTGGGTCACGCATGATATATAAAACTAATAACATTTAATAAAGTAACTTAGTATTATTTACCTGCTATGTGGGTCCGTTGTACACGCAAATCACGGTTTTCATACACCACGATCTTTTTGATTTCGTCACCTATTAACAGACACGATGGAAGCCCTTCCGATTGGGTAATGGGTGACGATTTTTTGTTGACGAAAAATCATACCGTCAAGCATTACCTTAAATGCATGACGGAAGATGAATTCGTCACCTATAAGGACACATCCATGACGGTATGCATTTTTGTCACCAGGGTTTTCGTCAACAAATATCCCATTTCTTGTAGTGTAAGTTTTTATCTGTTTCTAATTTTGGCTTTCTTTTTTATATGTATTTTTGTTAATTTGCCCTTCCTATCTTTTTTGTTCTATATGCTTACCGTCTACTAGAATTAATCCTGTTATTTCTTACAAAACCAGAGCTCACAAGAATCAGTAGAGGTTATGTTTCTTCGGGAAAACAGAGGCAGCCAAATAATGAACTCCCATGATAATTCTGACGATGTTTACATTGGACAACATGGACTCAGCCTAATTCGAACGAATATATCTGAAGACATTGATGCAATGTATGACAACGACAACTTGTCTAAGCAGAAATCACAAGCCAGCTGCTCATCAATATTGCCACCAAGGTGTATAGTAATGCCTAGCAGATATGTTTCATCTCCTTACGATATCAACATATCCAGTTATGAACAAGATGAAGACTGATACGTCTCCAACGTATCGATAATTTCTTATGTTCCATGCTACTTTATTGATGATACTCACATGTTTTATACATACTTTATGTCATATTTATACATTTTTCGGCACTAACCTATTAACAAGATGCCGAATAGCCAGTTGCTGTTTTCTGCTGTTTTTGGTTTCAGAAATCCTAGTAAGGAAATATTCTCGGAATTGGATGAAATCAACGCCCAGGATCTTATTTTTCCACGAAGCTTCCAGAAGTCCGAAAGGGAAACGAAGTGGGGCGACGAGGCGACGCCACAGTAGGGCAGCGCGACCTAGGCCCTGGTCGCGCGGCCCTAGAATGTGGGCCCCTCGTGGTGCCCCCTGACCTACCCTTCCGCCTACTTAAGCCTTCGTCGATAATAACTCCAGTACCGAAAGCCACGGTATGAGAAACCTTCCAGAGCCGCCGCCATCGCGAAGCCAAGATCTGGGGGACAGGAGTCTCTGTTCCGGCACGCCGCCGGGACGGGGAAGTGCCCCCGGAAGGCATCTCCATCGACACCACCACCATCTTCATCACCGCTGTTGTCTCCCATGAGGAGGGAGTAGTTCTCCATCGAGGCTAAGGGGCTGTACCGGTAGCTATGTGGTTAATCTCTCTCCCATGTACTTCAATACAATGATCTCATGAGCTGCCTTACATGATTGAGATTCATATGATGAGCTTTGTATCACTATTAATCTATGTGCTACTCTAGTGATGTTATTAAAGTACTCTATTCCTCCTCCATGATGTAATGGTGACAGTGTGTGCATCATGTAGTACTTGGCGTAGTTTATGATTGTGATCTCTTGTAGATTATGAAGTTAACTATTACTATAATGGTATTGATGTGATCTATTCCCCCTTTCATAGTTTGACGGTGACAGTGTGCATGCTATGTTAGTACTTGGTATAATTGCGTTGGTCTATCATGCACTCTAAGGTTATTTAAATATGAACATTGAATGTTTTGGAGATTGTTAACTCCGGCATTGAGGTGCTCTTGTAGCCCTACACAATTAATGGTGTTCATCATCCAACAAGAGAGTGTAGAGTGGTTTTATTATGTGATCAATGTTGAGAGTGTCCACTAGTGAAAGTATGATCCCTAGGCCTTGTTTCCGAATAGAAAAGTTACACCACAAAGATTCCTATCTCCCACGTCAACTGCATGCCAGCAAGCTATTTTCTGGTGCCACTGCCGGGGAGGTCACCGTTTATTTACTATTCCACTTCATGTTTACTCGCTGCCATATTTTATTCAGATTGCTATTACCACTCATATACATCCATATTATTTGTATTTCACTATCTCTTCGCCGAACTAGTGCACCTATACATCTGACAAGTGTATTAGGTGTGTTGGGGACACAAGAGACTTCTTTGTATCGTGATTGCAGGGTTGCTTGAGAGGGATATCTTTGACCTCTTCCTCCCTGAGTTCGATAAACCTTGGGTGATTCACTTAAGGGAAACTTGCTGCTGTTCTACAAACCTCTGCTCTTGGAGGCCCAACACTGTCTACAGGAAAAGAAGTGTGAGTAGACATCAAGTTATTTTCTGGCGCCGTTGCCGGGGAGGAAAGGTAAAAGGCACTCACACGCTGGTCCCAGGTAACTAAGTTAGTTTCTGGTGCCGTTGTAAGTGCTCGAAGCTATTTCCTTTAGATCCTGCAATTGCATCTTTTTGTTTCTTGTTTTTATTTCACTAGTTAGGCATAATGGAAAGCAACATGGAGCTTTTTAATCTATTTCCTGAGTTAAGACATGGATTGTTTGCTGCGAAAATTAAAAAACCTAAGGAACATATTAGTATGAACGCTTTGAACACCATTGTTGCTAATGATATGGAAAATTCTAAGCTTGGGGAAGCTGGTTTTGATGAGCATGATATTTTTAGTCCCCCAAGCATTGAGGAGAAAATTTTCTTTGATGATACTTTGACTCCTATTTATGATGATTATAATGATAGTAGTCTTTTAGTGCCACCTACTATGGAGAGTAATTTTATTATGATGATACTATGCCTCCTACACTTGATGAGAATAATAATGATAGCTACTTTGTTGAATTTGCTCCCACTACAATTAATAAGAATGACTATGCTTATGTTGGGAGTAGTAATAATTTTATGCATGAGACTCATGATAAGAATGCTTTATGTGATAGTTATATTGTTGAGTTTTCTCATGATACTACTGAAAGTTATTATGAGAGAGGAAAATATGGTTGTAAAAATTTTCATGTTAGTAAAGCACCTCTCTATATGCTGAAATTTTTTAAGTTACTCGTGTTTTATCTTCCTATGCTTGTCACTTTGTTCTTCATGAATTTGTTTATGTACAAGATTCCTTTTCATAGGAAGTGGGTTAGGCTTAAATTTGTTTTGAATTAGCTTCTTGATGCTCTCTTTTGCTTCAACTACTATTTCTTGGGAGTGCATCATTGAAATTACTGAGCCCATCTTAATGGCTATAAAGAAAGCACTTCTTGGGAGATAACCCATGTTTTTATTTTAGTACAGCAATTTTGTTTTATATTTGAGTCTTGGAAGTTGTTACTACTGTAGCAACCTCTCCTTATCTTTATTTTATTGCATTGTTGTGCCAGGTAAAGTCTTTGTTAGTAAGGTTCATACTAGATTTGGATTACTGCGCAGAAACAGATTTCTTGTTGTCACGAATTTGAGCAGTGTTCTCTGTAGGTAACTCAGAAAAATCTGCCAATTTACGTGCGTAATCCTCAGATATGTACGCAATTTTCATTAAATTTGAGCATTTTCATTTGAGCAAGTCTGGTGCACCTAAAAAATTCGTCTTTACGGACTATTCTGTTTTGACAGATTCTACCTTTTATTTCGCATCGCCTGTTTTGCTATGCTTGATGGATTTCTTTATTCCATTAACTTTCAGTAGCTTTGTGCAATGTCAAGAAGTGTTAAGAATGATTATCTCACCTCTGAACATGTGAATTTTGATTATGCACTAACCCTCTAATGAGTTGTTTTAAGTTTGGTGTGGAGGAAATTTTCAAGGATCAAGAGAGGAGGGTCATACAATATGATCAAGGAGAGTGAAAGCTCTAAGCTTGGGGATGCCCCCGGTGGTTCATCCCTGCATATTTCAAGAAGACTCAAGCATCTAAGCTTGAGGATGCCCAAGGCATCCCCTTCTTCATCGACAACATTATCAGGTTCCTCTAGTGAAACTATATTTTTATTCCGTCACATCTTATGTGCTTTACTTGGAGCGTCTGTTGATTTTGTTTTTGTTTTGTTTGAATAAAGTTGGATCCTAGCATTCATTGTGTGGGAGAGAGACACGCTCCGCTGTTGCATATGGACAAATATGTCCTTAGCTTTACTCATAATGTTCATGGCGAAGGTTGAAACTGCTTCGTTAATTGTTATATGGTTCGAAACGGGAAATGCTACATGTAGTAATTTGTATAATGTCTTGAATAATTTGATACTTGGCAATTGTTGTGCTCATAAGGATCATGTTTAAGCTCTTGCATCTTATACTTTGCACCTATTAGTGAAGAAATACATAGAGCTTGCTGAAATTTGGTTTGCATGATTGGTCTCTCTAAAGTCTAGATATTTTCTGGTAAGGGTTTGAGCAACAAGGAGGACGGTGTAGAGTTTTATAATGCTTGCAATATGTTTTTATGTGAGTTTTGCTGTACCGGTTCATACTTGTGTTTGCTTCAAACAACCTTGCTAGCCTAAGCCTTGTATTGAGAGGGATTACTTCTCGTGCATCCAAAATCCTTGAGCCAAAAATTATGCCACTTGTGTTCACCATACCTACCTACTACATGGTATTTCTCTGCCGTTCCAAAGTAAATTTCTTGAGTGCTACCTTTAAAATTCCATTCTTTGTCTTTGCAATATATAGCTCATGGGAAAAATAGCCTAAAAACTATTGTGGTATTGAATATGTACTTATGTATCTTATTTCCTAATAAGTTGCTTGTTGAGCGATAGCCATGTTCCTGGGGACGCCATCAACTATCCTTTTTTGAATATCATGTGAGTTGCTATGCATGTTCGTCTTGTCTGAAGTAAGGGTGATTTATCATGAGTTGAATGGTTTGAGCATGCATATTGTTAGAGAAGAACATTGGGCCGCTAACTAAAGCCATGATCCATGGTGGAAGTTTCAGTTTTGGACAACAATCCTCAATCTCTTATGAGAATATTATTTGTTGTTGAAAGCTTAGGCATTAAAGAGGAGTCCATTATCTGTTGTCTATGTTGTCCCGGTATGGATGTCTAAGTTGAGAATAATCAAAAGCGAGAAATCCAATGCGAGCTTTCTCCTTAGACCTTTGTACAGGCGGCATAGAGGTACCCCTTTGTGATACTTGGTTAAAACATATGTATTGCGATGATAATCCATGTAAATTCGAGCTAATTAGGACAAGGTGTGGGCACTATTAGTAATCTATGCATGAGGCTTGCAACTTGTAGGATATCTTATACATAATACATATGCTTTATTACTACCGTTGACACAATTGTTTCTTGTTTTCAAAATAAAAGCTCTAGCAAAAATATAGCAATCCATGCTTCCCTCTGCGAAGGGCCATTCTTCTACCTTTATGTTGAGTCAGTTCACCTATTCCTTCTATCTTAGAAGCAAACACTTGTGTTAACTGTGCATTGATTCTTACATGCTTGCATATTTGCATTCATCATATTACTTTATATTGACAACTATCAATGAGATATACATGTTGAAAGTTGAAAGCAACCGCTGAAACTTAATCTTCCTTTGTGTTGTTTCAATGCCTTTGCTTTGAATTTACTGCTTTATGAGTTAACTCTTATGCAAGACTTATTGATGCTTGTCTTGAAAGTACTATTCATGAAAATTCTTTGCTATATGATTCAGTTGTTTACTCATTGTCTTTACCATTGCTTCGAATCGCTGCATTCATTACATGTGCTTACAAATAGTATTGATCAAGATTATGATAGCATGTCACTTCAGAAATTATCTTTGTTATCGTTTACCTACTCGGGACGAGTAGGAACTAAGCTTGGGGATGCTGATACGTCTCCAACGTATCGATAATTTCTTATGTTCCATGCTACTTTATTGATGATACTCACATGTTTTATACATACTTTATGTCATATTTATACATTTTCCGGCACTAACCTATTAACAAGATGCCGAAGAGCCAGTTGCTGTTTTCTGCTGTTTTTGGTTTCAGAAATCCTAGTAAGGAAATATTCTTGGAATTGGACGAAATCAACGCCCACGATCTTATTTTTCCACGAAGCTTCCAGAAGTCCGAAAGGGAAACGAAGTGGGGCGACGAGGCGATGCCACAGTAGGGTGGCGCGGCCCAGGCCCTGGCCGCGCGGCCCTAGCGTGTGGGCCCCTCGTGGCGCCCCCTGACCTACCCTTCCGCCTACTTAAGTCTTCGTCGATAATAACTCCAGTACCGAAAGCCACGGTACGAGAAACCTTCCAGAGCCGCCGCCATCGCGAAGCCAAGATCTGGGGGACAGGAGTCTCTGTTCCGGCACGCCGCCGGGATGGGGAAGGCCCCCGGAAGGCATCTCCATCGACACCACCGCCATCTTCATCACCGCTGATGTCTCTCATGAGGAGGGAGTAGTTCTCCATCGAGGCTAAGGGGCTGTACCGGTAGCTATGTGGTTAATCTCTCTCCCATGTACTTCAATACAATGATCTCATGAGCTGCCTTACATGATTGAGATTCATATGATGAGCTTTGTATCACTATTAATCTATGTGCTACTCTAGTGATGTTATTAAAGTACTCTATTCCTCCTCCATGATGTAATGGTGACAGTGTGTGCATCATGTAGTACTTGGCGTAGTTTATGATTGTGATCTCTTGTAGATTATGAAGTTAACTATTACTATGATGGTGTTGATGTGATCTATTCCCCCTTTCATAGTTTGACGGTGACAGTGTGCATGCTATGTTAGTACTTGGTATAATTGCGTTGGTCTATCATGCACTCTAAGGTTATTTAAATATGAACATTGAATGTTCTGGAGCTTGTTAACTCCGGCATTGAGGTGCTCTTGTAGCCCTACACAATTAATGGTGTTCATCATCCAACAAGAGAGTGTAGAGTGGTTTTATTATGTGATCAATGTTGAGAGTGTCCACTAGTGAAAGTATGATCCCTAGGCCTTGTTTCCGAATAGAAAAGTTACACCACAAAGATTCCTATCTCCCACATCAACTGCACGCCAGCAAGCTATTTTCTGGTGCCACTGCCGGGGAGGTCACTGTTTATTTACTGTTCCACTGCATGTTTACTCGCTGCCATATTTTATTCAGATTGCTATTACCACTCATATACATCCATATTATTTGTATTTCACTATCTCTTCACCGAACTAGTGCACCTATACATCTGACAATTGTATTAGGTGTGTTGGGGACACAAGAGACTTCTTGTATCGTGATTGCAGGGTTGCTTGAGAGGGATATCTTTGACCTCTTCCTCCCTGAGTTCGATAAACCTTGGGTGATTCACTTAAGGGAAACTTGCTGCTGTTCTACAAACCTCTTCTCTTGGAGGCCCAACACTGTCTACAGGAAAAGAAGTGTGAGTAGACATCAAAGACCAGAAAAACTACTATCAGACAATTGTCCGTCTAGCAAATATGGAGGGATTCAAGCAGTAAGTATAACAATTTAAATGTTTCCAACCTTATTTTGAATATATTTGATTGTTCTTCAACATTTTATTCAATTTTGCTTATATGTCTCTGTTTAACTATCTAAAACAGTAAGAAGGCAATACAAATTGGCAACTGTAAGGTCAGCCTTGATACATTCGGGAATTCTTTAAAACCAGGAGGTACAATTGAAGCTTGGGTCATAATCTTGTATTGTCGTATTCTATTCTTGTCTAACCATCCAAAGAACTCTAATAGACACACATTCTTCCATACATCAAGTGTAAGTAATTTTTACTTCTTTTTTCTTTTAATTTATGTCTTGTTTGTTGCAGTAACTACACTGGATGTGTACTTCTTTTTTCGTTTTTAGTCCTGACTGATATTTCTTGTCATGTTCAAATTATTACTTTAAATAGGAATATTTTCTTGAAAAATGGGAGAATGAATCAAGAAGATTATATATGAAAGATCAAGCAATTAAAGCTTTTGAAGGTGCTGGAAAAGCAAGGAAACTACACTTGACAGATTCGGTATTTTTTAAAAATATTTCATGATTTAATTTTCTTCTAGTTTTAAACCTTTTTCATATTTATTTTTCATGTTCTTTTTTTCTAACAACACCACTTTCTTTGTTTCAATAGCTACACTTCCCATCCCTATACAACTTTCACTGGTTCCTTTTCACTGTCGACATAAGGGACAAAAAATTCATCTTTATGGACTCCTTATTTGACAAGGATTCAGATTTACACCAAGAAGTTGATAACAGAATGGTATAATATGAACTTCATTTCTATTTATCTTAATGAAATCTAGGTTGTTAGTTTGTCTTTTTATGATCTAATATTATTTGTGTGGCCAGTCTCAGTAGCATTATCTTCTTTTTAATGTATGCCTGTTTCATTATTTTTTGTGTTATCAAGCCATGTATGAGAGTGGCTACTGTGTGTTTTTGGGGTGTGTGCGTGCGGTGTTTCAAGTTTTTTAGGTTAGTTAGCGAGATAGGAGGGAAAAGAGTACGTCATGGGCATGCATGTAGACCATGGTGATCGCGTCAGCGTGCGGTCATGGCCATGAGTTGAGGCGTCTGGGACCGTGAATAGTTAGTGCGTGTGTGTGTGCGCTAATAGTTACTAGTGGTGATAGCGTGAGCTTGCGGTCATATCTCCATTAGAACACCACGAGTTAGAGCTCGCGCTGAAGAAGAAGAGAAAGTTGTTCGTGTGTCCTAAATTCCTTCATTTGTACTGCTTGTTTTCCTCATCCGTTTCAGTTCAGAGACAGACAGAGAAATAGCTAGGGTAGGCAGCACCTATATGAACAAGGAAGTACATTTTTTCTAGAACTAGCCTTGATTTTATTTTAGCTTATGAAACATACTTCTTTTG
Source organism: Lolium perenne (assembly GCF_019359855.2). NCBI lineage: Eukaryota > Viridiplantae > Streptophyta > Magnoliopsida > Poales > Poaceae > Lolium > Lolium perenne. Next base: position 116,942,760 of record NC_067244.2, on the reverse strand, counting down.
TTTTCTTCACTGTGTTGATTTTAACACCAAAAATCAAGCAAGCCACTGTTAACTTTTGCGTTCTTAACAATTGGGTGGAATATCATTTGTCTACTTTTTACTAAACATGCCACTTATAGATCATTAGTGCAAACAAAACTTGCCAATGCTCATCTCCTCCTTTTACTGTGGAACAACTTGTTTTTAATCTTTCATATCTGATAATGTACTGCAGACACTCTGAATTGTTAAATGTCTTTTTACTGTCATGTTCAGTAGCAAGCTTTTGTTGTTAACTCCCATTATATTTAATGATTATTTGTATCCTATTTACCCTGTTTTTTATTTAACAGATTATGAACTTTGAAAGAACTTGGAATGAATGCCGATTGAAAGAAATTGACTTCCAAAATTTTGAAGTTATATACCCACCTGTACCGAAGCAAAACAATGGGTAAATTTTTTCCCATAAACTTAAAGTTCTTTTTCCGAATGTCTTTAATTATTGTATCTTTAATTTTTGTATCTTTTCCTGACTATAATCTGACTTTTTCAGCAAAGACTGTGGCCTACATTTGATGAAAAGTATTGAACTCTTCAAGTCAAGAACTAGTTTGATGGGCAAATTCTCGTACAAAGATATGCCAAACTTTCGAATTCAATTAGCAAATGACATGATGTTCTGTGAACACAACGAGATGCATGAAATCCAAGAAGCTCTCATGACCTTTAAACCACATGTAAGATATAATGTGCCTAATTATTTGTTTAAACTTCAATTTTCATATTTGTTACAATGTCTTACATATGTGATGTAGCTGATAATTCAATAAATCTTTTCGACAGTTCACTGAAATCTTTTGTACTGTTTTATTTTTTCAAGTGCAATAACTTGATTCATGTTGCTTTCTTTTTCCGCAGGTTCATGGAAAATATGCAAGAATGGGGTGATCAAGAAGTCAAGTGTTCCTGTGTCTTGTAGATATGAAAGAAAAAAGCATTAGTAGTTCGAAGTTTGTTTTCCTTTTGTGTAAACAGAGTTTTGCGTCAAAGTTAGATTTTGGGAGCCAAATGGAAGATAACAGTTAGGCTCAATGGACTATCTGTTTGTGTTCTAGTATTTTCTAGGTACATATGTTGGTATTTTGTGTCTGTCTACAGATTGTTATCTAGAGATTCGAGCAATCGTTCGTTTTTCCAGTTGCATCTTGTTGCAGAGTTAAGTTGGATGGTTGTTGTGGTATATATGTTTGATATTATATATGTAGAGTTTTCGTTATATGTAATTATATATGTTTGTATATATGCTTCTTTTTCATTGTTAAGCGACACATCCAAGTATTCAAATTTTCGTCTTTTTGTAATTTGCCAATCTAGTTTTAACTGCACTTTTTCAAAAAAGAGAACCACAAGATCAAGATTTTACAGTATGCATATCATTCACCATAAAGTAGACATAGGATACTTTCTTTTGCAGAAACTAGTTTTTGTACAAGCAAGCAAAAATTCTGGGAAAATAAACACGAGGTAAATATTACAAATATAAATTCAAATCAAGCATAGTTCAAATATCTATTTTATTACAACTTATATCACTTATTCTAACTCTTCCTTTTTTCAAAATCTGAATTTTGCAGCATAACACTAAACTATGCAGAACACTCATCCTGACAATCTGATGTAAGTCTTCTATCACTTATCTTTTGCCTTCTTTGTCTTCTTGCCAGTTTCATCTGTAGTCTTTTTCTTCCCTAAAATATAATGAATTGACAACTAGGTAAGAAAAGTACAAATAAATACAATATGACTAAACAAGCTTCTTCATGCACATAGTATATACCTCTAGGGTTATTTTTAGCATTCTTGTTGTTTGCAAACAATGACTCATCCAAGTGTAAACTTTCACATGTTTGAATGTTATGGTAATGTGACCCACAGTGGCTGCATGTAATCTGTTGCTTGCCCAATAACTATTCTGCAAATGTCATGTATCTTCTGTCTAACTTGTTCTTTCCCAAAACAGTTGGCCTCCCCTTGGACTTTACAACCTTGGGGTCGTTTAAGTAACCATATTCAGTTTCGACAACTTGCTCCTTACTTTTCTCTTTTGGATCAACTTCGTTTGCTTTGTCCTCAGCTAATGTCATTGCATCTAGTTTCTCTGCAATCTTCTTAACCTCTTGAGTGACAAACAAATATTTCTCATTACTTTTTGATCCATCAGATGCTATATTGATGCAAACTTTGGATAGCACATTGAATCTCATTTGGCTGCAGTCTCCAGTCATCTCCAAAGGTACATTGTATCTCAAATCCCTTATATCTTTCTTCTCTCTAGGCATCCATCTAGCAATGAAATACTTATCTGGAATGTGCACAATGTTTAGATGGACAAGAACCTTGAGAACATGAGAACATAAAATTCCATCCTTGTTGAACTTGGAACAAATGCAATTGAAATCATCACTTGTTAAATCAACAATAACTAAGTATCTCCTTGTCCTGTAATCTCTAGTCGCAGCCAGCGTATTTGAACACTTCATATTTTTTGTTTGGATCAACCTCTTGAACATGTAGATAAGCAAGAAATTTCAGTCGCTTCAAACTCAGAAATATTTTACGATTGTACTTTTTTCCAGCATGCACTTCCATATCATTTCCACACCAATAGCTAGGTGTTGTTGTCCTAGTGATCGAATCTTCATGTTTGTCATTTTCTTCTATATTTTCTGCAATCTTGTCATACTCAATCAAGAAGCTGCTGACACTGTATGTAGAGCAAACATTGTCTTTGAAAATAGCATTGGTGCCTTCACTCCTAGCTGTGCTGTGAATGAACGGGAAGAAGTTATTCTTGAAGAATACAGGTACAAACTTCGCCCTATTCTCCCACATAGTTTTCAAGTACTTGAGGTTGCTCACTCCATATTTTTCTATCATTTCTTGCCATGAAGATTCAAACTCTGCTACTGTCAATGGAAAATGAATAGTGTCCTTGAATTCATTGTGTAAATTAGGTATCTTTCCAAAGCTTCTTGGATGTTTCGCTTCAGCTTTCTTTACAACATGGAAAAGGCAATTCCTGTGTATAGCATCTAGGAAAACTGCAGGAATTGCTTTGGCCATAGCTGCATCTTGATCAGTAATTATGGTCTTCGGACACTTTCCACCCATGCATTTCAAGAAAGTTCGAAATAACCACTCAAAAGTTTCAGCACTTTCATTCTGAAGGATCGCACAACCAAATAGACAGTTGTCGCCATGTCCCGTTACTCCGACAAAAGGAGCAAACGGCATGTTATATCTGTTTGTCTTGAATGTGGTGTCGAAACTGATACAATCACCATATAGCTCATACATTCTTCTAGATGTAGCATCACACCAGAAAATGTTCTCCATTGTATTTGTTTTCTTGTCCACTTTGAAATCAAAGTAGAACATTGGATCATCAGTTTGCTTCTTCTTAAAATATTCAAGAGATTGCATCATGTCATTGAGCCTGCTTTCCTTTCTCATTGCAGTTCTTAAGTTGCTTACATGTTTTTTGGTATATGGAACAGCCTTTGAACAACCTCCTCTCAAATAAGTTAGAATTGCCATGATCTTTCTTGTGGGAAGCTTCACTGAATTGAATGTCCTTATGAAAAGTTTTTCTTCATTTGTCATGCGCTTGTGTGACCTTAAAAATCTGGATTCTTCCGGCGGGCTCAACTCATGGTTGTGTTCCATATTAAAACTAGTTACTGTCCATTTATCTCCTTTTAGTGTAACAATCATTTTAGCTAGACAACCTGTAATTTCCAGATTGTTACTCTTCCTCTTTTTAGGTTGATCCTTAGGTTTATCTGCTTCGGGTTCCAGAGGTTGCTGAGGTTGCAAAGGTACATTCTCTCCTTTCTCTAGCATCTTCTTTCTCTTTGTCTCCTGCCTCTTGACTTCTTTTTTCTTCTTCCTTTCTTCTTTTGTTTTCTCATCTAGTACTTTTCCAGAACGATTGCATTTGAAAGTACACCTAGTAACTTTATTATCCTTTCTGTAGTGATAATTTCCAGCTATTTTTGCTGAAAAGCCGATAATATTTGAATATGAGTTGTAGAACTCAAATGCAGCCTCTTTTGTATCGAAAACTTGATTTATATGGGGTACATGGTGACTACGGACATCCTGACTGCATGTTTGAGCGGCTTTAACACTTCCATTCTCAAGGTATATCTCTATATCTTCCTGATCCAGTTCTTGTACACCTCCATCTTCTTGTACTGACCTTACTTCACATTCACTTGCATCTGCTGCTAAATCATCTGCGCTGCCAACATTTTGATCATTTGTACTGTCAAGTTTATCTGGCTGAGAACATTCTTGTTCATCACATGAACTTTTTTCTGAAATCTGATCTGACTACTCTGGATTGACCCATGATCCTTGTACTTGTATGCACTATCTCCATTAGCATCTGAATTCTCTTCTGGTTCAAACATATTTCCGCAGGTGTCGTTGTCTCTTTGAGGATAATCTTCCTCACTATTATGAACATATTCACTTCTGCCTGTTATCATGAACATTCTGTTCTGCAAATTTGAAAACAACATAACAAAATGAGTGAAACAGTGATATTTTATTTCTGTAGTCATATTTTTAAGTTCTTATAATTTTACCTCATCTCCCATTGGCCCAGTTAGCAAATCCATAAAACTGCAATTACCTTGCTGAAATAATAAACATATCAGTACAATTCCTTTCTTTTTCATGCATTTTTCCTGAATAAGTGTACGAATTAAAATTGTTTGTCTAAATTTAACCTGTGAAAAATGCATTGCATCCATGCTCTGCATCATTTGAGAATATGACATGCCACTGCCTTGTGATAAATTAACCTGCAATTTTAAAAGTTTTTTCAATCAGTTCATATTTTCATTATTTAAAATGTACCGTATCATTTGTTAAAGCATGGAAATTCCAAACTAACCGCAAATTCATCCATGTGTATGCTTGCAGGCTCTAGGTCTAAGTGTGATGGCGGAGGAGCCTGTACATATATAAATATCATTTTTTTCAATTCTTGCTCATTACATTAGAAACTACAAGACAACAAGGTAAGCGTTACGAAAACATTCTACATTCTACATTCTGTCAACTGCTACTGCATTCTACATTCTACATTCTACATTAGAAACTCACCTGTGTACATTCTACATTCTGCATGCCTTCAGAGAATTCAAACTGCATTTACAAAAACATGTTCAACATCAGTACTAGCAAAGAAAGAAATCCAAAATAAACCATGTGCTGTAGGTTATTACACATTTTATCTGATTTTTATCTATATTTTATCTGTAAGATGTAAGAATGTAAGAAATCCAACATAATCAGCTTTTTCTTATCACAAGCATGCGATGTTCATCGCTCTTTTTTAACTTTTCTTTCTTACCTGTGAACTAGATGAAGAGCCCATAGTAGGATTGATGAATGCAATGTTCTCTGAATTTCTTGTTGAAACATCATTCTCTTGAGGCTGCCCATTCGGAGGTATGTAATATGGAACCTGCATTGACAAGTAATCATTGAATATAGGTCATGCTATTCCATTCTGAATTTCTAACAAGCATTAAGTTTAAGAAATATCACCTGACTTCTATCTTTTAATTGTGAACTGTATGATCCATATTTTTTTGCTTCCTCTTGATATCTGTCCTTGCCTGTAAATTTAAAGTCAATTTCATTTTATTTATTCAGCTGAAAAAGTGACTCATCCAACATAGTTTCAGTACAACTAGACTTGGCAGATTGTCCTTGTCAATTTCTCTGCCTTATTTTACATGCAATGTTTTTTTGATCATAATGCAAGTGCAAAATGCATTACAAGCTGCAATAAATTCCATGTAAATCATTCCCCTTGCTTTTTCTTTGTTTTTGAATCCTGATTTTTGTTCTTGTTTTTGATCAAGACCTTTTACAAATGCGACCTGATGCAACTTTTGTTGCCAAATTTACATGAAGGCAGAACTGATATCACCAAGCAAAGGCACAGCATAGCAAGCACAAGCTCAGGTGTTTTTCCGATGTCATCACCGTATGTGCTGACTTATTGTACTAAAAAATATCAGTGACATCCATATTCATTGTTATTCAGCAGGAGACAAACGAAAAAAACAACTAGCCATCTGATGCGAAAGGTAAATCAGAAATTTTCATCCACTATTCCATTATCATTTTATCATTATAACATCTTACTGTGCGTGCCCTAACCACAGTAACCCGTCAAACAGAACCTGTGATCTACCACATATGCCTTATCTAATTGATCCTGGTTTTTGTGCTCTGTTTTTCATCAGTTTTTGAGTATACAATGATGAGTTTTCGGTTCATTTTTTTTTCTGCATGCATGTGTTTGTATGATGATGATGGTACTGTTTGAATATAATGCAAATTATATGCTGGTAAAGCACAGAGAGAATGCTGTTTGCTGATATATCTTTTCTTGACCAGCTATCATGAAGTGAAAGTAAAGTGCTGGTCATGGATGACAGTGCTGGTCATGGATGAAAGAGTAAGACAAGAATAGATGTTCAATTTCTGGGAAGAACTGATATGAGAGAATGTTGTTGTCTCATTCAAAAGAAATTGCACAGAGAAGATCTGGGAGGAGCAGAAATTTCATACCAAGGTAAGATCCTGATCCATACTCCATATTCAGCAAGATTCCTGTCGAGGGAGGGGTTGAGGGAGGGGGAGAATAGAGCAGATCTTCCTCTTTCTATCTTTTTATGGGATTTTTTTTTCGTGGGAGATGCTGTTTTCCTCTTAGGGTTTGCTCCACTCTCTTTCCCCCATGGCCACGATGGTGAGGACGATGAATGGGGAAGAACTGATCACGAGATGATCGTGTCTTCTTACTTGCAGAAGGGGTTTCTGCTGGTAGACAGCCCACGCACAAATCAGGTGACAGGAAGCCCAGATGAAGCCCACTTAAATATCAGGTGATAGGCCACATTAAATGTCAGGTGACAGCCCACATAATGTCAAGTGACAGCTCGTGTGAAAAAGACAGGAAGCGCAGACAGAGACAAGGAAAAGGTTTCGTGTGTGCTGATTGATCGACTGAGACATAGAGATGTTCTCAGTCGACTGCCTGATGCTGCTGGCTGCGTGTTACTACGGCGTCGACTGAGACGTAGCAATTTCTCAGTCGACTGAGACGTAGGCGCTCCCTTCTTTTTTTTCCATAGGAAGCTGTTTCTGACGGATACAGATCAAACGAAGCATCTCATCAAAACTCTTTGGGGTCTTTTAGCGGTTACGTGGACAGGTGCCAGAAAAATCTCTCTGTTTTTTTTAGCCAAGGCGGAAGGATAGATTTGTTTCTTTGACAGTACCAGGGTTTAGATCGGTTTTTTTGATGGACGAAAATTTGTTCCGTTTTTTTGACCTACCTACACTACCGATCCGTAACTTATTAGTAGAGATTTCTAAACCAAATACGAGTGTTTAACTATTACAAACTTTGCATACTCGAACATTCTTGTATGCATGAAAAATATTTTTGTACTATACCTCCACGGGCGCAGAGTGTGCCGCGCCAAAGCCTACTTACTGGTTCCCTATGATTTATCATACAGATATCGAACAAATATCGTCATATGTATGCGTTCATGAGTCACTAACGCTCGATCCATGTTCCACGTAAGGATCAATAATTAACTACAGTAGTGCTTACTCCCTCCATAGCAAAATGTAGCGCATATAAGTTTTTCATGTCACTGACGCGGACACGGATCCGGTGCCCCCATGAAGGCAGGGCACGGATGAACAGTACCGTGCCCTGCAGTTTCGGCCGTTGGATCAAAAATAGAGAGCCAAGATTAATCACTGTAGCTTGGTACTGTACACTACCCTGTAGCAGATGCACTGTAGATAAATACTGTAGCGAATGTCCTGTAGCTAGCGCACTGTTTGTTGTCCTGTAGCAGATGCACTGTTCATAGTCATCTGTCCATTCATTTTTGATCCGACGGCTAAAAAAGGGGGCAGGACACCGTACTGTTCATCGGTGCCCTGCCTTAGTCAGGGCACCGGATCTCAATCCCACTGACGCTGGCTTTGAGTGAACTCCTGCCGGGCCGCCCTGCACGTCCATGGCGATAGCGATTGTTTCCCTCGACTCCGCTCGGTACGTGTACCTCCTGCTGAGAGCAATGTACACCGAAAGGTTCGCCACGGCGAGCACGGCGAGGAGCGCGTAGTAGTAGTCGAGGCGCGATGTGTTGAGGTTATTGGTCACCCACGGGGTCCCCCATTTCCCGGTGACACGCACGACCAGCGAGAGGACGGCGCTGCTGAGGATGTTGCCCGCCCCGTACGCCGTCAGGGACAGCGCCGTGCCGAGGCTCTTCATACTCTCCGGCGCCTGGTCGTAGAAGAACTCGATCTGACCCACCAACAGGAGCGCATCGGAGGCGCCCATGAGCACGAACTGCGGCAGCAGCAGGAAGATGCTCAGAGGAAGCACGCCGGCGGCGTCAGGGGCGTGGCTCCTTGCAAAGCCCAGCCTATGACTCTCGATCGCCGCCGTAACCGCCATGGTGACGACCTGGAGCAGCAGCCCGGCACCGATCCGCTGCAGCAGCGTGATCCCCCTCGGGTTCATTGTGCGCCTCCGTGCGACGGGGACGAATACGCGGTCGTAGAGCGCGACGCAGATGAGCATGGCTAGCACGACCACCGCGCCGAGGCTCGCGGGGGGCACCTGGAACCCGCCGAAGCGCCGATCCAGCGTCGCCGCCTGCTTCACGAAAAGCGTACCTGCCTGCGCGAACAGCGTGCACGGCACGAACATAGTGAGGAGTAACGGTACGAGCTTGGCCATCTGCTTCGTCTCCTCCACCTGCGTCACCGTGCAAAGCGTCCACGGTGGAAGCCCCAACGACTCGCGGTCGTCGTCGTTGTCGTCCTTCTCGGGATTAACCTTGACGGCCGCCTTGTTCAGGAACCTCATGGAATCCGTGGCGTCCATGCGGAACCTCTTCCTGCTCGTGTAGTGTTCCAGCTCCAGCTCGTGCAGCTGCTTGGCGTCCATGGGCAGCTCGACCTTGTGTTTCCACACGGCCGCCGCAACCACCTTCCCCATGCTCGTCAGCGGGCTACCCTGTGGCTTCTTGTGGCGGTACATCGGCGTGCCAGCGAGGAAGATGACAATGGAGACCAGAAGCCCCAGCGTAGGAATGCCGTAGCCCACGGACCAGCTAACGTTGTCCTGGAGGTACACTAGGACGGTGGTGGAGAAGAGGATGCCAAGGAAGATGGTGAACATCCACCAGTTGAAGAAGGAGAGCTTGTGCAGCTTCTCCACCGGGTCGAAGTCGTCGAACTGGTCCGCGCCGATGGTGGAGATGTTGGGCTTCGTGCCGCCATGACCGAGCGCGATGGTGTACAGCCCGCCGAAGTAGACGCCCAGCTCCAGGGCGGAGGCGCGCGGGCAGGTGGTGCCGTCGCAGGGCGGAGGTTTCAGTGCCGGCACGGTGACCGACAGCGTCAGCAGTATCATACCCTGCGTTTGTATCAGTAATTCAAGCTTGAGAAACTAAAGGAGTGATCAGATCGAATTTAATTAGTTGGTGCGGTGAATCATACATGGGATTTCCAAATTCCTGGAGAATTTAACAAAAAACAAACAATATCATGAACGAAGTTAGGAAAAAAATAGCGCGCTATAACAAAATAGCGTGGGTCTAAAAATACGCTATTAGCATGCTATATCGTGCTATTAACACGAATAGCGCGCTATAGCGCTGAAATAGCGTAGCGTCGGCTCTCCAAATAGGCTATAGCGTGCTATTAGCGTTGGAATAGCGCGCTATTTTTTTCCATGAGTACAACGCTATACGTCTTCTGTTTAATATATATAGCGAGTTTACTTTTTTTTCCCAAACAACACTTCTCCTTTATCGCCACATGATTCTATTTTGTGTACTAGGTTGGATTTGCAGCAACAACACATGATCGATAATCAACTTGTGGTAGAATGGTTATGAGAGCAGTGATACCCAGCATACTAGCCATAAAATCTCAGGTTTGACGATTTGTGTTTCATAAACAAGCAGAATATTATTTAGTGGGAGACGTATGTATTTTCTTCGTTAATCTCAAGACCCATTAAATAAATCTTTTAGACTCATTTTCTTGGAGGTTCTCATAGGGTATGATGTGTGCGTGCGGTCATAGATAAACGTACATATTTTCTGAGCATCTATACTAGGTTTAGCAAAAAAAAAAAGTGAGTGCATTTTCTTAAGGGCATTATTATGTTTCGCCTGCATTACTTATGTGGGTTGGATTTATTGTCTTTTCCTTTACCTTTTTTCTGTGTTTTGTATGTGGGATTAGAATGTTGTCTTTCTTTTTTATTTCCTTATTACGTATTTTTTTGTTCCTTTGTGTAGCCTGGAGAGAAGAGTCCAACTCCTCACTAAATTTAGACAAATGGTAGTCGAGCTCCAAATAGGCCTTATTTAATATATTTTGCAAAATTATATAAAAGATATTGGGTTTACTCAATGACTTATACTTCAAGCTTGTAATTCAGAAATTGTTACTCAGCTACTTAAAACTAATAATTGACAAATCTTGGAGTTCAGAAATTGCACCGTTCTTGCGTCAAAAAAATTGCACCGTTCACTATACTTAGGTTCACACTTCAGTCTTTTTTGTGTAGAGTAGGATACAAACTATATAAAGTTAAGATTGTGCACATTTGGGAAGTGATGTTTTGGCACATGAGAGCATATGCACCATTTATTTTAAAATGAATCTTACACTTATCTTGAAATATTAAAAAAATTGAAACAAAAAATTTGCACATACATATTGATGTGATACATGCTCGCAAAGTCGTTTCATGAAAAATCGTCTGGTCATGTAGCTTGTGTAAAAAGACTATAAAAAGTTTTGTTTTTTCGTGAACATTGACGAGCGCACATATATAATGGAGATGTACATGTAAAAAAAACAAAAATATTCGACATTTAAAAAATGTTTTTCTGGTATAGGGAGCATATGCACCCGGGAGCCAAATTGAATTTCCGGCACGCTTGTAGTATACAACATTGACTACATTATTGACTTCTACTTCTAGAGTTTTCAAATGTAATAAATATGATTCCAAATTTTTTTAGAAAAATGATGGGATCCTAGGAGCTCAGGCTCCATTTGGAGTTTCCTGGAGAAATGCTTCTACTACTCGATGTGCTGTTTTTTAGCTGATTATACGCATGATGCACCTTTTACAAATGCAATTAACCACTTTTAGTGACATGTGTATTTTCTCTGATTATGGACAAATTGTCATGTCTTTGCAACCAACTTGCAAGACAGGAGTATATGTCAAAGTTGCACTTTCTCAAAATTATGCAACTACTAAATCTGAAAAAACACAATCGAAGGTCTTGAAATGCTAGATATTTGTTTTTACACTCCCTAGTTGTGTGTATGTTGTACCTTTCACTAAACTAAAGTTGCATTTTATTTTACAAAAATATGAAATTACCCACTTGCAGAAACTGTAACCGGAAGGTTTTAACATAATACGCATTTTTCTTCTCAAATATAAAGTTTCAGTTTTTTCACAAAATTGAAATTGCACATTTTCATAAACATGCAACGACATACTTCCGAAATGCGTAACAAAAGAATTTGCCTTTTTTAACCATAATAGCTTAGTAAAAAAAATGCCATCCTCATTTGTATCTAAGTTTGAAATGTTTGCATAACCCGTTCAACCTTTAATGCCTAGTACATGCCGATCCAATGATCAAAAATGTAGTTTTTTTCCCTTTTATTTTCTCACTAAGAGCATCCATAGTGTATGCTAAATAGTAGTTTCAATTTGTGAATTTGGTTTTTGGCATTGGTTTCCTCCATTGTAAATGGTATTGCCATAGCCAAAAGGTATGGCATGAGAGCAAGTAGATGCTCTTAAAGTCAAATTGTGTTTCTTTCACCCCTCTCTAGTGGGCCATGTAAAGTTACCGAGAGAATGTAGATTTTTTCGACAATCTACACATTGTAGGGAACTTAGCCATTAGCCATCAAAGGTATTTTTTATTAGGTGGCATATTGAGCATTTAACAACATTGTAGATGCTCTAAGAATGCGCTGTGTTGCCCACTGCCCCAAATAGACGTGCATCACCTCCTGATTGAGGACGTAGAAGAGATTGGCCAGGCATACATCATCCATCATCTAACACATCACGAAATGCCAGTCAATACCCTATAGAGTATTCCCTTAGGAGTTGAGAGTCTGCTACCCTCAACAACTATCGTGACAAGTAAACAAGTAACAGAGAAACTAGCAACCACATGTGACCACATCCGCAATTTTTTGTTTCTTGTTTATTCTGTCGATCCACATAATGATTGAAGACGGCCTTAAAGTCGCACCAAGAATCCAAGGAGTACCTAATGCTCATATGACATGTCCAAAAGATGCACCCATGTTAATTATTGAACCCTGGTCCTGCGGCACGTATTAGATTTTCCGTGGTTATTCCTTCCTGATGACGCTTTTTTTTTGTCAGTCCTAGTTTTAACTAGAAGAACATATCCAGAGATCAAGAAGCAGGGAGGAGAATGAATGCTGCTGGTCATCATATCTAGACTAGATGGCTGAAAACGGTAAGAGATAGCCTTAAAGTCGCACCAGTAAGCCAACCAATATCAGTACCTACCCAATGACGCCTGGTCCGGCGGCAAAGTACGAGATTTCCCATTGTTATTTCTTCCCAATGACGCCAATGTTGCTTGTCAGGTTTAACTTGGATGCATTCTAAGGTCCAACCATTATTTTCGCTACCACACAAAAAGAAGTGACAAACAAACAACTAGGTGACCAAAAAAATAAAAAAGACGACCAATGGAGAGACCCCATGGCGTTTAATTAACAAGAATGGTGCAACATCATCGAAATTGGGGTACAAGAACTCAAACTCGGGTGGGTAAGAAAGCATCAACTCCTCCTTACCACTAGGTGACAAAAGCATCACATTCGCTCACTATCCTGATAAACGTCAAGAGGTGATGATTAACAACTGTAGTACTGCCTTTGTCTCAATTTTATTAAAATATGCCCACCCTTCTAACCCTAACCTCTCACGCTCCCCACCCTCCGCCGCCGTAGCCGCCGGTAGCGCCGCCGGGGCAAAGTCCCTAGGGGCGTGGCGGCGGCGGGGGCCCTTCCTCGTCGCCGCGTGGAGATCGGCGGCCGGATCCCCACCTCCTCGATGCATGGCGGAGCAGACGCGCATGGGATGGGCGACGGCGGCGGCGGCCCTCCTCCCGTCGGCTGTCCCCTGGCGGACCGGTCGGCGCGGGTGGGATGGGCGGCGATGCGGTCTCCCTCCTCTCGTCGCCTTCCCGCAGCACTCCGGCAGCGGTTGGTGTTGGGCGGCGGCCAGACCCTCGGTCTGCGCCATGCCATCCACCCCCGCCTCTCGTTGGTGCGTGGAGGCGATCTCGGGCATCTTCCGCGACACGAGGGCGCCCGGGGCAGCAGCCTTGGGTTTGACGGAGGAGGTGGCCTCTTCTTCGCCGGAGAGGGTTGGCCTGCGGTTGGTGGTGGTGGATTTTTGATCTATCATCGCCATCCGGCTGTGAGATGGAGGTGCATGGAAGCCGGCGATGGTGTCGCCGGTGGAGGGTTGGGTTGGCCAGCCTGGGATGGTTGCCGTCGTGGGGGTCCGACCTGAATAAAAGCGGCGGTCCTAGGGCCTCTCTTGCGTGAAGAGGAGGACCTACCGGAGGCCTGGACTCGTGATCTGGCCGGAGGGTTGAGTTCCGGAAGGCTCCGCCGGCGAATGTAACACTGCTTTGCCTGGAGTTTGCTGGATCGGAGGTATTCGGTCGTGCGCATCCATGCGTTTATTCCGACCGTTTGGTTCTGGAGGGAGCAGCGCGAAGCTCTTTTTCTGTGTTGACATCAAGTGACTATGGATCCATGATGAAAGTCGGAAGAAGAGAATTTCATGAAGGCCGGAGGAGAGGACTAGCTAAGGGAGGTTCAAATCTCCGCGTTGTTGAGGGGCTTGCTTGGTGTCCGGGCTTCACAGCAGCGGTATGAAAGTGGGGGCGATAACACATGTGAAGCGCAGAGTCCTACCTTTCAGGGTGAAAACCCAAGGTCTGGTCTTAACTGGTTGTGCCTAGCAGTGACCTTGGTGGAGGCATTGTTTTGAGAGTGGGGACTATCTTCAGGGTGAAAACCTAAGATCTTTGATCGAACGACGACGGTGTTGGAGCACTGTTCCCTTCTTGGAGGCGTCGTTTTTTGGAGAGCCTGCAATTCATGTGTTGTCATGGTGGTGGATGTATTGCTGTTGTTAGGCCTGTGATACTGTAGCGGGATTTTTGTTTCTTAGTTTTTTTTTTTTTTTTTTGGCTGTGTGCATCCGTAGTGCCATTAGGGTGGTGCGTTGTTGCAGAGGCTGGGTGTAATTGGTATCTCTTGATATTAATATATTTCCTTTATTGAAAAAAATGTAAGTTCAGAATCTTTTTGTGAACGGAGGAAATACTATTTATTTTCTCAGAAACAATAAATCTTATATATGATAGATGTTTGCAACGAAAAAATAATTACTACTTCCTTCGGTTCTAGATATAAACCATGTAGTTTGTTTGAGAATCATTCTAGAATATAAGGTATATTGTGTTGCACCACTTGTATGGACAATATTTTTAGGTATTTGATTATGTTTCCTTATCTTACGCAAAATCCTCTATTACCTCAAGTTAACTGCCTAGGATTAATCCCGTCTAATCATAGCGTAATTTTTCCTCAATTTGCATTCTTTAATTTTCGTGTTAAAAAATATATAGCTTATATTTAAAAACTAAGGGAGTATTGTGTAGCAAAATTGTAGGTAGTGCCTGCTGTATTGGTTTCCAAGTACGTTGGTGGTCTTTTCTAGGCACGGACCGTTTACTGATTTTTTTTCTTGCATAATTAGCGCATTTTACTGAAGAAACTATGTTTGGACCAAGAAGGCGGTCGTACCATGAGGTAGATGGCTGAACCGGCGACGAAGGTCCAGTAACGACCGAGGTAGGCGTCGGCAACGACGGCGCCGATGAGCGGCGTGAGGAAGACGGTGCCAGACCAGTTGGTGACATTGTTGGACGCCTCGACGATCCCCTGGTGAAGGTTCCTGGTCATGTACATCACCAGGTTCGACGCGATCCCGTAGTAGGCCATCCTCTCGAACAGCTCGTACACTGCAAATCAACACATGCAACGCCGGCGTCGCCGCCGACGGCATGGAACAAGCCGGTTAAGCATGCGCACACATGGATCTATTGCTGCGTTCCGGGCTTCCGGCGACCGGAGTAGGTACGTACCGACGATGAAGGTGCAGGCTGTCCAGCCGCCGCGCTTGGAGCGGAGGACGGGGTTGCCTCGGAGGTCCACGGAGCCGTCCTGCGCGTACTCACCATCGCCGTTCTCCATGACTGCAGGGCAGATGCAATGGCTCGGGCGACCTCGCTAGCAAATTCAATGGCCGCTGAGGCCACTGCTGCACCCTGACTATCTACTTATAAATGGCAGCATTGATGTCTGTACGTAGGCAGGCCCGTCTCCGGCTGTGCATAACCGAACTGAAACCGAAAACCGAACCGAAAAAAACCTAACCGTAACTAAATTATGGTTTTTTTCAGTTATAGGTTAGGTTACAGTTAGCAAAATAGCTAACCGTATGACAAATGGTTAATTCGGTTTAAAACCGAAATAATTCGGTTTAACCGAATGAAACCGAATTGAGTAGACAGCGAAACATTTTTCTTTGATGGCCCAGCCAAACTTCGCAGTATACTTTTATATAGAGTCGGTATTAAAATCCATACAAAGAATATGCTCTAGCATGCTGGTTTAGACGTGTAGTTTAGCCTTACGTGAGAATAGGTCGTGAGTTCAAGTACCAACATTGCATAGTTTTTATTTTCGTCCGCAGATTTTTTACATTTTTGTATCTTCCTCTTGTAAAACATTCAGTTCCATCGTAAAAATAAAAAAATATGAAATATATGTTCATAAAATTTATGTGTTATTCAAAAATTCGCGTCAACTTTGGTTAGTATGGTTATTACCGAAACCGAACCGAAATTTAATGGTTATTACCGAAACCGAATCGTATTTTTATACGTAACCATATTAACCGAAGTATTGAAACCGTATTTACCGTATAACCAAATAAACCGAACCGAATTAACCATATTAACCGAACGCGCAGCCGGAGGCCCGTCCCTTTCTGCCTCCCTTCACTCTGTCTCCCACTTCCTACCCAGCAATGCATACGACGCTGTTGCTTAATTACGATTATACCCGATGGACAACTTCTTCATTTCCTTCTTTGACGACTTCAATTATATAAAACCAAGTAAAGTAAGTGAACCAAAAGTAGTAGGCCTTTCTGGCGCCCGAACTCAAGTGCTTACTTTATTTTGAAAAAAATCTAAAATTGTTTCTATAAGTTTTAAAAGCTAAAATATAATCTGGACGTATTCAAAGATGTATCCTACAAATATGCAAAATCCCAGTTAAAAAGATTTTGTATTTTGAGTTGCACAAAAATAAAAAAATGTATGGTTCTAAATATAGTGAATACTGAACAGTGCCTATTTTCTTTCCTCCGAAACTTAACTGATTTTATTATTTTTATGTAGCCCAAACTTATTTGAAGATTTCAACTTATAAAACCAAGTAAAGTAAGTGATTTCTCAAAAAAAAAAAGTAAGTGAAGCAGTATGACACGGTGTTGTTTCAAAGGCTAAATGTAATTGATATCTTCGTGATATTAATATATTTCCATTAACAAAAAAAGTGAAGCAGCATTCTAGCTCCCTAACTCAAGTGCTTTATTTTGAATAAACTATAATTGTTTCTATAAGTTAAAAATATTAAAATATAATTTGGATGTGTTGAACTATGTATCCTACAAATATGCAAAATCTGAATTAAAAAGATTTCACATTTTTAATTGCATAAAAATGTATGGATCTAAATATAGTGAATAGTGCATATTTTCATTCCTCCGAAACTTAACTGATTTATTGTTCTTATGTAGCCCAAGTTTTAACAAATTTGGCATACTCTAAGGATTAATCATTGACTACATCTAAAAAAATCACATTTTAAAAAAATATGTAAATACGTTTTTTTTAAAGGGAGCACTAGATCTGTGGAGCCAAAGGAACTTTTCGAAGTGAGGAAACTCAGTAGGTGCCCTCCGTTCCCTTTTAATTAACTCTTATTTAGTACAATTTTGTACTAAATCGGAGTTAATAAAAGTGAAACTGAGGAAGTATTATGAAAATTGCATAAAAATAAAATTTAAGATGTCAAAAAATCTGAAATAAAATTTCGCGTGTATGTGTGAACATACTATTATCACACATAAGATTTCAGAAAAAAAAATATTATGTGACTTGTGTAAAAAGATAAAAAAATCACAATTTATCTTTTTACGCTGCATGAAAAATATTATTTTTAGATAAAACTTGCCTGCGAACCTACAATTTGTAGAAGTGTACATGTGAAAATATTCCAAATCTTTTTACATTTTTAAATGTATTTACAGATAATGGGTTCATATGCATCTGTGAATCGAATAAATTTGCATCTATAAAAAGTAATATATTTTCCGTGAATAGGAAACTACTTAAAAACTACAAAGGAGTAGAAAGGCAAAATCACTCTCTGGAACCTGCCCCACAACTTGAAAAAACTTCGAGCTACCAAGGCGATGCGAGGGGCGAAACCCTAACCCCCGTCATCGCCGCCTCCCCACCTTGCTCACCCCTCCCTCACCGTCCCCTAAGGCAGCTGCCGGCGAAGGCCTGCAACGCCTGATGGGGGCGGCGGGGATCTGCGTGCGGTGCCCCTGTGATGACGTATGGAGGCAGGCGGCCTCGGGGGGTTGGTCCTCACTGGTGAGGCCCGGCGGCTCTCTGCCCGCCGTGCCCCTCTCCAGCTCGGTCTCACCGGTGTTGGGTGGCGGTGGGAGGTGGTTGGGTCCCTTCTTGATCTGTTCACCCCCTGCTTGATCTCGGTCGTGGCAGCCTTGCTCGCTGGATCCTGAGGATGGGTAGGTGGGTTGGTGTTGGGGACATGGTATCGGTGGAAACCCTTGGTTAGCTCTGCTGGCCATGACGAGGACGACGCTGCCAGCGTTATTCCCCTTATCGAAGGCCTCGTTGAGGTACCTACCTCTCCTCACCACCACATCTCTGCTGGGGCGAAATCCCCTGGTTCCCCGTGCGGACGACGGCGGAGTTGCGATATCTCTCTCCTTCTGAAGGCGTCGTCTTGGGTACTGCAGCAGTGTTGGTCGAACAGTGATTCTTGGAGGTGGCCATGGCGACTCTGGTCGCTTCACTTTGGTGCGTCTTCGTCAGACAACTTTTGTCTGGTGCTACCATTGTGCCTTTGGTGGTGATGTTCTCGGTGTATCCCCTGGGTGTCTCTTGTTGCTTCCCTAGGCGACATTGCTCCCTACTTCATTGTGTTCTTGGGGGAACTACTCTGCCTCCCGATGGTACGACGTCCTCCGATCTAGGGCGAGGGACAAGGGGTCCTTTCCGGAGGCAAAGTCGATGAAGTTTTGAGCATGTTGCATGTTGGTGTAGACGACGACTCGTTCCCAGCTGCTTCTCTCTTGACCACGATGTCTTCTTGTCTCTCGTAGCGTCGGATAGTGCTAGGTGGCTCAAGCTTCATGATATTCTCGAAACTCCATTGGTAGTCCTCCATTTGTATTCACCATGGATCAAAATGTCACTTGATGGTAACAGGGAGTAGAGCTTCGCGCCGCTCTCTCCAGACTCAAACGGTCGGAATAAAAACATGGGTGCGCACGACCGAATACCACCCGATCCAGCGGACTCTATGCATAAGTGCACTGTTACATCCGCCGGTGGAGCCTTACGGAACACACCACTCCGGCCAGATGAAGACGGACCGGCCACATGGAGGTCTCCATCTTCGCACAAGAAGGACCCTAGGACCACCACCTTAAATCGCCGAAGCAGATGAGCAGAGGGCCCCACGCCGCCATCCGCTGGCCAACGACGACGAAGGAGGACTCGATGGATGGCAGTTGCCGCTACCAAACCATCCTCGCCCCGCAAGATCGCCGCCCCTCCTCGCGCCGCCAGGTGAAGCCGACGATGGATCTAGGCGGGCACTAGATCCAACAACCACCGCCACCATCCATTGCCGGCGAGGCCGTGGAGGGAGAAGCCGCCACCGCTCATCCAGGGTCTCCGCCCTAAACGCCGTGCGCGTGGAATCCAGCAGCCGCCGCCCCAGCCACCACCGCGGGTCGCCGCCACCACCAACTTCCCAAGCATGTTTGGCGTCGGGGCCTGCCGCCGCCGTGGCTGGAGCAAATGGCAGCGGCGGAGGGGGAGAGACCATGGTAGGGGGCGGGCGGCGCTAGGGTTGAGGCCCCTGGTGTCTCCCTAGGGAGCGACGCAAGAGGCGTCGATCAAAAAAAACCATGCGCGCTAAAAACTGTTTTTTCTAGCAAAGAACGAGATTTGAGCCAAAACTAAACAAAGAAGTCAATCTAAGGGAGTAAAACAATTTGATCTATTGGCTGAGGACACCTGCGTGGGAAATTTTGATCCGGTAGATTCTCAGCACTGCCAAAAACTAGACTGGGGAAGGCATTTCATAGACGGTTTTAGAAGCGCCTCTAAACATGACAGAGTATTGGCTCCGGTTCGCTAGCGACAGTACACAAATATTTTTTTTTGCGAGGCAGTACACAAAATCTTACTGCGGAGAGTGTTCCAGAACGAGCTATAAAGGTATAAAATTTGTGTTAGTGATACGTACACTTCCATATCTTAGGTGGCCAAATGAAATTAAACGAAAGAACGTGTCTGGTGGCCATATATAGCCAGCCGATCACACCAGAATCGGGCAATTCGATCGCTCTCGATGATGACATACCAGGTCAATCATGTCGCCGGCCGGCCGTAGAATCTTTCTTGTTCTTGTCTAAACCCTAATTAGCAGGACTTGTTCGGAGTGAAAGAATAAAACAGCATCGTCATTTCATTTCTTGACCTGCCCAAACGGCATCATCTTGCAGCGCGACAACACGAATCAGGTGCAACAAGCTGCAGCGCATAATGGACGATGAAGGGGTGTGTGCTTTGGGCTTCACGTGGAAATATCTGGCGAGGCGACCACCATAGACGTACGGCTGGGCTGATATTCCAAGACCCCGTCTGGTGCGCTCATCGATCGGCTACTCATGGTCCTTCTCTAAAACATGTGTAGCTGTAGCTTTGATGCTTCTTTATCTTTTCAAAACTTGCGCTGCTACTGTCTGCAGATTACAGCCATTTGGTGGCTTTACAGGGTTTTTCTTTTTTTGCCTTTTCCCCCCTTGATGATACAAATTAACGCTCGCTGAGCTTCGTATACAAACAAGGGATGTGCTTCCATATACCCTCTTCAACTTAAACGGGTAATCTGGTCTTTTCCCAATTAATTAGTTCGTTAATTATTCATTTTTATTAGTCCGACCCTTTAAGATTTAGATACAAACTTGTATATCTACATCACTACGTATCCTATACGACAATTATATCCCCACACAATGGACTTGCGCGACATGTGCAGCCGATGTTTGCCAAAGTATCGGTTTCCTCATTGCTGGCCCCGTCGATGTGTTTCAGGTTGCTGCCTTCGAACTTGCCTTCCATCATGCGTTACATCTCTCGGTAGGCGATCATATTGTCGCTGACCGCATCGCATAGATTCATCGACTGCTGCACGACGAGGTTTGAATCCCCATAGATCTCTAGGCGTGTAGTGCCCCATGCTTTCTCCATGCGCATGCCGTGCAAATGTGTTTCGTATTCCGCTTCATTGTTTGTTGGTAGCGGTAAATTCATTCGCAATCCGTACTTAATCTTGTCGCCTTGAGGTGATATGAGGACGACGCCAGCACCGGCGCCCATGTTTCGCTTCGAGCCGTCGAAGTACATGGTCCAAGAACCCGATGTATCAGGAGCGGCCAGTGTTTGTGACTGAATCCAGTCGACGAAGAAGTCCGGGAGAACCTGTGACTTGATGGATGTTCGGTTAAAATAGGAGATATCGTGTGGTGCCAACTCGATGGCCCACTGAGATACTCGACCCGTAGCATCTGGGTTGGTGTGTATGTTCTTTAGTGGAGCTTCAGCGATGACGATGATCGGGTGCTCCGCGAAGTAGTGCCGCAGCTTTCGTGCTGCCATCCATACGGCGTATGCCAGCTTCTGGTGATGCGGGTACCGCTGCTTAGCTGGGGTGAGTACTTTGTTGAGGTATTAGACGGGACGCTGAGCGTCGTGAATCTTTCCTGCTTCTTCGTGTTCGACGACTAGCACGGTACTGACCACCTGACTTGTTGCGGCGATGTAGAGTAGCATCGGCTCCCTATCATGAGGGGTGACGAGGACCGGGGAAGTCGATAGGACTTTTTTGAGATTGTCGAAAGCGTCTTGAGCTTTTGAGGTCCACTCAAACGTTTTTGACTTTTTCATCAGGTGATAGAAGGGTAGTGCCTTTTCCCCCTACTTGGTGATGAATCTACTGAGAGCTTCCACCCGACCCGCCAATTGTTGCACCTGTTGCAGGTTTTTTGGCGGCTCCGTGTCGAGGAAGGCTTTGATCTTGAGGGGGTTTGACGAGGGAGATCCTCGGCAATACCCACCATGAGGGGCTTAGGGTTGACGGAATCATCCATGTTAACATGAGACATCAGATACCAAACGAACAAGGAGCGAGATTTACCCAGGTTTAGGGCCCTCGATGACATAAAACCCTTACTTCCTGCTTGTCTAATCTTGATTTATCGAGTAAAATTGGTTACAATGGGGCAGCCGATAGAATGCTATGGTGAACTCGCCGAGGGGCAAGGTTCTAGGGTTTGTGTATGCTAAGTTGCGAGGGTTTCGTGTGTTCTAGTTCGGCAGGCCCTCTCCTGGCCTTTATATAGCAGGCCAGGTCTCGAGAGTCTTGTCCGAACTCAACTAGGTTACATTGAGACCTAATCTATTCTTTCCTTTACCAACATCTTCTTGCCTTGTTCGTCAAGAATCTGTCTCCTTGTAAGTCTTCTCTATAGTAATCGACCTATGAGCCCACCTTAGATTAGAACAATCTTCATGGGCCCCTTGTTGGGCTAAAGGAGGTAGACTAATGTTGGTTGCCCGAAGGGTAATGCCCACATCAGTAGCCCCCGAGTGACTAGCCGAAGCGAAGTTTCGGGCAGGGACTGGAGTTGTCTTTATCCAAACATCTTGATAAGTTGAAGAAAATTAAGTCTTCATCATCGTTGTAATAGTTGAAGCTGCTTGGTATCAGGTGCGCGTCCAGCGCTCCCGATGGGAGCAGCCCTCGAGTCCAGGGACGGATGTTTGCAACCGTGCGTAGACTCAAGTTGTATTAGTCTTAGATGTTCGTGTCGATGTTTTTTGAACTTCCTTCATCATCCGATACTTTTAGTTTATCATGTCCTCTAAGACTTTGGATGAAGCCGAATAATTGATCGTACGTAAGGGATAAAAGTAACGAGCCCAGATTTTACTCGACAAATCGATATTGGTTAACTACTGATGGTAAAACAACGTTATGCACCCTAGACAGTATCAAGTCCCCTTGCTTGAACCCGGATTTGCGGGAACCTTTGGGTCCGTTCTTCTTTGGATTTCTTTGATTTTTGATGCCTTTGTCGGTTTTATCGGGTGCGTGTCCAGCACTCCCGATGGGAGTATCCCCGGAATCTAGGGATGGATGTTTACAACCATGCGTAGACTCAAGTCGAGTAACCGAAAGTTGTAAATTCCTTCAGATGTTACTTCCATTCGAGTGCTCTGTCATAGGGAGCCGATAACTTTGATGACGTTAGCAATGACGTTGCATCTCTGGCAGCTTGATTGACAGGACGCGACCCAATGGGCCCACCCTATATCTGCGCGATCAGTTAAGAAATGACCAGTCCTTGCGCGTTGACCGAGGCGGTTCCTTGATTCTCGTGCGTAGTGGGGATAGTGGGCCGCCAGTTTCTCTCCGCTTGTGACATATGTGGACTTAGACTCTCGTACATTCCCCTTGATGCTGATTTGGGGGCCACGTTCTGTAATGACTTTTCCTTTATAAAAGGGGAGATGTACAGTTTAATCTGTTTTACCCTTGCTTCATCGCTCATCTTCCTCCTTGCTTTCAACTCGCCATTGCTACCTCTCTCAAATCCTTGAAGCTTACGAGAAGGGGCTTCTCCTGCACCATGGGCAAGAAGAGGATGCCTGCATCTTCTGGTGCCACCGCGAGTGCCTCTAGTTCAAGGGCGCCCACCGCCGCGCGCAAATCTGGTGCTGGCGCCAAGGATCCCCAATGCGATTGGGTGGCCTCCTCCATCACCAAGCGCGATGAGAAGAAACTGAGGAGTTTGGTGTTGATCTCAGCCAACGAGAAGGACATCATCTTCCCAGGTTCCGACTCTCGCCCCAAGCCTCCCACTGGCTTCACAGTTATGTTTCTGGTGTTTCTGCACCGTGGGCTGTCCCTCCCAGCCCACGAATTTCTCCGATGCCTCCTTTTTTCCTATGGCATTTAGCTCTGGCAGCTGACTCCAAATTATATCCTGCATTTGGCAATTTTCATTACTGTTTGTAAGGCCTTCCTCGGCATTTACCCCCACTGGGGTTTGCGGAGGAAGATTTTCTTCGTCAAGCGTCACAGCGCAGGTGGCGGCCATCACGTTATTGGGGGAGTTAGCTTCGTCATTCAAACAGAAATCAACTACTTCAACTTCCCGATGATGGAATTTGTTTAGGGTTGGCGGTCGAAGTGGTTCTACCTCAGGGATGATCTAGCTTCGGGTCACCAATCCAATATGCCAGTATTTGAAGATGTCCTTGAGGCTGTGCCGAAGAAATCGTGGCAGCATACTTTGAGTGCCAAAGAAAAGGTGATAGCCGACAAATTGTATGAGAAGGTTCTGGATCTGAAGAATGCAGGGGGCCAGACAATGTGCGGAACTGAAGTCCCCGCTTTATTTCGCGTCCAGCCAATGATGTCGAGGAGACATCAAATGTGGTTGTACACTGGCCCCAAGGACGTAACACGGATCAACTCGATAGATCTCACAGAAAAGAGCTTCTGGACGAAGTTAGGCATTTGACGTACTTCAGCCAAGAAGACTCTATATCCCTAAGATCAATCCAGTCCCCGTTTGAGTTTCGTCATCTTCCTACCGAGGTGACTTACATTACTTGACTGTTTCATACGCGATTTATTATTCGTACTCGATACTGATGATTTTTCCTTATCTTGCCAGGCCTCTACTATCATGAGGTGCTTTCTTCCTTCACCCGAGAGTGGAGCAACTCTCGAAGATGATGACCTCTCCGAGGATGTCGAAGAGGATGCCGATGTAGTCAAGGATAGTGACTCCTCCAAAGGAGAAAAGGAAGAACAAGATGATGGCGCGCCTTTTATTGCTAGGCGCGAAAGGCAGTTGTCGATGAATTAGTTGATACAACGGAGTCAAGCCCTAGCGGGAAAAATGACGATGATGCTAATCGTATGCTTCCTGACGCGGCAGCTCCCGAAGCTTCGACAGCTCCAACATCCAAAAGATCACTGGGTTTCTTTGCCAACGAAGATGATTTGATGTCTGACTCGTAAGTATTTTTTCTTCATGTCTTGTTGGAATTTCGAGTAGTCTGCAACTGATGTGATCAATGCCTTTTTATCAGTTCTAATGGAGACAAGGATCCTCCTCCTTCGAAGAAGGCGAGGATCAGTTCCGAAAGGACGGCGTCGACAAAGGAAGTAGTGCCGGTGTCTTCTGAAGAAGCGATGATTATTCCTCCTCCACCAAGAAGGGCGGTGAGGAAAGTCAAAGAAAATGCCCCTCCGATTACTCCTTCAGCAGATGCTCCTGTTCCATTGTCTTCGGATGGGCATGTAAGTGCCTTCTTCTTTTTTCTTTCTAACAATCCAAACCCGAGTAGCCCCCGAGCCTATAGTTGGCTGGTTGCAACCAAGTGTTGGCTTTGATGATCTTGTAATTTGTTTTGATGAATTCTTTGTTTCATTATTGTAGACTATTCAGGCTGCAGTAGATATAGTGGTGGACTTTGCTGCCCAATTCATCCACCTTGAAGCTGAAAATGCCCGTCTCCGAGAGGTTGCCAAGTCTTTGACTGATCAACTTGAAAGAGCAAACAGGCTGGCAACTGAATCTCAAGAAGAAGCCGCGGATTCGAAGAAAGAGCTGGATCTGCTGAAGGCAAAGATAAGGGAGGAGGAGCAGCAAAAGATTGAAGCTCAAGCCCAAGCAGACAAGAAGGAGGGCGATCTTCGCAAATCTATCGAAAGCCTTCTAAGTAAGATGCTTCAACTCCTTTATATCTCTTTCTTTGCCAAATTCTCTTCATCTTATAATGATTATTCTTTGCAATGCTTTAGGTGCTGCCGACATGCCTGTCAACCGCACAAACAGGCTTTGGGTGGATTCCATATCGGACGCTATCTCTTTTCTCGTGGACTCCAGCGACCAAATTCAAGAACTTCTGAAGAAGGCCAAGGGAGCTCTGTCGAAGTTATTCTTGTTGATATTCCCGAAGCTGGATCAGGAGAGAACTATGGAAGAGCTGGTGAATGCTTTCTGTATCGACACCGACGACACCATTGAGGTATTGAAGTGTCATTCACGTTTCTATGGAACACTTTTTGCGTTCCAACTTTTTAATGGGATATGGCTTTGAAGCCGACATGGAGCGCTTGACAAAGGCACTGTCGAAGAACGTGGACGGCTCAACTATCAACCTTGGTCTTTACAGTGATCCGGCGCAAAAGATGTGCATGCCAGCTCCTCAAGTTGGTAGAAGATCAAAAGAAACAATCTGCTTCCGAAGTTGTCCCAAGCTCATCCGTGCAAACTCGGGCGCCTTAATTTTATGATAGCTTTAATTGTAATCTGAATACCATTTTAACCATTTTCCTGTAATGAAACATGTTGGCTCTATTGACAGCACCTACTTTTGCGAACATATTCTTGAATGCAATGCTTTTGACGCTCCGGACGGGAGTTGAAATTGATGAATCCTATTGTCGGTTTTCTGAATATGTATGTCCAATAATTTGCTGCAGGTGAGTTCGACTATTTTCATGCCAAAAGTTCTCTGAGTTCCACCGCCAGTAATGAATCTAAAACTGTACGTCAATTACGCAGCAGAATATCCCAGATGGAGAAATACCTGGTTGGTATTCACGCTATGGTAGCAGTGGTGAAAAAGAAAGGTGAGCTAGCTGTAGAAGTCGAGCAATATGCTTTAGACGAGCTGCAGAAAGCCACCGAAAGCCTAAATTATAAGCAATCGATGTTTTCTTGTCCTTTAGATTCTTCTGATGTTCTAGCCTTCTTATGACTTGATTGTCCTTTGTATTCCATAGTCATTGCTCTGAACGCACTGGAAGAAAATAAGCGTGTTCACGATAAGATTGAGGCCATGGCTGAATTGTCGCAACCGCAGAGCACAATGTGGACCAATAGATCGAAAGCTGCAATTGTGGCCAACTTTAAGTATCGGGTGGAGCAGGTGCATGGTTTCTTTGACAAATGTCAAGCAAACCTAGCCATTGTATGGAAAATCATGTTTCCTCTCGATCCGGCCCCTTCAACTTTGTTGGCTTTGATGACTAGGTTCAAGAATCCTATCAGGGTTCAGGATTTGATACGCAAAGAGCTTCTTGCCAGAGCCGAGCTTGCATTTTCCTTTGCGCTGGCTCGTTTCCCATCGCTTGACTTAGAATTAATTGCTAAAGCCAATGTGGAACTTCAACAATATTATCATGTCGCAAGGCACCCGGCTTCAATTATAGTTACCAAAATGGAGGCAGGTACTGAAAGAAGCTTGCGGACCCGAACTGATCAAGGGGTCACGATTTGAAGGAGACATCGAATATTCACGCACGTGGTGCGATGTTTGCATTGTAATTTCTACAAATGTCTTTGTCCTTTATAAGTCATACTTGCAATCGAAGATAATCTTCTACCGTAATGACGATGTTCTTTTATAACACCGCCGCCGATGATTTTCTTTTATAACATCAAATTATATTGATGATGTTCTTTTATAACATCAGGTGCATTCCATGACTTTGTGAATATTCAAAGGGACCATAAGTCCACTTGATTCGAAGATGAAAATTTTATTTGAACGATGTCGAAGGCAACTGAATGATCAAGTTAGTTTGCGCATTCGACGGCCCCGTAGTAATTATAAATATGTTTTGTTGAGCCGTATGTATATGTTTTGATTTTATATTGGCAGCAACTCCCGAGTCAATGAGGGAACCATGTGCCCAGGTATCGTAAACACGATGTACCGGCGTGGACCTTTTGATTTGTATAATTTCCATCAATTGCAGCACTCGCATGTTCCGTGAGGCTTTGCGGAAACATTCATAACTACTATACTATTTGGGAACAAACATCTTTTTTGTAAGAATTTTGGGGCCATTTTAAGGGGTCATGGCTGGGTGACACGTGTTTTACTATGCTCTGTTATTGTTTCGTGTGTAGCTCTGGTGGTATCTTGCAGTTTCTATCTGTTTTTACTTGGCATGAATCTTCCTATGGTGTTTTAGGTCTGGGTGTGCGTACCAATTCGTTTACCTGGCCTGCTGTCGCGTCGTGGGTCCCAACCATGTCCTCGCTTATTCGTTTACGCGTGCACACAGCTTTGACTAACTAATTTGTTCTCCGAGCGCCGCGTGCCCTTTCTCGACCATTCCGCTTCCACATTTCGTCTCTCTAAATCAGTCGGCAGCGCATGGTCTCCATAGATGGGCAGCGCCCCGGTCCATACCCCTGCGGAGGCCCCCGTCCTCATCTTCCTTCCTAGAAACCGATCTGCTCGCGGTGAAGTTGGCGGGCGCCATCTTCAGGCAGGCGCATCTGCGGCGGGAGGGGGTCATCTTCGGCTTTCTCTGCTCGCCCACATGCTCCCCTACCTCAGCTCCCGTGCCACCTCCGGTGGCATCGAGTACCAGCTCTTCCCCGAGTTCGTGCTGCGTGGATTGCTCGCTGATGAGGCCTCGATTTGCTTGCTCTGGCGGCGATTTATTGGTTGCCTCTGTCGGGAACGATGTCAAGTTATGTCAAGTTGCTGTTGCTAGGAGGAGCGGTGGCATTGGTGGTGCGTGCGGCGTGGAGCGTGCGATGGTGTTGCAAGCCTGATCTGGGCCCACGGGGCGCGGCCGTTCTCGAGGCGTTTGGTTCCGATTGAAGCGATGGTGGGGCGTGTGCGGAGGGGACAAAGGAATTTGTACTTCGTCATCGTCCGGGAGCTCCACATCTTCTTCATGATGCAATTGCTGCAATGATTTTGAGGACGCCACAAGACCGCCTGAGAGACCTGCTTCGTCCTCAGCGACGGCGAGCCTTATAGTGATGACCATCACGCAGGTGAGATTCTCAAACTCCATCACTTGGTTGCCCTTGCTCGCTTTGATTCCTGGGCCAAGCTAGGTATACTCCCCTTCAACTGGACTAATTCTTAGTTTTTTCTGGTTTGTAGAACTGTAATGTCTTCTATCGTGGAGCATTGATATGACCATCTCGACCTCGCAGCCACTGTCGCGCTCCAGATCTGTGTTCCCCTTTGCTGCCGCATTTGCTGTTCATCTCAGAGGCTAAGGAATTTGCTCCAAGGATTGCAGATTTTGGGGGAGGCGCAGAGCAGCCACCTGCCGAGAAGCTTAGACAGGCTGCAGCTCTGGATCACCACTTGAGAACGTGAGCTGAAATTCGTACGCAAATAGCAAATCTTCTACTAAAACTTCCGTACCAGGTTGTTTTTACTGCTCAAATTACAATTCTTAGGTACTGTAATGTGTTTTTTTCTCTGTAGCCAGCCTTATATAGTTTAAGGTCATCTCGCAGGAGAATTTTCGCTCTAGCCCAGAGTTGAGAGTATATCTATTTAATGGATATACATCTTGTTGAGCTTCCATCATTTTTTCGTCATGCTTTCTAAGTGCAAAATGTCTTCTCAGATCTCCATGGCCAACTATTCCTTCTCTTCTCTTTTTTAGTTCGTCTGTGTATTTGCTGTTTATGTACTTTTACTTAAATCAAAGTACTATCAGTTCCTTTCCTATAACAAGCGGACACTAATGAATCCTGCACCTAAGTGTTCTTTGTTTGTTTTGAGCGATTGGTTAACCATTTTGTTTTGTTTCAGGTAGACTATAAAGTTTGGAGGACCTAAAATATATGCCGGCTAAATATTACACACCTGCTCATAAAGATTTGTTGTATCCGCCTTCCATTTTTATGGTATATTGTTTAGATGGACATTTTTGATTTGTCGTGCTTACATTTTAACAGGTATGTTGCTTACATGTATGCTCTGCACTCCAATTAAATAAC
This sequence comes from Lolium perenne, assembly GCF_019359855.2. Taxonomy (NCBI): domain Eukaryota; kingdom Viridiplantae; phylum Streptophyta; class Magnoliopsida; order Poales; family Poaceae; genus Lolium; species Lolium perenne. The sequence continues at coordinate 116,913,290 of NC_067244.2, read as the reverse complement.
TCCCGGTGACTAAACATGGTCTAATGTTCAGCGTATACCATAGTGTGTACATTTTATGCGCATTTTGACCGTATCTCAGGATGGTTTCATAGGCTGTCCATATACAGGGCTCCCTATATATGTATACACTGCTTAGTAGTCCTTCTCTCAGGACTAATTTCTGTTTTCCAGCCACAACTAGCATGTTGTGCTAAGTAAGTTAGCCCTTTTGCTAAAGACATTTGTACCTTATTATCTAAATTAAGCTTATCAGCAAAAAATCTGTATACTACTTTTGCTTGGACGAGGAATTGGTTAAACAGATATAGGTACATGCTTTGCTCCTCTTCAAACGGCTATTTGACTGTGCACTGCATACTGTAAGAAATCATCAAAACGATAGAAGCAGATGCTAAGAAAGGTGTTATAATATGTAAGAATGCAACCTGAAAGCCCTACAAGAACTGGTAATAAAACCTATACTAAAGGGGATTAGTTTGACGTAAATTACCAATGTATATTCTTCTGGTATATAGTAAGCAGCAGGAGCAAGATAAGCTTGACTGTGGAGCCCCTAGGGAAATGCTAATTCACAAATTCATTGAAGTTGGATGTGAAATAACTGATAGTATCAATGTTCGGTAGTAACCTCTAAGTATGCATATGAGATAAGTGTGTGTGCATCCCTATTAGTCCTGATTTAGAAAACATGATTTCTGATGTCATATTTTCTTGAATAGTATTGTCATTGAGACACTGATCTCAGATGTATGCGTACTCTGATTGGAAATTTGTTTGAACAAACAGTGTATATTTATTAAAATTGCTACTGTTCTTATCAGCATGGATAATATTACAAGATCATAGAGGCAGTGTGAACTAATCCCCGGATTCGAAAATGAATGATTCAATTTCTTTATTTTGCATGGACTGAATTCTATTGTTGGGCACAAATAGAAAAAAATTAACATGTTCTAAATTAAAATAAGAATGTTCATTGATGACAAAAGGTCAGATACTTTTGAATTGTTGTAGGCTCTGGAGTACTGATGTTGTACAAACGGTATGACAAAGCTAACTAACCTGGAAAAAATGCACACATGCAGCTAAATATACGTGTATTTTTCCTTAATTATAGAAACAACTGAAAGATTCTACATTTGCCCCGAGTGTCCATGTGAAATTACAGTATAGTTTTACAGGTAACATTCTAAATTCTATGTAATTGAACTATTTCACCATTTAGTTCTCAAATGTTTGACAGATTGTTCCCAGTGTTCAAAAAGATTCTCTTATGATCTTCATGTTTCAAATTCTGTACAGAAGCGCTTTTTATATCTGGTGTACTTATTCTCTTAAAAAGATGATAGGAATGTTTTCTCACTACATATTCTGTCCAAGATGACAGTTCAACGCTGCTTATATAAATGTAAAATTGTAGTTTGATTGTAGCTTTTTTTAGTTTATTTATGTTTGTCTCTACTTGATCTGGAGGAAGATAGTTACACTACTGTATATTCAAAGAAATGCATTCATTTGTTTTTATAGTTTATTAATTGGCACTATGTTAGAATCCACTGGAAAAAAGTTGTGCTTAACGATTTGTGATGGGCTTTATATAATCGACAAGATATATAACTTTTTCCTTGCCATTTTGAGTAGTAGACTGATAAAGATGTAGGCCAGATGGAAAGGCTGATTCCTATGTGATTTAGTTAGTTTGCTTGATTGGCATTTATGTGATTTTACACTTTTCAACTTATGCTATGCAGGTCTGTAGTTGATGTTCTGGCTAGAATATAATATAAATTATATTGAACTTTTCTCATTATGAATTACTCTCTAAGATAGCAAGCTTATACCTCCATACTTTTGTAGGTGGAAATTTTCTACGTAGAAACACTTTAGTACTGGCAGGTACAAGTAGTGTTACCTTTCTCTACCACCTTTCACCCTGCCTCCATTATTTATGAATAAAAGAATATTGGTTCATCAAACAGTAAGTGGCAAAATTTTCCCCTCATTTTCTGGTCAAGTGAAGTTCTAAGGTCACTAAGTTGCGATTTCTTGAGTTGTATTCAAAACCTGAATCCATCTAAATTTTTTGGGAGTATGGTCAATTGATTTTCATGAGTATAAATGTAGTCAAGCATGTTATAATCGCCGTTTCTTTATTTTCCGATTATGATATCGCTGTTTCCTGTGATGGATTCAGGGTGTACAACATGCAGTCTAATGACCCAACTAGACATGTATCAAATCATTTTTGGGGCCAGTTAGATCTTCTACTGTATGTGAGTTGGGATGCCAATTTCTGTGCAAGCTTGTTTTCCTGTTTCCTTGGTATCAGGTAGCTTAGATCTCTCAAGGGTAATTCGTATTCATTGGCACATTTTAAGAAACCAACGGAAATCTCCATATTTTCTATTTCTTGGTTATTCATGTTTTGCTGTAGCCAGACTTGGATTGTAGAGTTAAAATTTCTATATAGTATTGGGAAGCTATTACTGGCAAAGAAGAATTAGTTCCTTGAGGTGACTACCGTTACGCTAAATACATTTTATCTTTCTTCCAGGTTCATCCCTGTGAGCCAAAAAATTAGGAGATCAATACAGCAGGGTAACAAACTCTTCATCGAAAAAGTAACAAACTGAAACTACACCTGCTACCAACACACCAACAGGTTCCTTCACTCCACAGGAGCACCTCTTCTTTTTATCTGCTTTTCTTTGGCATGGAAACCTTTCCTAATATTTGATAGGGACATCTTTTTAAATACTATTTTGCTAGACCTCAACCTTTGAGTTTATAGTACTTAGCCAAAGCAGAGCGACGGTGATTTTCTCTTATAAATTTATCTTTGTGAGTTTTTTGCTGGTTATACTTTTGAGTTTATGAATTAATGTTTCTGTATGGTATTGCAAGATTTGTGGTGTTTGGTTTTCCTAGTGGGCTTTTCATTTCGCCAAATCGTTGGCTCAAATGATCAGCTACTATTCTTAGATTATATCAACCAATGCAGACTATCCATTATTTATCTCTATTCTTACTAATTACAGTACAAGAAACTAGAGTTCATAATATACATGTACTTCATGGTGAGCCAATTGGTAAAATAATAGTAGTACAGAATTATCTGTATTTACTTTACCCTGCTATCCCCCAACATAGTTTGTTGTTTCTGGCAAAATACATAGGTTCATAACTCCGCATGTTAAAACATGTATGGACATTGGACAAGCTTAGATTAGGTAATTTTTCATTTTCGCTGGTGTGTCAATTTGAGTATTTTATCTTACTCTCTCAGTTAGTTACTTCAGTATATCAGTTTTTTGTTTTCAGATGTCTTTTAATAGATCTTTAAAGGATGCAGTTACCTTGCGATGGTCAGTTTCCTACCTGGGAGAAAGGATGTTTTGAGGTTTATGAACTCTTATTGTCCCAGCTGGAGGTCAAACTATCTGTATCCGTAGATGACCTGGCAGTTTGGCCAGTTTGTACTTGGCGTTCTTTTATTATGGTTTAGCATGACCTGAGAGGAACTCGGCTATTACTTTGAATGCTACACGTTTCTTAATGAATAGGTGCATCATTTTTTTATAATAATTACTCACAAACTGGATAGATAATTTTCAAGTTTGTATAATTGCATGAAGGAGTTGCAGGGCTGCAGCCCTCTTTCTGTGTTAAATGGTTTCTCCATGTCATTAGTTTCCTAATACACACCTCACATGTACAACTTATCACAGTATATCCTCCTTTCAACTCCGCACATACCAAGCAGGCGCGGCGTGCCGCCGTGCCATTACATGCTAGTATTCTTATGTGTGCTAAGATTTCAATCAATCGCAGCACTCGAATGTTCCATGAGGCTTTGATGGAAATCATAAGATAAAAACTATCGTCTGCAGCCCCCGAGTATTTCCGGGTATGCTTACCATATTTGGCAATATATATATATATAAGAGAAATTTTGAGATAATCATCGTGTGGACGATGTCTTTTCTTTGTACTCGAGAGCTCCCGATGGGAGTAAACTTAGTAGACGAATATTTTCCATTAACTCCCGAACAATTTTGCAGGTATGTCTTTAGCAATCGATGTAATAAGTGTGTGAACTAGAAGTTCTATAAATAATATGCAACTGAGGTATACATTGTCTTGATTATGGCTAAGAAGCCTTATTGAATGAAATAAAGGAAGGCAAAAAAGGGCCTAAACATAGAATCGTCGCAATTGCGCAACGTTCCAGGGGTTGCCTTCCACTAATCTTGTTGTAGTATTCTTGATGCGATAGGCGCCTCCTGGGATGACTTCGGCGACGATGTAAGGTCCCTCCCAAGGAGATTCTAGCTTCAGATTTCCTGTTCGTTTCAATCGCAGTACTAGATCCCCAACGTTAAAGTTTCGGGTGCGTACCCTTCGGCTGTGATAGTTTCGTATCGCCTGTTGATACACAATTGTCCTAGCCAAAGAAATATCTCGAGCTTCGTCTACTAGGTCCATATCGTCTTAAAGTGCTTGAACAGAAGCACTCTCGTTATATGCAACAACCCGAGGTGCTTCAAAACGGACATCAGCAGGCAGAATAGCTTCGGCTCCATGTACCAGAAAGAAAGGAGTATATTGCGTCGATCTGTATGGTGTGGTACGCAAGCTCCAAAGTATTGATGGTGACTGTTCGACCCACACACACCAACTGCTTTTCTGGGACGCTTTTTTATGCCATCACAAATTAGACCATTAATCCTCTCCACTTATCCATTGGTTTGAGTATGCGAAACCGAAGCAAAACTAAGTTTGATGCCGAGCTTTTCGCAAAATATGTGAAACTCATAAGAGGAGAAGTTGCTTATGTTGTCTGTGATGATGTTGTGAGGTACACCAAAACGACAAGTGATACCACAGAAGAACTTGATAGCTGCCGCAGCTGTTTGATTGGTGACTGGTATAGCTTCGATCCATTTGGTGAACTTGTCGACTGCAACCAATAGGTAAGTATGCCCTCCTGGCAAAGATTTTGGCATTGGCCCGACTTGATCGAGTCTCCATTGCGCAAAGGGCCACGCAATAGGTATTTTCATAAGATCTGTGGCTGGGGCTTGCGGTTTCGGCGCGAAGCGTTGACAGGGATCCCATTTTGTGACCAATTCCCTGGCATATGCTGCTGCTGTTGGCCAATAGAACCTAGCTCTGAAGGCTTTAACTACAAGTGCTCGGCTGCTTGCATGATGGCTGCACGTGCCTTCGTGTATTTCTCGCAATAAGGCCTTTCCATCCTCAAGCGCGATGCACCATTGAAATATGCCAAATATACTTCGTTTGTAGTGTTCGCATGCTACCACCATATACACCATAGAGCGGCGCACAATACGTCGTGCCTCTACCGGGTCATTAGGCAGATCCTGCCGAAGTAAGTATGCAAGGAAAGGTTTGGTCCAGAGAGGCTCAAGGAGCATAACTTCCTAGCTTGGGCTAGTAGTGATATTTCTCATCGACTATTTGAGGCACAACCCCAAATTGGTAGCCGACTGTATGGCAGGTGCCGAGGTTTTAACTTTGATAGATCGCTGGTTGATTACTTCGTAGAAAACTCCGTCTGGAATCGCGGAGCAGGTGGAACCGATGTTTACCAGAGTGCCGGCTTCTTCACTGTTGGCTCTGCCGATATGTTTCAATTCGTAACCTTCAAACTTGGCGTCCATCGTCTGGTACATTTGGCGGTAAGCAATCATATTTTCACTGATCGCATCGCATAGGTTCATCGACTGCTGAACAACGAGATTTGAATCTCCGTAAGTATCCAAGCGTGTGGCGCCGCATGCTTTGGCCATATGCATTCCATGCAACAACGCCTCATATTCTGCTTCGTTGTTTGTTGGCATCGGGAAGTCCATCCTTAATACATACTTCATCTTGTTGCCTTGAGGTGATATGAGTACTACTCCTGCGCCAGCACCCATATTTCTCTTTGAGCCATCGAAGTACATGGTCCATGAACCCGACATATCGGGAGCGGCCGGCGATTGTGATTGAATCCAATCTACGAAGAAATCTGGGAGGACCTAGGATTTGATGGATGTTCGATCGACATAAGAAATATCGTGTGGCGCCAACTCTATGGCCCACTGAGATACCTAACATGTAGCATCCGGATTGGTGAGTATTTTCTTTAGCGGAGCCTCGGTGATGACGATCATTGGATGCTCCGCGAAGTAGTGCCACAACTTTCGTGTTGTCATCCATACAACATATGTCAGCTTCTGATAATGCGGGTACCGCTGTTTGGCTGGTGTTAGTACTTCGTTGAGATAATAGATGGGACATTGTACACCGTGGAATTTCCATGTTTCCTCACGTTCGACTACTAGCACGGTGCTAACCACCTGACTTGTTGTGGCAATGTAGAGTAGCATTGGTTCCCTATCATGCGGGGTGATGAGAACCGGGGAAGTCGACAGAACTTTCTTGAGGTTGTCGAAAGTGTCCTATGCTTCTATGGTCCACTCAAACTTTTCTGATTGCTTCATCAATTGATAGAAGGGTAGCGCCTTTTCTCCCAACTTAGCGATGAATCTACTGAGAGCTGCCACCCGTCCTGCCAGCTGTTGCACCTGCTGCAAGTTTGTTGGTGGTTCCATGTAAAGGATGGCTTTAATTTTAATGGGGTTGGCTTCGATCCCCCGAGCAGATATAAAGTACCCGAGTACTTGGCCTCCAGGTACCCCAAAGAAACATTTCTTCAGGTTCAGCTTGATTTTGTAATGATAGAGATTGTCGAAGGTTTCACGGAGGTCGTCGATGAGCGTGGCAGCGTTTCTGGTGTCGTCGATGTAGACCTCGATATTCCTGCCAATTTGTTTCCTGAGGTAGGCTTGCATCCACCGTTGATAGGTTGCACCTGCATTTTTTAATCCGAAGGTCATGACGTTGTAACAGTAGACACCATGCGGTGTAATGAACGTCGTTAATTCTTGGTCTTCTTCCTTCAGTTTGGTCTTCAACATTGAGGTTGCGCTCAGCGAGTTCCCCGGGAATACCTGGCATGTCGGATGGCTCCCATGCAAATATTTCCCAGTGTTCACGGAGGAACTCGATGAGCGTGTCTTTCTATGCGACAGTGAGGTCGGCCGACTGATGGTGCTCCGGGGATGGGCCAGACAATCTTGGTGGTGGTTGTTGTGGAAGCGGTTCGGAAACCCCAAGAGGAAGGTGTGATGAGCACAACAGCAAGTTTTCCCTCAGTAAGAAACCAAGATTTAATCGACCAGTAGGAGAAAGGCGTGACTTCTGAAGGTGTTGCTAGCTGACTAGTGGCAGGGCGCACTACTGGCGTCAGCAACAATGTGGAACCTGCACACAACAAAACCACAATATTTTTCCCCAACTTACAGTGAGGTTGCTCACCAGTTTGCTAAACACAAAGGATTAGACGTATCGAGTGGAAAGAGATATTTGCAGTAAAAAACAGAACATGATTGCAGAAAGTAAAGAGAACATGATTTCAGTAGTTGAATTTATCAGTGTAAGGGAAAGGACCGGGTCCACAGTTCACAAGAGGTGTCTCTCCATAAAGATAAATAGCATTCTGGGTGAACAAATTACAGCTGCGCAATTGACAGAATATCGACCATACATGACAATATGATTACTATGAGATTCGTTTGGGCATTACAACATAATACATAGACCATAATCCAACTGCGCCTATGACTAATAATCCACCTTTCGGTTATCGTCCGAACCCCTTCCAGTATTAAGTTGCAAGCAACAGATTATCGCATTAAGCAATATGTGTAAAGTAAACAATAGAATTACCCTCGGATAAAATATTGTTGTTTTCTCCCTAGTAGCAACATCACATCTACAATCTTAGAAGTAATTATCACTCTTCCAGAAAACTAGAGGCACGAACCTACTATCGAGCATAAATACCCCCTCTTGGAGTCACAAGCATCTACTTGGCCAGAGTATCTACTAGCAACGGAGAGCATGCAAGATCACAAATAATATATGACATGAATATATAATTGACCTCAACATAGTATAGAATATTCATCGGATCCCAGCAAACACAACATGTAGCATTACATAAAGATGATCTTGATCATGTAGGGCAGCTCACAAGATCTAAACATGAGGCACAAATTGGAGAAGACAACCATCTAGCTACTGCTATGGACCCATAGTCCAGGGATGAACTACTCACGCATCACTTTCGGAGGCAGGCATGGAGATGATTTCCCCCTCCGGAAGGGTGCCGGGAAGAGCTTCAGAACCCTCCCGAGCTAGGGTCTGCAATGGCCGCCGCGGTGGAACTTTTCGTGGATGGAGGCTCGGGTCTTCAGGGTTTTCCCGAGATCGTGAATAAATAGGCGAAGGGGCGATGTCGGTGGAGGCCAGGGTGGCCCACACCACCCTAGGTGTGGGCCAGGGGTAGGCCGCGCCTAGGCCTGGCGTGGCCGCCCTGCTGCCCCTTTCAACTACCCTCTGGACTCTGTCTTCGTTACGAAAAAATATTGACTTCGGCTTTTGTTTCGCCCAATTCCGAGAATATTTCCTGTACAACTTTTCTAAAATACAAAAACAATAGAAAATAGGGAACTAGCACTGTGGCATCTTGTTAATAGGTTAGTGCCGGAAAATGTATAAAAGTGCAATGAAGTATGAGCAAAACATATATGAATTTGTGTAAAGCAAGCATGGAGCATCAAAAATTATAGATACGTTTGAGACGTATCAAGCATCCCCAAGCTTAACTACTGCTCGTCCTCGAGTAGGTAAGTGATAACAAAATAATTTTTGAGGTGACATGCAGCCACCACAATCTTGATCAAGCATTGTAAAGCATTGCGAGCTGGGATCAAAGTACTCTAAACATAAGCATGATAGATATAATTCAATAGAACTTAGCAACTATGTTATAACATGAAAATTAACTCAAACAAAGGATCATGAATAATTGTGCATTGAAACCAACTATTTGTTTATGAGAAAAGATAGCAAAGTGTTACTCAGCATGTCCTTTATGGAGTAGCAAAACATAAATGCTAGGACACCTTCAAAGTTCAAAGGGTGACTAGATAGTAATTTAAGAACAAGCAATAGTCACAATCATGAATCAATCAATAATAATTTTGGGACTATGCACATTGAACTAAAAAATACAACTATGCTCTCTTAATTAGTGCATAGAGCAGAAGATGGAGACTCAACATAAAAGTAAAAAGAGACTCTTTGCAGAGTAAGTAAGATAAACAAGTTTTATAAACCTTCCAAAAAGTATGGTACTTATTAGCTTTGAGCTTTCATTGCCCCTATCATAAGCATCTTGAATGGTTAAAGTTAATGTGAGTCAAATATGAGCTATATGTTTGACAAATCACAAGTCGAAAATTTCATGCCCCTTGAATACGAGTACCTAAACCTCATTCTACTCAACTTAGGTCCCAAATAAGTTCTAGTCATTGTAAATATACATGTATCATCGAGAACCGCCAACGGGGTACCTCTTGCCCGATGATATGGAGGTACTCTTGTAGGAGAAATCCCCTGCCAAAATGACAAGACAAACAGACAATGAGCATCTCAACAATATTTTTATTTACTATGGGTATAGCTTTTTATTAAAAATGCTTCATAGAATGCTCACTATGGTTTGTTGTAAATTACCACCATGAATGATGCATGGCTTAGATTAGCGGCCCAGGCGTTTCTCTAACTCATATACAAACTCCATGGACTTACAAGTTTCCATTTTATTTTGCACCGCTAGGCATCCATAAACAAAAGAACATGACATCAACTAAATATGAATAAGTGCAATGTCGAAAGTGTTCCACTGAAAGCATGGTTATGCTAACTCCCAACATGTAGTTTGCAAACATATAAACTTCATAAGATAGTCACAATGATCAAATTTATTAAGTGCAAGAAAGTAAATGTGCCATCAAGTTCGTGAGAGCTTTACTCACTAATTTTCTCATGCCAAAATTTTAATTTGGAAGATAAATAAAAACATGATGAATATACTTGGAATATCAATAATGCTACTAGGTAGATATGGTGGACACAATTGGCAAACTTTGTTTATTGGTGGTTGGATGCACAAGTATAGAGTTCATAATCAGTACAGGTGAAGGCTAGCAAAAGACTGGGAGCGACCAACTAAGAGAGCAATAATGGCCATAATCATGCATAGCGACAAAACATTATTAATCAAAGAATAAAGTGATATTACAAATCAAAAACTAAATGATCATAGATGCTTTAGTTGACTGGTTATAGTCATAACATGGTATAAGCATGCGCCAAGGCAAGCCAATAAAGCATCAAAGGAGAATACCACAATATTATGCTTTTATGATGGAAACAACACATGATTCTTTCAATGACACATTATGCACTCTCAGCCATTTGATACAAGTCATGCTACAACAATAAATACTAAGCATATGACAAGAATAACATCCAACATGACATGCCAAAGTCTATGCCACAGTCTAGACAAGCTTTGATCCTTTTGCATCACTATAGTCATGAAACATTTTACTCGTATCCAACACCAATCAACTTATTTGAAATAGCTCTCAGAGATGAAATAAAATATGGACCAGAGAGCTAATCATACAAAAAATAAAGAATACTAACAAGCTCTGAACAAAATCCGAGTGAAAGAACAAGAGCTAAACGCAGTACTAGCAAACTAGAACACTGGCAGAACAATAACAGCGAAAACTAGAGCGTTCTATGCAATTAAAACGGAGCGGGTCTTTATCAAAACAAATTTGCCAGGATCCAACATATGATACAGCAAACAAAAAAAAACTAAAAACAAAAATAAAAATGCTCCAAGAACAACACATAGCGTATGAAGCAATAAAAATATAGCGCATAGAGAGATGACATGTTGCTTTGTTGATGAAGAGGGGATGCCTTGGGCATCTCCAAGATTTGACTCTTATACCTCTTGAATATTTTTTGGGGTGCAGGAGCATCCCCAAGCTTGAGCTTTTGTCCATTCTTCATCTCATCACATCATTCTTCTCTCCCTACACTTGAAAACTTCCTTCATACAAAACTTCACACAATTCTCTATTAGCAGCATTAGTACAATCAAAATAAAATAATCCACTTGTGTTCAGTTATAACATATATCAAACATATATTAAAGCGCTAGATACTGTGGCAACCTTTAAAAAAGCTCTTTGATCAAAAGAACTCAAAAAGAAAGAGATTTAAGAGGCAAATGCAAATAGTGTAGAAATCTGTCAAAACAGAACAGCAGGTAAAGATCGATTTTTCCGAAAATCCTCTGTTGCTCATCTCGAAAAGTGATCAACTAACGAAAGTTAGATAATAACCTGGGGCACATTCATAAAAAATGGAAGCTCAAAATTCCGCCCTGGCTATTTTTACGAATTTTTATGGTAACAACACATATTCTATTTTCAGGACAACAACTTCAACAAATCTTACTTTCTTCCTATTAGAGGTTATTCTTGGCACAAAAATGAAATAAAAAATTATAAGGAGAGTTTATTACAGAGGTAATAACTTCCAAGACTCAACAAAATAAAAATTACAGTGATAAAAGGTTGTCTCCCATAAGCGCTTTTCTTTAACGCCTTTCAGCTAAGCGCGGAAAAAGAGCTAGCATCAAGTAATATCAAGTGAAGAAGCATCAAGAAGCAAATTCAAAACACATTTAAATCTAACCCACTTCCTATGCATAGGAATATTGTACACAAATAAATTCACAACGAATAAAGTAACAAGCATAAGAAGATAAAACAAGAGTAACTTCAAAACTTTCAGCATATATAGAGATGTTTTAATACCATAAAAACTTCTACAACCATATTTTCCTCTCTCATAATAATTTTTCGTAGCGTCATGAATAGACTCAACAATATAACTATCACATAAAACATTCTTATCATGAGTAACATGAATAAAATAATTACTACTCTCCACATAAGCATACTCATTCTTATTAATTGTAGTGGGAGCGAATTCAACAAAATAGCTATCATTATTATTCTTATCACCACATATTGTAATCATAATTAATTTTCTACTCAATGTAGGTGGACTGAAAATATCAGATTCATCATTGTAATCATCATAGCAAATTTTCTCCTCTAAAGGCGGGGAAGTAAAACTATCATTTTCATGAAAACTAGCTTCCCCAATAACATTGCCATTAGCAATAATGGTGTTCAAAGAATTCATACTAATAACATTGCCATTAGCATGAAAATAAATTTTCATAGGTTTTTTAATTTTATCTTCGAACACTTCATGTTCTAACTCAAGATAAATACTATAAAGTTCTCTAATTTTGTTGTTGTTTTCCATTAAGCCTAACTATTGAAAATAAAAACAAGAAACATCAACATGGAAAGTGAGCATGGAATAAACTAAACAACATAATAAATAAGTAAAGAGATTGGAGATGAGAGACTCCCCTTGCAGAAATCCTATTTCTCCCCGGCAACGGCGCCAGAAAATCATTATGGTGCTCCGGGGACGACGCCAGAAAATCTTGGTGGCGGTTATTGTGGAAGCGGTTGGGAAACCTCAAGAAGAAGGTGTGATGAGCACATCAGCAAGTTTTCCCTCTGTAAGAAACAAAGGTTTAATCAACTAGTAGGAGAAAGGTGTGACTTCTGAAGGTGTTGCTAACTGACTAGTGGCAGGGCGCACTACCGGCGTCAGCAACAACGTGGAACCTGCAGACAACACAACCACAATACTTTGCCCCAACTTATAGTGAGGTTGTCAATCTCACCGGTTTGCTGAACACAAAGGATTAGACGTATCGAGTGGAAAGAGATGTTTGCAGTATAAAAGAGAACATGATTGAAGTGGTTGAATTTATCAGTGTAAGGGAAAGAACCAGGGTCCACAGTTCACTAGAGGTGTCTCTCTATAAAGATAAATAGCATGCTGGGTGAGCAAATTACAACTGGGCAATTGACAGAATATCGACTATACATGACAAGATGATTACTATGAGATTCGTTTGGGCATTACAACATAATACATAGACCGTAATTCAACTGCGTCTATGACTATTAATCCACCTTCCGGTTATCATCCGAACCCCTTCTAGTATTAAGTTGCAAGCAACAGATTATCACATTAAGCAATGTGTGCAAAGTAAACAATAGAATTACCCTTGGATAAAACATTGTTGTTTTCTCCCTAGTAGAAACAACACATCTACAATCTTAGAAGTTATTGTCACTCTTCCAGAAAACTAGAGGCATGAACCTACTATCGAGCATAAATACACCCTCTTGGAGTCAGAAGCATCTACTTGGCCAGAGTATCTACTAGCAACATAGAGCATGCAAGATTACAAATAACATATGACATGAATATATAATCTACCTCAACATAGTATACAATATTCATCGGATCCCAGCAAACACAACATGTAGCATTACAAAGATGAACTTGATCATGTAGGGCAGCTCACAAGATCTAAACACGAGGCATAAATTGGAGAAGACAACCATCTAGCTACCTCTCTATGGACCCATAGTCCAGGGATGAACTACTCACACATCACTTCGGCGGCAGGCATGGCAATTTAGATGCCTCCGGTGATGATTTCCTCCTCCGACAGGGTGTCGGGAAGAGCTTCAGAACCCTCCCGAGCTAGGGTCTGCAATGGCGGCCGTGACGGAACTTTTCATGGATGGAGGCTCGGGTATTCAGGGTTTTCCCGAGATCGTGAATAAATAGGTGGAGGGGCGATGTCGATGGAGGCCAGGGTGGCCCACACCACCCCTAGGCGTGGGCCAGGGCTAGGCCGCGGCTAGGGCTAGCGTGGCCGCCCTGCTGCCCCCCTTTGACTCCCCTCTGGACTCTGTCTTCGTTACAATAAAATATTAACTTCGAATTTTGTTTCGTACAATTCTGAGATTATTTCTTGGACAACTTTTCTGAAATACAAAAACAACAGAAAATAGGGAACTGGCGGAAAATGTATAAAAGTGCAATGAAGTATGAGCATAAAAAATTATAGATACTTTTGAGACGTATCACCGACGCGTTGATTGTTTTCTTTGGGTTAGAGGGATGCACTTGATGCTTCTTTGCTTTTTTCGCAGTGTCAAACTCGTCGGCTTTTGTACTTCGATTGTCGGTACGTAGCTGCTTGTGATCGGTGAGTACGTCTAGTTCATTGAGCTCTTCTCTGACTTCGAATTTGGAGGCGATCTTCTAGAAGTCTTTGTCGAAGTTATCGGAACGAGAGAAACTTCCATGAACAATTATTGTGCTCCCATTATTGCCTGGCATCTTGAGTTTCAGGTACGCATAATAAGGAACTGCCATGAACATAGCGAATGCTGGTCTACCAAGAATAGTGTGGTACTGTGATTCCCAATTCACTACCTCGAACTCGAGTCTATCCTTCCTGAAATTGTAGGGTGTACCGAAAACAACATCCAATTAGATTTTTCCAAGGGGATATGCGGGTAGGGTCGGGATAATACCGTGAAAACCTGTGTCAGATTCCTGTAGCATATCAACTATAATACCCATTGTCTTCATTGTGCTTGCGAACAAAAGGTTTAAGCCGCTGCCACCATCCATGAACACCTTACTCATGTTGAATCCACCAATCTGTGCTTAGAGTACTAGGGAAGCGTGACCAGGCTTGGGTATCTGTTGGATGATCAGCCCTACTAAATAAGATGCTTTTCTCTGACCAGTCGATGCATTCTGGTACACTTTGTAGGGATTCGTAGCAGAAAACAAAAAAATTCCTGGCGCAAGAACGAATAACAAGCCAAGATCTAATCTAGTAGATGGTAGCAACAAGATGTATGTGAGACTAACCCTCGAAAATTCCAAAGCCTACGAGATTAGATCTCGTGGTTGATGTAGTCGATCACTTGCCGCTTTCAAAAGCGCGTAGAAGATCTTGACGGTGCCACAGTCGGGCAGCACCTCCGTACTCGGTCACACGTTCGGTGTTGATGACGACGTCCTTCTCCCCGTTCCAGCAGGCAGCGGATGTAGTAGATCCTCCTCGAAATCCCGCCAGCACGACGGTGTGGGTGACGGTGGTGGTGGAGATCTCCGGCAGGGCTTCGCCGTAAGCGCTGCGGGAGAATAAGGAGGAGGGAGTAGCTAGGGTTTGGGAGAGGGGGTTGCTTGGGGCGCCGGCCAGGGATCCCCTTGGTGGTGCGGCCAAGGGGTTGGCCAGCCCTCTCCCTCTCCCTCTCTTTATATAGGTGAAACCCCCAAGGTTTGCCCAAAGATTCGAATAAGAGTCCAACTCAAAAACTAACCATATGGTGAAACCTAGGGGAAGTGGGACTCCTCCCTTTCCTTCCCCTATGGCCGGCCATGGAGGTGGAGTCCACCATGGACTCCACCTTCCCCTTTGGCTGGCCGGCTAGGGTTGGTGGAGTTCATCCGGGACTCCACCTTCCATGGTGATTTCTTCCGGAAGGTTCTAGAACATTCTAGCGTCTTCCATAAATGCACCGAATCATTTCCAAACTTGGAAAGTGACTTCCTATATATGAATCTTATTCTTCGGACCATTCCGGAACTCCTCGTGATGTCCTGGATCCTATCCGAGACTCCGAACAACATTCGAACTCCATTCCATATTCCATATCTACTTAAAACGACATCAAACCTTAAGTGTGTCACCCTACGGTTCGAGAACTATGCGGGCATGATCGAGACTCCTCTCCGATCAATAACTAATAGCGGGACCTGGAGATCCATAATAGCTCCCACATATTCAACGATGAATTCGTGATCGAAAGAACCATTTACATACGATACCGATTCCCTTTTTCACGCGATACTCTACTTGTCCGAGGTTCGATCATCGGTATCTCCATACCTAGTTCAACCTCGTTACCGACAAGTACTCTTTACTCGTACTGTTGTATGTCATCTCTTGTGACCTAGTCACATGCTTGCAAGCTAATCAGACGACCCAGAGTATATATATCCGTCATCGGATGGACAAATCCCACTCTTGATCCATATGCCTCAACTCACACTTTTCGAATACTTAATCCCATCTTTATAACCACCCATTTACGCAATGGCGTTTGATGTAATCAAAGATCCTTTCGGTGTAAGTGATTTACATGATCTCATGGTCGAAGGACTAGGTAACTATGTATCGAAAACTAATAGCAAGTTGAACTTAATGACTTGATCTCATGCTATGCTTACTATGGGTGTGTCAATCACATCATTCACCTAATAATATGATCTTGTTATTAATAACATCCTATGTTCATGATCAGGCAACCATGATCATCTATTAATCAATAAGCTAGTTAAATGAGAGGCTTACTAGGGACTCTGGTTGTTTACACAACACACATGTATCAATATTTCCGGTTAATACAATTATAGCTTGGAGTGTAAAAATTTATCATGAACACTAAGATATAATAATAACTATTTTATTATTGCCTCTCAGGCATATCTCCAACTCCCACTTGCACTAGAGTCAATAATCTAGTTTACATTTGTAAAGATATAACACCTTGGTCTTCTGGTGCTTATCATGTTTTGCTCACTGGTGAGGTTTCAGTCAAAGGATCTGACACGCTCAGAAACGTATGTATTATGCAATTCATTTGCGTCTCAACGCATCACTCATTTTCCAAATGAGTCGGCATAAATCATATATGTTCAGTCTTATGGTGGAACCTTAATTCCGTGGTCTGAAATATATCACTAATATTGTCACACACAATGTAACTTCAAAGTTCTGACACTATCAGAACTACACCAAGTTCTCAAAGAACTCCTCGACTTAAAACTCCTCAGTCATTGTCAAAACAATGACATACTCTGCCTTCGTTTGTAGAATCCGTCACAATATTTAGAACTCATCTAAATCTAGCATAGACTTCTTCTAGCTCATTGTGCTACCTTTTAATCGACACTTAGCCTAATTGAGATTTTATATGTGACCAAACTAATATCGGTGAAACATCTTACAACGATTTGTTTGTCATTACCCCATACAAAACTATATATATCCTTGGTTCTTCTAAAACACTCAGGGATATTCTTACTATTGTCCAATGATCATTACATGAATCATTCTCGTATATGCTCATAACACTTTAGAGCACATGACATCTGATTTTGTACATATTATTCGTGATCTAAAATCACTCATGTGGTTTTACTCATCGAGTGTCAAAAAACACTCAAGTCTTGTTAAACCTTCATGGAAAAAAGAACACCTTCTTAATATTTTTATATTTAACTACTTCAATATTCATTCTATGTACTTTAACTTAAAATTATTATGTGTTTCAATCTATCTTCATAGATCTTGACACTAAATATGTTTTAGTCCATATCCTTTCATTGAAGTTAATTCTCAATGAAACATTTTAATCACATCAAGTATATAATTACATCATTTATAATCAATGATATGTCATCCACATATAATATTATAACTATATCTCAGCGCTCCCACTTAATTTCTTACAAATGCAAGCTTCTTCATCATTTTTGATGAAATCATAACTCTTTGATCATTTCATCCGGTGAAGATTCTAACTCCATGATACTCACTTCATCCAGTGAAGTTTGTATACCTTTTTAGTATTCTACGGACTAGCAAAACTCTCAGTTGTATCTTGTATACACCTTTAATACACACTTATGTTAAGTAATGTATTTTGCCATCCTACTAGCATATCTCATAAAATAAATATGTAGCGATTACTAGAATAATCCACATAGACTATAAGCATCGCTACAAAAGATATAATCTTATCGTAGTCAACTCTTTGAACTTTGTTGTAAACAACTTTTCGACAAGTTGAGCTTCTTCAAGGATATTCCATCCAAGTCCATCAATTTTATAGATCCATTTACTTTCAAAAAGTATTCACCTAGAGTAGCGCAGCATCGGAAATGGTTCCGGAAGCAGGCACGACGATCATGGCTCCCATGTCTACATAGTGTTATAGTCATGGAGATCAAAGTACCTATTGAACCTTGTAGATGTGGTTTACTTTGTGATCAAATAAATGATTTGTGGACAAAGGATTGATTTTTAACAATGATAAACCAACTACATACAAAGAAGTTATGATGGGCCCTGACTCCGTTAGAACTCATCATTAATCCAACAAGGTTTGGATACGTCTTTCGAATACGCCATCATAACTATGGTGTTCCAAGGAACGTGAGTTGTGGAACAATTTCGTAACTCTCTTAGATGTTTGCTAAAACTCGTAATTCAAATATTTCCACCATGATCCAATCATAGATATTTGACTTTTCTATTACGATGATTTCCACTTCATGCTGAAATTTATTTGAATCCATTCAAATGTTTCAAACTTCTTCCTTATCGAATAAATATATCCACATATATATATTCAATTCATTGTTGGAAGTTTTCATGAAGTAGAAGAATCTCCCGCACACAACTATGCCCAGTGAACCACATACATCATCATGTATGTTTCCACTAAGTTAGTTGCCCGTTCAACTCTTGGCCTATGAACGGTATTTCAGTCATTCTCTTTAGAAAAGATTTGCAAGCGCCAAACGATTCAAAAATCAAATGACTCCAAAAATCCATTTGCATGGAGTTTCTTCATGCGTTCCTTTCTAATATGACCTAAATGGCGGTTCCACAAATAAGTATAATTCAAATCATTTGCCTTATGGCATTTTAGCGTCACTGTTATGCATGTGTGTTTCACCATTAAGATTTATAATAACTTATCCATCGTATATGGAGTACGGTCATAACTTTGAACAACTCATTGTTTTTATTTGACCAGAGCTAAATAACAATTATTAAGTTCTTTATTATATATCTGAAGGGCTAGGTAGAATGCCAACGACGAACATAATAACACTTTATTTTGTCCAGACGTGCATTATTACCACATTCCTTATCAGTCACTTAGGCCATTAATTCTTGTATTGCATTGTGTTGTATGACATCTCATACCAACCAATATGGTACTTATACCCAAGAATTCCATTGTGTGACCAATCAAAGAATACATTCATAACATGTATATCATCTATATACACCTGAGCTAGACTTTCTAGTCTTTTCTTTCTTTCTGCCAAATCCTTTTGTAGTTTCTCTTTCGACTTTCCTCATATTTTTGAAAACACTTCCAGATCAATAACTTCTAGGCTTGTTGGTCAAATACCAATAACCTTGAGGTTCGCACTTTGAAGTTGATCATCACATGACAAGTGTTCCGGATTTCACTATTAGTAATTTTTTTAATGTGATGAACAATTTCATTCATAATTTTACCCATCAAATCATGACAACTTCATGATAAAGCTACTATGGCTTACATGGATATGCGAATAATGTTAGTGCCCAACTAGTTGGAGGATCGGGACGCCTTGCGTCTTCAACCTTCGTACATTCCCATAAAACTTATGAGTTTATGTAGTCTCACTAAATAATATTATATTATCTTGTAATAAGGTCTTAGATATCACATATATCTCATACCTTTCTTATTTCTGAAAACAATATTTTCAGCTCCTTACTTTTCAATCGGATTTGAACATCAAGTTTCACGGAGACAAGATAATTTTGGATAGTAATTGAAACCATTGCTTTTTCGAATCAGCAATTTGAGGATTACCAAAAGTTTGCTATAGGACTTAACCATTTCTTGATTATTTAACAATAAGGTACCAGTCCGTAAAGTTACTTGTCAGACTTAACAGTAATTCTATCTCAATTACAAGCCTAGAGCAAAGTAGAAAACGGATGCCAATTCTACAAAATTTAATTCAAATACAATTTAGACTTTGTTCATGATAAATTTGAGTTTACTATTAATTCTTAAATTAACTAGGTGAACTCCCACTCAAAACAACATCCCTCGCATTGTCTTAGTGACCACACGAACCAAATCCACTACACCAAGTCCGATCTTCACGAGAAAAGATGTAGCTTCAAAGGCAAACACTCAAAGTGTTCATCATATCATTTATATGACTCATGCTCTACCTTTCGGTATCCCGTGTTCCGAGACCATGTCTGTACATGCTAGGCTCGTCAAGGCAACCTTAGTATCCGCGTGTGCAAAACTGGCTTGCACCCGTTGTATGCACATGTAGAATCTATCAAACCCGACCATCACGTGATGCTTCGAAATGACAAGTCTTAGCAACGGTGCATACTGAGAATGAACACTTTATTATCTTGATATTTAGTGAGAGGGATCATCTTATAATGCTACCGTCACGATCTAAGCAATACAAGATGCATAAAAGGATTAACATCACATGCAATTCATATGTGATATGATATGGCCCTTTAGTCTTTGCGCCTTTGATCTTCTTCTCCAAAGCACGGACATGATCTCCATCATCAACAGGCATGATCTCCATCATCGTCGGTGTAGCGTCAAGGTCAATGGCGCCGTCTTCATGGTTGTTCTCCCATGTAGCAACTATTACAACTACTTTGAAATAATACCTCAACATGAAATATAAAGACAACCATAAGGCTTCTGCCGGTTTCCACAATACAATAATGATCATCTCATACATATTCATCATCATATCATGGTCATATCACATCACCAAACCCTGCAAAAACAAGTTAGACACCTCTTATTTGGTTTGCATATTTGACGTGGTTTAGGGTTTTCGAGTAAGATCCAATCTACCTACGAACATGAACCACAACAGTGATACTAGTGTTGTCAATAGAAAGAGTAGATTGAATCTTCACTATGGTGGGAGTGACAGACACCCGCAAAGCCACTTATGCAATACAAGTTGCATGTCAAGCGTGGACCAAGTCTCATGAGACGCGGTCATGTAAAGTTAGCCCGGGCCGCTTCATCCCACCATCCCGCAAGATGCAAAGTACACTAACTAAAAACAACACAAGCATCAACGCCCCAAAAAACCATTGTGTTCTACTCATGCAACCAATCTATGCATAGACACGGCTCTGATACCACTGTAGGGATTCGTAGCATAGAAAACAAAATTTTCCTACCGCAAGAACGAATAACAAGCCAATATCTAATCTAGTAGATGGTAGCAACGAGATGTATGTGAGACTAACCCTCGAAGATTCCAAAGCCTACGAGATTAGATCTCGTGGTTGATGTAGTCGATCACTTGCCGCTTTCAAAAGCGCGTAGAAGATCTTGACGGTGCCACAGTCGGGCAGCACCTCCGTACTCGGTCACACGTTCGGTGTTGATGACGACGTCCTTCTCCCTGTTCCAGCGGGCATCGGATGTAGTAGATCCTCCTCGTAATCCCGCCAACACGACGGCGTGGTGACGGTGGTGGTGGAGATCTCCGGGAGGGCTTCGCCGTAAGCGCTGCGGGAGAAGAAGGAGGAGGGAGTAGCTAGGGTTTGGGAGAGGGGGGTTGCTTGGGGCGCCGGCCAGGGAGCCCCTTGGGGGTGCGGCCAAGGTGTTGGCCATCCCTCTCTCTCTCCCTCTCTTTGTATAGGTGGAACCCCCAAGGTTTGCCCAAAGATTCAAATAAGAGTCCAACTCAAAAACTTACCATATGGTGAAACCTAGGGGAAGTGGGACTCCTCCCTTTCCTTCCCCTATGGACGGCCATGGAGTTGGAGTCAACCATGGACTCCGCCTTCCCCTTTGGCTGGCCGGCTAGGGTTGGTGGAGTTTATCCGGGACTCCACCTTCCATGGTGATTTCTTCAGGAAGGTTCTAGAACATTCTAGAATCTTCCATAAATGCACCGAATCATTTCCAAACTTGGAAAGTGACTTCCTATATATGAATCTTTTTCTCCGGACCATTCCGGAACTCCTCGTGATGTCCTGGATCCCATCCGAGACTCCGAACAACATTTGAACTCCATTCCATATTCCATATCTACTTAAAACGATATCAAACCTTAAGTGTGTCACCCTACGGTTTGAGAACTATGCGGACATGATCGAGACTCCTCTCCGATCAATAACTAATAGCGGGATCTGGAGATCCATAATAGCTCCCACATATTCAACGATGACTTCATGATCGAAAGAACCATTTACATACGATATCGATTCCCTTTGTCACGCGATACTTTACTTGTCTGAGGTTCGATCATCGGTATCTCCATACCTAGTTCAACCTCGTTACCGACAAGTACTCTTTACTCGTACCGTGGTATGTCATCTCTTGTGACATAGTCACATGCTTGCAAGCTAATCAGACGACATTCCACCGAGAGGGCCCAGAGTATATCTATCCGTCATCGGGATGGACAAATCCCACTCTTGATCTGTGGGGCCCCAGACTAGCTGTCCGAAACACCCGTTATGCATACACATTCACGATCCCATGATCAGTGTGTCGTGAAGGCATAACCGAACAAGTATCAAATACATCATCCATTTCAGTACCGAATAAAAAGATTACAACATGTCACTTGACCAATAATTACATAAGAGCCATCATGGCAGGAGATCAACAATCACACAGCGGAAACTTCAGACGAAAGCGTTCGCATGGCCCAGGTCATGCCGTAACCCTACAGGCAACTGATACGTCTCAAACGTATCTATAATTTCTTATGTTCCATGCTACTTTATTGATGATACTCACATGTTTTATACACACGTTATGTCATATTTATGCATTTTCCGGCACTAACCTATTGACAAGATGCCGAAGAGCCAGTTGCAGTTTTCTGCTGTTTTTGGTTTCAGAAATCCTACAAAGGAAATATTCTCGGAATTGGACGAAATCAACGCCAGGGTCTTATTTTTCCACGAAACTTCCAGAAGACCGAAGGAGATACGAAGTGGGGCCACGAGGTGGCGCCACACTAAGGCGGCGCGGCCAAGGAGGGGCCCGCGCCGCCCTGTTGTGTGGGCCCCTTGTGACGCCCCTAAACCTACCCTTCCGCCTACTTAAAGCCTTCGTCGCGAATACCACATTACCGAGAGCCACGATACGGAAAACCTTCCAGAGACGCCGCCGCCGCCAATCCCATCTCGGGGGATTCAGGAGATCGCCTCCGGCACCCTGCCGGAGAGGGGAATCATCTCCCGGAGGACTCTTCATCGCCATGATCGCCTCCGGATTGATGTGTGAGTAGTTCACCCCTGGACTATGGGTCCATAGCAGTAGCTAGATGGTCGTCTTCTCCTCATTGTGCTATCATTGTTGGATCTTGTGAGCTGCCTAACATGATCAAGATCATCTATTTGTAATGCTAAATGTTGCGTTTGTTGGGATCCGATGAATATGGAATACTATGTTATGTTGATTATCAATCTATCATATATGTGTTGTTTATGATCTTGCATGCTCTCCGTTGCTAGTAGAGGCTCTGGCCAAGTTGATACTTGTAACTCATAGAGGGAGTATGTATGCTCGATAGTGGGTTCATGCCTCCATTTAATCTGGGACAGTGACAGAAAGTTCTAAGGTTGTGGATGTGCTGTTGCCACTATGGATAAAACATCAATGCTTTGTCTAAGGATATTTTTGTTGATTACATTATGCACCATACTTAATGCAATTGTCTGTTGTTTGCAAATTAATACTGGAAGGGGTGCGGATGCTAACCTGAAGGTGGACTTTTTAGGCATAGATGCATGCTGGATAGCGGTCTATGTACTTTGTCGTAATGCCCAATTGAATTTCACACTACTCATAATGATATGTATGTGCATTGTTATGCCCTCTTTATTTGTCAATTGCCCAACTGTAATTTGTTCACCCAACATGCTATTTCTTATTGGAGAGACACCACTAGTGAACTGTGGACCCCGGTCCATTCTTTACATCGAATACAATCTACTGCAATACTTGTTCTTACTGTTCTTTGCAAACATCATCTTCCACACTATACATCTAATCCTTTGTTACAGCAAGCCGGTGAGATTGACAGCCTCACTGTTACGTTGGGGCAAAGTACTTTGATTGTGTTGTGCAGGTTCCACGTTGGCGCCGGAATCCCTGGTGTTGCGCCGCACTACACTCCGCCACCATCAACCTTCACGTGCTTCTTGACTCCTACTGGTTCGATAACCTTGGTTTCTTACTGAGGGAAAACTTGCCGCTGCACGCATCATACCTTCCTCTTGGGGTTCCCAACGGACGTGTGCTTTACGCGTGTGGAGCCGTTGCCGGGGACCTGAAGTAAAGTTACACCACAGAGATCTCTAACTCCCACGTCAACTGCACGCCAGCAACGTTTTTCTGGCGCCGTTGCCGGGGAGATCAAGACACGCTGCAAGGGGAGTCTCCCACTTCCAATCTCTTTACTTTGTTTTTGTCTTGCTTTACTTTATTTTATTTACTGCTTTGTTTGTTCTCTATATCAAAAATACCAAAAAAAAATTAGTTACTTGCTTTACTTTATTTACTGTCTTGTTTGCGTTCTCCATATTAAAAACACAAAAAAATTAGTTACTTGCATTTACTTTATCTAATTTGCTTTATTTACTATTGCTAAAATGGGTACTCCTGAAAATACTAAGTTGTGTGACTTCACTAGCACAAATAATAATGATTTCTTATGCGCACCTATTGCTCCACCTGCTACTACAGCAGAATTCTTTGAAATTAAAGCTGCTTTACTGAATCTTGTTATGAGAGAGCAATTTTCTGGTGTTAGTTCTGATGATGCTGCTGCCCATCTTAATAATTTTGTTGAACTATGTGAGATGCAAAAATATAAGGATGTAGATGGTGACATTATAAAATTAAAATTGTTTCCTTTCTCATTAAGAGGAAGAGCTAAAGATTGGTTGCTATCTTTGCCTAAGAATAGTATTGATTCATGGACTAAATGTAAGGATGCTTTCATTGGTAGATATTATCCTCCTGCTAAAATTATATCTTTGAGAAGTAGCATAATGAATTTTAAGCTACTGGATAATGAGCATGTTGCTCAAGCATGGGAAAGAATGAAATCTTTGGTCAAGAATTGCCCTACCCATGGACTGACTACTTGGATGATCATCCAAACCTTTTATGCAGGATTGATTTTTCTTTGCGGAACCTATTGGATTCAGCTGCTAGAGGTACTTTTATGTCCATCACTCTAGGCACCGCAACAAAGCTTCTCGATAATATGATAATTAATTACTCTGAATGGCATACGGAAAGAGCTCCACAAGGTAAGAAGGTAAATTCTGTTGAAGAAACCTCCTCCTTGAGTGATAAGATTGATGCTATTATATCTATGCTTGTGAATGGTAGATCTAATGTTGATCCTAATAATGTTCCTTTAGCTTCATTGGTTGCTCAAGAAGAGCATGTTGATGTGAACTTCATTAAAAATAATAATTTCAACAACAATGCTTATAGGAATAATTCTGGTAACAACTATAGGCCATATCCTTCTAATAATGGTAATGGTTATGCTAATTCTTATGGTAATTCTTACAACAATAATAGGAGTGTACCCCCTGGTCTTGAAGCTATGCTTAAAGAATTTATTAGTACACAAACTGCTTTTAACAAATCCGTTGAAGAAAAGCTTGGTAAAATTGATATTCTTGCTTCTAAGGTTGATAGTCTTGCTGCTGATGTTGATCTTTTAAAATTGAAAGTTGTGCCTAATTGAAATAAAGATATTAAGTCATTTGCTACAGCAAACGCCATCCAAGTTCGAATTAATCAAAATATTAGATTGATGGCTGAATTGCGTGCTAGGTGGGAAAAAGAAGAAAATGCTAAAGAGAATAATGTAGCTAAAGTTTGGACTATTACCACCACTAGTAATGATAATGCTTCACATGTTGCTACACCTCCTACTATCAATGGTAAAATAATTGGTGTTGGCAATGTTTCTACTCCTAATGCAAAGCGTACAAAACTACCTGAAACTGCTGAAACTGCTTGTGATAAAACTGCTGAAACTGCTTGTGATAAAACTGCTGAAACTTTTCAAAATATTGGGGACAACGATCCCATTGCTTTAGATCATAATGGTTTAGATTTTGATGATTGTCACATCTCTGAAGTTATAAAGTTCTTACAAAAACTTGCTAAAAGTCCCAATGCTAGTGCTATAAATTTGGCCTTTACAAAACATATTACAAATGCTCTCATAAAAGCTAGAGAAGATAAATTAAAACTTGAGACTTCTATTCCTAGGAAGTTAGAAGATGGTTGGGAGCCCATCATTAAGATGAAGGTCAATGATTTTGATTGTAATGCTTTATGTGATCTTGGTGCAAGTATTTCTGTTATGCCTAAGAAAATCTATAATATGCTTGACTTGCCACCATTGAAAAATTGTTATTTGGATGTTAATCTTGCTGATAATTCTACAAAGAAACCTTTGGGGAGGATTGATAATGTTCGCATTTGTTGTCTTGGATATTGAATGCAATGCATTTTGTCCCATTATTTTGGGAAAACCTTTTCTTCGAACTGTTGGTGCTATTATTGATATGAAGGAAGGTAATATTAAATATCAATTTCCTCTCAAGAAAGGTATGGAACACTTCCCTAGAAAGAGAATGAAGTTACCTTTTGATTCTATCATTATAACAAATTATGATGTTGATGCTTCATCTCTTGATAATACTTGATTCACACTTTCTGCGCCTAGCTGAAAGGCGTTAAAGAAAAGCGCTTATGGGAGACAACCCATTATTTTACTTCTGCACTTTTGTTTTATATTTGAGTCTTGGAAGTTGTTACTACTGTAGCAACCTCTCCTTATCTTTATTTTATTACATTGTTGTGCCAAGTAAAGTCTTTGATAGTAAGGTTCATACTAGATTTGGATTACTGCGCAGAAACAGATTTCTTGCTGTAACAAATTTGAGTAGTATTCTCTGTAGGTAACTCAGAAAAATCTTCCAATTTACGTGAGTGATCCTCAGATATGTACGCAACTTTCATTCAATTTGAGCATTTTCATCTGAGCAAGTTTAGTGCCCCAGAAAAATTCGTCTTTATGGACTGTTCTGTTTTGACAGATTCTGCCTTTTATTTCGCATTGCCTGTTTTTTTATGTTTGATGGATTTCTTTGCTCCATGGACTGTTCTAAACATGTGAATTTTTGATTATGCAGTAACCCTCTAATGAGTTTGTTTTGAGTTTGGTGTGGAGGAAGTTTTCAAGGATCAAGAGAGGAGGATGATACAATATGATCAAGGAGAGTGAAAGCTCTAAGCTTGGGGATGCCCCCGTGGTTCATCCCTGCATATTTCAAGAAGACTCAAGCATCTAAGCTTGGGGATGCCTGATACGTCTCCAACGTATCGATAATTTCTTATGTTCCATGCTACTTTATTGATGATACCTACGTGTTTTATACATACTTTATGTCATATTTATGCATTTTTCGGCACTAACCTATTAACGAGATGCCGAAGAGCCAGTTGTTGTTTTCTGCTGTTTTTGGTTTCAGAAATCCTAGTAAGGAAATATTCTCGAAATTGGACGAAATCAACGCCCAGGATCTTATTTTTCCACGAAGCTTCCAGAAGTCCGGAGAGGAAACGAAGTGGGGCGACGAGGCCGCCACACACCAGGGCGGCGCGGCCCAGGCCCTGGCCGCGCCGGCCTGTGGTGTGGGCCCCTCGTGGCGTCCCCTGACCTACCCTTCCGCCTACTTAAGCCTTCGTCGAGAATAACTCCAGTACCGAGAGCCACGATACGGAAAACCTTCCAGAGACGCCGCCGCCGCCAATCCCATCTCGGGGGATTCAGGAGATCGCCTTCGGCACCCTGCCGGAGAGGGGAATCATCTCCCGGAGGACTCTTCACCGCCATGGTCGCCTCCGGAGTGATGTGTGAGTAGTTCACCCCTGGACTATGGGTCCATAGCAGTAGCTAGATGGTCTTCTTCTCCTAATTGTGCTATCATTGTTGGATCTTGTGAGCTGCCTAACATGATCAAGATCGTCTATCTATAATGCTACATGTTGCGTTTGTTGGGATCCGATGAATAATGAATGCTATGTTATGTTGATTATCAATATCATCTATGTGTTGTTTATGATCTTGCATGCTCTCCGTTGCTAGTAGAGGCTATGGCCAAGTTTTTGCTTGTAACTCCAAGAGGGAGTATTTATGCTCGATAGTGGGTTCATGTCTCCATTAAATCTGGGGGAGTGATAGAAACCTCTAAGGTTATGAATGTGCTATTGCCACTAGGGATAAAACATCAATGCTATGTCTAAGGATATATTTATTGATTACATTACGCACCATACTTAATGCAATTGTCTATTGTTTGCAACTTAATACTGGAGGGGGTTCGGATGATAACCTGAAGGTGGACTTTTTAGGCATAGATGCATGCTGGATAGCGGTCTATGTACTTTGTCGTAATGCCCAATTAAATCTCACAATACTCATCATAACATGTATGTGCATGGTCATGCCCTCTTTATTTGTCAATTGCCCAACTGTAATTTGTTCACCCAACATGCTTATTCTTATCGGAGAGACACCACTAGTGAACTGTGGACCCCGGTCCATTCTTTTACATCGAATACAATCAACTGCAATACTCGTTCTACTGTTTTCTGCAAACATCATCATCCACACTATACATCTAATCCTTTGTTACAGCAAGCCGGTGAGATTGACAACCTCACTGTTACGTTGGGACAAAGTACTTTGGTTGTGTTGTATAGGTTGCACATTGGCGCCGGAATCCCTGGTATTGCGCCGCACTACACTCTGCCGCCATCAACCTTCAACGTGCTTCTTGGCTCCTACTGGTTCGATAAACCTTGTTTTCTTACTGAGGGAAAACTTGCTGCTGTACGCATCACACCTTCCTCTTGGGGTTCCCAACGGACGCGTGCTGTACGCGTATCAAGACTGTTTTCTGGCGCCGTTGCCGGGGAGATCAAGACACGCTGCAAGGGGAGTCTCCACTTCCAATCTCTTTACTTTGTTTTTGTCTTGCTTTACTTTTATTTACTACTTTGTTTGCTGCACTAAAACAAAATACAAAAAAAAAATTAGTTGCTAGCTTTACTTTATCTACTATCTTGTTTGCATTCTCTATATCGAAAACACAAAAAAATTAGTTACTTGTTTTACTTTACTTAATATCATGCATGTTTTTATTTCACTAGTTAAGCATAATGGAAAGTAACAGTGAGCTTTTGAAGCTATTTCCTGAGTTAAGACATGGATTGTTTGCTGCGAAAATTAAAAACCTATTGAACCTTATTTGCATGATAGTAGCAATGTTATTAGTATGAACACTATTATTTCTAAAGCTATGGAAGAATCTAAGCTTGGGGAAGCTGGTTTTGATGAGCATGATATTTTTAGTCCCCCAAGCATTGAGGAGAAAATTTTCTTTGATGATACTTTGCCTCCTATTTATGATGATTATAATGATAGTGGTCTTTTGGTGCCACCTACTATGGAGAGTAAATTTTGTTATGATTATACTATGCCTCCTACACTTGATGAGAATAATAATGATAGCTACATTGTTGAATTTGCTCCCACTACAACTAATAAAATTGATTATGCTTATGTGGAGAGTAATAATTTTATGCATGAGACTCATGATAAGAATGTTTCATTTGATAGTTATATTATTTAGTTTGCTCATGATGCTACTGTATATTATTATGAGAGAGGAAAATATGGTTGTATAAACTTTCATGTTACTAAAGCACCTCTCTTTTTGCTGAAAATCTTGAAGTTGCGCTTGTCTAGTCTTTCTATGCTTGTTGCATTATGCTTCATGAACTTGTTTATTTACAAGATTCCTTTTCATAGGAAGTGGTTAGACTTAAATTTGCTTTGAATTTGCTTTTTGATGCTCTCTTTTGCTTCAACTCTTATTTCTTGCGAGTGCATCATTAAAATTACTGAGCCCATCTTAATGGCTATAAAGAAAGCACTTCTTGGGAGATAACCCATGTGTTTATTTTACTACAGCACTTTTTTTGAGTCTTGGAAGTTGTTACTACTGTAGCAACCTCTCCTTATCTTAATTTTGTTGCATTGTTGTGCCAAGTAAAGTCTTTGATAATATGGTTCATACTAGATTTGGATTACTGCGCAGAAACAGATTTCTTGCTGTCACGAATCTGGGCCTAATTCTCTGTAGGTAACTCAGAAAATTCTGCCAATTTACGTGAGTGATCCTCAGATATGTACGCAACTTTCATTCAATTTGAGCATTTTCATTTGAGCAAGTCTGGTGCCTCTTAGAAATTCGTCTTTACGGACTGTTCTGTTTTGACAGATTCTGCCTTTTATTTCGCATTGCCTGTTTTGCTATGCTTGATGGATTTTTCTATTCCATTAACTTTCTGTAGCTTTGTGCAATGTCTAGAAGTGTTAAGAATGATTATGTCACCTCTGAGCATGTGAATTTTGATTGTGCACTAACCCTCTAATGAGTTGTTTTAAGTTTGGTGTGGAGGAAGTTTTCAAGGATCAAGAGAGGAGGATGATACAATATGATCAAGGAGAGTGAAAGCTCTAATCTTAGGGATGCCCCGGTGGTTCACCCCTGCATATTTCAAGAAGACTCAAGCGTCTAAGCTTGGGGATGCCCAAGGCATCCGCTTCTTCATCGACAACATTATCAGGTTCCTCTAGTGAAACTATATTTTTATTCCATCACATCTTATGTACTTTGCTTGGAGCGTCTGTTTGCTTTTGTTTTTGTTTTGTTTGAATAAGTTGGATCCTAGCATTCATTGTGTGGGAGAGTGTAACATCCCAAATTTCAATAAAAGAAAGTTAGAAGAATTCCAGAGAGCAAAATTTCAAACCAACAAAAACTTTTTAAATTGCATATAGTGCCATGCATAGGACTTGTGCATTTGATTGATATACCATGATGATTGTTATTATGTGTATAAGATAAACCCTAAAACCCTAAAGTGATCATAAGAAGATCACAAACCAAATAAAGCAAAAAGAGGAAGAAAATCAAATAAATGCAAAACCCTACAAACCCTCACATATGCTCTATGGCATTTTTATAAATTTTGACCCTAGACAAATTTGGTCTTCACCATTAGTTGAATAATGTTACTGAACACTTATTACAACTTTTGGAATCAAAGAATCACAATTCAAATGAATTTCAAATGCAAAACTTGCTCACATATGATAATGGTCAAAACTGCCAATTATAGTCTGATCACTACTTTGAGCCTTTGCAATTCAAATTTCTCAAACCAAACCTTGCTAACTCTTTGCACCACATTAAAGCCAACATCAAGGTGAACACTTTTTGTAAAGATCACTATGCCAAATTCTTTCTTGATCAAAAGCTATGCTCAACCAAAGTTGCAACATTTTAACATATGTAACAATCTCCCACTTATCAATTTTTGCAAATCTTTGAATTAAACTTTTCCACCACCACCTCTCATCATCTCTGGTCAAATACAACTCAACTAAACACACACAATTCAAATTGGTCAACCATTTGAATTCAATCAAATTTGGACAAAATTCACAAATTCCAAATATGGAACTATTTGACACTATTTGAAATAGTGATCTACCTAGCTCTAATCTACCCCAACCTATTCTAAATGGTCCCCTGGTTCCCTCTCTCACTAACACCAACATAGTAAACCTAAGGAGGGCAAGCATAGCTTGCATGGCATGGCCATGCCGGCCCATGCCATCCATGCCGCACCCCCTATCTTCCCCTTGCTCCCCAACCACGGCCACTGTGCCCAAACGCCGCCACCTCACCTCCTACACCACCTAGCAACAGACGTTGTCGAGGAGAAGCACTGGAAGCGCCAGACCAGCTTGCGCCCATGGCGGCCAGTATGCCGCTCATGTCGCACGTGTGCGCGCCATGGACGCGCACTGGCCACGCGCCACCTCGCCAGTACACGCAGCCCCTGGACCCCCTGCGAGCACGTTGAGCACCGCCGTGACACCTCAGCCGCACCAGACACGCTCGGAACCCAGACACGTGACCGCCGGCGCCGGAGACGACGACCTGCTTCCGCGAACGCCGCGGCAGACCTGGAAGAAAAGCGACCAAACTAGCCACCGCCTACCCTACCTGTCGCCACCCAGAGGACCACCGTGACGCCAGGAACACCACCGCGCCCACGCCTAGCTCGCTAGACCGCCGGAGACGCCGCGCCCTTGTCGAGTTCGCCGCAGCACCTCGGGCACTCGCTCGCCTATAAAAGGAGGCATCGCCTCGACGATTCCTTCACACCACCACTCCTCCCTCTCCTTCCTTGACCTCCCAGCCACCTCGCCGCTCCACATTGACCACCAGAGCCACCCAATTTCTACCTCACTGCCGCACGCCGCCGCGGAAGCCAGCCGACGATTGGAGCCACCCCAGGACGAGCCGCCGGTACCTGGAGCTTCGCCGTCGTCCACAACTTCACCGAGCATACTGCCAACCCTTGCTGGAGCCGCCGTAAGCTCTCCGACCCCCTACCCTCGCCGCCAGACCCTCGGCTTCTCGTCGGAGAAGACGACGACTGTGCGCCGTTGGATCGCCTTCTAATCCAACGCGCCACGTCGCTCGTACCGATTCGGGTTTTAAAACTCGCTGACGGGTGGAGCCCCCTTGTCAGGCAGCCCACGCGGGCACAGACGCGTGGTGGGCTGGCCTTGGGCCGTTTTAAATCGTTTCAGCCCATTTAGCTTTCCCGCCGGCCCTTTTTAATTCAAATTCCAATTAATCAATTCCAAATGAATTTCAATACTGCCCAAACTTTGAAATTCAATAGATTCAAATTGGCTTAACCAAATTCAATGAATTTTATATTGTTGGAAAGCTAATGAAAATATCTACAAAATGCCACTGGTCCCATGACCAGATTAGTTGTAGAATTAATTTGATGAAAAGAAGAAGGCAGGGACTTTTCCCTATTCAAATAATTATTAAAATCAACCAAAATAGATATTAAGTTAATTCCAACACTAATTGATTATGCAATAAAATGGTGTGGTCACTTTGCATGATCATGCCCTAGTTTAATTAATGGACAATATGGCTAGTTTATGTAGTTGATATTGTCCAAAACTATTAAGTAATTCATATGAAGTCTTATACTTCATTTAAACTTTGTCTCAAATGAATTCATGTGATGTTTGGACCCCTGGACAAACTCACTTATATGAATCACTTGGAGATTTAAATCATATGTAGCACTATTAAATAGTATGAGGTGGTCTACCTCATTTAAATCATTTTCTCAAATGATGATGATGAACATTTGACTTAGGTCAATATAAGTTCATATAGGATGGTTTGAGAAATTAAATATTAAGAAGATTTCAATGAGAGGAAATTATTTCTCAAGAACCCTATGGAAACTATCATTTACATATTAAATAAAAAGAAGTAAATTCTCCTCAAGCAACACAACCCATGCACCCTAATTAGATTATTTGTGTGCATAGAATAGTTTGTGTGTTTATATGTGATACATGGAATAGCCATTGAATTAGTGAGTAATTATACTCGTATTCAAATTTAGACGCTAGCACCGGAGAGTACACCGAAGAAGAAGGTTGCTACCAAGAGGAGGAGGAGGAGAACTTTGAGAACTACCAAGGCAAGCTAATATTCTTGCAAAGTAAGCCCCTTGGGGCAAGGCACCATGAATCTTACCTTTTCTTACATAAGCCTATCCCAAGTTTATACATTACAAGTTTTTACCTGTTTTCTCAATAAGTTGCTTTTATAGTTAAGTTTGGTCAAAGTAAAGAAGTTTACTAGAGTAGTAAAGTTGGTCCCCATCAAGAAAAGCAAGATAGCACCCCTCATGATTTAGAGCTAGTGCTAATGAATAAAACTTGACTACTCTAGATGGGAACAATGTGACTTGAAATGAATTTGAAACCTTGGAATGATGATGCCTTCCATTGAATGATTTTTGAAGGTGAATATGACAAAGAGAAGATGGTGATTTTTGATAAACATGATATTGGTTTGAATGCGATACCTTTCCAATTATTAAGTACCCCCACAATACCTGATTATGGGTAGGGCTTAACTGGAAGTTTATGCATCTTAGTATGGGTTCCCTCTGAACACACGTCATAGGGGTTATGCTTGAGGCTGCCTCCGTTGTTGAGAAATGATGTGAAATTGAGGTGAATTGTACGGCCAAGCCCTCGTGCGCTTCCCAGGTTGACAGTTGGTCTTCACTGGGAGGCCAAGCTCATGGGGAGAGGTGCTCATACTAGGATTTATAAGTGAAAGGTTATGGTTGATGATCCGCGTACTGTGTTACGATGATTCGGGGTAATCCCGACGGATGAAATCAAATGTTGTGGCACAAGTGTGCAACCTCTGCAGAGTGTCAATCTATTCGAATAGCCGCGTCCACGGTTACGGACGGTTGGAAAGGCCATACAGTTTCCGATGTCATATCTTTGAAAATGATGTTGAAAGAAGATGGTGAAATGACTTGTGGTGAATTGAATTGAAATCACCACTTGAATGGTGGGAATGACACTAATGTTCCCACTTGAGTTAGTTAGCATTTGAATAAGCTTTTCTCAAATACTTGTGAACTAAAACTGGCTTTATGCAAATAAACTAGAGCTTAGCAAACCCTACTAGAATGTCTAGCACTTACATTAGTATTAGTTTGCGAGTACTTAAAGTACTCACGGCTTTGTCCCTGGCTATTCAAATGGCCAGAGTATGAAGATGAACAAGGAGATGACCAGCAGGACGCCTACGACAACTAGGAGTCTTCCGACGTCAAGCGTTGGCCTGTGGACTAGAGAGTCCTTGTATCTTACGCTTCCGCTATTGAACTTGTGTTTGTTCGTTGATCAATAGATCAACTATTCGTGTAATATGGATGATGTGATTCCAATTGTAAGACAATATGGTTTGTAATGAATAATGACTGTGATACTTAACTATTATGCCTCGCAACAACAATATTCCTGGGATTACGATGTATGACATAATAGGCATTCGGACTTAAAAATCCGGGTGTTGACAGAGAGAGACACGCTCCGCTGTTCCATATGGACAAATATGTCCTTAGGCTTTACTCATAATATTCATGGCGAAGGTTGAATCTGCTTCGTTAAATTGTTATATGGTTGGAAACGGGAAATGCTACATGTGGTAATTGGTAAAATGTCTTGAATAATGTGATACTTGGCAATTGTTGTGCTCATGTTTAAGCTCTTGCATCATATACTTTGCACCTATTAATGAAGAAATACATAGAGCTTGCTAAAAATTTGTTTGCATAATTGGTCTCTCTAAGGTCTAGATATTTTCTAGTAAGGTTCGAACAACAAGGAAGACGGTATAGAGACTTATACTACTTACAATATGTCTTTTATGTGAGTTTTGCTGTACCGGTTCATACTTGTGTTTGTTTCAAATAACCTTGCTAGCCTAAAACTTGTATCGAGAGGGAATACTTCTCATGCATCCAAAATCCTTGAGCCAAACACTATGCCACTTGTGTCCACCATACCTACCTACTACATGGTATTTCTCCGCCATTCCAAAGTAAATTGCTTGAGTGCTACCTTTAAAATTTCTATTCTTTATCTTTGCAATATATAGCTCATGGGACAAATAGCCTAAAAACTATTGTGGTATTGAATATGTACTTATGCATTTTATCTCTTATAAGTTGCTTGTTGAGCGATAACCATATTCCTGGGGACGCCATCAACTACCCCTTGTTGAATATCATGTGAGTTACTATGCATGTTCGTCTTGTCTGAAGTAAGGGCGATTTACCATGAGTTGAATGGTTTGAGCATGCATATTGTTAGAGAAGAACATTGGGCCGCTAACTAAAGCCATGATCCATGGTGGAAGTTTCAGTTTTGGACAAATATCCTCAATCTCATATGAGAATATTAATTGTTGTTGAATGCTTATGCATTAAAGAGGAGTCCATTATCTGTTGTCTATGTTGTCCCGGTATGGATGTCTAAGTTGAGAATAATCAAAAGCGAGAAATCCAATGCGAGCTTTCTCCTTAGACCTTTGTACAGGCGGCATAGAGGTACCCCTTTGTGATACTTGGTTAAAACATATGTATTGCGGTGATAATCCAGGTAATCCGAGCTAATTAGGACAAGGTGCGGGCACTATTAGTATACTATGCATGAGGCTTGCAACTTGTAGGATATAATTTACATGATACATATGCTTTATTACTACCGTTGACAAAATTGTTTCTTGTTTTCAAAACCAAAGCTCTAGCACAAATATAGCAATCAATGCTTCCCTCGTCGGAGGGCCTTTCTTTTACTTTTATGTTGAGTCAGTTCACCTATTTCTCTCCATCTCAAGAAGCAAACACTTGTGTGAACTGTGCATTGATTCCTACATACTTGCATATTGCACTTGTTATATTACTTTATGTTGACAATATCCATGAGATATACATGTTACAAGTTGAAAGCAACCGCTGAAACTTAATCTTCCTTTGTGTTGCTTCAATGCCTCTACTATGAATTTATTGCTTTATGAGTTAACTCTTATGCAAGACTTATTGATGCTTGTCTTGAAAGTACTATTCATGAAAAGTCTTTGCTATATGATTCAATTGTTTACTCATTGTCATTACCATTGCTTCGAATCGCTGCATTTATTACATGTGCTTACAATAGTATGATCAAGATTATGATGGCATGTCACTTCAGAAATTATCTTTGTTATCATTTACCTACTCGGGACGAGCAGGAACTAAGCTTGGGGACGCTGATATGTCTCCAACGTATCGATAATTTCTTATGTTCCATGCTACTTTATTGATTATACCTAGATGTTTTATACATACTTTATGTCATATTTATGCATTTTCCGGCACTAACATATTAACGAGATGCCGAAGAGCCAGTTGCTGTTTTCTGCTGTTTTTGGTTTCAGAAATCCTAGTAAGGAAATATTCTCGGAATTGGACGAAATCAACGCCCAAGATCTTATTTTTCCACGAAGCTTCCAGAAGTCCGGAGAGGAAACGAAGTGGGGCGACGAGGCCGCCACACACCAGGGCGGCACGGCCCAGGCCCTGGCCGCGCCGGCCTGTGGTGTGGGCCCCTCGTGGTGCCCCCTGACCTACCCTTCCGCCTACTTAAGCCTTCGTCGAGAATAACTCCAGTACCGAGAGCCACGATACGGAAAACCTTCCAGAGACGCCGCCGCCGCCAATCCCATCTCGGGGGATTCAGGAGATCGCCTCCGACACCCTGCCGGAGAGGGGAATCATCTCCCGGAGGACTCTTCACCGCCATGGTCGCCTCCGGAGTGATGTGTGAGTAGTTCACCCCTGGACTATGGGTCCATAGCAGTAGCTAGATGGTCGTCTTCTCCTAATTGTGCTATCATTGTTGGATCTTGTGAGCTGCCTAACATGATCAAGATCATCTATCTGTAATGCTACATGTTGCGTTTGTTGGGATCCGATGAATAATGAATGCTATGTTATGTTGATTATCAATATCATCTATGTGTTGTTTATGATCTTGCATGCTCTCTGTTGCTAGTATAGGCTCTGGCCAAGTTTTTGCTTGTAACTCCAAGAGGGAGTATTTATGCTCGATAGTGGGTTCATGTCTCCATTAAATCTGGGGGAGTGACAGAAACCTCTAAGGTTGTGGATGTGCTGTTGCCACTAGGGATAAAACATCAATGCTATGTCTAAGGATATATTTATTGATTACATTACGCACCATACTTAATGTAATTGTCTGTTGTTTGCAACTTAATACTGGAGGGGGTTCGGATGATAACCTGAAGGTGGACTTTTTAGGCATATATGCATGCTGGATAGCGGTCTATGTACTTTGTCGTAATGCCCAATTAAATCTCACAATACTCATCATAACATGTATGTGCATGGTCATGCCCTCTTTATTTGTCAATTGCCCAACTGTAATTTGTTCACCCAACATGCTTATTCTTATCGGAGAGACACCACTAGTGAACTGTGGACCCCGGTCCATTCTTTTACATCGAATACAATCAACTGCAATACTCGTTCTACTGTTTTCTGCAAACATCATCATCCACACTATACATCTAATCCTTTGTTACAGCAAGCCGGTGAGATTGACAACCTCACTGTTACATTGGGACAAAGTACTTTGGTTGTGTTGTGCAGGTTCCACGTTGGCGCCGGAATCCCTGGTGTTGCGCCGCACTACACTCCGCCGCCATCAACCTTCAACGTGCTTCTTGGCTCCTACTGGTTCGATAAACCTTGGTTTCTTACTGAGGGAAAACTTGCTGATGTACGCATCACACCTTCCTCTTGGGGTTCCCAACGGATGCGTGCTGTACGCGTATCAATGTCCAAGGCATCCCCTTCTTCATCGACAACATTATCAGGTCACCTCTAGTGAAACTATATTTTTATTCCGTCACATCTTATGTGCTTTACTTGGAGCATCTTTATGTTCTTTTTTTTGTTTTGTTTGAATAAAATTGGATCCTAGCATCCATTGTGTGGGAGAGAAACACGCTCCGTTGTTGCATATGAACACATATGTTCTTAGCTTTATTCTTAATGTTCATGGCGAAGGTTGAAACTGCTTCGTTAATTGTTATATGGTTGGAAACAGAAAATGCTACATGTGGTAATTGGTATAATGTCTTGATTAATTTGATACTTGGCAATTGTTGTGCTCAAATAGATCATGTTTAAGCTCTTGCATCATGTACTTTGCACCTATTAATGAAGAAATACTGTAGAGCTTGTTGAAATTTGGTTTGCATGATTGGTCTCTCTAAAGTCTAGATATTTTCTGGTAAGGGTTTGAACAACAAGGAAGACAGTGTAGAGTCTTATAATGCTTGCAATATGTTCTTATGTAAGTTTTGCTGTACCGGTTCATACTTGTGTTTGCTTCAAACAACCTTGCTAGCCTAAGCCTTGTATTGAGAGGGATTTCTTCTCGTGCATCCAAATCCTTGAGCCAAAAACTATGCCATTTGTGTCCACCATACCTACCTACTACATGGTATTTCTCTGCCATTCCAAAGTAAATTGCTTGAGTGCTACCTTTAAAATTCCATTCTTTGTCTTTGCAATATATAGCTCATGGGAAAAATAGCCTTAAAAACTATTGTGGTATTGAATATGTACTTATGTATCTTATTTCTTAATAAGTTGCTTGTTGAGCGATAACCATGTTCCTGGGGACGCCATCAACTATTCCTTTGTTGAATATCATGTGAGTTGCTATGCATGTTCGTCTTGTCTGAAGTAAGGGTGATTTATCATGAGTTGAATGGTTTGAGTATGCATATTGTTAGAGAAGAACATTGGGCTGCTAACTAAAGCCATGATCCATGGTGGAAGTTTCAGTTTGGACAACAATCCTCAATCTCTTATGAGAATATTATCTGTTGTTGAATGCTTATGCATTAAAGAGGAGTCCATTATCTGTTGTCTATGTTATCCCGGTATGGATGTCTAAGTTGAGAATAATCAAAAGCGAGAAATCCAATGCGAGCTTTCTCCTTAGACCTTTGTACAGGCGGCATAGAGGTACCCCTTTGTGACACTTGGTTAAAACATATGTTATGCAATGATAATCCATGTAAATCCAAGCTAATTAGGACAATGTGCGGGCACTATTGGTAATCTATGCATGAGGCTTGCAACTTATAGGATGTCTTATACATAACACATATGCTTTATTACTACCGTTGACAAAATTGTTTCTTGTTTTCAAAATAAAAGCTCTAGCACAAATATAGCAATCCATGCTTCCCTCTTCGAAGGGCCATTCTTTTACTTTTATCTTGAGTCAGTTTACCTACTTCCTTCCATCTTAGAAGCAAACACTTGTGTTAACTGTGCATTGATTCTTACATACTTTCTTATTTGCATTCATCATATTTACTTTGTGTTGACAATTATCCATGAGATAAACATGTTGAAGTTGAAAGCAACCGCTGAAACTTATATCTTCCTTTGTGTTGCTTCAATGCCTTTACTTTGAATCTATTGCTTTATGAGTTAACTCTTATGCAAGACTTATTGATGCTTGTCTTGAAAGTACTATTCATGAAAAGTCTTTGCTATATGATTCAGTTGTTTAACCATTGTCTTTACCATTACTTCGAATCATTTCATTCATTACATATGCTTACAATAGTATTGATCAAGATTATGATAGCATGTCACTTCAGAAATTATCTTTGTTATCGTTTACCTACTCCAGGACGAGTAGGAACAAAGCTTGGGGATGCTTGATACGTCTCAAACGTATCTATAATTTCTTATGGTCAATGCTACTTTATTGATGATACTCACATGTTTTATACACACTTTATGTCATATTTATGCATTTTCCTGCACTAACCTATTGACAAGATGCCGAAGAGCTAGTTGCTGTTTTCTGCTTTTTTTGGTTTCAGAAATCCTACAAAGGAAATATTCTCGGAATTGGACGAAATCAACGCCCAGGGTCTTATTTTTCCACGAAACTTCCAGAAGACCGAAGGAGATACGAAGTGGGGCCACGAGGTGGCGCCACACTAAGGCGGCGCGGCCAAGGAGGGGCCCGCGCCGCCCTGTTGTGTGGGCCCCTCGTGACGCCCCTAAACCTACCCTTCTGCCTAGTTAAAGCCTTCGTCGTGAATACCCCAGTACCGAGAGCCACGATACGGAAAACCTTCCAGAGACGCCGCCGCCAATCCCATCTCGGGGATTCAGGAGATCGCCTCTGGCACCCTGCTAGAGAGGGGAATCATCTCCCGGAGGACTCTTCATCGCCATGAACGCCTCCGGATTGATGTGTGAGTAGTTCACCCCTGGACTATGGGTCCATAGCAGTAGCTAGATGGTCGTCTTCTCCTCATTGTGCTATCATTGTTGGATCTTGTGAGCTGCCTAACATGATCAAGATCATCTATTTGTAATGCTACATGTTGCGTTTGTTGGGATCCGATGAATATGGAATACTATGTTATGTTGATTATCAATCTATCATATATGTGTTGTTTATGATCTTGCATGCTCTCCGTTGCTAGTAGAGGCTCTGGCCAAGTTGAAAGTTGTAACTCCAACAGGGAGTATTTATGCTCGATAGTGGGTTCATGCCTCCATTTAATCTGGGACAGTGACAGAAAGTTCTAAGGTTGTGGATGTGCTGTTGCCACTAGGGATAAAACATCAATGCTTTGTCTAAGGATATTTGTGTTGATTACATTACGCACCATACTTAATGCAATTATCTGTTGTTTGCAACTTAATAATGGAAGGGGTGCGGATGCTAACCTAAAGGTGGACTTTTTAGGCATAGATGCATGCTGGATAGCGGTCTATGTACTTTGTCGTAATGCCTAATTGAATTTCACACTACTCATCATGATATGTATGTGCATTGTTATGCCCTCTTTATTTGTCAATTGCCCAACTGTAATTTGTTCACCCAACATGCTATTTCTTATTGGAGAGACACCACTAGTGAACTGTGGACCCCGGTCCATTCTTTACATCGAATACAATCTATTGCAATACTTGTTCGTACTGTTCTTTGCAAACATCATCTTCCACACTATACATCTAATCCTTTGTTACAGCAAGCCGGTGAGATTGACAACCTCACTGTTACGTTGGGGCAAAGTACTTTGATTGTATTGTGCAGGTTCCACGTTGGCGCCGGAATCCCTGGTGTTGCGCCGCACTACACTCCGCCACCATCAACCTTCACGTGCTTCTTGACTCCTACTGGTTTGATAACCTTGGTTTCTTACTGAGGGAAAACTTGCCGCTGCACGCATCATACCTTCCTCTTGGGGTTGCCAACGGACGTGTGCTTTACGCGTACAAGCAGCAACTGACTGGGAAGGCGTTCCTAGCTCGCATAGACGTCGTCGACACCTTCTTCATCTGTCAGACTCCACCAAGTCTGGCCAAGTAAATAGCCAGGGACAAAGCCATGAGTACATTATGAATTGTACTCGCAAACCACCTTAGAGAGAAGTAAAAGATATGCATATTTGGCAGTAGCAAGGAATAGGCACTATTCTAAGGTTACAAGGAGTGAGAGATAGCTTCTCTCGAGAATATGACACCTCTATATCTTTGTTGAAAACCTTTTCGAAAACAAGTTTTCTTTTGAAGACTAATAGGTAAGGGTGACCCAGTTTCCTCCCCGGCCATCTCATATGGCCAAAACAACTTTTCCAACTTTCCACCGTACCTCCAAGGTACATTCCCACCAGTCCCACTGGTATCCTCTTCCAAACTTTTTGGAAAACACTTTTATAAAACCAAAACACTTCAGCGTCGGTATCATGCCTTCCCAACCGTCCTTAACCGCGGACACGGCTATTCGAATAGTTTTCACTCTGCAGAGGTTGTACACTTTCCCCACAAGATCCGATAAATCCGCGGGATCATCCCTGGTTCACCAAGCATCACAACGCGAGGTTCGGATAACCGATTGCAGTTTTTCGCTTGCTCGCCTTAGCCTAAGACATGCCGAATGAGTTGTACCTCCCAAAACCAGAGTCCGGGATGCCGTTTACCCAGGAGTTGCAAAGTCCCCGACACACCTGACCCTCCGGAATGCCATCCAACCACTTAGGCATCTTTCAATGGGAGCTCATAAGTTGTACCCCGCGTACCTGAAAAGGCAAATGGGTTGTGTCCCTTCTCATGGGAAGAACCCCGGTCGAAGTGTCCATGATCGGACTGCCACTACACTTGCAGGACTCAAACTAAGGCGAGACAAACTACTACGCTACGCCCCGTGCCCACTTTGGGGTAATGTGGTTGCACTGTGTAATTGGTCAGGTTAAGTACCCAAGGCACCAAAGTTTTCGAAAACATCTTTATCTCCACTTTCTTCCAGCAAAACTTCCTTTTTCAAAACACTTTTTATTTTAAAATCTCCCACTTGGGCAGGGTTACCCCATTCCAAGGTTTTCGAAAAACTTCTTTCTCGGAAACATTTTTTTTCCAAAACTTTTCCGAATGGGCTCCCAACCTATAGTCCATATTTCCTTGAAAGAGGCGACAAGGATGATAAGGTGGTAAGCACCATATCACTAATAAGTGTTTGATCAATAGGTAACACGAGGGCTGCACCCGTAAGGGTGGAATAGTAAAACACTGAGTGGCAGGACCACTCACATAAATAAATAAACCATGCAATTTATAAAACTGCTAAAAATGCAAGAGTAAGATATTTTAGGTCAAGATATGCAGCAAGAGGTGGCTTGCCTTTTTTTGGCTATTTGTCCCTAGACTTCTTCTTCACGATCCTCTGCTCTTCCTTCCTCTTCGAAATCCTCACCACGATCCTCTCCTCCTTCTCCGATAGTGTTCGCAATCTAACATCGCAAAAATATAAAAGGAAATCAATCCCTAGACATAGCATCAAACCACACAAACAACACACAACATCAAACCACTAAATCAAGGACACTAAACATTTCAACATATATATGGAACCTAGGGCAAGACTATTTTTTTTATCATCACAAGAAAAGACCTTAACAACATCTATTGGGTAAAAAGGCTTTGCACCACACTAGGGTATAATACACACATGTGTTGGTAGGTAATGACTTTTATAAACCACCAGAATGGGTCTGGTGCCAAAGTTCATTAAAAACATTTTTAAATAGAAACAACTCAATTTCCCTAGCGGCAATAATGCCTAGAACCAAAATTAATTAGTTAAAAACTCCCAGTACCAAACCAGTGAGAAACAATTATACCTACTAGTACGTATGGTCTGAGAGAGTTCAACCAAATTGGTTTTGGTTCAAAACCATACACAAATTAATTT
Source organism: Lolium perenne (assembly GCF_019359855.2). Lineage (NCBI taxonomy): Eukaryota > Viridiplantae > Streptophyta > Magnoliopsida > Poales > Poaceae > Lolium > Lolium perenne. The sequence goes on along the minus strand of NC_067244.2, from coordinate 116,869,604 downwards.
TAAATATTTTCTGCAAACTAGAAACAACTAAACTCCTTTTTAAATCAAACGGGCCAATTATACATTAAAGCAAACAAGACCTATACCCCTGGATAGATATTTAAATAGGGGTTCACACAAAATTGTATTCATGTAATAACCCAGAACATAGGAACAACCAAAGGTAGATTTAGAAATGGGATGTGCATTTCATCGCAAAACGGGGGAAATTTTCGCGCCTTATTGCAACTAAACCTAAGAGGGATCGAGGTTCTCTCTCATTTTGCACTTAGGGTTAGGCAATGTGAGTTAGGGAAATTTCGACATGATCTCTTTTGTATCTTGTTACTTTGGGGAATGATTGCATTTGATAAGTGTTAAACATTTAACTATACACATCACACAATATAAACAATGAATTTATAATTCAAACACAAGTTATAAAATTCAAATCACTTTGAATTTCAAAGTGAATATCAAATACAATATTTAATCAAGAATATAAACATTACATAATACAAAGCTCATAAACCAAAACTTGAGCTTTATTGATATACAACACAAATTACAAAGTCTTTACAATATTCTTGATACAAGAATTGAGACATAATGATCAGAAATAAAAGAAAAGGAAAATTACAAGTTTATTCTAACTAAACCTAGACTCAGTGGCTTGAGGATGATCTTCTGGCCATAATTCAAACCTGCAAAACAAAGAACAGATACTAGACAGAATATCAGTGTTAGCAAAGTTCAGTTTGGACAGTTAGCAAAAATCACAGGAAAATTCAGTTTGGACAGTGCACACTGTCATGGCACACTTGTGCTTGTCCAAATTTCTGGACAGCACAAGATAGGCATAGGCAGACCAACACTGAGCAAGCCACAGGGGCTCAAGTTTCACCATATGAAGGCTGTTGCTAGCCAAGCAACAGCAAGGCAATGCAAGGGGTGAGTCATAAAGTAACCAGGCTTGTGTGTCATGGCCAGGGAAGGAGTAGAGACCATATAAATAGCACACAAACCCTAGAACCATGACAGTCGACCACATATGCAAATCACCAGGTAAGGGTGAAGCAAGAACCAGCACCAGTTCATCCAGTTCATACTCAAGAACAGAAACCAACACACAACCACTTAGCCACCAGGAATCATGGTGACCTGAGAAGCTCAACCAGAAACTGGAGGTGAAGGGCTGTGCACCAAAAACCCCAAGTCTGCAACAACCAAATATTTCAATCTAGGAGCTGGAACAAGGTATACCAAGTTCCTGGACAGATCCAATGGATCTGATCCATCATATATGCATGATATAAGCATGGGAATGAGCAGATGCTCAATAAGATAGATCATCACTTGGTTTTCACCAAGGATTACTGCCAGTCTAAAAGCTACTAAAAATAGAAAGCATTGATGTCTACGGGTGCTTCTATTCTTGTAGACAGTGTTGGGCCTCCAAGAGCAGAGGTTTGTAGAACAGCAGCAAGTTTCCCTTAAGTGGATCACCCAAGGTTTATCGAACTCAGGGAGGAAGAGGTCAAAGATATCCCTCTCATGCAACTCTGCAACCACAAAGCAAGAAGTCTCTTGTGTCCCCAACACACCTAATAGGTGCACTAGTTCGGCGAAGAGATAGTGAAATACAGGTGGTATGAATAAGTATGAGCAGTAGCAACGGCACCAGAAAAGCGCTTTGCCCAGGACTGGCGTGTGATTGATGGTGGTAATATGGCAGCAAGATACGATAAAACAAGAAACAAGCAGCGATAGCAGTATTTAGGAACAAGGCCTAGGGATTATACTTTCACTAGTGGACACTCTCAACATTGATCACATAAATAAATAGATAGATGCTAGACTCTACACCCTCTTGTTGGATGATGAACACCACTAACTGTGTAGGATTACACGAACCCTCAATGCCGGAGTTAACAAGCTCCACAATATTCGATGTTCATATTTAAATAACCTTAGAGTGCATGACAGATCAACATAACCAAACCAAGTACTAACATAGCATGCACACTGTCACCTTCACGCTACGAAAGGAGGCATAGATCACATCAATACCATCATAGTAATAGTTAACTTCATAATCTACAAGAGATCACAATCATAGCCTACGCCAAGTACTACACGATGCACACACTGTCACCATTACACCGTGCAGGAGGAATAAACTACTTTAATAACATCACTAGAGTAGCACACAGATAAATTGTGATACAAAATACATTGCAATCATAAAGAGATATAAATAAGCACTTCACTATGCTCTTCATAACAGTGAATAAGTAATCTGTGAAATATAGCCTAAGAGACCCACACGGTGCACACACTGTCACCTTTACACACGTGGGACAAGGAGTCTCCGGAGATCACATAAGTAAAATCCACTTGACTAGCATAATGACATCTAGATTACAAGCATCATCATATGAATCTCAATCATGTAAGGCAGCTCATGAGATTATTGTATTGAAGTACATAGGAGAGAGATGAACCACATAGCTACCGGTACAGCCCCGAGCCTCGATGGAGAACTACTCACTCCTCATGGGAGACAGCAACGTTGATGAAGATGGCGGTGGAGATGGCAGCGGTGTCGATGGAGAAGCCTTCCGGGGGCACTTCCCCGTCCCGGCGGCGTGCCGGAACAGAGACTCCTGTCCCCCAGATCTTGGCTTCGCGATGGCGGCGGCTCTGGATGGTTTCTCGTACCGTGGCTTTTTCGTCTCGAGGTTTTAGGTCGAGGACCTTTATATAGGCGAAGAGGCGGCGTCAGAGGGTCGAAGAGGCGGTGACACCATAAGGCGGCGCGGCCAGGGCCTGGGCCGCGCCGGCCTACCTCCTGGGGCCCATGTGGATCCACTCTGGCCACTCTCGGGTGTTCTGGATGCTTCCGGGGATTCTAAGATGCTGGGCGTTGATTTCGTCCGATTCCGAGAATATTTCCTTACTAGGATTTCGGAAACCAAAAACAGCAGAAAACAGCAACTGGCCTTTCGGCATCTCGTCAATAGTTTAGTTCCGGAAAACGCATAAATATGACATAAAGTGTGCATAAAACATGTAGATATCATCAATAATGTGGCATGGAACATAAGAAATTTCTGGAGTGACATGCCATCATAACCTTGATCATACTATTGTAAGCATATGTAATGAATGCAGCGATCAAAGCAATGGTAAATGACATGAGTAAACAAATGAATCATATAGCAAAGATTTTTCATGAATAGTACTTTCAAGACAAGCATCAATAAGTCTTGCATAAGAGTTAACTCATAAAGCAATAATTCAAAGTAAAGGTATTGAAGCAACACAAAGGAAGATTAAGTTTCAGCGGTTGCTTTCAACTTGTAACATGTATATCTCATGGATAGTTGTCAATGCAAAGTAATATAACAAGTGCAATATGCAAATATGTAGGAATCAATGCACAGTTCACACAAGTGTTTGCTTCTTGAGGTGGAGAGAGATAGGTGAACTGACTCAACAATAAAAGTAAAATAAAGGTCCTTCAAAGAGGAAAGCATTGATTGCTATATTTGTGCTAGAGCTTTGGTTTTGAAAACATATAGAGAGCATAAAAGTAAAATTTTGAGAGGTGTTTGTTGTTGTTAACGAATGGTAGTGGGCACTCTAACCCCCTTGCCAGACAAACCTTCAAAGAGCGGCTCCCATTTTATTTTTGTGTGGCACTCCTTCCAACCTTTCTTTCACAAACCATGGCTAACCGAATCCTCGGGTGCCTGCCAACAATCTCATACCATGAAGGAGTACCTATTTATTTTAGTTTTATTATGATGACACTCCTCCCCACCTTTGCTTTCTCAAGCCATGGCTAACCGAATCCTTCGGGTGCCGTCCAACAATCACATACCATGGAGGAGTGTCTATTTTTGTTAATTAATTTGGGACTGGGAATCCCATTGCCAGCTCTTTTTGCAAAATTATTGGATAAGCGGATGAAGCCACTAGTCCATTGGTGAAAGTTGCCCAACAAGATTGAAAGATAAACACCACATACTTCCTCATGAGCTATAAAACATTGACACAAATCAGAGGTAATAAATTTTGAAGTGTTTAAAGGTAGCACTCAAGCAATTTACTTTGGAATGGCGGAGAAATACCATGTAGTAGGTAGGTATGGTGGACACAAATGGCATAGTGGTTGGCTCAAATATTTGGATGCATGAGAAGTATTCCCTCTCGATACAAGGTTTAGGCTAGCAAGATTATTTGAAACAAACACAAGGATGAACCGGTGCAGCAAAACTCACATAAAAGACATATTGTAAACATTATAAGACTCTACACCGTCTTCCTTGTTGTTCAAACTCTTTACTAGAAATTATCTAGACCTTAGAGAGACCAATAATGCAAACCAAATTTTAGCAAGCTCTATGTATTTCTTCATTAATAGGTGCAAAGTATATGATGCAAAAGCTTAAACATGAGCACAACAATTGCCAAGTATCAAATTATTCAAGACATTCTACCAATTACTACATGTAGCATTTCCCGTTTCCAACCATATAACAATTTAACGAAGCAGTTTCAACCTTCGCCATGAAAATTAAAAGCTAAGAACACATGTGTTCATACGAACCAGCGGAGAGTGTCTCTCTCCCACACAAGCATTTATTCAAACAAAAACAAAAATGAAAGCACACAGACGCTCCAAGCAAAGTACATAAGATGTGGCCGAATAAAAATATAGTTTCAAGAGAAGGAACCTGATAATTTGTCGATGAAGAAGGGGATGCCTTGGGCATCCCCAAGCTTAGACGCTTGAGTCTTCTTGAAATATGCAGGGATGAACCAGCGGGGCATCCCCAAGCTTAGAGCTTTCACTCTTCTTGATCACATTGTATCATCCTCCTCTCTTGACCCTTGAAAACTTCCTCCACAACAAACTCGAAACAACTTATTAGAGGGTTAGTGCATAATAAAAATTCACATGTTCAGAGGTGACACAATCATTCTTAACACTTCTGGACATTGCCCAAAGCTACTGGAAGTTAATGGAACAAAGAAATCCATCCCACATAGCAAAAGAAGCAATGCGAAATAAAAGGCAGAATCTGTCAAAACAGAACAGTCCGTAAAGACGAATTTTATTGAGGCACCAGACTTGCTCAAATTGAATGAAAGTTGCGTACATATCTGAGGATCACTCACGTAAATTGGCATAATTTTCTGAGTTACCTACAAAGAATTTTGCCCAGATTCGTGACAGCAAAGAAATCTATTTCTGCGCAGTAATCCAAATCTAGTATCAACCTTGCTATCAAAGACTTTACTTGGCTCAACAATGCAATAAAATAAGATAAGGAGAGGTTGCTACAGTAGTAACAACTTCCAAGACACAAATATAAAACAAAGGTACTGTAGCAAAATAAACACATGGGTTATCTCCCAAGAAGTTCTTTCTTTATAGCCATTAAGATGGGCTCAGCAGTTTTAATGATGCACTCGCAAGAAATAGAATTTGAAGCAAAAGAGAGCATCAAGAGGCAAATTCAAAACACATTTAAGCCTAACATGCTTCCTATGAAAAGGAATCTTGTAAATAAACAAGTTCATGAAGAGCAAAGTAACAAGATCAGGAAGATAAAACAAGTGTAGTTTCAAAAATTTCAGCACATAGAGAGGTGTTTTAGTAACATGAAAATTTCTACAACCATATTTTCCTCTCTCATAATAACTTTCAGTAGCATCATGAGCAAACTCAATAATATAACTATCACATAAAGCATTCTTATCATGAGTCTCATGCATAAAATTATTACTCTCCACATAAGCATAATCAATTTTATTAGCAATAGTGGGAGCGAATTCAACAAAGTAGCTATTATTATTATTCTCATCATCAAATATAGGAGGTATATTGTGATCATAATCAAATTTATCCTCCATAACAGGTGGCACCAAAAGGCTACTATCATTATAATCATCATAAATAGGAGGCATATCATAATCAACATAAACTTTCTCCTCAATACCCGGAGGGCTAAAGAGATCATTTTCATCAAAACCGACCTCCCCAAGCTTAGAATTTTCCATAGCATTAGCAACAATAGTGTTCAAAGCATTCATATTAATAACATTTCCATTAGCATGCATATAAAGTTCCATGGGTTTTTTAATTCTCTCTTCAAACACATCATGTCCTAATTCAAGATAAAATTCATAAAGATCTCGCATATTTTTGTTGTTTTCCATTATGCCTAACTAGTGTAAACAAGAAACAAAAAGATGCAATTGCAGGATCTAAAGGAAATAACTTCGAGCACACACACAATGGCGCCAGAAAAGTACTGTTACCTGGAACCGGAGTATGAGTGCCTTTTACCTTTCCTCCCCGGCAACGGCGCCAGAAAAGTGCTTCTGGCGTGTAGTTGACGAGGGAGGAAATGGTGTAGCTTTCCTTCATTCCCCGGCAACGGCGCCAGAAAAGTGCTTGATGTCTACGGGTGCTTCTATTCTTGTAGACAGTGTTGGGCCTCCAAGAGCAGAGGTTTGTAGAACAGCAGCAAGTTTCCCTTAAGTGGATCACCCAAGGTTTATCGAACTCAGGGAGGAAGAGGTCAAAGATATCCCTCTCATGCAACCCTGCAACCACAAAGCAAGAAGTCTCTTGTGTCCCCAACACACCTAATAGGTGCACTAGTTCGGCGAAGAGATAGTGAAATACAGGTGGTATGAATAAGTATGAACAGTAGCAACGGCACCAGAAAAGTGCTTTGCCCAGGACTGGCGTGTGATTGCTGGTGGTAATATGGCAGGCAGTACAGATACAGTAAAACAGTAAACAAGCAGCGATAGCAGTATTTAGGAACAAGGCCTAGGGATTATACTTTCACTAGTGGACACTCTCAACATTGATCACATAAATAAATAGATAGATGCTAGACTCTACACCCTCTTGTTGGATGATGAACACCACTAACTGTGTAGGATTACACGAACCCTCAATGCCGGAGTTAACAAGCTCCACAATATTCGATGTTCATATTTAAATAACCTTAGAGTGCATGACAGATCAACATAACCAAACCAAGTACTAACATAGCATGCACACTGTCACCTTCACGCTACGAAAGGAAGCATAGATCACATCAATACCATCATAGTAATAGTTAACTTCATAATCTACAAGAGATCACAATCATAGCCTACGCCAAGTACTACACGATGCACACACTGTCACCATTACACCGTGCAGGAGGAATAAACTACTTTAATAACATCACTAGAGTAGCACACAGATAAATTGTGATACAAAACACATTGCAATCATAAAGAGATATAAATAAGCACTTCACTATGCTCTTCATAACAGTGAATAAGTAATCTGTGAAATATAGCCTAAGAGACCCACACGGTGCACACACTGTCACCTTTACACACGTGGGACAAGGAGTCTCCGGAGATCACATAAGTAAAATCCACTTGACTAGCATAATGACATCTAGATTACAAGCATCATCATATGAATCTCAATCATGTAAGGCAGCTCATGAGATTATTGTATTGAAGTACATAGGAGAGAGATGAACCACATAGCTACCGGTACAGCCCCGAGCCTCGATGGAGAACTACTCCCTCCTCATGGGAGACAGCAGCGTTGATGAAGATGGCGGTGGAGATGGCAGCGGTGTCGATGGAGAAGCCTTCCGGGGGCACTTCCCCGTCCCGGCGGCGTGCCGGAACAGAGACTCCGTCCCCCAGATCTTGGCTTCGCGATGGCGGCGGCTCTGGATGGTTTCTCGTACCGTGGCTTTTTCGTCTCGAGGTTTTAGGTCGAGGACCTTTATATAGGCGAAGATGCGGCGTCAGAAGGTCGAAGAGGCGGTGACACCATAAGGCGGCGCGGCCAAGGCCTGGGCCGCGCCGGCCTACCTCCTGGGGCCCATGTGGGTCCACTCTGGCGACTCTCGGGTGTTCTGGATGCTTCCGGGGATTCTAAGATGATGGGCGTTGATTTCGTCCGATTCCGAGAATATTTCCTTACTAGGATTTCTGAAACCAAAAACAGCAGAAAACAGCAACTGGCCTTTCGGCATCTCGTCAATAGGTTAGTTCCGGAAAACGCATAAATATGACATAAAGTGTGCATAAAACATGTAGATATCATCAATAATGTGGCATGGAACATAAGAAATTATCGATACGTCGGAGACGTATCAAGCATCTAGATACAGATCTTGTACACAGAATCTAGCAAACATGCACAGATGCACACAATAGCCAGATCAGATGCACAGATAGCACCAGTAGATGAATTGCAAGGATTAGCAGCTAATAAAGACTACACAGTAAACCCTAAGCTATGAACCATCAGAAAACCCTAGATTTTTCATCAGGTAAGCATATTGGCATTCATATCTAGTATGATCCCCAAATATGCAAGCAAAGGTTGAGTAGCCACAAGATCCAACTAAATAAGTGAGCAACCAATCAGTAGCAATGCTACTGAGGTCACATCACACTTAAGCACCATTTAAAAGAAAGCCAAATATAGCACATCATTATCCAGGAATGGATTCAGATTCATTTGCTTGCTAAACAATCATGAATAGCCAAATCATTTGCAAGCAAGTCATTTAAATCATTACTGCATAAGCAGTTCATCATAACTTAATTAATACAAGCATGAATATATCACAGATCCATGCTTAATACTGACAGCAGCATAATATAAGGCAACACAGTTTAATCACTGCATCATAGCCACTGGAGCAAGTCCAGTTAGCTTGAATGAGCAGCAACACAAGTAAGCAGCAGCACAGTGATGCTTGAGCATCAGCATCACAAGGAAATTGAATCACTTAGCCACAGGATTAATCAGTAAGCTATCACTGACATTTAATTGATCAAATGGATCAATTGAATCAAGTCAAGCTACACAGAGAAGCTAGCCAACAAGCAAAGGATGATCCAATGGATCATTAGCTTGCATAGGAAGCACAGAAGCATATCACAAGCACCACTTGCACACACAAGTGTCACTGATGCATCACCGTACACCTAGACAAGCAAGTATGACATGCCAGTAAGCACAAGCAAGCCATAATCAGTACATCATGGTATAGCAAGCTTTTGAGCAAGCACAGCAGAGCATGGCAAGTACAGAGCATGCTAGGAGCAGCAGATGAGCAAGTAAAGCATGAATCGGAAGCAAAGCAACACTGGTCAGTACCAGTAACTAGTAATTTGGCCATGAGCTTGCAGTAGATAGAAGCACAGGAAGATTGAGCAGCTATGGCATAGCTCTGTGTGATCACAGGATCACCAGAGAGCAACAGAGCATGAGGAGGAAGAAGAACAGAAGCAAGGGAGGTGCACAGACATGGAGAAGTGAAGGAGGAGGTGAAGTACTTACTCGCGCCTGGAAGCAGAAGCTAGGGCATGGCGAGGCAGTGCTCGTGCGGCCCTAACAGCTGCAAATCCAGGGTAGGCGCCGACGTTACGCCGGCGAACACGATCACGAACACCACCGTAGCAGAACACCACAAGCAGCACCCGCGCCAGGTCAACCTCAGGGTCGCACCCATCGTTGGCAAGGACGAGAGCTCGCCGGAGTTCATCAATCGCCAGAGGCGATTCTCTCCGAGATCCAGAATGGAGGCGATTCGCCAGGAGGGGAAGAGAAGGGGAAAACCACGCGGGCAGATCGGTAGATCTGAACGCGGCGGTTCCGAATCGGTAGGTGGCTATGGCGGGGAAGCTCGGAGATGGCCGGAGCGCGGCGGCGGCCATGGCGGCGACGCCATCGCCACGGGCGTCGCAGGAGGTTAGGGTTAGAGACGAAGGAGTGAGAGAGGGCCGAGTAAGGGAGTGAGGTGGGCCGTTCGGCGCCACCGACCCATAAGGGACAAGCCTTAATGGGCTGTCCCTGGGCTTTAGTTAAATGGTCTGGCCCAATAGGGGCCAGGGGGCATTTTAGTCTTTTTAACAATTTAGAAAAGGCCAGAATTTCACCAATTTTTAGTAAATAAAATACAACTCTAAAAATCCATTAATAATTGGATTAGTGAATGAAATATAAATCTTAACAAGAATAAAATATGAAATAGAATTTATGAAACAAATTCAAAATTATGAATTTTAAGAATTTAAATAATAACTTGGAATTTTAAACTATTATTTCCTTGTATTTAAAATTCAAGGAAAAATCTCAAATAAGTTCAAATACTTATTTTCAAACATTTTAAAATGAAATTCTACTATTCCAAGTCATTTCTATTGAAAAGGGTATTTTCCAAGAAAAATACTATATTCCTTTTATTCCAAAAACTATAGAGATAACTCTATGATTTCAAATTATTTTTGGAATGGTTAAGGGAATCACCAAGTCAAGTAGTTTTACTTTGAAGTATGTTACTTTATGTGAATTAAAATGGTTTATACTTTTAAATCAATTGCAAGTTACTGTCAAAGACATAAATCTTAAAACGCAACCCTAAATTGCTATAACTCAGCGGGGTAAAGGGATTCAACATAAAATAATACATCCATGATTGCATTATTTGGATTTTATAACATTGTCCTCACCGGACAATAATGCTTCTTACAGAACCCGAGGTCCAGGTTCCATCAACTGCATTGAACTGCACTATCTCGCAGTCCACAGGCAAGTTCACCCTTGCTCATGCCAACTTGATTATTTTCTATTACTTTAATGCAAAGCTATATACTTATCATTCCTGCATCGCAAATAAAATGTTACTTTCCAACTATGAATATGACTATGTGGTTGGCAATGGAACCATGGTATGTGTTGATATGGTGGAGGTTCCATTGCATGGGTTATATCACCCTAGGATTAATTACCAATGCCGTCCAGTGATTCTAGCGCCGTACAAACCGCGTTGACCATGAGATCTATAATGGCTCTGGGGAAGCCAGCTGTATCTTTTCCCTTCTGCACGCCAACGGATTGGTAGAGCCAGCGGGGTGTTGGAGGCACTGCCGTAGGTTGGGATAGCCTTTTAAATCCCCATCCATTAGTGATGATGGCTCTACGATCTATGAAGGATTGTCCGGAGTACACCGTGAGTAAAGCCGTATTATCGGGGGAAGTCTACTGGGGGTGTACGGTTGGACAAAAGGGTGGGTTTGCAGTCGCGGAGAAGGCGGTGTGGGCTTGGATCTTTATACCTGGCCTCACACCAAAGGAAGTGTGAACGGGGGCAAGTCCCTGCGGATGGCAAAAAGGGTGAGATCTCTTGTGGGAAAAGTAACGCACCTCTGCAGAGTGTATCAAATTGTGGATGTCACTCCTTGTTCCGGGAAGGGAATCGCGAACGCGGGCAGAAAGGAACTCCACGAAGTTCTAATCAACCTGTGAAGACTGACGGGCATAGTTTTCATAATAAAAGCAACCTTTTGAAGAAATGATTTCAAAACATGCATTGACCTGCGATTTCCTGATCAATGGTCGTAGCTAGTGCATCAAACACCTTTTTATTCTTTTAGAACTTGCTGAGTACCCCTGTACTCACTTTTTTTCGACACCCTTGCTAGACTGTGATCCGGAAGTGGAGGCCATCAACGATGGAGCACCAGAAGGAGGTTACGAGCTGGTCTACGAAGAACCTGATCTTACCGGCGGAGTGGAAGGAGTAGACTATGGGATAGTCTACGGACCAGATGACACGGAGGTGGAGGAGTAGTGACATACCCTAGCATCATAGAGCTGAGCAACGTAGAACTTACGTAAATAAGTTGTTGAGCTCTCTTTATATTTGTTATGAGTTGTAATCATACTTAAGTAGTATCTTAGGGTGTTCTCATAGGACCTGTGAGAATACCAACTTGTTAAGACAATGTTTGTAATAATGTATGGAGTGTTATGACCTGCAATGTTTCTGTTGTACCACTCTGAGGGATATGGCAATTTGTGAAGAAGTCCCTTCACAAAGATCATATCAACGACTTGTATACTACAACATGCAGTGGTATGCTGGGTCACCGCAGCTGGTATCAGAGCAAATGTTGCGACCTTAGGTTGGAAAAACCTAGTATAGGGAAGAAACCTGTAGGAGTCTAGTAGAAATAGTAAAGGATTCTCTAGAAATATGGTGATTATTCACTTGAGAATAGCAAAACCATATATTTTAGTGCGATAATTCTTTATTATAGCTATTATGATGCATTATCACTACTAATATTCTACTTTTGTATACAGCCATAATGGCGAACACTTTTCCTAAGAGGACTTTGAGGAAGGTTGAGGGTTGGCTCGGTGATTATGATGGACCAATCACAGCTCTCCTGTGTGGGATGCTGAAGGAACTTCATTGTGACCCACGGATACCTGTTATCGAGTATACCTACTATGATGGGGAAATCCTAGCCAAGTGCAGAGTATCGGTCCAACTACCGACAAAACTGCTGATGAGTCGTGTAATGCCATACGGAGAAGCCAAAACCATCACCACAGCCTACCACATGGGCCTATTCAAGGCAATCCTTGAGATAAGTCAGCACAAGTCAGTAGAACTGCTATGTTCAGAGTTTTCTCATATACCTCATGCCGAGGAAGATGAGGATCCCACTCTGAATCATTTGGTGTTAGCACGCAGAAGTCCTGAAGCTGCAGCACAACACATGGATAGCTGTAAGTCTTTATTGACCACGATGTACCTTTTACACATGAAGATGAGAGGTGAGATTGACCACATGCTAGCTGAGTTCACGGACCCTGATAAAGTCTAAACTCGGATGCGTGATCTGAGGGCACAACCACAACATACTACACCTTTCTTTAGCCTAGACAGCTATGTAGATTTGAGTGACCAGTTGTCCCTATAAAGATCCACTCACACCCAACTTTGTCCCACACTATCCACATGTGTCAGCATCATATGAGTCTGGATATGGGGGAGATGATTCCAGGAACCTAAACTGCTCGGAGTCACCAATCGAGAATTCGACTGGTTGGCGTTTCGGGGAACCATTTAGAGATGAAGGAGAACCCATCACTTGTGAATCAGAGGATGAAGGAGGCACGGTTAACCAGAATGTTAACCAAAGCTTTGGGCAGGAAGAGAAAGATACCAACTCCATTTCTTTAGATTTGGAGATGGGATTACCCAAAACATCCCAGTACGTCGTAGGTGAGAGTTCTGGAACCAAGAAAAGAAGAAGAAGAAGATGAGGGGTCAAGTGAATAGGAATCCTCCATGGATGGCAGAAGAAGGTGAGCTGTATCCCACTGGGGATACATATGAGTCTTTATCCAGCTACTTTGGCATGACAGATCTCTGTCTCGACACTTCGTCCGATTCAGACTACATACCTACGGGAAGGACCTTCATTCCGGACGGTGTTCGGAAGACAAACTGCTGTACCGGATGGACCCCAGGGATGTACGCGGAGGCGAGTTATGATGACGAGGAGTAGAGCTCCAAGGAAGAATAAAGTAATCTAGGTGGTATTGTAATAGAACGTATTTTAAATTCCCGTTGGCTTGGGCTTTGAGCCAAATAAGTGGTTTATATATACCACATGTAATATCAGTTTGTGTGTGTGTTATGTATTATACAAAGTATATGCATAATAAATGTTTGTTTTGGATTTGCTTCTTGATTTCATTGTGTGACTAGTTCTGGGCATTGAGTTGAGCTCAGAAAGCATTTGCATGGTGTAATTATGAGTAATCGCTCTTTGTTACAGGACTAGGGGGAAATGGCGTTAGTAGAAACCGAAGAGGCTCGCAGAGAGCGGGAGACAAGAGAAAAAGAGGAGGCAGATGCAGCAGCTAGAGCAGAGAATGCACCACCACCACCACACCCAATGATGCACCCAGACTTTCAACAGTATATGAGGGCAATGGAGGAAGATAGGAGGTGTTACCAGGAAAGCCAGAGCAAGAACATGCAAGATTTCTTTACCCACATCATCAATGATAGGGGTAATGAAGGCAAGGGAGTAACTCTATCGGACTTCCAAAATGCAAGACCACTACCATTTACATCAGCTCCAGAACCAATGGACGCTGAAGATTGGCTTATGGATACGGAACGGAAGCTGAAGACCGTTGGTTGCAACGATGAGGAGAAGATTAGATACACAACTTATCTGTTGTCAGGACCAGCAGCGTCATGGTGGGAGAACCTTGTAGCTGTACACCCTCCAGATAAGGTGTTCACCTGGGAGGAGTTCAAGAAGAAGTTCCGGGATGCTCATGTTCCGGACAGCGTGGTGGAGCTGAAGAAGAGGGAGTTTGACAAACTATGACAGAATACTGCACCCATCATGCAGTATGTTCGGGATTTCAACAGGCTATCCAGGTATGCACCTGAGGATGTAGATACGGAGGAGAAAAGGAAGAAGCGGTTCATGAAAGGCATGAATCCATACATGAAGATGCAACTGAGGTTGGCACGGACTGCCGAATTCCAGGAACTGATTGACTCGGCAATCACTTTCGAGGATGATTACCGGCAAGTCCAAGAGGACAGGAGGAAGAGGGCTCGTATAGAGCCAAGGAAGTACCCAATCAGTAAACCAACACCTGATCGGAGTTTCAAACCCCGATACCGACCTACTACTGGTAGCCAATACAACCGGGGAGGTCAGAGTCAGAATCCAATCAGCCAAATCATCCGCAACAATTGTGGCCTAAAGGGTCATTTGTAGAAGGATTGTCAGAAACCCAGAATCATCTGTTATGGTTGTGGGAAGGAAGGACACATCAAGCCGGATTGTCCAAACAAGGCGTCTTGGAGCGGACAGAGCTCTGGAGGACGAGGTGGAAACAACAACAACAACAACAACAACAACCGCAACAACAACAACAACAAGAGGGGAAAGCCTTATGGAAAGCTGAATTGCACATCTTTGGAACAAGCGGAAGAGTCGGATCAAACAGTCTTAGGTACGCTAAGCATTCTTACTCATCCTGGCAAAGTATTATTTGATACTGGAGCAACCACATCATTTCTTGCATTGGAGTTTGTGGAAAAATTTGGGCTTAGATGTTCTAAGTTAGAAACTCCTATAACTGTTCTATCCGCGGGGGAACGATCTTAGTAACCCACGTGAAAGAAGCACAAGTCCTAACCATATGTGACTGTGTGTATTTCGCGGACCTATTCATCATACCCATGAAGGACATATCTGTCATCCTAGGGATGGATTGGTTGACAGAGAATGGAGCGGTGATTAACTGTGGAGACAAAACAGTATCACTTCGCAACTCCATCGGAGGTCGAATAGTGTTCCAAGGAGATAAGTACAGTGAGTTGGAGATCGGATTGGAACTCAATAGTCTGAAGGAGGTGAGAATTGAAGATATTCCTGTAGTGAATGAGTTTCAGGATGTATTTCCTAAGGAACTACCGGGGATGCCACCCGATAGGGAGATTGAATTCACAATCGATCTAATTCCAGGCACAGCACCAATAGCTCAACCACCATATAAGATGGGGCCAAAGGAATTAGTGGAACTGAAAGCTCAGATTGATGAGTTAGAACAGAAGGGATTCATTCAAGAAAGTGTGTCACCATGGGGTACACCAGTTATTTTTGTGGATAAAAGAGATGGAGGAAAGAGAATGTGTGGAGATTACCGAAATCTGAACAATGTAACTATCAAGAACAAATATCCTTTACCTAGAATCCAAGACCTTTTTGATCAAGTTCAAGGAGCTGGAGTCTTCTCGAAGATAGATTTAAGGTCAGGATACCATCAAATCAAGATCAAGAAGGAGGATGTACCAAAAACAACATTCGTATCAAGGTATGGACACCATGAATACTTGGTTGTACCATTTGGACTAACAAATGCACCAGCAATTTTCATGAATTTGATGAACAAGATATTCATGAAGTACTTGGACAAGTTTGTGATAGTGTTCATAGATGATATTCTAATCTATTCCAAGGATAAAGAAGAACATGCCAAGCATTTGAAGATAGTTCTGCAAAATTTAAGAGAACATCAGCTATATGCAAAGTTTAGCAAGTGCAAATTTTGGTTAGATAGTGTTGAATTTCTTGGACATGTCATAACCAAAGAAGGCATAGCGGTGAATCCAAGCAAGGTTCAGTCCGTATTGGAATGGAAATCACCTAAAAATGCTAAGGAGATACGAGGATTTCTTGGTATGGCAGGCTATTATCGGAGATTCATAGAGGGATTTTCGAAGATTGCAGGACCAATGACCAAGTTACTCAAGAAAAATACTCCATTTGAGTGGACTGATGAGTGTGTGAAGCTAGCTTCCAAACACTCAAAGATAAGTTAACCACAACACCGGTGTTAGCAGTTCCTGAACCTGGAAAGGATTACACGGTGTATTGTGATGCTTCCAAGAATGGACTTGGATGTGTTCTTATGCAAGATCGGAAGGTAATAGCTTATGGATCAAGGCAGTTGAAACCACATGAGCACAACTACCCAGTACATGATCTAGAGTTAGCGGCAGTTGTGTATGCTTTGAAGAGTTGGAGAAAATTTCTATATGGATCCAAGTGTGAGTTATACACCGTTCATAAAAGTTTGAAATATTTCTTCACTCAGAAGGAATTAAACATGAGACAGAAGAGATGGTTAGAATTGATTAAGGATTACGACCTTACAATCAACTATACACCAGGCAAGGCTAATGTAGTAGCAGATGCCCTAAGTAGGAAGAGTACGGAGAATCAACCTACGGAATGGGAGATTCCAAAGGAACTTCGGAAAGAGTTAGAGGATGCTCAGATTTTGTTTATTCAAGGTGATGTTAAGGGAAGTATAGCAACCATGAAGATTATGGATGAGATGTACTCAGATTTGAAGTATGAGATTATCCGAAAACAAGCGGATGATTTGTTCATCCAAGAAGAAATCAAGAGGATTGGAGAAGGAAAACCATCGAAATTCCATCTAGGGGATTTTGATTCATTATACTTCCAGAAAAGGATATGTGTACCGGAAGATCCAGAAGTGAAGTCAATCATATTAAAGGAAGCACATGAAACCCCTTATTCAATACATCCGGGAAGTACTAAGATGTATATGGATTTGAAGGAGATGTTCTTGTGGAACAACATGAAAAGAGAGATAGCCCAATATGTCTCGGAATGTCATACATGTCAACGAGTGAAGGCAGAACATCAGAGTCCTACTGGATTACTCAAACCACTAGAGATACCGGAATGGAAATGGGATGAAATCGGAATGGATTTTGTCACTGGTCTACCAATGACTAGTAAAAAGAAGGATATGATATGGGTAATAGTGGACAGGCTTACCAAGAGTGCTCATTTCATAGCCGTAAATACAAAGGATACTGCAGAGAAGCTTGTGGATATATATGTGAAGGAGATTGTGAGTAAGCATGGAGTACCAAAGAAAATAGTCTCAGATAGAGGTTCAATTTTCACATCAGCATTTTGGAAACAACTCCAAGAAGCTTTGGGATCCAAGTTGGATTTTAGTACAGCATATCATCCACAAACCGGAGGACAAACCGAAAGAACCAATCAGATACTAGAGGACATGCTTAGAGCTTGTGCTCTGAACTTTGGAGGCTCATGGGAGGACCATTTACCTTTAGCGGAATTCTCATATAACAATAGTTATCAGAGTAGCATCCAGATGGCACCGTACGAAGCATTGTATGGAAGGAAGTGTCGATCACCAATTTGTTGGTTTGAAACCGGAGAAAACAAGGAGTTTACAACAGACTACATCAAGGAGAGACAAGAAGTCATCGAGGTGATCCGGGATAGACTCAAAATAGCTCAGAGTCGTCAGAAGAGTTACGCCGACCTGAAAAGAAGAGATTGGGAACCGAAAGTGGGAGACATGGTTTATTTAACGGTTAGCCCAATGAAAGGACTTAAGAGGATCGGAGTGAAAGGAAAGTTAAGTCCTCGATATATAGGACCATTTAAGATACTCAGTCAGAATCGAGGAACAACTTTTGAGTTGGAATTACCAGCGCAACTAAGTCAAGTTCATAATGTGTTTCATGTATCACAACTCAGAAAGTGTTTGAAGGCACCGGATGATCCTATTACATATGAAGAAATAGAATTGCAATCTGACCTAACTTATGTGGAAAGACCGGAAAAGATCTTAGAAGTACAGTGGAAGAAGTTAAGAAACAGAGCAATCAAATACTGCAAAGTTCAATGGCAACATCATCCTGAGCGAGAAGCAACTTGGGAGACGGAAGAAGAATTAAGGAAGTCTTACCCCGAGATGTTCAGGTACCAATCTTAACTTCGGGACGAAGTTTCTGTTAAGGGGGAGAGGCTGTAATAACCCAGAACATAGGAACAACGAAGGGTAGATTTAGAAATGGGATATGTATTTCATCGCAAAACGGGGGAAATTTTCGCGCCTTATTGCAACTAAACCTAAGAGGGATCGAGGTTCTCTCTCATTTTGCACTTAGGGTTAGGCAATGTGAGTTAGGGAAATTTCGACATGATCTCTTTTGTATCTTGTTACTTTGGGGAATGATTGCATTTGATAAGTGTTAAACATTTAACTATACACATCACACAATATAAACAATGAATTTATAATTCAAACACAAGTTATAAAAATCAAATCACTTTGAATTTCAAAGTGAATATCAAATACAATATTTAATCAAGAATATAAACATTACATAATACAAAGATCATAAACCAAAACTTGAGCTTTATTGATATACAACACAAATTACATAGTCTTTACAATATTCTTGATACAAGAATTGAGACATAATAATCCGAAATAAAAGAAAAGGAAAATTACAAGTTTATTCTAACTAAACCTAGACTAAGTGGCTTGAGGATAATCTTCTGGCCATAATTCAAACTTGCAAAACAAAGAACAGATACTAGACAGAATATCAGTGTTAGCAAAGTTCAGTTTGGACAGTTAGCAAAAATCACAGGAAAATTCAGTTTGGACAGTGCACACTGTCACAGCACACTTGTGCTTGTCCAAATTTCTGGACAGCACAAGATAGGCATAGGCAGACCAACACTGAGCAAGCCACAGGGGCTCAAGTTTCACCATATGAAGGCTGTTGCTAGCCAAGCAACAGCAAGGCAATGCAAGGGGTGAGTCATAAAGTAACCAGGCTTGTGTGTCATGGCGAGGGAAGAAGTAGAGACCATATAAATAGCACACAAACCCTAGAACCATGACAGTCGACCACATATGCAAATCACCAGGTAAGGGTGAAGCAAGAACCAGCACCAGTTCATCCAGTTCATACTCAAGAATAGAAACCAACACACAACCACTTAGCCACCAGGAATCATGGTGACCTGAGAAGCTCAACCAGAAACTGGAGGTGAAGGGTTGTGCACCAAAAACCCCAAGTCTGCAAAAACCCCAAGGCGATGGAGGGGACTCTGCGGCGGGTGGAGGTCACGGGGACGCAGTGGTTGGACGTGCTCGAGTCTCCCGGTGTTCTGAACGTCGGCAAGGTCAAGAGCAAACCACCGCGGCTGTTCGCACGGCTATGGCTGGGACGGTCGACCAGCGAGCTGCACGGAAAACGGGGGGACGTTAAGGGCTTGTCCACCCGGGAAGAAGGAGAAAACAACATGCTGAAGGAGAGGGAAGGGTTGGACGGTAGCTTCGGCAGCGTCGATGTGCTGCTCGTGGAGATGGATGCCGAGCGGCATCGGCCGGCATGGTCAGAACACCGACGATGCCAACATCCAGGCGGGATCCTAAGGAAAGAAAAGGGCATCAGGTGGCTTCAGGGTACAGAGAAGAACGAGATGGAGGGAAGAGACGTGGAGGGGACAGCGGTCTTGTCCACGACGAGTTGCAGACCGCCGAGGTCCCGCTCGGTTTGCTTCGAAGTTCGAACGGAGAGGAGATGGAGGCTCAGCTCACCGTGGGGAAATCTGGGAGGCGGCGGTGATGACACGGTGCTCAAGGAGACCCGGATGGAGGTCTCGGACATGCATGCAGGGTTGCATGCCGACGTCGAGGAGTTTCGTGTCGGCGCGGACGATACTCCGTCCCGTCCACATCGATCATCCAGAGCATCTCTGGACCAGGGAAGAGGCTTGTTAGATCTAGCATAGAGAGAAGAATCAATGTGAAATACAAAGAGAAAGAGAGTATGGGCTGAGCGTGGCATGCAGTGCAGCCATGCCAACGAGGACGGCGGCCATCCGGGATCGGCTTCAGCTAGCTCTCCTCTTGCAGGAGATGGAAGAGAGGCCAGTTAGCGCCCCAGGGAGAAGAAAGCGAGAGAAGTGAGTGAATTGGAGAGGAGTGAAGTGTATGGGGAGCTCTCACTAGTAGAAACAAGGGCTTTGGTTTTTTGCCCCAGATGTCATTTGCACCGGATTTGGCACGAACCGGTGCTAAAAGGGGTCATTAGCACCGGTTCGTGGGGAGCAGCCGGCCGAGGGACCTTTTGCACCGGTTCGTGTTACGAACCGGTGCAAATGATCTATCTTTTGCACCGGTTCGTAACACAAACCGGTGCAAAAGGTTCGTCGCCAGGCACGTGTCAGCCGAGGAACCTTTAGCACCGGTTCGTGTTACGAACCGGTGCAAAAGATGGACCATTTGCACCGGTTCGTAACACGAACCGGTGCTAAAGGTTCCCAGCCCTATTTCAGCTCAGCTACCGGCCAAACAGCCCACTCACTTCATTTTTGCTAGGAGAAGGTGTGTGTGTTGAGTGCTAAGTTGCTTCTCTTTGGCATGCACATAAGGTGCTCGATGAAATGTGTGAGAGAGTGATGCCGCTTGATTTTACACCCAACAAAAATGAGATGAGGTGCCGGAGCGACACTTAAGCTTTCTCCTCTTTCTTTCCTCCTCGATCAAGGTTTAAGCAACAACTTAACCCTTTCATTTGTATGGTGCTAATTTCCACTATTTATAAATATTATGATGTTTTGTAATTGTTTATTGATAAACTTAATTAATTATTTGATGTAGATGAACCAGCGGCAATGGATGTACGTTGACCGACGTCTACCCGAGTTCAGATCGGGCCTGGAAGAATTTATCCGTGTGGCTCAGGAAAACCCACAGGCGGATGGTTTTATGTGTTGTCCATGTGTTGATTGCCATAACTTGAAGCAATACCCTGAATGGCAAGTCATTCACTCACACCTGCTTTGGAAAGGTTTCATGCCCAGCTATAATTGTTGGACCAAGCATGGAGAAAGAGGGGTTATGATGGAAGACGACGAAGAAGAAGAAGAAGAGGATGATGATATGTACCCTAACTACGGTGATACTGCAACAGGGCATGATGAAGATGAAGATGCAGGAGGAGGTGATCAAGATGAAGAGGCATCAGATGAGCCCGTTGATGATGATCTTCGTCGGGCCATCGCCGATGCACACAGAGATGCAGAAACAGAAAACGAGAAGCGAAAGTTAAAGGGCATGTTAGATGATCACAAAAGAAGTTATACCCAAATTGCGAAGATGACAACACAAAGCTCGGTGCCACCACAGAGTTGCTGCAATGGAAGGCGTAGGCTGGTATATGTGACAAGCCATTTGAGAAGTTACTGAAAATAATGAAGAGGAGGTTTCCAAAGAATAACGAATTGCCCGACAAGACGTACGAAGCAAAGAAGGTTCTCTCGCCTCTAGGATTAGAGGTGCTGAAGATACATGCATGCATTAATGACTGCATCCTCTACCGCGCTGAGTATGAAAATTTGGAAAAATGTCCGGTATGCACTGCACTTCGGTATAAGATCAGGCGAGATGACCCTGGTGATGTTGAGGGAGAGCCCCCTAGGAAGAGGGTTCCTGCCAAGGTTATGTGGTATGCTCCTATAATACCACGGTTGAAACGTCTGTTCAGAAATAAAGAGCATGCCAGGTTGTTGCGATGGCACAAAGAAGACCGTAAGAAAGACGAGATGCTGAGACACCCCGCTGATGGGTCGCAGTGGAGGACAATCGATAGAGAGTTCCCGGATTTTGCAGATGACGCGAGGAACTTAAGGTTTGGCCTAAGTACAGATGGAATGAATCCTTTTGGGGAGCAGAGCTGCAGTCATAGCACTTGGCCTGTAACTCTATGTATCTATAACCTTCCGCCTTGGTTGTGCATGAAGCGGAAGTTCATTATGATGCCAGTGCTCATCCAAGGCCCAAAGCAACCCGGCAACGACATTGATGTGTACCTACAGCCATTATTTGAAGAACTCTTACAGTTGTGGAGCAAACCAGGTGTACATGCATGGGATGAGTACAAACAGGAGTCATTTAACCTACGAGCGTTGCTTTTCGTGACCATCAATGATTGGCCTGCTCTTAGTAACCTTTCAGGACAGACAAACAAGGGATACAATGCATGCACGCACTGTTTAGATGAGACCGAAGGTGCCTATTTGCATAAATGTAAGAAGGTTGTGTACCTGGGGCATCGTCGATTTCTTCCAAAGAGGCACCCCGTCAGAAAGAAAGGCAATCATTTCGGAGGTGAGGCAGATCGCCGGGTGAAGCCTGAACTCCGTACCGGTGATGCTTTACTTGATATGGTCAAGGACCTAAAAGTAATCTTTGGAAAGGGTCCTGGCGGTCAATCTGTTCCGAATGACGACGTTACCGGACACGCACCCATGTGGAAGAAAAAATCTATATTTTGGGATCTACCCTATTGGAAAGTCCTAGAGGTCCGCTCTTCAATCGACGTGATGCACGTGACGAAGAATCTTTGCGTGAACCTGCTAGGTTTCTTAGGCGTGTATGGGAAGACAAAAGATACACCAGAAGCACGGGAGGACCAGTATCGTATGAAAGTCCCAAAAGACAAGCAAGAACAGGATTACAAGGATACAGGGAGTCGCTTAAGTCCTGCCAGCTACGCTCTTACCAAAGCAGAGAAGGATATCTTTTTTGAAGTCCTTTACAGTATCAAGGTCCCGTCTGGCTTCTCCTCCAATATAAAGGGAATTATAAATATGGAGAAGAAAACATTCCAGAACCTGAAGTCGCATGACTGCCACATTATTATGACGCAGTTGCTTCCGGTTGCACTGAGGGGGCTTCTGCCGGAAAATGTTCGAATACCCATTGTGAAGCTATGTGCATTCCTTAATGCGATATCTCAGAAGGTAATCGATCCAGCTAGTCTTCCAAGGTTACAGAAGGATGTGGTGCAATGTCTTGTTAGCTTTGAGTTGGTGTTTCCACCATCTTTCTTCAATATTATGACACATCTCCTGGTTCACCTTGTCGAAGAGATTGCCATCCTCGGTCCTGTCTTTCTACACAATATGTTCCCCTTCGAGAGGTTCATGGGGGTCTTAAAGAAATATGTTCATAACCGTGCTAGGCCAGAAGGAAGCATCTCCAAGGGCTATGGAACAGAGGAGGTCATCGAGTTCTGTGTTGACTTCATTCCTGACCTTAAGTCGATTGGTGTTCCTGAATCGCGACATGAGGGGCGACTAAGTGGAAAAGGCACGCTAGGAAGGAAATCAATGATATGTAGGGACGGCATTTCTTTCACTCAAGCACACTACACAGTTCTACAAAGTTCCACCTTGGTGGCCCCGTATATCACTGATCACAAGAATATTGTGCGCTCAGAACATCTGGGGCAGTCTGAAGACTGGATTACGCATAAACATATGCAGACATTCGGCGGTTGGCTCCGAGAACATCTCATTAATAACAACAATATTGTAGATCAGTTGTACATGTTGGCTGGGTCACCATCTTCGACTATAGTGACTTTCCAGGGGTACGAGATAAATGGAAATACCTTCTACACGTTCGCCCAAGATAAAAAGAGCACCAACCAAAACAGTGGTGTCCGCATTGATGCAACAAACACTAGCAGTGGCAAAAAGGACACATATTATGGTTACATAGAGGAGATATGGGAACTTGACTATGGACCTTCTTTTAAGGTCCCTTTATTTCGGTGCAAATGGTTCAAGCTGGATGGAAAAGGGTAAAGGTAGACCAGCTGTACGGAATGACAACAGTGGATCTCAACAATCTTGGTTACAGAGACGAACCATTCGTCCTAGCCAATGATGTGGCTCAGGTTTTCTATGTGAAGGACATGTCCTCTAGACCGAAGAAAAGAAAACATAAGGAAACGAGCTCATCCGATGAGCCAAAGCGTCACATAGTTCTTTCAGGGAAAAGAACCATCGTGGGAGTCGAGGACAAGACAGACACGTCAGAAGATTATAATAAGTTTGCTGAAATTCCGCCCTTCACAGTGAACATTGATCCAACCATCGCGTTAAATGCTGAAGATACTCCATGGTTACGGTCGAAGAGATCATAATGTACCTTGAGCTCATATTGTGAAGCGTTTGTTGTGATATGTATCAGTAACATTGGTCGTTTGAACTAAATGCAATTATCCAAGTTTATTATTTTTCTAGATACACATGTTTGGAAATTTATCCTCACCTACTGGTTGTTGGGTGTATAGTAGCAGCTTCCGAGCGGGACTTGCGGGAAGAGTTACTCGGGCGGAGCTTCCGAAGATGTCTATGACGGCCGTCCATCTAAGACATCTTCGAGAAACTCCGCCGGAGAGGCTCTTTCCTTCGAGGTCGCCGTCGTCGGGTTATATACCAGCTCCCTGGAAGCTCTCTATGCTCTCCCCTCCTTACCCTGAGCTACTGTTTGTTGGGTGTATACTAGCAGCTTGCGGGAAGAGTTCTCGAGCGAAGTTTCCGAAGATGTCTAAGACGGCCAGCCATCTAAGACATCTTCGAGAAACTTCGCCGGAGAGGCTCTTTCCTTCTTGTTCGTTGCATCTTCTCTCTTTGTTCTCTCTACTCTCCCCAGAGGGGGCTATATATAGCGGTGTGTGCCTCCAGATAATCCCCTCCCCCCAGATGAAACCATCCCATATAAGGCAAATAACAGATAAGCCTCCCCCAGATTTAGCCCCCCCCATCTTTAGCACCGGTTCCAGCCAGGAACCGAGATAAAAGGATATATAAACTAATCCACCATCTTTATCACCGGTTCCAGCCAGTAACCGGGATAAAAGGGGTATATAAACTAATCAACCGTCTTTAGCACCGGTTCCAGCCATTAACCGGGATAAAACGACAACGACTTTATTGAAATTTAACAAGATACGTTAACTAAACTTAAACTAAAATAACAACTTCTACTAGTTCTTCCGCGCATCCGCTGCTGCCCTCCTGGATGCCGCCTCCTGCCGCAGCTCCTCCTCACGACGACGCTTATGCATCTCCTCACTATCCAGATCCGTCACACGCGGCCGCTTATGCAGCTCCTGGAGACTCTGCCTCTCAAATGCTTCTATGGTAGCCGCTAGCGCTGCCTCCTCCCACTCCTCTATCTCTGCGAGCTGCGGGTCCACCTCATCCGCTGCTGCCCTCCTGGTTGCCGCCTCTTGCCGCAGCAGCTCCTCCCACTCCTCTATCTCCGCGAGCTGCGGGTCCACTTCCACCGGCGGCGGGTGCGGCTTTGGGGGCATTGTGCAATGGGCTAGGGTTTGGTGATGATTGAAATGGGAGACACGGGGGCGTACTATTTATAGAGGGCGTTTAGGCGGGAAATCTCCGCGTTGCGCGTCGTGGCGGGAAAATATCCCGCGCGGCGTCGTGGCGCAGAAAATGTCCCGCGCGGCATCGTGGCGGGAAAATGTCCAGCGCGGCGTCGTGGCGGGAACATATCCCGCGCGGCGTCGTGGCGGAAACCCGCGCAGCGTCGTGGCGGGAACTCGATCCCGCGCGAATCAGAGAAAAAAGGCGGGAAGAAAGCAAAAAATTTCAGCCGAAATTTGACCCTTTTGCACCGGTTCGTGGCTGGAACCGGTGCAAAAGGGTCTTTTGCACCGGTTCCAGCCACGAACCGGTGCAAAAGGGTCGCAGTATAACTGCCCCCGCGCGCCCCTTCTTCTCCATTTCGCGCGAGGACACAAATCGTACCGAAACTCTGCCCAAATTTTCCGTCCCCTCGCCGCGGACGTCGGCCGCGCCACCCACGCCGCCCGCGCCGTCGTCGACCGTGCCGCCGCCTCCTCCGCGCCCGTCCCGCCGTCCGCCCGCCGTCCGCACCGTCGCCGTCGCTGCCTCTTCCTCCTCCGCGCCGTCGCCGTCGCCCGCCTCTTCCTCCTCCGCGCCGTCGCCCGCCGCCCGCCCGCGCCGTCACCGGCCGTCGCCCGCACGCGCCGCCCGCGCGCCCGCGCCGCCCTGCTCCTCTTCCTCCTCTCCGCGCCGCCGCCGGCTCCCACCACTCGCGCGCCCGCCCGCCGCTTTCTCCGCGCCGCCCGCCGCCCGCGGCCGTCGCCTCCTCCTGCCGCGCCGCCCTCCGCCGCGCGCCGGCAAGGTGAGGCCGCACCCGGCCCTCCTTTTTTTTCTTTTTTTAGTTAGATTTTAGTAGATTTTAATTACATTTTTGTTAGAATTAGTTAGATTTTGTTAGATTTTTGTTAGGTTTTGTTAGAATTAGTTAGATTTTAGTTACATTTTTGTTAGAATTAGTTAGATTTTAGTTACATTTTGTTAGAATTAGTTAGATTTTGTTAGATTTTAGTAGATTTTGTTAGATTTTAGTAGATTTTAGTTAGAATTAGTTAGATTTTAGTTACATTTTTGTTAGGTTTTATTAGAATATTTGTTAGTATTTGTTAGATTTTAATTAGTTAGGTTTAAATTTGTTAGTTTTAGTTAGAAAATTTAGTTCGAGATTTTAGTTAGGTTATTTAGTTAGAAAATTTAGTTATTTAGTTAGAAAAGAGTAGTAAGTACTTTATTAGTATGTGTTAGAAAAAAGTAGTAAGTACTTTATTAGTATGTGTTAGACAAAATTTAGTTAGTTTCATTCATATTCATAAGTACTTTATTATTATATTTGTTAGTTTGCATACGATGCCGCGCCCTCAGCGTCCTGGAGCTAGGACAGTTTTAGAGGAGATGCAGCAGATGGGGGAAGTCCGGGACTGGGCTCCGCCGGGGTGGCACTGGGAGGTGTTATCTTCCGGGGCGCGCACCTTGGTGCGGAATCCGGGTCCCGTCGTCGACCCGGATATTCTCTGGTGGAGGTCTTATGGGCCACGTTCGTTTCAGAGGGAGCCGGCCCCGCCGGAGGAGGTAGCTCAGCGCATTGAAGCGGAGGACCAGCACGTTCGCCATTACATGTATACGTTAGACAACATGTATAGGACCGGATGGAGCGTTATGCAGGGATCTCATGTTAGCTATGCTCCCGTTGTTGTTCCGTGGCTTTGGGGGTACACCCAGCGCGGCTCAGGACCCGGTCGGCGCCCTCTAGGACCCGGTCTGCGCGGTTGAGTGTTTGTAGTAGTGATTGATGTATTATCGATCTATGTATGCATGTAACTGCACTATCTGCTTTCAGCACTATTATCGATCCTTAGTTAAGAACTATATATGTATTGAGCATTATCCTTAATTAGTACCTATATATATATGTATAACTCTAATATTTTGATCATGTATTGAGCATTATTCTTAATTACTTGTAAGTCTTTGCAGAAACTTGTAAGTCTTTGCAGAATCTAGCTTCGTTGTGTTTATAGCATTAGAATAACTTTTAAGTCTTTGCAGAAACTATGGAAAGAGACCTAGAACAAGAATACCTCGTCGAGGAGATTATCCGTGATGATGACGATATCACCTCTCTTTACCTAAACCAATCCGGCGAGGGAGACGAGCGAACCCGAGGAGACGGCTCCGATGAGGAAGATGATCAAGACCACCGTGGAGACGGCTCCGGTGAGGGAGAAGGTGACGACTGCGAGGGAGAAGCTCACCACGTCGAGGTGTATATATATTAATTAACCAAGCCTACAGATATGTGCATATACATATATTAACGTTGTTTCTTCTTTTAGACCTCCCAATCAACACACTCTACTGGCAGAACTAAAAGAGGCGCGGCCAGAAAGATGGAAGAGCATGAAAGGTGCATCATCACGGAAATCGCTATAGACGGCGAACCGATTTCTCCCAAGGATCACGCAAAAAAGTTTGTAAGTCAATGCGGAGTTATTGTTAGGGACACCATCCCGATCACCACTCAAGAATGGAAGAAACCTGCAAAGGAGGACGAAGGAGTTACTTACGTCGATACGAGATCCAAAAATCTGATGTTTAGGAAACTCATGGTAAATTTCACATTTCCGGAGCCAGCTGACTCTGATAGTGATAATAAAAGGCCAGACCCTGAGGATCCCGAGCTGAATAGCATACAACGAAGAGTCAAGAAGTGGGCTCTTAAGAAGATGGCAACGCAGTTCAACGACTACAAGAAGAAATTGGACAACTCCTTTGTCAAGAAAAAGAAGACTCCAGATTTCAAGGGCCCCTATGAGAAGATAAAAGACCACTGGGAGGCATTTGTGAAGTACAAGACATCGGAGAGGGCAAAGACAAGGTCAGACACCAACAAGAAAAATGCTGCTAATAAGATGTACTTCCATACCATGGGGCGAGGAGGCTACAAGGCTGGCAGACCTAAGTGGGAGAAATGGGAGAATGACCTAATTAAGAACGGGATCCAGCCAGAGGTACGGAAATGGAACCAGCGGTCAAGGGATTGGTTTTACGCGCATGGGGGCACGTTAGACGCACAAGGGTTCTGCATATATACACAAAGACATCGGGAAAACCCACTTCCCATCGAAGCCTTTAGAAATGCTGCAAAGGAAGTTGAAGAGGGGAAGCTCCGTCCCGAAAGAGAGAAGGACCAGCTCACACGCGCCCTTGGGAATCCTGAACACCCAGGACGAACACGAACCATACCAGGTGGCAAGCCGTGTTGTATTGGATTTCCTGCAGAAACGAAGAAATATCCCGATAGAAGCCGTCAGAGGCAAAAGGATGTGGTTCAAGAACGCGTTGCTAAGCTAGAGGAGCAAGTGAGGATGATAATGTCAGGCTCAGTCACAGTCACCCAACCTCAACCTAATCCGCGGATAGAAGAAGTTGCATTCGATGCTACCGGCCAGGGATCTCAGCGGAAGAGCAGCGTGGCTTCCACGGAGCTGCCTGGTGATGATGCAGATGTGGATCCGCAGATGGCTCCTCCCTCCCCTGTGGATCCGCAGATGCCTTCTGATCTCTACCCTATGGACTTTATCACAGAGTCGACACCTTGTGAGCTACATTTCCAAACGATGGGCTACTTAACGCTCAAGGCGGCGATCGGCTATGTCTTACCGCCGGTACCTGATCAAAGATATCACTTCAAGCCGGTTCCACCTGGATACGCTGTTGCCGGGGTGGATCAAGTTATGGATGGGTATGGGCCGCTGAGGCTTGACCACCCTGCCGGTGAAGGGGATTTGCTAGAGCTGGGAGAGGCCAAGAACACTACAGTTCTATGGCGAAAGGAATTCATTGTGATTCCGGGTTGGAAGGCGCCAACAAGGTCTCCACCGAGCCAGCATTCTCCACCGATGCAGCCGTCTCCAGTGCGTGAGCCTTCCCCGCCGGCGCGTGAGCCATCTCCGCCACCACGTGAGCCTTCCCCGCCGGCGCGTGAGCCATCTCCGCCGCCGCGTGAGCCTTCTCCGCCGCCCAAGTATAAAAGGAAAATTAGGCGGACCGCTACGACACAGCTGAGTCGTAACAAATCACCGAGACGCAAACAAGAGCCCCTCCCAAGAGTGCCTAAGGTTGCTCCCAAGAGACCTTATGACTATACAGTTGAGGAAAATGCCAAGATCGTAGCTGAACAGCACAAGCAACAAATGTTGAAACTTAAAAAGCCCCAGCTTGAGCCGGAGCCAGCTATATCTCTGGAAAAGAAGTTGAAACTGCTGAAGAACCTTCATCAACCTGAGCCAAGTCTTTCATCGAACTATGACCGGTCTATTCGCAAGTCAAATGTGTTAGCAAGAGAGCGGTGGGAAAAAAGTAAGGTAGATGGGAAACCAGTTCCCCAGCTTGGAGCCCAGAAAAACTCGTGCCCCCCGCTCCAAGTGTATCCCGATGTCCTAGCATGCCTTGATCCAACGATGGTAAAACTATACAAAGATGAGGCAGATGCGGCCGGTATGAGTATTCCTGAGTACTTAAGCCGCATCGAATTCATGGCCACGGACGATGTCCAATTAGCATACCATTACACATACGGGGAACCTCTTGTCAGAGCTGCGGAGTTGCCTAATCTATCAACACAGCTGCGAAGACTACATAATTGGTACTTGGATGCATGTAAGGACGGCCAGAACTGGATCATGGTGGCAATAAGAGATGAGCACTACGGGCGAACTGACGTGATGAACATCGAATTTTGTGAATTATTTCAGTTATTCAACCAAGACGCCCTCGACAAATCTCTCGCTGAGTGCATACCGTCTCGTAAGTATTATTTATGTAATTAAGTCTCTACCGCGGCTCGTCCATTATTGCATGCATATAACCATACTCTCACTGTATTATGCAGAATGAAGATTCGCGAATGCCGCAAGGGGCAAATCTATGATCTTGGGTTCGTTGACCCATATACCGTGAATGGGTATACTGTCGACAACTCTCCCAAGGACACGGAGAATAACTTGGTACATGTCTTAAGGAAAAACTCATACAAAAGGGCAATACTATTTCCTTACAACTTCGCGTGAGTGTTACTCTCTTCACACATTAAATCTTTTTCGCTTACTCCATGTGTTAAGTGTAATTGATGAGTTATGCATATATATATATGTGTGTGTCCGCAGGTTTCACTATATCCTGCTAGTCATTGAACCCGACACCGGGATAGTAGAAGTCATGGACTCGAAGAGTAAACCCCTTGAGGCGTGGGGGGACATGGCTGATATCCTCCACAAGGCTTGGAAACGGTTCACCAACAAAGCTCCGGGTTTAAAGAATAAAGAACTTCGAATAAAACATGTACCGGTAAGTACTAATGGCTAGGCCGCGCATCTCTTTGATTCTAGTTTCAATACAATTATTATCATCCTTGATTATATATATATTATTTTGATTGAACTTTGTTCTCGTAAAGTGCTTGAGGCAAGAGGACGGGAATAATTTATGCGGGTTCTACGTTTGCGAGTTCATCCGCCAGAATACCCATCATGTGAGGGACATTTTGGAACAACTTGATGTAAGTAATTAAAGAACATTCATGGCTTTATTTTATCACCTTGTGTTTCATTCACATACACACATATATATATACTGACCATCGTACCTTCTTCAAATTATTAGATCGAACGGTTGCGGGACGGTCTTCTAGCAACAGAGCGTGTACGAGCAATTCAAGAAGAACTGGCGGGGTTCTTACTTGAGCAAGTCATAGCTCCAGATGGAGAACACTATGTGGACAACCGCCAATATCAAAGTTGATGTAGACATATATATATATATGCATGAACGTGTGTCACTTTGATCGATATATGTAATACAATGGTTTCCTATATATATATTTGAATTGTTTGCATTAATATTATACCGTGTTTCGAATGGAGGCAGAGTCTGCCGCGGCAGCGTTTTAGTGAAAATTCCTACCGCGGCAGAGTCTGCCGCGGCAGCGTTTTAGTGCAATTCTCTGCCGCGGCAGAGTCTACCGCGGCAGGGAATGGCACCAAAACCCTGCCGCGGCACAACCCTTTTGCACCGGTTCGTATTATGAACCGGTGCAAAAGGTCCCCCGCCGGACTCTCCACAGACGGCCACGTGGTGCCCCCTTTAGCACCGGTTTGTAACAGAACCGGTGCAAAAGGGGGGGGCCTTTTGCACCGGATGGTTTGCACCGGTTGGCCATCCGGTGCATATGGGCCTTTTGAACCGGTGCAAAAGAGCAGTTTTCCACTAGTGTCTGGGTCCGGTTTAAGATCTGAGCTGCGGTGCACCATGGGCGAGGTGCACGAGAAGTTTTGGCAAGGCGGTTCGTTGATGATTGGGTGGTTCTGCGGTGCCTAACCAGTCAGGGGTGATATTCCAAGTTCTACACACGAAGAAATGAGCGTCGAGAAGGCCGGAGGTGACAAGAGCGAGGTGGGGTATGAGCTCACGCGCAGGTGTTCGACAGATGATAGATGCCATAATAGAGGACTAGGTAGAATCCTAGGCAGCCTAATAAAGTTAGGACACGATGCCACAACGCAGAGAAACACTGGAAAGGCTGGGGAGATGCGGATGCTTGGGAACGAAATGGCATGTCACGGTCGTGGTGACCACGAGCTTGGCAAGCGCGGGCGAGAGGCGGTGGGACAAGGGCGACCTTGGGAGCATGCGTGATGCAGAGAGGGGTTGCAGGGGAGTCTAGTGGCGCAGCCATTCCACCAGGAGGGGTCACTTCGCTGCCGTCCATCTCGTGGTGTCCACCGTGAGAGACAAGAAAGGAGGGACAGGGTAAGGTTAACTAGGGAGGCCTACATGATCTGTAGGGGCGGTGTGGGGTCCTGAATGCTTGCAGGTACGGTCTGGTTACAAGGAGGGCTGCAGCAAAGTTTTACAAGGATTTGTCCAAAGGCATGCATCGGTCTCTTCCTATCTCTTTCTCATTCTCCAAAACCAACCAGCCAAAAGTGGCCTGTAGCAAGCAGGTCGACCAAGAGAGAGAGAGAGAGGTGCATGTGGTGGAGTTGTGGTGATAAACAAAAGTAAGCGGGAGAGATATGGAGAGGAGAGGGATTGGTTCACATGAGGGCATCTCCAGTGGTGCGACGCAAACGGACGCTGAGCGACCGTTTTCGTCCGCCGTGACCGGAAATGCGTCTGGGGCCTGTTCCAGCGGGGCGACGCAAAGTGACCGGGCTGTCCGCGGAGACGCAAACCTGGCCCAAATATGCGCCAGGTTTACGTCTCGGCGGACGCTCGGCGGTCGCTCCGAGTGTCCGCTCGCTTCCCCACCGGGCCCGCCTTGCAGCGAGTCTGCATAGAGGGCATCGATTAAGGCGGTCAGCGCTTTCGCGTCTGCGCCGCAGCCTTCGCCATAGATTCAGGCGGTCAGCGCTTCCGCGTCTGCGCCGCAGCCTTCGCCATCAATGGCGCGGCTGCCAATTCTGCGCGCGCACTAGCGGGCGGCGGCTGGGCTTCTGCGGCGCCTTCAATGGCATCGTATCCCGCGCGCGCCCGCCCATAAAAGTCCACCGGCCGCGTCGCTCCTTCGCCCACACCTCCACAACCACCACCACCGCCGCTGCGCCATGGGGAAGAAGAATGACTTCGAGGCCTCCGGCAGCGGCAGCAAGAAGATCCCGCTCCCCGTCTCGGTGGGGAGGCTCATGCACGGCAAATGGATGCCGTGCGACGACGCCTGGTCCGGCGTGCAGCTGCCTGGTGGCTGGCGGCTCAGCTGCCGCCGGGTGCCTATCCCTCCAGTACCTGCGCGCGAGCCTGATCGGACCGCGGAGATCCGGCGCAGGAGGCGGTATCTGCCGGCGGACCTCCGCGACGATCCGGCGTACGCCATCGACTCCGAGCTTTGGCGTACGTACCTGTCCACGGAGACGGACAGGAGACGAAGGGCAGGCTTCATGGGCGACAGGGATTACCCCTTCGGCCCTGCACCGCCGGCTCGTCGTCAGCAGGCGCCGACGCGTCGTGAGCAGGCGCCGATGCGTCGTCAGCAGGCGCGGACGCGACGTCAGCACACGCAGCACAACGACGCCGACGACGACGATGAAGCCTACGTTGTGTACGACGACGACGACTACGTTGAGGCGCTCGCGTACCATAGCGAGGAGGCGAAGGACGACAGCGACGACTTCGTCGCTGTCGTCTTCCACGAATGGCAGCAGGCCTTTGAGGAGGGCCGGAACTTCGAGTTCCCGGAGAACATGACGGACGACGAGATGGCGAAGGTCGCCGTCCTCGTCTCCGAGCACGACGCGCCTGTGCAGCCGCCGCTGCCCCGCTACGCCACCGCCGTCATGCCGCCGGGCCTGTCGGCGGATGAAGCACTTCGACAGGCGCTCCTGGAGTCGGCGGCGCCTCCGCCACCGCCGCCACAGCCGCAGTACTGGGCGCCTCCACCGCCGCCACAGCCGCAGTACTGGGCGCCGCCGCCACAGCCGTAGCACTGGGCGCCTCCACCGCCGCCGCAGCCCCAGTACTGGGCGCCTCCACCGCCTCCACAGCCGCAGCCTCCTCAACCTCGAGCACCGGCAGCGCGCCCGGCGTACGCTCCCCCGGATGCCAACTGGCCTTGGGTCGTACCGGAGTACATCGTGATCGACAGCGACGAGGAGCAGCACAGCGGCGACGAGCAGTAGGCGTTTTAGGTTTATTTTTTAAGTATGTAAACTATGTTTCATGTTTAAAAAAAAGGATTCGTCCTAAAAAATGCGTCATGCCGCTGGAGCCACCCCCGACGCAAACGGACGCGCGGTCGATTTCGACCAAAAGGGTTGACGCAAACGGACGCGCGCGGACGCTAAAATGCGTCGCGCCGCTGGAGATGCCCTGATGATAAAACATGACATGGCCGGCTCTCTCCAAGCTGAGCACAAATGGACCAAGCAATGCCCAAGGATTAGTGCAAGTTGTCCTCGGTTGAGTGCTGGTGATGGATGCCAAAAATGGTGGTCTTGATGATGCTTAGAAAATGTTTAGGGAGATAGAGCTAGCAACGAAGTGTGATGATAGCAAGGATCATGTTGTTACTTCTTTTCCATTTTTTTTTGCCAAAGGGAGTATGGTAGTACATAGATCAGAGAGGAGTGTTAGATGAATTAAAGATGCCATGTCAATGTGGGGTTTAATTTCACAACATTGGATCACTAACGGTAGACTAAGTCAACCTTGAAGAAAATCAAAATGAACTAGATTTTCAAAATTTTGAGAATAGAAAGAGGATATTCTTAATTTTAAAAGTTTCTACTTTGCTCAACATTGCATAGTAGATTTTCCTCGCATTAATAAGACGCGAGGAATGGCATATGTACCATTAAAAAGCATTTCGTTAAAAAGAAAATAGAATAAATAAAATAATTTCTAGAAATTATTTTTGGGTGGAAATGAGATGATATAAAATACCACCCACATCCCCTATTTTGTTTGAGAAAAATAACTTGAAAAGTTTTGATAAAACTAGAAATAGCTTTATAGTGAGAATTAGAGAAGGATCTTAAAATAGGGTTTTGGGTAAAACAATTTTGGAAAAATATTTTCTCAAGGGTAGATGATTACTACATAATGTAGCCATTATATCCACTCTCGGTTTTGTAAAGATTAAACTTGAATCAAAGAAAACAAGAGGTAAAGTTGAAAATGGGATCTAGGGGTGCAAAAATGGATAGGGTATAAGATCATGTGGAAAATATAGGTTGAAGGACTTGCATGGGACATGCATGATGTGGAAGTTGTATAGGGAGTTTCATAGATGAGATCCATTCCTCGAGTTCTCCTATAACACTCGTGGGTGATTAAGGATCAACTGCCAAAGTTTGAGTCTTTTAAGCCGGCCAAAACAGAATTTTGACTTGGCCTCAAAACAAACAAGGATAAGTGGGTAGATGGGTGATCTGGTCCAGGGCATTGGTAGGGTTGGGATGTGCACATGAAGAGGTAGGTCAAGGGCTAAATGATTTGCCTCAGATGGCAACCGATAAATAGCTAGAGGCTCCAAAATTGAATGTGATAAGACTTTAAGACTTAGCCAAATTTGGGGCTATGCCAAGGTTGATGTCAAGGGTGCAAGATAGGGATATACTAAGGAGTAGATGAGTCTCAAAACTTGAGTAAAGGATGGGGTGATATGGAGCACATCACAGGGAGGATCTTAGGGTAGGTGCATACATGGTCCCACTAGTGGAAGGGTTTTAGTTGGTGAGTTGTTAGTTGGTTTTACCCCTAGAATGGTTATGTTGTGAGGTAACTCAAGACAATCTACCTCAACCAACAGATCAAGGAAAATTATCTACAAGAAGATCAAATCAATTCATCTTAATTAGTCTTTAGAAAAAGTTTTTGTTCCCCCTGATTTTTGCACTCTGGACAACTAAACAAGGTTGCAAAAGTTGGGGTGTTACATGATCCATATGCCTCAACTCACACTTTCCGAGTACTTAATCCCATCTTTATAATCACCCATTTACGCAATGGGGTTTGATGTAATCAAAGCATCCTTCCGGTGTAGGTGATTTACATGATCTCATGGTCGAAGGACTAGGTAACTATGTATCGAAAACTAATAGCAAGTTGAACTTAATGACTTGATCTCATGCTATGCTTACTATGGGTGTGTCCATCACATCATTCACCTAATGATATGATCTTGTTATTAATAACATCCTATGTTCATGATCAGGGAACCATGATCATCTACTAATCAACAAGCTAGTTAAATGAGAGGCTTACTAGGGACTCTAGCTGTTTACACAACACACATGTATCAATGTTTCCGGTTAATACAATTATAGCATGGAGTGTAAACATTTATCATGAACACTACGATATAACAATAACTATTTTATTATTGCCTCTCGGGCATATCTCCAACACACTTGCCATGACTACTTCTGCAAGCTTTACCTCCCACGTAAACTTCTTAGACTCCCTTTTAGAGATGCTAGCCTTGTGGATCATATTCACTTGCACTCGCGATACAGGAAAGACTTCGGCTGGGATGCGAGGACGTTCCTGTAGCTCGAGCGGTTGACTGGAGGCAGCTATACCCTGTATTGTCGGCTACACCCGTGTGTCGGAGTAGGACCTCAATTCTTCACACGGCTTCATGATCTCGAGGAATTGCTGATAGCCTTTGAGCAAGTGAGTTGCTTTATTGATGTTATCTTTTGGATTGATGTAGACTTGCAAATAACATGGGCGTTTAGCTGCTCCATAGCTGGCAGGTTGGGTACCTGAGAGAAGCGATTATGTCGGCTACTCCCAGGTCCGTTATGGTTACTAGCCCATCGCTCGCCACATTGCCCGTCATACTGATCATTGCACTGATAAGCGCAACTGGTGGTGGTTTTGTCGGTGCGATCAATTGCTTCATAGTTGAAATCTCTTCTCCTTTTTGGCGCTCCTGTCTGCTCCCGATGCTACTCGGGCACCTTCGATTACTTTTATCGTTGTCACTCAGCGGGCGTGATTTTCTTGTGCGATCTTCGCCATCAGCACAACTGTTAGTGGTTTCCGTCAGTTTGGCGATAGATTTTGACAAATCAGCTGCCAATCATCGTCAGTTGAGCTCTGATTGCTCTCTGATAGCCGAACACGCCTTTGCGTTGTATCCCACTCCGTTTGGGAGACTTTAATGGTGGCGCTTGATGACCCACAAGTATAGGGGGTGTATCATAGTACTTTCGATAAATAAGAGTGTCGAACCCAACGAGTAGCAGAAGGTGTTGACATGCACTTTCGATGAAGGATTCACTGTAAATGCTCACAGACAAGTATTCAGGGGGTTTTGATATAGCAGATAAATAAAGTACAAGTAAGTAAAATGCGAGAGTAATAATTGCAGCGAGTGGCCCAATCCTTTTTAGCACAAAGGACAAGCCGGTTTGTTTACTTATGATGACCAAACGTTCTTGAGGACACACGGGAATTTAGTCTAGTGCTTTCGCTTCATATAGCTGATTAATCTTCATTGTTTTGATAAGTGTTGTGTGGGTGAACCTATGCTAATGCACCGCCCTTCCTAGGACTAATAAATACTTGTGATTATACCCCTTGCAAGCATCCGCAACTACAAGAAAGTAATTAAGATAAATCTAACCATAGCCTTAAACTCTGAGATCCTGCTATCCCTCCTGCATCGATATACCAACGGGGGTTCAGGTTGCTGTCACTCCGGCAACCCCACAATTAGCAAACGAATACAAGATGTATTCCCCTAGGCCCATAAAGGTGAAGTATCATGTAGTCGACGTTCACATGACACCACTAGAAGAATAACACCACAACTTAAATATCAAACCATTGAATATTACCCAACATAATTCACTACTAACATTTAGACTTCACCCATGTCCTCAAGAACTAAACGAACTACTCACGAGACATTATATGGAACATGATCAGAGGTGATATGATGATGAATAACAATCTGAACATAAACCTTAGTTCAATGGTTTCACTCAATAGCATCAATAACAAGTAGTAATCAATACCGGGAGAGTTTCCCCTATCAAACAATCAAGATTCAACCCTAGATGTTACAGCGGTGACGAGGTGCAGCGGTGGATATGGCGGTGATGATGATGGAGATGATGGTGATGATGATCCCAATGATGTCCAGCTCGATGACGGTGACGATGGCATCGATTTCCTCCTCAGGGAGGGAATTTCCCCGGCAGATTTCAGCCTGCCGGAGAGCTCTTTTCTCTCTGGTGTTTTCTGCCCCGCAGAGGCGGCTGTGACTCTTCGCGATTCCCTCCAGAGCTTAGGTTTTCGGGGCGAAGAAGTACGCGAAGGAGAGGCGGACGAGGGGGGCTGTGGGCCCCTCCCCACAAGGCGGCGCGGCCAGGCCAGGGCCCGCGCCGGCCTATGGGGGGCCCATGGCGGCCCT
The DNA here is from genome assembly GCF_019359855.2 of Lolium perenne. Lineage (NCBI taxonomy): Eukaryota > Viridiplantae > Streptophyta > Magnoliopsida > Poales > Poaceae > Lolium > Lolium perenne. The sequence goes on along the minus strand of NC_067244.2, from coordinate 116,831,224 downwards.
CCTCGGCACCTCCTTTTGGCTAGCTCCGTCTTCTGGAAAAATAAGATCTTCAGTGTAATTTCCATCAATTGTTGATCTTCCGAAATATTGCATTCTGACGGTGCTTTTTCCAGCAGAATCCTGACTCCGGTGAGCGATTCTCCAATAATCATGAAACATGCAAAATAGATAAAATAACATAAGTATCATCTCTAAATACGAAATATATCAATGAATAACAGTAAATTATGATACAAAATAGTGATGCAAAATGGACGTATCAACTCCCCCCAAGCTTAGACTTCGCTTGTCCCCAAGCGAAACTGAACTCAGTAAACAAGACCACATGTTTATGGAGTGAAGAGTCGATAAACCAAATATGGACAAGAAGCATCATATTAATTCACACAAGACATTCTAGTGAACAACTTCCTCGTATAATTCAACTTGAAACAAGTAGAAGGTAATCACAAATAAAGGTGCATAAGAAATCATAATTGGTGATGGCAAACTTCGTTCTTGGTCAGAGAAAAATTAACAGATTGTACTTATCTGTCGAGCAGCGCTCTTATGTTAAAGCTTATATGGCCACAATAATCTCCTCATAATCATTGATAACTTTCAAAGATATATTCATTCAGATAAAACTTGTACTAAACAAGGAAGGGTAAAAGGCATGATTAAGATCACAATATAAATGGTTTGATCACAACAACTCAATTGCTTGCTTAAGATAGAGGGAAATAGGTTTACTGACTCAACATAAAGTAAAAGATAGGCCCTTCGCAGAGGGAAGCAGGGATTAAATCATGTGCTAGAGCTTTTTCAGTTTTGAAATCATATAGAGAGCATAAAAGTAAAGTTTTGAGAGGTGTTTGTTGTTGTCAACGAATGGTAGTGGGTACTCTAACCCCCTCATCAAACAGACTTTCAAAGAGCGGCTCCCATGAAGGACGTTATCTCTACCAGCAAGGTAGATCATCCCTTTTCTCTTTTGTTTACACATGTACTTTAGTTTAGTTTTTATTTATTTATGTATTACACTCCTCCCAACCTTTTCTTTCACAAGCCATGGCTAACCGAATCCTCGGGTGCCTTCCAACAATCTCATACCATGGAGGAGTGTCTATTTGCAAAATTAAGTTGCTTACTGATGAATCAGGGCAAAACATGTGAAGAGAGTTATTAATGAAAGTTAATTAATTGGGGCTGGGAACCCCGTTGCCAGCTCTCTTTACAAAATTATTGGATAAGCGGATGTAGCCACTAGTCCATTGGTGAAAGTCTGCCCAACAAGATTGAAAGATAAAACACCACATACTTCCTCATGAGCTATAAAACATTGACACAAATAAGGGATGATAAATTTTGAATTGTTTAAAGGTAGCACATGAAGTATTTACTTAGAATGGCAGAAAATACCACATAATAGGTAGTTATGGTGGACACTGATGGCATAGGTTTTGGGTTAAAGTTTGGATGCACGAGAAGCATTCCCTCTCAGTACAGGTCTTTGGCTAGCAAGGTTGATTAGCAAGCATAAGAGTTGAGGGAAACAAACAAATACACATGTGATAGAAACAATCATGCATCTTCCTTGTAAGCACAAACAATTTTAACTTCAGAATAATAAGCTAAGAGCTAACAAGAAAGAAAGATAATGAAACAACATATCTACATGTATTTCTATTTTCTACTTAAACCTCAAAGTGTTGTTGCTATTGACCAATGCTAAGTTTGCCAAAACCAAATAGATTTACTCAATGCTCCCAAAGTGATACCAATACTAACAACAAGATCAATTATATAGTAGAAATTGCAAACTGAAATAAGATGTGCAATATGTAAATGATAAAACTTCTCATTAACATTCCATAACGATAACTCACACCAAGGGATACATAGACAACCAACTAAAGAGAGATACTTCCACACTGCAACCCATCTTATATGATAACTTCCCTACTCATGATATAACTCTACTTGATAGTAAAAAGGTAAAAGATAGTGATGATGTGATACCGCGGCACTCCCCCCAAGCTTGGAACAAACCAAGGGGGTGCCAATACCAATGATGAATTACTCCTTCGGCGGTGGTGATGAATTCTTGATAAGCTTCTTAACAAGCTCCTTTAGCTCATCAATCTCGTACATGAGGTTGCGGATCATCTCCGAATTGTGCTCGACGCGGTTAACAAGTATGTCCGATGGTGAGTCCCAACTCTTAGAGTTGTTTCCCCACTCTTCAGCTTCAGGCTTCATCCTTCCTGCAGTGTTAGAATGATCTATATCCCAATTGCTAGGCAATACTGCCTTGGGAATCCTTTCAATTTGACTATTATGAATTAGAGTGTGGAAGGGGTTGTAGGTGCCCGGAGGAGATGTCCTTGGAGCTAGGAAGTGACGTGGAACTTTCCCTCCGGTGCGAATTCTTGCGCTCTTCTCGGAACTGAAAGGGTTTTCCACCACCTCGATGCTTGCGACGGTGGCACGCGGGTATGTACGCTAGTCTTCCTCCACTTCTCCTTCATCTTCTTCCTTGACACTCTCATCCACCTCTTTCCACTCGGGATCTTGAATATCTTCCTCCGAAATCCCCTTGCCCTTGTTGTTGGAGACCATGGTGCTTCTAGATCAAAGACAGATCCTGGCAGAAAACAGCTCGAAACAAAACACAACGAGAAAACGATATACGGACCTCCAGGGGTCCGGGAGATTATATAGCAAAAATTTTCACGACAGAAGGAAATTACCAGGCCGAACCAGAGTTGGAGAGGGACACCGAGGGGCCGTCCTCATAGGGCGGCGCGGCCAAGCTGGGGCCCGCGCCGGCCTATGGGGGCACGCCCTCGTGCGTCTCCTCCACTCCGTTTCGATCTCGTAATTTTTCATATTTTCCAAAAATAGCAAAAACATTGTTCGGAAAGTTAAACGCGGACTTTTTATTACCAGTACTGTTACCTATTCAAAGTCGAACTCTGCAGAAGTGTCAATTTGACCTTTGATGAAAGCTTCCGGAGTTACCACTCGAATAACATCAACATCTTCATTATAAGAATCTCCAGAAATATAATGCTTGAGTCTTTGTCCATTCACCACTTGTGTGGCATCGCCTTGCAGAGAACTAATTTTAATTGCCCCTGAACGATACACCTCCACAATGACATATGGTCCTTCCCATTTTGAGAGTAATTTCCCTGCAAAAAATCTGAGACGAGACCGATACAATAGGACTTTATCCCCAACATTAAATTCTCTTTTGATAATTCTTCTATCATGCCATTTCTTAACTTTCTCTTTAAAGAGTTTAGCATTTTCATAAGCTTCACTTCTCCATTCATCTAGAGAACTCAATTGTAGCAATCTCTTCTTACCGGCAAGTTTAGGATCTTTATTTAATTCTCTTACAGCCCAATAAGCTTTGTGCTCTAGTTCTAAAGGTAAATGACAAGCTTTCCCATAAACCATTTTATAAGGAGACATACCCATAGGATTTTTATAAGCAGTTCTATAAGCCCATAATGCTTCCTTCAATTTACTAGCCCAATTCTTTCTAGATTTATTAACAGTCTTTTGCAACATAGATTTGATCTCTCTATTTGGTAATTCTACTTGCCCACTAGTTTGAGGATGATAAGCGGAAGCAATCCTATGATTAATACCATATTTAGCAAGAGTTTTTCTAAAACCACCATGAATAAAATGAGAACCTCCATCAGTCATAAGATATCTAGGAACTCCAAATCTAGGAAAAATAATATCTAAAAGCATTCTTAAAGAGGTCTCACCATCAGCACTTTTTGTGGGTATGGCTTCCACCCATTTAGTAACATAATCAACGGCGACAAGTATATGAGTGTTACCTTCTGAAGAAGGGAAAGGACCCATGAAGTCAAATCCCCAACAATCGAATGGTTCAATAACAAGAGTATAATTCATAGGCATTTCATTGCGTCTGGAGATATTACCAACCCTTTGACATTCATCACAAGATAAAATAAACTTTCTTGCATCTTTAAAGAGAGTTGGCCAATAAAAACCCTATTGTAGAACCTTTTGCGCGGTTCTATCTCCGGCCTGATGTCCTCCATAAGCACTACCATGACATTTACTCAATATCTCTTGTTGTTCATATTCGGGAACACATCTTCGCATAATACCATCCACTCCTTCTTTATATAAGTGTGGGTCATCCCAAAAATAATGCCTCAAGTCATAAAAGAATTTCCTCCTTTGCTGAGCTGAAAAGGTTGGAGGCAAGTACTTGGAACAATAAAGTTAGCATAATCAGCATACCAAGGACTATCTCGCGAGCTCACCTTTATTACAGCCAATTGGTCATTTGGAAAACTATCATTAACAGGAACAGGATCATAAGCAATATTTTCCAATCTAGATAAATTATCAGCAACAGGATTATCAACACCTTTCCTATCTATAATATGCAAATCAAATTCTTGCAAAAGAAGCACCCATCTAATAAGCCTCGGCTTAGCATCTTTCTTTTCCATAAGATATCTAATTGCAGCATGATCAGTATGAATTGTAACTTTTGAATCAACAATATAAGGTCTAAACTTGTCACAAGCAAAAACCACAGCTAACAATTCTTTTTCAGTTGTAGCAGAATTTCTTTGAGCAGCATCAAGAGTTTTACTGGCATAATGAATAACATTCAATTTTTTATCTATTCGTTGTCCAAGGACAGCACCTACAGCAAAATCACTAGCATAACACATAATCTCAAAAGGTAAATTCCAATCAGGAGGCTCAACTACAGGAGCAGTTGTCAAGGCTTTCTTTAGAGTTTCAAAAGCTTCCTTACAATCATCATCAAAAACAAAAGGTACATCTTTTTGAAGAAGATTAGTAAGAGGCTTTGAAATCTTGGAGAAATCTTTAATAAATCTCCTATAAAACCCAGCATGACCAAGAACACTTCGAATACCTTTAACATCCCTAGGATAGGGCATTTTCTCAATTGCTTCAACTTTAGCTCTATCAACTTCAATAACTCTCTCAGAAATTTTATGTCCCAATACAATTCCTTCATTAACCATAAAGTGGCATTTCTCCCAATTAAGAACAAGGTTAGTTTCTTCACATCTCTGCAAAACTTTATCAAGGTTTCGCAAGCAATTGTCAAAAGAATTCCCATAGACAGAAAAATCATCCATGAATACCTCTATAATTTTCTCACAAAAGCCATGAAAAATAGCAGACATGCATCTTTGAAAAGTAGCAGGAGCATTACATAAACCAAAAGGCATACGTCTATAAGCATAAGTTCCATAGGGACAAGTGAAAGTGGTTTTCTCTTGATCTTTAGTTTTAACAGCAATTTGTGAAAACCCAGAATAACCATCAAGAAAGCAGAAATGAGTATTTTTAGATAACCTTTCTAACATTTGATCAATAAAAGGTAAAGGGTAATGATCTTTCTTAGTAACTTTATTAACTTTTCGATAATCAATGCACATTCTATACCCTACAACTACTCTTTGAGGGATGAGCTCATCATTATCATTAGGTACAACAGTTATTCCTCCTTTCTTAGGAACACAATGCACAAGACTAACCCATCTACTATCAGCAATAGGATATATAATACCAGCTTCAAGAAGTTTTAATACCTCATTTCTTACCACATCCTTCATCTTAGGAATTAGACGACACTGATGTTCAACAACAGGCTTTGCATCATCTTCCATATTGATGGCATGTTGGCAAATAGAGGGAGAAATCCCCTTCAAGTCATCAAGAGTATAGCCAATAGCTCCTCGGTGTTTCTTCAATATTTCCAATAACATTTCTTCCTCAAACTCTGAAAGCTTAGAACTAATAATAACAGGATATATTTTCTTATCATCAATATGAGCATACTTAAGATTATCAGGCAATGGTTTTAAATCAAAAACAGGATCTTCCTTTGGTGGTGGTGTTGTACCTAGATCTTCAACCGGTAAATCATGCTTAAGAATAGGTTGACGAAGGAAAATTTCATCAAGCTCATTCCTTTCTTCCCTAAAGACTTCACTCTCACTATCCTCCAAATGTTGCTGCAAAGGATTATTAGGAGCAAGAGCAATAGATGCACATTGTTCAACTCTAAAATCATTATTAGGCAAATCAGCTTTATAAGGAGTTTTGGCAAATTTAGAGAAATTAAACTCATAAGATTCACCAGCAAATTTAGTCACAATTTTCTCTTTCTTGCAATCTATAACAGCTCCACAAGTATTTAGAAAAGGTCTACCAAAAATAATAGGACAAGACTTACTAGCAGCAGAACCAAGTACTAAAAAGTCAGCAGGATATTTAATCTTACCACATAGAACTTCCACATCTCGAACAATACCAATAGGAGAGATAGTTTCTCTATTAGCTAGCTGAATAACCACATCAATATCTTCAAGTTCACAAGAACCAATTTCATGCATGATCTCCGTGTAAAGCTCATGAGGAATAGCACTAATACTTGCACCAATATCGCATAAACCATAATAGCAATGATCACCAATTCTAACAGAGAGCATAGGAACACTGGTTTTCCTAGACTTATTAGGATGCGAAACAATATTAGAAGCATCTTCACAGAAAATAATATGACCATCTTCTACATTTTCAGTCACAAGATCATTAACTATTGCAATAGCAGGTTCAACCTTTATTTGCTCTTCAGGTTCTATAGGTTTCTTTGCACTTTTATTAACCGCACTAGTTATAACAGAATACTCCTTCGTTTTAGCAGGGAAAGGAGTTTTTTCAATATAAGCTTCAGGAATAATATGATCAACAGTTTCAATTACAACACATTTATTTATAGATGAATCAGTTTTATCTTTATACGGTTCATGATACTTATCAAAATTCTTCCTAAGCAATTCAAAATGAGAGGCAAAAGCTTTATAAAAAATTGCAATTGAAAATCAAGACCATAAGTAGCACTCATATTACGAAATTTATCAGTACCCATAAAAGTTTCAATGCATTCATAATCATAATTTATACCTGACTCTCTACCTTTGTCGTTCTCCCATCCTTCAGTATTCTCCTGAATCCGATCAAGAAGGTCCCTTTTAAACTCTTCTTTGTTGCGTGTAAATGATCCAGAACAAGAAGTATCCAGCAAGGTTTTATCTTGAAAAGAAAGTCTTGCATAGAAATTATCAATAATGATATTACCAGGAAGCTCATGAATGGGGCATTTGAGCATTAAAGACTTCAATCTCCCCCATGCTTGGGAAATACTCTCTCCATCATGAGGCCAGAAATTATATATGCGGTTCCGGTCTTTGTGAATTTCACTTGGAGGGTAGAATTTAGAATAAAATAGAGGACAATATCCTTCCAATCAAGAGAATCCCCATTCTTCAGTAATTTATACCAATACACCGCTTTACCAGACAGTGATATAGAGAATAGTTTCTTCCTAACTTCATCCATAGCAATACTTGCACACTTGAATAACCCGTATAATTCATGTAAAAACAGTAAATGATCTCCAGGATGGACAGTTCCATCCCCTTCATAGCGGTTATCCACAACACGTTCAATAATTTTCATAGGTATTTTGTATGGAACCTCTTTCTCACCTGGCGCCTCATCCACTACCTTTGGAGTAGTAGTAAATTTTCCAAATAGGAATTCAAGAGAAGATCTCTCCATAATGAATTATAGCAGCAGGCAGAAATAAAATCAGCAAGTATAGTAAAAGTTTCCCTTACCAATTCCACTTACCAATAGCGCTCCACTCCCCGGCAACGGCGCCAGAAAATAGTCTTGATGACCCACAAGTATAGGGGGTGTATCGTAGTACTTTCGATAAATAAGAGTGTCGAACCCAACGATGAGCAGAAGGTGTTGACAAGCAGTTTCGATGAAGGATTCACTGTAAATGCTCACAGACAAGTATTCATGGGGTTTTGATATAGCAGATAAATAAAGTACAAGTAAGTAAAATGTGAGAGTAATAATTGCAGCGAGTGGCCCAATCCTTTTTAGCACAAAGGACAAGCCGGTTTGTTTACTTATGATGACCAAACGTTCTTGAGGACACACGGGAATTTAGTCTAGTGCTTTCGCTTCATATAGCTGATTAATCTTCATTGTTTTGATAAGTGTTGTGTGAGTGAACCTATGCTAATGCACCGCCCTTCCTAGGACTAATACATACTTGTGATTATACCCCTTGCAAGCATCCGCAACTACAAGAAAGTAATTAAGATAAATCTAACCACAGCCTTAAACTTTGAGATCCTGCTATCCCTCCTGCATCGATATACCAACGGGGGATCAGGTTGCTGTCACTCCGGCAACCCCACAATTAGCAAACGAATACAAGATGTATTCCCCTAGGCCCATAAAGGTGAAGTATCATGTAGTCGACGTTCACATGACACCACTAGAAGAATAACACCACAACTTAAATATCAAACCATTGAATATTACCCAACATAATTCACTACTAACATTTAGACTTCACCCATTTCCTCCAGAACTAAACGAACTACTCACGAGACATCATATGGAACATGATCAGAGGTGATATGATGATGAATAACAATCGGAACATAAACTTTAGTTCAATGGTTTCACTCAATATCATCAATAACAAGTAGTAATCAATACCGGGAGAGTTTCCCCTATCAAACAATCAAGATTCAACCCTATATGTTACAGCGGTGACGAGGTGCAGCGGTGGAGATGGCGCTGATGATGATGGAGATGATGGTGATGATGATCCCAATGATGTCCAGCTCGATGACGGTGACGATGGCGTCGATTTCCCCCTCTGGGAGGGAATTTCCCCGGCAGATTTCAGCCTGCCGGAGAGCTCTTTTCTCTCTGGTGTTTTCCGCCCCGCAGAGGCGGCTGTGACTCTTCGCGATTCCCTCTAGAGCTTAGGTTTTCGGGGCGAAGAAGTACGTGAAGGAGAGGCGGCCGAAGGGGGCTGTGGGCCCCCTCCCCACAAGGCAGCGCAGCCAGGCCAGGGCCCGCGCCGGCCTATGGGGGGCCCATGGCGGCCCTCCTCGGCACCACCTTTTGGCTAGCTCCGTCTTCTGGAAAAATAAGATCTTCAGTGTAATTTCTGTCAATTGTTGATCTTCCGAAATATTGCATTCTGACGGTGCTTTTTCCAGCAGAATCCTGACTCCGGTGAGCGATTCTCCAATAATCATGAAACATGCAAAATAGATGAAATAACATAAGTATCATCTCTAAATACGAAATATATCAATGAATAACAGTAAATTATGATACAAAATAGTGATGCAAAATGGACGTATGAGCGCTATCAGTAGCTTTTCCGTCGTGATGATGATCGTTTTCTACGTGTGCAGTGTTACCAATGCAGACCTGGTACTGCGCGGGTCGAGTCTTGGCTAGAGAGAGGTTGTGCTTTCAGATGCTTTCCCTATCAATGTTGCAGATGAAGGGAGGAACATCCGAGCTGAGTTCGTGCCTAGTGTCATAGTTGAGGCGGTAATACAATGTCAGATCGATGTTCCGGAGTCATCAGACCCAACAGACATGGTGGACATGGTATAGCACGACGATGATGATGATGGAGATGTAGGAGACTACATCGATGGTGCAGCCGATAGATCAACCGCGGTTGGTGATGAAGCAGTAGACGTAGCTGTCGATGAAGTCATGGTTTTCGCCACGCTAGAAGCGATCGGGTCCGGGAGCTGAAGAACGCCACCAGACCTGACGCGGAAGTGGACTGCTTGTGACTGTAAAGCACACGTCCGTTGGGAACCCCAAGAGGAAGGTATGATGAGTACAGCAGCAAGTTTTCCCTTAGTAAGAAACCAAGGTTATCGAACCAGTAGGAGATGAAGATCACGTGAAGGTTGTTGGTGAAGGAGTGTAGTGCGGCACAACACCAGGGATTCCGGTGCCAACTTGGAACCTGCACAACACAATCAAACTACTTTGCCCGAACTTAACAGTGAGGTTGTCAATCTCACCGGCTTGCTGAAAAACAAAGGATTAAACGCATGGTGTGGAAAATGATGTTTGCTTGCAGAAAACAAAAGAGAAGAATGATTGCAGTAGGTTGTATTTCAGATGTAAAAGAATGGACCGGGGTCCACAGTTCACTAGTGGTGTCTCTCCAATAAGATAAATAACATGTTGGGTAAACAAATTACATTTGGGCAATTGACAAATAGAGAGGGCATAACAATGCACATACATATCATGATGACTACTATGAGATTTACTTAGGGCATTACGACAAAGAACATAGACCGCCATCCAGCATGCATCTATGCCTAAAAAGTCCACCTTCGGGTTAGCATCCGCACCCCTTCCAGTATTAAGTTGCTAGCAACAGACAATTGCATTAAGTACTGTGCGTAATGTAAAGAATACAAATATCCTTAGACAAAGCATTGATGTTTTATCCCTAGTGGCAACAGCACATCCACAACCTTAGGGGTTGCTGTCACTCCCCCGGATTCAATGGAGACATGAACCCACTATCTAGCATAAATACCCCCTCTTGGAGTTACAAGTATCAACTTGGCCAGAGCCTCTACTAGCAACGGAGAGCATGCAAGATCATAAACAACACATATATGATAGATCAATAATCAACTTGACATAGTACTCCATATTCATCGGATCCCAACAAACACAACATGTAGCATTACAAATAGATGATCTTGATCATGATAGGCAGCTCACAAGATCTAAACATGATGGCACAATAGGAGAAGACAACCATCTAGCTACTGCTATGGACCCGTAGTCCAAGGATGAACTACTCACGCATCAGTCCGGAGGCAGGCATGGTGATGTAGAGCCCTCCAGTGATGATTCCCCTCTCCGGCAGGGTGCCGGAGGAGATCTTCTGAACCCCCCGAGTTAGGGTTGACGGCGGTGGCATCTCTGGAACTGTTCTGGTATTTTGGCTCTTGGTACTAGGGTTTTCGGGGACGAAGGAATAAATAGGCGAAGGGGCAACATCGAGGGAGCCAGGGGGCTCCCTCCCCACGTCACGGCGCGGCAGTGGGGCCCCCCGCGCCGCCATATGGGGAGGGCCCCCTGCTGGCCTTCCTCGACTCCTCTTCGGTTTTCTGGAACACTCCGTGGAAAATAGGGCCGTGGGCTTTTATTTCGTCCAATTCCGAGAATATTTGTAAAACAACTTTTCTGAAATCAAAAACAGCAGAAAACAAGAACTGGCACTGTGGCATCTTGTTAATAGGTTAGTCCCAGAAAATGCATAAAAACATTTTTTTTTGAGAGAAACTGTGAAGCATAGCCTCACAGCAATTTATTTAAAACCAAAGAACACAAAATATCCACCAATTACATATGTACAAAACAGAAAAGAAAAGAAAAGAAAACCATGAGACTAAGGCAAAGAATCAATCCAAGTCTGCAGCTGGGAAACATGTTTTTGTTTAACCCTATGCTTATGTAAAGAAACTTCATGAATAAAATCTCTTCTCCAGGCTCTAAAAGATGGCCGTGTGTGCTGAAAGATCACTCCATTCCTTTGCTTCCATATGTGCCAAAGTGCTAAAATAACAACCTCAGTGAAAAAAGGCTTCCCAAACTCCTTTCTTGCATATATGAATTTCTCCTCAATTGTATCCCCAACTGACCAATCAATCTGCAGATAATTCCAAATCCTGACGCTGAAAACACACTCAAAGAACAAATGTATTCTGTCTTCATAAGCATGTGAAGGACAAAGAATACAATGATACTCATCAGTAACATTCCAATGCCGCCTCTTAATCATGTCCTTTGTATTGAGCCTATCACTGATCAACAACCAGGCAAAAACTTTTATTTTCAACAAACACTTACTGTTCCATATCCAACCATAAACCTTACTGCAAGTAAAACCCCTGAAACTATGCCGATAGAAACGTTGAGCTGAATAAGTCCCATCCTTCCATATGGTTTTCCATTCATCCTTGCCCTCTGGTTGTAGAACCACAGTTTGAATCAATCCCTGCAACTTAACAAGCTCCATGGCTGCCTGCTGTGACAAAGGCCTCTCAAACAGATCAACAATGTCAGGCATGAGCAAAGCCTCCTTAACAGATAAGGTCTGATTCACTGTATAAGAGTAAAGTCTTGGAAATCTTTCTTGAGGGCAAACACCATTCCATTTGTCTGCCCAAAACAGAGTTGTAATGCCATCCTTTATATTCACCAACGTCACAGACCTGTATAGCTCTGATAACTTCATCACATCCCTCCACCGAAAAGATCCACATAGCTTGGAAGCATGTGGCACCCCTTCTGGATAATAATTCCAAACCAAATTGACCCAGGGTAAATCCTCACGATTAAAGAACTTATGCAAATGCTTCAAAAGAAGTGCCTCATTCTGCAATTTGAAATCCAAAACCCCTAAACCTCCATTTGCTTTGGGTTTACAGATCATATCCCAGGAAGCCAACGACTGACTAGTAGTGCATTCACCCTTCTTCTTTCTCCACAAACGCTGACGAATGATCCTGTTTAATTGCTTAATGATGCCCACTGGAATATTTAGTGTACATAGGAAGAATATTGGCATGGAGCTGAGACAAGATTGGATCAACTGCAGCCTACCACCATAAGCTAGCAGAGAAGAACTAGCAGATAACCTTCTTTTCATTCTATCCACCATAGGCAAAAGATCTTGCATAGTTGGTCTGGTGGTGCCCAAGGGTAACCCCAAATAAGTGAAAGGCATAACACCAACCTTACAACCAAAATCACTTGCAAGAACTGCCACTTCTCCCTCAGATAGATTTATAGGCAACATACAAGATTTATGAAAATTCAATTTCAAACCTGTGGAGGAACTAAAGTCCTGCAGAGCTACCTTGAGCACAGATAATTGAGCACTATCAGCAGGGACAATCAACAATGTATCATCTGCATACTGTATAATTGGAAAGTCAGGGTCACCAGTTTGAATAGGCAATGATATAAGACCCCTCTGCAATAAATCATTTACCACTGACTGTAACAAATCTGCTCCAAGAACAAATAACAGTGGAGAAAGTGGGTCCCCCTGCCTAACCCCCCTTTTGCATTTCAACTGCTTGTCTAGAACTCCATTGATGAGAACTGAAGAAATACCAGATTCCAAAATCATCTTGACCCAAGAAATCCACTCCTTACTGAAACCTTTCTTCCTTAAAATCTCATAAATGACCTCATGCTCAATAGTGTCAAAAGCCTTCTCAAAATCAAGTTTCAAGATGACCACTGGTCTCTTTGAGGCCTTACACTGATGTATATACTCAAATGTCTAGGCAAGACAATCATGAATGGTTCTACTTTTGATAAAGCCATACTGATTTTTATGTATGCACTGCATAATAACCTTCTGAAACCTATCCGCAGCCATTTTAGTGAGAAACTTCAAGCAACAATTTGTCAAAGAAATGGGTCTATAATCATTCACACTCTCAGCTGACTGCTTCTTAGGGACTAAAGAAATATAGGAAGTATTAATATGCTCCAAATTTAAACTGCCTTGGGCAAACTCAGCAGCCAGATTATAAAAATCATGCTTAATAATATGCCAGCACTTTTTCATAAACAATCCATTAAAACCATCAGGCCCAGGGGCCTTGTCTACTGGCATTCTTTTAACCACCAAATCCATTTCCTCATTAGTAAAAGGAGCTGCTAGATTTTCAAGCCCATCCACCTTGCTCAAAAGAACATTTAAATCAAATTTCATATCAATTCCCTTAGAGGACCCCATTCTATCTTTATAACAATTCCATACCATACCAGCCATTTCATCATGATTACTGACCTGCCTTCCATCCTCAGAAATCAAAGAAGCAATACTATTCCTTCTGTATCTCTCTGTTGCCATAGCATGTTTTTTTTTTGTATTTTCCTCCCCTTGTTTCATCCATCTAATGGTGCATCTCTTCTTCCAGTACCTATACTGTGCATGCAAAAGTCATTCTTGATGTAGCTTTACCAATTTTCTGAAATTTGCCTCAGGTGTGAAGAGATTCCTATACTCTTCTAAGTTATCAAAGAATAATATAACCATGTTGCATCTAGCAATTAGATCTTTTAACTTAGACAAAGTCATTTTTCACTTCTTAAGGCTTGCCCTAAGCCCCTTAAGTTTCTTGACAAGCAAAGCTGCAGCATTGGTTGCTCTATAATCCTGCTGCCAAGCAGTAGCAACACACTCTAAAAACCCAGGCTGCTCTGGCCAAAAATTCTCAAAACGGAATAAATGTACTTTTGGAATAGAGGTTTGTATGGATACATTGCATGGAACATGATCCGAGGTGGTTTTAGCAAGTGGATGTACCATGGTATTAGGGTAAGAATCCGTCCAATTAACTGACGTGAAAAACCAGTCAAGTTGTTCCAAAAGTGGCTCATTTTGCATGTTTGACCAAGTGAACGATCGCCCTTTAAGAGGTAGCTCAATTAAACCCAAATGACTGATAATCTCATTAAATAGAAAAATGTCATTGAGGTCCCCACCAGGCCTATTTCTGTTATCTTGCGAGCGAATAAAATTGAAATCACCCATGAACAACCAGTCCTCATCATCAGGAACATTCAAGTTATAAAGCCATTGCACAAAATTATCTCTTTCCTCTCCCTGACATGGACCATATATATTAACCAGAGTCCATTGCTGATTGGAGTGAGTGGATGTAAATTTTATAATTATTCCAAATTTCTGTAAATCAATTAGAACCCCTGTAAACACTGCCGAATTCCAAACAACCAACATTCCCCCCGACGAGCCCACCGAAGGAGAGCAGACAAAATTATCAAAACGCCGTGGACAAAACCCTCTTATGAATTTACGATCAAAAGCTTCTTTTTTTGTCTCTTGCAAACATAGAATAGCACAATTACTTTCTTCCATTTTCTCTCTAACTTTTAGCTGCTTAGCTTCTGCATTGATCCCCCTAATATTCCACCCCAACACTGACCAAAAGCGACAATCCATTATCCAACCCATAAATACACCAACAAAATGAGCTAGCGTAGCCAACCCATATTACAAAAACAACCCTGGAGACCATACTAACACTGAAATTGCAAGAGCCACAGTAACCATAATAGACAGGTAACAAGACAACAAAATATAGGGCACAGTGCCCCTGTAGATGCATGAGAACACTAATCATCAAGATCAGTTTGCTTGGCGCCCTCATCACTTGGCTCTGATGTAAGCTTCGCCACCGTCAAATCTTCAGGGTCCATCTGCAGCAGACCACCAATGCGCTGCATAACAGGGATAGACACCATTGCTGCTGACTCAGAGCTAGAGCACCCCGCCTCCTGTTCAGCTGTGCTTGATGCCATAGGCGACCGTCTCATCAAATCCCTCACAGCAGAAGAGGGTTCCACCTTCCTAGAGCGCTTCTTAGGTTGAGGCTCCAAATCCTTCAGAGGAGCTGCCCTAAAACCCTTGTTTGCCGACACACTTCGAGTGACACGCTGGAGCGAGGGATCCAAATGCACTGTCTGCTTCTTTCGACGGGCAGTGACTTTGACAGCAGGTGTCGAGCAAGGAGAACCAGAGGAAGGCACTGAATCTTGCGCAGAAGTAGAGGACACTTGCAAAGAATCCTCAACAGCTTGAACCATATCACCGCAAACATTCGACTGACAAACATCAGCAACATTACATTTAACAGCATCCACTGGGGCAATGCTAAGAGCAGTGAAACATAAATTCTCATCAACCACCCTTGGCTTGACTGCCACCACAATTCTCTTATCTGTTGCCTTTCCATATATGTAAGAACTCTGAAATTCAAAAGTAACTTCCCAGTTGCGCTTCAGATAACTGAACGGAGAAGATCTCATGGAGATGGGAATGGACTTCGAATACAGTTCTGGGAGGAAACTGTGCATCAGTCTAGCCCACATCAGTGGAGGTGGTAGAATTGGACCAATCTCTACACGCCCCACCTGAATAACATCAAAAACACCAGGCCCATGTGCATCCTCACCCATGTTCACTGAATCACTAGAATTATCAGACAAATTTAACACCATAGATTGCTGGTTGTCCATGCCCTGGTCCTCCATCTCATTCATATTATCCTGCATGGGTTCCTGCATAGGTTCATCAGGAGTCTCCTGAACCGCATCCCAACCTATCTCCGGATACTGTGGCTGCACAAAGAGGTTCAGGTTCGGCTGCAGATTTCCTGGCATTGGATGCGGATTGCCATCAGGCGGCATCTGATCTTCATCAGCAGGCAGCTGTTCAGCAAATTCTGCAGATAAGATGAAAACAGGCGCAGTCCACGTCTCCTTAACCCCTCCAACTGTCGAGAACTTGCCGAAAACAACATCCCGAGGCACCAGAGCTGGGGAACTAAAGGATGCATACACAAGAATCCTTTCCTTGATAGGATCATCACGATTCCAGAAGTGAAATTTCCCAAAGGTGGACACCGCAGAGGAGATATCAAAATCGTTCCTATAGTCAGGCGGCGTACCCAAGAACATGAGCCATCCCTTACGAAAACCTAGAGCCGCCCGATGATTCTGTGGCGCATCATCAGCTCTAACAAAACGGACAAAGCGATTGAGCAACTGATAGTGGCCATGCTGGACCAACGCATTGACCGCATTGGGACTACTGAGCTGGAAGAGACCAGCACCAAAAAGACTCAGCTGATTGTCCAGGACATTGCGATTCAGAGGGCCAAGGAGGAGATTAAGCACCTGACCTCTCCAGAAGACTTCATCGGCTGGCGGCGGCGCTGGCTCGACAATGGCAATGCAGAAATCATGGTGGTAAGGGAGCGCATCTTGAGCAGGATAGTAGAAGGTTCTCGGCAATCTTGTCGGCCCGCCATCGATCACTTGATGACCCCAGGGCAACCACGGCGTAGGATCCACCTCAAACGCCGCCATCGAGGACGACGAATCTAGGTTTGGAGTAGTACAAGGTGACGGCAGGTTAGGAGTAGTACTATCCGACGGCAAAACGACATCTTCGAGGGGAATAAACGAATTTATCCTGTCGGACGAAGCCGAAACGGCAGTAGTAGCCCCAGACAATTCCTCTTTTGGTAATGGGCCTGGCTTCTTGGGCACCCATTTTTGGGCCTTGGCTTGTACTAAGACCTTGAAGCAGTTCTTTTTAATATGCCCATAACTATAACAAGCCCGACACCTAATATCATTAGTGCAATCCTTCTGCAGGTGAGTCATGCTTAAACACCTACCACACTTCCAGACCTTAAAAGTCATATCATCAATCATTTGTTCAAACTCCTCATCTTGTAACTCCTCAACTTGTGTAAAAGGCTGCTGATTATCAGTCTGCCTTAAAGCTGTAGTAACAGAAACCCCATTGTCAGGGACAGAAACCTGTGTGACATCCGCATCACATACTTCCTGCTCAGAAACACCCTTAGCCAACGAGCCATCAGTAAAGCAAGCAACATGCACATTCAATGTTGCACTACAACTAGAAACAGGCTTTTGATAACCCTTGCAAGCAGAATAAGAAATCTCCTCAGCAAACGCCAATTTCCTCTTAGGGCCTAAAAACCCCATAGGCTTGTGAATCGATTTTGGTGCTGAGTTCTTCATAGCAGAAAGACCAAGCTGCATTGCTCTCTTTGAGGGACTGACAAGTATCCATTCAGTTTGACATTCTTGCTGCCAAAGCGAAAATTCCTTCCTCCAGTTAGGACCACCTCGACTCCAAAGATGGAAGAAACATTTAAACTGCTGGCATCTATATTGTTTGAGCTTCAGTATATGAAAAGCAACTTCTTTTGAAGCAACAGCAAAAGAGAAAACCCTATCCTTAAGAGAGGACACAAGAAATTCCCCACAGAAACCACCAAGGCAAGCCTCCAAGGCTAAAGCAACCAAATCCTCCTCCATGCGAAAAGTGGCCCTTCCAAATGACACGACCATTGAGAAATGACCAGAACTATCAGAAGGATGTACGGCTGTATGAAATTTACTTCTGACATCCTTTGAGAAGTTTCTGCCATGTGAGAAATCAAGACCCAGTCTTAAAGAATCAAAAACCGAAGAGGAAACCCCATTGTTATCCATCCTTGTCCCCTCACTCTATGAGCTTGTACTTTGTTTATCAGATTTCAACAGAACAGGGTGAGAAGGCAAAACAGCAGGTGGCACAGGCTGCGAAGGCACAACTGGCGACACCGTTTTAGAAGCCAAAACCTCCAGAGGAGTTGTGGTCAGATCTTCCACAGAAGGGGTAGATACATTATCCCTCATTAAGGCAGGTGGCAAGACTGCATGATCCATGCAAACACGTTGAAAAGGCACTGATGCAGCCGGCATACCAATACGAACAACATGAATGAGAAAGAACAACTTAGCCCCAATGCTGAAATTGAAATGATCACCTTTCTGCAAGGAACGACAACCAATCTGTACTCCACGCGCATCTTTCAGACGCAACCATTGATCCTTCTCAGACACTTCCAACATGCCATCATAAGATTTCATGCGGCCACGATCTAGATCCTTAATCATGGAATAGGTGATTTTCCAAAACTTAGACAAAGAATCATTAGCTACATTCTCTCTCGCGATCGGAGCATTCACAACTAGATTGGCCCTAGATTTGGCTTCAAAACTCACAGGATCTACGACCCCAGCATATTTCTCGGAAGAAACAGTAGATCTACTTGAGGCGTCACATACCTTTGCCTTTGTGAGGGGAGATTTATCATAAACCTTGATCACATGATGAGGAAAGGTAATATAGGAGTTCTTCTGAATCACCTCCCCTTCATATAAATACCGAGATGCCACAGATGCGCTAGAGGAATCCACAAGAGCCAACAAAACACGCGAATGAGAACCCGAGACAAGAAGTTCACCTTCCTTTGGACGGAAGTTCGCCAGATCCAGATCTCGCACATTGCGGAATGAAACAGTCCAAGACTCCATGGGAGAGGATCCCATCAAAAAACCAACCCAACTAGAGGGAAAACACCAGAGGAAGAGATGCCGGAAGAAAAAGTGGAGGGAGAGGACCAGAGATCACTGGCCAAGGCGTCTAGGGTTTAGTCGCCGGAGGTGGAGGTGGAGTCACCATTGCACACACACCTCCTGGTCGAGGGACTTTTTTTACCACTAAAAACATTATAAAGTGTGAATAAAACATGTAGGTATTTTCATAAAACTAGCATGGAACATAAGAAATTATAGATAAGTTGGAGATGTATCAAGCATCCCCAAGCTTAGTTCCTACTCGCCCTCGAGTATGTAAACGATAAAAAGAATATTTTCTGAAGTGACATGCTACCAACATAATCTTGATCAATACTATTGTAAAGCATATGAGATGAATGAAGTGACTCAAAGCAATGGTCTATTATTTGCTAACAAAAATATAATGACTAAACAACTGAATCATATAGCAAAAACTTTTCATGAATAGTACTTTCAAGACAAGCATCAAAAAGTTTTGCATAAGAGTTAACTCATAAAGCAATAGATTCTTAATAAAAGGTTTTGAAGCAACACAAAGGAAGATTTAAGTTTTAGCAATTGCCTTCAACTTTCAACATGCATATCTTATGGATAATTGTCAACACAAAGTAATATAATAAGTGCAATAAGCAAGCATGTATGAATCAATGCACATAGTTGACACAAGTGTTTGCTTCTAAGATAGAAAGAAGTAGGTAAAGTGATGAGGTCTAAGACCCCGTTTGTGGCCCGATCTTGCGGTTGACCCGAAATCCAAAGGGGAAGGAGAGGGAAAGCGCGAAGAACATGATGAACACGAAGAACACGATGAACTCACGCACGCACACCAACCCGATACAATCGATACTTACCCCGTGGCTCGATGGACCACGCCAATAGAATCCACCCGAAAGAGACGCGCGGTAGAATTCCGAGAGGAGAGATTGGTGAGGGAGTTGAATCTAGGAGTGGGAGAGAGAGTGGGTAGCACTAGAATCTCACACACCAAATCCAATCATCCAACATAGGTAGCCTTGATACAAAGGGGATGAAACCCTAGGGAGACAAAGCTCATCTTCATGTCTAAGCTATCATCTTGTCTAAAGAGGTAAGGGGGCGACCGGGGTGCTTATATAGGCATACAAGGAAGCTCGGGTCGAACGGGTACAAGTTGGTGGGTCAAACCCGTGAAATCCGGTCCAGGGGCCGGTCCGACCGGGTCTGGGACCGGGCCATCCGGTCCAAACCGGATTCTGGGCCGGGCGGTGACCGGGCGAGGCTCCCGAAGCCCCGGGAATGCGTCCGGATGGCACGAGCGGGGATTCCGGTCGAAACCGGCCAGGCCGGTCAGGGGCCCGGTCAGACCGGCCCTGGGGCCGGGTGGGCCGGCCTGTGGCCCGGTTGACCGGCCCTGGGACCGGCCGGCCTTCCTCCTCTCGCCTCTTCTTCCTCTTCCTTCCTTCTTCCTTCCTTCTTCTTCTTCTTCCTTCTTCCTTGCACCATGATGAATGGCTCCTCTTCCCTTCCCTTGCTTCCTTGCACCATGGGTGTTCCTCCTCTCCGGTCCTCGATGACTCTTGTACCTAATGACATATAACATGCCGACATGAGGTAGCATTCCATCCAAGGTATTGACGAGGTCGAGTATCGAGAGGAAGGAGTTCACCTTGTCGCGTGTAGCGTGGGTTAGGGTTGAAGGTCCACTTGGGGGACTCTTTGGCCATGGTGTAGCGTCGACGATAGGCGGGGCTGCACTTGATGGTCTTGGTGTAGCGACGTCGGTGACCGGGGCTACATCATCTCCCCCCCCCCCTTGGGGAAGAGTCGTCCTCGACTCTTGTTCCTCCTCACCGACGGTGTAGTCGCGGTCGAAGAAGAGCTTGGGGAAAAACAACTTGCGAATGGAAAGCTTGTGGAGGCCAATTTGGTGATCGGCGAACAAGAGGCTCTCAATCCAATACGAAGCATCAAGTCATTTCTCCAAGAGGCATTTGGCAAAAATGGGAACCAAAAGAGTGTCGATGTATTCAAAATTTGGTGGGGCAAAAGTTTGTGCATGTAAAAGTTTGGTTTGTAAAGTGTCAAAAATGTGATGTGTAGCATTGTCCCACACAAATGGAACAATCAAAAGGCAAGTATCGGTGGCAAAATTGTGGGCAAAATTGTTATGTGCAATGGCAAAGAGGTGGAAACTTCTAGCTTGGGAAAGTATGGTTGGCGTGAGCCAAGTATGGGTATCCTCAAGTGTCAAAGAATCCATTTCAATTGCCAAAGGTGAAATGAGAAATCCAAAGAAGAGCAACTTTATGAGTGACATGTGGCACAAGATGCATAAGGTGTCTCTCACATGTATGACATGGTCCTTGAGATTCTTGGAGTGTATGATGGTAACATCAAGACATACAACAACCATTGTGCCAACAAGATGTGTCAAGT
The DNA here is from genome assembly GCF_019359855.2 of Lolium perenne. NCBI lineage: Eukaryota > Viridiplantae > Streptophyta > Magnoliopsida > Poales > Poaceae > Lolium > Lolium perenne. The sequence goes on along the minus strand of NC_067244.2, from coordinate 116,809,861 downwards.
GTTGCATAAGAGGCAAAAGAGGTGACGAGGCATTGGTCCAAACCGGAAGCTCGACAAGACAAGCCGGAAACACACGAGGGCGAAGGCGTTTGGGAACATACCCTTTGGTGTGAATCCCATGGGTTGGGTCATGTATCTCGTCCGTGTTGGGGTAGCTCTCAATTGCGCGTTTCGTGAGCTCATGCTCCGTAGCGGTGGAAGTTGATGGTCGGGTACCTACACATGGAATGGGCAAAACAAAGAGCGTGTGTGCATGGTAGAGGAACACATCATCCATCATGATGGTCCAAGACTTGTGCACATCACCATTAGTGTCAATCAAGATAGTATGAAATGCATGGCGATGGTGCATATGGCAAGAAGGTGCATTCATGGCATGTGGTAACTCATGATCATCAAAAATAGAGAAGGCTATGGGGGCCATCTCGTGGACAATGAAATAAGCATTCTTGCATACCAAACATAAGAAAGAGCAAGTGTTCACAATTTTGGATGCAAGGATCATGGAATGGTGTAAACATTTGGGGCAAAGCATGCAGAACATGTTATCATTGTTGTCGACAACCCTATGTAAAGAGCAAGTGTTCATCAAGGGTGTCACAACACAAGCATGATCATAATCATTATCATGGCAAGCAAGCGGGGAAAACGTGAAACTCTCGTAGCATGGCATGTTCATGGTATCACAAGCAAGCAATTTCACATGATCAACAATGTTATCAAGCAAAGCATCACATGGGAAAGTGAAAGTAGCATGTGACGTAGCAAATGTATCATCAAGATCATGCATGCACTCATAAGTCATCATGTCCACTAGTGGGATCATGGCATCCTCAACACCTATGTTGTTACCTTTGTAGGCCGACTCATTTGAAGTAGGTGTTGTGGAAGTAGGAGGATCCATGTGGTCGACATGTCCGTCTTGAAGCAAGCATGGTGAGATATCATCATCTTCATGCACCATGTACATCGTCTCCATGAGCGGAAATTCGTCCTCCATGGAACCTAGTGCAACATAAGAAGACACAAACGAGGGAGAGGTTAATGTGTTAGCAAATGCGATGTCCTCCATGGACCTATCATCTACCTCTCTCAACTCACTTTGTGTATCACTCATGTCCTCCAAACGGAAGCACTCAAACTCACATATGGGGTGGGAGTCACTCAACTCACTATCACTCTCACTCAAGTGGGCTAGGTGGCTCTCATGCTCACATGGGATTGGTACCAACTCATCAATCAAGCATGTAGGAGTAGGTTCGACTTTCTCATCTCCATGCGCCTCCTTGGTTGAAGGGAAATTCCCATGCTCAACCATCTCAACTCCATCGCCTCCCAAGTCGTCCTCAAGCGGTGGTGCCGTAGTGACGTGGAGAGCTAGGCTCGGATCCACATCATCCTTGCGATGGCCTTGGAGTTCTTCATCTTGAAGTGTGGGCGCCGTAGGCTTCTTGGTGGCTTGGGCTTGTAGCTCGTCGAAGTAGAGCGTCTTGGCGCTTGGCTTTGTGCATTGCCATGCCTCGTGACCCTTGGCCTTGCACACCTCACATAGGAGATTGGGATATTCCCGTGGAGGATGGCCTTGTTGCTTGCACTTGTAGCATCGGAGTCCATAGGCATGTGACGAGCTAGGGGCCATTATGGTGGTGGCGCAAGAGGTGGAAGTGGCTATATGAGGAAGGTATGCGCGATGTGCACTTGCCATCCTTGGAGTGGTAGGCACCCTATCATGGTGTTTGTCGCCTTCATGTCGAGGCTCTCGTCTTCGTGCATCATCACCATGGCTTGAGTGGTGTCGTCGAAGACTCGTGGAAGATGTTGGTCGGTGGAGATCATGAAGTGGCTTGTGGCGGCGAAGCTCATGTGGTGACGTATGTCGATGACGGTCCTTGCCATGCCTAGATGATGGCTCATGCGACTTGGCATGTTGCTTGCGGCGCCTTGTGGAGCTTGGAGAAGAGTGTCGATGACGCTCATGATGGGGACGCTCTTGATGCTCCAAATGGTGTACTTGAAGTCGACGATCTTGTGCATAAGCACTCTCATGGTGGCGCCTTGTGGAGCATGGAGAAGTATGTCGATGACGCTCATGATGGGGACGCCCTTGACGATCCATATGATGGTGCCCTCGTGGAGGTCCTCCATCTTCATATGTAGCTCCATTGGCCAAGTAGGGGTATGTAGGAGCATCGTCTTTGCTCATCGTGGAGCCGAGGTGAAGCTCCACCATGGTGTCGATGTCGTAGGCGTGGGGTTGCTCCACCATGTCGTCGATGTCGTACCCATGGTGTTGCTCCACCATGTCGTCGATGTCGTACTCGTGGTGTTGCTCCACCATGTCGTCGATGTCGTAGTCGTGATGTTGCTCCACCATGTCGTCCATGAGTGGTGAGCCATTGTCGATGTAGAGCTCGTCGATGTCCTCCTCAAGGTGGTGCTCCATCATGTCGTCCATGCTTGAGGAGCCATTGTTCATGTAGAGCTCCTCGACGTCGGTCATGTCGGTGATGCTCGCGGAGCCATAGTCGGTGTCGAGCTCCACATGTTCCTCCACATCCGCGGTGCTTGAAGAGGTATCCTCCTCGAAGTGCTCCGTGTACTCCTCCGTATCCTCATCTTCTCTATCCATGTTAGCACGATGGTATGTATATGGTGTATGTTAGTGGAAGAACACTACCTCGCAATCTTACCGTGGTATGATAAGCTCGGGGCGATCCAACAAGCCGAGGGCAAAACACAATTGTATCGGGCACTCACACAAAAGCACACGCAAAAGCTAGCAAATATGGTGTTAGGTGAGTGTGGTGGAAAGCCAAAAGACGAAATCTGAAATCAAGTATGTTGTCAAGAGTGGGTGAAATCCAAAAATTCAAATGTCAAAGCGATGATCACTATAAACACGGAAAAGATGTGGAACGCACACACGAGATGAACGGGGTTAGTGCGACCAAGGAATGAGCGGAAAAGTGTAAGAAGCCCTTAAGCAAGGGTGCTCGGTGTCACACTAACACAAGAAGAGATCAAAGCTTTGGTTGCAACGGAGAGACAACAAGATTTACACGTGGCCTCTCTTCTCCTATCTCTCTTTGCTTAAAAGCTTTTTCTCTTTTGTATATGGTGGCACTTGCACTCGTTTGTATCTTTGGTGGCACTTGGACACTTTGTATGTATGGGCGTATGGATGTATGGATGTATGGTGCTACTCGCACTCTTTTTGTGTTTTTGGGGCTTTTTCACGCACTATGTTAGCGTTAGCCTCGCTTTTGCTATCTTGCCACATGAGTGTTTGCTTGGGTGCCTTACTCAACGCGACACACACACCTCACAATGCGGGGCCACGTGCAATGTCTCGCAACACTAGACAAGCAATGCTCGATGGGATAGATTGCAAAAGGAAGAGGGGTTACAAGGTGAAAGTTGCAAGTTATACCTGCGATGGTGGTGGTGGTGGTGGTGGTGGAGATCGCCGGAAGACGAGGTCGAAGGAGGGGGCGTTGCTGCGCCCGGTCTGGGGCCCGGTTGGACCGGCTCCTGGACCGGCCTGGCCGGTTGCATGGCCGGTCGACCGGCTGCTCAACCGGATTTCGCGGGCTGAAGCTTTCTCTCTCCTGTTCTTCCCCAAACCAAAATCAAATCGACCAAATCGAAGGGAAACGATGGAAACGGAGGCTCAAAGTTGGGGAAATAGTAGATCAAGCACAACAACACCAGATCATGGACCAAAACCACTCAAAACGCAAACAAATCACAGATCGGTCAAGAGGCAATTTAGGGCTATTTTTGGGGATTTTTTGGAAAATTTTCTTGGAACGAAATCGGGTGGGTGGGAGGTCAAATCCGCGGTAACCTAAAGCTGCTGATACCATATGATGAGGTCTAAGACCCCGTTTGTGGCCCGATCTTGTGGTTGACCCGAAATCCAAAGGGGAAGGAGAGGGAAAGCGCGAAGAACACGATGAACACGAAGAACACGATGAACTCACGCACGCATACCAACCCGATACAATCGATACTTACCCCGTGGCTCGATGGACCACGCCAATAGAATCCACCCAGAAGAGACGCGCGGTAGAATTCCGAGAGGAGAGATTGGTGAGGGAGTTGAATCTAGGAGTGGGAGAGAGAGTGGGTAGCACTAGAATCTCACACACCAAATCCAATCATCCAACATAGGTAGCCTTGATACAAAGGGGATGAAACCCTAGGGAGACAAATCTCATCTTCATGTCTAAGCTATCATCTTGTCTAAAGAGGTAATGGGGCGACCGGGGTGCTTATATAGGCATACAAGGCAGCTCGGGTCGAACGGGTACAAGTTGGTGGGTCAAACCCGTGAAATCCGGTCCAGGGGCCGGTCCGACCGGGTCTGGGACCGGGCCATCCGGTCCAAACCGGATTCTGGGCCGGGCGGTGACCGGGCGAGGCTCCCGAAGCCTCGGGAATGCGTCCGGATGGCACGAGCGGGGATTCCGGTCGAAACCGGCCAGGCCGGTCAGGGGCCCGGTCAGACCGGCCCTGGGGCCGGGTGGGCCGGCCTGTGGCCCGGTTGACCGGCCCTGGGACCGGCCGGCCTTCCTCCTCTCGCCTCTTCTTCCTCTTCCTTCCTTCTTCCTTCCTTCTTCTTCTTCTTCCTTCTTCCTTGCACCATGATGAATGGCTCCTCTTCCCTTCCCTTGCTTCCTTGCACCATGGGTGTTCCTCCTCTCCGGTCCTCGATGACTCTTGTACCTAATGACATATAACATGCCGACATGAGGTAGCATTCCATCCAAGGTATTGACGAGGTCGAGTATCGAGAGGAAGGAGTTCACCTTGTCGCGTGTAGCGTGGGTTAGGGTTGAAGGTCCACTTGGGGGACTCTTTGGCCATGGTATAGCGTCGACGATAGGCGGGGCTGCACTTGATGGTCTTGGTGTAGCGACGTCGGTGACCGGGGCTACATCATAAACTGACTCAACATAAAGTAAAAGGAAGGCCCTTCGCAGAGGGAAGCAGAGATTAAATCATGTGCTAGAGCTTTTCAAGTTATGAAATCATATAGAGAGCATAAATATAAATTTTTGAGAGGTGTTTGTTGTTGTCAACGAATGGTAGTGGGCACTCTAACCCCCTTGTCAAACAGACTTTCAAAGAGCGGCTCCCATGAATGATGTTATCTCTACCAGCAAGGTAGATCATCCCTCTTCTCTTTTGTTTACACATGTATTTTAGTTTTATTTATAGATGACACTCCTCCTAACCTTTTGCTTTCACAAGACATGGCTAACCGAATCCTCGGGTGCCTTCCAACATTTCACATACCATGGAGGGGTGTCTATTGCAAAATTAAGTTGCTTACTGATAAATCAGGGCAAAACATGTGAAGAGAATTATTAATGAAAGTTAATTAATTGAGGCTGGGCACCCCGTTGCCAGCTCTTTTTGCAAAATTATTGGATAAGCGGATGTATATGCCACTAGTCCATTGGTGATAGTCTGCCCAACAAGATTGAAAGATAAAACACCACATACTTCCTCATGAGCTATGAAATATTGACACAAATAAGGAGTAATAAAGTTTTAAACATGAAGTATTTACTTGGAATGGCAGAAAATACCACATAGTAGGTAGTTATGATGGACACAAATGGCATAGGTTTTGGCTCAAGGTTTTGGATGCACGAGATGCATTCCCTCTCAGTACAAGGCTTTGGCTAGCAAGGTTGTTTGAAGCAAACACAAGTATAAAAAGGTATAGCAAAACTTACATAAGAACATATTACAAGCATTATAAGACTCTACACTATCTTCCTTGTTGCTCAAACACTTTTACCAGAAAATATCTAGACCTTAGAGAGACCAATTATGCAAACCAAATTTCAACAAGCTCTACGGTAGTTCTCCACTAATAGGTTTAAACTACATGATGCAAGAGCTTAAACATGATCTACTTGAGAGCTCAAAACAATTTCCAAGCATCAAATTATTCAAGACAATATACCAACTACCACATGCAGCATTTTCTGTTTCCAACCAAATAACAATAAGTGCTGTGGCTTTCAGCTTTCGCCATGAACATTAAAAGTAAAACGAAGAACACAAGTGTTCAAATGAAAAAGCGGAGCGTGTCTCTCTCCCACACAAGCATGTTAATTAGGATCCGATTTATTAAGAAAACTAAAATAACAAACAAGAATAAAAGCACACAGACGCTCCAAGTAAAGCACATAACATGTGATGGAATTAAAATATAGTTTCACTAGAGGTGACCTGATAAGTTTGATGAAGAAGGAGATGCCTTGGGCATCCCCAAGCTTAGACGCTTGAGTCTTCTTGAAATATGCAGGGATGAACCACGGGGGCATCCCCAAGCTTAGACTTTTCACTCTTCTTGATCATATTATATCATCGTCCTCTCTTGATCCTTGAAAACTTCCTTCACACCAAACTCAAAGCAATCTCATTAGAGGGTTAGTGCATAATCAAAAATTCACATGTTCAGCAAGCACACAATCATTCCCAACACTTCTGGACATTACCCAAGGCTACTGAAATTTAATGGAGCAAAGAAATCCACTCAAACACAGTAAAAGAGGCAAAGCGAAATAAAAGGCAGAATCTGTCAAAAACAGAACAGTCCGTAAAGACGAATTTTTTCGAGGCTCTTAACATACTCAGATGGAAAAGCTCCAGTTGAATGAAAGTTGCGTACTTATCTGAGGATTACTCATGAATTTTTTCAGGATTTTACGATTTTTCTGCAGAGATAAAAGCTCAAAACCGTGACAGCTAAAAATCTGTTTATGCGCAGAAATCCAAATCTAGTATCAACTTCCTATCAAAGACTTTACTTGGCACAACAATGCAATAAAATAAAGATACAAAGGTATTGCTACAGTAGTAACAAGCACCTTGACTCAAATATAAAACAAAAATGGCAGAAGTAAAATAATGGGTTGTCTCCCATAAGCGCTTTTCTTTAACGCCTTTCAGCTAGGCACAGAAAGTGAAAATCAAGTAACATGAAGAGAAGAAGCATCAATATCATAATTTTCCTTAAAAACACAACTTGTTGCAGAAGGTATCTTATATGCTCCATTATATAAATTTCCCATAGTGGTACTAAGGGTTTTATCAATTTTAAGCTCATAATGATTCTTTGTCTTTGGCATCTTAGGGACATACATGAACTTTTGCTCCTTACCCACATAAGCTTTCTCCTTAAACTTAAGAGAAGAAAAAGTTGAACCCAAGGTTCCCATAGCTTCTTCAAGTTCACCAATCCTATGGGTTTGATTATCATGGATAGCACAAGTTTCTAAGGCAGCAATTCTTTTATTTATTCCTCCTAGGGATTTATCAAGTTTATCAGTATTATCAAGTAATATTCCCAATTTAGTCTCAACACTTGGAAGATTTTTCTCTATGGCCTCCAACTTTTTCGTGACATCCTCAAGAGAGATTTCAATTTTAGCTTCATTAACAGGTGGTATTCCAACTAGACTCTCAATGATGTAACTAGCTTCTAAAGCAGGAGTACACCTAGGAAATTACCCCTGTAAGAGTATCAAGAACATACCTATTCCAGCTAGAGATACCAACATAAAAGTTCCTAAGGAGGATAATAGTGGAGTGTTTCTTAGTGCACCTATGATGAGCATCACTAATTCTATACCAAGCATGTTTAAAACTTTCTCCCCTTGTTGCTTAAACGAACGAACTTCAACTTCAGGACTACTCATTTTAGCAATAATAAAAATAAATAAAGCAAAACTGAATTAAATAAAGTAAAACAAGTAACTAATTTTTGTGTATTTTTGATATAAAGAAAGCAAACAAGACAGAAAATAAAAAAAGCAAGACAATAAACAAAGTAAAGAGATTGGGTGTGAGAGACTCCCCTTGCAGCGTGTCTTGACCTCCCCGGCAACGGCGCCAGAAAAGTAGCTACTTGTGACGGTAAAGCACACGTCCGTTGGGAACCCCAAGAGGAAGGTATGATGAGTACAGCAGCAAGTTTTCCCTCAGTAAGAAACCAAGGTTATCGAACCAGTAGGAGATAAAGATGACGTGAAGGTTGTTGGTGAAGGAGTGTAGTGCGGCGCAACACCAGGGATTCCGGTGCCAACGTGGAACATGCATAACACAATCAAACTACTTTGCCCCAAGTTAACAGTGAGGTTGTCAATCTCACCGGCTTGCTGAAAACAAAGGATTAAACGTATGGTGTGGAAAATGATGTTTGCTTGCAGAAAACAAAAGAGAACAATGATTGCAGTAGGTTGTATTTCAGATGTAAAAGAATGGACCGGGGTCCATAGTTCACTAGTGGTGTCTCTCCAATACGGTAAATAACATGTTCGGTAAACAAATTACAGTTGGACAATTGACAAATAGAGAGGGCAAAACAATGCACATACATATCATGATGACTACTATGAGATTTACTTAGGGCATTACGACAAAGAACATAGACCGCCATCCAGCATGCATCAATGCCTAAAAAGTCCACCTTCGGGTTAGCATCCGCACCCCTTCCAGTATTAAGTTGCAAGCAACAGACAATTGCATTAAGTACTGTGCGTAATGTAAACAATACAAATATCCTTAGACAAAGCATTGATGTTTTATCCCTAGTGGCAACAGCACATCCACAACCTTAGGGGTTGCTGTCACTCCCCCAGATTCAATGGAGACATGAACCCACTATCTAGCATAAATATCCCCTCTTGGAGTTACAAGTATCAACTTGGCCAGAGCCTCTACTAGGAACGAAGAGCATGCAAGATCATAAACAACACATATATGATAGATCAATAATCAACTTGACATAGTATTCCATATTCATTGGATCCCAACAAACACAACATGTAGAATTACAAATAGATGATCTTGATCATGATAGGCAGCTCACAAGATCTAAACATGATGGCACAATAGGAGAAGACAACCATCTAGCTACTGCTATGGACCCGTAGCCCAAGGATGAACTACTCACGCATCAGTCCGGAGGCGGGCATTGTGATGTAGAGCCCTCCGGTGATGATTCCCCTCTCCGGCAGGGTGCCGGAGGAGATCTTCTGAACCCCCCGAGTTAGGTTTGATGGCGGTGGCATCTCTGGAACTGTTCTGGTATTTTGTCTCTCGGTACTAGGGTTTTCGGGGATGAAGGAATAAATAGGCGAAGGGGCAGCGTCGGGGGAGCCAGGGGGCTCCCTCCCGACATCACGGTGCGACAGTGGGGCCCCCGCGCCACTATATGGGGAGGGCCCCCTGCTGGCCTTCCTCGACTCCTCTTCGGTCTTCTGGAACACTCCATGGAAAATAGGGCTGTGGGATTTTGTTTCGTCCAATTCCGAGAATATTTGTAAAACAACTTTTCTGAAATCAAAAACAGCAGAAAACAGGAACTGGCACTTTGGCATCTTGTTAATAGGTTAGTCCCAGAAAATGCATAAAAACATTATAAAGTGTGAATAAAACATGTAGGTATTGTCATAAAACTAGCATGAAACATAAGAAATTATAGATATGTTGGAGACGTACCATGGACGCTCCCGAACGTCATGTCCATCCCGCCGCGCAGTCCCGAGAAGGCCGAACGCGACGCGTTAGTGTGCGGAGTGAACTCGAAGGACCCGAAACGAATCGAGTTCTCCGAGTTTGGCGATGATGGAGCCGATGATGGTGGTGATGTTGGCGAAGATGTAGACGATACGATCGGAACAACCGATGAAGTGCCTTGTACCAGCAGGTTTCCCACAAATAGTGACAATTGACGAGGGAGCTCCTCGGTAATACCGACCATGAGGGGCTTAGGGTTGATGGAATCCTGCAGGTTAACACGAGACATCGGATACCAAACGAATAGGGAGCGAGATTTACCCATGTTCGGGGCCCTCGATGAGGTAAAACCCTTACTTCCTGCTTATATGATCTTGATTTATTGAGTAAAATTGGTTACAATGGGGCAGCCGATAGACTGTTATGGTGAACTCGCCGAGAGGCAAGGTTTCTAGGGTTTGTGTATGCTAAGTTGCGAGGGTTTCATGTGTTCTGGGTCGGCAGGCCCTCTCCTGGCCTTTATATAGCAGGCCAAGTCTCGAGAGTCCTATCTGAACTCAACTAGGTTACATGGAGACCTAATCTATTCTTTCCTTTACTGACATCTTCTTGCCTTGTTCGTCAAGAATCCGTCTCCTCGTAAGTCTTCTCTGTAGTAACCGACGTATGGGCCCACCTTAGATTAGGGCAATCTTCATGGGCTCCTTGTTGGGCTAAAGGAGGTAGACTAATGTCGGTTACCCAAAGAATAATGCCCACATCAGGGTTGGCTTCGATTCCTCTGGCAGATATGAAGGACTCGAGTACTTGGCCTCCAGGGACCCTGAAGAAGCACTTCTTCGGGTTCATCTTGATCTTGTAGCGGTCGAGGTTGTTGAACGTATCCCTAAGGTCGTCGATGAGCATGGTGGCTTCCTTGGTTTTGACGATGATTTCGTCGATGTAGACCTTGATGTTTCTGCCGATCTGCTCCCCAAGGCAGGCCTGCATGGACCGCTGGTAGGCCGCGTTTGCGTTCTTTAAGCCGAAGGTCATGACGTTGTAGCAGAAGACACCGTGAGGTGTGATGAACGATGTTAGCTCTTGATCCTTCTCCTTGAGCTTGATTTGGTTGTAGCAGGAGTAAGCTTCGAGGCAAGATGGGCAATCGCAGCCTGCCGTGGAGTCGACAATCTGGTCGATGCGCTACAGCGGAAAGTGGTCCTTTGGGAAGTGCTTGTTGAGGCTGGTGAAGTCGATGCACATGCGGAGGACCATCGTATCTTTATTTGGCACCATAATTGGATTGGCTACCCACTTGGGTTCCTTGAGTTACGGATAAATCCGGCCTTGCAAAACCGATTGACTTCTTCGCTGATGGCCTTGCGCTTTGGCTCCGACAAGCGGCGCAGTGTCTGCTGGACAGGTTTGGCTTTGGGGTCAACCTTTGTCGGGGGGAAGACCCCGGGTAGGGCAATGGACGCGGAGCAGCCGGCTGGCCACTAGCCGGCTCGCGGCAAAGGCCGGCTGAGGAGCAGCCGGCTGGAGCCGTGGCCGGCTGGTCCGGAAGCCGGCTGGCTCTAAGTCCTAGTCGGCCTGGCTGCGGCTACCAGCGCTGTAGTTGGGCCGGCTTCTACAAGCCATATCCGACTGGGGGTTTGTACCTCAGACCGATTCGGGACTGGCGAGTCTTGCACTGGAAGGAACTGGGTAGGTGGTCCGGGTTCGCAGGTCCACGCTGACCTCATCTCCCGTAAAGCGCGGGGCACTGTGGAGAAACAGTGCCACGCGCCGGACAGACCATCATGGCCTACAACGATCTGTACCGGCTATAGGACATGATGGTGACAGGGACGCTTCCTCTCCATACCGCTGACTCAGGCAGCCGGATGGGACAGGCCATGAGGCCTCAACGGCTACTGACGTCAACGCCTCGGGAAGGAGCGGAAGCCAGAGCCGGCCAAGCCGGCCCATAGACTATAGGGTATTTTATGTAAAGTGCCGGCGTCTATATAAGCCGCACTACCGCCTCTCGTGCAGGGGATCGATCATTCTGACTTCATTCCACCTCTAGCGTTGCCCTGTGAGAGAGACCATCGTCTTCCTTAGCCTCCCAGGAGCAGCCGGACATGGCTCTAGGAGCACCATTGTATTGTGTGATCATCTTATACACTCATAGCAGGAGTAGAGGTGTTACCTCCATCGGAGGGCCTCGAACCTGGGTACGTCGCCGTGTCGCTCGTCCCCATACCCGCATCCGGATACCGCCGTGAGATCACCTAGGAACCACTCTCTTTAGCCACCCTATGGCATATGCCGTGACGATACCACGACATTTGGCGCCCACCGTGGGGCCTTCAGCGTCCTCGGTCGGTGTCTTCATCCGGACAGGCCTCACCATCACCACCGGCGAGCGAGTCGCTTCAGGCTTGATCTGGAGATTCGGCTCCCTCGACTGCGTCAGCGACAACGCTGGCTGCTTCGCCGACCGGCCCTTCCCTGCCGGTGGCCGCATCATCTCCTTCGGCGGCCACGACGTCTACGTCGCCACCGTCGCACCGCCGCGCTACCCGCGGCAGGTGCTGTGCTGCGCAAGCCCTCCTCCGTGAGCCGGCGCCAGCAGCGCTCCCGCCAGCCCCGCCGTCGTGCAAGTCATGATGGCTGGCGAGGAGCCCCCCGTCAAGTCCACTCGCATTCGTGGCCCCAACTTGGAGCGCAACGTCGACCCCAACGCATCCGGTTTGGGCCCAAAGGCGCCTCCGCCACCATCCCGGCTGGACGAAGTCCGGGCCAAGCTGAGCTCTCCGCTCACAACAGGCGGCGATGCCGCCACCGTCGAGGCGGACCTGGAGGCGCATCGCCAGCTCCTCCTCAAGCAGACTGAGGAGCTGGCCTCTGCTAAACACCAGCTGGAAATCACCCAGCGCGAGTACGAGCACGCCCATGGCTTCACGCCAGGCAGCAACAACCCCAGCCGAGTCGGCATGATCCGCCGGCGAGGAGGCGGCCTAGGCGCCGAGATCGAGCGCGACGGCGCGGAAACGCCGGCTCCATCCATGGAGCTACCCGTCTACAACACCCCCGACAAGAACATCCTCGCAGCCGAAGCCGCTGCCAAGGAGCTGAGCCTCCTCGAGGGAGAAGAGCTGCGCCGCCAGACGCAGCGCGTAGCTGACTTGTGCCGGGCTGCGGCTGAGCAGACCAAGGACCCCAGGTATGGTGCTCCCAAAGCTCCTCCCGTCCGCGCTGCTGCAGGCAACAGCAAGGACCCCCACAGGGACACGGCCGAGTCCGCCTCGCCAGCACCAAGCCGGCGCAAGGACTCCCGCGCCACACACGCAGGTTCAAGCCGGACAAGCCGGCTGAACAGCGGCCACAGCGGCCGCAGCCGGCCACCACCAAGCCGGAACCAGGAGCATGACTCCGAGCAGGCGGCGCCAAGGCACCAGCACCGGCCGGCTCCAGAGCCAACCGGCACCCGCCAGCCGGCACGTTCCCGGCTGGGCCCCCGCATCGAGCCCACCGACGCCAGGGACCGCCTCGATTGGCTGGTCGAATCCCGCATCGCGGAAGAAGAGGGGCCGACTTGCCCCAAGTGCTTCGGGCCCCGCATCGCCAACGAGCCCATGATCGACGGCTTCCAGCTCCATCGCGACACGCCCAAGTACGACGGCACCGCCAAGCCGGAGGACTGGCTGTTGGACTACTCCACCGCAGTCGGCATCTCCAGAAGCAACAAGCGCTGGGCGGTGCGATACTCCCCCCTGATGCTGGTCGGCTCCGCCCGCACCTGGCTCAACAACCTGCCAGCCGGCAGCATCAACGGCTGGCTTGATTTCGAGGAGGCCTTCATCAGCAACTTCACCGGCACCTACCGCCGGCCGGGTCGCCCCCTGTTGTGGGTATACTTCATGGGTGTACCATCGACAGTGCCTAGATCCGGCAAGCCCGGGTGGCCCACAGATGGTGATGAGGCATGTGGCCCATCGGGCGGCCCAGTTGCTGTTGATCCTGACGGAAGAAGTCCGGCCCAGGAGCAGGGAGCCGGATCCGACCGACCTCGAAGAGGAACCCGGATCCACGAAGGCCCATTAAGGGACCCGGATCCGGTACGACATAGATGGAAGGGCGGATCCTTGACGTGCATGGCAAGACATTGTATCGTAGTTAGGCAACCTGTATCCGGGTAGGACTCTCCATGTAAACCCTAGATCCGTGCGCCTTTATAAGCCGGATCCTGGGAGCCCTAGAGGCACAACCACAACTCATTGTAACATCGCGAAAGCGCCCCGATAATTCCAGACAAGCAGCAGTAGGCCCTGTCATCGTACAGGTGTTCCGAAGCTGGGTAAATCGCGTACCACCGTCCCGTGTGCACTCCGCCCTATGGCCCCTACTTCTTCTCCCCCTCGTGAGGATCCCTCCTCCGAGGTACCGTCGATTAGGCAACGACAGTTGGCGCCCACCGTGGGGCCTGCGGTGTCTAGAGGCCGGAACCGGGAGGGTTCCGCCATGGGAAGCTACGACGACACCATCGCTGTGGGGCGCGTCCTTTACGCCGGAAATCTGCCGATCGTCCCTCCGGATGAGTGCTGGATTCCGGCCAGGACAAATCCCGTCAGGCTCTCCATCGTCCCAGTTGGCGGCATACACATCTTCATCGGGGAAACTGTCGATTCCGACGGAAACCCACTGGTAAGTAACGCAGACGCGACCGCCGCTGAGCTGGACGCAGTCGCGAAGATCCGATCTGAGATGCAGGAGTTTCCCAAGGAAGATTCCGCCTTGGATCTGGAAATTTCAAAGCCCACCCAATCCGCCCCTGAGCAGGAGATAACGGTGGAAGACCAATGCAGATCCGCCTGGGTCTCCCAGGTGTTAGAAAAGCAGAGGTCCCACTTCGTACACTTCCTGGCCCATACCGCCGGAACCGCCCCTCAAGAAGACGGAGCTGGTCCCAAGCAGGTCGAGGCACCGGAAAACGACGCTGCTCCGGATCAGGTCGAACCTGTCGGAGAGAACGGAACTCCGGCCGAAGAGTCGATTTTGGGCAATCTAAGCTCGGATATTCTTAACAAACCCATCACTCCCGAAGACGTAGAAGCACTAGAAGCTAAGAGACTGGAGATGCTGGCCACAGCCAAGAAGTTCAAGGACACCGCAGCCGCAATGCTAGAGGAAAGGAAGCACGCCACAGTTTTTGTGGAAGACTTCATCCAGCGCGAGCAGGAGGTAGATGAAGGACTGGCAAAGGTCAAGGAACTCCGAAAGCATTGGGAGGACAAGATCGTTGAAGCTCATCATGAGGTTGAAAGGGTTCGACGAGAGTTAATAGCTCCCCGCAGGATCACCTTCGCAACGCCAACTGAGCAGCAGCCGTTCGCAACTCCAAAGGACAATATGACGAAGGCTGCAGAGATCTTGAAGAAAAAGAACGAGGAGATCGACATCGACTACGTTCGCACGCTCGTCGCTTCAGCAGTGAGGCAGCAGAGTAAGGCAGACACTTCGCGCAAACTGGAATCTAACCCAGAGCATTGCATCTCCACCGCGCAGAAGGACGCCTACGACAACCGCCATCGAGATGATGAGTCGCGAACCGGATCCTCGGAACGCAGAAGGAAAGCCAGAGAACACCCAAATCCAATCCCCGTTCCATCAAGGACACCTCTATCAGATCCAAGAAAGGGAAAGGATGCAATGTACTCTGGAAGGGACAAGTACCGCAACCCCTCACCTCCGCCTAACGGATATCCGCGTCCCCCTCGCCGCCGTAGTCCAGCCGGAAACACCAGGCCCCATGGGCCTGGCGGAATCGTCATCCGCGACAACGTGCTGCCCTCAAGAAACAGGAACAGGGAGCGCACGCCGGAACCCCGCCGGAGCCAGCACAACGATCGTGAGCCCGAGCCTAGGAGGAGTCGGAATGAAGACCGCGACCCGGAGCCTCGCCGGAGCCGGAACGACCATGGCAGCCAGCGCCAAGGTGAAGGCAGCCACAGGAGTCGGAGCCAGCATCGGGAGGGCCGAGGAGAATCTGAAGGCGGAAGCAAGAAGTCGGATCGACCCCCTCGCAGGTCTCCCTCACCACCACCTAGCGGTGGCGGCGGAGGTGGAGGCGGAGGTGGCGGCCGGAGATCTCGCTCTCGCTCACAATCTCCTCGCCACAGCTCGCGTGACACGCGGGAACGCCTCAACGAATACAGAACTGACTACATCGGACCGAAGTGCTTCGGTAGGATGATTCGAGAGGAACCAAAGCCAAGGATGAACCTCAAGCTACCCGGAAACCTGAAGCACTATGATGGCACCGAAAGGCCGGATACCTGGATAGAGGATTACTACAATGCAGTAACCTTTGCCGGAGGAACCCCTAATATCGCCTGCCGCATGCTTCAGCTGTACCTTGTAGGTCCAGCCCGGATCTGGCTCAGCGACCTCGAGAAGAACTCAATCTTTTGCTGGTTTGACCTGAAGACGGCTTTCGAAAAACACTTCAGGGGCACCTACAAAAGACCTGCCACAGCAAGCGACTTACAAGCATGTATCCAGAAGAAGGGAGAATCCTCAAGACACTTCCTCACACGATGGTTGGCATGCAGGAACGAGTGCGAAAACGTCGACCACACCACTGCCATGTACGCCTTCATTGGTGGACTGCAGAGAGGAGGATTGCTGAGGCACAAGCTCACTTGTTTGGCTAACGCAAATAAACTGACTTTGGATGACATGATCTCCATTGCCAGTGATCATACTGCCGCCGATGATGACGCAGGCGGAGATCTCGCAGCCACAGCAATTCCCCTACACCAACAAAAGAAGAACCGTTATAGCGGCAACAGCAGCAGCCACAAGCGCAAAAACCCTGATGACCAGAAGAGTGGCGGATCCGAGATGGTCGCCATGGCGTTCCAACGCGGAGGTCCAGGAGGCGGAAGAGGACGCGGCCATGGAGGCGGAGCCGGCAGGGGCCAGCAGCATGGCACTGAGGTCACAGCTGCCGGATCCCACGCCCCGCAAACCTATGAGGAGTACAGAGACATGCCCTGCCTGGCCCACCTGGACCCGGTCACAGGGAAGTCCACTCACACCAACCGCAACTGCAAGTGGGTCAATGATCTGAAGAACGACTCGGAGGCGGGATACAAGCGAGCCCGGAAGCACCGCCCACGCGGCAAAGGGGGCAAGGGCAAGAACAAAGACAAAGAGGAGGAAAGTTCTGAGGCGATGGACGAGGATGATAACTCGCCGGATCCCAAGGCAGGGTCCGCAGGTAAATCCAACCCCTTTGAGAAAAAGAGTGTGGGCGCGTACCACACCTTCCTCGGAACCCCAACAGTCCGCGCTACCAAGTCAGCTATCCGGATCCTGAACGCCACAGTTTCGGCTGTGCCGCAGTATGTCAGGTGGTCGGAAGTACCGTGCACATTTGACAGGGGGGATCACCCTACCATTGTGCCAAAAGAGTGCTACGCCTTGGTTGTAAGTCCCCGGATAGACGGGTATGACTTCTCCAAGTGCCTCATGGATGGCGGAGCCAGCCTAAACATCATGTACCTGGAGACTCTAGAGCGGATGAACCTTACCAAGGAACAGCTCAAACACAGCAACACTGAGTTTCATGGCGTAGTCCCGGGTAAAAAGGCGAATTCCCTCGGCAGCATCACACTTCCCGTGGCCTTCGGCGATGTTCACAATTTCCGCGAAGAGAAGATCACGTTTGAAGTTGTGCCCTTCAAGAGCTCCTACCACGTCATCTTCGGCAGGCCCACCTACCACAAGTTTCATGCAAGAGCGTGCTATATCTACGACAAGCTCAAGATTCCGGGTCCTAATGGTATGATTACCGTATCCGGAGATTACAAAAAGGCTCATGAGTGCGAGTTGGGCGAAGCCGCCTTCACAGAGTCTGTGATATCTGGAGAAGAGCTGAAAGGCTACAGAGCCGCGGTGGATCCGACTGAAATGCAGACCACCAAGAAGCAGATCTCCGAGCACAAAAACTCCTTCAAGGCCGCGATAGAGACCAAGAAAGTCAACTTCAAGGAAGGCGACGATTCCAAGCAGGTCTCAGTCGGAGCCAACATGGACCCCAAATAGGAAGACGTGCTCGTCGAGTTCCTCCGCGCCAACATGGATATCTTCGCGTGGCAGCCTTCTGACATGTCCGGAGTACCAAGGGAACTCGCCGAGCACTACCTTAACATAAATCCGGGGGCTAAACCGGTGAAGCAAGCTATGCGACGCTTTGGAGACAAGAAGCGCCGCGCCATAGGAATGGAGTTAGCAAAGTTACTAGAGGCAGGTTTTGTAATAGAAGTTATCCACACTGATTGGATCGCAAATCCCGTCCTTGTACCCAAAAAGAATTCTGAAATACTAAGGATGTGCATCGATTACTCTGGCTTGAACAAACATTGCCCGAAAGATCCGTTTCCCCTGCCGCGCATTGACCAAGTCATTGATTCGACGGCAGGGCGGAACTTCTGTGTTTTCTTGATGCGTATTCCGGGTATCACCAGATCCGGATGAAGGAGTCCGACCAAAAGGCGACTTCATTCATCACCCCGTTTGGTACTTACTGCTATGTCACTATGCCTTTTGGCTTGAAAAATGCAGGTGCCACCTACCAACGTACGATGCAGCGGTGCTTGAAGGACCAGATTGGCCGGAACATACACGCATACGTCGACGACATCGCGGTCATGACCCGGAAAGGATCCGACTTGATCAATGACCTTACAGAAACCTTTGAGAATCTCCGTCGGTACAAGATGATGTTGAATCCGCTAAAGTGCGTCTTTGGCGTACCAGCTGGAAAACGCCTTGGTTTCATTGTCTCTAATAGGGGCATTGAAGTTAACCCGGAGAAAATCAAGGCAATCCTGTGCATCAAAGGGCCAACTTGTCTCAAAGATGTGCAACGGCTAACTGGTTGTGTCGCAGCAATCAGCAGGTTTGTTAGCCGTCTTGGCGAGAAGGCACTACCCCTGTACAAGCTGTTGAAGAAAACAGACAAATTTGTCTGGGATGAGGCAGCAGATGCAGCACTTCAAGGGTTGAAGGAAATACTCACCTCCCCACCTATCTTAGCAGCTCCAGGAGAGTCAGAGCCTATGCTCCTTTACCTGGCAGCCACCAACAGAGTCATCAGCCTCGTCATCGTCGTGGAGCGACAGGAAAAAGGTCATGAGTATGGAGTCCAAAGGCCAGTCTATTATATTAGTGAAGTCCTTACGGAGTCCAAACAACGCTACCCTCACTTTCAGAAGCTAGCCTATGGAGTATTCCTAGGTAGCAGGAAGCTAAGACACTACTTCCAGGAGCATCCAGTAACAGTTGTGAGCAAAGCTCCGCTGTCAACGATTCTCAACAATGCTGACGCAACAGGACGCATAGCAAAATGGGGCATTGAATTATCCGCCTTCGACATCAACTACAAAGCCAGGACCGCGGTCAAATCTCAGGTCTTGGCAGATTTCGTCGCAGATTGGACGGAAGCTCCGGATGCAAATTTGGAGCCGGAACCAGAGACATGGGTTATGCACTTCGATGGATCCAAGCAGCATCAAGGCTCAGGAGCCGGAGTCACCCTAAAGTCCCCTACCGGAGAAGAACTGCAGTACGTTCTGCAGATCCACTTCGAAGCTACAAACAATATGGTAGAATACGAGGCTCTACTACACGGATTGCGCATCTCCAAGGAGATAGGGATCAAGCACATTATATGTTGCGGAGATTCAGACCTGGTGGCACATCAAATAGCCGGAACCTGGAACGCCAGAAACTCCGTCATGGCGGCTTACAGAGACGAAGTTGACGAGATCGCTAAACATTTCCTCGGATACGAAGTCAAGTACGTCAGGCGAGACGATAACGCAGCGGCAGATATGCTATCCAAGCTCGGATCCGGCAGGAAGCCAATTCCGCCTGGTATTTTCCTGGAGCATCTACGGATACCCTCGGTGAAGGGCGCTAACCCGGAAAATCCAGAGGTGGCAGTGTCTCCGGCCAGAGAAGTAATGGCTGTCATTCCGGCTTGGACACAGCCTTTCCTGGACTACCTTATTGATCAGAAGTTGCCGGAGGACGAGGTCCTCGCACGACAGATCATCAGGCGAGCAAGATCCTACACAATTGTTGATGGACAGCTCTACAAACGAAGTGCAACTGGGGTATTTCTCAAATGCGTCTCTAATCAAGATGGCATTGAAATCCTCAGAGAGATCCATGCAGGGGATTGCGGGCATCATGCCGCTCCCAGGTCACTCGTTGCAAAAGCTTTTCGGTTAGGTTTTTACTGGCTAACAGCTAAAGAAGATGCTGACAAAATAGTCAAGACCTGCCGAGGTTGTCAGTACTACGCTACTCAACCAAACGCTCCATCCCAAGAGCTGAAGACCATACCTATCACCTGGCCGTTTGCGGTCTGGGGGCTCGATATGGTTGGTAAATTAAAAAGATCATCTCCTGGCGGTTTTGAATACCTCTTGGTCGCTGTTGACAAGTTCAGTAAGTGGATCGAGGCAAAACCAGTGAGAAAAGCCGACGGTGCTACGGCACTAAAATTTGTCTGCAGCCTCGTGATGAGATTCGGCATCCCGCACAGCATAATCACAGATAATGGCACAAACTTCGCACAGGGAGAATTGAAGGATTATTGTGAGACAGTAGGGATTCGACTGGACCTTGCATATGTGGCTCATCCACAATCCAATGGCCAAGTTGAAAGGGCTAACGGCCTCATATTATCAGGAATTAAGCCACGCCTCGAAGAACCGCTGCGACGAGCAGCTGGAGCTTGGGCAGACGAGTTGGAAGTTGTTTTGTGGAGTTTACGAACCACCCCCAACAGGTCAACAGGATTTACCCCTTTCTTCCTAGTATACGGATCCGAAGCCGTGCTTCCCTCCGACATCATCCACGATTCACCGCGAGTTTCCGCCTATAATGGAGAAACAGCTGACGAGGCCAGACAGCTATGTGTGGACCTGATCGAAGAGGCTCGGAATCTAGCCAACCAGCGCTCTGCCATTTACCAGTAGAAGCTCCGACGCTATCATAGTCGTCGAGTTCGGAATCGCTTTTTCATGGCAGGAGACCTGGTTCTCCGCCTTCGGCAGGTGAAAGACCATAAGCTGCAATCTCCGTGGGAAGGACCCTTCGTCGTTAGCAAAGTGCTTCATAACGGGTCATACTACCTTGTTGATTTCCGGGAGCTGAAGGACAGACCTGCTAATTGGCACCGGAAACGCAAGCGTGAGGATCCGGATGACATCTACGACGAGACATATCGTCCTTGGAACATTGCACAGCTACGTCCTTTCTACACTTAGCATAATTTTTCCGAGTTGCAAACTCTGTAATAGTTATACATGATCAATGAAATAAAGCTTGTGGTTCACTCTCTGAGTCTTTTACCTCCTTTACTTGTTCATTTTTAGATCGTGTATGTTTTCCGACTAAAACCGCAGAGCTGGATATTTCCCCCTAGGCGTGTATAAAAGTTGTGATTTTCAAGAATCGTCCTTTAGGACGTAAGCTTAAGTTTTCTGATTGAATTGTTTTCTATTGCGAACTCGTGGATTCTTAGTAGCAATTTCCGGCACCTATGCTTGGGGGCTTGTTTCCGCGGTTATTGACGGATAGCCATTGGGCTTTGTCGCCGCTGGCGAGTGTTTCCGGCAAAAGGTCTTCCGGCTCGCGGAAGGTCAAGTGGGCAAGCCGGAAAACAATGAGATCACCACTTGCTTTCCGACACAAAACGAAACATGCACATAATATTAAAGGATAGCAGGATAAGTGTTTCTGCCCCATGCATAGTTGTTTCATTCCTAGCTACTTAAGAATTTAAGTTATATTACAAACCCACTCCGGGGCCAAAATGATGCAACATTGTTTCATTGTTTAAACAGGAACTCTACTCGGAGTCCTCCTCTTCAGATTCTTGGTAGGCGGAGCCATCGCCATCACTATCGCCGGAGCCAGCCTCGGAGTCGTCGTCGGAGCCTTCTCTGGAACGCTCGATGCTTGACCCGGAGCCTTCCGCGTAGTACTCCGGCTCGCCTTCCTCCTCCTCTGCATCCGAAAACCCCTTTGGCAGATCGTATTTGTGATACCAGAACGAGTGGTTTACTCGCCTGACAAACAGCTGATCATAGCCTTTGGTTTCCGAAAGGATGGCGCCCATGTCGGAACACTTTGGAGTTCCACGCGCAACATCCGCAAAGCTGAGTGAAGGGAAGTGGGCCTTGCAGGTGGCTAAGACCAGAGAGGCGACTCCGCGCGCGGAAGACTCCTGTCAATCCTTGATGAATTCCGGCACTTGCTCCATTAGCTTGGTCATCGTGTCGATCACTGAAGTTTTGGCCCTCTTCAAAGACAGGGACTTGGCGATTCCGCGACAGGCTGCAAATAGCGAGTCGATGGAAATCCGCGCTTCGTCATATGCCTCCGTCCTCTTGAGGTTTGACTCTTTCGACCACTCGAAGCCAAGGCTCGCTGTGGAAAAATGGGGTTCAGTTCCCTCGCGGAGAGAATAGCATATGAAGTAGTCGGAGAAACAACAAGGAAAAAAGCGCTTACGGAAGATGAGCTTGTCAATGGCCTCCGCCTCCGCCTCTTGAACTTTGTTCTTGGCCACTAAGGAAGTTACTCGACTTTGGCTCTTCTTTAGTTTATCATTCAGTTCCGCCAACTCGCCAGCATGCTTCTCAGAGAGCTCCTTCCTCTTCTCATTCTCCTTGTCGGAGGATTCCTTGATGAAGGTTTTGAGAGACTTGTTCTCCGCCTCCAGCACCTTGACTTTGGCGGACAGATCATCGAATGAGGAGTGCTTGGCAGTTTCTTCTGTAGGTGGAAAGTTGCACACATTATGCATCATGAACAGTTGTATCAGCATGCTGATTAAAACTCAGATTTCGCACCTTGAAGGCGGGTCTCCAAAAGCTTGATAGCCTTCTGGCTGTTTTCCGCGTTCTGGCGCAGTGCCTCAATCTCCGTTATCTGCTCCAGCACATGGACGCGCAGATCCTCGTGCAACTTCCACGTGGTCTGAGAAGCAGAGAGGAGTTAGCCGTATATTTAAAAATCTTGGGGGCTGGCGAGGAACTCAATATCTTGGAGGTATGAAATTTTAAATTTCCGCCTAAGGTACAATTCGGAGAAAAGCATCGGCTAACACATGTTCCACGGAAAAAATGTCTGACCCAATGCTTGGGGGCTAGTGTTACCTGGCGCACTTCCTTGTGTTTGGCAAAAAACACCTTCAGACCGTCCTCCAGTTCCGTGAGCTCCTGCATCTCCACGTTGGGCTTCCCCCACACCTTGTCCAACATGGCGGAAACTTCCGCGTGGCGTTCTGCAAGGGAACGTTCTTGCAGAGACGGAGCTGGTTGAGGGTTGGCCTGAAGCGTGCTGGAGGTGTGGATGAGCTGCACTTTCTGCTCATACTCTTCCTCCGTAGGCCCCGCGAAGGTGGCGCTTGGTTGTTCAGGCGGAGGGGCAGATGCAGAGGTGCCTTTGCCGGAATCGCCGTGGCCGATGGGGTCTTCAGGAAGGTCATCGAGGTTGATGCCATCCTTAGGATCCGGCTTGGAGGCAGACGAGGCCTTGGGCGGAATCTCCACCTCAGGTGTAACAGGGACTGAAGCTGGAGATGGCTTGACCTTCTTCTTCAGGACTCTTGGAGCTTTTGGGGGCTGGCTTCCGGAACTTCAGTAAAAGGAAAAAAGCATAGCAACTAAGTAAGGTTTGCTTGTGAAAATAGAAGAATTTGTATTCCGGAAACGAAGCGCTTACCCGGAAGGCTTGAAGAACTGCTGGATGTCGGGCTGGCCTTTGTTGCTGGTGTCGATAAGGTTGAGCCGCTTTTTCTCCACCTCCGCTTTCCGAGTTGCGCGGTGCTGAGCACTTCGCGGGCACGTTTTGCGGTGGGGCTGGAGGGAGCAGGCCTCTTCCTCTTAGAAGGGCGCGGAGCATCGTGAGCTTCCGCCTCCGATGCGGCCTCCGGATCCGTGGTGCCTGTGGTGGGGACTCGGACGAGAGTTCCGAGTTCGCCTTCCTCAAGGGCTTCGAGCTAAGGCACAAAGTTAACTCTTAGACAAAAAGTTTGGATGCAAAGGAAACAATAGACTAAGTCAAGACGACGTACTGCGGTTCCGGAACCATTCATGTGGATATCTTTGTTGCACACGTGAACATGAAGTTCACGCGGAATCTTAATGAGGAGCCGGATCCTCTTATCGATGGCGTCGGCGGAAAGATTATCCTTTGTGGCACGCATTGAGTCGTCGCGCCCTGTGTACTGGAACATCAGGCGATCCCTGTGTTGGAGCGGCTGGATCCGCTTGGTGAACCAAGACAGGGTCAGGTCCTTCCCTGTCAGCCCCTCTTCCGTGAGCTTGCAGATCCGCCTTACGGTGCGTGTGAGCTGGGGCGACTCGGAGAGGTGGGGGCAGTGTGACCATGCCGGAAGCTCGGTGGCGGGGCAGTTCTTGAACGGCGGCAATCTCCTTGTGCTCGCCGGGTCGGAAACGTCCTTCAAGTAGAAGAAACCCCCAGACCAGTACCGCGCGGATTCGTGGCGGTCGGTATGAGGGTAGACGCGGCCGGGGCGGATCATAAAGGTGATGGATCCGCACGTCGCCAGCTCGGTGGACTGGCGGATCCTCTCCTTCTTGACGGTAAAGTAATATTGGAACAGGGAGAGCTCGGGAGTTACCCGGAGATGGCCCTCACAGAGGGTGACATGATTGCTGATCGCAAGCACGCTATTCGGAGAAATGTTATGGGGCTGGAGCCCATAAACCTTCAGGATCTCCAGGAAGAAGTCCGAAGGCGGAAATGAGAAGCCCCGCTCCACTAGTGCTTTCGTCAGCACCATCTTGTTGTCTTGGGGGGCTGGAGCTAAGGCGTTCAGAACTGACCTCCAGCTTCCGGGTTGCAGGAAGCCTTCCGCCTCGAGGTTCTTCAGCTCCATCTCAGTGGTGGTACAAGGCCACCATTTCCCCTTGGCTTCAGAATCTCGCTGACGAGCCTTCGACTTTTTGGCGGCGATCTCTTCCGCCTTGTGCTCCGCCTGATCCGCCCCGGAGGCTTTCTCCGGGTTAGCAGAGGTCCCTTCGGCGTCCTTGCCGGAATCCTTTGAAGGATCCAGCTGGACTGGGACGAAGGGTGGAGGGGCGGAGGAGATTGGGGTTGCCAAGATCGGTTCAGAGGTTGGAGGCGGAGTCGTTGAAGACATCTGAATGGCGGAAAACATTGCTTAGTCGGATCCAACATCGTCATCCTAAAGTTCATCCCTACCAACCACGGCGCGAGGACGAAGCTCGAGGACTCACCGTGATGGATTCCGCGGTGGTCGGAGTCGCCGGCGACGAGGTTTTTGCGCGGTGGCTCGCTGATGTTAAGAACAGGACGAACTCTGTGCAGTGGCGAAGCAGCTCCGGCGAAACTCCAGCGAGGATCCGGCAGATTCCGGCACGGCGGAGAGAAAGCTCGAGAGCGGCGCTTCGTAGAGAGGTAGAAAGGGGGGTGAATGAGGAGTAGGGGTCGACGGCGGATATTTATAGGCCGGAGGGACGAGATTCGTGCTCCGCATCCTGTGGTCGGAACGCAAGCGTCGCACCGTTGGATGCGTGACACGTGTCCAAAACCCTAAACGGTAAAAATGGCTAGAGATAAGTTACCGCGCAAATCGCGCGAAAATGGCGCCAGAATTGGCGGAGCCGTTTGAGCCTTTTAAGATTCCTGGTATTCGCGTGAAGATAAACAGCTCTCATTCGCAAGCAGGGGAGTAACCCGGAGACGTATTTTGAACCGTCGATGGATGAAGTCGCGCAGGATGGGAGTATTTTCCGACTAAAAGTTGGGAAAAGAAGAAAATGTGATGTTGGAGTTCTTCAAGTTTCTCCGCGTTACCAACATTGCCGGAGACCATGATGGACTAGCAAGGCGGAAACAGCAGGCGAAACTCGGAGAACTCTGGGGGCTACTGTTGTGGGTATACTTCATGGGTGTACCATCGACAGTGCCTAGATCCGGCAAGCCCGGGTGGCCCACAGATGGTGATGAGGCATGTGGCCCATCGGGCGGCCCAGTTGCTGTTGATCCTGACGGAAGAAGTCCGGCCCAGGAGCAGGGAGCCGGATCCGACCGACCTCGAGGAGGAACCTGGATCCACAAAGGCCCATTAAGGGACCCGGATCCGGTACGACATAGATGGAAGGGCGGATCCTTGACGTGCACGGCAAGACATTGTATCGTAGTTAGGCAACCTGTATCCGGGTAGGACTCTCCATGTAAACCCTAGATCCGTGCGCCTTTATAAGCCGGATCCTGGGAGCCCTAGAGGCACAACCACAACTCATTGCAACATCGCGAAAGCGCCCAGATAATTCCAGACAAGCAGCAGTAGGACCTGTCATCGTACAGGTGTTCCGAAGCTAGGTAAATCGCGTACCACCGTCCCGTGTGCACTCCGCCCTATGGCCCCTACTTCTGCTCCCCCTCGTGAGGATCCCTCCTCCGAGGTACCGTCGATTAGGCAACGACACCCCCAACAGCTAGAGATGTGCAAGCAGGGCCCGGATGAGACGGATCGCGCGTACCTGACGCGCTGGTGCGAGACGCGCAACTCCTGCGAGGGCGTGCACAAGATCCAGGCCATCAGCTTCTTCATGGGCGGCTGCCGGCCCAACACCATGCTGTGGCACAAGCTGCGCCGCAGCGAGCCCAAGTCCATGGCCTCCCTCATGGCCATCGCCGACAAGTACGCGCTGGCTGAAGAAGCCGACAAGGCGCCGGCTGAACCGACGCCGGCTCCCTCCAAGCGGGACCACCACAAGTCGGCCGAGCACAAGCCGGCAGCGGGCGCCTCTCACGGCAGCCGGTGGGACAACTACCGCGGCAAGCGGCACAGCGACCAGCCGGACCGCCGGTACGGCTCCGCCCATGTGGCAGCCGTGTCGGACAACGCGGCAGGCGGCAGCCGCCGCCAGAAGCAAGACCGGCAATGGAAGCCGAAGTACACCTTCGAGCAAATGCTCGACTCGCCGTGCAAGTACCACAGCGGCAAGAACCCCTCCAACCACACCACCCGCGACTGCCACTTCATGAAGCGGCTGACCAGCGGCGAACCTCTCCCGCCTCCACCCCCGCCTCCTCCAGCCGGCGTTCCGGGTGGCCAAGCCGGAGCAGAGAATGCTAACCTCGAGCACCACGAGGCTAACCAAGTGCACCATGGCCGATACCTGGCCGAAGATGCTACCTACATCATCTTCACCTCCGAGCCCGAGGACAAGACGAGGCAGCAGAGCCGTTCCCTCGAGGTCAACGCGGTCATACCGCCGGTCCCCCAGTACCTAAACTGGTCAGAGCAGGCCATCACTTTTGATCGCCGCGACACACTGGCTGTCCTTCCGAAGCCGGGCAGCTACGCCATGGTCCTCGACCCCACCATTGGCAAGACTCAGCGCAGCGTGCGCTTCTCGCGCGTCCTCATCGATGGGGGCAGCAGCATCAACATCCTCTACCGTGACACCGCCCGCAAGCTAGGCATCCAAGAAGCCGAGCTGCGTCCCACCCCCACCGTTTTCCATGGCATCGTGCCAGGCCATTGCTGCCAGCCGATTGGCCGGATCACGCTGGAGGTGATGTTCGGGAAGCCGGACCACTTCTGCACCGAGAGAATCGAGTTCGAGGTGGTGGACCTCGTCAGTCCCTACCACGCGCTCCTAGGCAGGCCGGCCCTGACCAAGTTCATGGTGGTGCCCCATTACGGGTACCTGAAGATGAAGCTGCCTGGCCCTAAAGGGGTCATCACCATCGCCGGCGACTATCGCCGCTCCATGGACTGCGCCACGTAGAGCTCCAAGATGGCCCAGACGCTGGTCATCGCCACCGAGAAGCAGCTCATCCACAACGCCGTTGCCTTGGCCAAAGCCGCGCAGACTGACATGCCGGCTGCAGGCAACCCGGCTGGGACGACTCACTTCCAGCCGGCCGACCACACCAAGAAGATCCTGCTGGACCCGGCGCAGCCGGACAAGTACGTCACCATCGGTGCCGGCTTGAGCAAGAAATAGGAAAGCGAGCTCACCAGCTTCCTCTGTGAGAATCGGGACATCTTCGCATGGACTCCAAGAGACATGCCGGGTGTGCCGAGGGAGTTGGCTGAGCACCACCTCCACGTTCGGCCTGAAGCTAAGCCGGTGAAGCAGCCCCTCAGGCGCTTCGCCGAAGAAAGAAGGAAGGCCATCGGTGAAGAGATCGCCCGGCTGCTGGCAGCCGGCTTCATCATGGAAGTGCTGCACCCGGACTGGTTGGCGAACCCAGTCCTGGTCCTAAAGAAGAACGGCTCCTGGCGCATGTGTATCGACTACACCAGCCTGAACAAGGCGTGCCCGAAGGACCCCTTCCCCCTGCTGCACATAGATCAAGTCATAGACTCGACTGCCGGCTGTGAACTGTTGTCTTTTCTAGATGCTTATTCAGGCTACCACCAGATTCCTTTGAATCCAGATGATCAAATAAAGACTTCGTTCATTACCCCGTATGGGGCTTATTGCTACACGACTATGCCGTTTGGCTTGAAAAACGCAGGCGCCACCTACCAAAGGTGCATGCAAAAATGCTTACAGGATCAAATCGGCAGGAACGTTCACGCATATGTGGATGATGTCGTTGTAAAGACCAAGGAGACGACTACCCTCCTTGATGATCTGAGAGAAACCTTCACCAATCTGCGAAGATTCCGGATGAAGCTCAACCCGGCCAAGTGCACGTTCGGTGTGCCATCCGGCCAACTCCTTGGCTACCTCGTCTCTCAGCGAGGGATCGAAGCCAACCCGGAGAAGATCAGTGCCCTGGAGAAGATGGAACTGCCGCAGTGCCTCAAGGACGTCCAGAAGTTCACTGGCTGCCTGGCTTCCTTGAGCCGCTTCGTCAGCCGGCTGGGGGAGAAGGCATTGCCCCTGTACCAGTTGCTAAAGAAGTAGGACAAGTTCGTCTGGTCACCGCAGGCAGATGAAGCCTTTCGTGACTTGAAGCGCGTGCTCTCAACCGCGCCAATCCTCGCAACGCCGGCTTCAATGGAGCCGATGCTGTTGTACATCGCAGCCACCAATCGAGTGGTTAGCGTCGTCCTGGTGGTGGAGCGCAAAGAAGATGGCAGGGAGCAGCTGGTTCAGCGCCCGGTCTATTACCTCAGTGAAGTGCTCTCCCAGTCGAAGCAAAACTACCCCCACTACCAGAAGGTCACCTACGGCGTGTACATGGCGGCCAAGAAGCTCAAGCACTACTTCCAAGAGCACCCCATCAAGGTGGTTGCCACAGCGCCCTTGGCGGAAATCATTGGCAGCAAGGACGCCAACGGCCGGGTTGCCAAGTGGGCTCTGGAGCTAGCCGCCCACACCATCCTCTACGAGGCACGCACGGCCATCAAGTCGCAGATCCTAGCGGACTTCTTCGTCGACTGGGCCGAGATGCAGTACCTGCCGCCTGTGCCGGATTCCACACATTGGAAGCTGCACTTTGACGGCTCGAAGATGCGCAACGGCTTGGGAGCCGGCATCGTCATCACCTCTCCTAAGGGAGACCGGCTGGATTA
Source organism: Lolium perenne (assembly GCF_019359855.2). Classification (NCBI taxonomy): domain Eukaryota; kingdom Viridiplantae; phylum Streptophyta; class Magnoliopsida; order Poales; family Poaceae; genus Lolium; species Lolium perenne. The sequence continues at coordinate 116,780,730 of NC_067244.2, read as the reverse complement.
CGTCCTACAGATCCACTTCGCCGCATCCAATAATGTGGCGGAGTATGAAGCGCTCATCCATGGGCTGAAGCTGGCCAAGGAGATTGGCGTGCGTCGCATACTCTGCTTCGGCGACTCCGACTTGGTCATACAGCAAGCATCTGGCGACTGGGACGCGAAGGACGCCAACATGGCCTCGTACCGCTTCCACGTCCAGCAGCTATCCGGCTTCTTCGACGGCTGCGAATTCCACCATGTGCCACGAGCAAACAATGAGGCGGCTGACGCCCTATCCAAGATTGGCTCAACCCGGCAAGCTATTCCGCCGGGTGTTGCCTTAGCGGTTCTCAAGAAGCCGTCCATCACACCGTCACCGGACTCGGATTCAATATTCGTGCCGACTGACCCGGGGGCTGCTCAGCCGAACCCGGGGGCTTCATCGCCCAAGTCGGGGGCTAACAAGCCAAACCCGCCGGCTTCCATGCCGAACCCGGGGACTTCTCAGTCCAACCCGGGGGCTTCATCGCCAAACTTGGGGGCTAGCAAGCCGAACCCGCCGGCTAGCAAGCCGAACCGGCGACCATGCAGTCGAATCCGGAAGCTCCCACGCAGGAGGCCTTGTTGGTTAGCGTATTTGAGATAAGATGCGTACCCTCATGGGCACAAGAATTCCTCTTCTACCTCACCGACGGTGTGCTGCCTGATGACAGAGTCCAGGCCAGGCAGATTGAGAGAAGGGCCAAGGCCTATACAATCATCAACCACCAGCTGTATAAACGCAGCGTAAGTGGGGTGTTCCAGCGGTGCGTCGAGCCGGCTGAAGGGATTGAACTCCTACGGGAAATCCATCAAGGAGAGTGCGGCCATCACGCCTCATCCAGAGCCATAGTGGCCAAAGCCTTCCGGCAAGGTTTTTACTGGCCGACTGCGCTCAGAGACGCAGAAGAATTGGTGAAGAAGTGCAACGGCTGCCAGCGCTTCGCAAAGAAGAGGCATTCGCCGGCTTCCGCCTTGAAAACCATCCCCATCACATGGCCATTCGCCGTATGGGGTTTGGATATGGTGGGCCCGTTCAGAACGGCGCATGGCGGCATGACACATCTCTTGGTGATGATTGACAAATTCACCAAGTGGATTGAAGCCAAGCCAATCAAGAAGCTGGACGGCTCCACAGCCGTCACATTCCTCAAGGAAATCATCGTGAGATACGGCTACCCCCACAGCATCATCACCGACAACGGCAACAACTTCTCCCAAGGCATCTTCTCTCGCTATTGCGAGGAAATGGGGATCCGGATGGACCTAGCCTCCGTGGCGCATCCGGAGTCTAACAGACAAGTGGAAAAGGCCAACGGCTTGATCCTAGCCGGCATCCGGCCACGGCTGGTGGAGCCGCTCGAGCGAGCAGCCGGCTGCTGGATTGAAGAGCTGCCCAGTGTATTGTGGAGCCTGCGCACAACGCCAAACCGCTCAGTCGGCTACACACCATTTTTCCTCGTATACGGGGCCGAAGCCGTCCTGCCGACTGATATTGAGCACGACGTGCCAAGGATCAAGCTCTACACAGAAGCTGAAGCTAAAGAAGCTCACGAAGATGGAGTCGACCTGGTCGAAGAGGCCCGGCTGCTGGCTGCGTCCAGATCCACCATTTACCAGCAAAGCCTCCGACGCTATCACAGCCGGAAGGTCCAGCCCTTAGCATTCCGAGAAGGATACCTAGTGCTCCGGCTGATCCAGCGGACAGCCGGATGATGTCTACGGGAGCTTCTATTCTTGTAGACAGTGTTGGGCCTCCAAGAGCAGAGGTTTGTAGAACAGCAGCAAGTTTCCCTTAAGTGGATCACCCAAGGTTTATCGATCTCAGGGAGGAAGAGCTCAAAGATATCCCTCTCATGCAACCCTGCAACCACAAAGCAAGAAGTCTCTTGTGTCCCCAACACACCTAATCGGTGCACTAGTTCGGCGAAGAGATGGTGAAATACAGGTGGTATGAATATATATGAGCAGTAGTAACGGCACCAGAAAAGTGCTTTGCTGCCCAGGACTGGCGTGTGGTTGATGGTGGTAATATTGCAGACAGTACAGATGCAGTAGAACAGTAAACAAGCAGCGATCGCAGTATTTAGGAACAAGGCCTAGGGATTATACTTTCACTAGTGGACACTCTCAACATTGATCACATAACAGAATAGATAAATGCTATACTCTACACTCTCTTGTTGGATGATGAACACCACTAATTGTGTAGGATTACACGAACCCTCAATGCCAGAGTTAACAAGCTCCACAATATTCGATATTCATGTTTAAATAACCTTAGAGTGCACGACAGATCAACATAACCAAACCAAGTACTAACATAGCATGCACACTGTGACCATCACACTATGAAAGGAGGAATAGATCACATCAATACCATCATAGTAATAGTTAACTTCATAATCTACAAGAGATCACAATCATAGCATAAACCAAGTACTTCATGATGCACACACTGCCAACATAACATCATGGAGGAGGAATAGACTACTTTAATAACATCACTAGAGTAGCACATAGATGAATTGTGATACAAAACTCATATGAATCTCAATCATGTAAGCCAGCTCATGAGATCATTGTATTGAAGTACATAGGAGAGAGATTAACCACATAGCTACCGGTACAGCCCCGAGCCTCGATGGAGAACTACTCCCTCCTCATGGGAGACAGCAGCGGTGATGAAGATGGCGGTGGTGTCGATGGAGAAGCCTTCCGGGGGCACTTCCCCGTCCCGGCGGCGTGCCGGAACAGAGACTCCTGTCCCCCAGATCTTGGCTTCGCGATGGCGGCGGCTCTGGAAGGTTTCTCGTACCGTGGCTTTTCCCGTATCGAAGATTTAGGTCAGGGACCTTTAAATAGGCGAAGAGGCGGAGTCGGAGGGTCAACGAGGCGACGACACAACAGGGGGGCGCGGCCCCCCCTTGGCCGCGCCAGGGTGTCATCTGGTGGCCCTATGGCCCCTTTTCTGGCCTCTCTCGGGTGTTCTGGATGCTTCCGGGGATTCTAAGATGCTGGGCGTTGATTTCGTCTGATTCTGAGAATATTTCCTTACTAGGATTTCTGAAACCAAAAATAGCAGAAAACAGCAACTGGCCCTTCGGTATCTCGTCAACAGGTTAGTTCCGGAAAACGCATAAAAACGATATAAAGTGTGCATAAAACACGTAGATATCATCAATAATGTGGCATGGAACATAAGAAATTATCGATACGTCGGAGACGTATCACTGGACAGCATAAACTGTCAACCCATGGGAGGGTCCCTTCATCGTGAGCAAGGCAGTAGGCAATGATTCCTACTATCTCATAGATGCCCAAGAGGCTAGAAAGAACAAGCCGGACAAGCCTGACGAGGAGACTAAACGTCCCTGGAATGTCAACTTGCTCCGCCCATTTTACACTTGAGAGCAGGAATGTATGTATCCCTTGTACTCCTTTTATAAGCTATGAAAAAGCAAGCGCCAAGAGCGCCGTTTCCGACAAGTTTTTCGCGTACTCTACTTTGTTTCGCCGATTGGCTTACACCCTCTCACGCGGCCGGCTAAGTAACGTGATCCGGTTTCCAACAGCCGGCTTCCGATCCAGCTACAGACCGCAACCCGGCTGTCCGGCTGGCGGGAGTAAGGCCTAGGGAGCCGGCACGCGAAAGACGGCTAAGGGAAAGAGTGAAAGCGAATTGACTTGCAACTTTTCATAAAAGTGCCGAATTGCCGAACTCGGCTCATTCGACTGAAATACTGTCGGCCTCACCCAGCGGCCCGCTCTTGATCCGGCGACGGATCGCAAGTCGGACTTACGATCGGCAAGAGCAAAGCCAAAGAGTGGGGCGGATGGGAAAAAGCGAACAAGTCGGAAGAAAGCAAGTCGGCACACAAATGATTAATAAACACATTAAAGTGTGACATAATAAAAGGATAATAATATTCATACATATGCACCCGGCATCCCGGGGATTTAATGGATTGTTTTGCAAAAGTCATGCCTAAGACAGGAACAACTAAGCACCGGCTGGATTAGGACCAGCCGGAGGAGCATCAGCGGAGCCGGCTGCCGAGTCGTCCTCAAGCATGTCCTCCGCCTCCTCGTCTTCCACCTCCTCGCCCTCGTCTTCTGACGGCGGGTTCGGGTCCGGGATGAAGATGCCCTTGTCGACGAAGTCGGCGATGGCACAGGCTTGGGCAAGCCGGGCTGTCTTGGTCTCGGCCGGGAGCGAGTCTTCCACGCCGGCCCGCCGGCACTCAAGCTGCTCGAGGTCGACCTCGCTATACCTGGAGAGCACGAAGGACAATGCCATGTCGGCTCCAGCGCGCGCGGCGGACTCCTTCCAGTCGAGGAAGCGGTCAGGCGCCCTCTCCAGCCAGGAGATAAGGTTGGAGAGGTCCTGCGGCAACATCTCCGTCGGCCACAATAGCCGGATCAGCTCCTCCGCCGCCTTCCGGAGCTCCCAGCCGAGCTTAGTGATGGGCTCGACGCGGGCGGCCATGGATGCCATATAATCCTCCATGGTGAAGTACTCGGCGCTGCCCTCGCCGGTCGCCCGCCTCCTGGCATCGCGCGCAGCACCAACGGCTGCTAGCGCTGCCTCCTGCGCCTCTGGGAAGGCCGCTGCAAAGAAGAAGCGCGTCAAAAATATATCAAAGCCGAAAAAAGCTGAAAAATGCAAATTTTGGAAGTCCTAAAGTAAGCCTGGCGGCAGCCGGCATGAGCCGACTGCCCCCAGCCCGAAGATGGAGATTCCGAAGCTCTAAAGTAGGCCTGGCGGCAGCCGGCAAGAACCGTCTGCCCCCAGCCCAAGATGGAGATTCTGAAGCTCTAAAGTGGGCCTGGCGGCAGCCGGCAAGAACCGACTGCCCCCAGCCCGAAGATGGAGATTTCGAAGTTAAAAGAAAAAAAAAAGCCTGGCGGCAGCCGGCATGAACCGACTGCCCCCAGCCCGAAGATGGAGATAGCAAAAAAATCAGTTTCTGCCGCCGGCTGCCAACCTAAGCCGGCAACCAACAGCCGAAAGCCGGCAGAGGGAAAGGAAGAAAGAAAATGCAGACTCACCCGCCAAGCCGCGGTCGAGCGCGCCAATCTCCTCCACCCACCGCTTGGCAGTGGCCGACAGCTCTTCGGACTTGGTGGTCACCTCTTGGTGAAGCGCAAGCCGCTGCTTCTCCACCTCCTCCAGCCTCTTGCTCAGGCGCTCCAGCTTATCCTCCTCAGTCTTCTTGAGGGCGGCGAGCTCCTTGAGGTGGTTGGCCTCTAGCCGGCGCAGCCGCGCCAGTTCCCCTCCGCCACCTTGAGCTTGGCGGCAGCAGACCGGCCCGCCTCCTCGCTCTCGGCGCACTGGGCACGGGCGGCCCGGAGATCCGCCTCCAGTTGCGGAACCCTGGCGGCTTCAACTGCAGGTCGGACGAAAAAATCGTTAGCCGAGAAAAATCAAAGAAAAAGAAATCAAGTCAAAAGGAAGAAAACCTTACCCTTGACGGCCTCCAGCTCGCGAGCCAAGGCGGCCCGCTCAATCTTTGCCTTGTGGTAGCGGGTGACGACCCGGTTGTACAAGACGGTACGCCGCTCCGTAACCGTCTGAGAAGAAGCATAATCAGATATCTAGGCGAAACCCGGACCGGCTCCAAGCAGCCGCCCCATGCCTCGGAGGGCTACCAGGATAGTAACAAAATTGAAAAACTGATAAGGCGCTTACCTTGTCAGCTTCCTCCAGCTTGGCGAGGTTGGCGGCGGTCTCGGCGGCCCTGGCCTTGAGGTTGGCGAGGAAGCCGGAGAAGAACAACTTCATCGGCGCCACGCCTGGATTCCCCTCCCGGCTGGTCACTTCGCAGGCGTCCGCGTTGTGCCACGCCTGCTCCATAGTGCCAGCCGAGCCAAGGCTGGAGTCGGAGGCGGATGCCACGTTCAGAAGCCGGGCGCCCTTGGCCACGTGAAGGCCCTCAAGCGGCGCCGACGGGCCCTCCCTCCTCACCAGCGCCCGCGAGCCGGTGTCCCCTGTGCGCGCCAGCTCGTCCCTCGCCGGCTCCTGCCTAGCCGGCTCCAGCCTGGCCGGCTCCTCCCTTGACGGCTCCGAAGACGGAGGCGCCTCGAGCGAAGCAGTCGGCCCGGTCGGAGCAGCCGTCTCCGGCGCCTGAGGTGCCCCCTCCGGGCTCTCTTCTAACACCACCACGCTGGGCGCGGCACCACCGATCCCAGTCGCAGGCGGCGCAGCCCCGCCGGCTCCGGCTCCGGTTGCAGGCGGCATGCCCCTGCCAGCTCCAGCCGCTGGGTCCAGAAGGCGGGCGCGGCACGGGAACATGTCGTCGAGAGTTGGCCGGCGCGTTGGCTCACCCTGAGTGCCACGGCCAGGCGCTGAAGCAAGAGGCACAGCAGACGAGGATGCCCCTGCGGAAGGCGGCATACCCGCAGGCGGCACAATGACGGGGGGCGGTGTAGGCGCACGCACAGGAGGCTGCGGCGTCGGCTCCCTCCTTTGCCGCGGAAGCGGCGACATGACGCGGGGAGCCTGCCGAGAGCCGCCGCCCTGGGCAAACTTGATGGGAGCCCTAGTCGGACAAATAAGAAGAGATAAATACAAAAAGAAAGGAAAGAAAAGGAATCAAACAACGGAGAAAAAGAAAACTCACCCGGCCTGCTCCGGAACCTTCTTGGGCTGCTGCCGGCGCTGCTTCTTCACCTTCGCCTCCAAGGCGGCGGTGGAGCGGTCATTGGCCCGCTTCTTCCCCTTGGGGGCCGAAGTTGCCGAGGCGCCAGGCGGCCTCATGCGCAGAGGCACCGCAGGGATCGGCCCCGTGGTGGACGTCGCCGGCTCGTCCTCCTCCTGCTGCTCTGGCGAAGGGGGCGGGTTGTGCTCCCCCTGGCCGCCTTGGTCAGGCACCTGCGGCAGCTCGTCGTCGCCGGCTTGATCGCCGGCTTGGTCAGCCAGATCGGCGTGATCCGGCGTCCAGACCTTCTGCGCCAGGTCGCCGTCCTCGATGCCCTGGCGGTCAAAAAGCTGAAGACAAAACAAAGATGAGTAAGCTGCAAGCCGGAAGTCAGCAAAAAGAGAAGTCGGCCATGCAGCCGCAAGCCGGAAGTCGGCCATACACGAAAACTTACCAGCTCAGGCGGCGACGCCCGGCTGTAGGGCACCAGCCCATAGTCCCAGGCCTCGGGCATGTTGGCCTTGGTGATGTTGTTCACCCGGCGGGCCACCTGGGCCTTGGAGAGCTCCGCCTTGGACGTCCGGGTCGGATCGAACCGGCCGGACATATGCCCAATCTTGTGGGTGCGCAGCTGGAGCGGCAGCACCCGGCGCTCGGCGTAGGTGCAGAGAAGGTCCTCGGCGCTCAGCCGGCCCCCAGAGACGCAGGCCCCCAGGAAGTCCCAGAGTTGGTTCACCTCGGCATCCGGGTCCGTTGTATTCCGGCCGACTGGCGGCGCTGGGTTGTATTCCGGCAAGTTGATCCGGTCGAAGGCCGGGTTCTCGTTACGCACGTAGAAGAATGACATCTGCCAGTTCTTCACCGAGTCAACCGTCGGGATTTTCGGGAAGGGCGTACCCGGACGGGAGTAGATCGAGGCGGCGCCGCAGTTCCGTAGATGGCCGTCAGTCGTCTGCGCCTTGATGTAGAAGAGGCGGCTCCAGAAGTCGAGGTCCGGCCACAAGCCGGCGTACGCCTCCATGAAAGCCACGTAGCAGCTGAGGAGGACGCAGGCGTTGGCCGGCAGGTGGTGCGGCTGCAAGCCGAAGTAGTCGAGGAACTCGCGGAAGAAGTTCGAGGCCGGCAGGCCCAGCCCGCGGTCGAAGTGCGCGCCAAACACCACGTGCTCGCCGGGCTCCGGGCTGGGCTCTATCTCCGCGCCGGGTTGTATTTCGGGAAGGGCGTACCCGGACGGGAGTAGATCGAGGCGGCGCCGCAGGTCCGTAGATGGCCGTCAGTCGTCTGCGCCTTGATGTAGAAGAGGCGGCTCCAGAAGTCGAGGTCCGGCCACAAGCCGGCGTACGCCTCCATCAAAGCCGCGTAGCAGCTGAGGAGGACGCAGGCGTTGGCTGGCAGGTGGTGCGGCTGCAAGCCGAAGTAGTCGAGGAACTCGCGGAAGAAGTTCGAGGCCGGCAGGCCCAGCCCGCGGTCGAAGTGCGCGCCAAACACCACGCGCTCGCCGGGCTCCGGGCTGGGCTCTATCTCCGCGCCGGGTGCCCTCGTGATCACCGTCGTCGGGATCCGGCGGAGGTGCACCAAGTGCTCGATGTCCTCCTCCCGCATGTACGAGCCCCTCCAAGACCCGCTCGCTTGAGCCATTGACGAAGAGGAGGAGGAGGAAGACCACGACAAGCGAAAGGGCGAGGAAGAACCACGCGACGGTGGCGACGGTGGCGGCGGAGGACGCACCGTGGATACGCGCGGCCCCGTGGCGCCGGATTGACGAAGCGGCGGCGGCGGATCGGCGGAGAAGTGCCGGGGTTGCTGCCGGCCGGAGTTCGCCAGGGAGATGGTGAGAAGACTTCTGCCGGAGCGGCGAGGAGCTCGAGCGTAAGGAAGAAGACGCAGGGAGCGGGAGCGCGAGGAGGACGAAGTGGGCAAGGTGGCCGCCTCGGTGCCCCCCCCCCCCCCCCCGCGGCATTTATAGCCGCCTGCCGCGGGCGGTTGGCCTCCAAGTGGCGATCGTGGCCACGTCCTCCGGATTAATTGCGCCATAACGTCCCCCACGACCGCTGCGGTTACCGAAAACCGCCACACCACGTCCCCCACGACCGCACCGGATCCGGAGGAGACAGTGATGCGACCAGACGAAACGACCGCAGCAGCCAGACGTCAGACCAGTCAAGTCGGGCGCAAGGCCCGAGGCGGCGGAGACTCCGGCGTACCCAAGCCGGAGCCGGACATTAAATTCAATCCGGTTCCAAACTTTCACAGCAAGACGAAAGCATCGCCAAGACTTGTGAAAAAGCGAAAGCTGCAAAAGCGAAAATAGCGTCCGGCTAGGAGCAGCCGGACGAGACGAGCCGGATGAGGGCGCAGCCGGCTGAACGGGAGTTCTCAGTCGGCCCCTCCGAGTGCCGTCAAACACATTTAAGAGATCTAAAAGCCAGGAAAACCTGCCTATACGCAGGACCTTGCCAGCTTCGGGGGCTAATGTCGGGGGAAGACCCCGGGTAGGGCAATAGACGCGGAGCAGCCGGCTGGCCACTAGCTGCCTCGCGGCAAAGGCCGGCTGAGGAGCAGCCGGCTGGAGCCATGGCCGGCTGGTCCGGAAGCCGGCTGGCTCTAAGTCCTTGTCGGCCTGGCTGCGGCTACCAGCGCTGTAGCTGGGCCGGCTTCTACAAGCCATATCCGACTGGGGGTTTGTACCTCAGACCGATTCGGGGCTGGCGAGTCTTGCACTGGAAGAACTGGGTAGGTGGTCCGGGTTCGCAGGTCCACGCTGACCTCATCTCCCGTAAAGCGCGGGGCACTGTGGAGCAACAGTGCCACGCGCCGGACAGGCCATCATGGCCTACGACGATCCGTACCGGCTACAGGACATGATGGTGACAGGGACGCTTCCTCTCCATACCGCTGACTCAGGCAGCCGGATGGGACAGGCCATGAGGCCTCAACGGCTACTGACGTCAATGCCTCGGGAAGGAGCGGAAGCCGGAGCCGGCCAAGCCGGAGCCGGCCAAGCCAGCCCATAGACTATAGGGTCTTTTATGTAAAGTGCCGGCGTCTATATAAGCCGCACTACCCCCTCTCGTGCAGGGGATCGATCATTCTGACTTCATTCCACCTCTAGCGTTGCCCTGTGAGAGAGACCATCGTCTTCCTTAGCCTCCCAGGAGCAGCCGGACACAGCTCTAGGAGCACCATTGTATTGTGTGATCATCTTATACACTCATAGCAGGAGTAGAGGTGTTACCTCCATCGGAGGGCCTCGAACCTGGGTACGTCGCCGTGTCGCTCGTCCCCATACCCGCATCCGGATACCGCCGTGAGATCACCTAGGAACCACTCTCTTTAGCCACCCTATGGCATATGCTGTGACGATACCACGACAACCTTGAGGACGTGCTCAGCGAGTTCCCTGAGAATACCTACCATGTCGGATGGTTCCCATTCAAATATTTTCCAGTTCTCACAGAGGAACTCGATGAGCATGCCTTCCTATGCGATAGTAAGGTCAACCGACGTGTTGGCTATTTTCTTCGGGTAGGAGGGATGCACTTGATGATTCTTTGCTTCCTTGTCAGCATCAAACTCATCGATTTTTGTGCTCCGATTATCGATAGGTGGGTGATTGTGGTCGTTGAGTACGTCTAGTGTATTGTGCTCCTTCTTGACCCCGAACTTGGAGGCGATCTTCAGAAAGTCTTTGTCACAATTATCGAATCGTGAGAAGTTTCCGTGGATGGTGATTGTGATCCCGTTGTTTCGTGTCATCTTGAGTATTAGGTACGCATAGTGGGGTACTGCCATGAATTTGGCATATGGTGACCTCCCGAGGATAGCGTGGTACTGTGATTCCCAATTTACAGCCTCGAACTCGAGTCGTTCCTTCCTGAAATTATTGGGTATGCAGAAGACAACATCCAAGGAGATCTTGCCAAGAGGGTATGCGGGCAGGGTCGGGATGATCCCATGGAAACGTGTGTCGGATTCTTGCAGCATGTCGGTTGTGATGCCCATCACCTTCATCGTGCTTGCAAGTAGAAGGTTTAAGCCGCTGCCTCCGTCCATGAATACTTTGCTCATGTTGAACACGCCAATCTATGCTTCAAGTACTAGCGCGGTATGGCCTGGCCTAGGAACGGCCATCGAATTATCGGCCCTGCTGAACAGGATTCTCTGATCGAGCCAGTCGATGTATTCTGGGACGTTCGCCATGGTGACTTCCGCAAGGTTTATCTCCCGCGTGAATTTTTTCAGCTCCCTTTTGGAGATGTCGGTCTTGTGGATCATGTTCACCTGCCCCCGCGGTGGGGGAAAAACTTCTGTTGGAGCGCGAGATTGAACCTGCTGGTCTTGGAACTATGATGCGGGCGGCTGGTTAGGGGCGGGTGCACCCTTTATCGCCAGGTGCGTCTGCGTATTAGAATCAGAGTTCAGTATTTTGTAGAACATCTAAACCTCGAGGAACTGCTGATAGTCCCTGAGCAGGTGAGATGCTTTCCTGACGTTGTCTTTTGAGTCGATGTATGCGTGCAAGTAGCAGGGAGCGTTTAGCTGCTCTGCGGCCGGTAGGTCGAGCACCCGTGGCGGGCGGTCTCGTCAGCTACTTTGGCTGCCTCTGGCTCCACCGCGGTTGTTATCCCAACAGTAATCGGGTTGATCGTTCGCTCGTCATCGCGCTAGTCAGTGTAACTAGCTGTAATCGTGTTGGTGCCGCCGGTCGCTTCGTAGCCGCAACCTCTCCTCCTCTTACGGTGATTGTTGCCGCGATCTGGTCGACTCCCTGAGCCATTCAGGCACCTTTGATCGTTTTCGTTGTCGTTTCTGTGTGGGCGGGATTTTCGCACACTGTCTTCATCGTCAGCCCAACTGTTGGCGGTCTCCATCAATTTGGTGATGGACTTCGATATATCAGCCGCCAGTCGAGGTCGATTGAGTTCCGATTGCTCCTTGACTAGTTAAACACAGCTTTGTGCTGCATCTCATTCCTTCTGAGAGACTAAGATGGTGGTTTTGGCATAGCTACCACTAGCTTTGCCATCCTACCGCTGATCGTTCCTGACATGTGCAGTATTGCTGCCCGCAGGGGTTTCGGTTCCGGACTCTGGATCGAAGGTGCCGCTGACCTGATATTGCGCCAGCCGTGCCGTGGACAAAGAGATGATGTCGCCATGGTTGCCGATGCTTTCCTCGTTGGAGGAGTATTCAATGCCACACACGAAGGGAGGGGCATCTGAGCTGAGCTCATGCCTGGTGTCGCAGTCAATGCAGTAGTATGATGTCATATCCGACGACTCGGAGTCATCAGACCCGACGGACATTGTAGACGTGGTCCGGCACAACGGTGATGATGGAGCCGACATGATCGGTATTGCCGACGCAATGGTCGATGAAGTCGCAGCCGATAGATCGGCCGCGGTTGGTGATGAAGCAGCAGACGTGGCAGTCGATGAAGTCGCGACTACCGCGGGGCCCGAAGTGATCGGGTCAGGGAGTCGGAGAACGCCACCATCGCTAATGTTGAGGTGGACGCTCCGAAACACCATATCCATCCTGCCGCGTAGACCCGAAAAGGTCGAACACGACGAGAAGGCGTGGGGGGGTAAACTCGAAGGACCCGAAGCAGATGGAGTCCTCCAAGATCGGCGATGCTTGAGCCGATGACAATGATGCCGACGCAGATGTAGCTGGCGCGATCGGAACAACTGATGATGTGCCTTGGACGAGCAGGGTTCCCACAGACGGCGTCAATTGACGAGGGGGATCCTCGGCAATTCCCGCCATGAGGGGCTTAGGGTTGACGGAATCCTGCAAGTTAGCACAAGACATCGGATACCAAACGAACTGAAGGCGAGATTTACCTAGGTTCGGGGCACTCGATGAGGTAAAACCCTTACTCATGCTTGTCTAATCTTGGTTATCGGTGAAAAAGGTTACAATGGGGCAGCCTATAGACTGTGTGATGATGATCTCGCTGAGAGGCAAGGTTTATAGGGTTTGTTGTATGCGGGGTTGTGTAGGTAGTATCCGGCATGCCCTCTCCTGACTTTTATATAGGAGGCCAGGTCCCGAGAGTCCTACACAGATTCGACTACGTTACAGGTAATATCTAATCGATCCTTCCTTTAATCAACGTCTCCTTGCCTTGTCCGTCAAGTAATCGTCTCCTTCCATTTTCCACCTTTGCAACCGACGTGTTGATCCACCTTGGTCTGCGGTGATTCTCATGGGCCCTCTGTTGGGCCAAGGGATGTAGGCCAATGTCGGGTACCCGAAAGGTAATACCCACATCATCTCTCTCTAGTTTTCTTCTTCGTGTGGTTCCTCGAAGAACTGCACAAGGAGGGAGACAACTACACCCAGTAAGCGGGAGCGCCGCTGGGATCCGGATCCAGAAGATCTACTTCCGCAACTTCATTGGATAGGAGCTGGTAGCGTCGTTGAGCACTGTACATGAGCAAAACTATGAGGTGTTGCACCTGCAGCACTCGTCGTCATGAGAGAGGACTTCTACATGATCCTGAGGTTAGCGACGAGAGTACATCTAAATCAACCATGTTCTAGCGGAACGTTAACCGCTATCGGTCTACGAGGGTACTGATACGTCTCAGACGTATCGATAATTTCTTATGTTCCATGCCACATTATTGATGATATCTACATGTTTTGTGCACACTTTATGTCATATTCGTGCATTTTCTGGAACTAACCTATTAACAAGATGCCGAAGTGCCGATTCTTTGTTTCTGCTGTTTTTGGTTTCAGAAATCCTAGTAAGGAAATATTCTCGGAATTGGATGAAATCAACGCCCAGGTTCCTATTTTGCCCGGAAGCATCCAGAACACACGAGAACCGCCAGAGAGGGGGCACAGGCCCACCAAACACTAGGCCGGCGCGGCCAAGGGGGGGCCCGCGCCCCCTATAGTGTCGGCGCCCCTTCGACCTTCTGACGCCGCCTCTTCGCCTATATAAAGCCCCTGGACCTAAAACCTCGATACGGAAAAGCCACGGTACGAGAAACCTTCCAGAGCCGCCGCCATCGCGAAGCCAAGATCGGGGGGACAGGAGTCTCTGTTCCGGCACGCCGCCGGGACGGGGAAGTGCCCCCGGAAGGCTCCTCCATCGACACCACCGCCATCTTCATCAACGCTGCTGTCTCCCATGAGGAGGGAGTAGTTCTCCATCGAGGCTCGGGGCTGTACCGGTAGCTATGTGGTTCATCTCTCTCCTATGTACTTCAATACAATAATCTCATGAGCTGCCTTACATGATTGAGATTCATATGATGATGCTTGTAATCTAGATGTCGTTATGCTAGTCAAGTGAATTTTACTTATGTGATCTCCGGAGACTCCTTGTCCCACGTGTGTAAAGGTGACAGTGTGTGCACCGTGTGGGTCTCTTAGGCTATATTTCACAGAATACTTATTCATTGTTATGGATGGCATAGTGAAGTGCTTATTTATATCTCTTTATGATTGCAATGTGTTCTGTATCACAATTTATCTATGTGCTACTCTAGTGATGTTATTAAAGTAGTTTTATTCCTCCTGCACGGTGTAATGGTGACAGTGTGTGCATCCGTGTTAGTACTTGGCGTAGGCTATGATTATGATCTCTTGTAGATTATGAAGTTAACTATTGCTATGATGGTATTGATGTGATCTATTCCTCCTACATAGTGTGAAGGTGACAGTGTGCATGCTATGTTAGTACTTGGTTTAGTCGTGTTGATCTTTCATGCACTCTAAGGTTATTTAAATATGAACATTGAATTGTGGAGCTTGTTAACTCCGGCATTGAGGGTTCGTGTAATCCTACGCAATGGTGTTCATCATCCAACAAAAGAGTGTAGAGTATGCATTTATCTATTCTGTTATGTGATCAATGTTGAGAGTGTCCACTAGTGAAAGTATGATCCCTAGGCCTTGTTCCTAAATACTGCTATCGCTGCTTGTTTACTGTTTTACTGCGTTACTACTGCTGCGTTACTACTTCTTGTTTATTGTCCTGGGCAAAGCACTTTTCTGGTGCCGTTGCTACTACTTATTTATACCACCTGTATTTCACTATCTCTTCGCCGAACTAGTGCACCTATTAGGTGTGTTGGGGACACAAGAGACTTCTTGCTTTGTGGTTGCAGGGTTGCATGAGAGGGATATCTTTGACCTCTTCCTCCCTGAGTTCGATAAACCTTGGGTGATCCACTTAAGGGAAAACTTGCTGCTGTTCTACAAACCTCTGCTCTTGGAGGCCCAACATTGTCTACAGGAAAAGGAGGGGGCGTAGACATCAAGCTATTTTCTGGCGCCGTTGCCGGGGAGGAAAGGTAAAAGGCACTCATACTTCGGTTCCAGGTAACAGTACTTTTCTGGCGCCATTGTGTTTGTGCTCGAAGCTATTTCCTTTAGATCCTGCAATTGCATCTTTTTGTTTCTTGTTTACACTAGTAAGGCATAATGGAAAACAACAAAAATATGAGAGATCTTTATGAACTTTATCTTGAATTAGGACATGATGTGTTTGAAGAGAGAATTAAAAAACCTATGGAACTTTATATGCATGCTAATGTGAATGTTATTAATATGAATGCTTTGAACACTATTGTTGCTAACGCTATGGAAAATTCTAAGCTTGGGAAAGCTGGTTTTGATGAGCATGATCTTTTTAGTCCCCCAAGTATTGAGGAGAAAATTTACTTTGATGATACTTTGCCTCATATTTATGATGATTATAATGATAGTAGTCTTTTGTTGCCTCCTGTTATGGAGGATGAATTTAATTATGATTACAATATGCCCCCTATATTTGATGATAGCTACTTTGTTGAATTTGCTCCCACTACAACTAATAAAATTGATTATGCTTATGTGGAGAGTAATAATTTTATGCATGAGACTCATGATAAGAATGCTTTATGTGATAGTTATATTGTACTAAAAGTTATTATGAGAGAGGAAAATATGGTTGTAGAAATTTTCATGTTACTAAAACACCTCTCTATGTGCTGAAATTTTTGAAGCTACACTTGTTCTATCTTCCTATGCTTGTTACTTTGCTCTTCATGAACTTGTTTATTTACAAGATTCCTTTTCATAGGAAGCATGTTAGACTTAAATGTGTTTTGAATTTGCCTCTTGATGCTCTCTTTTGCTTCAAATACTATTTCTTGCGAGTGCATCATTAAAACTGCTGAGCCCATCTTAATGGTTATAAAGAAAGAACTTCTTGGGAGATAACCCATGTGTTATTTTGCTACAGTACTTTGTTTTATATTTGTGTCTTGGAAGTTGTTTACTACTGTAGCAACCTCTCCTTATCTTAGTTTTGTGTTTTGTTGTGCCAAGTAAAGTCGTTGATAGTAAGGTTCATACTAGATTTGGATTACTGCGCAGAAACAGATTTCTTTGCTGTCACGAATCTGGGCAAAATTCTCTGTAGGTAACTCAGAAAATTATGCCAATTTACATGAGTGATCCTCAGATATGTACGCAACTTTCATTCAATTTGAGCATTTTCATTTGAGCAAGTCTGGTGCCTCAATAAAATTCGTCTTTACGGACTGTTCTGTTTTGACAGATTCTGCCTTTTATTTCGCATTGCCTCTTTTGCTATGTGGGATGGATTTCTTTGTTCCATTAACTTCCAGTAGCTTTGAGAAATGTCCAGAAGTGTTAAGAATGATTGTGTCACCTCTGAACATGTGAATTTTTGGTTATGCACTAACCCTCTAATGAGTTTGTTTTGAGTTTGGTGTGGAGGAAGTTTTCAAGGGTCAAGAGAGGAGGATGATACAATATGATCAAGAAGAGTGAAAGCTCTAAGCTTGGGGATGCCCCGGTGGTTCACCCCTGCATATATCAAGAACACTCAAGCGTCTAAGCTTGGGGATGCCCAAGGCATCACCTTCTTCATCGACAACATTATCAGGTTCCTCCCCTGAAACTATATTTTTATTCCATCACAGCTTATGTGCTTTGCTTGGAGCGTCGGTTTGTTTTTGTTTTTTGTTTTGTTTGAATAAAATGGATCCTAGCATTCACTTTGTGGGAGAGAGACACGCTCCGCTATAGCATATGGACAAGTATGTCCTTAGGCTCTACTCATAATATTCATGGCGAAGTTTCTTCTTCGTTAAATTGTTATATGGTTGGAATTGGAAAATGATACATGTAGTAATTGCTAAAATGTCTTGGATAATGTGATACTTGGCAATTGTTGTGCTCATGTTTAAGCTCTTGCATCATATACTTTGCACCTATTAATGAAGAAATACATAGAGCATGCTAAAATTTGGTTTGCATATTTGGTCTCTCTAAGGTCTAGATAATTTCTAGTATTGAGTTTGAACAACAAGGAAGACGGTGTAGAGTCTTATAATGTTTACAATATGTCTTTTATGTGAGTTTTGCTGCACCAGTTCATCCTTGTGTTTGTTTCAAATAAACCTTGCTAGCCTAAACCTTGTATCGAGAGGGAGTACTTCTCATGCATCCAAATACTTGAGCCAACCACTATGCCATTTGTGTCCACCATACCTACCTACTACATGGTATTTCTCCGCCATTCCAAAGTAAATTGCTTGAGTGCTACCTTTAAACAATTCAAAATTTATCACCTCTGATTTGTGTCAATGTTTTATAGCTCATGAGGAAGTATGTGGTGTTTATCTTTCAATCTTGTTGGGCAACTTTCACCAATGGACTAGTGGCTTCATCCGCTTATCCAATAATTTTGCAAAAAGAGCTGGCAATGGGATTCCCAGTCCCAAATTAATTAATAAAAATAGACACTCCTCCATGGTATGTGATTGATTGGACGGCACCCGAAGGATTCGGTTAGCCATGGCTTGTGAAAGCAAAGGTTGGGAGGAGTGTCATCATAATAAAACTAAAATAAAAAGGCACTCCTTCATGGTATGAGATTGTTGGCAGGCACCCGAGGATTCGGTTAGCCATGCTTTGTGAAAGAAAGGTTGGAAGGAGTGCCACACAAAAATAAAATAAAATGGGAGCCGCTCTTTGAAGGTTTGTCTGGCAAGGGGGTTAGAGTGCCCACTACCATTCGTTGACAACAACAAACACCTCTCAAAACTTTACTTTTATGCTCTCTTTATGTTTTCAAAATCAAAGCTCTAGCACAAATATAGCAATCGATGCTTTCCTCTTTGAAGGACCATTCTTTTACTTTTATTGTTGAGTCAGTTCACCTATTTCTCTCCACCTCAAGAAGCAAACACTTGTGTGAACTGTGCATTGATTCCTACATACTTGCATATTGCATTTGTTATATTGTTTTGCATTGACAACTATCCATGAGATATACATGTTATAAGTTGAAAGCAACCGCTGAAACTTAATCTTCCATTGTGTTGCTTCAATGCCTTTACTATGAATTTATTACTTTATGAGTTAACTCTTATGCAAGACTTATTGATGCTTGTCTTGAAGTACTATTCATGGAAAGTCTTTGCTATATGATTCATTTGTTTACTCATGTCATTTACCATTGTTTTGATCGCTGCATTCATTACATATGCTTACAATAGTATGATCAAGGTTATGATGGCATGTCACTCCAGAAATTATCTTTGTTTATCGTTTACCTGCTCGGGACGAGCAGGAACTAAGCTTGGGGATGCTGATACGTCTCCGACGTATCGATAATTTCTTATGTTCCATGCCACATTATTGATGATATCTACATGTTTTGTGCACACTTTATGTCATATTCGTGCATTTTCTTGAACTAACCTATTAACAAGATGCCGAAGTGCCAGTTGCTATTTTCTGCTGTTTTTGGTTTCAGAAATCCTAGTAAGGAAATATTCTCGGAATTGGATGAAATCAACGCCCAGGTTCCTATTTTGCCCGGAAGCATCCAGAACACACGAGAACCGCCAGAGAGGGGGCACAGGCCCACCAAACCCTTGGCCGACGCGGCCAAGGGGGGGCCGCGCCCCCCTATAGTGTCGGCGCCCCTTCGACCTTCTGACGCCGCCTCTTCGCCTATATAAAGCCCCTGGACCTAAAACCTCGATACGGAAAAGCCACGGTACGAGAAACCTTCCAGAGCCGCCGCCATCGCGAAGCCAAGATCTGGGGGACAGGAGTCTCTGTTCCAGCATGCCGCCGGGACGGGGAAGTGCCCCCAGAAGGCTCCTCCATCGACACCACCGCCATCTTCATCAACGCTGCTGTCTCCCATGAGGAGGGAGTAGTTCTCCATCGAGGCTCGGGGCTGTACCGGTAGCTATGTGGTTCATCTCTCTCCTATGTACTTCAATACAATAATCTCATGAGCTGCCTTACATGATTGAGATGCATATGATGATGCTTGTAATCTAGATGTCGTTATGCTAGTCAAGTGAATTTTACTTATGTGGTCTCCGGAGACTCCTTGTCCCACGTGTGTAAAGGTGACAGTGTGTGCACCGTGTGGGTCTCTTAGGCTATATTTCACAGAATACTTATTCACTGTTATGGATGGCATAGTGAAGTGCTTATTTATATCTCTTTATGATTGCAATGTGTTTTGTATCACAATTTATCTATGTGCTACTCTAGTGATGTTATTAAAGTAGTTTTATTCCTCCTGCACGGTGTAATGGTGACAGTGTGTGCATCCGTGTTAGTACTTGGCGTAGGCTATGATTATGATCTCTTGTAGATTATGAAGTTAACTATTGCTATGATGGTATTGATGTGATCTATTCCTCCTACATAGTGTGAAGGTGACAGTGTGCATGCTATGTTATTACTTGGTTTAGTCGTGTTGATCTTTCATGCACTCTAAGGTTATTTAAATATGAACATTGAATTGTGGAGCTTGTTAACTCCGGCATTGAGGGTTCGTGTAATCCTACGCAATGGTGTTCATCATCCAACAAAAGAGTGTAGAGTATGCATTTATCTATTCTATTATGTGATCAATGTTGAGAGTGTCCACTAGTGAAAGTATGATCCCTAGGCCTTGTTCCTAAATACTGCTATCGCTGCTTGTTTACTGTTTTACTGCGTTACTACTGCTGCGTTACTACTGCTTGTTTACTGTCCTGGGCAAAGCACTTTTCTGATGCCGTTGCTACTACTTACTTATACCACCTGTATTTCACTATCTCTTCGCCGAACTAGTGCACCTATTAGGTGTGTTGGGGACACAAGAGACTTCTTGCTTTGTGGTTGCAGGGTTGCATGAGAGGGATATATTTGACCTCTTCCTCCCTGAGTTCGATAAACCTTGGGTGATCCACTTAAGGGAAAACTTGCTGCTGTTCTACAAACCTCTGCTCTTGGAGGCCCAACACTGTCTACAGGAAAAGGAGGGGGCGTAGACATCAGGTACGTCACCGATATCATCTCCATTATTGCATTACTCCTTGGATAGATCTTGGGCATATTAGGGTTTGCGTTAAGTTAGGAAATTTTTGTTTTTCTGTTGCGAACCCCAATGGTGGTATCATAGCCGGTCTATGGGTAGTATGCTTGTACGGTTAGAAGGCATGTTCTACATGCGGGCATCGATTCTGTAATTGTTACCCCCTCACGTGTACTTGTTCATTACTGCGGTATTGTTCGATGAAGCGGATCCGACTGACCTCACACGTACACTTACGCGAAACTGGTTCCGCACTTGACTCGTGACTTGTGCCATGTACGTGCCTAGGGGTGACTGTCGCTCTTACTTTAGCGGTGTGGCATTTGCAATGGAGGGCTCCGACATGGGTGTAGTAGAGACAATTATCTAATCGGTGTTTTGGTTGTAGGTTCGTAGGTAAGAACTGTTTTTTTTTCGCGAAAGCCCTAACATCCACGTAAAATGTGCAAAGTAGAAGAGTCTACTTTTGTTGCAAGGAGGCTTGTAACATGTTGTGGTCATGGTGTAAAATAGTTTTCTACTAGTTGTCACTAAGTTGTAGTGATAGCACGGGTTCAAAGAAATATGTTCATGGATAAAAAAAAGTGGCATGTTTCGAAAAAATGTTCATGGTTCAGAAGAATTCATGTATTCGAATATTCAGAGGTTAAAAAATGTTCATGGTACAAAATATGGTTGTTATCGATTTAAAACAAAACATACTAAAACAAAAATATATACACGGTGGGTTGAAAAGTTCACGAGTTTGAAAAAGAGCATGCTTAGGGGTTCAAAGAAATGTTCTCGGGTTCTAATAATATTCTTGCATGTTTCCTAATCCGTCCATAAAAGAATGTCTTGTATTAAGACATTCTTTTATGAACAGATGTAGTAGTAAATTACCGATTTACAAATATCAAATGCAAATTTCTAGATTTATACAAAATTAGAATCAAAATAAGAAGTAGGATCAGCCATACACAAATCTTGATGATATATGAATCATGCTTGTAGTGAAAAAAAAAAAGTAACTATCAAAACATTTTTCGAACTGTACAGCCAGGGCGGGGGGAGAAAGATACATAACCAAGCAAAGCAACGCAGTCGATTTTATCGGGCCCAATTTGAGCGGGCCATGAAGCCATGGTTTCAGGTGGCCCGGGCAAGTTGTGCCGCTAAGCCCGCTACGAGCCCCTCCCCTGGCGCGCGCACTGCAAGTTCGCACCGCGTGGTTGTCTGTCATTTCCTTGTCGCTAGCTGCACTCTCTATCCCGAGTCTTTGGGCGGTAGGTCAGTCCACCGGGCATTCCGTGTGGAACGTGCACTCCTGGCTCCAGAATTCCACAACGTCAATGTCGCTCACCAGTCACTGTCATCGACGTTTCGCTGCCAAGCACAATCATTCAAAGCAAGAATCCGCTGCCACAGCGCTCCACTCTCCAGCCATGGCAGAGCAAGCACGCACCTCCCGAGCACCCCTCGTGTGCCTCTTCCTCTGCCTCCAACTCCTATCCTCTTCCCAGCAGGCGACGAGCAAGTACCTCGACGACCACGACCATGACACCTTCTCCAGCGGCCAGCCAAGGAGGACCCTCTCGTCCGGCGGCACCACGCCCCAGAGCCTGATCAGCGTGCCGAGTCGCAACTCCTCCAACAGCTCGGGCGCCGGCGCGGCCTTCTGCAGGCTGCTCTCCCTCCAGATCCTGGACCTCTCCAACAACCGGCTCACCGGGGAGCTCCCCGACTGCTGGTGGGACCTGCAAGCGCTGCAGTTCATGGACCTCTCCAACAACTCCTTCTCGGGCGAAATCCCGGCGGCCGAGCCAAGCCACAACTGCTCTCTCGAGTCGGTCCATCTCGCCGGCAACAGGTTCACCGGCGTCTTCCCGCCGGTCCTGAGGGGCTGCGACTCGCTGGCCACCCTGGACATCGGGAACAACAGGTTCTTCGGCGGCATCCCTCCATGGATCGGTACCCAGGTCCCGTCGCTGAGGATCCTGAGCTTACGATCCAACAGGTTCACCGGAGAGATTCCTCGGGAGCTGTCGCGGCTCTCTCACCTCCAGCTGCTTGACATGGCCAACAACAGCTTGACCGGACAGATTCCGGTAGCTTTCGGCAATCTGACCTCGATGAGGAACCCAGAGATCGTGTCGAGCCTCGGGTCGCTAGACGGATCCAACTACCAAGATAGGATCGACATAATCTGGAAGGGCCAGGAGCTCATCTTCCAAAAAATCATCCGGCTACTAACTGGCATCGATCTGTCAGGCAATCTGCTATCCGACTGCATCCCCGAAGAGCTAACCAACCTGCACGGTCTCCGGTTCCTGAACCTTTCAAGAAACCATCTCTCATGCGGCATCCCTAGAGACATTGGCAGCTTGAACCTTCTGGAGTCTCTCGATCTATCATGCAACGAGCTTTCAGGAGCCATTCCACCGAGCATCTCGGCCCTGTCGACGCTCAGCACCTTCAACATCTCCAATAACCATCTGGCGGGCAGGATACCATCCGGGAGCCAGATGCAGACACTGGACGACCCTTCCATTTACAGCAACAACTACGGGCTTTGTGGACTTCCACTAGTCGACGTTCCCTGTGCAAATACTTCGCTTGCGTCCGATGAGAGAAACGGTGAAGGGTTCGACCAATGGCTTTGCTACTCCGTGATTGCTGGGGTGGTTTTTGGATTCTGGCTATGGTTTGGGATGCTATTTACCATTGAGACCTGGAGATCTGCTCTTCTCTTTTCTGTTGATAAAATGCACTGCAAGGTTATGCAGAAGGTGTCACGTATTGATCAGTTTCTTTCGAAAAGAAACACCGATAAATTTTTGTAGCTGTGTTTCTTCTTTACACCATTAGAGCATACCCAGTAGTTGTGTGTGTAAGGATGATAAAGCATTGTACTTGAACTACAACATCACCGTGAAGCAATTTGTACAACAAAGGTACAATTTGTAGCATTTTATAACCTTATATGATTAGATTGATCTTGTCCACAAAATACATTTCTTAGATTAATATATAGTATGTATAAGCTCCTTGAAAACAAAAGAAAACCATGTAAGAAGAGAAAAAAGTCTGAAAAGGGGCTCTTGTGTTACTTGTATTGGTATTGGTTGTGTTACAGAGCTTTACATTCAACCTTAAAAAAAAATGAATCAATTGTTTTCTCCTGAATCATCACCTCCTCTGCTACCTCGCTGCATAATTTAGAAAATATTCTGTACACAACAACTACCATGACCTATTTTGAACTTTTCCCCAATTTAGATGCAAAATTCAGAACTAAGAAGCCAGGAAAAGCCAAATTAGAACAAAAAAAATACTTTTGTGAGCGGATCTTGCACAGTCTTCAGTAGTGGAGGAGCTCGAAGTAGTGTACGAGCAGAGGGGCTAGTAGCTATGCTTGCTCCTGGCTTCTGCTCACCACGGACGGCGCCGGCAACCAGCCTGAGCTCCGAGCTCGGACGAGAGGAATCTCACTGGCTCCGCCGCCACCCACCGGCCACCCCACCATGCCGTCATCCCGTCCAGGGTGAAAGAACGAAGGCCAGGGGGCATGTCATTGATTTACACTTTTCTTAAATTTCAGCTAGATAAAAACACAATTGGCTTCAAGTCAGATCTTTGGCCGTTCATTTGTCCTCCGGCGCGAATCTTGGCGCAGCCATTTCTTCCCGCTCGTCCCGCGTCTGGTTCGGCCGGTTTTTTCAGTTTTGGTTTTTTCTGGTTTTTTCTGTTTGAATTTCGTGGTCTGTGCCTTCTTGTCCGTAGCGTGCGTTGCCCCCACTTTTCCTCTGTCTCGTTCTCCCCGGTGGAGGAGAAATATCCCCAGAGGGTGGGCGCCGAGTAGATCTCGGCGGAGGGGCTGGCTCCCGGAGCTCCCCACCGTCGCTCACCGCCGTCCTTTGCTCCCGAAGCTCTCCGCTGTCGGTCAGCGCCGCTCTCCCCCGTAGCTGCACATCGCCGTCGTCCTCAAGTTCTTCTCCGACCCCGGCTGTTCCCCGCGTCTAGGATCCCTAGCTCCGCGCCCAGGTGAGCGGCGTTTTCTCTCTAGCGCGTGAAGGGTAGGAGAGCGTTTTGGGGCGGAGTGTACTCGTTCCTCACATCGGCGGAATCATGGGTCCGCTTCGTCACCGAGGACGTGGGTTGGTCCATGGCGAGATGGGCTCGCCCACATTGTCGGAGCCGTCGGTTCCGGCGGGATGGGTACGGTTTCTCCCTGTATCGGCTCATATCTTATCTTGTACCTTTATTTGTTGAAGTCATTCATAATCCCCAAGTCAGTTTGTTTGATTTTTCACTGTGATTCAGTTTGTGTTCGTCTGATTGGAGTGATTTTTCAGTTGTGTTCGTCTAGTTGGTTATCTGTATAGAGCTAGTAGTTTATGTTGTATATGTGAACCCTACCATTATTTTGGTAAACTGCAACTCAGTGGTCTAATGAATCTATTGATGCTTTTTAGTTAGCCATTGTTCTCACTTTCTTAGCATGTCCCTTGTTATCCAAGGGTTTTGTAATGAATGACTTCAGTTTTTACTGCAAATATCCTGCATTGTTTGACTAGTTCTGTCTCTGCGTAGCTAGGTAGAATTTTTTGCAAGCTCCTAGGAATTATTTTCCATTTATGCTGCTAGGATTGATTTTCTATCATCTTATTACACTGCTCTACTGTATACAACAGTTCTCTGTTTTTGTAGTGTGCCATTCATTCACCCAAGCAAGTGCCCAACATGGTTTTTCATGTGATTTTGTGATCTGTCCATTTTCTCCGTTCATTTTTGATTCTAGACCATCACAATTGCACATTTTCTTTGTAATTTAAAATATTTTCTACGTGTATTAATTTGGGTATCATGTGTCAGCTAGTCCCATTTTGGTTAATCACTGCAATTGAGAAGGACTATCTAGTCTAGAAGCAGATTATTCTAGTTTTTTTTGTTGTTTTGTGAAATTCAGATTTACTATGTTCTACATTATATATATCCATGAGTTCATTTCTCAGACTGTTTTAGAAGGTAACTCCATAATCTTGTTTTCACTCAACCGATTTTTTTGTACAATTATTGGTTAAACTGACCACCCAAGTTTGTCTACTGAATTGTGATTTGGTCCTTTTTATCAGTTATTCTCACTGCTAGAATTGTTCATTGATCTGCGTAGGCATCGTGTTGATCCTCTTTGTGGCGATGTTTCTCACTTTGGCTTATCAAATGCGGATAGCCATTATGACATAAGCTCAAGTTCTGATGAACTAGTAGTTAATACTCCCCCTTTTTCTCTGCATTTTTACCTTGCTTGTTCCTTTATTTACTTGAAGCCTTTTGAATTATATAGGATACTGCCATCCCTACAAGGAAAAGAATATTGGATGATGCTTTGTTTAAGTTTTTCAGCAAAGAGGTATCGTTTTTGTTTTTGTTGGATAATTGGTTTGCATGTGTCTATTTTCACTTCTTTCTTTTTAAATTCAGATGATTTTCTGTAGTTATTTTCTTATTTCTTCATCTTTTTTATAGGCTGTTAAATCTTTGAAGAGAGATTTCTCAAATTTCTGTAGAAGTTCTGATGTATGGAGACAGGTCTGGTAGTTTCTTCAGTTTTTAGTGTCTATGAAACCATGCTTTCTTGTTTGATTACTTGACACTTGTTCATTTCCTCATTTTTTTAGAAGAAAAGGTCAAAGGTTTCTGGGATTGACAAGTCCTCCTTTACAGTCTATTCAAGCAAGTATTTCTTTGAGGTGTTGCATCGGCTTACTCCAGAGCAGAAGTCAGTTATCGAGAACTTGGGTTTCAGTTGCTTGCTTGTTTTTTCAAAGACACACATTCCTTCTTCGTTCATCCGGTGGCTTGCATGTCATGTTGACACTGATTGTTCACAGATTATTGTTGATCACAAGATAATGAACATTTCAAAACATTCTATTCATTTCGTTCTTGGCTTGTCGAATTTTGGGGGTGTCATTGTTGAAAACAGTGATGGTGGAGTGGATTTCATTTCTTCCTTGTTTGATTTATCAGAAGTTCCTCACATTACTTTCTTTGGCGACAAGCTAAAATCTGGTGATCCCCTCTCTGATCAACAGATTTTCGTGTGTTTGATGCAAATTGCAATTTCCTGTTTCCTTTGTCCATCTGCCAACGGTTGTTTAGACACCAAATACATATGTCAGTTAGGTGATCCTAAACGAGCCAGCAGTTTTGATTTGTGCCAGCTAGTTTATAATCATCTTATACTTGGGGTTTCAAACTATTTGAAGTTCATAAAATCAACAGGAAGGAAACCCAAGTCATTTGAGTTCTGTGCATACGCTCTTGCAGTAAGTTTGTTTTTCCTAATTGACAAATTCTTTCTTTTTCATTTCTTTTCTTTGTGTTTTTATCTGCTTTTGTTGTGCCTTTTTTAAAACCTTTTTTCGATTTCTTCTTGTAGGTATATTACCTGGATTGTCTTGATTTCGGTGTCCACATTGTTGGTAGTGGAGTTCCTAGGTCAGTTTCATGGTGTGGTGACATGATCAAAGAGTATTCGGAGCTGGATCGTGCAAGTAGAAGTGGTTTTGGGTTGAGGCGTATAAGAAATGATCTTCCGAGCTGCTACTTAAACGTAATTTTCTCATTATGTTTTTTTGTCCTTTGTTATATTTCTATGGAAATGTGAGTGTTTATAATACTTTTTATTATGTTTTCGATATATAGAGAGTGCATATGAGTAGCAAATCTCGCATGAAGGGAGGTGCAGAGTTAGAATCTATGTTGGCGCAACAAAAGCAAACTTTGCACAAGGAATTTGGGATGATTTTGTCTAGCAAGGTGAGATCCTTTTTCTTTTTTTAAGCTGTGCTCTGGTGCATAAGCAGAAGCTGCTCTTTTTCTTCTGTCTATAGTGCTTTGTTTAATGTTTCTTTTTATTCTATCTGGCAGACAATTGATGGTATTTTTGAGATTATTCAGTGCTATAATTCTTCTGAGATTGGCATCACCAACAAGTTGGCACATGATGTTCTTCAATTCTTGTCAAATGCTCGCCCTTTGTATAGGAGTATCAATTCAACTCTCACAGATGTTCACTGTTTGGGTACTGTGTTCTCTGAGTTTTGATCATTTTTTTTAGTTTGTGTATATATGTTTATATCCACTTCTTTTTCTTTTTTGGTACAGACACTCCAGTGGCCATTCCAGGTGATGCAAGTGTTAAAAATTCGAATATAACATGTTATAATTCATTAGATTTTTTTCAAGGAAGAAACATCTAGTTATTGTTATTATTTATTTTTGTATCTATAATGTTATGACTTTTTCTCTTTCACTTCTTTTTTGTTTTCTAATTGAATTTCAGCTCCAGAAATGCATCCTGTAGCTAAAGTCAAGTCAAGACCAAGTTTACATGTACCTGATAATGCCGATACCGTTTTCTGTCAATCTGATCTGATATCTCCAATTGGCCGTATGAATTTGTCACCCTGTCTTGGTGGCAAGGTTAGTTTTCATGCTGTTAAGTGTTTATTATTTGCTTTCTTTTCACTATTATTTTTTCTTCTTCCTTTTCTGATTGTTCTATATGTTGCAGGAAGGTACCAAGGTAGAAGGGATTCCTTTAGTTAATAAACGTGCAGCTAACAAATTGAAAGGAAGCAAGCAAGCTCCAATCCCTGTCGCTGATACTACGTCGAAGGCCGAATTGGTATTTTTTTATAGTTTCTAATACTTATTTGATCCATTATTATTTATTTTTCACTTTTCCGGTCTTTTTTAATATCTGAATTTTGTCTGTTTTCTCATTTCTGCACTTGTTGAAACTATAGCCGGATAATTCACCTGAAGTTTCTATCACTGGTGCTATCAACTTCAAGGACCGTCAAAGTGAACTAGCTATGGAAGCTGATGCAGTTTACAATATGAGTGTGCACCAAAAACATAGTGAGGTTAGGAATTCAGTTAGAATCCAGCAACCACTTTGCCAGATCTCGCTGATGTTGCAGAGGCAGTAGATCTGGATAATTTCATTCCTAAAAGGAAATCTTCTGTCAATGGTCTTATCATTCTCCAGCCAAAGAATACTTTAGTATTTCCTTCAGCAGAGAATTCACGCTTCCCCGTGTCAGTTGATGATATCATGCACTACTATGCTATTGTCGAATTGGCTTACACTGACCGCATTCAGAAGTATGTATTTACTTTCTTATTTTTTCTGATTCCACACTTTTGTTTTTGCATATGATTTTTCTCTTTCTCCTTTTTATAAATGGTTTTACTTATTTTTTCAATGCAGGAACTATGCCCTCATATACCATTGAGTTCACTGTAGCTATGTATCTCTTGGACAGACGCTAATGCCCGATGGTCACGTCGACAACCTCTTGATTCCTTGTTTTTGTCGAAAGCTATTTGAAGATAACCATCCTTCAAAATCTGGGAGGCACTATTTCTTTTCATACATTGGGGTATGTAATTTCCTATTGTTTTTTCACATGTGTTTACTGGTTATTCTTCATTTCTTTTTCACTTGGTTTGTTGTATTCTTAGCTCTTCCTTTTAATGGCAGGAAAGCATTTTGCTATTATCAACTGAAATGCATGAGAGCCTTGTCCGCACTTCATTTCTTGGTGCTGCTAGAGCGAGTAAAGGGAAACGTCTTGATTTCTCTGACAGAGTATGTTTTTAGTTGGTTTATCAAATGTTTTGTCCAATTTTTTTATATTCATTGCTGTCCTTATTCATGTTGTTTTGTCCACATGACTGTTGTAGTTATTTTTTCCAATATGCCATTTGGATCATTGGTTTTCGTTTGTGGTTGATTTCAAGTTCAAGCTTTTTGTGTTTATTGATTCCTTCTACGGTCCAGATTCTGATTACCAGCGTTCAGTTCGTGGTCCTCTAGTAAGTAATTCTTGATTCCATGTTTTTTTTCATCTTCTTCATACGTCTTCTGCATAATCTTTTTTTAAGTTACTATCTTTTTGTTTATGGAACCTAGATTAAAAACTTCATTCTTTTATGGGAAAAGATCTTTCACACGAATGAGCCCAATTTCAATGTTTTCAAAGTTATGACTCCTCACATGCCACGGCAGGGGAATGCGTAAGTAATTCCATATTTTTTCATGAATTTTTATCTAGTCTGGTTCCTATCTATTTCAGTTTTATAGATATTCTCATAGTTTAGATGCTATGTAATCTTTTTTCATGCTAGTTGTACTACAGTCAATGACAACCTGCATTCTATGTAATCTTTTGATTAGTCATGATTGTGGCATTTTTCTGATGAAGTCTCTAGAACTTTTTGTTCCCACCAAGGACCTACAGAAAGAATTCAGTAAAGAAGACATCTTGCATCTTCGTATTCAGTTTGCAAATCTTCTATTCTTCCATGTTGGCAATAAAGCAGATCGCAGCTTAGTTACCAACTATTATGTTAAGGTACATTTCGTGTATTTTTTGCAAAATTTCTAGGGTTATAGCATCCCTTTTTATAATTTTCTTTCTCTATCTTTTTTTGTGGTTGCCAGGATGATTTCGTGCGCCAACTCCGTTGACTGGACTTGTCTCAGTGTTTCTGCGCAAAGATCATTATGATTCTATATTTTTGTATTACAATGTTATATCATACTGTTTTGTTTCAACTTAGTTTGTATTCTAAATTTTACAAACATTTTAGTACTGTGAACATTTAGTACTGTGAATTTTTGCACATTTGTCTATTTCTTTCAGTCAATTTTCTTTTCCACTTGCAGTGTAGTTGTGTTTAGTATCTGGGCGGGGGTTATTTTTTTGTTTTTGTTTGATGTGTTAGGGGGGTGGGTAACTCCGCCTACGCCAATCTTTTGAAGTGTAATTTATAAGTTGGCTAGCCGGTTCCAAGCCCGGGTTAAAGGAGGATGATCCACTTTTTGTTGTATATTTTTGCATGCTTTAATTATAATTCAGTTTTCGGTTTTCTTCAACCTTTTCTGCTTTTTGTTCTTTTTGGTTGAAACTGATGTCTACTCACGCTTCTTTTCCTGTAGACAGTGTTGGGCCTCCAAGAGCAGAGGTTTGTAGAACAGCAGCAAGTTTTCCCTTAAGTGGATTACCCAAGGTTTATCGAACTCAGGGAGGAAGAGGTCAAAGATATCCCTCTCAAGCAACCCTGCGATCACAATGCAAGAAGTCTCTTGTGTCCCCAAAACACCTAATACACTTGTCAGATGTATAGGTGCACTAGTTCGGCGGAGAGATAGTGAAATACAAGTGGTATGAATGTATATGAGCAGTAGTAACGGCACCAGAAAATAGCTTGCTGGCGTGCAGTTGATGGTGGTAATATTGCAGGAAGTAAAGATGCAGTAAAACAGTAAATAAGCGATGATTGCAGTATTTGGAAACAAGGACTAGGGATCATACTTTCACTAGTGGACACTCTCAACATTGATCACATAATAAAACCACTCTACACTCTCTTGTTGGATGATGAACACCATTAATTGTGTAGGGCTACAAGAGCACCTCAATGCCGGAGTTAACAAGCTCCACAACATTCAATGGTCATATTTAAATAACCTTAGAGTGCATGATAGACCAACGCAATTATACCGAGTACTAACATAGCATGCACACTGTCACCATCAAGCTATGAAAGGAGGAATAGATCACATCAATACTATCATAGTAATAGTTAACTTCATAATCTACAAGAGATCACAATCATAAACTACGCCAAGTACTACATGATGCACACACTGTCACCATTACATCATGAAGGAGGAATAGAGTACTTTAATAACATCACTAGAGTAGCACATAGATTAATAGTGATACAAAGCTCATCATATGAATCTCAATCATGTAAGGAAGCTCATGAGATCATTGTATTGAAGTACATGGAAGAGAGATTAACCACATAGCTACCGGTACAGCCCTTAGCCTCGGGGGAGAACTACTCCCTCCTCATGGGAGACATCAGCGGTGATGAAGATGGCAGTGGTGTCGATTGAGATGCCTTCCGGGGGCACTTCCCCGTCCCGGCGGTGTGCCAGAACAGAGACTTCTGTCCCCCAGATCTTGGCTTCGCGATGGCGGCGGCTCTGGAAGGTTTTCTCGTTCCGTGGCTTATTCGTCTCGAAGATTTAGGTCAGGACGGCTTAAATAGGCGGAGAGTCGGAGTCGGAAGGGGTCTGGGACCCCCCTCACAGTAGGGGGGCGTGCCCCCCCTAGGCCGCGCCGCCTTGTCGTGTCACCGCCTCGTGGCCCCACTTCGTAATCTCTTCGGTGCTCTGGAAGCTTCCGGGAAAATAAGATTCTGGGCGTTGATTTCGTCCAATTCCGAGAATATTTCCTTACTAGGATTTCTGAAACCAAAAACAGCAGAAAACAGAAACTGGCACTTCGGCATCTCGTCAATAGGGTAGTTCCGGAAAATGCATAAAAACTGTATAAAATGTGAACAAAACATGTAGGTATTGTCATAAAACAAGCATGGAACATAAGAAATTATTTATATGTTGGAGACGTATCAGCATCCCCAAGCTTAGTTCCTACTCGTCCTCGAGTAGGTAAACGACAACAAAGATAATTTCTGAAGTGACATGCTACTTACATGATCTTGATCCAATAATGATGTAAAGCATGTGAACTGAGATCAAATCACTCAAAGCAAATGTCTATATTGACATAAGAGATGATAATGCAAGATTTAAACAAGCTAGAAGTTTTCATGAACTATTGCTTCAAAGTCATGAAACCGTACAAAGTTCATTAAAGATGTGTTAAGTATCCAACGTAGAAGTTCTATCCTTCATTCCAAGCATCAAGTAAACTTTGATAACATAAGAAGGATTTAGTCAAGTAAACATAAACATGAACGTCATGAATCAACTGTTTCGAAGTCTACTCAACTGGTGAGCGCAAGCATTTGGTATTAGCACCAGGATGTTATGGCATAAAGAACGTTAATGGGGGTTTGGAAGGCCAAATGGAAGAAAGTCTTACAAAGCTATAAGTGATTATTAGACAAGAGGAAGCCTTATAATCGAAGCTGTGCAAGGAGTAGTGATTGCCATGCAACGGATGCACATAGAGCTATATGTGTATGAAAGCTCTCCAATGGAACTAGTGGGGGTGCATCCAACTTGGTTGCTCATGAAAACCTAGAGCACTTTTGAGGAGGCTCATCATTGGAATATACAACCCAAGTTCTATAGTGTAAATTCCCCACATAGTTATACTAGTAAAACATGAAAACTCCCTCATATGAAGTGTAGGTGCTAAACATGAGCACAAATGATGACTATGAATAATGCAGGTGCTAAAACATGAGCACAAGTGTGGATAAAAGATAGTAATGCTGCCCCCTTTTTCTTTATTCTCTTTTTTTCTTTTTTTTCTTTTTCTTTTCTATTTTTTTCTTTTCTATTTTTCTTTTTGATGGCCTCCATGGCTCTTTTCACTTTTAGGGGCAACATCCTAATATGACAACACACTTTTTGGTACAAATAACTCATAATGAATAAGACATGATGTATAAAACTGTATGCCTCTGCCAGTGTAGCAGGATGTGCAATGATCTAGCGTAACATGGGTAAACCTCACATCAGCTGTATAGAATCATGCAAAGCAATATATAAATAATAAATGACAACATGTAATGTAAAATGGAAGTTGCATGGCAATATATCTCGGAACAGCTATGAAAATGCTGTGGTAGGTAGGTATGGTGGTTGTTTTGAGGAGATGTATGGCTTATGTGTAGGAGAACAAGAGAAAGTCCTCCCACGGGTTTGGATGTACCGGCGAAGTATGCACAATTCTCAATGTGAGCAAAAGGCAATGCATAGTACCGAAGAGGCTAGCAAATTTGGATGGTGGAAGTGCCAAAAACCGTAGCTTAACATTAGTCAAAAAGAACTCACAAGCTTATTGCAAACATCTAGCAGGGTCAACATTAAGAGCATGATTAAAATTTACTCCAAGGAGGGCCGTTCACGGTGGCACAAGTACCCCGCTAGCTCCCTCGACCTTCAGCACAACTTAGTTATTACGATGAACTCTCAGACATGGAAAGCTATTAAGTCCAACTACACCTTCAACTATTTAAATAGAGTTTGTAGTACGGCACAAGCTTAAAGACAACAATCCACTACTAATTTTAACTTATTTATCCAGCAAGCCTTACCATCTAAATGTAGGGATTCGTTGCATAGAAAACAAAAAAATTTCCTTCCGCGAGAACGCAATCCAAGCCAAGATGTAATCTAGAAGATGGGAGCAACGAGGAGATGATCGGGACTCACCCTTGAAGATTTCCAAAGCCTACAAGATGAGGCTCTTGTTGCTGCGGTAGACGATCACTTGCCGCTTGCAAAAGCGCGTAGAAGATCTTGATCACGGTGCCACGATCGGGCAGCACCTCCGTACTCGGTCACACACGGTGTTGATGAAGACGATGTCCTTCTCCCCGTTCCAGCGGGAAGCGGAAGTAGTAGCTCCTCCTTGAATCCGGCAGCACGACGGCGTGGTGGCGGTGGTGGTGGAGAACTCCGGCGGAGCTTCGCTAAGCGTGCGGGAGAGGTGGAGGAGAGAGGGGCGGCTAGGGTTTGGGAGAGGGGGGCGCCGGCCACTATAGGGTGCGGCCACCTTGTGGTCTTGGGGTGGCCGGCCCCCTCCCCTATGCCCCTCATTATATAGGTGGATCCCCAAGTGTTGGACTACAAGTCTTCGAATAAGACCCCAACACAAGAACCTTCCATGTAGTAGGGAAACCTACCCAAGGTGGGACTCCCACTTGAGGTGGGATTCCCCCCTTCCATGTGGGGGGGTGGCCGGCCCCCTTAGGTGGAGTCCACCTTGGACTCCCCCACTAGGGTTGGCCGGCCATGGGGAGGTGGAGTCCCTCCGGGACTCCTCCTTCCTTAGTGATTCCTTCCGGACTTTTCTAGAACCTTCCGTAAAATCACCGGATAATTTTCAAACTTATAAAATGACTTCCTATATATGAATCTTATTCTCCGGACCATTTCGGAACTCCTCGTGATGTCCGGGATCCCATCCGAGACTTCGAACAATACTTCGAACTCCATTCCATATTCAAGTTCTACCATTTCAACATCAAACCTTAAGTGTGTCACCCTACGGTTCGCGAACTATGTGGACATGGTTGAGTACTCTCTCCGACCAATAACCAATAGCGGGATCTGGAGATCCATAATGGCTCCCACATATTCAACGATGAATTTAGTGATCGAATGAACCATTCACATACGATACCAATTCCCTTTGTCACGCGATATTTTACTTGTCCGAGGTTTGATCATCGGTATCACTCTATACCTTGTTCAACCTCGTCTCCTGACAAGTACTCTTTACTCATACCGTGGTATGTGGTCTCTTATGAACTTATTCATATGCTTGCAAGAAATTAGACGATATTCCACCGAGAGGGCCCAGAGTATATCTATCCGTCATCGGGATGGACAAATCCTACTGTTGATCCATATGCCTCAACTCATACTTTCCGGATACTTAATCCCACCTTTATAACCACCCATTTACGCAATGGCGTTTGAAGTAATCAAAGTACCTTTCCGGTATAAGTGATTTACATGATCTCATGGTCATAAGGACTAGGTAACTATGTATCGAAAGCTTATAGCAAATAACTTAATGACGTGATCTTATGCTACGCCTAATTGGGTGTGTCCATTACATCATTCATATAATGATATAACCTTGTTATTAATAACATCCAATGTTCATGATTATGAAACTAATCATCCATTATTCAATAAGCTAGTTAAGAGGCATACTAGGGACTCTTTGTTGTTTACATATCACACATGTATCAATGTTTCGGTTAATACAATTATAGCATGGTATATAAACATTTATCATAAACATAAAGATATATAATAACCCCTTTTATTATTGCCTCTTGGACATATATCCAACACTAAATACCTCAAAATGTTTGCAAAAAATCAAGTTATCAAAGCTCAATGATCTACAAGATTATGCAAGTGTTTCATTATACCACTACCACATGCAACATTTCCCGAACCGACCAAATAACAATGAACGAAGCAGTTTCAACCTTCGCCATGAACATTAAAAGCTAAGAACACATGTGTTCATACGAACCAGCGGAGCGTGTCTCTCTCCCACACAAGCATGAATTTATTCAAACAAAACAAAAATAAAAACAAACAGACGCTCCAAGTAAAGTACATAAGATGTGACCGAATAAAAATATAGTTTCAAGAGAAGAAACCTGATAAATTGTTGATGAAGAAGGGGATGCCTTGGGCATCCCCAAGCTTAGACGCTTGAGTCTTCTTGAAATATGCAGGGATGAACCACGGGGGCATCCCCAAGCTTAGACCTTTCACTCTTCTTAATCATATATCATCCTCCTCTCTTGACCCTTGAAAACTTCCTCCACACCAAACTCAAAACAAACTCATTAGAGGGTTAGTGCATAATCAAAAATTCACATGTTCAGAGGTGACACAATCATTCTTAACACTTCTGGACATTGCACAAAGCTAATGGAAGTTAATGGAACAAAGAAATCCATCCAACACAGCAAAAGAGGCAATGCGAAATAAAAGGCAGAATCTGTCAAAACAGAACAGTCCGTAAAGATGAATTTGTTAGAGGCACTGGACTTGCTCAGATGAAAATGCTCAAATTGAATGAAAGTTGTGTACATATCTGAGGATCACTCACGTAAATTGGCAGATTTTTCTGAGTTACCTACAGAGAACCCTACCCAAATTCGTGATAGACAGAAATCTGTTTCTGCGCAGTAATCCAAGTAAAGTATCAACCTTATTATCAAAGACTTCACTTGGCACAACAATGCAATAAAACAAAGATAAGGACAGGTTGCTACAGTAGTAACAACTTCCAAGACTCAAATATAAAACAAAAGTGCTGTAGTAAAATAAAGACATGGATTATCTCCCAAGAAGTGCTTTCTTTATAGCCATTAAGATGGGCTCGGTAATTTTAATGATGCACTCCCAAGAAATAAGAGTTGAAGAAAAAGAGAGCATCAAGAAGCAAATTCAAAACAAATTTAAGTCTAACCCACTTCCTATGAAAAGGAATCTTGTAAGTAAACAAATTCATGAAGCATAATGCAACAAGCATAGAAAGATAAAACAAGTGCAACTTCAAGATTTTAAGCATATAGAGAGGTGTTTTAGTGACATGAAAATTTCTACAAACATATTTTCCTCTCTCATAAAGATTTTCAGTAGCATCATGAACAAACTCAACAATATAACTATCAAATGAAACCTTCTTATCATGAGCTACATGCATAAAATTATTACTACTCCCAACATAAGCATAGTCAATTTTATTAGTTGTAGTGGGAGCAAATTCAACAAAGTAGCTATCATTATTATTCTCATCAAGTGTAGGAGGCATAGTATAATTATAATAAAATTTACTCTCCATAGTAGGCGGCACCAAAAGACCACTATCATTATAATCATCATAAATAGGAGGCAAAGTATCATCAAAGTAAATTTTCTCCTCAATGCTTGGGGGACTAAAAATATCATGCTCATCAAAACCAGCTTCCCCAAGCTTAGAATTTTCCATATCATTAGCAACAATGGTGTTCAAAGCGTTCATACTAATATCATTGCTACTAGCATGCAAATAAGATTCCATAGGTTTTTAAATTTTCGCAGCAAACAATCCATGTCTTAACTCAGGAAATAGATTAAAAAGCTCATAGTTGCTTTCCATTATGCCTAACTAGTGAAAAACAAGAAACAAAAAGATGCAATTGCAGGATCTAAAGGAAATAGCTTCGAGCACTTACAACGGCACCAGAAAATAACTTAGTTACCTGGGACCAGAGTGTGAGTACCTTTTACCTTTCCTCCCCGGCAACGACGCCAGAAAATACTTTACTGTCTACAACTGGCGCGTGGTTGACGTGGGAGGAAATCTCTGTGGTGTAGCTTTTCTTTCCCCGGCAACGGCGCCAGAAAATAGCTTGCTGGCGTGCAGTTGATGGTGGTAATATTGCAGGAAGTAAAGATGCAGTAAAACAGTAAATAAGCGATGATTGCAGTATTTGGAAACAAGGCCTAGGGATCATACTTTCACTAGTGGACACTCTCAACATTGATCACATAATAAAACCACTCTACACTCTCTTGTTGGATGATGAACACCATTAATTGTGTAGGGCTACAAGAGCACCTCAATGCCGGAGTTAACAAGCTCCACAACATTCAATGTTCATATTTAAATAACCTTAGAGTGCATGATAGACCAACGCAATTATACCGAGTACTAACATAGCATGCACATTGTCACCATCAAGCTATGAAAGGAGGAATAGATCACATCAATACTATCATAGTAATAGTTAACTTGATAATCTACAAGAGATCACAATCATAAACTACGCCAAGTACTACATGATGCACACACTGTCACCATTACATCATGAAGGAGGAATAGCGTACTTTAATAACATCACTAGAGTAGCACATAGATTAATAGTGATACAAAGCTCATCATATGAATCCCAATCATGTAAGGCAGCTCATGAGATCATTGTATTGAAGTACATGGAAGAGAGATTAACCACATAGCTACCGGTACAGCCCTTAGCCTCGGGGGAGAACTACTCCCTCCTCATGGGAGACAGCAGCGGTGATGAAGATGGCAGTGGTGTCGATTGAGATGCCTTCCGGGGGCACTTCCCCGTCCCGGCGGTGTGCCGGAACAGAGACTTCTGTCCCCCAGATCTTGGCTTCGCGATGGCGGCGGCTCTGGAAGGTTTCTCGTCCCGTGGCTTATTCGTCTCGAAGATTTAGGTCAGGACGGCTTAAATAGGCGGAGAGTCGGAGTCGGAAGGGGTCTGGGGCCCCCTCACAGTAGGGGGCGCCCCCCCTAGGCCGCGCCGCCTTGTCGTGTCACCGCCTCGTGGCCCCACTTCGTAATCTCTTCGGTGCTCTGGAAGCTTCCGGGAAAAATAAGGTTCTGGGCGTTGATTTCGTCCAATTCCGAGAATATTTCCTTACTAGGATTTCTGTAACCAAAAACAGCAGAAAACAGGAACTGGCACTTCGGCATCTCGTCAATAGGTTAGTTCCGGAAAATGCATAAAAACGATATAAAATGTGAACAAAACATGTAGGTATTGTCATAAAACAAGCATTGAACATAAGAAATTATCGATACGTTGGAGACGTATCAGAAACCCTTGTAATTTTTTCGAAAAAGTGTTTGAATGACAATGTTAGTGGTGCATTGCTGAGTCGCTGATGTGCTAAGTGGCGGCCCCTTTTTGTGACTGTTCTCTGTTCTTTTTGTATTATTAAGTCCATCTTTTTTCAAAATTGATTACCTCAACTCAGTTTTACTAAGTATTTGTAGCGACCTCACCTATTAAGGTGCCGATCTCTGTGCATATCTGTGCTAGTCCCTGGATCAATCGCTAGCACACACAGTACAAGATGTAATACCAAGAAACAAAGGTCTTTATTACATCGTATGATGCAGAATTTACATAAAGGATTACAAATTGCATAGCATAAGGCTAGCATATCATCAGAGTTTCACAACGAATAAACATAGACAGCATGGAGTCCTTCGTCTTCATGTGCCACAGGCGAGCATGTTGAGGATAGACTCGTTACCCTAATCATCGTAACTCACTCGTCTTTCAAAACATCTGCAACATAAAAAGTTACAGCCACGAATGGTCAATACTTTGAATGTATTGGCAAGATGACACTTTGGTGGACACAAGTGGCAACCTGACACTTAAGCGTACATTTGGCTAGTAGAGCTCAGGCATATTTGCATAAAGCCAGTTTTCTCCTATCATTTGACAAAACCCTTTTCTTTCATACTAATTAAGCGGTACCATTGATAGAAATCAATGAACCTGGAATACCACTGAATTCCTCCTACCCTTGTTCACCCATCAAATTTTTATTTTAAGAAGTTGGGATGAGGAGACTTTCGAACAGGATCCTTGTCAGTTCGCTCAAATTGTCCGTAACCGGGGACACGGCTAAGTACTTAGTTTTAACACTCTGCAGAGGTTGTACAAATTTACCCACATGACCTAGTCTGCTCTTCTTCCATGATGCACATTTTGCTCAAATGGACAGATGTTGACTAGGACGAGACTTTTCCGAAGTAATCCCCCAGACCATCCTCTACGGACCCGTACCAACCTACAATCCCCTACATCATCTGTCACGTACGATCCGGGTTCTCACAACATACTCCGTCAAGCCAGAGCCCATATAGCATGTGGTTGTACGGTAAGCTAATGAGCAAGGTTGTCTACAATCTCTTTAATCCTGGGTGACTTTCAGCAAATGTGTACTCACACCAGGGTATCGCCGTTGACAGGGCCCCCTGATGCAGCCACCCGCTCCAAAGCTCCACCATTCACCCAGGTAGTTCATTAAACTTAGTTGTTTTTCCTTAACCACTAGCAAAACATTTTCATAGCATAGCTAAGCATCCTACTAAGTTTAATGGCGACAAAAGATACAAGTCAAGATCAAGTACCTATTCTACTAGGTGTGAATAGCAAAGCATATAATCCTATACATGCATACTACAAAAATTACTACAGTGCATATGTAAAACTGGGACATTTGTGATTGGTGTGTCACTTGCCTTTTTGCTAGTCGAAGAGAGTTCACTTTTCTTTCAACAAAACACGTCTCTCCATACGAACTATAAGATAAAAAAAAAGCACAACATAAACACGCAATTCATAACAACATATTACAATCAAGACAAACAATTCAGAAAACGCTCTATGGTACTAATGTGTGGCATGAGGTTTGGCTTGCAAGATATGGTCTTACGAGATTGAACTGGAATGATTAAAGTCAAATACTTATATGGATCATATAGATATATAAGAAAGAATTGATAGGCTACAAAAGCAAAGTATGATCTTAGAACATGAAAAGAACGTAGGAATAGTTTTGGTAGATATGTATGGTTATAAGGATCATTTTGGAAAAAAAAAACTATGTTAAATTTATTTATAGGATTAAACTTACCATGAAAATACTCAAATTGACATATTTTGAAATAGTTCAAAAGTTAAATTTTATCATTCTAATATGTTGTTCATATTTTTATGAGTTCAATGCTATAACTTTTGCATGATTTGGATAAAGAGATCGAAAGATATTAATTTTACAAGATTAAACATTTCACGGTTTAATTTTTAATGGCGTCCGAAAAGTTGTCGGAAAAATTTGCTCGGTTGGAAAAACTTTCTACACGAAAGTTGTAGAGAATTTAATTACAAACTTAACGCAAGAACAACTATTCAAAACATAGCTCTAGATCTATAGTTACGGAATTTCAAAATTTGCATAGGTGAGTTAGCTAGCACAATATGGTAGGAACTGATCGATTGATGGTCTTAGCACACGCACGTGCATTCACGTGTCAGGACGTCGTTGGCACATACTGTTCGAGCTGTTCGTGTGGATTAAAACCAAGTTAATGTGTGTTGTAGGTACTAGATCGAATGGGCAGAAAACATTGGCGACTTACAGTGGCCGAGCGTACAAACGGTGAATAGGATGACGAGCACGAGGCGGGCGTGCACGTCGGTGTTTATCCGGCTGTCTTCAGGATGCGAGGAGGTGTCGCCGAAGTGCAGACCGTATCAGGGAACTCGCAACGATCCTTGCAGCGACCAACTTGACTTCAAGAGGCCGCCGTGGTCGACTGGAATGACACGAGCGGCGACGGGCAACGTAGACAATGGCGACGAAACGATTGCACTATCATGTCCTGTAGGCTGTAGATAGGCAAGATTGAGCGCAGTCTACTGGAGAAAGGAAACAAGCTATGGATCGCTGGGAACGACGTACATTGATAGGGTGTCGACAACGGGCGTGGATTAAATGGCGATGTTTGTCACCTGTAGTTGGCG
Source organism: Lolium perenne (assembly GCF_019359855.2). Lineage (NCBI taxonomy): Eukaryota > Viridiplantae > Streptophyta > Magnoliopsida > Poales > Poaceae > Lolium > Lolium perenne. Next base: position 116,739,792 of record NC_067244.2, on the reverse strand, counting down.
GTGCAAGCTCTTTCTTCGTTTGATAGCTCTATTTTCTTCCTGGTCCTCGTGGCGTGGCGGCTCGAGCTCGACGGTCTGTTCCGGACGGCGTTGATCTTGGCACGCGCAAAGAACAATATCAAGATGGTAAAACAACAAGTCCTGGAGATAGGCTAGAGTGAGAGGAGTCCACGAACAAAAGGAATGGAGCTTCGGATTAACGTATGCGACGTACCGTTCCAATAAATTCCGAAGACGTCGCGGCCAACAACGATAATATGATGCAACACCATGTCCTTGAGAAAGTCCTTAGCGAGGGGAGTATTCTGGTGGACGGAATCGATGAGGTGATCACCGAGAGCGACATGATCTGGCGATGAATTCGAGTTTGACTTTGAGGCTTACGGTGGCATGGTATGCATCGATTCTACAGGGCTCCTCTCGAGAAGCTATCTGAATAAAAGTGGTGGAGAAGTACAAGGAACACATGGCGCTCTCCTCGGTTTGTATTGTTATGGGCTGAGAAGGTAGATCAGGAGAGGTATGCCACCGATTGGCATTCGGTGCCCCTTTTCGGTCTGGGAGATTAAGTCGACTAAATGGCAAAATAAATCCTTGAACGGATGCCTCACTTCATTGGGAGTAACTTTCGTATTTATGTCGAGCCGTTTCGTAGTCTTCAATGGATAGAGGAGGAGGAGGAAGTAACTCCCATGGAACATTAGGCCCCAGTTCTCCGTTACGTGAACAAAGGACGAGGAAGAAGATGAACGTGTAGGCTGGTCCGCTCGGGTAAGATGGACCACCAAATTCGGCCCAAGGGAAAACAAGAGAAGGAAAAAAAAATAGAGAGGGAGGGAGGCCAGGGGCTGGTTGATGGGCTGTCTAGGCCGGTCGGCCCAGTTAGTCCGCTTCATTTTTTTTCTAATTTCTTTCATAACTTTTGTTTTAGGCCTTCAAATGAAGTCAAATAAAATCTGAAAATTTTGTAAAACTTAAAATAAAGTTTTAGGACATTAAATAATATTTTATTGTCCAAGTAAATAAAAATATTAAATGAATTATGCACTTTAGCCTATATGGTTACTTGGGCAATACTTTGCAAAATCAAATAAAATCTGTGTGGTTTCAAAATCTTAAAAGTTTCAAAAAAAAAAAGGAAACCAGTTTATGAAAACTCTATTTTGTAAATACATTTTAAAAAAACACAAAAAATTTTAATTCTTTGCGGATTTCAATCAAATCAACCATCAAGCATAGAATTTTCTTTTTATTTGACATTCCAAAATTAGGAAAATTTTGGGATGTGACAGTATTTCTGTACTTTCTACATTATTCTCGATCCCCTGGACATCCTAAGCTATGTCCATGTATCGTGCATGTGGTACATGCCTCTTGGGTGAGTTTCAGTGTTAGTGTTGCTATCGTGTTCGTGTTCATTTTAAGTATGACGATTTCCTCATACATATCAAACTGAAGTAAGTTGCTGCTGCAGGGTCAGAAGGTGGACCAAATTCATTTTAAGTATGACGATTTCCTCATACATATCAGTGCAGTAGAAGATGTTGCTGCAGGGTCAGAAGGTAGACTCCCAGGTTGTGCTTATTCTGCTCATTTTTCGTCTGTTTTGTTCAATTATGGTTCAGATAAGGCTTCTCTTATTTTTTAGCACTAAAGAAACTAGTTTCCTTTTATTTTTGTTCTTGGTTCAGTATCGGGAGAACTTTTGCAATGGTTGCTTACTTAACTGGCCAGATGCGCAACGATCCCATAAACCCATAAATATTCATTATACATATCTCAAACAGCGAGGAATAACAAGTAGATACAGATATCTTCTCAATCATCATGTTGTTTTTCATAAGATGATTCTGCCACACATAAATCCATGTTTTTACATATGAATAATACTATAAATAGTAGTAGGACACATATAATTTGTAGGATGTATAGTACATCTCAACACAATGAAATACAAGTGTTTTTTTTGTCATATCGCATGTTTCTTCTGTATCCTCTTTTTTAGCAACTTGGTTTAGGTTGGTTCACCGAAGAAGACATCGTGGGATGAATCATTTGTTGGTCCAACCCAACTTCTTGTGCATCATGCTTTGTCTTTTTTGATTTACCTCGATCTCCTTGAGTGTCTGTACCTGCATAATCAAAAAGAATGTCATTTTGATTGTTATGTCATAGTTATTGTTCTCTTATTCACGCAACAACAATTTATGCTTACTATCATTACCATTTTCTTTCTTCTTCCTTACTCTTTTCTTCTTTGGTAAATTGAATGTCAAATGTAGTTTATCACAATTTTTCTTTGTATGTTTAGTAGAACGCTGCATGTGTAAAACTTGTTCTGCTTGATTCTTTCCTTTATAGTTAGCAATCTAGGTCGGCCCTTTGTATCAACAACATCTGGGTCTAATAGTTGTATTGTTGGTGCACTTTCAGCTGTTGGGTCCAAGTTAACAACTGTTCTTACTGAACTATTTTGTCCCACTGTAGAAACTTGTTCAGTTTCAGTGTCCATTCTTGCCATTTCTGCTTCTATCCTTGGAATTTCTTGTAGCAAGTACTGGTACTTTCTCTTATTCTTAGAACCATTAGATGCCGTGTGTTCCAACAGCCGTGAAAGTACATTAAATCTCAAAACTATGCTATCCTCATTTGGCGCTGGCACAGTATCATTGAATAGCTTTTTTTCTCTCTTGCGCCACCTCTCTATAATGTACTTATCATGTATCTTTTCTACTTGTAGGTGCATCATTATTTTCAATATATGAGAGCAGAGAAGACCGTCTTTTTGAAATTTACAACATATGCATGAGTATTCTTCTGTTTGTTCATTCACTTGAACCAGGTAATCTCTCTGTCTGTGCTCCTTTATTGGGTAATTTTTTGCCTGAAACACCCAGTATATTTTGCCTTTTGATTCTTCCCTGAGTTGTAGTCTTGTAACATCCTTTAGTAGTTTCTGGAATTTCCTAAATATGGATACATTGTACAGCTTATGTGCCTGCCTCTCAATGTAGTAATCAGTGATGAACTTTTTTTCATTCACTTTCTTGTTTATTGCATTATGATCCAGCTCATCCTCAATTGCATGCATGTTATCCATTATGCGCTGGTATTCCCTTAGGAAGCTTGTCATGCTGAATTGCGGACCTACTCCTTTTTTGAACAATGCATTGGTTCCCTAACTTCTAGCTGTTGTTTGGATGAATGGGAATAACTTATCCTTGAAGTAAACAGGTACCCACTTGTGCTTACTTTTCCAAAGATCTTGAAATATTTTGACATGCTCTACATTATGCTTTTATCATTGCCTGCCACAGTGTTTCAAATTCATGGATTGTTAATGATTTGTCTATCACGTCCTGTAATTCCTCATATAGTCCTTCATTTGCTTGGAACACTGTCCCGCCTTTATCATCGATTTTCTTCTTGACATGGAACAAGCAACATCTGTGCACTGCTTCTTTGAAAATTGCTTTTATAGCATTATCCATTGCTTTATCTTGGTCAGTTATAATAGTTTTTGGGCACTTGCCGCCCATTGCTTCCTTGAATTATCTGAAACACCACTCGAAACTTTCCGCACTTTCATTTATTATGAATGCACATGCAAAAAGGTATGTTTTTCCATGTGGCGACACACCAACGAACGGGGCAAATGGGAGATTGTACTTGTTAGTAAGGAATGTAGTGTCAAAGCTCACACAATCTCCACATATGTCATAGTACAGTCTGGCCCTAGCATCTGCCCAAAATACACTCCGCACTTTGTTTTCACCATCCAAGTCAATGGCATGATGGAATCTTGGATTTTCTGCTTTTTTCTTTGAAAACCAATCAAGTACCTCCATCATATCATTGTTACTGACTTCCCTGTTTATACTTGAGTTGTAGTTGCTGAACTTTCTTTTGTTGTATGGTAATTGTGCCATGCCTCCTTTGATGAATGCCAAAACTGCTACGATGTCCCGTGTAGGCATATTGCAATGTTTCATTGTTCTAATCATTTCCTTTTCACCATCCGACATGTATATGTGTGACCTGGAATCTGCTTTGAGGGCATAGTTCATGGTTGTGCAATAGATTGATGCTTGTTATTGTCCAGATCCCATGTTTCTCGCTGGCCACCATTTCAACCTTGCAGTTTGACTTGGCTATAACTGTGCTTTGTCTCTGTGCCACAATGTTGTTAGCCTCTGCCTGATTGTTTACCCCATATTTGTTGCATTTCATTGTGAACCTTATGACCTCATTGTTTCTCTTTTTGCTTGTAGTACGATAAGATGATACACAACTTACGGAGAATCCAACTACGTAAGCATACAAGTTGAAGAACTTTTGTGCTTCCTCTCTTGTCTGGAACTCCATGCCAACCTCAGGTATGAATTGGCTTGCACTGTCATTTTCGGTATCTTCATTTCTGGGAACTCCTTTTGCAGCTAGCGCTTCATCTAACATGAAATTGTTAATGTCTTCTTCAGTTATATTTTCATTTTCTTCTGGATTATGTTGGTTGTCATTGCTTGCACTTGTGGATGCTTTGTCATGTGATCCCCCAGCTTTAGTTTGTTGTTGATTGTCTATTGTTCCAGCATCATATACCTGCATGTAATGTAATTTTTTTCAGTAAATATAAATTGAAATTATACATTTTTTTTGGGAAATGTACAATGTATATATGATTTGGTTCTTAGTTTTTTTGTACCTCGTCTAGCTGTATGTCGTTGAACATGCTGACATCCCATCGATTATCCTCTTCGTCTCCGAGCATTGTAGCAGAAGAATCTTTAATGTTATCCTTCATATTCAGCATAAACAGAAATATGATAGATTAGATTTTATTAGAAGCAACTATGAAATTTTTGAAACTTGCATTTTTTTCCTGATTAGTATTGTAATACCTGCTCATCTTGTTTTTCATACACTGCAGGATGTGTTATATCACCAAGTAGCAGACCTGTGGAAGTGAATCCTTCCTGTAAGAAGAAGTCATCGTTCATAGCATTGATGTTTTGTAGCTTCCCGATCCCGTCATAGATTCATTCTGCATATAGACATATATATAATATCAATTGGGTAGAAACAAAGGAAACAAAGAAATAGAAACAAATATAATTTTTAGTCTCTGTCCTTCAGAATTCAGTCTTCAGTTTCATTTGCCTAGCTCAGTCCTTAGTATATTATTTATCTGTGAATACAAGTAATTCATTTTTAAGTCTATTTTATTATCTCAGTCCACAGTCTTCAGTAACTCGCTGATTCTTCATTCTGTGTTCCTCATTCTTCATGCCTCATTACTTGTCACTTATTCTTCAGTTATTCGTTCATTCTCCGTTTCATTAATTAATCAGTAACTCGCTGATTCTTCATTCTATGTTCCTTATTCTTCATGCCTCATTACTTGTCACTTATTCTTCAGTTTTTCGCTCATTCTCCGTTTCTCAGTTCTCTATCCCTCAGTTTTTCTTGTCACTTATTCTTTAATTCTTCAGTTTATCGCTCATTCTCTGTCCCTCAGTTTTTAATCGCTCATTCTCTGTCCCTCAGTTTTACTTGTCACTCATTCAAGAATTATAATTGTCACTCATTCTACGTCCCTCAGTTTTACTTGTCCCTCAGTTTTACTTGTCATTCTTCATTCTATGCTAGTTTTATTCAGTTTTACTTGTCATTCTTCATTCTCTGTTAGTTTTATTCAGTTTTTACTGTTAGGTGACATACTAGCATGCATTTTTATCAGTCTCAGTCTTCAGTTTCTCTCTGTCTTGAGTTAAATCTCAGTTTTCTAGATAATTCTCTGTTTTCTATCAGTCTCAGTCTTCAGTTTCTCAGTCTGAGGATCTATCTGACTTCATTCTTCAGTTAAATCTCAGTTTAGTATCAGTTTCATTCTTCAGTTTTGATGAGTGTCATTTATAATTGCTTATCTCATTCTACATTCCTCATTCTCCGTCCCTCATTACTTGCCACATATCTCAGTTTAAGTCGCAGTTTAATTCTTCATTTTTTCGCTCATTATCCGTCCCTCAGTTTTGCAGTGTCATTCTTCAGTCTTGATTAAAGAGACGGGAGGAGCTGGCGAGAAGAAAGAAGTTGTGAGCAACCTGATTGGCTGATCGGTTGATTTTGGACACAACGTAATCTGGTAGAAGTCCCAACACCCTTCCGATCTCTTTGATAGTGTTCATGATAACCGGTTTAGTGTAGTTCTCCTTTAGTTCCTTGTTCAAGGAAGTGCAGTTGTTGATAGTCCAGCCAAATCCATCAGTATAGTACCGATAGTTGCTTTGACTGCATGTAGTCCAGCCATGGCTTCGGCATCTTCAGCAAATTATCGATACTATCCACTTGTTGTTACTCAAACATTGGATTATCTTGGTATATGCTTTTTGTTGTTGTTACCATGGGCACTGTGCAGATAATTCCATGAGTTGCTGACCACCTTATCAGGTTGAGGATGAAAGAGAGGCTTTCTGAATCAGTTATGCAATGCAGTGACTAGAAGTTTGCATATAACATAATTTTTGCATGTCAATGTCTACTAAATGTTTACCTGCTGGTTTATGTCAGTAATTCTACTTGACTTATTCTCTCAGTATTTTCTAGTAAATGTCTTTTCAACATAGTAAGTTAGTTAGAAGGCAAACGGAGAATTTCTCAGTTAAATAGTCTATGCAATTCTCAGTAATTTTAGTTAAATGGATATGAATGCTCATGCCATTCTCAGTAAATAGTCTGTGTTGATTTCATTTATCATTCTTCTTCATTTTCACTCTTTTCTAATCATAGGAAACAAGCCACCACTGGGCACCAGGCTGTAAGAAGGCAAGCGGGGAAAGTATGGTATGTATCATCCGCTTCCACAAGCCCTCTTTTTATTCTCTGTTATGTCAGCTGCCTTCTTCCTAGTTTTATTCGTTGTTCCGCCAAGCAAAGTAGGTCATACTAGTATCCATTTTAGTTTTAAACCATGCCCGCCTAGTGACATAGTCATCTTTTTATTATTAAACTCAAGAACTGGTCGGTTGAATCATTGTTCTCCAAAGTGTAAATAGGCTTTCTGTTTCTTCAGTTTTCCTTTTCTTCAATTTTCAGATATTGGAAGGCTTTCATTGTTGCCAGAGAATGGAGAATGTGCAGTATGATAACCAAAGTGAGTGGTCCTCAGTGCATTGGACAAAACCCTTGGATAACCAGAGTGAGTGGTCCTATGCTTTTTATTTTTTCTTGTCACTTATTCTTTAATTCTTCAGTTTATCGCTTGAGTTCAGTTTCCATGAGGATATGGCCGCCACGATTTGAATCTTGAACTAGTTAGTTGTCAACCCCAATGTGCTGACTTGTGTTATCTTTCAATTTTAATTTGAGCAAGTCAGTTTCTGGTTTGGTCAGGTACATGATTTTGATCAAGAAACTGAGTTCACTAAAAGAGGAGATGGATGAAGAGGAGGTGGAGACACACCTGTGCTGAGACGGGAGGAGATCCAAAGGCCTTCCCAACAACATCGTTCTCCATGTCCACGTAGGTCCCTCCCTCATTGCCATCCATGTTTCTTTCGATCTCTATTCTTCCAGATCTCTTTTTCCCCCCTTCCTTTTCTGATCGCGTTTTCCCGGCGGCCTGGGCGTCGTCACTGTATTTTCCAGATTCTTTACGTGAGGAGGAAGAAGGAGAAGAAAGGTGAGGTGGAGACGTAGTTGTTAGAATTGAACTGGGCTAGTTCCTGGCCGTAGTTGTAAGGCCCGGGAAGCTACAGTTGGACTGAAAAAACCAGAAAAAACAGGACTGATGGTTTTTGGGCCTGACTGAGTGGGTAATGAAAGGGACTGAATGTGTGTATGAACTGGGCTGGGGGAAATCTGACTTGAACTGGGCTGGGGGAAATCTGACTTGAACCCAATTGCATTTTCAGCTAGATGATGATTAGACACTCCCTTGATTTATACAGTGTACATTGTACAGAGTTTACAAGGTTTACAATACCAGCCATACCGGCCTAACTACATACGTATACATATACGTAGTCTATCGCCCTCCTTCAATATCAACGTGGTCTACAAGATTGAGATTGCATCTACATGCCTGAAACAAAGGCAGAGGTAGCGCCTTTGTAAATATATCTGTTAGTTGATCCTTCGGCGAGATAAACTTGATAGAAAGGAGCTTCTAAGCTACTCTTTCACGTACGAAATAAGAGTCAACCTCAATGTGTTTGGTACGTGCGTGAAACACTGGATTGGAGAACAAATAAGTGGCTCCGATATTGTCACACCATAAGACCGGAGGATTGCCTTGTCGAATACCAAGCTCCCGAAGCAACGCCCTGTACCCATATAAGCTCAGCCATGGCATTAGCCAATGCTTTATACTCAGACTCCGTGCTAGAGCGAGAAACTGTGGCTTGATTTCGAGCACTCCAGGCGATCAAATTACGCTCATAGAATATGGCATAGCCCCCGGTTGATCGCCGATCATCAGGATCAGCAGCCCAGTCCGCATCAGAAAAGGCAGACAACAAATCATTCATTAACTGTCGAAGAGAGAGACCATGACCAATAGTCAACCGAACAAATCGAAGAATCCGCTTGACCGATGTCCAATGAGAGCACCGTGGGGCATGTAAGAACTGACACACACGATTGACAACAAAAGCTAGATCTGGTCGGGTGATGAGAAGATACTGTAGACCAACAACAATGCTACGATACCGAGTGGCTTCATCGACAGTCAACAACGTACCATCAGTAGCAGAGAGCTTATCGGTAGGGACCATGGCTGTAGCAGCGGGGTTACACTTGAGCATGCCAGCACGACGAAGAAGCTCAAGTGCATACTTGGGCTGAGATAGCGTGAGCGATGAACCAGCACGATGAACCTCCAATCCCAAGAAATAGTGAAGCGGACCCAGATCCTTGACCGAAAAATCAGTAGTAAGACCGGCAACAAGACGATCAGCAGCTGCAACAGATGAACTGATAACAATCAGGTCATCAACATAGACCAGCATATAAACTGCCACATCAGATCGTTGAAGGATGAATAAAGATGTATCCGTGGAAGAGGGCACAAAACCAAGAGTAGCAAGAACACTAGTGGGCCGCGTATGCCATGCGTGAGGGGCTTGCTTCAAGCCATAGATCGCCTTAACTAGACGATAGAGATGACGTGGACGATGTGGATCCTAAAAACCGGGAGGATGACGCATATACATTTCCATTTCAAGAACTCCATTGAGAAAAACATTCTGAATATCAAGCTTTCGTAGATTCCATCCATGATTACCTGCAATAGACAACAAGAGATGAATAGTGGTGGGTTTTACAACTGGACTGAAAGTTTCCTCATAGTCGAGACCCATTATTTAAACCCCTTAGAAACCAGACGCGCCTTATAACGCTCAATCGACCCATCCGCATGACGCTTAATTTTGAACACCCATTTGGAGTCAATAACATTGATGTCAGCGGTAGGAGGAACCAGATTCCACGTATTATTCCGGAGAAGAGCCAAAAATTCCACATCCATTGCAGTTTTCCAATCAGGAGACTGAAGAGAAGTTTGCATATCACGAGGTTCAGAATCAGAAAGCACCTGTGACATCCGCGTCGCAACCCAGGAGACGGTGCCATCAGTCCTGATCTTTGACTGGCGAATATTGTTGCGGAGCCGTGTAACAGGACCAGAGGGAACCGGTGGAGCAGGAGGTAGGGATGCAGCCCCAGACGAAGTGGCCTCCGAGTGGGCCGAGCCAGGTTCCGGCCCAGGCGAGGGAGGTGAACTATGGCCACCATCTGAACGGGCCTCGGACGATGGCGTGGGCAACCCAGGCACGCTGAGCACCTCAGGATTGCTCCTGTTTGCATGGCCATGCACATCATCATTGTGATCAATGTGAGCATGTGTGGACGCTGAATTGTCTGCATCCGATAGCAATTCCAGCCGAGCTCCTCTCCCAATACATGCACCATGATTAGGAAACAAAATAGCCGGATGCATAATATCTCGAAATTGGTCAAAAGTGACAGGAGAAGAAGACTGGTGTAGGAACAGTGTTGGATATGGCAGAAAACGGGAACAAATTTTCATCGAAAACGACATCTCGAGAAATATAGATACGATTTGTGAGAACATGGAGACACTTGTGCCCTTTATGGAGGGAGCTATATCCAAGGAAGACACATTTTTTTGGAACGGTACACGAGCTTGTGTTTGTTATATGGACGAAGGTGTGGCCAACACGCACAACCAAAGACTTTGAGAAAGGTGTAGTCCAGGACCTCACCAAGAAAAGCCTCAAGGGGTGTTTTCATATGAAGAACACGAGTAGGATGCTATTGATGAAAAAACAAGTTGTAGTAACCGCATCACTCCAAAACCGAAAAGGGAGGGATGCATGTGCAAGAAGTGTGAGACCAGTTTCAACAACATGTCTATGTTTTCTTTTAGCAACGCCGTTTTGTTGATGTGTATGAGGACAAGAAACGCGGTGACTAATGACAAGGTTCTGAAAGAAAGAATTAAGTTTAATGTATTCACCACCCCGGTCTGTTTGAACATGAAAAATTTTATGATCAGGAAGGCGCTCAACATGCTTTTGAAACTGCAGAAAGATATGAAACACAACGGACTTACGTTTGAGAAAATAAAGTCAAGTGAAGCGACTGAAACCATCAACAAAACTAACATAATATTGGTGTCCACTCATAGAAGTTTGGGCAGAGCCCCATACATCAGAAAAGATAAACTCCAAAGGAGCAGAAATTACTCTTTCCGAAAGTGAAAACGGTAACTGATGACTCTTGCCTTGCATACATGCATCACAAACTGAACTATTTTTTTATCTAACAACGACAGAAGTTCATGGCGATTTAAGACATGCTGAATAATTGGAGACGCTGGATGATCTAGACGATAGTGCCACTTTTCTCGCGAAACCCGAACACCACTGAAGACAATGCTGAAAGCTTGGTGCCCAAAAGGAGGATCAAACTTGTAGAGCTCATCGCAGAAACGTCCTCTAAGAATTTGTTCCCTCGTGTCCCGATCCTTAATAATCAAATCAAAAGGATGAAATTCAACAAAAACGTTATTATCTCGAGTAAGTTTCTTGATTGAGAGAAGATTGCGTGTAACATCAGGAACATAGAGGACATTGGTGTGACGAAGTGGTGACGAAGATTGTGTGGGAAGTGAAGATTGACCAACATGGAGTATGCGCATACTTGAACCGTTTGCGGTGTGGACTTGATCCTTGCCTTGGTAGGGCTCCTTCATGTGCAGCTTTGTCAACTCATTGGTCAGATGATCTGTGGCTCCGGTGTCTGCATACCAACTCGGGTCGACAGGGTAAAATGGAGTATGGCCCTGAGTAGCTAAAGCTGCTTGACGTTCAGCAAACTTTTTGTTGTAGCCGACGCCCCGAAACTCGCGCTTGAAACGCTTGAAGTAGTTGGAGGCAATATGACCAAGCTTGCCACATAACTGACACGTTGGCATGTTTCCTCCTCCACTATTGCTGGCACCCGAGTTGAAGTGACCGAAGTTATTGTTGATAGGCGACAGCGCGAAGGATGATGGCGAGGGAAGTATAGGGCGCGGTCCACCAGTACCGCTGAAGCCACCATGACTGCTGCCATAGTGTCCACTATAATTGACATTACCACCATATGGCTTTCCTTGGTCACGTCCATCCGAGCGATACAACTTAGCGTTGTTTCTCCTAGACGATGCAGCATTCGCTGAGTGCAGACCAGCCTGAAGTTTAGCCTTGCGATCCACCATTCATTGCTTTGTACTCAAGAGCTGAGCATATAGATCACATATGGGAATAAGAGCAGTGCGATTGTTAATAACCGCAACAAGTGGGTCATAGTCCTCATCAAGTCCATCCAAAACATACGTGATGAACTCCTCAACTCCAAGTGGCTTCCCGATCGAGGCGAGGGTATCAGCGCAGGACTTGATCTTGTTGAAGTAAGCCGAAACTGAAGGAAAATCGACCTTTTTGGTTTTGTTCAGCTGACGCTTGATCTGCATGGAACGCGCCGTGGACTGAGCTGAGAAGCTACCGGCAAGAGTACTCCATGCTTCATGAGACGTGGCGGCGAGATGGATCATGCCAACCACCGATTCAGTTGAAGTGGCGAGGATCGAAGACAATATGGCTTGATCTTGCTGCAGCCACGCGATGTAGGCAGGATTGACGATAACCGGAGGAGCCCCAGCTTCAGATGCCTGGGGGTTGGGCGCCGTCTGTGAGGGCGTTCGAAAGCTACCGTCAACATAGCCGAAGAGAAGATGGCTGCGGAGAACTGATGAGGACATCCCATCTATTGATACAACCGATGTACCTACAGCCACACAAATACAAGGACCAATCACTCGAGCTCATGCCAAACAACTTAACCATCAGGTACTTTCGTTTCTTGGAACTATTCCTCACATACATGAGAATATGATGCTGCCTAAATCAGATATGTTTGTTACTCTTAGGAATGATGGACCTAACATGGATGAGGAGGACACGCATTGGAGCATGATCACACATGGAGGAGATGGCAGCAAGCATTGGAAGATTGAAGAGGACGCCGCAAGTGGAGATTTCAGAACTTTGAAGCCACCATAAGAAGAGATGAAGACATTGACGAAATATAGAGTTTTCTGCTTCATAATTTCGTCCATAGCATAATATGGTGTTGCATCACATTTAGTTTTGGGCCAGATGATGGCGTGTATAGCACACGTCCGTTGGGAACCCCAAGAGGAAGGTGTGATGCGTACAGCTGCAAGTTTTCCCTCAGTATGAAACAAAGGTTTATCGAACCAGTAGGAGCCAAGAAGCACGTTGAAGGTTGATGGCGGCGAGATGTAGTGCGGCGCAACACCAGGGATTCCGGCGCCAACGTGGAACCTGCACAACACAAACCAAGTACTTTGCCCCAACGAAACAGCGAGGTTGTCAATCTCACCGGCTTGCTGTAACAAAGGATTAGATGTATAGTGTGGATGATGATTGTTTGCAGAAAACAGTAGAACAGTATTGCAGTAGATTGTATTTCAGTAAAGAGAATTGGACCGGGGTCCACAGTTCACTAGAGGTGTCTCTCCCATAAGATAAACAGCATGTTGGGTGAACAAATTACAGTTGGGCAATTGACAAATAAAGAGGGCATGACCATGCACATACATATTATGATGAGTATAGTGAGATTTAATTGGGCATTACGACAAAGTACATAGACCGCTATCCAGCATGCATCTATGCCTAAAAAGTCCACCTTCAGGTTATCATCCGAACCCCCTCCAGTATTAAGTTGCTAACAACAGACAATTGCATTAAGTATTGCGCGTAATGTAATCAGTAACTACATCCTCGAACATAGCACCAATGTTTTATCCCTAGTGGCAACAGCACATCCATAATCTTAGAGATTTCTGTCACTTCCCCAGATTCACGGAGACATGAACCCACTATCGAGCATAAATACTCCCTCTTGGAGTTACAAGCATCTACTTGGCCAGAGCATCTACTAGTAACGGAGAGCATGCAAGATCATAAACAACACATAGATATAAATTGATAATCAACATAACATAGTATTCTCTATTCATCGGATCCCAACAAACGCAACATATAGAATTACAGATAGATGATCTTGATCATGTTAGGCAGCTCACAAGATCCGACAATTAAGCATAATGGGGAGAAGACAACCATCTAGCTACTGCTATGGACCCATAGTCCAGGGGTAGACTACTCACACATCACTCCGGAGGCGACCATGGCGGCGTAGAGTCCTCCGGGAGATGATTCCCCTCTCCGGCAGGGTGCCGGAGGCGATCTCCTGAATCCCCCGAGATGGGATTGGCGGCGGCGGCGTCTCTGGAAGGTTTTCCGTATCGTGGCTCTCGGTACTGGGGGTTTCGCGACGAAGGCTATTTGTAGGCGGAAGGGCAGGTCAAGGGGCGTCACGAGGGGCCCACACTACAGGCCGGCGCGGCCAGGGCTTGGGCCGCGTCGCCCTGTAGTCTGGCCACCTCGTGGCCCCACTTCGTCTCCTCTTCGGTCTTCTGGAAGCTTCGTGGCAAAATAGGACCCTGGGCGTTGATTTCGTCCAATTCCGAGAATATTTCTTTACTAGGATTTCTGAAACCAAAAACAGCAGAAAACAGCAACTGGCACTTCGGCATCTTGTTAATAGGTTAGTTCCAGAAAATGCACGAATATGACATAAAGTGTGCATAAAACATGTAGATATCATCAATAATGTGGCATGGAACATAAGAAATTATCGATACGTCGGAGACGTATCACCAGACCCATGTCATTTTCGCAGGAATTAAGTCAGCCACTTTTTAGAGTCCGTCTTGAAGGGGGAAAGGCCTTCTAGGGTTTGGTTTAGTCACCATACGTATGGATGGCCGAAACCCCACCTTTTCCTCCTTTAAATACCCCCATAGCCGTCACATTTAGACTCGGATTTTGATTAGACTAAAATTTAGCCTTTGATGCAACTCTCGTGTACTTCTTTTGAGGCCAACATCCAGAACAAGACCGACTATTCGGAATCCCACCTTATCAATAAAGCTTTTATCTATATCCGCAATATTCTGATTGCATCATTAGTTCTTACTTGTTCTCGATTTCAGGTAGGAATTAAGACCCTCGTTGGTCAGGCTGATCGTGCATCCGCAAAATCAGTAACTCCCGGAGATTGTCCTAGTGAATGCATTGGCGCACGAGCTTTGCTCGTGTAGTCGGATCGTCAAGCACGAACTCCACCAACAAATCGATGTTATCATACTCTCATCAAAAGATCGGCCACCTTTGCCCTATCAAGTGGTATCAGATTACAGGTTGCTCGGTGAGATTTTACTGTTTTCCTAGTGTAGATTGCATCTGCTATCATACCCATAAACCACGAAAAAGCCAAAAAACTACAGTTAGGGTTTAGATCATATCATCCAATAAACTCCCTGATGACCCACAAGTATAGGGGATCGCAACAGTCTTCGAGGGAAGTAAAACCCAAATTTGTTGATTCGACACAAGGGGAGCCAAAGAATATTTATAAGCCTTGACAGCGGAGTTGTCAATTCAGCTGCACATGGAAAAGCACTAGCAACAGGGTGATGTGAAAACAGTGGTAATATGATGCGGCGCCAGAAAATAGTTGGTAATACTTTGATGGCGTGTTGACAGGGAAATGTGATGCGGTAGTAATATGAGAGCAATAGTAATACAGAAGTAGCAGTAACACAGAGGCGATGGCACTGGAAAACATCTCAGCGCGCAGTTGATTGAAAATCAATGATGATGAAATAAAGGACCGGGGTTCCCGGCGATCTATACTAGTGGTAACTCTCCACATAACAAGTGTTGGGTGAACAAATTACAGTTGGGCAATTGATAGAATTGAATTTAGCATTAAGACAAAATATCCAGTCTATTAATATCGTAGGCATGTTTTCCATATATAGTCATACGTGCTCGCAATGAGAAACTATCATAACATCTTTTGTCCTACCAGTTCGTTTGCAGCGGGGCCTCAAGGGAAACTACTGGTAATTAAGGTACCCCTTTTAATAGAGCACCGGAGCAAAGCATTACCACTTGGTGAAAACATGTGATCCTCATATCAAAGCCTTCCCCTCGGATTATCCCAAGTCGAGATCACTTTGGGGCCTCGGGTTCCGGACAAAGACATGTGCATACAATTTTTAGATACAATCTAAGAAACAATTATAGAGCCTAGATCTAAGATCATGCCACTCGTGCACTAGTGACAAGCATTAAACATAACAATATTGCAACAACAAATACTTCACAAACTTATAAGATATACTGAACATAATGATCAATCCATCGGATCCCAACAAACACAACACCGATTACATCATATGGATCTCAATCATGTAAGGCAGCTCATGAGATCATTGTATTGAAGCACATGGGAGAGAGTACCATCTAGCTACAGCCAAGGACCCATAGTCCCTGCGGGAACTACTCACAAACCATCATGGAGTCGAAGTGGAGGTGGTGGAGTCGATGGCGATGGCTCCGGGGGAACTTCCCCGTCCCGGGAGGGTGCCGGAACAGAGACTTCTGTCCCCCGAAACTTGGTTTCCGCGATGATGGCGGCTACGGAACTTTTCGTGCACGGAGGGTGATATGTAGCACAGTTTTAGGTCAGAGGGGTCTTATAGGCAAAGAGCCGACACGAGGGGGGCGCACGGGGTGCCCATACCACCCCAGGCGCGGCCAGGCCTAGGCCCGCGCCTGGGCCTGGTATGGCTGCCCCGTGGCACATCTCCGTCTCCCCTTCTGGCTCCCCGAGTCTTCTGGTATATGAGAATTTCTGTGATTTTTCCAGAATTTTCCAAGCACTTTCAATTTTGGACATTTTTTTTTTGCAATAAACAGATATAATAAACAGAAACTGGCACTGTGACACTTGTTAATAGGTTAGTCCAATAAATTTTATAAAATGATGCAAAGTGCACATAAAACATAGAGGAATTGGTGTAAAACAAGCATGGAGCATCAAAAATTATAGATACGTTTGCAACGTATCAACATCCCTAGCTTAACTCCTTCTCATCGTCGAGTAGGTAATTGATAACAAACAAATAATTTTTGAAGTGACATGCACCTTCAAAGTTCAAAGGATGACTAAATACAAATAATTTAAGAACAAGTAATAACACATTAATGATTCAATCAATAATAATTTTGGGACTATGCACATAAAACTAAGAATGACAACTATGTTCTCTTAATGGTGCATGAGCTTAGAAGGTGAAGACTCAACATAAAAGTAAAAGAAAGGCCCTTCGCAGAGGGAAGCAGGGATTACTCATGTGCTAGTGCTTTTATTTTCAAGGCATGGAAACAATTGTGTCAACGGTAGTAATAATTCATATGGGTTATGCATAAAACTTCCTATAAGTTGCAAGCCTCATGCATCGAATACTAATAGTGCCCACACCTTGTCCTAATTAGCTCGGATTTCCATGGATTATCATCGCATTACATATGTTTCAACCAAGTGTCACAAAGGGGTACCTCTATGCCGCCTGTACAAATGTCCAAGGAGATAAATCGCATTTGATTTCTCGATTTTTATAGATCTCAACTTAAGGAAATCCATACCGAGACAACATAGAAAACAGATAATGGACTCCTCTTTTAATGCTTTAAGCATTCAACAATAATAATATTATCATAAGACATTTTGAGGATTTGAGTGTCCAAGCTGAAACTTCCACCATGATACATGGCTTTGGTTGGCGGCCCAATGTTCTTCTCTAACAATATGCATACTCAAACCATTTCAACTCATGGCAATCTCCCTTACTTCAGACAAGACGACCATGCATAGCAACTCACATGATATTCAACAAAGGTGTGACAGGTTGATGGCGTCCCCATATAACATGGTTACCGCTCAACAAGCAACTTATAAGAACTAAGATAAATAAGTGACATATTCCTTACCACAATTGTTTTTAGGCTACTTTCCCATGAGCTATATATTGCAAAAACAAGGAATAAATATTTGAAAGGTTTTAAAGGTAGCACACAATCAATTTACTTTGGAGTGACGATAAAATACAACATATTGGTAGATATGGTGGACACGATTGGCATTTTGGTTTTTGGGAGTTGGATGCACGAGTAGAGCTCATACTCAGTACAAATGAAGGCTAGCAAAATAAAGGGGGCGACCGAATAAGAGAGCAACAATGGTCATAATCATGCATAGCGACAAAACTTATTAGTCAAAGCATATGGTGATATTAAAAGTCAAAAACTAAATGATCATCAAGTGTACTCAATTGAAACATCAAAGGAGATCTTTCATTTGTATCACTATTAATATGAGACTTCTTACTCGTATCCAACACCAATTAACTTATCTGAAACAACTCTCGTAGATAATATTCAGTAGATATCAGAGAGATAAATTCATTTGCATATAGAAAACTAACAAGCTCTGAACATAATATGAATGAAAAACTAGAGTTTAAACGCAGTACTCGCAAAAATAGAACGCTCGTTCAACATATGAGTGAAAACTAGAGCCTTCATGGAATTAAAGCCGAGCGTGTGAATGTACTAGGACGTCGCCCAGAGGGGGGTGAATAGGTGGTGTATAAAAGCTCCTACTTGAGAGCTAAACTAGGCGGAATAAAACTACTAAGTGTTTACTAGTTTAGCTCAAAGCCTATCAACTAGGGGTTTGCCTAAGAGCACCAACAACCTATGCTAGCATGATGAGCAACAAGGTGATAACAAGATAGGTATAGCATCAAGCATGATAGATATCACAATGTAAAGCGCATAGGTAAAGGAGCTTGGGTTGAGAAGTAACCGGTGCACGAGGAGACGAAGATGTATCCCGAAGTTCACACCCAAGGGTGCTACATCTCCGTTGGAGCGGTGTGGAGGCACGAGGCACTCCAATGAGACACTAGGGCCACCGTATTCTCCTCGAGCCTTTCCTCCAAGGAGGAAAGGCTCGATCCACTAAGGGACCCTTGAGGGTGGTCACCGAACCCGTACAAGCTTGGGCAAACTCCCAACTATCAAGCTTGAGGCAACTCCACAACACGGAGGCTCTCAAGTACAAGGCCACAAGAGGATACAACACGCCACACTGGCAACAAAGCCACCAAGACACCAACATGCCACAACCGGCTCCAAAACCACAAAGGCTAACACACTCCACAAAGGCAACAACGCCACAAAGGCTACTACACCACAAAGACGACAAGGCCACTAAGGCTACAAGGCCACAAAGGCTAGAACACCACAAAGGCAACAAGGCCACAAAGGAAAGAACACCACTAAGGTCAAACACGCACTCTACGAGATCGAAACCCCGGAGAGAGCCCAAACCGATGCACCTAATGCAATGGCTAAGAACACCATTAAGATGCCCAAGTTCTTCTCTCCCAAATTCCAACAAAGCTACAAAAGCTATTGGGGAATAAGGGAGGAAGAACAAATATGGAGGAGGAACACCAAATTACTCCAAGATCTGGATCTTGCAAGATCCCCTCACTTGGAGAGGGATTCAATTGGTGAAGCTCTAGATCTAGATCTCCTCTCTCCTTTCCCCAAAAAATATGCAAGAAATAGTGGAGGGATCAAGAGGAGGATCAAACAACTCAAGGTTAACAATGGAGGAGAGAGAATGGAGGGAAGAAGTAGTTGGGTCGGAGGTGGAAGAGAGGTATAAATAGGGGCCCCAAAATATAGCTGTGGGGGCAGAAAACAGTCAGATTCGCACCCGATCGGTACTACCGCTTATCAAAGCGGTACTACCGCTAGCACACAAACTGAGCAGATACCAGACGAAAAGATGCCCCAAACAGGTAGTACCGCTGCGTGGAGCGGTACTACCGCTTGTGTCCAGATCTGAGGAAAAGCAGAAGAGAGAGAAGCAGAGTTGGATCCAGGCGGTAGTACTGGGCCTGGTACTGTAACTGGGTTACGGTACTACTGGTCCGGTACCGACCTGGTACCGCTTAGAGTGCAGTGAGCCCAAACTGCACGTGCGGTACTTGGGCCGGTACCGCCAGCGGTAGTACCGCCCGGCCCAAAAGCAATTTCCTTTTTCTTTTTCGAATATGACGATACGGAAAATGCGATATCTTGGGCTAGGAAACTCGGAATGACATGAAACCAAATTTTCCGGAATGACATGAAACCAATATGGAAAAGAGTGAGTGATGATTTTATCATGGTCATAGAGGTGTAACCTCTCAATATGATATATCGGGAAAATCATCACCCTCGCACATGCAACCTGCGATGCATCCGGAATCCATTTCCGGTGTGCTAGAGCTTGTCATGAGAATGAACACAACCTATAACCCATCTCATGGATAAGAAACAAGAACAACCAAGAAACACGATGCAATGCATGCAAGGTTTGAGCTCTCTCCGATGATGTGACCTCCTATCCTATCGAGCACAAACCTTATCCTTGCGCGTTCCTCTCGAGTCGGCAAGCTCCGTCTTCATTTTCTTCAACCTTGTACATACCACCGTCTTCCTCCAACATACACGCACGCCACTGTCTTCATCCATCTTCTACGCCGTCTTGATCTCTCTTCATCTTCAACATCGTCTTCGTCTCTCTTCGACACCGCCTTTATCCATCTTCTTCATTGTACTCGATCTTCTCCATCTTGCAACCTTGCAACCGACACATGGCTATGGACACGACCTAATATAGATTCTCAATACAACCGTTAGTCCATAGGGATTGTCATCAATTATCAAAACCACACATGGGGGCTCCATGTTCTTTCAATCTCCCCCATTTTGGTAATTAATGACAATCTCTTTGAGAGGGTTTAAATACGGAATTTAGCGAACAACCCAAGTTGAATATTTAGAACAAACTCCCCCATAATATATGCATGTGTGAATGAACTTGAATTTCATTGCATATATCGGCAATTAAAGCCTAGCGGAGTATCCTCTAAATGTTCAACCATGCAAAGCAACAAATGCAAGCATGAGAGGCAAATGCTTAAGAACCAAACAAAAGCAATTCCCTCAAACCCTCCAAACTTCTCCCCCATTGGCATCGATAGCCAAAATGGACGAAAGGTTCGGAAGGCCAATATAGTTAGAATTCCTCCATAAGGTGTGCATTTCTCACAATGTGAGTGAAATCAAATGCACGTATTCAATGACGAATACCGGAGGAAATCAAACTATATTGAGGATCAAAGATTGCAAGAGGATAAGAAGGTGAGAAAGCTTCGACAAATGAAGCAAGAAATCTGTAACACCCCTCTTTTAGCTAAACCTAATTAGGGTTGATCGTGCATCATTTCATGAGCATCATGATTTTCTAAGAAAATTGCATCAGGAAATAATATTTGAAAACCCTAATGTTTGTACCAAATCTCCCTCTCTTTCAAATGCTCAAAGTATTTCAAATTTCCAAAGTCAACCTACATGGCACTTCTCTTTTAAGAAGTCCATGTGGTATTTGCAAAATGTCCAGAAGTTTGAAATCCTCAAATGGTTTTGAAAACAGCAAAGGATTTTGAATACAAATTTGAAAGCAGATTTTGAAAAAGAGAGAAGAAGAGAGAAATCATCACCCTCTCTCTGTTTTGGGCCGCAGCCCAACTCTCCTCTCCCCTCTCTCCACACTGCGCAGCCCAGCAGGCCGGCCCAGCTCCACCTCTTTCAGCCCACCAAATCCCCCAGGGGGTTATCTGTAAATGACCCCGTCATCTTCCACCTCTCGATGCGGGAAGCACCTCGGTGGCAGCACCGGCGAGCTCCGCCGCGCCAAGATGTGTGTCGCCGCCCCCGGACGCCTACAAGACCCTCTGCGTCGCCGCTGCAGCCCTAGCAAACTCCAATTTCCCCTCCCCTGCTCTCTTCCGCGAGCGCGCCCGAAACCCTAGCCGGCAGTAGCCGCTCGCCCCCGCTGTTCCTGGCCACCTCGAGCTCCGACGACCCTCCCTAGACCTCCGCCCCGCTGCCATGAAGCTCCTGGCCGAAGGAATCGGCTCGGGAAGCCCCCAATCGATGGGGACATCCCCGTCTTCCTCGTCACCGGCGCAGCCTCCGTCGAAGCTCCCATCGCCGGCAGGCCTCCTCCGCCCTCGCCGACGCCTCCATCCACTCCACGGTGAGCCTACGGTCCTCCAGGACCTCCTAGCGCTCCTCCTACCCCTCTGTAGCCGCCCCGCCATGTACGCCTGCCCCGGCCGCCGCTCGGCATCGCCGCCGACGATGCTCCGGCCACCCCCTGCCAGCGGTGCTGCCACCAGCCTGCTCACCGCAGCCGCCCGCGCCCAACGCGCCCATCCGCGCGCCCAGGAGCGCCCTCTAGCGCCGCCGCGCTATGGTCACCGACGGCAGCCACCGGTGATTGACCACCGTGGTTGACCCCGTGGGACCCACAGCCTTTTTCTTTTTGTTATTTGTTTTCCAAAATATATTTCTCTAAAAGAAAAATCCATGACAGGTGGGCCCCGTCGTCAGAAATTTAATAATTTCGTAAATATTTAGGAAATGATTAAATCTATGACATGTGGGTCCAGTCTGTCAGACTTTTATTATTTTCCAGGAATTTTTAGAAATGATTTAAAATGAAGAAAACTTGTAAAATTCATAACTTATTCATTTTAAATCGGAAAAATATGTATAATATATCAAAATTTTCAGAAAAATGAGATCAACAATTTGGTTACAAAATCATGCATTGTTAAACAACTTTAAATCCTAGTTGTTTTAGAAGAACTAAAATGTACCCCTCTGAGGTTTCCGGAACTGATAACCCTAGTTCGCCGAAACCCAGTTAAATTGATGATGTCTTAGGGTTATTTCAGTACCTAATTAACATGTCATATCATCATTCTTGTATGCGCATTGCATCAATGCCATGTGTTGATTGTTGTCCTACCTTTCCAGTGTTTGCTTCTTCGCGATCGATAGAGCACATGCCCGAGACGATGAAGATCGACAACGATGCAGATCAATACTTGTCCATCGACGAACAAGTCAAGCATGGGATCTCCGAAGATCCATACTGGTTTGTCAGGGACAAAGGCAAGCCCTAGCCTGGTTCATATTATGATTTCGAAATGCTTTTACTTCTGGTTTCTACATACTGCATTCGATTCCAATATGCTTTATCGGCAGATATAGTTATCCTATGTGTGTTGCATTTACCATCCTTATAGCCTAAATACCCTGATCCACTGCTCCCAGCAAGACTAGGTTTGGGCTATGTGTGCATCGCTAGAGATGTTATATCGGATATGCTTAGCCATGCTTAGTTGACAAATCTTGATCCATCCGGTTGATGAATCAGAGCTGCGAATGAACCTAGTATGGCAGAATGACGTGGTAAGATCAGTGATGATAAATAAACATGCTTAAAGGCTTGGATGGGCCGCCACATAGGGATGTGGTGATTTGACTCGTTCTCGCCGATACTAGGACCTGAGGTTCTCGCCTTCGGAACCAAGACTGAGCGTACAACCACACGGGGCCCATGGGAACCCCTTGGCCCGAACTTTCCTAGCTTACCCATGAGTCAATTAGTTTGCGAGTTCCATTTGCCATACGCATGGGGAAAAGGTGAAAAAGGTTTTCAAAGTGCATCATATAGGGCGTGGCCGGGGTGAAGGATGCCGGAGGCATTGAACTGGATCCCCTGCACACAATGACCGGGACCGCCTCGGAGAATGGCTACCTACGATGACGGAGCTCCCCAGTTAGTTTGACTCATGGAATAGGCGAAGCAAGGGAAAGGTTTTGGTCGACCACCCTCTGCCGGCACACCAAGGAAGTGTGTTAATCATGTGGCGTTAAGAGTCGGTCGGCGCGTGTGGGTAATGTTGTACACCCCTGCAGGGTAAATATTTTCGAAAAGCCGTTTCCACGGTTACGGACGACTTGGGGAAGGACGTGTTGATCATAGACAACTTTAACCTAATCGTAAAACTTGGAATCAATGTGTGATAAGGATCCCTCCTCGGGGTATCGAGGGGGTGCTCCTAGTGATAGGTTCAGCATATGATGAAGATTCGGTGGATTCAATATGATGATCAGTAGAGCTAGAGATATCGCTCTCTTATCCCCTTTTAAAAATGATCTGAGTAGACGAGCTTCTGCTCCCCCCTGTTTTACAAAGGAAAACTGGCTTTCTGCAAAATAAGCTCCACATAAAGCCTCGCATACCAGCTTTGCTAAAAGGTTGTACTAAGTCTTGCTGAGTCCCTGTACTCAGCTTTGCATGCTTTGTTTCAGACGAAGACGCTCCAACAAATGGTGGTTTCTAGGTCGACATCGACGAGTAGCTTGGGATTCCCAGGTGGCAGCCTGGAATCTATGGGCTGGGACGTCGCTGTTATGCTCCTGGCCTCTTAGGCCTTTTGCTATCTTGCTATTTAGAATAGCATAACTTCGCTTCCGTTGATTGATGAAATGTCAGGTCAGTGACCTCTGCTTGTAATACTTTGGTTCTTTTGCTCACTTATGAGCTTGTATTACTCTTTGAGTCATAGAGTCACTGTTGTGTTACCGATTCTCACCCTGTAGGCCTTAGAGATCTAGGTTAGGCTTATGCCAGATGGAGATCTGGGTTTGTCTAGCCTACGGCCCCCGGGGTCTCCCACACAATCCAATGAACCGAAAAGAAGCACAAGCTTAATAAGATGCAAGTAAAATCAAAGGTTGTGCCGAAATCAAGTATGAGTGCTTGAAGATGCAAATAGAACGAAATGAGCACTCATAGCAAATTCTTTGTGGAGCCACCAAAGATTCAAATAAGAATAAGGAAAGGACTCCAACAAAGAGGGATATCAAAAGATATGCACCATCTCTTATGTATATAAGTTTCTCTAAGTGGACAACATCATGATGATGTTTATCCACAAAGAAACATGCACACACGAGATAGATACAAGAGAAAAAGAGCAAGATATCCAAGGTGAAGTAACACAATATACCAATGAGATATTTGCTTTATAGCATGGCCAAAGGCTCATATTTATCTCATTGTACATTGAACAACTTCAACCATAAACACCTCAAAGATATCTAAAGAATCACCAAGAGAAGGAGATAGTTGAGATGCTTTGAGAGAGGCAAACAAGTATCACCAAATGAAATAGCAAGGATAACCCCATGGTTGGATACAAGATAGCATGCATGAGGGGATTGATACTTGTCACCCGGATGCAATGGTGTGATGTAGTAGATATGAGTTAGTCATAACATCATAGCTCGCCTCCAATAGTCACTTGTCCTCCACTTCTTCTTCATGAGTGAGACGAGCATCCGAAGGATCACCAATGTACCTAAGACACAACTCAAGTACAAAGTGGTCCCCAAACTAATTGGGTCCTAGTAGTTAGTGAAACTACAACACATAGGACAAATTCCACGTAAATATGTGCATATGGATATGAATTTGAACTTCATGCACATCTTAGCCGATTTAGGATTATGGTGGAGTTTTTCCTATGCATTGGATCAACGAAAGCAAGCATGACATAATATATACATGAGGTAAATATGCATGCAAGACTTTCAAGAACCAAATGGAGATATGACTTGGACAAAAAGCAAAATAGAACACGATGGCACACAAAGATGTGACATGTCAAAAGGTTGTCCAACCCATATCCAAGAATCAAATCAACACAAGATTGACCCCAAAGTTCAACAAATGAACTAACACAATGAGCATGATGATGTACAGGACACACATGCTCATGGAATTATCTCATTTTAAGAAGCTAAAACCAAATATCAAGTAATGAGATAACCAACTCCCAAAGAAAGCAAGGTTCCAAATAAACCAAACCCTCAACACTTTTCATGATGGCACAAAAGTACTGAAAAGAAAAGATTTGTCTTCCAAAGTCAAATTCCTGAAACAAGAGAGTGTTCTAGAAAACATAGGAGAGCTCCCCCAAAATTAGTGCACCATTTAGGATTTTGCATTTGAATACAAAATGCACAAATGCGGGATCATCACTCTACCATTGTTTATCAAAACACTAACAATGTTCAAGTGAAAAGAGAAGATACATAAGAAGCAAGGAAGACACATGGGAGTCTAACCCACAAGGACAAATTCTTCGCAAGAGATAAAGCAATTGAGCACATGAGTCAAGTGTGAGGATTATCCGGAACAATACCACACAATTTATTACCAATTGTCCAAGGACAAGAGGTATTTAAGAAATATCCATATGGTAGTTTTCGAGTATGTCCAAGATTATCTTCACAACAAAGAAAGCATATGGTAAAGGATAAGAATTGACCATAATGCAAATAGAGATTCTTGAGAACTTCAATTAGTTACACCAATATGAAGGCAATGAATAGCATAACATGAAGCACATGATTTTCCAATGAGTATATAGAGCTAGAAACACAAAGTGGAAAACCATGCCAAGAAAAACTCTCACAAACAAAATCCAAGGGAATAGGAATAAGAGAATTTTAGGAAAAAAATGGAATTTGTTTGAGCACAAATGTCACATAGGAACAAGATAATCTATAATATCAACTCTATGTGACACAACCTCAAGTGTTCACATTTTCTAGGGTTGTAAGATGCACAAATCATAATACTCCCCCATAATGTGATAAAGACATTTTTCGTGCAAGAGGCAAATAAGAACCAAGCGAGATAATTAACGGAAATTATAGAATTTTATTTTATCATGTCACAAATTTTAAGATTGTGAGATGCAAAAAGCATCTCACTCCCCCAAAATGGGATAGTCCATTAATTCTCTCACACGAGCCAACAACTAAGATATCAATAAGATGCAATAGGCTCAACAAGAACAATTGTACATGATGTGCCACCCAACATATATAAGCATGATAGCAAGATAAGCAAGTAGGAGGCACAACATACCCAACCACATGCATGGTACAAAACCAACACATGTAAAAGGGGAGCGAGTAACTTTCAATGTAAAGGAGTTGAGGACTCGTTACCGCAAGGAGGAGCATGGGTAAAGGATGAACGGAATAATACTTGACTTGAGAAAATAAGAATGATGAAGATCCCTTAAGTCTTCATGAACTAGTCAAGTCTCCATGGCCTCCACATGTACCTATTGATCAAATTTTGGCTTGATGGTCCCCAACCAAGTTGGGTCCTAAGAAGTTAGTCACAATAGGCTTGGCAACCCAAATGGTTCTGATGAGGTCTAAGACCCCGTTTGTGGCCCGATCTTGCGGTTGACCCGAAATCCAAAGGAGGGAGAGAGGGAGAGCGCGAAGAACACGATGAACACGAAGAACACGAGGAACTCACGCACTCACACCAACCCGATACAATCGATACTTACCCCCGTGGCTCGATGGACCACGCCAATAGAATCAACCCGGAAGAGACACGCGGTAGAATTCCGAGTGGAGAGATTGGTGAGGGAGATGAATCTAGGAGTGGGAGAGAGAGTGGGTAGCACTAGAATCTCACACACCAAATCCAATCATCCAACAAGGGTAGCCTTGATACAAAGGGGATGAAACCCTAGGGAGACAAAGCTCAACTTCATGTCTAAGCCTAAATCTTGTCTAAAGAGCTAAGGGGGTGACCTAGGTGCTTATATAGGCATACAAGGCAGCTTGGGTCGAACAGGTAAGTGGTGGACCGACTCGGGCCATCCCGGTCGAGTCGAACCCGTGCAATCCGGTTTGGGGCCGGTCTAACCGGGCCTGTGACCGGGAGGTCCGGTCCTGGGTCCGGTCGACCGGGTCCTGGACCGGGCCGGCTGGGCCTCTTCCTCCCGCCTCTTCTTCCTCTTCCTTCTTATCTTCTTTCCTTCTTCTTCTTCTCTCTTCCTTGCACCATGGGAGTTCCTTCTCTCTTGGTCCTTGTCGATGTGGGCACCTATAGACACAATGATGATAGGCATGAGGTAGCATACCATTCAAGTTGGTGTTGAGGTCGACCATAGAGAGGAAAGAGTTAACCTTGACATATATGGCGGGGTTTTGTGTTGTTGGTCCACTTGGGGGACCCCTTGGCCATGGTGTAGCGTCGACGATAGGCGGGGCTGCACTTGACGGTCTTGAGGTGGAGGTGTCCGAAAGCCACCCCACATCATCTCCCCCCCCCCCCCCCCCCTTGGGGAAGAGTCGCCCTCGACTCTTGTTCCTCCTCAACGATGATGTAGGCCATGACGGTTCTCCCATGTAGTAATGGATGGACAAAGTCGCGGTCGAAGAAGAACTTGGGGAAAAACAACTTGCGAATGGAAAGCTTGTGGATGCCAATTTGGTGATCGGCGAACAAGAGGCTCTCAAACAAATATGAAGCATCAAGTCGTTTCTCCAAGAGGCATTTGGCAAAAATGGGGACTAAAAGAGTGTCGATGTATTCAAAATTTGGTGGGGCAAAAGTTTATGCATGTAAAAGTTTGGTTTGTAAAGTGTCAAAAATGTGATGTGTAGCATTGTCCCACACAAATGGAACAATCAAAAGGCAAGTATCGGCGGCTAAATTTTGGGAAAAATTGTTATGTGCAATGGCAAAGAGATGGAAACTTCTAGCTTGGGAAAGTATGGTTGGCGTGAGCCAAGTATGGGTATCCTCAAGTGTCAAAGAATCTATTTCAATTGCCAAAGATGAAATGAGAAATCCAAAGAAGAGCAACTTTTTGTGTGACATGTGGCACAAGATGCATAAGGTGTCTCTCACATGTATGACATGGTCCTTGAGATTCTCGAAGTGTATGATGAAAGCATCAAGACATACAACAACCATTATGCCGATAAGATGTGTCAAGATATGTTGCATAAGAGGCAAAAGAGGTGACGAGGCATTGGACCAAACCGAAAGCTCGACAAGACAAGTCGGAAAGACACGAGGGCGAAGGCGTTGGGAAACATACCCTTTGGTGTGAATCCCATGGGTTGGATCATGTATCTCGTCCTTGTTTTGGTAGCTCTCAATTGCGTGTTTCATGAGCTCATGCTCCGTAGCGGTGGAAGTTGTCATTCGGGTACCTATACACACAAAAGAGAAAACAAAAAGCGTGTGTGCATGGTAGAGGAACACATCATCCATCATGATGTTCCATGTCTTGTGCACATCACCATTAGTGTCAAGCAAGATAGTATGAAATGCATGGCGATGGTGCATATGGCAAGAAGGTGCATTCATGGCATGTGGTAACTCATGATCATCAAAAATAGAGAAGGCTATGGGGGCCATCTCATGGACAATGAAATAAGCATTTTTGCATACCAAGCATAAGAAAGAGCAATTGTTCACAATCTTGGATGCAAGGATCATGGAGTAGTGCAAACATTTTGGGCAAAGCATGTTCAACATGTTATCATTGTTGTCGACAACCCTATGTAAAGAGCAAGTGTTCATCAAGGGTGTCACAACACAAGCATGATCATTATCGTTATCATTGCAAGTAAGCGGGGAAAAAGTGAAGCTCTCATAGCATGGCATTGTCATGGTATCACACGCAATCAATTCCACATGATCAACCATGTTATCAAGCAAAGCATCGCATGGGAATATGAAAGTAGCATGTGACGTGGCAAATGTATCATCAAGATCATGCATGCACTCATAAGTCATCATGTCCACTAGTGGGATCATGGCATCATCAACACCTATGTTGTTACCTTTGTAGGCCGACTCATTTGAGGTAGGTGTTGTGGAAGTAGGAGGATCCATGTGGTCGACATGTCCGTCTTGAAGCAAGCATGGTGAGATATCATCATCTTCATGCACCATGTACATCGTCTCCATGAGCGGGAACTCGTCCTCCGTGGAACCTAGTGCAACATAAGAAGACACAAACGAGGGAGATGTTAATGTGTTAGCAAATGCGATGTCCTCCATGGACCTATCACCTACCTCTCTCAACTCACTTAGTGTATCACTCATGTCCTCCAAACGGAAGCACTCAAACTCACATATGGGGTGGAAGTCACTCAACTCACCATCACTCTCACTCAAGTGGGCTAGGTGGCTCTCATGCTCACATGGGATTGGTACCAACTCATCAATGAAGCATAGGGGAGTAGGCTCGACTTTCTCATCTCCATGCGCCTCCTTGGTTGAAGGGAAATTCCCATGCTCAACCATCTCAACTCCATGCGCCTCCATAGGTGAAGGGAGAATCCCATGGTCACCATGCTCAACTCCATCGCCTCGCAAGTCATCCTCAAGCGGTGGCGCCATAGTGTCGTAGAGAGCGAGGCGCCGATCCACATCATCCTTGAGTTGACCTTGTAGATCTCCATCTTGAAGTGTGGGCGCAATAGGCATCTTGGGGACTTGTGCTTGTAGCTTGTCGAAGTAGAGCGTCTTGGCACTTGGCGTTGTGCATTGCCATGCCACGTGACCCTTGGCCTTGCACACCTCACATAGGAGATTGGGACATTCCCGTGGAGGGTGGCCTTGTTGCTTGCACTTGTAGCATCGGAGTCCATAGGCACGTGACGAGGTAGGGGCCATTTTGGTGGTGGCACAAGAGGGAGAAGTCGCCTTATGAGGAAGGTCTTCTTGATGTGCACTTGCCATCCTTGGAGTGGTGGACACCGAAAGATGGAGTTTGTCGTTGTTGTGTCGAGGCTCTCGTCGTCGTGCTTCATCACCATGTCTTGATGAGTGTCGTCGAAGATCCTTGGGGATGTTGGTCGATGGCGATCATGAAGTGGCTTGTGGCGGCGAAGCTCATGTGGTGACGTATGTCGATGTAGACCATGAGGTGGTAGTGGTCAACGACTATCATGAGACGGTGTGAGTTGCCTAGATGATGGCTCATGCGACTTGGCATGTTGCTTGCGGCGCCTTGTGGAGCTTGGAGAAGAGTGTCGATGACGATCATGTTGAGGACGCTCTTGATGCTCCATATGATGTACTTGAGGTCGACGATCTTGTGCATAAGCACTCTCATGGTGGCGCCTTGTGGAGCTCGAAGAAGTGTGTCGATGACGCTCATGATGGGGACGCTATTGATGATCCATATGATGGTGCCCTCGTGGAGGTCCTCTATCTTCATATGTAGCTCCATTGGCCAAGTAGGTGTACGTGGGAGCATCGTCTTTGCTCATCGTGGAGCGTAGGTGAGGCTCCTCCATGGTGTCGATGTCGTACTCGTGGTGTTGCTCCACCATGTCATCGATGTCGTACTCGTGGCATTGCTCCACCATGTCGTCCATGAGTGGTGAGCCATTGTCGATGTAGAGCTCGTCGATGTCGTCCTCAAGGTGGTGTTCCACCATGTCGTTGATGCTTGAGGAGCCATTGTCGATGTAGAGCTCCTCGATGTCGGTCATGTCGGTGATGCTCGTGGAGCCATAGTCGGTGTCGAGCTCCACATGTTCCTCCACATCCGCGGTGCTTGAAGAGGTATCCTCCTCGAAGTGCTCCGTGTACTCCTCCGTATCTTCTTCGTCGCTATACATGTTAGCACGACAATATCTATATGGTGTATGTTAGTGGAAGAACACTACCCCGCAACCTTACCGTGGTATGACAAGATTGGGGTGATCCAACAAAACCGAGAGTTAGAACAATTGTATCGGGTACTCACACAAAAGCACACGCAAAAGCTAGCAAATATGGTGTTAGGTGAGTATGGTGGAAAGCCAAAAGACGAAATCCGAAATTAAGTGTATTGTCAAGAGTGGGTGAAATCCAAAAATTCAAATGTCAAAGCGATGATCACTATAAACACGGAAAGATATGGAACGCACACACGAGATGAACGGGGTTAGTGCGACCAAGGAATGAGCGGAAAAGTGTATGAAGCCCTTAAGCAAGGGTGCTCGGTGTCACACTAACACAAGAAGAGATCAAAGCTTTGGTTGCAAACGAAGAGACAACAAGATTCACACGCGGCCTCTCTTCTCTTATCTCTCTTTTGCTTAAAAGCTTTTTCTCTTTTGTATATGGTGGCACTTGCACTCTTTTGTATCTATGGTGGCACTTTGTACACTTTTGTATGTATGATGGCACTTGCACTCTTTTTGTGCTTTTCTTTCTTTTTCACGCTCTATGTTAGCGTTAGCTCACTTTTGCTATTTTGCCACACGAGTTTTGCTTAGAAGCTTGACTCCACACTACACACACACCTCACAATCGGGGCCACGTGCAATGTCTCGCAACACTTGATAAGCAATGCTCGATAGGATAGATCGCAAAAGAAGAGGGGTAACAAGGGGAATGCAAGTTATACCTAGGTGAAAATGTTAGGCGGTGTCGGAACACACAACTTGCGATGATGGCGGTGGTGTCAAGAGTACGGTTGCAAGCTCGGGGTGCCTCGGATGTCGTCGCTTGCTTCGTAGCTGCGGATTAGTTGTACAAACAAGGCACTCAAACCGGAACAAGCAAACACAAGTTAGCGGAAGAAAAGGGTCAAAGTAGCTTGGCGGTGGTGGCGGTGGTAAGCCGGTGGTGGTGGTGTCGATGCTCTTGCGGTTGCGGCGGAGGTTATTGGGCCGCGGTGATGTTTCCCGGTGGTTTGGGGAGGGTGGCGGTGCTTGCCGGCGGCGGAGAGGGCGGCGGTGGTTGGCGGAGGTGGTGGTAGTGGTGGCGCCCGGTTGGCGCCCGGTTGACCGGGCCCTGGGCCGGCCTGGCCGGTCAACAGCCCGGTTGACCGGGTTCTGGCCCGGTTGGCGCCCGGTCTGGCGCCCGGTTGGACCGGCCCTGGCGCCGGGTGGTCCGGTCTGCAGCCCGGTTGGCGCCCGGTTGACCGGATTTCTCGGGGCGCAGTTTCTCTCTCCTGTTCTTGAGCGAAACCAAGCCAAATCGACCAAAACGAAGGGAAACGATGGAATTGGGGGATAAAAGTTGGGGAGATAGTAGATCAAGCATTCCAACACCAAATCCATGGACCAAAACCACTCAAAACACAACCAAATCACAGATCGGTCCAAAGGCAATTTGGGGCTATTTTTTTGGGGATTTTTTGGAAAAAATTTTAGAGGGCAAATCCGGTGGGTGGAGGGTCAAATCCGCGGAAACCAAAGGCTGCTGATACCATATGATGAGGTCTAAGACGCCGTTTGTGGCCCGATCTTGCGGTTGACCCGAAATCCAAAGGAGGGAGAGAGGGAGAGCGCGAAGAACACGATGAACACGAAGAACACGAGGAACACAAGGAACTCACGCACTCACACCAACCCGATACAATCGATACTTACCCCCGTGGCTCGATGGACCATGCCAATAGAATCAACCCGGAAGAGACACGCGGTAGAATTCCGAGTGGAGAGATTGGTGAGGGAGATGAATCTAGGAGTGGGAGAGAGAGTGGGTAGCACTAGAATCTCACACACCAAATCCAATCATCCAACAAGGGTAGCCTTGATACAAAGGGGATGAAACCCTAGGGAGACAAAGCTCAACTTCATGTCTAAGCCTAAATCTTGTCTAAAGAGCTAAGGGGGTGACCTAGATGCTTATATAGGCATACAAGGCAGCTTGGGTCGAACAGGTAAGTGGTGGACCGACTCGGGCCGTCCCGGTCGAGTCGAACCCGTGCAATCCGGTTTGGGGCCGGTCTGACCGGGCCTGTGACCGGGAGGTCCGGTCCTGGGTCCGGTCGACCGGGTCTTGGACCGGGCCGGCTGGGCCTCTTCCTCCCGCCTCTTCTTCGTCTTCCTTCTTATCTTCTTTCCTTCTTCTTCTTCTCTCTTCCTTGCACCATGGGAGTTCCTTCTCTCTTGGTCCTTGTCGATGTGGGCACCTATAGACACAATGATGATAGGCATGAGGTAGCATACCATTCAAGTTGGTGTTGAGGTCGACCATAGAGAGGAAAGAGTTAACCTTGACATATATGGCGGGGTTTTGTGTTGTTGGTCCACTTGGGGGACTCCTTGGCCATGGTGTAGCGTCGACGATAGGCGGGGCTGCACTTGACGGTCTTGAGGTGGAGGTGTCCGAAAGCCACCCCACATCAGGTTCTTTTTGAGAAACCACATTGAGTGCCCATATATTTGGCAAACACATTTCCAACCTCATCCTTGCAAAGAGAATAAGCACCATCGATCAAGATAGGGTTGAATGAGTTACCACTAGTGCAAAAGGAGGAGATGTGGCCCTTCTCACGGCATATGTAGCATGTTCTTCTCTTCTCCTTCTTCTCACTTGATTTCTCCACAACAGGAGCCTTGGCTTGATCCTTCTTGGGTAGCGGCCTTTCTTCAAGTCGAGGTAGGCCTTGAGCTTGGCCTTGAGGTAGACCATGAGCTCCATCTTGAGGCCACTTCCCTTGTTTCTTCTCGCCAATTGGATTCTTCTTCAAGGGGCATGATCTAACATGATGCCCTTCAACCTTGCACTTGAAGCACACAATCTTGGCGGGGTCCTTCACATGCCCTTGGCCCTTCTTCCGCTTGTGCGTGGTGGACTTGTTCTTGTTGTTGGAGTTGAATCCAAGTCCACTCTTGTCATTGGGGGATTGCTTCCGTTCATAACCCTTTACCAAGTCCTTGTTCAAAGAAGTGACTTGGGCCTCGAGCTCTTCGATTTCCCCTACATGGTTAGTAACAAAACAAGTACTAGAGGAAGTGGAAGCTTCATTGTTAGAGCAACAAGGCAAGGTATGCAATTCACCACAAGATATAGCAATCGCATGGGTGGGTGAATTACTAGAACTAGCACATGGAATTGTAGAGCAACAAGGCATAGAAGGTAGTTCGCCACAAGATAAGTCAATAGCATGAGTGGGTGAACTAAAAGCACTAGCACATGGCAAAATAGCATTTTGAGAGGTAGTGTTAGTACTCACATGAGGCTCACAAGATTTTACCATTGACATGATAGCCTCATGAGCTAACTTTAGCAAATCATGAGAGACTAGAAGATCACCATGGGAGCTAGAAAGCTTTCCATGACTTTCTTCCAATTTCTCATAATTGCTTGTTAGTAGAGAAAGTTGAGCCCTTAGCTCAACATTCTCCTTCAAGATGGATGCTTCACAATAGGTAGAGTTAGTAGCACAAACATTATGAATTATAGCACAAGGAGAAGGCAACTTAGCAAGCTCTATTAGGTTCAGAGCTTTAAATTGCTCATGTGACTCGGTGAGTTTGATGAGCTCACTCTCAATAGCCCTAGAGCCATTTTTTAGAATCTCAAAATCCTCAAGGAGTTTAGCATGAGCACTTACTAGCTCAACATTTTTAATCATGTGCCACCTATAAAGCTCTATCACGAGATTCCTTTACTTTAGATAGCTCTAGAGTAAAGGTCTCCTCAAGAGATTCATTGGTGGTTTGTTGTTCTTCAAGAGCTTCCCTAAGAGTTGCAATCTCGTCCGCATACTCTCGCTCATGCTCTTCCATTTTCTCAATAAGTTTTGTGCTCTCAATGGCAAAAGCCAAGATTTTCATAAAGTTAGAGCAAGCAAATTTCTTATCATGGAGATCATGGAATACCAACTCACCCAACATGTTTAAGGAAGCAACATTAAGTCCTTCCATATCATCATCCTCATCATCACTAGATAGAGAGGGTTCCAAAGGAGGAGATACCTTTGAAGCCATAGCCATAAGGCATGTGTAAGAACCGTGCAATGATGAAGAAGATGAACTACTTGAAGCTCCATCCAAGATCTTGTCTTGGCCCATAGTATCTTTGGTTTCCTCTACATTGTTAGTGACACAAATACTAGAGGGAAGCAAAGTATTTTCATTATGGCAACAAGACAAGGCAAGCATATCAACATGGGATGAAGACATGCAAGGACTACCAACACTAGCATGTAAAGCATTTATAGTTCTACAAGTGTTCAAGCCCAAAGATGAAACATTGCAATGGGATAGGGATGAAGAATCATCAAGAGAAGTCTCACTATCAACAATGCAATGTTCATCACCACTCACCATACCATTACCTTGTGTCTTACCACACATTGGTGAAGTGGAAGGAGTGCGATCATCCTCAATGGTCTTGGATCCACCATATGTATCTCGAAGCTTTGTCCAAAACTCATGAGCACTCCGGAAAGGCGCGATGGAGGAAATCACTACATGACTCACAACATGGCAAAGCACTTTAGTATCTTGAGCATCTAGATAAGAGTTTTTTTTCTCCTCAAAAGTTTGATTTTGTGGATCCTTAGGAGGAGAAAAACCCATATCAAGAATTTGCTCCACATGTGGGTGCATGCCCCTAAAATAATCAAGCATGTAGAATTTCCAAGCATCATAATTAGTGCCATCAAATGTAAAGGTGGAAATATGTACTAATCCTCTAGCCGACGTCATAACTCTCTAGGCGGTGAAGCCCAACAAGAGAGCCCTAGCGCCGATACCAATTGAATGTACTAGGATGTCGCCTAGAGGGCGGGGGGGTGAATAGGCGGTGTATAAAAACTTCTACTTGAGAGCTAAACTAGGCGGAATAAAACTACTAAGTGTTTAGTAGTTTAGCTCAAAGCCTATCAAGCAACAAGGTGATAAAAAGATAAGTATAGCATCAAGCATGATAGATATCACAATGTAAAGCGCATAAGTGAAGGAGCTTGGGTTGAGAAGTAACCGGTGCAGGAGGAGACGACGTTGTATCCCAAAGTTCACACCCAAGGGTGCTACGTCTCCGTTGGAGCGGTGTGGAGGAACGAGGCACTCCAATGAGCCACTAGGGCCACCGTATTCTCCTCGAGCCTTTCCTCCAAGGAGGAAAGCCTCGATCCACTAAGGGACCCTTGAGGGTGGTCACCGAACCCGTTGAAGCTTGGGAAAACTCCCAAGTATCAAACTTGAGGCAACTCCACAACATGGAGGCTCTCAAGTACAAGGCCACAAGAGGCTACAACACGTCACACCGGCAAGAAAGCCACCAAGACACCAACGCGCCACAACCGGCTCCAAAACCACAAAGGCTAACACACTCCACAAAGGCAACAACGCCACAAAGGCTACTACACCACAAAGACGACAAGGCCACTAAGGCTACAAGGCCACAAAGGATACAACACCAGAAAGGCAACAAGGCCACAAAGGCAAGAACACCACTAAGGTCAAACACGCACTCTACGAGATCGAAACCCCGGAGAGAACCCAAACCGATGCACCTAATGCAATGGCTAAGAACACCACTAAGATGCCCAAGTTCTTCTCTCCCAAATTCCAACAAAGCTACAAAAGCTATTGGGGGAATAAGGGAGGAAGAACAAATATGGAGGAGGAACACCAAATTACTCCAAGATCTAGATCTAGCAAGATCCCCTCACATGGAGAGGGATTCAATTGGTGAAGCTCTAGATCTAGATCTCCTCTCTCCTTTCCCCAAAAATATGCAAGAAATAGTGGAGGGATCAAGAGGAGGATCAAACAACTCAAGGTCAACAATGGAGGAGAGAGAATGGAGGGGAAAAGTAGTTGGGTCGGAGGTGGAAGAGAGGTATAAATAGGGGCCCAGAAATATAGCTGTTGGGGTAGAAAAACGGTCAGATTCGCACCCAAGTGGTACTACCGCTCGCACACAAACTGAGCAGATAATAGACAAAAAGATGCCCCAAACCGGTAGTACCGCTGCGTGGAGCGGTACTACCGCTTGTGTCCAGATCTGAGGAAAAGCAGAAGAGAGAGAAGAATAGTTGGATCTAGGCGGTAGTACCGGGCCTGGTACCGGCCTGGTACCGTAACTGGGTTACGGTACTACCGGTCCGGTACGGCCTGGTACCGTAACTGGGTTACGGTACTACCGGTCCGGTACCGGCCTAGTACAGTAACTGGGTTACGGTACTACCAGTCCGGTACCGGCCTGGTACCGCTTCGAGTCCAGTGAGCCCAAACTGCACGTGCGGTACTTGGGCCGGTACCGCCCGGCCCAAAAGCAATTTCCTTTTTCTTTTTCAAATATGACGATACGGAAAATGCGATATCTTGGGCTAGGAAACTCGGAATGACATGAAACCAATTTTGCCGGAATGACATGAAACCAATATGGAAAAGAGTGAGTGATGATTTTATCATGGTCATAGAGGTGTAACCTCTCAATATGGTATATCGGGAAAATCATCACCCTCGCACATGCAACATGCGATGCATCCGGAATCCTTTTACGATGTGCTAGAGCTTGTCATGAGAATGAACACAAGATCTAACCCATCTCATGAATAAGAAACAAGAACAACCAAGAAACACGATGCAAAACATGCAAGGTTTGAGCTCTCTCCGAAGATGCAACCTACTATCCTATAGAGCCTAGATCTAAGATCATGCCACTCGTGCACTAGTGACAATCATTAAACATAACAATATTGCAGCAACAAATACTTCACAAACTTATAAGATATACTGAACATAATGATCAATCCATCGGATCCCAACAAACACAACACCGATTACATCATATTGATTTCAATCATGTAAGGCTGCTCATGAGATCATTGTATTGAAGCACATGGGAGAGAGTACCATCTAGCTACAGCCAAGAACCCATAGTCCCTGCTGGAACTACTCACAAACCATCATGGAGTCGAAGTGGAGGTGGTGGAGTCGATGTCGATGGCTCCGGGGGCACTTCCCCATCCCGGTAGGGTGCCGGACTAGAGACTTCTGTCCCCCGAAACTTGGTCTTGGCAATGACAGCGGCTACGGAACTTTTCGTGGATGGAGGGTGATATGTAGCGGAGTTTTTAGGTCAGAGGGGTCTTATAGGCGAAGAGGCGACGCGAGGGGGCGCACGGGTGCCCATACAACACCCAGGCACGGCTAGGCCTGGGCCCGCACCTGGGCCAGGTATGGCTGCCCCGTGGCACATCTCCGTCTCCCCTTCTGGATCCCGGAGTCTTCTGGTATATTAGAATTTCTGTGATTTTTCCAGAATTTTCCGAGCACTATCAATTTTGGACATTTTGTGCAATAAACAGAAACTGGCACTGTGACACTTGTCAATAGGTTAGTCCAATAAATGTCATAAAATGATGCAAAGTGCACGTAAAACAAGCATCGAGCATCAAAAATTATAGATACGTTTGCAACGTATCACTCCCTGCCACGTCTTTGCATTGTCTTTTCAGTTTTGCATAGTTGAATTTGTGTCTGCATCTTCGTGTCGAGTTGCTGGTCTTAGCGTCTAGTTCCTCATAAAGATAACATTATTGCTGATACTTTGTCGCGCCATAATACTATGCTATTGATGTCTACGCACACTCCTATTCTTGTAGACAGTGTTGGGCCTCCAAGAGCAGAGGTTTGTAGAACAACAACAAGTTTCCCTTAAGTGAATCACCCAAGGTTTATCGAACTCAGGGAGGTAGAGGTCAAAGATATCCCTCTCAAGCAACCCTGCAATTAAGATGCAAAAAGTTTCTTGTGTCCCCAACACACCCGATACACTTTTCAAATGTATAGGTGCACGAGTTCGGCGAAGAGATAGTAAAACACAGGTGGTATGGATGAATATGAGTGATACTATAAATATGCAACAAGTAAACATGCAGTAAAACAGTAAACGAACTGTACCTGAAAAGAGCTTTATTGGCACTAAGGAGTGTGATGTAATATTTGGAAACAAGGCCCAGGGATCATACTTTCACCAGTGGCACTCTCAACAATGCAATCATAATTAGATATAAATATAAGCACTTCATCATGCTACTACAAAACACTTTCTTGTTGGATAAAGAACACAAACTCATCGTGCATGGGCTATAAAAGCACACTTCAACATGCAGCCCCAAATACCATGAACACCCCACGCTGTCACTTTGAGTATTCATAGGAGGAACTAACATTACACAATTCATAAGGGATCCACACACGGTACATACTGCGATCACGCTGACCCCAAAGTTCATATGATAAAACACTAGAGTAGCACAACAACATCTAGATTACAAAGCCCACGATCACATAAAAGATCATATCACGAGAGAGAGAAACCACATAGCTACCGGTACGGACCCTCAGCCCCGGGGGTGAACTACTCCCTCCTCATAATAGGAGGAAGCGATGGCGATGAAGATGGCGGTGGAGTCGATGGCGATTGCTCCAGGGGCAGTTCCCCGCCCCGGCAGGTTGCCCGAATAGAGATAGAAATCCCTCGAAATTTGGTTTCAGCGATGACGACGGCTACGGAGCTCTTCTTCCACGGAAAAGTTACGCCCCGTAACTTTTACGGTCATTAGCTTCTTATAGGTGAAGAGGCGACGCGAGGTGGTGCTCGAAGGGGGGAATACATGGGGCAGGGGCGTCCAGGGCCCAGGCCGCGCCTGGCCTATGTATAGCCAACCTGTGGCTCTCCCGACACTCCCCTTCTGGCTCCCGGAGTCTTCTGGTGAATAAGAATTTTGGTGAATTTTCTAGATTTTTCCAAGCACTTTCCTTTTTGGACTATTTCTGCAATAAACAGAAACTGACACTATGGCACTTGTTAATAGGTTAGTCCAAATACTGACATAATATGATACAAAGTGCCTATAAAACATGTTGGAATTGGTGCAAAACAAGCATGGAGCATCAAAAATTATAGATACGTTTGCAACGTATCAACATCCCCAAGCTTAACTCTTGCTCATCCCGAGTAGGTAAGTGATAACAAAAATATTTTTTGAGGTGACATGCTATCACACAACCATGATCATGCAATTGTAAAAGCACATAGAGCTGGGATCATAATAACATCAAACTGGTAGATATAATATTGCAATGAACTTAGAAACCATGCTGGATTCATGAAAAAAATCAAACGAAAGACAATGTATAAAGTGCATGAAAAGTAAAGTGATTGTCTAGAGCATAGAAGAAAGACAAAGTTGTATTCAGCTTGTCCATATTAAAAGCAAAACTTGGACACCTTTAAAGTTCAAGGGTGACTAGATACAAGTAATTTGAGACAAGTCATACCATAATCATGAATCAAATAAAATTTTGGTGCCATGCACATTAAACTAAGAATGACAACTATGCTCTCATAAGAAGGTGCATATAGCAAGAAAGTGGAGACTCAACATGGAAGTAAAAAAAAGTCTCTCTTTGAGAGGCAGGTGGAATTACTCATGTGCTAGAGCTTTTCATTTTGAAATCATAGAGATATTAATGTAATTTGAGAAGTGAACTCAAGCAACGGTAGTGAAAAATATTTCATGCAATTTGAATTCTTATAAAACTGCTTGTCTCATGCACAATATACTAATAGTACTCACACCTCGGCCTATTTAGTTCGTGTTCCCAAAGATTATCACCGTATGCATATGTTTCTACCAATTGTCACAAAGGGGTACCTCCTTGCTTCCTGTACAAAGGCTCTAGGAGAAAATTCCACTTATGATATCTTAGCTTGGGAATATCTCAACCAGAACATCCATACCGGGAAAACAAAGACAACAGACATGGACTACCTCTTTTTTTAATGCTTTAAGCATTCAAAAACAATATTATCTCGCATGAGATTGAGGCGTTTTAGTCCAGCTGAAACTTTCACCATGTACGCATGGCTTTCGTTAGCAGCCCAATATTCTTCTCTAACAATTATGCATAAAGCAACGCATGGAAAATTTACCACATTTACTTCAGCCAAGATGAGTATGCATAGCAACTCATATGATAATCAACAAAAGGATATGATGAAGGCGTCCCCATGTTAGCATGGTTACCGCACAACAAGCGTGTTATAAGAATTAAAATCACAATTTACCATGAGCAAAAAGTTACACAAAACGGATAGTGATTTGAAATTTTAAAGGTAGCACATAAGTAAACACTTCCAGAGTGTAACATCCCTAATTTTCAAAATACAAAAACCTGCATACATTCATGGCATCTTTGCATTTGTTCATTTACATATAAAATGTCAAGCACAAATATGACACAACCATGGTTACATACCCTAAATGCAAAGGTCTTATTTTCCTACCATGCTCTTTTGAGTCAAAACAATGTCCCATGAAGTCTAAAATAAAGCTCTCTATTTTATAAAATTTTAGAAACTAGTTTGACCCTATTTGGATTCCTAAAACAAAAGTTATGAATAAAACAGTAAATAGAAAAAGGAAAAAAAAAGACAAAAAAAAAGAGAAGAGAACAGATCGGACTGACCAAACTGGGCCAGCCCGACCGCACCGGCCCGTTCGGCCTGCCAAGTGGCCCGCGCCCGAACCGCCTCTCCCCTTTTTCTTTTTCTTTTTCCTTTCTCTCACTGACCGGTGGGGCCCACTTGTCAGCAGGGCCCACATGTCGTCGTCGTCTTCAACCTCGGACCGTGCCCGACTCGGACTCTACCGCCGCCTCAACCCTAACCCTAACTGACCCCACCTCGACGTCCGCGCCTTGGAGAGCACGCCCGCCCCCTATAAATAACGTCGTAGACCCCCGCCTCCTTTTCCCCCAAGCTGCCGCCCCAAATCGCGCAGCCAATCGCCGCCGATTGCTTGCCGTAGCTGCAGCCGCCGCGCCGCCTCCAGCCAACCACCGCCGCCGCTCTAGCCCCCCATTACACGCGCCACCGCCACCAATCGCATCGCCGCGCGCCACCGCACCCTGTAGCCATCTTCACCGCCGCCAGACCCCGCCGTAACCGCCGCCCTTGCCACCTACCGAGCTGTCGCACCGCCCACGTCGCCGTCGGCCAGGTGAGCCCGTCCCTCCCTTTTTGTTTTTTTCTTTCTTTCTTTCTTTCTCTCTGCCGTCCGATCTAGATCTCGCGGTGTAGGATAGAAGGCGGTAGCGAATCGGTACCGACGAATAGCGTGGCGCCGCGTGGCGATCCAGTCAGCGCCCAGTCAGTTTTAGTCAAACGCGTTTTCAAATTTGAATTTGAATCTCAGATTTCGTGTATAACTTCTAAATTCGATATAAAATCAACAACTGTGCCAAATTTTATAAATTTTATAGTTTTAGAAAGATTACAATCTGTAGTACACGTTTATGCAATAATATAGCATAGGTACTGTGATAGATTTCGTATCAAAAGTCAAATAGAGAAATTGACCTTTCTACACTATAAAATTGGTATAAAATAATCTACTGGCCCAAATTTAATGATTTTGTACTTTCTGGAATCCTCAGATCTTGTACTTCAACATGGAATAGGAGTTGTACAACTTTGATACGTGCACAAACCTGCTTTAGTAAAATCTATTCAAATCTGTAATTCGACGATAATTCAAATTCTATAAATTATTTTTGAATAATTCCAATTGCTCTACTCTGGTATTACTATAACCTATCCAGGGAAGTCAAGTTTACATTTTACTAAACATAATTCTTCCGGTAGCCAATTAATAAGGTTGTATATGTTAAGTAAGTACTCAGTTAATGTTTTTCTAAATCAAATTAAATATCCATGAAACTTTATCATAATTGCACATGAAAGATAACACCTAATACAACACCTACACACTACCTCTATGGTGAAGTAAATTGGTGCATACCATGCATGCATACATGTCTATGATTGTTCATATTGAATGTCTGTTTATTTTTGTTTTGCTTGTTTGATTAGATTGTGGAGGAGATCAAGGTGGTTCTTGTGATTGATGTGATTGTGCGGGTTGCTTTGATCAAGGAAAGTGACACTCAAATTCTACCTATTTTATATTATGCATTAGTGTTTTGAAACTAGTATGCATGGTAGGATTTTGTTTTCAAAAGAAAAGTATTATGCTATGCTTAGATCCTAGTAGTGTGTAGCCACCCCTTAAACACAACTTGCTAGGTTTGTCAGAAGAGGTTTAAAAATGATGCCAATGCTTTGTTTCATTTGTTGGTTAAAGTGTTGTTTGAAAACTTTAAAGTTAATAACCTTAATGAAACACCTGGGTGGAATTGGTGTGGCTTTGGATTATGTTGAGTGGCTACCTGGGGCTACATACATGGGAGTGAACCATAGTATGTGGTGGTGACCTCGGGGGGTGAGTGCACTTGTGGTTTGCCACCCAGGAACAAAGAGATTGCTATGCCTTCCGTGTTTAGTGTACTTCCAGTGCAGCCTTATGATATTATGGGCTCTGTCTTGATTGAGTAAGATGTGAGGGTTCAACTTGTTGCAAGACATTGGCTGGTAGTAGAATTATAGGTGGGAACAGGTCTTGCTGGTATGGTTGCTCTCTCCTTCTGAAAGGTCTCGTCTCATTCTTCTCTCTGGGTAGAATGGGTCGTAAGGTGAAAGTGCACAACCTCTGTAGAGTTAAAAAACTAAGATCTTAGTCGTGTCCCCGGACATGGACAATTTGAGTCTCTAGACAAGGAAGTACATAATAATCTCATCATCTTTTCGGAATGTGTTAAAATTTGATTAGCAACTGTATAGAGGTACATGGGAGTGAACCATGGTACTACTTGTGTCTTCGTACTAGTTTTATAAAATGTTTTGTTTTAAACAAAGTGTAGGATAAAATTGGCTTGATGCAAATTAGCCCAAACTCCACCTGCCAAATATCATGTAGGTAGTCATGCCTAAAAACTGCCACTATATAAGTGTCATTTGCCAGTACATCATTGTACTGACCTCCATTTGTGGGGCTGCATATTCAAACGTGCAGGTTCGTCTGAGGAGGATTACTAGGTAGGATCTCGAGTCTACATTCCAACATGTCTGTCTGTGGCGCATGAAGATGATGGAGGCTCATTGAAGTTATTTCCGTTGTGTTTGCCTTGAACTTTTATATTTGAGCTAGTCAATTTGACTATGCAACTTGTAAGATTTTATTTTATCTCCTGAGGATCTACGTTGTAGTAAATTTTGATACTATTGCTATGATTACTACATTTGAAATGTGTGTGCTATCAGTGATCCCAGGAATAGCACTATACACATGTATCTTGCCTTTTTTTTAAAGGTAGGGTGCTACAAAATGGTATCAGAGCATAGTGTTGCCTGTAGGATCGAGACCTTAGAAGTTGGAAAACCATATGATACAAACTTGTTTAAATTATAATTATGAAAATTTTAATTCTTCACTTATCTATTCATTTTGATCTGCTTTCTAATCTT
Organism: Lolium perenne; assembly: GCF_019359855.2. Classification (NCBI taxonomy): domain Eukaryota; kingdom Viridiplantae; phylum Streptophyta; class Magnoliopsida; order Poales; family Poaceae; genus Lolium; species Lolium perenne. Next base: position 116,695,347 of record NC_067244.2, on the reverse strand, counting down.
GTCTTCTCTTATAAAACTTTAGATGGCCGACTACGACGAGATGCTTGTTGCTGGAGACGAGCTTTTCTTCCTCAGCAGCACACTGTTTGATATATCAGCAGCAGTTGGGATACCACCTCCGATCATCCAGGGCAGGCAGCTGTACAAGGAGCATGGTACAAAGGCATGGTTGATCAAGACCTTTATCCCGGGGAGTGCTGAAGACCCTGATGATCCGAGCATGACGTATTCTGAGGTCTACCCTGATTGGATGAATTCAGTGGAGATCGCCATCCAGGGCGCCATCGCACGCATCCGCCACAAGTTCCATCATATGATTCCTCCGACGTCAACCTACTTCCACTTTGGTGAGCGTACAGAAGATGGTTCCCCACTCCACCGCGCCAGTGCTCGGTATCACACAGTGTGTCGCGCTTATCTGACCGAGAGGGAGTTTGTGTCCGCTAGCTCCGAGATGCTGCTGAAGAGGCAAACCGCCTTGGTAGGTGAAGCCAGGGAGGTGCTCCAATACGCCAACGCCAGAATTATGCAGGCTGAAGCAGCTCTGTTGGCCATAGATGATAAGATACTGGCGCTAGAGGAGCGCATCACCCTTCTGGAAGATCCAGTGAAGCTGGAAGAGAAGATGAACTGTAGTGACAACTGGGCAAAGGCACTCCAGAAGACGATGGCGCTGATGTTGGAGAACAGGGCCGCTGAGACCAAGGAGAAGGATGAGATGAAGAAGGAGAACAAGCTTCTGAAGGAAACGATTGAAAAACTCTCAGCTAAGAAGAAGAAGAAGATGAAGAAGAGGAAGACAAGCCAGGAGTCTTACCCCTTAGCTTGTTATGAAGCGGTCAAGAGACGTTAGAAGACCCCTTTAGATTTTAGGTTTTCTTTTTCATTATGCTCTTTTGTATTGTCCTACTATCTGATGTAAGGCAGTACCAACTATCTTAGTCGTGTTTTCGAACCTTGATAAGTTTTAAGTAAAAGTTTGGGTTTTTGGTTTTCAATGTTTCTGTTTGGTTGTGTGACTTGCTTGTGCATGGGTAGGAAATTTTACTTCCTAGATCTATCTATCATGTTCTTATCTATGCTAAAACTATATCAGATGCCGCCAAGACATGACCCAACTCATGACGCACTGAATCATATGATGACAGCTCAGGCACAACTCATGCAGATGATGACCCAGTTCATCCAAACCACCCAGAACAACAACAATAATCCACCACCACCACCTCCGCCACCATCGCCACCTCCACCTCCACCACCACCCCCGCCCCCAGTGGACAGAATCGCCAGATTTCTGAGACTCGGACCAGCTAAGTTCTCCAGTGCTACTGAGCCAATAGTAGCTGATGATTGGCTTCGTTCTGTCAGCAAGGACATAGTCACCTGTGAGTGCACCGAGGCTGAGAAGATTAGGTTCTCCGCTCATCTGCTGGAAGTACCTGCTGCAATGTGGTGGGAGACTTATCAACTTACCCATCCTATTGATGACTTAGACTGGGAAACCTTGAAGGAGGGATTCCGTACTGCACATATCTCCTCGGGCATTATGAATCTCAAGAGAGATGAATTCCGCACTCTGAGACAGGGAGGGAGAACTCTGAAGGAATACATGGATGACTTCTGTACCTTGGCAAGGTATGCCCCAGAAGACATTGACACTGATGCTAAGCGGAAGGAGAAGTTCCTCAATGGACTTAAAGGCGAACTGAAGATTCCATTGTAAATGGCTTATGCTCCTAGCTACCAGTCCCTGCTTGATCAAGCCATCACCCTGGATAATAACATCAGGAAGGAAGAGAACCGCAAGAGGAAGTTTGGCAGTAACAAGAACCCCAGTGAACCATTCCACAAGAAGCGCCATTCTTCTAAAATAAGTGGAAGTCACAGCTCACACCAGCATAACGGTCATGGCAACAACTTTAATGGTCACCGGTTCAATGGTGGATTTCATTCTAATATATGGTAATCACAATGGAAATAATGGCCGTCACAATGGGAAGAATGGACACCACAATGGAAACAACGGCCAGCACCGTAACAACTCAGGAGACTTGTCCCACATCACCTGCTACAAGTGCAAGAAGACTGGAGACTTTGCGGATAAATGCACAAAGAAAAGGCCTGATGAAGTTACCAAACCCAATTCATTCCAGAAGGGGCAGGCGAATCACCTCAATTTGGAAGAAGTGATGAATGAACCATACGCCGTGATGGGTATGTTTCCACTCAACTCATTTACAGCATTGGTTTTATTTGATACTGGTGCATCACATTCATTCATATCAAGAGCTTTTGTGAATAAAAATGGACTACCCACTGAAACAATAGGGAAAACGATTAAAGTAAGTTCCCCTGGTGGAGAGATGATTGTCAATTCGGGATGCCAAAGTTTGGTTTTAGAAATTGGCCCCTATAAATTCCTAGCCCACTTAGTAATCCTAGAATCACAAAAGTTTGGATGTTATTTTGTGAATGGACTGGATGACAACTTATAAAGGAGTCATAGATTGTGTGAGTAAATCAATAACTCTCACAACCCCTGAAGGGAAAAGAATTAGGTTCAAATCCCAATTGGACTTTGGAGATCTAAGGCTAAACAATCTTAAGGGGGTTAGCCTAGACCAGGTACACATAGTTAAGGAATATCCCGATGTCTTTCCAGAGGAATTACCTGGAATGCCCCCTGATAGAGAGGTATAGTTTCTTATAGAACTGCTTCCGGGCACAGGCCCTATAGCAAAGAGACCTTATCCCATGTCTACTGATGAGTTGAAGGAGCTCAAGAAATAGTTGAAGGAGCAGTTAGGAAAATGTTTCATTAGGGAGAGTTCGTCTCCGTGGGGAGCGCCAGTTCTGTTTGTGGAGAAGAAGGACAAAAGCCAATGTTTGGTTATGGATTACCGTTCGCTAAACGAAGTTACCATCAAGAACAAATACCCCCTACCCGGAATCAATGAACTTTTTGATCAGTTGGTTGGAGCTAGTGTGTTTTCCAAGATCGATCTTCGGTCTGGATATTTCAAGCTCGAGATTAGAGAGCATGATATCCCCAAGACAGCCTTTGTAACTAGATATGGTTCGTATGAGTATACGGTGATGCCTTTCAGCTTAACCAATGCTCCCTCATACTTCATGAATATGATGAACAAAGTGTTCATGGACTTCCTTGGCAAGTTTGTCGTAGTCTTTATTGACGACATACTTATCTATTCAAAGAGCGAAGAGGAACATGAGAAACAACTTCGCTTAATATTGGAGAAACTTTGAGACATCAGTTATAAGCCAAGTTTAGTAAATGTGAGTTCTGGCTACGTGAAGTAGGATTTCTTGGACACATTATATCCGAGGAAGGAATTGCTGTAGACCCCTCCAAGGTAGCAGCAGTGACAGAATGGGAACCACCCAAGAATGTCGGAGAAATTCGCAGTTTCTTAGGATCGGCAGGCTACTACAGGAGATTCATCGAGAATTTCTCCAAGATTGCAAAACCAATGACCGAGTTGCTGAAGAAAGAGAAGAAGTTTGCTTGGACTGAAGCATGTGAAGCCAGCTTTCAAGAATTGAAGAAGAGATTAGTGTCAGCACCAATTCTGTGTTTACCCGACCTGGAGAAGGGATTTCAAGTCTACTGTGATGCTTCTCATCAAGGGATTGGAAGTGTGTTGATGCAGGAAGGCAAGGTAGAAGCTTATGCTTCCAGGCAACTCAAGAAACATGAAATCAATTACCCCACACACGATATAGAGTTAGCTTCCGTGGTCCATGCGTTGAAAACCTGGAGACACTATTTGATGGGGAAACGATGTGAGGTATTCACCGACCACAAGAGTTTGAATTACATTTTCACCCAGAAGGAATTGAACATGAGACAAAGGAGATGGTTGGAACTCATCAAGGATTACGATTTGAGTTTTCAATACCACCCTGGTAAAGCAAACGTAGTAGCGGATGCCTTAAGCCATAAGTCTTATGTAAATTGTCTGTCGACAGAAGAATTGCCTGAAGATCTATGCAAGGGTTTGAAGGACCTTAGTTTGGAAGTAGTATCGGAAGGCTTTGTAGCATCCTTAATAGTGCAACCTACACTATTGGATAGGATAAAAGAAACCCAGAAAGGAGACGAAGATATAGAGAATATAAATGAAAACATGAAGGAGGATAAAGCAAAAGGTTTTAGTGAAGATGAGCAGGGTACCATTTGGTTTGGAAAGCGAATTTGCGTAGCCAATGACTCTGAACTTAGGAAGCTGATATTCCAGGAAGCTCATGAGACACCATACTCCATCCACCCTGGCAACACTAAGATGTACATGTATTTGAAGGAGAGATTCTAGTGGAATAATATGAAGCGAGACATCGCGGAATATATAGCCAAGTGTGATGTATGTAGCAGATTAAAGGCTGAACATCAGAAGCCAGCTGGATTGTTGCAACCGCTGAAGGTTCCAGAATGGAAGTGGTACCAAATTGGTATGGACTTTATTACTGGATTACCCCGAACAAAATCAGGTTATGATTCGATTTGGGTTATAGTGGATTGTCTGACGAAGGTAGCCCACTTTGTACCCGTGAAGACCACTTACACCAGTGCTAGGTAAGCAGATATATATATATGAACATGATAGTATGTCTACACAGTGTCCCTAAGAGTATTGTGTCGGATAGAGGTACCCAATTTACCTCACATTTCTGGAAGCAGTTACATGAGTCCTGAGGGACTAGATTGGAGTTTAGTACAACATTTCACCCTCAGACAGATGGCCAGACTGAGAGAGTGAATCAGATCCTAGAGGATATGCTGAGAGCTTGTGTTATAGATTATGGATCTAGTTGGGATGACAGTTTACCATATGTGGAGTTCTCCTACAACAATAGCTACCAAGCTAGCATAGAGATGTCCCCATTTGAAGATCTGTATGGGAGAAAGTGTACCACACCCTGCTGTGGAGTGGAGTAGGAGAAAGGAGTTTCTTGGGGCCAGATATTATCCAAGAGGCCGAAGAAAAGGTTAGACTGATCAAGGATAGATTGAAGGTAGCACAGTCTAGACAGAAGAGCTATGCTGACAATAAGCGTAGAGATGTTTCATATGAAATAGGCGATAGAGTTTATCTCAGAGTATCACCTCTTCGAGGTGTCAAGAGATTTGGGATCAAGGGAAAATTGGACCCAAGATTCATTGGACCATTCAAGATCTTATCACGCAAAGGAGAAGTGGCTTATGAAATTGAATTTCCAGAGATTCTTTCAGCGGTTCATAATGTGTTCCATGTCAGTCAACTAAAGAAGTGCCATCTTTAGATGTCGGAAACACCGTTGAAGGATACAATGCTCCTCGAGGAAGTTCAATTAGAAAGTGACTTGACATATGAGGAGAAACCCATCAAGATCTTCGAGTGGGCGGAAATAAATACTCGCACAAAGACTATCAAATGATGCAAGGTTCAATGGAGTCACCATACCGAGGAAGAGGCAACTTGGGAACGCGAAGACAATCTTCGAGAAGATTACCCACACCTATTTGCTAGCCTTTCCGAAGCCCGGGTACGTGCTTCATCTTAAGGGGTTAGTCTGTAGCATCCCTAGTTTTCGAAATACAAAAACCTGCATACATTCATGGCATCTTTGCATTTTTTCATTTATACATAAAATGTCAAGCACAAATATGACACAACCATGGTTACATACCCTAAATGCAAAGGTCTTATTTTCCTACCATGCTCTGTTGAGTCAAAACAATGTCCCATGAAGTCTAAAATAAATCTCTTTGTTTTATAAAATTTTAGAAAATGGTTTGACCCTATTTGGATTCCTAAAACAAAAGTTATGAATAAAACAGTAAAAAGGGGAAATGGAAAAAAAAAAGAAAGACAAAAAAAGAGAAGAGAACGGATCGGACTGACCGAACTGGGCCAGCCCGACCGCACCGGCCCGTTCGGCCTGCCAAGCGGCCCGCGCCCGAACCGCCTCTCCCCTTTTTCTTTTTTTTCCTTTCTCTCACTGACCGGTGGGGCCCACTTGTCAGTGGGGCCCACATGTTGGCGTTGTCTTCAACCTCGGACCGTGCCCGACTCAGACTCTGCCGTCGCCTCAACCCTAACCGACCCCACCTCCACGTCCGCGCCTTGGAGAGCACCCCCGACCCCCTATAAATAATGCCGCAGACCCCCGCCTCCTTTTCCCCCAAGCTGCCGCCCCAAATCGCGCCACCAATCGCCGCCGATTGCTCGCCGTAGCTGCAGCCGCCGCGCCGCCTCCAACCAACCACCGCCGCCGCTCTAGCCCCCATTACTCGCGCCGCCGACACCAATCACATCACCGCGCGCCGCCGCCACCCCGTAGCCATCTTCGACGCCGCCAGACCCCTCCGTAACCGCCGCCCTCGCCACCTACCGAGCTGCCGCGCCGCCCACGTCGTCGTCGGCCAGGTGAGCCCGTCCCTCCCTTTTCTTTTCTTTTCTTTCTTCTTTTCTCTCTGCCGTCCGATCTAGATCTCGCGGTGTAGGATAGAAGGCGGTAGCGAATCGGTACCGACGAATAGCGTGGCGCCGCGTGGCGATCCAGTCAGCGCCCAGTCAGTTTTAGTCAAACGCGTTTTAAAATTTGAATTTGAATCTCAGATTTCGCGTATAACTTGTAAATTCGATATAAAATCAACCACTGGGCCAAATTTAATTTTTTTATAGTTTTGGAAAGCTTACAATCTGTAGTACACGTTTATGCAATAATATAGCATAGGTACTGTGATAGATTTTGTATCAAAAATCAAATAGAGAAATTGACCTTTCTACACTATAAAATTGGTATAAAATAATCTACTAGCCCAAATTTCATGATTTTGTACTTTCTGGAATCCTCAGATCTTGTACTTCAACATGGAATATGAGTTGTACAACTTTGATACGTGCACAATCCTGCTTTATTAAAATCTATTCAAATCAGTAATTCGACAATAATTCAAATTCTATAAATTATTTTTGAATAATTCCAATTGCTCTACTCTGGTATTACTATAACCTATCCAGGGAAGTCAAGTTTACATTTTACTAAACATAATTCTTGCGGTAGCCAATTAATAAGGTTGTATATGTTAAGTAAGTAATAAGTTAATGTTTTTCTAAATCAAATTAAATATCCAGGAAACTTTATCATCATTACACATGACAGATAACACCTAATACAACACCTACACACTAACTCTATGGTGAAGTAAGTTGGTGCATACCATGCATGCATACATGTCTATGATTGTTCATATTGAGTGTCTGTTTATTTTTGTTTTGCTTGTTTGATTAGATTGTGGAGGAGATCAAGGTGGTTCTTGTGATTGCTGTGATTGTGCGGGTTGCTTTGATAAAGGCAAGTGACACTCAAATCCTACCTATTTTATATTATGCATTAGTATTTTGAAACTAGTATGCATGGTAGGATTTTGTTTTCAAAAGAAAAGTATTATGCTATGCTTAGATCCTAGTAGTGTGTAGCCACCCTTTAAACACAACATGCTAAGATTGTTAGAAGAGGTTTAAAAATGATGCCAATGCTTTGTTTCATTTTTTGGTTAAAGTGTTGTTTGAAAAATTTAAAGTTAATAACCTTAATGAAACACATGGGTGGAATTGGTGTGGCTTTGGATTATGTTGAGTGGCTACCTGGGGCTACATACATGGGAGTGAACCATAGTATGTGGTGGTGACCTGGTGACATAGGCATCCCAATGGGCCCGCCGAAGATAGTACCCGGGTTTTACTAAAGGCCCACGACCCGAAGGATAAGAAGAATCAGAAGCCCAAATTACTAGTTAAGGAAAGCTAGAGTTGTATTAGGAGAGAACACTTGTAATATTGCGGGATGAGTTAGAAACCCTCCTGGACTCTATAACTTGTGTATCACGAATCCCTCGGCTCCACCTCCTATATAAGGGGGAGCCGAGGGACAAAGAAAGCATCGATTCATTGTCTCACAAACCCTAGTTTTCATATCGTCGAGTACTTTTCGGCTTAAACCTTCGAGATCTACTTGCCCTCTACTTCTAGCTAAAACCCTAGTCTACAACCCGTAGGCATTGACAAGTTAATCCCTTGTCAATTGGCGCCGTCTGTGGGAATTAGAGGCAATTGCAGGATCTAAAGGAAATAGCTTCGAGCACTTACAACGGCGCCGGAAAATAGCTTAGTAGCCGAGATCCGGAGTGTGGGTACCTTTTACCTTTCCTCCCCGGCAACGGCGCCAGAAAATACTTGATGCTGTCCAGGACTGGCGCGTGGTTGACGAGGGAGGAAATGGTGTAGCTTTCCTTCGTTCCCCGGCAACGGCGCCTGAAAATAGCTTGATGTCTACTCACGCTTCTTTTCCTGTAGACAGTGTTGGGCCTCCAAGAGCAGAGGTTTGTAGAACAGCAGCAAGTTTTCCCTTAAGTGGATCACCCAAGGTTTATCGAACTCAGGGAGGAAGAGGTCAAAGATATCCCTCTCAAGCAACCCTGCGATCACAATGCAAGAAGTCTCTTGTGTCCCCAACACACCTAATACACTTGTCAGATGTATAGGTGCACTAGTTCGGCGAAGAGATAGTGAAATACAAGTTGTATGAATGTATATGAGAAGTAGTAACGGCACCAGAAAATAGCTTGCTGCTACAACTGGCGTGTGGTTGCTGGTGGTAATATTGCAGGAAGTACAGATGCAGTAGAACAGTAAACAAGCGATGATTGCAGTATTTGGAAACAAGGCCTAGGGATCATACTTTCACTAGTGGACACTCTCAACATTGATCACATAATAAAACCACTCTACACTCTCTTGTTGGATGATGAACACCATTAATTGTGTAGGGCTACAAGAGCACCTCAATGCCGGAGTTAACAAGCTCCACAACATTCGATATTCATATTTAAATAACCTTAGAGTGCATGATAGATCATTGCAATTATACCAAGTACTAACATAGCATGCACACTGTCACCATCATACTATGAAAGGAGGAATAGATCACATCAATACTATCATAGTAATAGTTAACTTCATAATCTACAAGAGATCACAATCATAAACTACGCCAAGTACTACATGATGCACTCACTGTCACCATTACATCATGGAGGAGGAATAGAGTACTTTAATAACATCACTAGAGTAGCACATAGTTTAATAGTGATACAAAACTCATATGAATCTCAATCATGTAAGGTAGCTCATGAGATCATTGTATTGAAGTACATGGAAGAGAGATTAACCACATAGCTACCGGTACAACCCTTAGCCTCGAGGGAGAACTACTCCCTCCTCATGGGAGACAGCAGCGTTGATGAAGATGGCGGTGGTGTCGATGGAGATGCCTTCCGGGGGCACTTCCCCGTCCCGGCGGCGTGCCGGAACAGAGACTTCTGTCCCCCAGATCTTGGCTTCACGATGGCGGCGGCTCTGGAAGGTTTCTCGTACCGTGGCTTTTTCGTATCGAAGATTTAGGTCAGGGGGCTTCTTATAGGTGAAGAGGTGGAGTCGGAAGGGTTACGGAGCCGCCACACAATAGGGGGGCGCGGCTCCCCTCTTGGCCGCGCCGGCCTACTGTCTGGTGGACCTGTGGCTCTCCTCTGGTCTCTCTCGGGTGTTCTGGAAGCTTCGTGGAATTATAAGATGCTGGGCGTTGATTTCGTCCAATTCCGAGAATATTTCCTTACTAGGATTTCTGAAACCAAAAACAGCAGAAAATAGGAACTGGCACTTCGGCATCTCGTCAATAGGTTAGTTCCGGAAAACGCATCAAAACGATATAAAGTGTGAACAAAACATGTAGGTATTGTCATAAAATAAGCATGGAACATCAGAAATTATAGATACGTTGGAGACGTATCAGCATCCCCAAGCTTAGTTCCTACTCGTCCTCGAGTAGGTAAACGATAACAAAGATAATTTCCGAAGTGACATGCCACCAATATGATCTTAATCATACTATTGTCAAGCATATGAGATGAATGCAGCGATTCAAAGCAATGGTAAAGACAATGATTAAACAACTGAATCATATAGCAAAGACTTTTCATGAATAGTACTTTCAAGACAAGCATCAATAAGTCTTGCATAAGAGTTAACTCATAAAGCAATAGATTCTAAATAAAGGCATTGAAGCAACACAAAGGAAGATATAAGTTTCAGCGGTTGCTTTCAACTTCAACATATTTATCTCATGGATATTGTCAACATAAAGTAATATGATGAATGCAAATATGCAAGCATGTAAGAATCAATGCACAGTTAACACAAGTGTTTGCTCCTAAGACAGAAAGAAGTAGGTGAACTGACTCAACATAAAATTAGAAGAAAGGCCCTTCGACGAGGGAAGCATGGATTGCTATATTTGTGCTAGAGCTTTTATTTTTGAAAACAAGAAACAATTTTGTCAACGGTAGTAATAAAGCATATGCATTATGTAAATTATATCCTACAAGTTGCAAGCCTCATGCATAGATTACCAATAGTGCCCGCACCTTGTCCTAATTAGCTTGGATTTACATGGATTATCATCGCAATACATATGTTTTAACCAAGTATCACAAAGGGGTACCTCTATGCCGCCTGTACAAAGGTCTAAGGAGAAAGCTCGCATTGGATTTCTCGCTTTTGATTATTCTCAACTTAGACATCCATACCGGGACAACATAGACAACAGATAATAGATTCCTCTTTAATGCATAAGCATTTAACAACAAATAATATTCTCATAAGAGATTTGAGGATTGTTGTCCAAAACTGAAACTTCCACCATGGATCATGGCTTTAGTTAGCGGCCCAATGTTCTTCTCTAACAATATGCATGCTCAAACCATTCAACTCATGATAAATCACCCTTACATCAGACAAGACGAACATGCATAGCAACTCACATGATATTCAACAAAGGGTAGTTGATGGCATCCCCAGGAACATGGTTATCGCTCAACAAGCAACTTATAAGAGATAAGATGCATAAGTACATATTCAATACCACAATAGTTTTTAGGCTATTTGTCCCATGATCTATATATTGCAAAGACAAAGAATGGAAATTTAAAGGTAGCACTCAAGCAATTTACTTTGGAATGGCGGAGAAATACCATGTAGTAGGTAGGTATGGTGGACACAAGTGGCATAGTGTTTGGCTCAAGGATTTTGGATGCATGAGAAGTATTCCCTCTCAATACAAGGCTTAGGCTAGCAAGGTTATTTGAAGCAAACACAAGTATGAACTAGTACATCAAAACTTACATAAGAACATATTGCAAGCATTATAAGACTCTACATTGTCTTCCTTGTTGTTCAAACACCTTTACCAGAAAATATCTAGACTTTAGAGAGACCAATCATGCAAACCAAATTTTAGCAAGCTCTATGTAGTTCTTCATTAATAGGTGCAAACTACATGATGCAAGAGATTAAACATGATCCATATGAGCACAACAATTGCCACGTATCAAATTATTCAAGACATTATACCAATTACCACATGTAGCATTTTCTATTTCCAACCATATAACAATGAACGAAGCAGTTTCAACCTTCGCCATGAACATTAAAAGCTAAGAACACATTTGTTCATATGAACCAGCGGAGCGTGTCTCTCTCCCACACAAGCATTTATTCAGAGAATGGAAATAACAAAACGAAAATAAAAGCACACAGACGCTCCAAGTAAAGCACATAAGATGTGACCGAATAAAAATATAGTTTCAAGAGAAGAAACCTGATAAATTGTTGATGAAGAAGGGGATGCCTTGGGCATCCCCAAGCTTAGACGCTTGAGTCTTCTTGAAATATGCAGGGATGAACCACCGGGGCATCCCCAAGCTTAGACTTTTCACTCTTCTTAATCATATATCATCCTCCTCTCTTGACCCTTGAAAACTTCCTCCACACTAAACTCAAAACAAACTCATTAGAGGGTTAGTGCATAATCAAAAATTCACATGTTCAGAGGTGAAACAATCATTCTTAACACTTCTGGACATTGCTCAAAGCTACTGGAAGTCAATGGAACAAAGAAATCCATCCAACATAGCAAAAGAAGCAATGTGAAATAAAAGGCAGAATCTGTCAAAACAGAACAGTCGGTAAAGACGAATTTTTTGGAGGCACCAGACTTGCTCAGATGAAAATTCTCAAATTGAATGAAAGTTGCGTACATATCTGAGGATCACGCACGTAAATTGGCAGATTTTTCTGAGTTACCTATAGAGAACCCTGCCCAAATTCGTGACAGATAGAAATCTGTTTCTGCGCAGTAATCCAAATCTAGTATCAACCTTTCTATCAAAGACTTCACTTGGCACAACAATGCAATAAAATAAAGATAAGGAGAGGTTGCTACAGTAGTAACAACTTCCAAGACTCAAATACGAAACAAAAGTACTGTAGTAAAATAAAAAAACATGGGTTATCTCCCAAGAAGTGCTTTCTTTATAGCCATTAAGATGGGCTCAGTAATTTTAATGATGCACTCCCAAGAAATAAGAGTTGAAGAAAAAGAGAGCATCAACAAACAAATTCAAAACACATTTAAGACTAACCCACTTCCTATGAAAAGGAATCTTGTAAATAAACAAATTCATGAAGAACAAAGTGAAAAGCATAGGAAGGCAAAACAAGTGTAACTTCAAGATTCTCAACATAAAGAGGGGAAACTTAATATTATTAAGATGCATATAACCATGTTTCCCTCTCTCATAATAACTTTCAGTAGTATCATGAGCAAACTCAACAATATAACTATCACATAAAGCATTCTTATCATGAGTCTCATGCATAAAATTATTACTCTCCACATAAGCATAATCAATTTTATTAGTTGTAGTGGGAGCAAATTCAACAAAGTAGTTATCATTATTATTCTCATCAAGTGTAGGAGGCATAGTATAATCATAATAAAATGTACTCTCCATAGTAGGCGGCACCAAAAGACCACTATCATTATAATCATCATAAATAGGAGGCAAAGTATCATCAAAGAAAATTTTCTCCTCAATGCTTGGGGGACTAAAAATATCATGCTCATCAAAACCAGCTTCCCCAAGCTTAGAATTTTCCATATCATTAGCAACAATTGTGTTCAAAGCGTTCATACTAATATGTTCCATAGGTTTTCTAATTTTCGCATCAAACCATCCATATCTTAACTCAGGAAATAGATTAAAAAGCTCCATGTTGCTTTCCATTATGCCTAACTAGTGTAAAACAACAAACAAAAAGATGCAATTGCAGGATCTAAAGGAAATAGCTTCGAGCACTTACAACGGCGCCGGAAAATAGCTTAGTAGCCGAGATCCGGAGTGTGGGTACCTTTTACCTTTCCTCCCCGGCAACGGCACCAGAAAATACTTGATGCTGTCCAGGACTGGCGCGTGGTTGACGAGGGAGGAAATGGTGTAGCTTTCCTTCGTTCCCCGGCAACGGCACCAGAAAATAGCTTGATGTCTACTCATGCTTCTTTTCCTGTAGACAGTGTTGGGCCTCCAAGAGCAGAGGTTTGTAGAACAGCAGCAAGTTTTCCCTTAAGTGGATCACCCAAGGTTTATCGAACTCAGGGAGGAAGAGGTCAAAGATATCCCTCTCAAGCAACCCTGCGATCACAATGCAAGAAGTCTCTTGTGTCCCCAACACACCTAATACACTTGTCAGATGTATAGGTGCACTAGTTCGGCGAAGAGATAGTGAAATACAAGTTGTATGAATGTATATGAGAAGTAGTAACGGCACCAGAAAATAGCTTGCTGCTACAACTGGCGTGTGGTTGATGGTGGTAATATTGCAGGAAGTACAGATGCAGTAGAACAGTAAACAAGCAATGATTGCAGTATTTGGAAACAAGGCCTAGGGATCATACTTTCACTAGTGGACACTCTTTATCACATAATAAAACCACTCTACACTCTCTTGTTGGATGTCAACACCCGGATTTTTAAGTCCGGATGCCTATTATGTCATACATCGTAATCCCAGGAATATTGTTGTTGCGAGGCATAATAGTTAAGTATCACAGTCATCATTCATTACAAACCATAAGGTCTTACAAATTGGAATCACATGATCCATATTACACGAATAGTTGATCTATTGATCAACGAACAAACACAAGTTCATAGCGGAAGCGTAAGATACAAGGACTCTCTAGTCCACAGGCCAACGCTTGACGTCGGAAGACTCCTAGTTGTCGTAGGCGTCCTGCTGGTCATCTCCTTGTTCATCTTCATACTCTGGCCATGTGAATAGCCAGGGACAAAGCCGTGAGTACTTTAAGTACTCGCAAACTAATACTAATGTAAGTGCTAGACATTCTAGTAAGGTTTGCTAAGCTCTAGTTTATTTGCATAAAGCTAGTTTTAGTTCACAAGTATTTGAGAAAAGCTTATTCAAGTGCTAACTAACTCAAGTGGGAACATTAGTGTCATTCCCACCATTCAAGTGGTGATTTCAATTCAATTCACCACAAGTTATTTCATCATCCTCTTTCAACATCATTTTCAAAGATATGACAACGGAAACTGTATGGCCTTTCCAACCATCCGTAACCGTGGACGCGGCTATTCGAATAGGTTTACACTCTGCAGAGGTTGCACACTTGTGCCACAACATTTGATTTCATCCGTCGGGATTACCCCGAATCATCGTAACACAGTACGCGGATCATCAACCATAACCTTTCACTTACAAATCCTAGTATGAGCACCCCTCTCCATGAGCTTGGCCTCCCAGTGAAGACCAACTGTCAACCTGGGAACTGCACAGGGCTTGGCCGTAAAATTCACCTCAATTTCACATCATTTCTCAACAACGGAGGCAGCCTCAAGCGTAACCCCTATGACGTGTGTTCAGAGGGAACCCATACTAAGATGCATAAACTTCCAGTTAAGCCCTACCCATAATCAGGTATTGTGGGGGTACTTAATATTGGAAAGGTATCGCCTTCAAACCAATATCATGTTTATCAAAAATCACCATCTTCTCTTTGTCATATTCACCTTCAAAAATCATTCAATGGAATGCATCATCATTCCAAGCTTTCAAATTCATTTCAAGTTACATTGTTCCCATCTAGAGTAGTCAAGTTTTATTCATTAGCACTAGCTCTAAATCATGAGGGGTGCTATCTTGCTTTGCTTGATTGAGACTACTTCACTACTCTAGTAACCATCCTTTACTTTGACCAAAGTTAACTATAAAAGTAACTCTTGGAAAACAACAAGTAAAAGTTGTAAAGTATAAACTTGGGGTAGGCTTATGGTAAGAAAAGGTAAGACTATGGTGCCTTGCCCCAAAGGGCTTTGCACTTTGCAAGAATATTAGCTTGCCTTGGTAGTTCTCAAAGTTCTCCTCCTCCTCCTCCTCCTGGTAGCAACCTTATTCTTCCGTGTACTCTCCGATGCTAGAGTCTAAATTTGAATACGAGTATAATTACTCACTAATTCAATGGCTATTCCATGTATCACATACAAACACACAAACTATTCTATGCACACAATTAATCTAATTAGGGTGCATGGGTTGTGTTGCTTGAGGAGAATTCACTTCTTTTTATTTAATATGTAAATGATAGTTTCCATAGGGTTCTTGAGAAATAATTTCCTCTCATTGAAATCTTCTTAAGATTTAATTTCTCAAACAATCATATATGAACTCATATTGACCTAATTCAAACATTCATAATTATCATTTGAGAAAATGATTTAAATGAGGTAGACCACCTCATACTATTTAATAGTGCTACATATGATTTAAATCTCCAAGTAATTCATATAAGTGAGTTTGGCCAGGGGTCCAAACATCACATGAATTCAACTGAGACAAAGTTTAAATGAAGTATAAGACTTCATATAATTTACTTAATAGTTTTGGACAATATCAACTACATAAACTAGCCATATTGTCCATTAATTAAACTAGGGCATGATCATGCAAAGTGACCACACCATTTTATTACATAAACAATTAGTGTAAGTTAAATGTGAGCTATTAGAGTTGGAATTAACTTAATATCTATTTTGGTTGATTTTTAATAATTATTTGAATAGGGCAAAGTCATTGTCTTCTTCTTTTTATCAGATTAATTCTACAGCAATTTTGGTCATGGGACCAGTGGCATTCTGTAGATATTTTCCATAGCTTTCCAACCATATAAAATTCATTGAATTTGGTTAAGCCAATTTGAATCTATGGATTTTCAAAGTTTGGGCAGTATTGAAATTATTTGGAATTGTTTAAATGAAGTTTGAATTAAAAGGGCCGGCGGGAAACTAAACTGGGCCAGATTCGAATTAAAACGGCCCAGTCCAGCCCACCACGGTCTAGAGACGCGCGGCGCGCTGACAGGGTGGGGTCCAGGCGTCAGCGACTCATAAAACCCGAAGCGGTATGTTTTAATCTGGCGCGTTGGATTAGAACACAGATCGACGGTCGAGGTTCATCGTCTTCTCCGACGAGAACCCGATGTGCTGGCGGCGAGCCTAGGGGGTCGGAGAGCTCACCGTGGCTCCAGCAAGGCTTGGCAGTGTGCGCGGTGAAGTTGTGGACGACGGCGGAGCTCCTGGTACCGGCGGCTCGTCCTGGGGTGGCTCCAATCGACGGCGGCATCCACCAGGTACTGGTGGCTCCGATCTCCAAATTGGAGCAGCTCCGGCGAGAATCGAGCGAGTGGTGTGGTGGTTGAGAAGCAGTGAGAGGTGGAGAGCAAGGTGGTGTGCTCAGATCGACGAGTGGAGTGCTCTATTTATAGTAACGCGAGGGTGCTGCGGGTCCGAAGCGAGGTCGACATGCTCGCGGCTTCTCCGGCGAGCTATCGAGCTAGGAGAGGGCGCGGCGCTGTTCTACGGTTCCTGGCGAAGCGTTTGGCGGCGACAGCGCGGTCGGGCGGTGGCTGGATTGGTCGCATTGCTTCCACGACTGCCGCGGCGTTCACGGGAACATGTCATCGTCTCCGGCGCCGGCGGTCACGGGTCTGGGCTGCGCGCGTGTTTGGCGGCGTCGCGGTGGCATGGTGACGCTCAACGTGCTCGCAGGGGGTCCAGGACTTGCGTAGGGTGGCGAGGCAGCGCGTGGCCAGTGGCGTCTGCGAGTGTGCACACGCGCGACGTCATCAGCATGGCGTCGCCGTGCTGGGCGCGTGCGTTCCGGCCAGTGTCGAGCTCCTCCTCGACCAGGGCTTGCCCTAGCATGCTCAGTAGGGTGTGGTGGCGTCGTTTGGCAAGGTGGACAGGTTGGGGAAGGAAGGGGAGAGGAGGTGGTGCGACAAGGTGGTGACATGGCCGGCATGGCCATGTCCATGCCTTGTTAGCCCTCCCCTAGGGTTTCTATTTGGCATTGAATGGTTTAGAGGGAACTAGGGGACCATTTGGTGTAGGTTGGGGTAGATTAGATGGGGTAGATCACTATAGCAAATAGTGTCAAATAGTCACATAGATGCCATTTTTGATTTTTGTCCAAATTTGATTTAATTCAAATGGTGGCAAGTTTTGAATGGTGAGTGTCTCATTGAGTTAGAAATGATCAGAGGTGGTGAGGTGTGGTGGTGGCATTGTTGAATTCAAAGTTTTTCAAAAATGGCTAAGTGTGAGATTGTTGCATATGTTAAAATGTTGCAACTTTGGTTGAGCATAGCTAAGGATCAAGAAAGGATTTGGCATGGTGGTCTTTACCAAAAGTGTTCACCTTGATGTTGACTTGGATGTGGTGCAAAGAGTTAGCAAGGTTTGGTTTGAGAAAATTGAATTGCAATGGCTCAAAGTAGTGATCAGACTATAATTGGTAGTTTTGACCATTATCATATGTGAGCAAGTTTTGTATTTGAAATCCATTTGATTTGTGATTCTTTGATTCCAAAAGTTGTAATAAGTGTTTAGTAACATTATTCAACTAATGGTGAAGACCAAATTGGTCTAGGGTCAAAATTTATAAAAATGCCATAGAGCATATGTGAGGGTTTTTAGGGTTTTGCATTTATTTGATTTTCTTCCTCTTTTTGATTTATTTGGATTGTGATCTTCTCATGATCACATTAGGGTTTTAGGGTTTAGCTTATACATATAATAGCACTCATCATGGCATATCAATCAAATGCACAAGTCCTATGCATGGCACTATATGCAATTTAAAAAGTTTTTGTTGGTTTGAAATTTTGCTCTCTGGAATTCTTCTAACTTTCTTTTATTGAAATTTGGGATGTTACAAACCCTTCCCCCTTACAAAAGATCTCGTCCCGAGATCGAAAAGAAAGTTAGGTACTAAAGAGATCTGGGTACTCCTTCTTCATGAAGTCTTCGCGTTCCCATGTGGCTTCATCCTCGGTATGATTACTCCATTGTATCTTCAGAAACTTGATGCTTCGGGTGCGGGTGGTTCGGTAAGCTTCCTCCAGGATGCGAATCGGCACTTCGCGGTAAGTCAAGTCCTTGTTGATATCCACCGATCTGTGATCAATGTTCTTGAACACTTCGGTCTTCTCGGGGACTTCAAGGCATTTCCGGAGGAGTGAGATATGAAACACGTCGTGCACAGCCGACATCTCTTCAGGTAGCTCCAGTTGATAAGATACTTCTCCTCGGCGGCTGAGGACTTTGAAGGGTCCGACATATCGGGGTGCGAGCTTTCCTTTCAGCTGGAATCTCTGCATTCCTTTCAAGGGGGATACCTTGAGATAGACGAAGTATCCGATCTCAAAGGTCATCTCCCGACGTCTCTTGTCGGCGTAGCTCTTCTGTCTTGATTGCGCCGTCTTGAGGTACTCTCGGATCTTGTGTACTTTCTCTTCGGCTTCACGAAGAACATCTGGGCCAAAAACTTGGCTTTCTCCGACTTCCGACCAGTTCAGGGGGGTACGGCACTTCCTTCCGTACAAGGCTTCAAAGGGGGCCATCTGTAGGCTAGCTTGGTAGTTGTTGTTGTAAGAGAATTCTGCGTAAGGTAAGCAGTCTTCCCACTTGGATCCGTATTCCGGTACACATGCTCTCAGCATGTCCTCCAGTATCTGGTTGACTCTCTCAGTCTGTCCGTCGGTCTGAGGGTGATAGGCGGTGCTGAAATTCAGACGGGTGCCTAGTCCTTCATGCACTTTCTGCCAGAATCTTGAGGTGAACTGTGATCCTCTATCTGACACTATCGATTTCGGGGTTCCGTGCAGGGCGACTATTCTGGAGATGTATAGTTCAGCTAACTTTGGGCCTTGGTATGTGGTCTTTACGGCGATGAAATGGGCGACTTTGGTCAATCTATTGACAACTACCCATATTGAATCATTGCCTTTGCTGGATTTTGGCAGTCCGGTGATAAAGTCCATTCCTACGGAGTCCCATTTCCATTCTGGAATCTGGAGTGGCTGCAACAGTTCGGCGGGTCGTTCATGTTCTGCCTTAACTCTCTGACAGATGTCACACTTGGTGATGTAGCTGCCGATCTCCCTCTTCATTCCATGCCACCAGAATTGCTCCTTCAGGTCTTGGTGCATCTTGGTACCTCCGGGGTGGATTGAATAAAGGGTGTCATGGGCTTCTTGCAGGATGACTTGTTTCAAGTCTGAGTCCGATGGTACGCAGAGACGTTCTTTGTACCAAAGAACTCCGGCTTCATCTACGGTGAATCCGGGGGCTTTTCCTGCGGCTATCTGTTTCTTGATTCCGTCGATGCTAGCGTTGTCCTTCTGGGCTTCCTTGATTTGGCTAACCAAGGTGGGTTGCAGTTCTATGCTGGCTAGGAATCCTTCACTAACAAGTTCAAGTCTGAACTGTTCAAACTCTTGATGCAAGCTGGGCTATTCAGTTGCGAGCATGGAGTTCAACTGACACGGCAGTCGACTCAAAGCATCCGCTACCACGTTGGCCTTGCCGGGGTGGTAGTGAATCTCCATGTCGTAATCCTTGATCAATTCGATCCATCGGCGTTGTCTCATGTTCAGCTCCTTCTGGGTGAATATGTATTTGAGGCTCTTGTGGTCGGAGTAGATCTCGCATCGATTACCCATGAGGTAATGACGCCAAACTTTCAAGGCTAAGACCACGGCTGCAAGCTCGAGGTCATGGGTTGGGTAATTCTGTTCATGTTGCTTTAGCTGTCTTGAAAGGTAGGATACAACTTTGCCTTCTTGCATAAGCACACATCCAAGACCAGTCTTGGAGACGTCGCAATATACGTCAAAGGGCTTTGCGATATCTGGCATGATCAGGATTGGGGCAGTTGTCAGTCTACTCTTGAGCTGTTGAAAGCTCTCTTCACATTTATCGGTCCACTCAAACTTTCTGTCCTTCTTCAACAATTGGGTCATTGGTCGAGCGATGCTCGAAAAGCCTTCTACAAATCTGCGGTAATATCCGGCTAATCCAAGAAAAGCGCGGACCTCGGTTTGGGTGGTTGGGGCTTGCCATTCCATAACAGTTTTGATTTTGGCGGGATCTACGGCAATTCCTCCTGCAGACAAGATGTGTCCCAGGAATCCAACTTCTTCCAACCAAAATTCACACTTGCTAAACTTGGCATACAACTGGTGATTCCTAAGGGTTTGTAGGACAGTTTCCAAATGATGTTCATGTTTTGATTTTGGCGGGATCTACGGCAATTCCTCCTGCAGACAAGATGTGTCCCAGGAATCCAACTTCTTCCAACCAAAATTCACACTTGCTAAACTTGGCATACAACTGGTGATTCCTAAGGGTTTGTAGGACAGTTTCCAAATGATGTTCATGTTCCTCTTCGGACTTGGAGTACACAAGGATGTCGTCGATGAAGACAACGACAAATTTGTCCAAAAAGTTCATGAAGATCTTATTCATGAGATTCATGAAATAAGCGGGGGCATTGGTCAGTCCAAACGACATGACGTTGTACTCATACAACCCATATCTGGTGGTGAAGGCAGTTTTTGGAATGTCGGTGGCTCGGATTTTCAGCTGATGATATCCAGTTCTAAGATCTATGTTGGAGAAAACTCTGGCTCCCGTGAGTTGATCAAACAAGTCTTCTATCTTGGGTAGGGGGTATTTGTTTTTGATGGTGACATCGTTAAGCTTACGATAGTCCGTACATAAACGATTTGCACCATCCTTTTTGTCCACAAACAAAACTGGTGATCTCCAGGGGGATGCACTAGGTCTAATCAGACCTTTGGCTAACATATCATCTATCTGCTTCTTCAGCTCCACAAGCTCGGTTGCGTTCATGCTGTAGGCTCTCTGGGCTATGGGTCCAGTTCCGGGGATTAACTCGATGATGAACTCGATATCCCGATCCGGGGGCATACCGGGTAGATCATCCAGAAACACATCAGGGTAGCGACAAACGACCCTGATTTGATCCAGAGTTGGCTTGGATACACTTTGGTTGCAGGTAAATTTTCTGGGTAGTTTTTCAGAGACGTGCTCTACTACGATACCGGTGCTGCTAGTCATGGTTATGGCTTTCTTGGCACAGTCTATCAATCCATTGTGCTTGGACATCCAGTCCATTCCTAGTACGACTTCCAAACCTTTGGTTCCCAGAATGATTAGATTGGCATAGAAATCTACATCATGGATTTTGATAGGTACATTTTTGCAAAATTTTCTGGCTTTGGTGGTTGATCCGGGAATTTGAACTATCATAACATGCTTCAAACTGAGGGGTTGAATTTTACTTGTTGATGCAAAGTCTTCGGTGACAAAAGAATGAGATGCTCCAGAATCAAACAACACTCTGGCAGGGATGTGGTTGACAGAAAACATACCCAGTACAACATCTGGTGCTTCCTGGGCTTCTTCGGCGTTCATGTGGTAGAGGCGGCCGTTGCGGTTATTGGGGTTGTTGGGGGCGAACTTCTTGCCGGTGGAGACACGGCGTTGCTGCTGAGCAGGTGCAGCGGTGTTGCCGGCGAGCTTGGCAAGACGCTTGGGACACTCGTTGGAGTAGTGCCCCACTACACCACACTCATAGCAAGTGATGGTGGTCTTGTCTTGCTTGTTCGCAACGGGGACGGCGTTGCTTCCGGTTCTGGGAGCGGTGTTGGTGTTGTTGTTGTTGTTGTTGGGGGCTCTGGGCGGAGCGCGGTTGTAGTTGTTGTTGTTGTTGTAGTTGTTGTTGTTGTAGCCTCCTGGCTTGGAGTTTCCTCCACTCCGGTTCTGATAACCGGGGCGCGAGTTCTGCATCGGTGGCTTGTTGTTTCTCGGAGTGAAACCTCTGCTTGAGCTGGGGCGAAACTTCTGGGTATGGCTAGACCCACTTTGATTCGCCATGCGGCGCTTGCGGTTCTCATTGGCTTGGTTCAGCTTGCCCTCCATCTGGATGGCGGAGTCAACAAGGGCTTCGAGGTCGGAGAAGGGGATGTTGACGAGGACAGTCTGCATCTCATCATGCAGTCCGTTCAGGAATCTCTCCTTCCTCTTTTCAACGGTGTTGGTCTCATCAGGGGCATACCTCGACAGTGTGAGAAACTTGTCGCGGTATTCTACCACCGTCATGCGACCTTGTTTCAGTTCACGGATTTCATCCCTCATCTTTTTGATAAGACCCGGGGGTACATGGTACTTGCTGAACTTTAGTTTGAAATCCTCCCAAGTCATGAACTGACCTCCGTTCATGGCACGGGTGCTTGTCCACCAAGCGCGGGCTGGTCCAGCGTGATAGTGGGTTGCAAACAAGACTTTCTCGTTGGCTTCCACTCCGGCTACTTCCAAGTTGTTCTCCATAGTCTGGAGCCAGTCGTCGGCGTCGAGGGGTTCCTCGGTCTTGCTAAACACCGGGGGATTGGTGTTCTGGAAGTTCTTGAGCTTGGATCCAGGGTGGTCATGATTTCCATGGCCTTGATTTGCAATGTTCTGCAAAGCGGTGAGGTTGGCTTGGCGTTCAGCTCTTTCGGTCTCCCTATCGGCAAGCAGGGTTTGCAGCAGTTGCATCATCGCATCGTTGGTGCGATTGGGAGGGGCCATCTGAAGATATAGAAGATCATGAGATAAGAGGGAACATTCTATGGTTCATTTTGGTTATGTTTGAAAACATTTGAAAACTTGTAATCTTTTCATGACAAACATAACATTCATTCATTCATTCAACACATACTACAAACTAACACACACATACTCCAATGGTTTTAAGAACCATTCTCATGCTACGATACAAAGGACGGGATACAACTCACACCTACATAAGTGAAACTAGTGCAACTACTCCTCATCCTCGACATCGATCGGGACGTAGTCGTCAGGTCCTGCCTCCAGGAACTCGTAGTCCTCCTCCTCGGTGAACTCGTCCTCCTCAAAGTCGTCATCGTCGCTCAGGAAGGCTCCTCCTCCCTGAAGGTCGATGCCTCCGTCGTCATCCTCCAGCTCTCTGATCTGATCCTCTTGGGCCTTGACAGTGGCCTCAAGTGACGCGATCTTGGCGCGAAGGCGCACAATCGTAGCGTCCTTCTTGGCACGCTGCTGGCGAAGGCTCTTGCGGTCGTTGTTGAGTAGCTTGATCGGCTCACCCTGCTCGATGATGTGAGCATGGGTCTGGTTCGCGTAAGCGCGAGTGGCGTCGAGGTCCTTCTGAGTCTGATAGAGCATGAAGTCCAGGTGCTCAGCGTGGTGCCTCAACTCCGGGTGCGGCTGCAGCTCCATGGGCACTCCCATGGCATCACGCCTCACGAGATGCGCGAAGCGAGAGGCGAGGATGCGCACCACGTTCTGTCCACAGAGGCGCGCAAGTGCCTCCTGAAGGCCACGTGCGAGTCCGTCGAGCCAGTTGCTCTCGCGGAAGGAGAAAAGGATCCTCTCCGAGGTGGGAGGCTCCATCTTGCCCCTCAAGTCGGCAGTGATCACCCACTGCAACTCTCCTCCGGGCGTGTCGTCCAACTGAACCCCGTGAAACTCGGGGTGTGGGCGCCCAAGGAAGTCAGAGACGGCGTTGAGGTCGTGCTCGAAGATCAAGCTCCCTCCGTTCCCAAGCTGGTAAAACTTGGTGTCGATGGGTTCATTCGGCTCCATCTGAAAGAGAATTGGATGAGTAAGTTAGAGAGTGTAAAGTGTGGCAAAATTTTAAGTAGATTCAAGTAAGGTAGAACATGATTCAACAAATTTTGGCAAAGTCTCAAAGACAAGAGTGTAAGTAAGTTTTCACAAATATTCTCTTCATTTGATTTTCAAAGTTAAGTTTTTCAGAACGCCCATTCTAACTAAGGTCTTCTAAGGTCAAACAATGGCTCTGATACCAACTTGTCAACACCCGGATTTTTAAGTCCGGATGCCTATTATGTCATACATCGCAATCCCAGGAATATTGTTGTTGCGAGGCATGATAGTTAAGTATCGCAGTCATCATTCATTACAAACCATAAGGTCTTACAAATTGGAATCACATGATCCATATTACACGAATAGTTGATCTATTGATCAACGAATAAACACAAGTTCATAGCGGAAGCGTAAGATACAAGGACTCTCTAGTCCACAGGCCAACGCTTGACGTCGGAAGACTCCTAGTTGTCGTAGGCGTCCTGCTGGTCATCTCCTTGTTCATCTTCATACTCTGGCCATGTGAATAGCCAGGGACAAAGTCGTGAGTACTTTAAGTACTCGCAAACTAATACTAATGTAAGTGCTAGACATTCTAGTAAGGTTTGCTAAGCTCTAGTTTATTTGCATAAAGCTAGTTTTAGTTCACAAGTATTTGAGAAAAGCTTATTCAAGTGCTAACTAACTCAAGTGGGAACATTAGTGTCATTCCCACCATTCAAGTGGTGATTTCAATTCAATTCACCACAAGTCATTTCATCATCCTCTTTCAACATCATTTTCAAAGATATGACATCGGAAACTGTATGGCCTTTCCAACCGTCTGTAACCGTGGACGCGGCTATTCGAATAGGTTTACACTCTGCAGAGGTTGCACACTTGTGCCACAACATTTGATTTCATCCGTCGGGATTACCCCAAATCATCGTAACACAGTACGCGGATCATCAACCATAACCTTTCACTTACAAATCCTAGTATGAGCACCCCTCCCCATGAGCTTGGCCTCCCAGTGAAGACCAACTATCAACACAGGAACCGCACAGGCTTGGCCGTACAATTCACCTCAATTTCACATCATTTCTCAACAACGGAGGCAGCCTCAAGCGTAACCCCTATGACGTGTGTTCAGAGGGAACCCATACTAAGATGCATAAACTTCCAGTTAAGCCCTACCCATAATCAGGTATTGTGGGGGTACTTAATATTGGAAAGGTATCGCCTTCAAACCAATATCATGTTTATCAAAAATCACCATCTTCTCTTTGTCATATTCACCTTCAAAAATCATTCAATGGAATGCATCATCATTCCAAGGTTTCAAATTCATTTCAAGTCACATTGTTCCCATCTAGAGTAGTCAAGTTTTATTCATTAGCACTAGCTCTAAATCATGAGGGGTGCTATCTTGCTTTGCTTGATTGAGACTACTTCACTACTCTAGTAACCATCCTTTACTTTGACCAAAGTTAACTATAAAAGTAACTCTTGGAAAACAACAAGTAAAAATTGTAAAGTATAAACTTGGGGTAGGCTTATGGTAAGAAAAGGTAAGACTATGGTGCCTTGCCCCAAAGGGCTTTGCACTTTGCAAGAATATTAGCTTGCCTTGGTAGTTCTCAAAGTTCTCCTCCTCCTCCTCCTGGTAGCAACCTTCTTCTTCCGTGTACTCTCCGATGCTAGAGTCTAAATTTGAATACGAGTATAATTACTCACTAATTCAATGGCTATTCCATGTATCACATACAAACACACAAACTATTCTATGCACACAATTAATCTAATTAGGGTGCATGGGTTGTGTTGCTTGAGGAGAATTCACTTCTTTTTATTTAATATGTAAATGATAGTTTCCATAGGGTTCTTGAGAAATAATTTCCTCTCATTGAAATCTTCTTAAGATTTAATTTTTCAAACAATCATATATGAACTCATATTGACCTAAGTCAAACATTCATCATTATCATTTGAGAAAATGATTTAAATGAGGTAGACCACCTCATACTATTTAATAGTGCTACATATGATTTAAATCTCCAAGTAATTCATATAAGTGAGTTTGGCCAGGGGTCCAAACATCACATGAATTCAATTGAGACAAAGTTTAAATGAAGTATAAGACTTCATATAATTTACTTAATAGTTTTGGACAATATCAACTACATAAACTAGCCATATTGTCCATTAATTAAACTAGGGCATGATCATGCAAAGTGACCACACCATTTTATTGCATAAACAATTAGTGTAAGTTAAATGTGAGCTATTAGAGTTGGAATTAACTTAATATCTATTTTGGTTGATTTTTAAAAATTATTTGAATAGGGCAAAGTCATTGTCTTCTTCTTTTTATCAGATTAATTCTACAGCAAATTTGGTCATGGGACCAGTGGCATTCTGTAGATATTTTCCATAGCTTTCCAACCATATAAAATTCATTGAATTTGGTTAAGCCAATTTGAATCTATGGATTTTCAAAGTTTGGGCAGTATTGAAATTATTTGGAATTGTTTAAATGAAGTTTGAATTAAAAGGGCCGGCGGGAAACTAAACTGGGCCAGATTCGAATTAAAACGGCCCAGTCCAGCCCACCACGGTCCAGAGACGCGCGGCGCGCTGACAGGGTGGGGTCCAGGCGTCAGCGACTCATAAAACCCGAAGCGGTATGTTTTAATCTGGCGCGTTGGATTAGAACACAGATCGACGGTCGAGGTTCATCGTCTTCTCCGACGAGAATCCGATGTGCTGGCGGCGAGCCTAGGGGGTCGGAGAGCTCACCGTGGCTCCAGCAAGGCTTGGCAGTGTGCGCAGTGAAGTTGTGGATGACGGCGGAGCTCCTGGTACCGGCGGCTCGTCCTGGGGTGGCTCCAATCGACGGCGGCGTCCACCAGGTACTGGCGGCTCCGATCTCCGAATTGGAGCAGCTCCGGCGAGAATCGAGCGAGTGGTGTGGTGGTTGAGAAGCAGTGAGAGGTGGAGAGCAAGGTGGTGTGCTCAGATCGACGAGTGGAGTGCTCTATTTATAGTAACGCGAGGGTGCTGCGGGTCCGAAGCGAGGTCGACATGCTCGTGGTTTCTCCAGCGAGCTATCGAGCTAGGAGAGGGCGCGGCGCTGTTCTACGGTTCCTGGCGAAGCGTTTGGCGGCGACAGCGCGGTCGGGTGGTGGCTGGATTGGTCGCATTGCTTCCACGACTGCCGCGGCGTTCACGGGAACATGGCATCGTCTCCGGTGCCGGCGGTCATGGGTCTGGGCTGCACGCGTGTCTGGCGGCGTCGCGGTGGCATGGTGACGCTCAACGTGCTCGTAGGGGGTCCAGGACTTGCGTAGGGTGGCGAGGCAGCGCGTGGCCAGTGGCGTCTGCGACCGTGCACACGCGCGACGTCATCGGCATGGCGTCGCCATGCTGGGCGCGTGCGTTCCGGCCAGTGTCGAGCTCCTCCTCGACCAGGGCTTGCCCTAGCATGCTCAGTAGGGTGTGGTGGCGTCGTTTGGCAAGGTGGATAGGTTGGGGAAGGAAGGGGAGAGGAGTTGGTGCGACAAGGTGGTGACATGGCCGGCATGGCCATGTCCATGCCTTGTTAGCCCTCCCCTAGGATTTCTATTTGGCATTGAATGGTTTAGAGGGAACCAGGGGATCATTTGGTGTAGGTTGGGGTAGATTAGATGGGGTAGATCACTATAGCAAATAGTGTCAAATAGTCACATAGATGCCATTTTTGATTTTTGTCCAAATTTGATTTAATTCAAATGGTGGCAAGTTTTGAATGGTGAGTGTCTCATTGAGTTAGAAATGATTAGAGGTGGTGAGGTGTGGTGGTGGCATTGTTGAATTCAAAGTTTTGCAAAAATGGCTAAGTGTGAGATTGTTGCATATGTTAAAATGTTGCAACTTTGGTTGAGCATAGCTAAGGATCAAGAAAGGATTTGGCATGGTGGTCTTTACCAAAAGTGTTCACCTTGATGTTGACTTGGATGTGGTGCAAAGAGTTAGCAAGGTTTGGTTTGAGAAAATTGAATTGCAATGGCTCAAAGTAGTGATCAGACTATAATTGGCAGTTTTGACCATTATCATATGTGAGCAAGTTTTGTATTTGAAATCCATTTGATTTGCGATTCTTTGATTCCAAAAATTGTAATAAGTGTTTAGTAACATTATTCAACTAATGGTGAAGACCAAATTGGTCTAGGGTCAAAATTTATAAAAATGCCATAGAGCATATGTGAGGGTTTTTAGGGTTTTGCATTTATTTGATTTTCTTCCTCTTTTTGATTTATTTGGTTTGTGATCTTCTCATGATCACATTAGGGTTTTAGGGTTTAGCTTATACATATAATAGCACTCATCATGGCATATCAATCAAATGCACAAGTCCTATGCATGGCACTATATGCAATTTAAAAAGTTTTTGTTGGTTTGAAATTTTGCTCTCTGGAATTCTTCTAACTTTCTTTTATTGAAATTTGGGATGTTACATTGGATGATGAACACCATTAATTGTGTAGGGCTACAAGAGCACCTCAATGCCGGAGTTAACAAGCTCCACAACATTCGATATTCATATTTAAATAACCTTAGAGTACATGATAGATCATTGCAATTATACCAAGTACTAACATAGCATGCACACTGTCACCATCATACTATGAAAGGAGGAATAGATCACATCAATACTATCATAGTAATAGTTAACTTCATAATCTACAAGAGATCACAATCATAAACTACGTCAAGTACTACATGATGTACACACTGTCACCATTACATCATGGAGGAGGAATAGAGTACTTTAATAACATCACTAGAGTAGCACATAGATTAATAGTGATACAAAACTCATATGAATCACAATCATGTAAGGCAGCTCATGAGATCATTGTATTGAAGTACATGGAAGAGAGATTAACCACATAGCTACCGGTACAACCCTTAGCCTCGAGGGAGAACTACTCCCTCCTCATGGGAGACAGCAGCGTTGATGAAGATGGCGGTGGTGTCGATGGAGATGACTTCCGGGGGCACTTCCCCGTCCCGGCGGCGTGCCGGAACAGAGACTTCTGTCCCCCAGATCTTGGCTTCGCGATGGCGGCGGCTCTGGAAGGTTTCTCGTACCGTGGCTTTTTCGTATCGAACATTTAGGTCAGGGGGCTTCTTATAGGCGAAGAGGCGGAGTCGGAAGGGTTACAGAGCTGCCACACAATAGGGGGCGCGGCCCCCCTCTTGGCCGCGCCGGCCTACTGTCTGGTGGGCCTGTGGCTCTCCTCTGGTCTCTCTCGGGTGTTCTGGAAGCTTCGTGGAATTATAAGATGCTGGGCGTTGATTTCGTCCAATTCCAAGAATATTTCCTTACTAGGATTTCTGAAACCAAAAACAGCAGAAAACAGGAACTGGCACTTCGGCATCTCGTCAATAGGTTAGTTTCAGAAAACGCATCAAAACGATATAAAGTGTGAACAAAACATGTAGGTATTGTCATAAAACAAGCATGGAACATTAGAAATTATAGATATGTTGGAGACGTATCAACCCGCCCTCCCGTTTGGATGCATATGCGTATCTGGAGGAGCCTATGGAGATGACGTTCGGAAGGTTCCACTTTCGCGTCGAGAAAGAGGGAGCGTATCGTCTCGAAATCCCGATCTCGTCGGGATTATCGGCGGTCGATTCCGATTTTTTGAACTCAACATCGTCAATCGAGTCAGGCGAAGAGGAGACTTCATCGCCACGCTTCGTCAGCACCAGGGCAAGCGAAAAGCTCGCCAAGATCTTCAGCGACATGTCCTTCGAGTCATCTGCGGACTCCTATATAAGCGATGACTCGAGCAGCATCGACAGCTTCAACTTCATCGACAGATCCACTACCGTGGGCAAGGTCTTCACCAATCTCTATGATGGTGTCACCAAACCCAGCAAGGACCTAAATTCAAAATATCATCAGATTTATGCCATCGGAGAAACAAGTTGCGATCAGGAGGAGACATCAGAGGCTTTCGACGAATTGGGAAATCCATACGTCGATCCCTCCGACCTAAGGCGAGGTTTAGGCAATAAATATGTCGGGCCTACACCACGTGTTATAGTCCAACTTCCACAAGCAGCATGGGATAGAGCCGCAAGAGCTATGGATGGTTCAGAACTAATGTCCACAACCGCTACAACGGAAGAGTTGCAAGCATATCAATATAGGCTCGCTCGAGCTGGAAGGGAATTGGAAAAACAGACAGCTGCTTTGAACAGGAGAAGGGAGGCAGCTTCTGCATCAAGCAGGCGAAGGGATGAATTAAGTCGACATTCAGGAACTTCGGGAGATAGCCACAGAGAAGCTCGGAACAGAGCAAGATCTAGGCCGCAAAACATACCTGAGGCTGATAGGGAGAACTTGGTTCAAAACCTTGACATGTCCTTTATGTCAATAGACATGAGAGGGAACATTATCCCTAAGACACCGGAAGCTGGGTATATGGCGATGCAAGCCTTTATCCTCGCATCCAAGCCACCTCCCGGAGATCCAAGAGAGGCATTGTACAATATGGCTATGGCAGGAGTTGGGGCCATGGGAAAGCGTTTGTAACAACGCCTCCCGAAGGTTCAGCAAGGCAAAATAGTCCACGACCTGCGGCAGCAGCACCAGTTCCTGAGAGAACAGGTGGAGCAAGAGACACAACAGTGCAAGCAAGGGTGGGCAGAGCACGACAATATAGAAGGGAACATCGGCACTCCCCAGAGATAGATGACGAGGATATGTGTGGGCTGCCGTGCTTCACAAGGAGGGTCCGAAAAACTCGAGTTCCTTCGGGGTTCAAATTACCCGATAACTTCAAAAAATTCGATGGCCTGCAAGATCCAGAGGATTGGTTAGTTGATTATCTCGAGACGGTGAAGTTGATAGGAGGAACCAGAGCAACAACCATACAGAGCATCAAAGTGCATTTGAGTGGAGCTGCGCGATCTTGGATAAAGAAGCTTCCTCCGGGTTCTATCGACAGTTGGGATAGCTTCGAGGATGTGTTCTTCAAGAATTTCCGGTCCACTTGCAAAAAACCCGCATCGCTAGAGGAGTTGGGAGCGTGTCGACAAAAGACGGATGAATCAATGAGAAAGTATATCCCGAGGTGGAATATCATTAAAAACTCGCCAGCGAATATATCTGACGAGAGAGCGATAGATGCGTTTGTCGCAGGAATCCGACGAGGAGATTTTGTCGAAGACTTGGGGTGAACCAACCCAAAGACAGTGTCAGCGTTGATGGAGATAGCAAATAGATGGGCAGATGGAGAAGATGCTGTCCACAATAAACGACACAGGTCGCCAGAAGAGGACCGTGGTCGAAATTATCAAAATAGGCGACGATTTCCCCGACAGTACTCAAGCTATGATGGACCAGGTCAAATCTCGGCTGGTTTCCGAGGAAGCGCTGGAGGAAGCAATAGAGATGATTATCAGAGGAGCAACGAGCAGCGAGGCGACAACAGAGACGACTCTCGCAATAATAGACAAAATAGTGGGCCAAGGTTTCAGAGACCTTTCGTGTCCCCTGAGGAGATGATGAACGGGCCATGTCAGATGCACTTCTATCTCGATAGCAATGGGAAGAGATAGTCAGGACACCTGCAGAAGGATTGTCGAAATTTTCAGGCAATGCTAAGGTGGGCAGGGCACGCCAATGCCCAGGCAACAAATAGAAACCCTCAAGGGCCCAGGAGTGAGATCCACTTACCACCTCCTCCCGCAATTACGGACGAAAATCGACACCAGCTTAGAATAGCGGCAGCACCTCCACCACCACCTTATGTTGATCCCAATTCCAACGGAGCGGACTCGATGATTCAGAAAGGCAGGCCGTCCAATAGAGCTCAGAAAGTAATCTCGCGACAGGTGTTCATGGCAGAGAAGATGCCCCCACCAACGGTTGAGTACCTCAATTGGTCAGGGCAAGACATTGGCTTTACAATAGCGGATCATCCGCAGCAAGTTCCTCGACCAGGGCAGTCAGCACTTATCTTACCAGCAATAATTGCAGGATTCGACGTATCTCGAGTATTCATAGATGGAGGCAGCAGTCTAAACCTTATGTACGCAGATACACTCAGGAAGATGAACATATCTCTAGCAAATCTGAAACCAACCGACACACGTTTCCATGGAATCACGCTATAGAAGCCGAGTTATCCGTTGGGAAAGATTAATCTCGATGTTCAGTTTGGGACCCGAGAAAACTACAGGATAGAGAGGCTGGAGTTTGAAGTCGTGGATTTCCCGTCGCAGTACCACGCTTTGTTGGGACGGCCAGCATATGCCAGGTTTATGCCGGTACCACATTACACATACTTGTTATGGAGGATGCCTGGACCTAAGGGACCAATTACAGTTAAAGGAAGCTTCGCTTTAGCCGATAAATGTGATAAGGATTTTCATCGACTGTCAGAAACCTTCGGGATACAAGCAGAGTACATGGCGTCAAGGCTCGCGACTGATTATGACGTGCTGCCAGATGTAGGAAGGCCTAACAAAGAATCAACCTTGAATACTGCGAAAAATTCTAAGGAGGTGCAGATTCACCCGACAGATCTAAAGAAGACGACGTCCATCGCGACAGACATGGACCTCGCATAGGAAAGCGCGCTCATCGAGTTCCTCCGTGAGCACTGGAAAATCTTCGCATGGTGTCCAGCTGACATGCCAGGAGTACCCAGGGAACTTGCCGAGCACCACCTAAACTTGGATCCATTAGCGAGACCAATAAAACAACCTTTGCGGCGTTTTTCGGAGCCAAACCGCAAAGCTATGCTGTCAGGGATTGATCGACTGAGAGAAGCTGGTTTCATCAAGGAGCTGCATACAGAGGCCACGTGGGTCGCAAACCCAGTGTTGGTTCCGAAGAAAAACACTAAAGTCCTTCGCATGTGTGTCGAATTTACGTGTCTCAACAAACATTGTCCAAAGGATCACTTTCCCCTCCCGAGGATCGATCAAATTATCGACTATGGCAGGATGTGAACGTCTTTCCTTCCTGGATGCATACTCTGGTTATAACCAGATCAGATTGAAAGAAGAGGACGAGGTCAAAACAGCGTTCATTGCACCGTACGGCGTGTTTTGTTAGAACAATGGCCTTCGTTCTAAAAAACGTGGGAGCAACATATCAGCGGATGATGCAGAAGTGCTTAGCAACACAGATTGGGAAAAACGTACAAGTATACATTGATGACGTCGTCATAACGTCAAAAAAGGGGGCAACGCTAATCGAGGATTTGAAGGAAACTTTCGACAACCTCGACAAGTTTTGTCTCAAGCTGAACCAAACGAAGTGTTCTTTCAGCGTCCATGCAGCAGAACTTCTCGGGTTCTTAGTCTCAGCAAGAGGGATTGAAG
This sequence comes from Lolium perenne, assembly GCF_019359855.2. Taxonomy (NCBI): domain Eukaryota; kingdom Viridiplantae; phylum Streptophyta; class Magnoliopsida; order Poales; family Poaceae; genus Lolium; species Lolium perenne. Next base: position 116,662,001 of record NC_067244.2, on the reverse strand, counting down.
CTAATCCCAAAAAAATCCAAGCTATCATAATAGTGAGGAAGCCAACAAAGTTGAAAGAAATACAACAGTTAACTGGGCGAGTCGCAGCTTTAAGCAGATTCGTCGCCAGGCTGGGTGAAAAGGCGTTACCGTTCTACGCTTTAATCAAGCAAGGAGAGAAGTTCCAGTGGAACAAAGAAGCAGATAGAGCCTTCGAGGATCTTAAACGCACAATTTCAACACCACCAATTTTGGTGGCGCCGAAAGAAAAGGAACCCCTCCTATTATACATTGCAGCCACACCTCAGGTGGTCAGCACGGCGCTAGTTGTCGAAAGAGAGGAAGAAGGAAAACTCCATGGAGTGCAGAGGCCGGTATATTTCATCAGTGAAGTTTTATCGCCTTCAAAACAGCGGTACCCGCAGTACCAGAAGCTAGCATATGGAGTGTTCACAACCGCAAGGAAATTGCGGCACTATTTTTCGGCACACCCGATAATAGTGGTCAATGAAGCACCTCTATCAAATATACTAAACAATCCAGAAGCTACAGGTCGTGTCTCCCTTTGGGGAATAGAACTTTCTCCTTGGGATATCACGTATGAAAAAAAGAAAAGCAGTAAAGTCGCAAATTCTGCCAGATTTCATCGCAGAGTGGATGGAGCTGCAAAATACAGGACCCCCAGATCTATCAAGAACTTGGACTATGAACTTTGACGGGTCCAAGAGGGTAGAAGGAGCTGGAGCAGGTGTGATACTTGTGTCACCTGAAGGCGACAAATTGAAGTATGTTTTACGGATGACGTTCCCAAACGCATCTAACAATGAGGCAGAATATGAAGCTCTTATACACGGGATGAAGATGGCGAAAGCTTGTGGTGCAACTCGATTAAAAATCTTTGGCGATTCACAATTGGTGGCTCAGCAAGTCATGAACCAGTGTGACGCAGTCAATGATAGCATGGTGGCATACAAGGAAGTGTACAATGAGCTCGAGAAGTTATTTGATGGATGCGAAGTAAACCACATCAGTAGGCTGAGTAACGATGAAGTCGATGTTCTTGCAAACATCGGGTCGTAGTGCCTCGCAATCCCACCAGGTGTGTTTTGGGAAGAGATATCCGAGAGATCCACAAAGCCAAAGAAGGCGCAGAAGAAGCCGAAGGAGGAGAAAACCTCGATGGCTCCCAAGGAAGCACCAGAAGAAGAAGAAGACCAGGAGCTAGTGATGATGGTGCAGGTCCCATGGATGAAAGCATACATATCATACATCTTAAGGAAAGAAATACCCGACGACCCAGTTGAAGCAAGGCGAATTATTCGACGATCCAAAGCCTTTACAGTGGTCAAAGGGGAGTTGTACAAGCGCAGTATTTCAGGTGTGTTACAAAGGTGCGTCACACCTGAAGAAGGAAGGATAATCTTGAAGGATGTACACGAGGGAATATGTGGTCATCACGCGAGCAGTCGAGCTATTGCGGCCAAGGTTTTCCGGGCTGGATTTTACTGGTTGACAGCAATCGAGGACGCGAAGGTGATAGTACGAACTTGTGATGCGTGCTAGAGATTTGCTGCAAAACCTCACTCTCCGGCAGCAGAACTGATGCCAATACCATTGTCTTGGCCCTTTGCTCAATGGGGTCTCGATATGGTAGGAAAATTACACAAAGCCTCGCCAGGAGGATACAAGTATATGCTCGTCGCTGTCGACAAATTCACCAAGTGGATAGAAGCAAAGCCGATAAATTCACCAGATGCAGCGTCAGCAATAAAGTTCATGAAAAGCATTGTTTTTCGATTTGGAGTACCTCATAGCATCGTCACGGACAATGGAAGTAACTTTACATCCAAGGAATTCAAGGCATATTGCGCAGAAGTAGGCATCAAATTGCACTTCGCGTCAGGTGGGCACCCGCAAACCAATGGTCAAGTCGAGAAAGCCAATGGTATCATCTGCAACGGCATCAAGAAGCGCCTGCTAGGACCACTAGAAAAAGCTCGACATACTTGGCCAGAAGAGTTGCCAAGTGTATTATGGAGTATTCGAACAACACCAAATACAGCGACACAGGAAACTCCGTTTTTTCTGGTCCATGGAGCTGAGGTAGTACTACCGATAGAAATAGAGCACGACTCCCCAAGAGTCACTGATGAGGTCTAAGACCCCGTGTGTGGCCCGATCTCGCGGATTGACTTCGAAACCAAGGGGAGAGATGGGAGAACGCGAGGAACACGAAGAACACGACGAACACGAGGAACTCCGAGACTCATGCACGCACACCAACCCGATACACCAGATGCTTACCTCCGTGGCTCGATGGACCACGCCAATAGAATCTCCGAGGAAGAGGCCGTGGCAGAATTCCCGGAGAGAGATTGGGGTTGGAGAGGAAGAGCTTGGTGAGGGAGAGAGAGTAACTTGTACTAGAATCTCACTCAACAAGATCAAAGTCAACAACCAAGGTGCCTTGATTACAGAGGGATGATACCCAAGGGAGACTAAGCTCAAAGGTAGGTTTGAGTTCAAAACAAGTCTAAGGGGTGAAGGAGGGGTCCAGGATACTTATATAGGCACACATGGCTAGCAAGGGCGAACAGGTACGCGAATGGATAAGTTAAGGCAGTTTGGTGGGTCATTCCCGTCAGATCCGGTTTGGGTCCGGTCTGACCGGGCCTGTGACCGGGCTGTCCGGTCATGGGTCCGGTCGACCGGGCGCAAACCGGGAAACTGCGAAGTTTCCGGTCTTCGTCCGGTACGAGGGAGCTGCGCCGGTTTGCGCCCGGTTGACCGGGCCTGTGACCGGGGCGTCCGGTTGTGGGTCCGGTCTGACCGGGTCCTGGACCGGCCAGCGTCCGTCTCTTCCTTGGAGCGCTTCGAGCGACGTCGGCTTCGGCTTCATGATCATCTCCATGTCCAGCTGCTTCTCTCCTTCCCTTGACCTTGGCTTGTCCTCCTCTCCGTGGTCTTGATGCGCCTTGTACCTAATGACACATAACACATCGGCATGAGGTAGCATTCCATCCAAATGGGTACCAAGATCAAGGGTGGTGAGGAGCGAGTTCACCTCATCATGTAGAGCTTTAACTCGGGCTCGTGTCATCGGTCCACTTGGGGGACTTGTTGGTCTTGGTGTAGCGACGTCGGTGAGCGGGGCTACATCATCTCCCCCATTGGGGAAGAGTCGCCCTCGACTCTTGTTCCTCCTCACCGACGGTGTAGTCCATGACGGTTGTCCCATGTTGTGGTAGAGGGATAAAGTCGCAGTCGAAGAAGAGCTTGAGGAAAAACAACTTGCGAATGGAAAGCTTGTGGAGGCCAATTTGGTGATCGGCGAACAAGAGGCTCTCAATCAAATACGAAGCATCAAGTCGTTTCTCCAAGAGGCATTTGGCAAAAATGGGAACCAAAAGAGTGTCGATGTATCCAAAATTTGGTGGGGCAAAAGTTTGTGCATGTAAAAGTTTTGTTTGTAAAGTGTCAAAAATGTGATGTGTAGCATTGTCCCACACAAATGGAACAATCAAAAGGCAAGTATCGGCGGCAAAATTTTCGGCAAAATTGTTATGTGCAATGGCAAAGAGATGGAAACTTCTAGCTTGGGAAAGTATGGTTGGCGTGAGCCAAGTATGGGTATCCTCAAGTGTCAAAGAATCCATTTCAATTGCCAAAGATGAAATGAGAAATCCAAAGAAGAGCAACTTTATGAGTGACATGTGGCACAAGATGCATAAGGTGTCTCTCACATGTATGACATGGTCCTTGAGATACTCGGAGTGTATGATGATAACATCAAGACATACAACAACCATTGTGCCAACAAGACGTGTCAAGATATGTTGCATAAGAAGCAAAAGAGGTGACGAGGCATTGGTCCAAACCGGAAACTCGACAAGACAAGCCGGAAACACACGAGGGCGAAGGCGTTTGGGAACATACCCTTTGGCGTGAATCCCATGGGTTGGATCATGTATCTCATCCTTGTTGGGGTAGCTCTCAATTGCGCGTTTCGTGAGCTCATGCTCCGTAGCGGTGGAAGTTGTCATTCGGGGACCTATACACACAAAAGAGAAAACAAAAAGCGTGTGTGCATGGTAGAGGAACACATCATCCATCATGATGTTCCATGTCTTGTGCACATCACCATTAGTGTCAATCAAGATAGTATGAAATGCATGGCGATGGTGCATATGGCAAGAAGGTGCATTCATGGCATGTGGTAACGCATGATCATCAAAAATAGAGAAGGCTATGGGGGCCATCTCGTGGACAATGAAATAAGCATTCTTGCATATCAAGCATAAGAAAGAGCAATTGTTCACAATCTTGGATGCAAGGATCATGGAATAGTGCAAACATTTTGGGCAAAGCATGTTCAACATGTTATCATTGTTGTCAACAACCCTATGTAAAGAGCAAGTGTTGATCAAGGGTGTCACAACACAAGCATTATCATAATCATTATCATTGCAAGCAAGCGTGGAAAAAGTGAAACTCTCGTAGCATGGCATGGTCATGGTATCACATTCAATCAATTCCACATGATCAACAATGTTATCAAGCAAAGCATCACATGGGAAAGTGAAAGTAGCATGTGACGTAGCAAATGTATCATCAAGATCATGCATGCACTCATAAGTCATCATGTCCACTAGTAGGATCATGGCATCATCAACACCTATGTTGTTACCTTTGTAGGCCGACTCATTTGAGGTAGGTGTTGTGGAAGTAGGAGGATCCATGTGGTCGACATATCCATCTTGGGGCAAGCATGGTGAGATATCATCATCTTCATGCACCATGTACATCGTCTCCATGAGCGGGAACTCATCCTCCGTGGAACCTGGTGCAACATAAGAAGACACAAACGAGGGAGAGGTTAATGTGTTAGCAAATGCGATGTCCTCCATGGACCTATCATCTACCTCTCTCAACTCACTTTGTGTATCACTCATGTCCTCCAAACGGAAGCACTCAAACTCACATATGGGGTGGAAGTCACTCAACTCACTATCACTCTCACTCAAGTGGGCTAAGTGGCTCTCATGCTCACATGGGATTGGTACCAACTCATCAATGAAGCATAGGGGAGTGGGCTCGACTTTCTCATCTCCATGCGCCTCCTTGGTTGAAGGGAGATTCCCATGCTCAACCAGCTCAACTCCATCGCCTCCCAAGTCGTCCTCCATCGGTGGCGCCGTAGTGACGTGGAGAGCTAGGCTCGGATCCACATCATCCTTGCGATGGCCTTGGAGTTCTTCATCTTGAAGTGTGGGCGCCGTAGGCTTCTTGGTGGCTTGGGCTTGTATCTCGTCGAAGTAGAGCGTCTTGGCGCTTGGCTTTGTGCATTGCCATGCCTCGTGACCCTTGGCCTTGCATACCTCACATAGGAGATTGGGACATTCTCGTGGGCGGTGGCCTTGTTGCTTGCACTTGTAGCATCGGAGTCCATAGGCATGTGACGAGGTAGGGGCCATTGTGGTGGTGGCACAAGAGGGAGAAGTCGCCTTATGAGGAAGGTCTTCTTGATGTGCCCTCTCCATCCTTGGAGTGGTAGACACCCTATCATGGTGTTTGTCGCCTTCATGTCGAGGCTCTCGTCTTCGTGCATCATCACCATGGCTTGAGTGGTGTCGTCGAAGACTCGTGGAAGATGTTGGTCGATGGCGATCATGAAGTGGCTTGTGGCGGCGAAGCTCATGTGGTGACGTATGTCGATGACGGTCCTTGCCATGCCTAGATGATGGCTCATGCGACTTGGCATGTTGCTTGCGGCGCCTTGTGGAGCTTGGAGAAGAGTGTCGATGACGCTCATGATGAGGACGCTCTTGATGCTCCATATGATGTACTTGAGGTCGACGATCTTGTGCATAAGCACTCTCATGGTGGCGCCTTGTGGAGCTCGAAGAAGTGTGTCGATGACGCTCATGATGGGGACGCTCTTGATGATCCATATGATGGTGCCATCGTGGAGGTCCTCTATCTTCATATGTAGCTCCATTGGCCAAGTAGGTGTACATGGGAGCATCGTCTTTGCTCATCGTGGAGCATAGGTGAGGCTCCGCCATGGTGTCGATGTCGTACTCGTGGTGTTGCTCCACCATGTCGTCGATGTCGTACTCGTGGCGTTGCTCCACCATGTCGTCCATGAGTGGTGAGCCATTGTCGATGTAGAGCTCGTCGATGTCATCCTCAAGGTGGTGCTCCACCATGTCATCCATGCTTGAGGAGCCATTGTCGATGTAGAGCTCCTCGATGTCGGTCATGTCGGTGATGCTCGTGGAGCCATAGTCGGTGTCGAGCTCCACATGTTCCTCCACATCCGCGGTGCTTCAAGAGGAATCCTCCTCGAAGTGCTCCGTGTACTCCTCCGTATCTTCTTCGTCGCTATACATGTTAGCATGACAAGATCTATATGGTGTATGTTAGTGGAAGGAGACTACCTCGCACTCTTACCAAGGTAAGATAGTATTGAGGCAATCCACCAAGCCAAAAGCAAGATCAAGTGTATCGGGACACACGCAAAACCATACGCAAAAGCTAGCAAATATGGTGTTAGGTGAGTATGGTGGAAAGCCAAAAGACAAAATCCAAGATCAAGTATGTTGTCAAGAGTGGGTGAAATCCAAAAATTCAAATGTCAAAGCGATGATCACTATAAACACGGAAAAGATGTGGAACGCACACACGAGATGAACGGGGTTAGTGCGACCAAGGAATGAGCGGAAAAGTTTATGTATAAGTGCTCGGTGTCACACTAACACAAGGAGAGCCAAAGCTTCGGTTGCAAAAGGAAGAGACAACAAGATTCACACGCGGCCTCTCTTCTCTTATCTCTCTTTTGCTTAAAAGTTTTTCTCTTTTGTATTTGGTGGCACTTGACACTCTTTTGTATATGTGGTGGCACTTTGTACACTTTTGTATGTATGATGGCACTTGCACTCTTTTTGTGCTTTTCTTTCTTTTTCATGCTCTATGTTAGCGTTAGCTCGCTCTTGCTATCTTGCCACACGAGTTTTGCTTAGAAGCTTGACTCCACACTACACACACACCTCACAATCGGGGCCACGTGCAATGTCTCGCAACACTTGATAAGCAATGCTCAATAGGATAGATCGCAAAAGAAGAGGGGTTACAAGGGGAATGCAAGTTATACCTAAGATGTTAGACGGTGATGAACACACAACTTGCGATGAAGGTGGTGGTGTCAAGAGTACGGTTGCAAGTCCGGGGTGCCGAGGATGTCGTCGCTTGCTTCGGAGCTGCGGGTTAGTTGTACAAACAAGGCACTCAAACCGGAACAAGCAAACACAAGTTAGCGGAAGAAATGGGTCAAAGTAGCTTGGCGGCGGTTGCGGCGGAGGTTATGGGGCCGCGGTGATGTTTCCCGGTGGTTTGGGGAGGGTGGCGGTGCTTGCCGGCGGCGGAGAGGGTGGCGGTGGTTGGCGGAGGTGGTGGTGGAGGTGGCGCCCGGTTGGCGCCCGGTTGACCAGGCCCTGGACCGGCCTGCCCGGTCTACAGCCCGGTTGACCGGGTTCTGGCCCGGTTTGCGCCCGGTTGGCGCCCGGTTGGCGCCCGGTCTGGCGCCGATCCGGCGCCCGGTTGACCGGCCCCAGCGCTGTGCTGTCCGGTCAGCAGCCGGTTTGCGCCCGGTCGACCGGATTTCGCGGGGCGCAGATTTTCTTTCTCCTGTTCTTGGGCGAAATCAAGCCAAATCGACCAAAACGAAGGGAAATGATGGAATTGGGGGCAAAAAGTTGGGGAGATAGTAGATCAAGCACTCCAACACCAAATCCATGGACCAAAACCACTCAAAACGCAACCAAATCACAGATCGGTCAAGAGGCAATTTGGGGCTATTTTTTGGGGATTTTTGGGGAAAAATTTCAGAGATGAAATTGGGTGGGTGGGGGGTCAAATCCGCGGTAACCAAGAGCTGCTGATACCATATGATGAGGTCTAAGACCCCGTGTGTGGCCCGATCTCGCGGATTGACTTCGAAACCAAGGGGAGAGATGGGAGAACGCGAGGAACACGAAGAACACGACGAACACGAGGAACTCCGAGACTCACGCACGCACACCAACCCGATACACCCGATGCTTACCTCCGTGGCTCGATGGACCACGCCAATAGAATCTCCGAGGAAGAGGCCGTGGCAGAATTCCCGGAGAGAGATTGGGGTTGGAGAGGAAGAGCTTGGTGAGGGAGAGAGAGTAACTTGTACTAGAATCTCACTCAACAAGATCAAAGTCAACAACCAAGGTGCCTTGATTACAGAGGGATGATACCCAAGGGAGACTAAGCTCAAAGGTAGGTTTGAGTTCAAAACAAGTCTAAGGGGTGAAGGAGGGGTCCAGGCTACTTATATAGGCACACATGGCCAGCAAGAGCGAACAGGTACGCGAATGGATAAGTTAAGGCAGTTTGGTGGGTCATTCCCGTCAGATCCGGTTTGGGTCCGGTCTGACCGGGCCTGTGACTGGGCTGTCCGGTCATGGGTCCGGTCGACCGGGCGCAAACCGGGAAACTGCGAAGTTTCCGGTCTTCGTCCGGTACGCGGGCGCGGCGCCGGGTTGCGCCGGTTGACCGGGAACTGTGACCGGGCGTCCGGTTGTGGGTCCGGTCGGCAGGTCTGGGCCGACCGGCGTCCGTTTCTTCCTTGGAGCGCTTCGAGCGACGTCGGCTTCGGCTTCATGATCATCTCCATGTCCAGCTGCTTCTCTCCTTCCCTTGACCTTGGCTTGTCCTCCTCTCCGTGGTCTTGATGCGCCTTGTACCTAATGACACATAACACATCGGCATGAGGTAGCATTCCATCCAAATGGGTACCAAGATCAAGGGTGGTGAGGAGCGAGTTCACCTCATCATGTAGAGCTTTAACTCGGGCTCGTGTCATCGGTCCACTTGGGGGGACTTGTTGGTCTTGGTGTAGCGACGTCGGTGAGCGGGGCTACATCAGTCACAGAATATGATGAAGAAACATCCAGAAGAGCATTAGAGGACGATGTCGATGCACTTGACGAAGCTCGAGATGAAGTACTATCACGGGTCACCAAGTACCAGCAAGACTTGAAAAACTACCACAGTCGACGTTTGCGACCAAGGTCTTTCCAGGTCGGAGATTTAGTTCTACGACTCAATCAACAGAGTACTGAAAAACTCGAGTCGCCATGGCTCGGCCCTTACATCGTCACAGAAGTAATTGAAGGAGGAGCATACAGGATCAAGGACAAGAAGACGGGGGTTCCCGAGAAAAACCCCTGGAACGTGGCGCAACTCAGGCGTTTCTACGCGTAGAGTCGAAATATAGTCTTCCTCTGTAAAAATACAATGTACTGAAACGCCCGCGAGTTTTCAGACGCACTATTTTCCTTTTCAGGGCACCGAGTGGGGCTGGAAAGGTTTTTAATGAGACGGGCTCGCGGTGCTGCAATATAGTAAAAGATATTGGTAATATACATCTTTTTTCGTCAACAGGCTCGGGGGGCTCATAACCCACGACAGCAAAATATATATACTCTCGCAAGATAGTAAATTCATCGAGACGCAAAAAATAGTTTGAGCTTCGGCCAAAGGCTCGGGGGCTTCGCAATATAGATTACACTTTACAATATAGACAACTTCATTATCACGAAGAATTCGACAAAAATATAGACATGATTTCTCGCAATATAGTACAACTCAGTTAATCTTTACTATTAGTTTGCTAGAGATGGTGTCCGTAAGTAAAAAAGTCTTTGGTACGTCAAAAAAAAAACCATTGGTACATAAAAAATCCCCGTCCGTCACAAAATCGTAGCCTTTTCTCTGTTCGAAAATCGCTTTGTACGTAAAAAAACCAAGACAGGTAAGAAAAACCGGATCATGTCCGCTCACAATTAATTTACAGCCTATGCCACCGATGAGTTTTCTATTTCCCCTTCCGGCCGTCCCCTAGCTGACGACCACCCGCCTCGCCGGCGCTTCTCTGCGCAGAGGCGGCGGGCCTCCCCATGGTTGCAAGCGATGTGACGCTACGCCGCCCCTCGTGCGCAACCGTGCGACAGCCGCCGCCCCCAGCTGGGGAGCTTTCACCGCTCGAGCGCCGCTGCTCCCGCCGGCCTTCACCTAAGCGGCGGGGGATCTTGCGCCGGCCTTCACCTAAGCGGAGGAGGATCTTGAGGATCTTGCCCAACAGTTGCCAAGGACGGCTTCGCCGACTGTATGTATCCTACACCGAGCTACCGCCTCCGTCGCTCTGTGGCCTGGATTTCGATCGGAATTTGCGGAGCGTTGTTGATTAGCCGGCCTCGCCTCAATGGTGTCTAAGCGGAACCCCCACCTCCGTCACCTGGATCTTACACGGACGGGCAGGCGCATCTTATATCACCTAGATCCTGCACGGACGCGCAACGCCCGGATAAGAGGCATCGGCGCCAGTACACGGACGAGGGGCGGCCCGTCGCATCGGAGTGCTCAGGCATCACATCTTCTTTGTTACGGATGCCCATCATCATCGGAGTGCAGCGCGGCAACCTTTAAGTGCAGCAACTACTCCAGACCCGGGCGCAGCCAGGGGAGGCATGACAGTCTACAGACTAAAGTTGTGGCTGCTACTCCAACCTAGCGTGAGGAGCGGATTCAAGGAAAGTCCGAGGCGAAGTTATCCTTGTCCTGCACACCCGCGGTACTGCGGTAGGCGAAAGAGTCGACTTGTTATGGCTTTGCGATGTACTTCCTCCGTTCTTTTTTAATTGACTCGGATTTAGTACAACTTTATACTAAATTTGAGTCAATTAAAAAGGACCGGAGAGAGTAGGTATTTGATACTATCTCGTTCACTGCTAATTCTTTTGATGTCAATGTAGCAAGAAAGGCGGAGCTTGTCGAGGGATCTGCATCAATCAAACGGATTGAAGAGCGAGCGTGCCATGCTACACCATACGCTTGGATGTGGCGATGGCAAAGGTCGTGAAGTCAGTTCGTCTGACTGCAGCTACTGTCTTATGAGATTGCTCAATCAACACACGGAAGGAAGCTTACAACAGAAATACAACTAGGAGCGATCAATAGATTCTGCCATTGTGTGACTCTATCGGGATTTTTCTTCTAGAGGTTCAATTAATATATATGGTTGCCTCGTGCTTTCATATTCAACATCAGTTTGGTGAACAAATTTCCTTTTGCTATTTTTTACGCTGGAACTGAACATTTTGGTTTGACTTAGATCAAGCAATCAATATTTTCTTGAAAATGAACGAGAAATCTCAGCCAGCTTTTGCTGAAGATGACAAGTTCCTGCCAGACAGACAGATTATCAATTTTTGCAGAGCATTAATAAATATTCAGTTCTACCTATAAGGGCGATGAACCGTAGCCTATCTCTTTAGGCATAGCGGGGTAACGCAGTCAGAGTTTGCTTATTTGTTCCAGCAGTACAGTACCTTAAGAGAGCGCTCAGAATTGAAATTTTTGATCAAATTCCGACCTATTCACTCCTCTGTGTGGCGAAAGGGCGGCGTCGGAGTGGTCCCGAGGGGCCCACCCAATAGTTGGGCGCGCCCCCCCTCTTGGCCGCGCCGCCAGGTGGTGTGGGGCCCCCTTGACCCCTCTCCGTCTCTCTTTCGGTTTTCTGGGTCCGTCTCGGTAAAATAGAAGGTTTGGCTTTCGTTTCGTCGTTGGATCACCTTTCCTTGCACTGCCCTTATGCGCAGGAGATCTGGACCAGTCTGGTCGCGCGCATTGGCCTGCTAACCGTCGTCCCGGCACTCAATTCTGGCATCAACGTCTGGTGGCTGCTAGCTGCCGCCCGCGTTCCTAGGACGCAGCGCAAGCAGCTCAACTCCCTGGTTATGCTTGCGCTTCACGCGCTTTGGCTGGAACGCAACGACCGAGTCTTCCAAGGAAAAAGCTTGCAAGCTTCGGCGACGCTCAGCAAAATCTTGGATGAATGGACTCTCAGGCCCTTTTTAACGCCTCCGTGCGGATTGAGCTTGGCAACGGTGCGGCAATTCTCTTCTGGGAGGACCCCTAGATCGGGGGACTCTCCGCCGCAACCATCGCTCCGGCGTGTAAGGCTGGTCGGCTCTGCGGCCTCGCGAGCGGCGCGCCTTTGTCGCGGCAGGGCTCCTCCATAACAGCTGGGCCCTGGATATCTCTGGCGTCCTCTCCATCGATGCCATGGTGGAATACCTCCGCCTCTGGTCCGCCGTCCACGACGCAGCTCTGCAGAGGCCTACACCTGGCGCAGTTGATGTTTTCATCTAGAAATGGTCGAGCGATGGCGCCTTTTCTTCCCGATCAGCTTACGGCATGCTTTTCCAGGGCACTACGGGCTTGGCGGCGGCTCCGCTTATTTGGGACTCCTTCGCCCCCCTCAAGCACCGCTTCCACGCTTGGCTTGCCCTTCGCCGCTTGGACCGCGGACCGCAGGATTCGGCGAGGTCTCCCGTCCCATGTCCTCTCGCCTCTCTGCGGTTTGACGCCGGAGACGTTGGATCACCTTTCCTTGCACCGCCCTTATGCGCGGGAGATGCGGACCAGTCTGGTCGCGCGCATTGGCACGCTAACCGTCGTCCCGGCACTCAGTGCATCAACGTCCCCGGTGGCAACTGCTAGGCGCCGCCCGGCGTTCCTGGGGACGCACGCAAGCAGCTCAACTCCCTGGTTATGCTTGCGCTTCGCGCGCTTTGGCTGGAACGCAACGACCGAGTCTTCCAAGGAAAAAGCTTGCAAGCTTCGGCGACGCTCAGCAAAATCTTGGATGAATGGGGCTCGTGGGTGGCTTGTAGAGGTGGAGCCTCTGGGGATATAGATTAGTGCGTTGGGGTGGGTTTGGGGCGAGGTGTTTTCTCTCTCGCTCTACTTGTAACCTGGACATCTTGTGTCCGTTTTCTGATGCTTAATATAATGACGCGCAGATCTCCTGCGGGTTCTCGAAAAAGTACAGTCCTAGCTTAGTTTTGCTGTTTTTGTTTGGTGCTATTCTCTAGCTCCATTTTAGACTATACTTTTCATAAAGTTTATAAATACAAGCAGTGGCTAAAACTACTGTAAAAAATTTAAAAAGACAATAAGCAAAATACAAGGTATGGTAACCATGCATTTGCTGATGCGTTGTTTTCTTCTTTAGAAGTCCACAATCTTTTATTTTATTTTTTTTTTGAGAACACAGTACAACGCAGACGCTCACAAACACGCACGTACAAACACCCCTATGAACGCACGCACGCACACCCTACCCCTATGAGCACCTATTTTATTTTATATTTTTGAAGTCAACAGTTTTTGTTTTTCCACAGCAACGCGTGGTCTCCTTTTCGCTGCGCCACCAGGCCACCTCGCCCGGCTCGCCAGAGGCCGCACCAGTCTTGCTCGCCGTAAGCCGCCGCTCGCCCACGCCTGCACGTCCTCCGCTCTGCCGCAATCAGCGCACAAGCCGCACCCGCATCCGCCGCGCTCGCTCCAGGCCCAGCCACCTCCCGCTCGTTCCAACCTCCACCAGCAGCAAGCCGCAGCAGGCCCAAACACTGCCTGCGCGCAACGCACAGGCCCCCGCCTGGCCCACCACAGCCGCCAGCCACGGCCGCTCACCTGGCCTCGCTTAACCGCACCCTCCCGAGCCCCACGCGCCACGCACGCCAATCACAGCGCCCGCGCCGCAAAATCTGGCCCACCCCACGCTGCTCCGCTCGCTGCGCAGGCAGCAACCACCAGCTACCACCACCGCGCGCCTCGCTCCACCAGGTCCAACCGACGACCCACGCGCCCTGCACAGTTTCCGCTCGACCCAAGCACCATCGGCAGCAAACCTGCAGTTCCTCACGCGCACGCCCAAGCCAGAATTCCCTGTCTCCAATCAGCTCAACGAAGAAATTTCTCAATTCGTGCAGAAAGTTGCGTGACCGGAACTTCCGGCTATTGTGACCGGTACTTCCGGCCGAGCGGAAGTTCCGCCCTTGTTCCGCCAGTTCCGGAATTGCGCGTTTTAGCCCCTGGATACTAGTAGTGTATTTCCGGAAGTTGGCCGGAAGTAGGCCGGAACTCCCGCCCCGGCGCGCAGTTTTGACCCAAAATTCGTCCAGTTTTGATCCATCTTTTTCCCCCAAATTTTGACAACTTTTCGGAGCCCGTTTGACTCCAAACTTTAACAACATCCTCCAACTACCCCACATAGTCCACGTCTAATTTTTGACGATTTTTGGAGCCCAACTTTTGACCGCTCGTTTTGACCCAACTTTTCGGGCATTGACTTAATTTGCTCGGTTTCCGATTTGGAGTGCATTGGTTGTCTATTTCGCTTACGCGCCTACACCAACACCGCGACGACACCTTTGGCACCCCGGATTCCGGCGCAACTTCGACACCATCATCGACACCACCTCGATCATCGCAAGTTCGTGTGCTTGACACCGCCTAACATCAATAGGTATAACTTGCCCCACCTCTTGTAGCCCCGTTTCTTTCTTTGTGTACCTATCCCATTGAGAGTGGCTTTTCGAGTGTTGCGAAGCATTGCACAAGTGTCACGACCATGAGAGGGTGTGTGTGCGTTGTTATGAGCAAAGCTCCGAAGCACGCTCGGTGAGAAAGATACACAAAAGAAGAAAAAGTGTGACAGATACATAGAGAAAAAGAAAGCTTCTAAGCATAGAAAAAAAAGTAAAAAAAAAAGAGAAAAAGAAAAAGAAATAGAAAAAGAGTGTGTGTCCACCGATACAAAGGAGTGCAAAGCTTGTTAGCACTACGAGAGAAAAGAGAAGAGTGGCATTTGTGCAAATCTAGTTGCTTCTCTCATATGCAACCAAGCTACGGTCTCTCTTGTGTTGGCGCGACACCGAGCTAATAGTCTTCGTTAGGACCATCCTTGTTACTTGCTCACTTCCTTGGTCGCGCTAACCCCATTGTTCTTCCTTGTGTGTGTTTCCGTGTTCTTGACATAGATCACCGCCTTTGACATTTGACTTTGGATCTTACCCACATTTGACAATAGATATTTTCTTTGGTTCTTTTCGTTTGCTATCCACTTCCTCACCTACCACCATATAGAGTTCTTAGCCTTTTGCGTGTGCTTTGAGTGTGTGTGTGTGTGAGTACATATCGGTTATTCTCTAACTTGAACCATTTTCTCGATTTTGGTTTGCGAGTTTTGACCTTTTGGTAGTTCTCTTTCCACCATACATACACCCTTCCTAGTGAGAGCCACCCAAAATGACACCACAAGAACAAGCCGAGATGAGAGCCTACTTTACCAACTTAGATGATCAAATAGCCAACATGACCCTCCAAGATAAAGCCGAGTGCAAATCCTACTTCAAACACCTTGAGAGCAAGAGTGACACACCACATGAGTTGAGTGAGGACGCTTTGATTTCTAACACATTAACCTCTACTCCTCTTGTGTTGTCTTCCTCTTTGCTAGGTTGTTCGGACATCGACGACGTCATTGCCATGGAGTTGAGGGACTCCACTATATGTGAGATGAGCGACTCCACTATATGTGAGATGAGTGACTCCACTATATGTGAGATGAGCGACTCCACTATATGTGAGATGAGTGCATCCACTATATGTGAGCTTGAGTGCATACACTTCGAGAGCATGAGTGATACACCATGTGAGATGAGAGTGGTAGTTGATAGGTCACGTGAGGCCATTTCGAATTCTAACAGCTTACCCTCTACCTCTAGTGTGTTTCCTTGTGTCTCATTAGGTCCCATGGATGACGAGTTCCCGATCATGGAGAAGATGTACATGGTGCATGAAGATGATGCTATCACACCATGCTTGATTGAAGATGAACATGGAGGCCACATGGAGCCTACCTCTTCCACAACACCCACTTCAAATGAGTCGGACTACAAAGGTACCTATATGGGTGTTGATAATGCCATGATCCCACTAGTGGACATGATGACTTATGAGTACATGCATGATCTTGATGATACAATTGCTATGTCATATGCTTCTTTCGTTTTCCCATGTGATGCTTTGCTTGATAACATTGTTGATCATGTAGAATTACTTGCTTGTGACAATATGGTGATGCCATGCTATGAGAGTTTCACTTTCTCTCCTATTGCTTGCAATATGTCGAACAATTGCTCTTTCCAATGTATTGCTTGCAATGATAATGATAATGATGCTTGTGTTGTGACAACCTTGCCGAACAATTGCTCTTTCCCTAGGTTTGTCGACAACAATGATAAAATGTTGAACATGTTTTATACTACATGCTTGCAATACTCTCCCATTAATGCAACCAAAATGTTGAACAATTGTTCTTTCCAATGCTTGGTTTGCCATAATGTTAATATGCTTGTAAATGAGATTGCCCCCATAGCTCTCTCAAATTTTGGAAACTTTGCCTATATCCATGATGAGCATGTTCATGTGTTTACCCCGCATATTCACCATATCTACTATGATGCTTTGCTTAACGCTAATGGTGATGTGCAAAAGAAATGGACCATCATGATGGATGATGTGTTCATATACCATGCACACACGTTCTTTGCTTTGCCTATTGTGTGTGTAGGTACAAGAATGCCAATGTCAACCTCGATTGAGCACGAGTTGACAAAGAGAGCTCTAGAGAGCATAATACACGTAAGTTCAAGATCGAACCCAGCTCTAATACCTTTCCCATGCTTTGCATTGAACATGCCAAACAATTTCTCTTTCTTATGGTTCTTTTGCAAGCATGATGATGTGATTCTTACCGTTGGTGTTGCCTCAAACAAATTAACCAATTGCTCTTTCATTTGGTTTGTTGGCACGCACGGTTGTGCAAATGTTTTCTTGGTGAACTTTTTGGATGATATGTTGTGTGTTGCACCAAATATGAGGACCAATTTCTCTTTCCAATGGCTTGTGTGCACACATGTTGATGATATTTTGGACACTCTTCCGTATGTGTTGTTGCCAAACTCTCCACTTATTGCTTCAAGGATGTTGAACAATTTCTCTTTCCGATGCCTTGAGTGCAATAATGCACATGAGTTTATACATGAGATGGACATCATACTCGTCTCACAATTTGGAGTTTTTGTGTTTCCACATTTGGAAGATGTTCATACGGAGTTCTTACACATTGACCTTGCGCATGCATTATTCTTCAAATATTTGTGTTGTGCTAATGGTGTTGTGAACATGAATGGACATGTCGTTGATGATATGCTCCTCTATCACGCACACATATACCTTGCTTGGTCTTTGTTGTGTGAAGGTACACGTGACATATGGATGAACGTCAACGAGTGGGTTCAACCCCATACATCTACTACACAAGATCTCTCAATGAGAGCACACCGGCATCTTGCTAAGGTGACCTCCTTCTACTTGCGCTATCTTGCTAAACCCGTGGAACATTGGCTATGCTTTGAGTGTTGCTTGGCTTTTCTTGTGCTATTGATAGGGCTCTTGACAAGTGAAGCGACATTCAAGTGTTGGTGTCATCTACCTCCTCTACACATTCATGAAGATTTATCGTCGAGGACGACTCTTTTTCAAGTGGGGGGGAGATGATGCAGCCCGACCTTCGGTCTTCACCGCATCATATGCTTCATCGCCAAGATGACACGCAAAGGTGAATCTTCTCCTTTATGCGTGCCTACAATCGCCTATGTGGAACGATATACTACTTCATACTCCGTCATACCTTGATGATAGGAACTCGACGACAAGTACGGAGGGAAGAGAGGATGCCATGGAGACCCGAGGACGCAAGGCCGATGTCACGGAAGCATGGAAGAGAAGGAGAAAGAGGAGCTGGACGCTCCAGGCCGGAACTTCCGCCCACCACCGCCGGAACTTCCGCCCAGATTCCATCCAAGACTGAAGATGCTCGCACTGAAGAACTGCGACCGGAACTTCCGCCCCTCATGGCCGGAACTTCCGCCCCCGACCGGAACTTCCGCCCTCAAGGACCGGAACTTCCGCCCTGTCGAGCCTCAGCCAGATCTCAGCCCCTTTTGGCTTGTAACTTACCCCTTCATCCCCTTGCCTATAAATAGACACCTACCCCCACCTTCATGAGGGAGAGATGATGTTTAGATGAATTGGCTTATGCCTCTATTATCCCTTTGTGGATTTGGGAAACCCCCACCTTAGGTTAATTCCTATTGTATCACCCGGGCTCCGATCGAATCCTATTGTATCTCTTTAGTGACTTCTACCAATCTTGATCTTTTGCTTGCACTTCTACCTATTTGGTCTTTTGCTTGCACTTCTATTGAGTTTGGTCTTTTCACCCTTCTAGATTCATAGGATCTTCGATTCATCGATCTTTTTGCGGGACTTCTACCGAAAGGTCTTTTCCTTGCAACTTCTATCGAGTTGGTGGTTCGGGCCAACGAGAACAAACCGATTGTGTTGTGTGCGTGTGTTTGTATCGAGTTCTTCGCGTTCATCCACTTCCCCGCGAATCCCCCTCCGCAATCACACTCACCCGGGTCAAACCATGAAGATTGGGCACACCCTCGGGCTTAGCCCGCATCATATACTATCTATGGATAGACCTTTGTTATTTGCAGCAGTTGTCATATGTTCAACATAGCTCCCTTTGACAAAGAATTCAGAGTCCATCCGAAGAAGTTCGTCCATCATTTCTTCGGCTACAGGAGTTACAACATGATTAATTTTATCGATGTTCCTTTTTCGCTTCGACTGCTTGGCCAGGCACTTGGAGACAATCTTCGTAAGGTCTAATTTTCGGTAGCAGATCTGTATCATAATCATGGCGAACCTTGCTCCCGCAGATAGTTGAGCTCGCACAAAGTTATGGATACGAGGGGCATCCCGAAATTTTTCCATCAGACCAAGAAGAGTGTCCGGTGTCTCGTTCCGAGGAAACATTGTACTATAAACCAAGGACAAGGTTCTGGTACAGAAATCAAGGAACTCACGAACCTGACAGGCGCGGTCTTGAAACCTGACAATCTGTCGAGTACGTTCTGGAGTGGCCCAGAATAGAGAACCATGATCAAGGGAGAGGTTAACCAGGAGATTTGTCCTTGCATCTACCCTTTGGTCTTCAGCAGCAGCGTCGAGAAAGGAACCTATTTGGCGACAACATAAGAATCTCAAAGGAGGAAACAACGGGAAAATAGAATAAGTTTTGGTTTGCAAAGGCAAACCTGACCTATCCAAACTGGCTTCATTCATCAACTCGAGCATAAAATTCTCTCGAGTGGTAGCTTTTGCAGCTTCAGAAACGGCGGCTTCATTGGCAGCTATGGCTTCTTGAGCTTGCTGCAGTGCGATCTTCTCTTTTTCGAATGACTTTCGAGATTGCTCCATCATCACAAGTGTTTGTTTCTTCGCATACTGAAGCTGCTGACGAAGTTCTTCCAAGTCTTGTGCTAAACCCTTACTCGAGGACTCTTCACCAAGCTCACTATTAATAGGCGCTTTCTTCGAGCGAGAAGACGAAGGAAAAACATCGAAAGGACGAGGAGTTGGAGCGTAGTTATCAAATGTCAACTGAAACAAAAGGTTCGCCATCAATCATCAAGCAAAATAGAATTCCATTGATTTTCAGAATATTTACAAGACATTACAATGGAGGTCGCCCTAACAAACTAGTGGGATAAGTGTCGCTGATAACCCACAAGTATAGGGGATCGCAGCAGTCTTCGAGGGTAGTATAACCCAATTTATTGATTCGACACAAGGGGAGACAAAGAACACTTGGAAGCCTTAACAGCGGAGTTGTCAATTCAGCTGCACCTGGAAACAGACTTGCTCGCAAGAGTTTATCAGTAGTAACAGTTTTATAGCAGTAGCAGTAGTGAAATAACAGTAGCAGAGTAAAAGAGACAGCAGTAGTGATTATAGTAAACAGCAGGATTAAAATACTGTAGGCACGGGGACGGATGACGGGCGTTGCATGGATGAGAGAAACTCATGTAACAATCATAGCAGGGCATTTGCAGATAATAATAAAACGGTGTCCAAGTACAAAGCAATCAATAGGCATGTGTTCCAATTATAGTCGTACGTGCTCGCAATGAGAAACTTGCACAACATCTTTTGTCCTACCAGCCGGTGGCAGCCGGGCCTCAAGGGAAACTACTGGATATTAAGGTACTCCTTTTAATAGAGTACCGGAGCAAAGTATTAACACTCCGTGAACACATGTGATCCTCACGTCATTACCATTCCCTCCGGTTGTCCCGATTTCTGTCACTTCGGGGCCATTGGTTCCGGACAGCGACATGTGTATACAACTTGCAGGTAAGACCATAAACAATGAATATCATGATGAAACAATAACATGTTCAGATCTGAGATCATGGCACTTGGGCCCTAGTGACAAGCATTAAGCATAACAAGTTGCAACAATATCATCAAAGTACCAATTACGGACACTAGGCACTATGCCCTAACAATCTTATGCTACTACATGACCAATCTCATCCAATCCCTACCATCCCCTTCGGCCTACAGCGGGGGAATTACTCACTCATGGATGGGGGAAGCATGGCTGGTTGATGGAGAGGCGTTGGCGGTGATGATGGCGATGATCTCCTCCAATTCCCCGTCCCGGCGGAGTGCCAGAACGGAGACTTCTGGCTCCCGCGACGGAGTTTCGCGATGTGGCGGCGTTCTGGAGGCTTTCTGGCGATTTCGACTTCTCCCCGTGCGTTTTTAGGTCAAAGGCAATATATAGTCCGAAGGAGGGCGTCGGAGGCCGGCCGAGGGGGCCACACCACATGGCCGCGCGGGCCCCCCTGGGCCGCGCCGCCCTATGGTGTGGGGCCCTCGGGCCTCCACCTGACTTGTCCTTCTGGCTCCGTCATTATTCTTGGAAAATAGGGCCTTCTGCATAAATTCCGAGGATTTTCCCGAAAGTTGGATTTCTGCACAAAAACGAGACACAAGAACATTTCTTCTTAAAACAGCGTTAATCCGTGTTAGTTGTATCCAAAATACACAAATTAGAGGCAAAACAATAGCAAAAGTGTTCGGGAAAGTAGATACGTTTTGGACGTATCAACTCCCCCCAAGCTTAGCTTATTGCTTGTCCTCAAGCAATTCAGTTAACAACTGAGCGATAAAAGAACTTTCACGAACACATTTGCTCATATGATGTATATATTCTCATGCTATGGCTAATACTTAAGCGGTTCATAATGAGATACATGCAAATAAGATCATCTAACAGCTATGTCAATCATGGAGAGGTACCAACAATTAATAATAAGCATCATGAATCATGTATGTAAGCAGGATTGCAATGTTCATAAGAGAGCATGATAAAGTGGTATCTCGCTTGCCCGTATTTGATCGGCAAAACATAAATGCCCAGGCACCTCTGGAGTTCATAGAAAGACTAGAAGTAGTGATTGTCAAAGATAAAAGCATCAAAGTTATACCGCAATCAATCATATTTTGGGACAAGCATATTATACTAAGAATGACAGTTGTGCTCTCGAGATAGTGCTCAAAGAAATAATGGAGACACAACATAAAAGTAAAAGATTGACCCTTCGCAGAGGGAAGCAGGGATTAACATGCGCTAGAGCTTTTCATTTTTGAAATCAGGAGTAAAATTATTTTGAGAGGTGTTTGTTGTTGTCAACGAATGGTAATGGGTACACTAACTACCTCGCCAACCGGACTCCCAAGAGCGGCTCCCATGAATTATTTGCATATTTATGTGGCACTCCTTCCAACCTTTCTTACACAAACCATGGCTAACCAAATCCTTGGGTGCCTGCCAACAATCACATACCATGAAGGAGTGCCTTTTTATTTTAGTTTTATTATGATGACACTCCCCCCAACCTTTGCTTACACAAGCCATGGCTAACCGAATCCTTCGGGTGCCGTCCAACAATCACATACCATGGAGGAGTGTCTATTTAAGTTAATTAATTCGGGACTGGGAATCCCATTGCCAGCTCTTTTTGCAAAATTATTGGATAAGCGGATGTGCCACTAGTCCATATGAGAGTCCGTCAAAAGTAAATGACAAGGTTGAAAGCTAAATACCACATACTTCCTCATGAGCTATGAAACATAAACACAAATTGAGAAGCATTTTGAAGGTTTTAAAGGTAGCGCATGAGAATTTACTTGGAATGGTTTGAAATGCCATGCATAGGTATTTATGGTGGACACTTTGGAACAACTTGGTTTTCAGGTGTTTGGAAGCACGAGCAGCGTTCCCGCTCAGTACAAGTGAAGGCTAGCAATAGACTGGGGAGCGACAAATCAAGAGAGCAGTAACTGTCATAATCATGCTTGCGGCAAAATAAATTAACGGAGGCATAAAAGTGATACAAGAACTCTGAAACAATGTAAATCATCGAGGCTTAATTGAATTTTGTTCAGTCATATGCATGCGTGAGCATGTGCCAAGTCGATATAAATAAATTATTCAGAGGAGGATACCACAATGCCATACTTACTTATGAATAAAACAATGCAAGCAAACATCCGTGACATGCTACTCATATTAATAAATTGGAGCTAAACATGAGAGATCATAAACTACTAGACTTTCTCAAATAACATATACCTCACATGAACCAACTAAGCATGCTTACATGGATGAGTATATATACAAAAATGAAAACAAATAGAGTTCATACCAGCCTCTCACCACAACCCAATTGTCGTAGATCGTCATTATTGCCTTTCACTTGTGTAGCTTGGATAATATGAAATGAAAACCACGCTCCAGCCACCGAATACCATTGAACTCAAGATGAACTTTACAAACCAAAGAAGAACAGCAAATATTTTTGGTGTTTTCGAATTGCAAACAAGAACAAAAGGAAACAAGCAAACAAAGCAAAATCTTTTTGGGTTTTCTTATAGCAAACTAGCAATAGCAAATAAAGCGAAACAAATGCAAGAAACCAAAGCAAACAAATGGTGAAGAGAAACAACAGAAATATTTTTGGTCTTTTTGTGTTTTGGGAAAGAAACAAAGCAAAAACAAGAAATAGCAAACTAGAAAAGTCACATAAACACAAAGCAGCAGAAATTCGTCAAACTTGACGGCAGTACAGTACTCGATTTTTAATAAATTCTTCCACTGCTCAAATCGAAAAGTGTTCAACTAATGAAAGTTAGATAACAACCTGGGGAACACGCACAAAAATTGGCTTCGCAAAATACTATTCTGGCTATTTTTGAGAATTTTTACGGTAACAGTCCAGAATCTGTTTTCAGGCAGCACTTCCCCAAATATCATCTTCCTCTCATTAGAAAACCACTCAAACGAACAAAACAAATATGTACAAGTATCCAGCAATCATAATATGCAAAGAATGAGTGATGCCAGTATACCTCCCCCCAAGCTTAGGCTTTTGGCCTAAGTGGAGTTCAACCCCAACGAGGGTCGCTGTTCCTCGCCGGTGGATAATTCATGGCGTAGTCATAGTAAAGTTCCTGTGCAGAAGAAAAGCGTGGAGGCTCCACATACCCAACATGTTGATGCGAGGAACTTGCTGCATCGGATGATGAGTCGAGGTGTTCCTCGGCCTCCTCCGTGTTGTCTCTTGCATGATGGCCTCCTCCCTCTATGTGTGCATTCAGTGCACCTTCTGTGACTGACCAATCCTCCCTGGAACCAAGGTTAAGCAGAACAGGCGCAGGCAATCTTACTAGTTTCTCAGTTTTCTTAGTTATTCTCCAGACTTTCTTATAAAATGTCATCTTGTAAAACAGGTTACCCAAGTTGGAGGAGTCAGAAACAAATTCATGTCTAATCATAGAGACTATGTCAAGTTTTTCTATGGAAAGTGGAATGTCAAGATGATGAGGTTCTACATTATGCAAAGCTAGTAAACGAGAGGCGATGAGACCTCCACAAATTCCACCTTTCTCACGGTTAGTAGCAAGTCTATAAGCTATCAATGCTCCCAAATTATAAGTCCTACTACCTTGCAGTGCCGCAGCTAGAAAAGCTAAATCCGGGATAGATAATTTACCACCAATCCTTCTAGCAAGAACGCATTTAGTAATGAAATAGGCAAAGTAGCGGATAGCCGGGAGCTGAATGCTAGTGATTTTACCACTATCCTCTGAAAAACTCCTTCCACAACAAATCATCTTGAAGAGGCTTAAGAGTTCTTACGGCGATCCCCTTATCTTCTCGCATGATCCCCATTGCGGTACTCTAATTGCTGCACAAAAATCACTGAATGACAAGTTGACAGTTTTATTATAAATCTTATATTGAACCATGGGGTTAGATCGCGACCAATTGAACTTAAAGTCCTGCACAACAGACATAGTTAATTTCGCATATTGGCTTGGCTCTCCTTCAACAAAATCACTCAGCCCTGCACGAGAAATTAGACTCCGAACATCTTCCAATATTCCTGCTCTTCTCATGAAATCCGCGCACGGGTAGTAAGAGGGGTATACTCCCTCTTCACGGTTCACTTTCATGACTTGTTGGACCTCCAATTCTTGTTGGTTAAGTTGATATCTATTCCACTCCATTTTCTGAAATTTTCAACAAACGATATAAAACTTGATTTGGTGACATATAATCAAGGGGAACTACTATAGGAACTTGCTAGGGTACTAATCATGCATCAAAACTAGTTTATACAACTTAGAACAAGCATGCAAGCTCACTAAACATGTTACCTACAGCAGCAAAATATTCAAGATATACTCAACCAAACAAAATTCTACTTGGATAGGCGGAGGAGTCACATACCGGAGAGCAAATGTGCCAAATTTCAGACAGAAATCTGGGCTGAGCAAAGAGATCGAAAAATTTTGAGCTCTTGAGCAAAAACGCGAGTGAGAGAAAGCCGGTTCGAGTTTTTTCGGGAGAGAGAAGATGCTGGGAGAAAGAGATGAAGTAGTGGGGCCAGGAGGGGCCCACACCACAGGGTGGCGCGCCCCCCTCCTTGGCCGCGCCGGCTGGTGGTGTGGCACCCTGGGGTGCCCCACAGGTCATCCTCTGGTGCTCCCAGGTGCCTCTTCGAAAAATAGGACCAACGGTATAATTTTTGTGAATTTTTGAAAACTTTGAAAAATGCACATTTCTGGGTATTAAATTTATTATTACTGGCCAGGAAATATTTTGAAAACTCTAATTAACTAAGGAACTTTGCAAATCAAAAGTGCTACAGCAAGTAAGACAAGTGGAGAAAGAAAGAGATGTTGTTTACCTCCTCTATGCATATAAAAAGTATTCGTTAACAAGGTTGATCAAGTCTTGCCACCGAATAATTTTTACATAACATGAGAAGAAATAAACCTCAAATCAATCATGTTACCTTGAATTGTATCGATATGGATCCAATCATAAGATTTTGATAACCTTCTTTAGGTTCATATATAGGACAATCGATAGTTCCAACTTTGATAGTTCTCACATTAGAAATAGTATTGACTCCACATACTTTATCAATCTTCTTGGGGAAATAGACCGTATGCTCTTTATCATCAACATTGAAAGTAACCTTTCCTTTATTGCAATCAATAACAGCCCCTGCGGTGTTAAGAAAAGGTCTCCCAAGAATAATAGACATATTATCATCTTCAGGCATTTCCAACA
Source organism: Lolium perenne (assembly GCF_019359855.2). Lineage (NCBI taxonomy): Eukaryota > Viridiplantae > Streptophyta > Magnoliopsida > Poales > Poaceae > Lolium > Lolium perenne. The sequence goes on along the minus strand of NC_067244.2, from coordinate 116,636,509 downwards.
CAACAAAATCAGTTAATATCAAGCAGTTAGTAGTAACTTGAACAGGAGCATCCTCACATATACCAACAGGAATAGCAGTAGATTTATCAGCCATTTGCAAAGATATATCAGTAGGTATCAACTTATCTAAATAAAGCCTCTTATAAAGAGAAAAAGGCATAACACTAACACCGGCTCCCAAGTCACATAGAGCAGTTTTAACATAATTATTCTTGATAGAACAAGGAATAGTAGGTATACCTGGGTCGCCCAATTTCTTTGGCACTTTGCCATTGAAAGAGTAATTAGCAAGCATAGTGGAAATCTCCTCATTGGGGATTTTCCTTTTGTTAGTAACAATATCTTTCATATACTTTGAATAAGGAGGCAATTTAATAGCATCAGTCAAAGGGATTTGCAAGAATAAAGGTTTCATCCAATCGCAGAATTTATTATAGTGTTCTTCTTCCTTTGATTTTAATTTCTTAGCAGGAAAAGGCATTTGCTTTTGCACCCAAGGTTCTCTTTCATTACCATGTTTCTTAGCAATAAAATCTTCTTTAGTATACTTTTTATTTTTATCATGCTTTTCAGGTTCATCTTCTACCTCTTCTTTATCAGAAGCATCATTCTTATCATTATCATTATCATTATCATGTTCATTACCACTTTCAGTTTCAGCATCGGAAATAGAAATACTATTAGGATCATTAACAGGTTCAGAGGATTATACAACCTTTTTATGTTTCTTCTTCTTTTTCTTCTTAGAATGAGCACTAGGTTCAATGCGTTGAGAATCTTGTTCAATTCTTTTGGGGTGCCCTTCAGGATATAGAGGATCCTGGGTAGAGACTCCACCTCTAGTTGTTACTTCATAAGCATGTTTCTCTTTAGAATTATTATTTAGCAAGTCATTTTGCACTTTAGTGAGTTGATCAATTTGAGTTTGAATCATTTGAAAATGTTTAACAAGCATCTTAACATCATTGGAGGTTCTCTCCACAATATCATGCAAATTGCTAATAGCTTGAGAATTTTCTATTAGATGATTCTCTACTCTCATATTAAAATTTTCTTGCTTAACAATATAATTATCAAACTCATCTAAGCATTGCGCAGGAGGTTTTGAATACGGAATATCTTCCCTAGTAAAGCGTTGAAGGGAGTTTACCTCAATCATGGGTGAAGGGGGAATTATCTCCCATATATCTTCTATAGGAGGTAGATTCTTCACATCTTCGGATTTAATACCCTTCTCCTTGAGAGACTTCTTAGCTTCCAGCATATCATCATCATTCAATTCAATTAAACCCCTCTTCTTCAATATTGGCGTTGGAGTTGGTTCAGGTGTTTCCCAATCATCATGATTCCGGCTTATTCTAGCCAATAAATCTTCAGCTTCTTCTGGAGTTCTTTTCCTGAAAACACAACCAGCACAACTATCCAAATATGCTCTAGATTCAATGGTTAGTCCACTATAAAATATATCAAGTAGATCATTCTTTTCTAAATCATGTCCAGGTCGAGCTCTGATAAGAGAACAAAATCTTGCCCATGCAGCAGGCAATTTCTCTTCATCTCCCTGATCAAATCTGTAAATTCTCTGTAAAGCAGCATGTTGAGCACTAGCAGGAAAGTATTTTCGAAATAAAACATCACGCAACTCAGTTGGATTTTTAATAGAACCAGGAGGCAAATTATTATACCAAGTTTTAGCATCATCCTTTAATGAGAAAGGAAAAATTTTAGCGACAAAGTAAGTACGCATCTTGACATCATCAGAAAACAAGCTACTCATAGAAGAAAGTTCAATCATGTGTTCTACAGCACTTTCTTTTTCAGTACCACAAAAGGGTGTTTTCTCTACAATAGCTATATGAGATAGATCAAGAGAAAAATCATAATCTTTATCCTTAATGCATATAGGAGACGTGGCAAATTCAGGATCAGGAGATAGCTTATGTCTAACAGTATATTGTGCGAGAAACTTTTTAATGTTTCTTGCATCAGTAATAGAATTGCATTTATCAATAAAATCATCATTAAGCTCCACATAATCTTCATCAGGATCATCACTAGAATAATCAAGTTCAGGTGAACTAACAGGTGTAGTGGCATTTTCATTAGGAGTTTCAGCATTTTCAATTTGTCTAGACCTAGCAATTGTAGCGTCTAGAAAGGATCCCAATGAACCACTATCATCAAGCACAGCAGAAACATATCAATATTATGAGAGTTTTCAGATTCAGCAGACGTACCAGCTTGTGGCGGTGAAACAAGTTGACTTAGCACGAGATGGTGAATCAAGTGTAGCGAAGGTACTCGAGTTGTACCTTTTCTTGTAGTGGATGGTAATATGGCGACTTTAGAATCGCGAGCTTTACCCATGATGGAGAATTTGCAGCGAACAATATCAATCCAAGTGAACTTCCAAATAAAGCTATGCTCCCCGGCAACGGCGCCAGAAAACGGTCTTGATAACCCACTAGTATAGGGGATCGCAGCAGTCTTCGAGGGTAGTATAACCCAATTTATTGATTCGACACAAGGGGAGACAAAGAACACTTGGAAGCCTTAACGTGAGTTGTCAATTCAGCTGCACACAGGAAACAGACTTGCTCGCAAGAGTTTATCGATAATGTAACGATTTTATAGCGATAGCGATAGTGAAATAACAGTAGCAGAGTAAAAGAGATAGCAGTAGTGATTATAGTAAACAGCAGGATTAAAATACTGTAGGCACGGGGACGGATGACGGGCGTTGCATGGATGAGAGAAACTCATGTAACAATCATAGCAGGGCATTTGCAGATAATAATAAAATGGTGTCCAAGTACAAAGCAATCAATAGGCATGTGTTCCAATTATAGTCGTACGTGCTCGCAATGAGAAACTTGCACAACATCTTTTGTCCTACCAGCCGGTGGCAGCCGGGCCTCAAGGGAAACTACTGGATATTAAGGTACTCCTTTTAATAGAGTACCGGAGCAAAGCATTAACACTCCGTGAACACATGTGATCCTCACGTCACTACCATTCCCTCCGGTTGTCCCGATTTCTGTCACTTCGGGGCCATTGGTTCCGGACAGCGACATGTGTATACAACTTGCAGGTAAGACCATAAACAATGAATATCATGATGAAACAATAACATGTTCAGATCTGAGATCATGGCACTCGGGCCCTAGTGACAAGCATTAAGCATAACAAGTTGCAACAATATCATCAAAGTACCAATTACGGACACTAGGCACTATGCCCTAACAATCTTATGCTACTACATGACCAATCTCATCCAATCCCTACCATCCCCTTCGGCCTACAGCGGGGGAATTACTCACTCATGGATGGGGGAAGCATGGCTGGTTGATGGAGAGGCGTTGGCGGTGATGATGGCGATGATCTCCTCCAATTCCCCGTCCCGGCGGAGTGCCAGAACGGAGACTTCTGGCTCCCGCGACGGAGTTTCGCGATGTGGCGGCGTTCTGGAGGCTTTACGCGATTTCGACTTCTCCCCGTGCGTTTTTAGGTCGAAGGCAATATATAGTCCGAAGGAGGGCGTCGGAGGCCGGCCGAGGGGGCCACACCACATGGCCGCGCGGGCCCCCCCTGGGCCGCGCCGCCCTATGGTGTGGGGCCCTCGGTCCTCCACCTGACTTGTCCTTCTAGCTCCGTCATTATTCTTGGAAAATAGGGCCTTCTGCATAAATTCCGAGGATTTTCCCGAAAGTTGGATTTTTGCACAGAAACGAGACACCAGAACAGTTCTGCTGAAAACAGCGTTAATCCGTGTTAGTTGTATCCAAAATACACAAATTAGAGGCAAAACAATAGCAAAAGTGTTCGGGAAAGTAGATACGTTTTGGACGTATCAGTCGCCAAAGCTATTTTGGCGACAGCATCAAAAGGAAAAAAGAAAAAATAAGAAAGACAGGGTGGTCTACTTGACCTCCGGTTTGGATGAGCTTGGGGCAGGAGTTGGTTTGACACCAAGGAAGGCAAGGATCGGCTTTGAGGGAGGCTTGGCAGCTCTAATTAGAGATTGCCACTTCTTCGTCTCCATCTCCTTTATGTCGCCAACTTTAGCCCAGTCGACGTTTTGCTGGCTATCAGCAATCAGAGCAATGGTGCCTTCAACACCAATCTTCAGGCCTTCTTGGCAAAGTTTGAGCCCAAGATCTTCCAGCACATTGAAGCTTTTGGCGAGAGCAGTAAAAGTGTCGGGCTCCTCTTTCTTCGGGAAGAAATAGGGGAAAAACTTTGACAGACCTGCTTCAGCGTCAGCAAGGCCTTCGCGTGCTTCATCCCCATGGATTTCAAGAAGAGAAACCGCGTCGATAAGCTGATCACCTTCAGGATCCTCCACTTCGTATTCTTGATGAGTTCTCCCTGAAAACAATCAAAGGGAAGCTCGTCAATAAGAATGCTCGAGACAGTGAAGCAATTCGAATAAATAAACAAGGATTTGAGTACTTACTAACAAAACGTCGACTTTGCGGCTGCAAGCGACTGAGGATTTCTTTTTCACGAGCAGCTTGCTCGGCCACATTGTCGCTCAAGGCAGTTTCTGCGTCATGAAGTCTCTTCCGAAGATCTTCGACAGCAGCGGCATCTGCCTTGGCCTTCTTAGCATCTGCTTCGGCCTTCTTACGAGCCTTTTCACTTTGCTCCAGTTTTCGAGCAAGTGCATCAGCGCGCTTGTTGGCTTCCGCAAGATTTTCTACCAAAATAGTCGAAACCAATCAAAATTATGACAAGAAAGGAGGAAGAGGTAATTTACTAGAAGAAGCAGCAAAGTATTACCTTCGGCTTTGTTAGAATGATCACGGTACCCGACGAATTGGGTACCGAAACGGATGAACTCCTTAATCAAAGGCTGACAAAGGAAAGTAGAGAAAGAAAGCATCAATATAGCAAAAAGCTCGACAGCAAACAGGAAAAAAGAAGTAAACAACAAAAAAGTCGATAGCATCGAAAAGTACTTAGTGCAAAAGAGAAGAAGGAACTTACATCATCCAGAGGAGGAGTTGTGGAGCCACCAAGTTGTAAGGCAGGCTCCGTGATCAACTCAACCCTCGCCCTTTTTGGCGAAGGGGCACGGGGGCTTGCAGGAGGAGTCGGCTGCTCGGTGTTTTGCTGAGGAGGCAAAGATTCATCTCCATCAGCTTGCGCTTCAGAAACAACTAAAGTACGCGACGTACTCGTTCGAGCTGTCGCGTCAATAGGTTGTGCTTCTTCCTCGTCACCACTGCAATAAAATGGCGACAATATAAAAATCAAGATAGACAAGAACATCGAGAGCAAAAACAAATAAGAAGCAGTAGCAAACTTACGAGCTGACGAGGGCATCATTGAAAGGGTTAAAAGTTGTCTTCCCTTCGGAAGGACCAACTTCTTCGGCTTTGGAGGTGTTGGAATCAGCGACTTCATCCCTTTTCCTCTTGTTCCTTGGAGAAACAGCGGAAGGAAGGGAATGTGTCGAGGCAGTGGCCTCGGACTCGGCGTCTTTTTCAGAGGAAGCCGCGGATTTTTGAGAACCTGCAACTTCACTCTCAGGGCGAGAAGTGCCCTGGTTATCATCATCAATAATGGTACGTTCTTCGACCTCTCCACCTTCAGGAAGAGGAGGAAGAGAAGCAAGAACGGGGTGGTTCTGAGAAAAAGAAAGAGTGTCGATAAAAAAAAGAAGTTATGCAAAAAAGCTAGCAAGATAGTAGTCGACAAATAATAAAATTCGAGAAGACAACATAGCAACTAAGAGGAAAAATTACCTCGGGAAGGGGATTGGCGCCACTATATGGCGTAATGCGGCAGGAAGATGGAATGGTATCCTTCTTGTTGAGCGATGAGATTCTTCGGATAAGCTTTTCAAAATCCTTCAAAGGAAGGTCTTTTGAGAACCTGTCGACGTCTTTTTCACCAGCATACCTCCAGAGGGGATTTTTGCGAGCCTGGAGAGGCTGCAGTCTAATCCTAAGGAAATACGCTGTGATCTCAATTAGCGCTTCTGTCGCCAACTTCTCAGCTTTGGTAGCTTCAGCATCCCAGGAACGGCGGCGAAGGATTTTGGCTCCTCCGTCAAAAGGGGCGATGTTGTCCTCCACTGAATTGGAGCTTTCTTCATGTACATACAACCATCTCTTCCGCCAACCTTGGATGGAGTCGGGGAATTTGACGTCGAAGTATTCGACGTTAGAACGAACGCAGATAACAACACCGCCAATGTTGTAGGCAACGTTGTGGGAGCCATTACGGTGGAGGCAGAAGATACGCTTCCACAGAGCCCAATTAGGTTGGACCCCGAGGAAGCATTCACACAATGTGATAAAAATTGACACGTGGTGGATGGAATTGGGCGTCAGCTGGTGCAGCTGGAGCCCATAGACAAAAAGAAGACCTCGAAGAAACTCATGGATAGGGGGAGAAAGACCGCGGATGAGATGGTCAACGAAGGTGACCCGATACTTGATTGGAGGCGAAGGATAGCTCTCCTCCTTGGGGAAGCGGAGCGCCTTCTCCTTCTTGGTGAACCCCAGCTTCTTCAGCAGGTTCATGTCCTGGTTCGAGATCTTGGATCTCTCCCAATCCAGATCTTCGGCGGCCATCTTGGACTCCGGAGTGCTATGCCTGGTCAGACGCGCGCGAGGTGGCATCAATGAGCGTGGAGGAGAAAGGTGTGAGCGTGGTTGAGCGCTTGAAGCAATGGGAGCAATGGAGGATTTTGCAGAGGAGAAGCAGAGGTGCGGCGCGAGCGAAACGACTGAAGGAGGAAGACGATGCCTTTATACAGAGGTGCGGTGAATCGATGCGCCGTTGGATGAAGAGATTGCGGGACAGATGGTGTACACGTGGACAAGGGGTAAAAAGTAATTTCATTCGGACGAGAAAGAACAGGAGCTACAGTACGTGCGCCAGAAAAGCAGAGCACGTGTGTCCCCCACTTGCGCGACATGTCAACTTGATGGGTAATTTGGGCCCGCAAGGCAGAGAGAGTAGTTCTCGCGTTTTCCCGATACAGTGGTCATGGCTATCGTCAGCAGTGATGTCACCTTGGCAAGAGAAAAATTCGGCTAAGCAGCTTCATAAGAATGGCGACAGCAGACGATTGTGGATTATTTTGAGAGCCTTTGATCAAATACAAGTTTTTGATCAAATGCTTGGGGGCTACTTTGGAACAATGAAAAACTCGAGAATGACAAAAATAGAAATGGCGAGAGCCTATGATCAAATCCAAGCATTTGCTCATAGCCTCGGGGGCTACTCCCATCGGGAGCACTGTTCGCGCACCCGACAGATATGAAAATTTCGAGAAAGAAGAAAAATATAGCAGCATAAGGCGTTGAGCCTACACCCAAGCACAAGTCCTTGCCTGTAGCCTTGGGGGCTACTCCCATCGGGAACGCTGTTCGCGTGCCCGATGAAATTATAAAAAAAAAGAGAAAAAGAAGAAGAAAAAGTGAGCATATTTCGAGTTATATAAATAACTCGACATATACTCCCATCGGGAGAGCAATATAAGTCATCCGTTGACTCAATAAAATGTGCTATTCCAACAGCCGAAAAAGTACTCGACAATATATTCTCAGAACGCCAAAGTTGCGAACAATTTATGAATGCCGCAAAACTTTGCGAAGGTAAGACCCCAGATCCGTTCTGTGTGGTGTGGCGTCGTCTCTGACGTCGGTTTGCTACATTTTTCCGTATCAACAGATACGAAGAAAAATCCTAACGGACGCGTTAGGTACCCGATAAAATATGACTGGGACTCGACAGAATGGTAAGACCTTAAGCGGCACCTGTCGAAGTTTACACCAGTATCCCGAGATCATGTCCAGGGACGTGATCTTGAAGTAGGTTTTTGCGGATTGCCACTAGAGCAGTTAACTAGTACCTGATCCGTCAGATGAACTAGCCCCAACTACCATTATCCCTGCACAATTTAATTTCGTATCCAAAGATATGTGGTAAAGTTCAGAACTATTGAGTAAATATAAAGGTGGAGATTTTCCCTGACTCTGCGATTCAAGCAAAATCTCGGGGGCTACTGACATAGGCATCCCCAATGGGCCTGCCGAAGATAGTACCCGGGTTTTACTAAAGGCCCGTGACCTGAAGGATAAGAAGAATCAGAAGCCCAAGTTGCTAGTTAAGGAAAGCTAGAGTTGTATTAGGAGAGAACACTTGTAATATTGCGGGATGAGTTAGAAACCCTCCCGGACTCTGTAACTTGTGTATCACGAATCCCTCGGCTCCACCACCTATATAAGGGGGAGCCGAGGGACAAAGAAAGCATCGATTCATTGTCTCACAAACCCTAGTTTTCATATCGTCGAGTACTTTTCGGCTGAAACCTTCGAGATCTACTTGCCCTCTACTTCTAGCTAAAACCCTAGTCTACAACCCGTAGGCATTGACAAGTTAATCCCTTGTCACCTGGTGGGGTGAGTGCACTTGTAGTTTGCCACCCAGGAACAAAGAGATTGCTATGTCTTCCGTGTTTAGTGTACTTCCAGTGCAGCCTTATGATATTATGGGCTCTGTCTTGATTGAGTAAGATGCGAGGGTTCAACTTGTTGCCAGACATTGGCTGGTAGCAGAATTATAGGTGGGAACGGGTCTTGCTGGTATGGTTGCTCTCTCCTTCTGAAAGGTCTCATCTCATTCTTCTCTCTGGGTAGAATGGGTCGTAAGGTGAAAGTGCACAACCTTTGCAGAGTTAAAAAACTAAGATCTTAGCCGTGTCCCCGGTCATGGACAATTTGAGTCTCTAGACAAGGAAGTACAGAATAATCTCATCATATTTTCGGAATGTGTTAAAATTTGATTAGCAACTGTATAGAGGTACATGGGAGTGAACCATGGTACTACTTGTGTCTTCGTACTAGTTTTATAAAGTGTTTTGTTTTAAACAAAGTGTAGGATAAAATTGGCTTTATGCAAATTAGCCCAAACTCCACCTGCCAAATATCATGTAGGTAGTCATGCCTGAAAACTTCCACTATATAAGTGTCATTTGCCAGTACATCATTGTACTGACATCCATTCGTGGGGCTGCATATTGCTGTCCACAACTGGCGCGTGGTTGACGAGGGAGGAAATGGTGTAGCTTTCCTTCGTTCCCCGGCAACGGCGCCAGAAAATAGCTTGATGTCTACTCACGCTTCTTTTCCTGTAGACAGTGTTGGTGACATGGGCATACCCTTCGGGTACCCATTATTAGTATACCTGGCTCGGCCCAATATGGAGAAGACCAAATATGGAGAAGGCCCAACAAGGCAACCCGAAGAAGTAGTCGACTAGGACTCTTGTAAAACCCTAGGCTGGTTGCATATATAAAGCTAGCCAGGGCACCCGAAATAGGGAGGACAACAGATAGACAGAATAGAGACAACATAGATCTGGCGACACCCTGTAAACATACATATGCTCATATACTGGATTGCTAGCAGCACGTAGGGATCCTCCACCGAGGGGACCCGAAGCTGGGTACGTCGTGTGCCTAATCTCGTCCCCGGAATCTCCATCGTCGCTCTCTCCCGAAACCCTAGTCTACAATATGTAGGCATTGCCGAGGTAATCCCTCGTCAATTGGCGCCGTCTGTGGGAATCTGCGACGACTGGATTTTGTTATCCGGGCGGGATCCTTAACCATCATCGCCAGTGAAGGTCAGATCGCATCTCGACAAACCTGTTCTCTTCAATACTATCGACTTCAGGGCGGCGACGGACGATTTGCCGATTTATTGGGTGCCAAGCTGCGGCGTTCCGGACAAGGAAAAATCGATCTGAGCTAGACAGCGACGTAGGCTCGATATATATGCTGACGAGTCCGTATTGGGGATCGCGGAGAATCGCCGGATCAAGTCCCGACGGTGCTAGCAAGCCAATCGTTGTTCAAAGGAAAAAAGCAGCAGCAATATACGATTGTGCATCCCATCAGCCGGACCAAGTTTCGAGGCACCGCATAGCATGTTTTCCCTTCAGCTCTTCACGTGAAAACAGACAATCAACCGTGATCCATTGATTTAAGCGCTAGAGAGCCAAATCAATCAAAACACAACACTTGGATTGGAGGAAGACGTATGTGCCTTAATCAAAGACCAACATCAGCCAACCAGAAAACAACCAGAATATGACCTGGAAAAGTCGACACCGGAGGAAGCAGCATCGTCGACTTCTAAGGTTCTTTTTATCGACATCTTTTTTCGGCTTCCTCGGCAAAGCGGGAATTGACCTCGATATGCATGTACTCCATCGGCTACTGTCGACTAAGCGTCGCATTACTTCATCACCGCGATTTCATCGACTCCATCCAACATCGTGGCCTAACATATTTGCTGCATTCTGGAATCGAACTTCAACAATGATTATGAATTCATGGACCAATCGGTAACCCGTTCTTTTTACATATTATTTGAACCATATATGCAATGACCTAATCCACTTATAGTATTTAAGGATTTGACTATCAAATGCATGAGCATTTTTTCCCTCATTAGAATATTCAATAATAATTAAGTTTGATGCTAATCCCTTGCTATAATTCATCCTTTACGGTTGAATCCTTCTGCCGCACGAGATTCTGTTGGTTATGATAGGCATGTCTATTTAATACTGACCGGATGCACTTTCGGGTCAGTGGATATATCTTCTATGGGTTTTAGCGGATTTATCTTATATAATTATATAATACCGACCCGATGTTTCCGGGTCAGTGGATTTATCTTTTCATTTTATCAATGGATTTATCTTATATGGTTATATAACACTGACCCGATGCACTTCCGGGTCAGTGGATTCATATTCTATGGATATTAGTGGATTTATTTCAGTGTTTATTGGTTTTCCTCTTATATAATACCACCCGATGTATTTCCGGGTCAATGGATTCATCTATATGATTATCATTGATTTCATCTTATGTAATACTGACCCGATACACTTTCGGGTCAGTGGTATCCTCGTCTAATGGTTGTCAGTGGATTCATATTCTCATGGTTGTCAATGGATTCATCTTCCAATGGTGGATTCATTATATATATATAATGCCGACCCGACGCATTCTTGGGTCACCGGATTCATTTTGTATGGTTATCAATGGATATAATCTTCAAGGGTATAATCTTCAGCGAATTTATCTTCGATGCTTCAGCTTTAATGGCCGGATTTCTTTTTCAATGCTTCATCTTTCATGGCGAGATACATCTTCAATACTTCATCTTTAATGGCTTAATTTTCAACGGCTTAATCCTCAAATGCTTTACCCAAAAGCGGATTCTTCTTCAATAGTTTCATCTTCAATGGCTTTATCGTACATGATTATCAACTACGAGTATATGATGCTGGCAAGATACACCTTCAGGAGTCGACAACTTCATCGAGTTTCTTGGACGAAAAAAAGGTGCTATTCATCCATATAATTGTTTCGTTCTGTAAATTTAATTATGCCATCAAACTTTCTCCACTTGGTATTATTTTTTACACAGAACTCGCGTATCTATGCTGTTAAGAAGCACTACATAGAGAAGATGCCCTGCTGCAACGACTGCTTGAACACCATAAGTCTCCGCAACTTCTTCATCAATGACTTGATTAAATGCCATAAAACTCCGCCGTGTTGATCTACTTCAACCACCATGAGGCTCGAAGCTACTGGATTTCGTCATCGGGCGAGGCCCTTGATTTTCGTCATTAACAATTTTCGTCGCTGTCGAGTTTATCTCCATTGCTGCTGATTTCATTATTGTCAAGGCCAAAGTTGCAAACTCAAAGCTCATCTTCAGAGAATCTGGACCTCGTTTGTCTTACTTGTCCACAAAAGAAGAAGCAGCAGGCATCGCGCTGCGTCGCCGGATGAAGTCCAGGAGAAAAATCAAGTCGATCGGGCAGCAGCAGACACCAATCACGGGTGATGTCCCGGCATGAAGGCTTGCAACATGCAGGATATCAGATTATTTTTTATCAGCATAAGGACCAAGTTGAGTTTTCTATGTCGATGGAGTAGCATCACGGGACAGGTTCCAAGATACTGCCCAATATACAACGACTAGAAGAGTCACATGGAGAAGAACACTTACTGTCTGACATGCGCGTTTTAAAGATTTTGTGTTTACCAATCAAGAATGCAAAAAGGTCGATGGAAATCAGTTGTGTCAGATCAAAAGGATATTTACCCGGATCAGCCCGGCGCGTCGCAATCATAACTCCCACGTAAAATCATATCAGATTTTGGAACACACAGAAGCATATATAGTGACGATGCTGTCCAAGTTACATGATTCAAATTATTGCTCGCATGGATTTAGCGGCCGCAGCTCTAATCGCATGCATCATCGCCAATCAATAAGCTATACAATCTTCACGGTGCAAGAAAGAAGGAAAAGATCATCGCTCAAGGTGCTAGCCAAGAACTAGCTCGCATGTTCCGCACAATAAAGACAGCGAGACATCAATCTATTACACCGGTGAGTCGGGTGCATCGCTTTAAACCTCGACACGCGCAGTATGATGCTCGGGGGCTCGACAATGACTTTGCCCCAGGTTACAATTGCGATACGGCGTTTAAGCAACAATCATGATATCACCCCAGCAACGCTCGGGGGCTCGGCTATTTCTTCATCAACAATATGGCGGCGTTTACTTTCGCTATTGGGTGGTTTCTACTTCGGCTCGACTTCTTCTCTACACTCGAAGACTTCATCACGCGTCGACTCCATCGTGACCAATAAGAGGAAGCAAATTTCAAAGTATATAAGTTCTTGATCCTATGTCCGGATGCGCGCACCCGACCATAGGCTCGGGGGCTACTCCCATCGGGAGCGCTGGTAGCGCACCCGACGAAATCTTCTCCAAGAGAGAACCCGACGAAATTTTCCTGAGGGAGGACCCGAAGAATTATCCTCAGGGAAGACCCGAAAAATTATCCTCAAGGAGGACCCGAAGAATTATCCTCAAGGAGGACCCGAAGAAATATTCCTGAGGGAGGAACTCGACGAAATTATCATCAAGGAGAAACCAAAAAAAAAAAAAAAAAAAAAAAAAAAAAGAGAGGAGTAGAAAAAAAAGGGAGGAAAAAAAAAGAGGATGGACAAATCTTCGGGTCCATTGACTCGTCATTTGTTCTGAGCAAGAGCATCGGTGATGTACCCGATAATATAGAAGAACCAATATATTCGGCTGTCTCATCAAGCCCGAGAGAAAAATATAGAAGAACCCGCAAAATGGGTCATTGCATCAGCCGAACAAGGCACTCGACAATATATTCTCAGAACGCCAAAGTTGCGATCAATTTCTGAATGCCGCAAATTTGCGAAGGTAAGACCCCAGATCCGTTCTGCTGGGCGTGGCATCGCCGAAGACTGCGCTCTGCTACTTTTATCCGTATCAACAGATACGAAGAAAAATCCTAACGGACGCGTTAGGTACCCGATAAAATATGACTGGGATTCGACAGAATGGTAAGACCTTAAGCGGCACCTGTCGAGTTTGCACCAGTATCCCGAGATCATGTCCGGGGACGTGATCTTGAAGTAGGTTTTTGCGGATTGCCACTAGAGCAGTTAACTAGTACCTGATCCGTCAGATGAACTAGCCCCAATTACCATTATCCCTGTACAATATAGATATGGATGTCAAATAAAAATAGCAAAGACCTGGAGTCGATAAAAAAAGGGGCTGTGCCAAGTTGTTTATTGAGTAGTACAACTCGAGCCTATGCCTAGGTGCAAGCACCCGCTCATAGGCTCGGGGGCTACTCTTATCGAGAGTATTGTTCATCCTCCCGATAAGATACAAGAAAGAGGAAAAATTGTAGTGTCGATTAAAAGCAAGTTGAGCCTACACCCAAGTGCAAACACTTGGCTGTAGCCTCGGGGGCTACTCCCATCGGGAGCGCTGGTCGCGCACCCGATAGAAAATAACTTCGACAGCATCTATGACAATCAAGGTTTGAAGACTCAACTCGATTCTACGACTCGAGTGGAGCCTACTCCCATCGGGAGCACATGGATTTCATCGAGTCCTCCAGAAATATAGTTAAGTTCTTCATCGAGTAGTACAACTTGAGTCTATGCCCAAGTGCAAGCACTTGCCCATAGACTCGGGGGCTACTCCCATCGGGAGCGCTGCCACGCACCCGATAATTTCAAGAATCGTCGACATCATCTACGCTACACATGATCTACGACATGGACCTCGCCTTGTATTTTCTTCGACTTCGGAGATTGTTATGATTGGAGTTTCTACGCAAGTCTTCGACTTCCCTATAAACTCGGGGGCTACTGACATGGGCATACCCTTCGGGTACCCATTATTAGTATACCTGGCTCGGCCCAATATGGAGAAGACCAAATATGGAGAAGGCCCAACAAGGCAACCCGAAGAAGTAGTCGACTAGGACTCTTGTAAAACCCTAGGCTGGTTGCATATATAAAGCTAGCCAGGGCACCCGAAATAGGGAGGACAACAGATAGACAGAATAGAGACAACATAGATCTGGCGACACCCTGTAAACATACATATGCTCATATACTGGATTGCTAGCAGCACGTAGGGATCCTCCACCGAGGGGACCCGAAGCTGGGTACGTCGTGTGCCTAATCTCGTCCCCGGAATCTCCATCGTCGCTCTCTCCCGAAACCCTAGTCTACAATATGTAGGCATTGCCGAGGTAATCCCTCGTCAGTTGGGCCTCCAAGAGCAGAGGTTTGTAGAACAGCAGCAAGTTTTCCCTTAAGTGGATCACCCAAGGTTTATCGAACTCAGGGAGGAAGAGGTCAAAGATATTCCTCTCAAGCAACCCTGCGATCACAATGCAAGAACTCTCTTGTGTCCCCAACACACCTAATACACTTGTCAGATGTATAGGTGCACTAGTTCGGCGAAGAGATAGTGAAATACAGGTGGTATGAATGTATATGAGCAGTAGTAACGGCGCCAGAAAATACTTGACTGTCTACGGCGACAGAAAATAGCTTGCTGGCGTGCAGTAGTAATATTGCAGGAAGTAGAGATGCAGTAAAACAGTAAACAAGCGGTGATTGCAGTATTTGGAAACAAGGCCTAGGGATCATACTTTCACTAGTGGACACTCTCAACATTGATCACATAACTGAATAGATAAATGCTATACTCTACACTCTCTTGTTGGATGATGAACACCACTAATTGTGTAGGGCTACAAGAGCACCTCAATGCCGGAGTTAACAAGCTCCACAACATTCCATATTCATATTTAAATAACCTTAGAGTGCATGATAGACCAACGCAATTATACCGAGTACTAACATAGCATGCACACTGTCACCATCAAGCTATGAAAGGAGGAATAGATCACATCAATACTATCATAGTAATAGTTAACTTCATAATCTGCAAGAGATCACAATCATAAACTACGCCAAGTACTACATGATGCACACACTGTCAACATTACATCATGGAGGAGGAATAGAGTACTTTAATAACATCACTAGAGTAGCACATAGATGAATAGTGATACATAACTCATATGAATCTCAATCATGTAAGGCAGCTCATGAGATCATTGTATTGAAGTACATAGGAGAGAGATTAACCACATAGCTACCGGTACAGCCCTTAGCCTCGAGGGAGAACTACTCCCTCCTCATGGGAGATAGCAGCGGTGATGAAGATGGCGGTGGTGTCGATGGAGATGCCTTCCGGGGGCACTTCCCCGTCCCGGCGGCGTGCGAACAGAGATTCCTGTCCCCCAGATCTTGGCTTCGCGATGGCGGCGGCTCTAAAACTTTTCTCGTGTCGTGGCTTTTCCGTCTCGAAGATTTAGGTCAGGGGGCTTCTTATAGGCGAAGAGGCGGAGTCGGAAAGGTTACGGAGCCGCCACACAATAGGGGGGCGCGGCCCCCCCTCTGGCCGCGCCGGCCACATGTGTGGGGCCCACAGGGCTCCCCTCTGGTGCCTCTCGGGTGTTCTAGAAGCTTCGTGGAATTATAATATGCTGGGCGTTGATTTCGTCCAATTCCGAGAATATTTCCTTACTAGGATTTCTGAAACCAAAAACAGCAGAAAACAGGAACTGGCACTTCGGCATCTCGTCAATAGGTTAGTTCCGGAAAATGCATCAAATCATCATAAAGTGTGAACAAAACATGTAGGTATTGTCATAAAACAAGCATGGAACATCAGAAATTATAGATACGTTGGAGACGTATCAGCATCCCCAAGCTTAGTTCCTACTCGTCCCGAGTAGGTAAACGATAACAAAGATAATTTCTGAAGTGACATGCTACCAACATGATCTTAATCATACTATTGTAAAGCATATGAGATGAATGCAGCGATTCAAGACAATGGTAAAGACAATGATTAAACAACTGAATCATATAGCAAAGACTTTTCATGAATAGTACTTTCAAGACAAGCATCAATAAGTCTTGCATAAGAGTTAACTCATAAAGCAGTAAATTCATAGTAAAGGCATTGAAGCAACACAAAGGAAGATTAAGTTTCAGCGGTTGCTTTCAACTTTCAACATGCATATCTCATGGATATTGTCAACATAAAGTAATATAATAAGTGCAATATGCAAGTATGTAAGAATCAATGCACAGTTAACACAAGTGTTTGTTTCTTAAGATGGAGAGAAATGGGTAAACTGACTCAACATAAAAGTAGAAGAATGGCCCTTCGACGAGGGAAGCATTGATTGCTATATTTGTGCTAGAGCTTTTATTTTGAAAACAAAAAGAGAGCATAAAAATAAAATTTTGAGAGGTGTTTGTTGTTGTCAACGAATGGTAGTGGGCACTCTAACCCCCTTGCCAGACAAACCTTCAAAGAGCGGCTCCCATGAAACATTTTTATTTTTGGGTGGCACTCCTTCCAACCTTGCTTTCACAAACCATGGCTAACCGAATCCTCGGGTGCCTGCCAACAATCTCATACCATGAAGGAGTGCCTTTTTATTTTAGTTTTATTTAGATGACACTCCTCCACACCTTTGCTTTCTCAAGCCATGGCTAACCGAATCCTCGGGTGCCGTCCAACAATCACATACCATGGAGGAGTGTCTTTTTTTTGTAAAATTATGAAGGTTAATTAATTGGGGCTGGGAACCCCATTGCCAGCTCTTTTTGCAAAATTATTGGATAAGCGGATGAAGCCACTAGTCCATTGGTGAAAGTTTCCCAACAAGATTGAAAGATAAACACCACATACTTACTCACGAGCTATAAAACATTGACACAAATAAGAGGTAATAACTTTTGAAGTGTTTAAAGATAGCACTCAAGCAATTTACTTTGGAATGGCAGAGAAATACCATGTAGTAGGTAGGTATGGTGGACACAAATGGCATAGTTTTTGGCTCACGGATTTTGGATGCATGAGAAGTAATCCCTCTCAATACAAGGCTTAGGATAGCAAGGTTATTTGAAGCAAACACAAGTATGAACCGGTACAGCAAAACTCACATAAAAGACATATTGCAAGCAATATAAGACTCTACACCGTCTTCCTTGTTGTTCGACCCTTACTAGAAAATATCTAGACCTTAGAGAGACCAATCATGCAAACCAAATTTTAGCAAGCTCTATGTAGTTCTTCATTAATAGGTGCAAACTACATGATGCAAGAGCTTAAACATGATCTATATGAGCACAGCAATTGCCAAATATCAAATTATTCAAGACATCATACCATTTACCACATGTAGCATTTTCTGTTTCCAACCATATAACAATTAACGAAGCAGTTTCAACCTTCGCCATGAACATAAAAAGCTAAGAACACATGTGTTCCTATGAACCAGCGAAGCGTGTCTCTCTCCCAAACAAGCATGAATTTATTCAAACAAAACAAAAATAAAAGCAAACAGACGCTCCAAGTAAAGTACATAAGATGTGGCCGAATAAAAATATAGTTTCAAGAGAAGAAACCTGATAAATTGTTGATGAAGAAGGGGGGATGCCTTGGGCATCCCCAAGCTTAGATGCTTGAGTCTTCTTGAAATACGCAGGGTTGAACCACGGGGGCATCCCCAAGCTTAGACTTTTCACTCTTCTTGATCATATTGTATCATCCTCCTCTCTTGACCCTTGAAAACTTCCTCCACACCAAACTCGAAACAAACTCATTAGAGGGTTAGTGCATAATCAAAAACTCACATGTTCAAAGGTGACACACTCATTCTTAACACTTCTGGACATTGCTCAAAGCTACTGGAAGTCAATGGAAAAAAATCCATCCAACATAGGAAAAGAAGCAATGCAAAATAAAAGGCAGAATCTGTCAAAACAGAACAGTCCGTAAAGACAAATTTTTTAGAGGCACTGGACTTTCTCAGATGAAAATGCTCAAATTGAATGAAAGTTGCGTACATATCTGAGGGTCACGCACATAAATTGGCAGATTTTTCTGAGTTACCTACAGAGAACCCTGCCCAAATTCGTGACAGACAGAAATCTGTTTCTGCGCAGTAATCCAAATCTAGTATCAACCTTGCTATCAAAGACTTTACTTGGCACAACAATGCAATAAAATAAAGATAAGGAGAGGTTGCTACAGTAGTAACAACTTCCAAGACTCAAATATAAAACAAAAGTACTGTAGTAAAATAAAAACATGGGTTATCTCCCAAGAAGTGCTTTCTTTATAGCCATTAAGATGGGTTCAACAGTTTTAATGATGCAATCGCAAGAAATAGTATTTGAAGCAAAAGAGAATATCAAGAGGCAAATTCAAAAAAAAATTAAGCCTAACCCACTTCCTATGAAAAGGAATCTTGTAAATAAACAAGTTCATGAAGAGCAAAGTAACAAGCATAGGAAGATAGAACAAGTTTTGCTTCAAAAATTTCAGCACATACAGAGGTGTTTTAGTAACATGAAAATTTCTACAACCATATTTTCCTCTCTCATAAAAGTTTTCAGTAGCATCATGAGCAAACTCAACAATATAACTATAACATAAAGCATTCTTATCATGAGTCTCATGCATAAAATTATTACTACTCCCAACATAAGCATAGTCAATTTTATTAGTAATAGTGGGAGCGAATTCAACAAAGTAGCTATGATTATTATTCTCATCATCAAATATAGGAGGCATAGTGTAATCATAATAACCTTTATCCTCCATAGTAGGTGGCACCAAAAGACCACTATCATTATAATCATCATAAATAGGAGGCAAAGTATCATCAAAGAAAATTTTCTCATCAATGCTTGGGGGACTAAAAATATCATGGTCATCAAAACCAGCTTCCCCAAGCTTAGAATTTTCCATATCATTAGCAACAATGGTGTTCAAAGCGTTCATACTAATATCATTGCTACTAGCATGCAAATAAGATTCCATAGGTTTTTTAATTTTTGCAACACACCATTTATGTCTTAACTTAGGAAATAGATTAAAAATTTCATAATTGCTTTCCATTATGCCTAACTAGTGAAATAAAAACAAGAAACAAAAAGATGCAATTGCAGGATCTAAAGGAAATAGCTTCGAGCACTTACAACGGCGCCAGAAAATAGCTTAGTAGCCGAGATCCGGAGTGTGGGTACCTTTTACCTTTCCTCCCCGGCAACGGCGCCAGAAAATAGCTTGCTGTCCACAACTGGCGCGTGGTTGACGAGGGAGGAAATGGTGTAGCTTTCCTTCGTTCCCCGGCAACGGCGCCAGAAAATAGCTTGATGTCTACTCACGCTCTGGAACTTTTCTCGTGTCGTGGCTTTTCCGTCTCGAAGATTTAGGTCAGGGGGCTTCTTATAGGCGAAGAGGCGGAGTCGGAAAGGTTACGGAGCCGCCACACAATAGGGGGGCGCGGCCCCCCCTCTGGCCGCGCCGGCCACATGTGTGGGGCCCACAGGGCTCCCCTCTGGTGCCTCTCGGGTGTTCTAGAAGCTTCATGGAATTATAATATGCTGGGCGTTGATTTCGTCCAATTCCGAGAATATTTCCTTACTAGGATTTCTGAAACCAAAAACAGCAGAAAACAGGAACTGGCATTTCAGCATCTCGTCAATAGGTTAGTTCCGGAAAATGCATCAAATCATCATAAAGTGTGAACAAAACATGTAGGTATTGTCATAAAACAAGCATGGAACATCAGAAATTATAGATACGTTGGAGACGTATCACATATTCAAATGTGCAGGTTCTTCTGAGGAGGATTACTAGGTAGGATCTCGAGTCTACATTCCAACATGTCTGCATGTGGCGCATCAAGATGATGGAGGCTCATTGAAGTTATTTCCGTTGTGTTTGCCTTGAACTTTTATATTTGAGCTAGTCAATTTGACTATGCAACTTGTAATATTTTTATTTTATCTCCTGAGGATCTACGTTGTAGTAAATTTTGATACTATTGCTATGATTACTACATTTGAAATGTGTGTGCTATCAGTGATCCTGGGAATAGCACTATAGACAGGTGTCTTGCCTTTGTTTAAAAGGTAGGGTGCTACACAGAGTGGCAATGAAATACCACAAAATAGGTAGATGTGGTGGACATGCCTTGAACAACTTGGTTTCTGGTGGTTGGATGCACGAGTAGAGCTCATACTCAGTACAAATGAAAGCTGGTAAAAAGATTGGATGCGGCCGTCTAAAAGAGCAATAATGTCCATAATCATGCATAGTGACAAAACGAATTGATCAAACCATAAAGTGATATCACAAGTAAAAAACTACATGATCATAGTGGCAAAATTGACTATTTGATAGTCACAACATGGTGCAAGCATGCGCCAAGTCGACCCAATTGAAACATTTGCAGGGGAATATTTTCACCACTATAAAATACTTTCTATACTAAAAACAATGCATGAAACTTTTAATGGCACAATAAACACTCTCAGCTATTTGAAATGATTCACGATACTCACATAATTGGTAAGATTGCAAAAAAATCTAACACGTCATGATAAAATAAATGCCACGGTCTATAAAGCTTACATTTGCCTCTAATAACGCATGAAGCATTTTATCTCTACTCTTCCAACACCAATCAACTTATTTAAAACCACTCTCATGAATAACAAGAAATAAAACCATAGAGCTATTCAAACATAACTAAAGGAAACTAACAGGTTCTAAACAAAATATGAGTGGAAAACTCTGAGCTAAACGAAGTACTCAAAAAATAGAACGCTCACAAAACAATGACAATGAAAACTAGAGTGTTCGTATGCAATTAAAGCGGAGCGTGTATCTCTCCCACACAATAATGCTATGATTACTATTTATTACAGAAAACAAAACAAAACAAACAGAAAACAAAAACAAAGACGCTCCAAGAACAACACATAATGCATGAAGTAATACAAATATAGTGTATTGAAAAATGACCTGGTGCTTTTTGTTGATGAAGAGAGGATGCCTTGGGCATCCCCAAGCTTTGACGCTTGTACTTCTTGGATATTTCTTGGGGGGTCCAGGGGACATCCCCAAGCATAAGCTTTTGTCCATCGTTCATCTATTTGCATCATTCTTCTCTCCCTACACTTTAAAACTTCCTTCACACAAAACTCATCACAAATCTCATTAACAGCGTTAGTGCAATTATAGAAATATATTCAAGTCCACAAACTTCAATATGACATATGAAAGGCATGTAATATGAATCAGCTACTGTAGCACAACTTCAATAAGGTTCTCTGATCAAAAGAACTCAAAAAGATGGGCAAAAAGGTGCAAATGCAAAACAGTGCAAGAATCTGTCAAAACAGAACAGTTCGTAAAGATGAATTTTAACGAGGGGGTTATGCTGCGAATCACGAAAAAATCAGAAGTAATGAAAGTTATAAAATAACCTGGGTAATACGCTCGTAAATTGGCAGCTCAAAATGACATTCTGCTGATTTATGCAATTTTTTCTCGCGACAGTCCAGAAACAGAAACATGATAGCAATTTCCCCAATACCACTTTCTTAACATTAGAGGCAATTTTTGGCACAAAAACAAAATAAAAATGATAAGAAGAGGTTATTAAAGTAGCAATGACTTACAAGACTCAACAAAACAGTAAAATAACAGAAATAAAAACATTGGTTTATCTCTCAAGAGTTCTTTCTTTATAGCCGTTAAGATGGGCTCAGTAATTTGATAAGATGCTCACATAACAAATATGAATTGAAGCAAAAGAGAGCATCAAGAAGCAAATATGAGACATATTTAAGTCTAAAACATTTCCTATGAAAGGGAATCTTGTAATAAAACAAATTATTGAAGCACAAAGACTCTAGCATAGCAAGACAAAATAAGCGAAGCTTCAAAAATTTCAGCATATAGAGGAGAAACTTAATATTATTGAGATGCATATAACCATGTTTCCCTGTCTCATAATAACTTTCAGTAGCATCCTTGATGAAATTCACAATATAACTATCACATAAAACATTCTTATCATGATTCACTTGCATAATATAATTATCACTCCCACATAAGCATAGTCATTATTAATAGTAGTGGGAGAAAATTTAACAAAATACCTATCATTATTATTCTCATCACCATAATCATCAAATATAAGAGGCATATTGAAATCATAATTAATTTACTCCTCAATAGTACGTGTACTGAAAATATCATATTCATCATTGCAATCATCATATATAGGAGGCATAGTATCATCAAATAAAATTTTCTCCTCCGTGCTTGGGGGACTAAAAATATCATGCTCATCAATACCAACATCCCCAAGCTTAGACTTTTCCATATCATTAGCAATAATGGTTTTCAAAGAATTCATACTAATATCATTGTTATCATCATGATAGAAAAGTTTCATAATTATGTTTATGTTTTCCATTAAGCCGAACTAGTGAAAATAAAAACAAGAAACAAAAAGATATAATTGCAGAATCTAAAGGAGATACCTTTGAGCACTCACCAGCAACTAAATAGCTTAGTAGCCAGAGGATGTGAGTACCTTTTACCTTACCTCCCCAGCAACGGCGCTAGAACATAGCTTGATGTCTACGCACACTCCTATTCCTGTAGATAGTGTTGGGCCTCCAAGAGCAGAGGTTTGTAGAGCAGCAAGTTTCCCTTAAGTGAATCACCCAAGGTTTACCGAACTCAGGGAGGTAGAGGTCAAAGATATCCCTCTCAAGCAACCCTGCAATTAAGATGCAAAAAGTCTCTTGTGTCCCCAACACACACGATACACTTGTCAAATGTATAGTTGCACTAGTTCGGCGAAGAGATAATAAAACACAGGTGGTATGGATGAATATGAGCGATAATATAAATATGCAACAAGTAAACATGCACTAAAACAGTAAACGAACGGTGCCAGAAAAGAGCTTCGTTGGCACTAAGGAGTGTGATGTAATATTTGAAAACAAGGCCCATGGATCATACTTTCACCAGTGGCACTCTCAACAATGCAATCATAATTAAATATAAATATAAGCACTTCATCGTGCTACTACGAAAAACTTTCTTGTTGGATAAAGAACACAAACTCATCGTGCATGGGCTATAAAAGCACTCCTCAAGATGCAGCCCCAAATACCATGAACACCCCACGCTGTCACTTTGAGTATTCATAGGAGGAACTAACATTACACAATTCATAAGGGATCCACACACGGTACATACCGCGATCACGCTGACCCCAAAGTTCATATGATAAAACACTAGAGTAGCACAACAACATCTAGATTACAAAGCCCACGATCACATAAAAGATCATATCATGAGAGAGAGAAAACCGACATAGCTACCGGTACGGCCCCTCACCCTCGGGGGTG
Organism: Lolium perenne; assembly: GCF_019359855.2. NCBI lineage: Eukaryota > Viridiplantae > Streptophyta > Magnoliopsida > Poales > Poaceae > Lolium > Lolium perenne. Next base: position 116,612,795 of record NC_067244.2, on the reverse strand, counting down.
AACTACTCCCTCCTCATCATAGGAGGCAGCGATGGCGATGAAGATGCCGGTGGAGTCGATGGCGATGGCTACGGGGGCACTTCCCCGTCCCGGCAGGGTGCCAGAACAGAGACTTCTGTACCCCTAAACTTGGTTTCGGCGATGACGGCGGCTACGGAGCTCTTCTTTGACGGAAAAGTTACGCCCCGTAACTTTTAGGGTCAGGAGCTTCTTATAGGCGAAGAGGCGACGCGAGGCGGTGCTCAAGGGGGGAATACATAGGGCAGGGGCAGCCAGGGCCCAGACCGCACCTGGCCCATGTATAGCCACCCTGTGGCTCTCCCGACACTCCCCTTCTGGCTCTCGGAGTCTTCTGGTGAATAAGAATTTTGGTGAATTTTCCAGATTTTTTCGAGCACTTTCATTTTTGGACTATTTCTGCAATAAACAGACATAATAAATAGAAACTGACACTGTGGCAGTTGTTAATAGGTTAGTCCAAATAATTACATAATATTATACAAAGTGCCTATAAAACATGTTGGAATTGGTGCAAATCAAGCATGGAGCATAAAAAATTATAGATACGTTTGCAACGTATCAATTATCTCAACTTGACTTCAAGATTTTTGGATTAGAAACCATAAAGGAACAATACTTGCATGATGCTAATTTTAAAGATGTGTTGCTGAATTGTAGAGATGGTAGAACATGAAACAAATTCGTCCTCAATGATGGATTTGTGTTCCGTGCTAACAAGCTATGCATCCCAGATAGTTTCGTTCGTCTTTTGTTGTTGTAGGAGGCGCGTGGAGGAGGATTGATGGGTCACTTTGGTGTGAAGAAGACGGAGGATGTACTTGCTGCACACTTCTTTTGGCCACGTATGCGTCGAGATGTTGAGAGATTTGTGGCACCCTGCATTACATTTCAAAAAGCTAAGTCTCGACTTAATCCACATGGTTTATATATGCTCTTCCTATTCCTAGTGTACCTTGGGAGGATATTTCTATGAATTTCGTTTTGGATTTGCCTCGTACACAGAAGGGAAGGGATAGTCTCTTTGTTGTTGTGGATCGGTTTTCTAAGATGGCACAATTTATTCGACGTCACAAGACTGATAATGCTACACATGTTGCTGATTTGTTTTTTCGCGAAATTGTTCATTTACATGGTGTGCCAAATACTATTGTTTCTGATCGTGATACTAAGTTTTTTAGCCACTTTTGGAGATGTTTATGGGCTAAGTTGGGGACTAAATTGTTGTTTAATACTACATGTCATCCCAAACTGATGGACAAACTGAAGTAGTAAATAGAACTTTGTCTACTATGCTGCGGGCTATTTTGAAGAAAAACTTGAAATCGTGGGAAGAATGTTTACCTCATGTTGAATTTGCTTAAATCGTTCGATGTACTCTACCACTAAGATGTGCCCATTTGAGATTGTGTATGGTTTTGTTCCACGTGCACCTATTGATTTATTGCCTTTACCATCTTCGGTGCAAAATAATTTGGATGCTACACAACGTGCTCAATTGATATTACAATTGCATGAGACTACTAAAGACAACATAGCACGCATGAATGCTAAGTATAAAATTTCTGGGGATAGAGGAAGAAAGCATGGTGTGTTTCATGTTGGTGATCTTGTTTGGTTGCATTTGCGCAAAGATCATTTTCCTGAATTCCGCAAGTCTAAACTAATGCCACGCGCTGCTAGTCCTTTTAAGGTGTTAGAGAAAATAAATGAAAATGCATATAAATTTGAGCTTCCTGCAGAATTGGGTCCGGTTAGTCCTACATTTAACATTGCAGATTTGAAGCCTTACTTTGGTTAAGAAGAGGAGCTTTCGTCGAGGACGACTTCAATTCAATAAGGGGGGCATGATGAGGACATCCCATCTATTGATACAACCGATGTACCTACAGTCACACAAATACATGGACCAATCACTCGAGCTCGTGCCAAACAACTTAACTATCAAGTAGTTTTGTTTCTTGAAACTATTCCTCACATACATGAGAATATGATGCTTCCTAAATCAGATATGTTTATTACTCTTAGAAATGATGGACCTAGCATGGATGAGGAGGACAACCATTGGAGCATGATCACACATGGAGGAGATGGTAGCAAGCATTGGAGGATTGAAGAGGACGCCGCAAGTGGAGATTTCAGAACTTTGAAGCCACCATAAGAAGAGATGAAGACATGGACGAAATATAGAGTTTTCTACTTCATAATTTCGTCCATAGCATAATATGGTGCTGCGTCACCTTTAGTTTTGGGCCAGACCCATGTCATTTTCGCAGGAATTAAGTCATCCACATTTTAGAGTCCGTATTCAAGGAGGGAAGACCTTCTAGGGTTTGGTTCGGCCACCATACGTATAGATGGCCGAAACCCCACATTTTGCTCCTTTAAATACCCCCATAGACGTCATGTTTAGACTCAGATTTTGATTAGACTAAAAGTTAACCATTGCTGCAACTCTCGTGTACTTCTTTTGAGGCCAACGCCCAGAACAAGACCGAATATTCGGAATCCCACCTTTTCAATAAAGCTTTCATCTATATCCGCAAATATTCTGATTGCATCATTAGTTCTTACTTGTTCTCGATTTCAGGTAGGAATTAAGACCATCGCTGGTCAGGCTGATCGTGCATCCTCAAAACCAGTAACTCCCGGAGATTGTCCTAACGATTGCATTGGCACACGAGCTTTGCACGTGTAGTCGGATCGTCATTCACGAACTCCACCAACAAATCGACGTTATCATACTCTCATTGAAAGATCGGCCACCTTTGCCCTATCAAGAACCGACACCACCTGAGCCTTCCAGAAGAGGTACGACTCACGGGAGAGCTTGATGGGGATCAGGTTTGAGTAGTTGAACGGTGCAGACGTGCCGCCGCTGGAGGAGCTACCGGCGAGGAGAGACATGCCCGACGGAGCAGTTAGCGCCTTGGACAGCGCGTTGGTGATGGCGGTGCTAGTCGAGGGAGTCATCGCCATGGAGTAGACGAAGGTGGATGCGGAAGCTTTAGATTAGATCGCCCGTGGGCTCTGATACCACGAAAGAACGAAGACTGGGGTTTAGTTCGGAAGGGAACGCACACCTCAATCGGGTGGGTTGTCATTGATTTATATAGTGTACATTGTACAGAGTTTACAAGGTTTACAATACCAGCCATACCGACCTATCTACATACGTATACAAATATGTAGTCTATCACAGGGGAATGGGGAATTACGGGTGAAGATTTGGTAGAGAGGAGACCATAACTGTTTGACATTATGTGTCTCTCTGTCCTTTATTCTTTTTACCTTGAGCAGTTGTTTCATTTTGGAAAAAGTCCAAAATAAAGCCTAAAATTGTAGGTAAAAGATAAATGGAACCCTGAACTCCCGATCCCTAAAATCAGCACACCAAACTCTCAAATACCGGTCTGTTTTAAACCTTGATCTGTTTTAGCTGGGATTTGCTGGTGGTTGACTAGGTGGCTGTGACAGATAGGCGTTACTGCCTTTTTCTCGTTCCTTTTTTCCAATATTTTTTCTATTATTTCCCCTCCTAACCCCGAGTTGACCCTAATCCTCTCACCAATCTGCTCAGTCCTTCTTCTCCGGTGGCGATGAACACTGCATGCGCCTGGTGATCAATCGAACACAAAATGTACTACTAGAGAATGGGCTTTTGTAGCTCGGGCTACATGTAGACCACGTTTTGAACCTATAAAAATTTCATTTTAAAAATGTTATTTTTTTTGAAAAATATATATTGACCTAGAGAATGTTGAAATCTTTTGGTGTGTAATTTTACTGAGGACAATATATGATGTATTTCAATCTAAAAATTTAAAAACGGGTAGATTTCAACATTCTCTACATCTACATATCTATACCTAATAATAAAGAAAATAAGGCTTCTTGTTGGTCCGTCTATTATTACCCCTGGTTTTCATTGAAATTACAACCTGCCACCGCTTAGTTAAACCAGCTGTTGGTTCGTTCGTCCGTGCGTCGTCTTGCTCCGCCCGAAGTCAAACGTTCATCGCTGCTGGTGATAGCATCCAACACGCTCCCGGCTGTAGCAGTTCGGCCCGAAGAAAGGTTGTACGCTTTTATGTATATATCTTCTCTGCCCAGCTCCTCCTCGCTTTGAATCCAATCCAATGTTTTGGTTGGGAGAACGAATCCGGCGAGATTTGATTGAATCAGCAAGGTCGACGAGACACGAAGCTAGACACCAGCTGCCATGGCCGAAGGAGTTGGAAGCAGTACCTCCTCCACCGGAGGGCGAGCCCCTGGTCCTAGCGCCAACGGAGGGCGGGCCCCTGCCCCTAGCGCCGCCGCCTCCCTGATTGCGGTAGACGACCGAGATGGAGACGCCGACCGCGCCCGCCCCTGATCTCCTGTCCCTAGCGCTGCCGGAGGATGAGCCCCTGCCCCTACTGCCGCCGCCTCCACGGTTGCGGCTGATGACCGAGATGGAAACGTTGACCACGCCCGCCCCCTCCTCGCAGCTCGACGCGGAGACCACGCCGCTTGCGTCCGACGAGTGAGATACTGAGATGGCGACTGAACGCGCCGGTCCTACTCGCAGCTGGAGATTGCCGGACTCGAGGATGGGCTCCGCGCCACCGCGCCTGGCAAGGGGTAGGAAGGGTGGCGGGCTCGCGGCCGCACCTGGAAGTGGTGAGAAAGATGACACGAAGGCACGAAGCAGCTGCTGATTATGACCGCCTGGAAATATTGGATGAGGAGCTGCAGCCGATTTCAAGCACCTGACAACTCGTGGTTTCGGCCTCCTCCTTGTCACTCCGGCTTTATCTTTGTTTCTCAGGGACAAATCCTTCGAAGAAGGACGCCGGAGCTACGGCGTAAAGTGTTGAGGGCTGGCCGGAGCCGTGGGAAGGGGCGCGGGCTGTGACCTGAATACAGAATACCTGATGGACGATGGCCGGATGTTGTGTTTGTTCTGGTCTGTACGAGTGTGAGAGCAATGCTCGGGTGAAAATGTGAATGAGTGCGCTTTGTGTGTTTGCTCGTTTGTTAATTACAGGCACGTGCGCGTGTGGTTGCTTAAGTACAGTAGATCATTTTATATTGGGTTTGCTTGATCGAGAGTAGAGTTGGTTTCACAGCCAAACTGCTCCATATGGCCTCTACCCAAACGTTAGACAGTTTGGAGAAATTATGCAAAGATTGTGCATGTTTGCGGTGGATGCTATTGTCATTAGCTGACGAGCGGAGGTTTCTTCAATAGGCCCTCCAAGAACATTGTTGTAGTGCCGACGGCGGGAGAGTCGTACACTTCTCCATGGTGCTACATGTCACTGACGCCGAGATATCAGGTAGTTCGCCACTGTATGCTGGACCTGGTGCCTGTCTTCAAACATTACATCTCACTGCTAGAAATTGTTAAGGTTTAGGTAGTTCCAAAGATCCGGAACTTTTTAAACGACAAATGCCATAAACTTAGTCTTCGACCATTACAAATTTGGCAACTAAGCATGCTATTGCTAATAGAATGAAAAGGCTAGGCTATTGTTTATTACTTGAAATATTATTTGGTGAAAACATGTTACTTGATGGTAGATTTTTAAAACATTAGAACTAAAATGTGTAGAAAATAGTTTAGAATTTTTCATGCCATGTAGATAATAAATTTTTAATAAAACATCATTTTTTACACTGATATGGAGCTAGCCGAGATTGACCAGTACTCCAATCTCCAGAAGCGCACGAGCGTGAAGATGAGGCTTCAAGATATATGGTTTCATGTTTCAGTTGAGCTTCATGGGTCTGTTCTAATTTCTTCAGCCTGCTTGGTGACTGGATTAGGTGTGAAGCTCACCATGATGTTGGGGTGTGATTTTGGCGTGTTGTGTGCTAGCTACTGATGTTATAAGCCGCCAGAGATTAATTTTATCTATCACAAATCCATGATTCGTTGTATCGTTAACCTACAAAAGTTTGAAGATTTTATACTTTTTATTTAAATAAATAAAATTTGAAAAGCTGCATGTGTGTGGGTGAGTTTATTTTTTAAGTCGACCTTTTTTTCACAAGTTAACAATGTATATCCCGTTGCAACGCACGGGCAATTTTCCTAGTCTATACCTAATAATAAAGAAAATAAGGTTTCTTGTTCGTCCGTCCTACTTTTTACCGTTTTACCCTTTCATCAAACATCAAATTACCCACCAATACCATTGGTAAGTGGAAATAACGGTTGGAAGAAAGAAAAAAAAACTGTGGCATCATCGTCTATTCTTTATTCCCCAATCGACAAACTGTAAATCCCTCTCCCTCGCTCCACCGCCGTACCATTCTCAGCCCCCTCCTCTGGCGGAATCAGCCGACGGTAAAGACTGCCTGGTCCGCGTTATACTTGAATCTTCATCCGGCTTGTGCTCAGCGAACGCACGTATCTCCGTTGTCCTGACCTGCTCCACCACCAGATCCATGCCGCTGCTGGCGACCTGGTCCTCATTGACGATGGACCCAGCCCCTCGACCTGGTCCTCTCCGAGCTCCACTAGCAGCAGGCTTCCGTCCAAGTCTGTCCTTCAGCAGGATTAAACAGCGGAGACCACTGTAACACATATGTCTCTGCGTCTCTTCCCGATTCCTCTATTTCTCCTCTGCTTCCCCTGATGTGCCACCTCTGTCCCTGCGTACGCCCTAGCCTCCAGGCTGGAGGAGATGGCCGGTTTGGAGGCTGCTTCTGGCTCGGCCATGGGAGACGCTGCTGATGGCGGCAGCCAGCAGCACCGTGGCCGCAGGGCGGCCTGAGGGTGCGCGTTCTTCAACGAGTCCATGTCGACCGCCTGTGTCATCTGTGTACGGATCAATCGACCACTACGGTTTCAGCTAACAAAAAATTCTCATTCTACTAGACATTTGTTTCATAATTTTTATGCCTGGAAGATGATAAGGATTCGGTTCGTCCATCCGAACTGAACCGCCGTCATGAGCTTTTCTTTCATCGACGAGAGGAACCGCCTGGTCGAGGAAATGCTGGAGCCTAAGTCCTGGCTGCGCGCCGTCACAGCCGAGCGGTCCCCTGCCTCGACATCCACCGGCGCCGCCCCTTCTAACCCGTGCCTCGACATCCACCGGCGCAGTACTGCATTTCCCATGCATCTCCCTGTGTCTTGCCGGATCCAAGAAGCCCGAAGCTGATTAGCCATCGCCGGTAGCTCTCAATCCAGCGGACACTGCGTTTGTGCTCAGTCTGAGTCCTTCGCGTCCACCACAGACTTCAGCTCGCTGGCGGTGGTTGTACCTTCGTTGCCTCTCCTCCCCTTCCACATGCTAGGATACAGGTGCTTAAGTAGGAGCAGTAACGAAGCAGGACATAAGCAGTACTAGAGAACTCAATTGACTGTTTTATGCTTAGATAAACTGATACAGAGTTGCTTTACTGCATTCAGTTTGTTTTTCTTGTTATTTTGTCATTGTTTCAAAGTGAGTCTGATTACTAGGATATGTGGTTTGACATCTGCTTTGTTTTGTCTAATCACCTATGTTCAATGTTGTTCGTATGATAATTCAGAAACGCCAAGGATTGTCTTACTAAACTTAAGCTATGTCGATGTAACACAAGTTAATTTATTCATCATCGTCCCTCTTGCATGATAAACGCAATTTGATCTTCTGATAAGCTCAACATCATGTGTTGATTAAATTAACTTAACTATTTTGTTTGGAACTAATTTTCCTGGCCTATAAAATTATGTTACAGTACGATACTTGATTCCGCATGAAATTTTAATATCGTTTTGTCTCGTTTTTATAAATTTTATTTTTCTTGATCTATGTGGTCATAGGCATCTTTTAGAGAATTTCAGTCATAGGTCAACTATGTTTCTCCGTGCAACGCACGAGCATTTTTCCTAGTTTTTTCTAAAAAAAATTGAAACTGTACAATCAAAAATTTTGAAGATTGAAAAAGGAAAAACAAAACCGGGCTACATGTAGCCCGTGCGGCATTTGATGTTTTCGCTACTCGTACTAATAGATTTGAATAAAACAGAAGAAGATAAGAAGAGAAGCAATCAGGCAGATGTCCTCTATATGCGTGTGTGATTGGCGGGAAGAGGGGCAGCGGGGAAGAGGAGTACTGATGTACTCGGCCTCGCCGCAGCCGCATGCATCTACCGTCGCGCGGCACCCCAGACGACGTCTTCATCCTCCGGGTGCGCGTCCCTGCTCCTCCTCTACTGCCGTGCCTGCCTCGCATGAGCACCCCGCCGCGTGCACATGCCTGGTCACCATTCCTCGCTTTTGACCAGAACAAAGCCGTGAGACTTTTGTGAAAGAAGAAGAAATTAAAAATAATATGTGGGTCCCACAACCAGTGTGAGTAGTACATGATCCCGGTCCCAATTTCCGCTTTCTCGGTGTGGCACACGTCTAAAGTTTAGACTGGGATCGAGAAGTTTGGACTGCCAATTTCGGGGTTAGGAGTTGGAGGTATGATTTATCTTTTGCCTACAAATTCAAGGTTTGTTTTGAACTTTTTCCTTTCATTTTTCTTCTTTTTTTTTATATTGTTAAAAGTATTAAGTTTTGCCTCTTACTATATGGGAAAAATTTTCTTCGAAAATTCCTTTTAACAATTTTAAAGTGGGGCAAAATTTAAAGTTAAGCAAATTTCAATTTTGAACAAATTTTTGAAGTAAACAAATTTTTAATCTTAGCAAATTTCACATCTAAGCAAAAAAAAGATGCATAATCTCAATGCTACTTACTATATGCATCCAAACGAGTATTTGGAATAATATTATTCTATAACACCCATTCTTGCGCGGGGTCTTACTAACAGGACTTCACTGCACGGGACGGGTCTTCGTCGAAAAACTAACTCCACCGGGCTTAGAGCCTTTTTGGGTGGTATATCGACTTAAAAAGTCTAAGAGGATAGGGTAGTATGGGATCCATATTAGGTAAGATAATTTTCCCTTTGATTTGATTCAATATAGTCTTTTTCCGCAAATTTCCAATCTAGACAATTTTTAAATCTAAGCAATTTTCGAATCTGGGAAAATTTGAATCTAAGCAAATTTTCAAATCTGGAAAAATTTGAAATAACCAACTTATGGGCCAGGCCCAGTAACGGAACCCCCTTAGCGATGGTTTATAACCAACGCTAATGGGTGATGGTTAGCTCCACCCGTGGAGAGCCGCCGGACGGAATCGCTAGGATGCGGTACCGATGTGTAGTATTTTCCTTCTTTATTTCTCCACTTCTTCGTATCTTTGCACATCCTTTTCTTCTTCCATTCATTCTTCTTATTTTTCTATTTTCTTTTATTCTTTCTTCTTCCATTTCTTTTATTTTCTTCTTGTTTTCATGTATTTCTTTTCTTTTTTACATTTTTCAAAAAATCATGTTTTTCTTATATGATTTTATTTTAGTTCCTTATTATAAAACTATTTTGCTCCTCATTATAAATGTCTGTTCCCCTCAACCTATAACGGTGTTCCTAATTGTTACCCACAAAATGTGGGTTGTTCTCTTGTTGGGGGATGGTCCCCGGTAGGTAAAGGCTATGGCAAATTCGCCAAGTTTAGGCAATGTTAAACCGGGTCACAGAGTGATCTGGTATCTTAGAGTTCTGCAAATCTAAGATGGTGCAAACCGGTATCCCCGGAGAGGTATACCGGAGTGCCGTTTCCAAGAGGCTACGCGACTAATTCAGAAGATACCGGAATAAGGTACCGGTGTACCGGATCCAGGGGTCACTGTAGCATGTCGGCACTCTGGTCAAAGATTCCCTCGGGAGCAAGATGACAAGGATGAGCGAAACAAATCAGCTTTAAACGAAGCCCTGGCGCCAAAGCAAGATGACGCCACTAAAGATACCGGCGGAGGTCACAACTCCTTGTTTAAAGTCATAATCGGTGCCAGCAGGTCCAAAGTAGCTTTGTAAAGTAGCTTAACTCATCAAAGATGTCATTAGGGTTTCTTACTTGTAAGCCACCCTTTCCCCTATATAAGGCAAGGGAGCACACCCCTGCGCGGGGGGTTCCATTCATTAGGGCACCGCTTGTAAGAGGTCGTGTACTGTACATATTCTACCTCTGGCCAAGGGCCAAGTTAAGGAATACATACCGGTTTCTTCCCAAACCCTTTCTCCATGTTAACCAAACCCTCACCCGAATCTTCTAGCGCACATTCGGCCCCAACTTAAGCCATCCCATGGCATCTGTCTGTTCACCACGACGACAGTTGGCTCCCACTGTGGGGCCAGCAGCTGCGCTTGCTGGAGTTCATATTCGGGCGGGCATCCTCACCGTCTCCGGCGAGCGCGTGGTTTCCGGCCTCGTCTATCGCCTCGGCTCGCTGGACTTCATCGACGACAACGCGGGCTGTTTCGCCAACGGCGGTCGCTACCCGCAGAACGGCCGCATCCTCGAGTTCGGCAGCCACCGCATCTACCTCGGCATCGTCAAGGAGCGCCAGTACCCCTCGCCGGTGATGGTGGCCCCGGATCCACCAAGATCTTCATCAACTCGCGGCCTGCGCTCCGGCCACGCCGCCGGTAGCGTGGAGGTGTTGATGGCTGGCACGGCCGCCGCCGGCAAAGAAGCTGCGGCTGAAGGCGCCCGACAGACGAAGTCCACGCGCACGACCAAACCGCCGACCGAGCGCAACGAGGTTGTTGCAGGAGCATCTGCAGCACCACCAGAAACGCCTCTCAAAGCGGCCATGAGCGTGTTGGCAACGCCCATCGTGCACAACATCGACCCTGCCACAGCTCAAGCCGAATTGGAGGCGCATCGGCAGAAGTTGCTTTCCGGCGGAGCGGACATCCTCAAGGCTCAATGAGAGCTCAACCTAACCCTATGTGAGTACAACGCTGCCCATGGCTTTGCTTCCGTTAGTGCTGAGCCTGCTAGAGTAGCGGAGAACCGGCTTAGAGGTCGCAATCTAGATCAAGATTTGCGCCGGGAAGTTCTTGCCGGAAAGAGTACATCGGTATCTTTGAGCATGGTAGAAAAACCTAAGTACAACAGTCCGGATAAAACAATAAAAGCTGCTAGGGCTGCAGTAGAGATGTTTGAATCGCTTTCTCGCGAGGCTTTAGCAAAACAACAGGATCGAGTACGGGAGTTGCTTGATCAGATCGAGGCACAAAACGCTGAGCTGGCTAAGATTATCAAAGCAGCTGCGGCATCAAAATCAGTGTGTTCGGCAATAAATGGCGGAAGCAAGTCGCATGGGCAGGTATCGTCCCCCCATCCTGACAGAAGAATGGAAAAAGAGGTCAATGTGCAGCAAATGACTGTGTATGATCTGATTCTTTCCGGAAAACAACAAGACGGACAATATGAGGCCGGTAGAGAAAGCCAAGGGGCAGGTCGTGGCTATGCCAGAAATGGCTACGCTAGAAACGCTTACGCCGGTAAAGGTGAAACCGGGCAAAATTATCGAGCGGCAAGAGCGGCTTATGATGAGGAAATGCCTCCACCAAGGTACCGGCAGGGAAAGGCCGCGGTACCGGAACGATATGATGAAGTTGATTCTGGAGTGGAAAGGATCGGAGCTTACCGGAATCCATTGGGAGAACGCGTTGGAGAAAGATGCCTGCCAGACCGGGATGCGAGGCACAGGCTGGATAGAGTGTATCTATCCGAAATAATCGAAGCCGAAGGTCCTCCGGGTCCATAATGCTTTGGCCCGCGGATCATGAGAGAAGAACCACTCGTGCGCAACTTTCAGTTGCCGCGAGACACAAAAACATACGATGGAACCACCAAGCCGGAAGATTGACTTGCGGACTATGTGACGCAGTGTACATCGCTGGCGGCGGAGGAACTGCAACAGGTGAAGGAAACCGGCGCTGGGCCATGAGAATCATACCGTCCTTCCTGGTAGGACCTGCGCATTTGGCTTAACAATTTTCCAAAGGGAAGCATAAACGGCTGGCTTGATTTTGAGGAAGCTTTCGTTAGCAACTTCAGCAGCATGTACCGGATGCCAAACAGGCCGCAACAGCTCGCTCTGTGCTTGCAGCGCCAAAATGAGACAGACCGGGATTACTTAACCCGGTGGAACTCCACAAGGAACTCCTGCGAAGGAGTGATAGAGGAAGAGGCCATTGTTTGGTTCTGTAATGGGTGCCGAAGAGGTTCACCACTGTGGCAAAAGCTGCAGAGGAACATGCCAACCACTTTGGCTGAGATGATTCGAGTGGCTGATAGCTATGCATTGGGAGATCCGATGCAACCGGCAGTGCAAGCTGAGCCGGCGCAGACGAACTAACCGCGTCAAGATCAGTACCGGAACAATCACCACAACAAAAGAAGGGAGGATTTTCCAGATCGAAGGTACGAAATGCAACAAGTTGCCCCAGTGCATGACAATTCCAGCGCTGGCAGAAGCCAAAGGCAGAAAACCGGATCGCAGCCGTGGGCGGGTCCAAAGAAAAAATGGGTTGAGAAGAAGCCGTGGAAAAATGAGGAAAAGTATACCATGGAATCCGCTATGGACCAGCCGTGCCGCTGGCACATGCCGAATCCGGCAAGGCCGGCAAATCACTTGACGAAAGATTGCTCCTGGACCAAGAGGTTGATGGAGAAATGCATGATGAAAGATGCCAGAAACCAAGGTTTTGAGAGATTACCACCACCACCTCTTACCGGAGCAAATGCGTTACCGGTACAGGCTCAACCAAACCGGCCGCAGCAGCAAGAAGTTCATCAGGTGGCATGATACGTCTCCGACGTATCGATAATTTCTTATGTTCCATGCCACATTATTGATGATATCTACATGTTTTATGCATACTTTACATCATATTTATGCATTTTCTGGAACTAACCTATTAACAAGATGCCGAAGTGCCAGTTGCTGTTTTCTGCTGTTTTTGGTTTCAGAAATCCTAGTAAGGAAATATTATCGGAATTGGACGAAATCAACGCCCAGGGTCCTATTTTGCCACGAAGCTTCCAGAAGACCGAAGAGTCAACGAAGTGGGGCCACGAGGTGGCCAGGAGGGCAGGTGGTGCGGCCCCACCCTTGGCCGCGCCAGCCTGTCTCCTGGGCCCCTCGCGACGCCCCCTGACCTACCCTTCCGCCTACAAATAGCCTTCGTTGCGAAACCCCCAGTATCGAGAGCCACGATACGGAAAACCTTCCAGAGACGCCGCCGCCGTCAATCCCATCTCGGGGGATTCAGGAGATCGCCTCCGGCACCCTGCCGGAGAGGGGAATCATCTCCCGGAGGACTCTACACCGCCATGGTCGCCTCCGGAGTGATGAGTGAGTAGTCTACCCCTGGACTATGGGTCCATAGCAGTAGCTAGATGGTTGTCTTCTCCTCATTATGCTTAATTGTCGGGTCTTGTGAGCTGCCGAACATGATCAAGATCATCTATCTGTAATTCTATATGTTGTGTTTGTTGGGATCCGATGAATAGAGAATACCATGTTATGTTGATTATCAATTTATATCTATGTGTTGTTTATGATCTTGCATGCTCTCCGTTATTAGTAGATGCTCTGGCCAAGTTGATGCTAGTAACTCCAAGAGGGAGTATTTATGCTCGATAGTGGGTTCATGTCTCCGTGAATCTGGGGGAGTGAGAGAAACCTCTAAGATTATGGATGTGCTGTTGCCACTAGGGATAAAACATTGATGCTATGTCCGAGGATGTAGTTATTGATTACATTACGCGCAATACTTAATGCAATTGTCTGTTGTTAGCAACTTAATACTGGAGGGGGTTCGGATGATAACCTGAAGGTGGACTTTTTAGGCATAGATGCATGCTGGATAGCGGTCTATGTACTTTGTCGTAATGCCCAATTAAATCTCACTATACTCATCATAATATGTATGTGCATGGTCATGCCCTCTTTATTTGTCAATTGCCCAACTGTAATTTGTTCACCCAACATGCTGTTTATCTTATGGGAGAGACACCTCTAGTGAACTGTGGACCCCGATCCAATTCTCTTTACTAAAATACAATCTACTGCAATACTTGTTCTACTGTTCTTTGCAAACAATCATCATCCACACTATACATCTAATCCTTTGTTACAGCAAGCCGGTGAGATTGACAACCTCGCTGTTTCGTTGGGGCAAAGTACTTGGTTTGTGTTGTGCAGGTTCCACGTTGGCGCCGGAATCCCTGGTGTTGCGCCGCACTACATCTCGCCGCCATCAACCTTCAACGTGCTTCTTGACTCCTACTGGTTCGATAAACCTTGGTTTCTAACTGAGGGAAACTTACTGCTGTACGCATCACACCTTCCACTTGGGGTTCCCAACGGTCGCGTGTTGTACGCGTGTCAAGCTAAATTTCTGGCGCCGTTGCCGGGGAGATCAAGACACGCTGCAAGGGGAGTCTCCACATCCCAATCTCTTTACTTTGTTTTTGTCTTGCTTAGTTTTATTTACTACTTTGTTTGCTGCACTAAATCAAAATACAAAAAAATTAGTTGCTTTATTTGCTATCTTGTTTACTATATCAAAAACACAAAAAAATTAGTTACTTGCATTTACTTTATCTAGTTTGCTTTATTTACTGTTGCTAAAATGGCTACCCCTGAAAATACTAAGTTGTGTGACTTCACAACCACAAATAATAATGATTTCTTATGCACACCTATTGCTCCACCTGCTACTACAGCAGAATTCTTTGAAATTAAACCTGCTTTACTGAATCTTGTTATGCGAGAGCAATTTTCTGGTGTTAGTTCTGATGATGCTGCTGCCCATCTTAATAATTTTGTTGAATTATGTGAAATGCAAAAATATAAAGATGTAGATGGTGACATTATTAAACTAAAATTGTTCCCTTTCTCATTAAGAGGAAGAGCTAAAGATTGGTTGCTATCTCTGCCTAAGAATAGTATTGATTCATGGACTAAATGCAAGGATGCTTTTATTGGTAGATATTATCCCCCTGCTAAAATTATATCTTTGAGGAGTAGCATAATGAATTTTAAACAATTAGATACTGAACATGTTGCTCAAGCTTGGGAAAGAATGAAATCTCTGGTTAAAAATTGCCCAACCCATGGACTGACTACTTGGATGATCATCCAAACCTTCTATGCAGGACTAAATTTTTCTTCGCGGAATTTATTGGATTCAGCTGCTGGAGGTACCTTTATGTCCATCACTCTTGGTGAAGCAACAAAGCTTCTTGATAATATGATGATCAACTACTCTGAATGGCACACGGAAAGAGCTCCACAAGGTAAGAAGGTAAATTCTGTCGAAGAAACCTCTTCCTTGAGTGATAAGATTGATGCTATTATGTCTATGCATGTGAATGATAGGACAAATGTTGATCCTAATAATGTTCCGTTAGCTTCATTGGTTGCACAAGAAGAACATGTTGATGTGAACTTCATTAAAAATAATAATTTCAGCAACAATGCTTACCGGAACAATTCTAGTAACAACTATAGGCCATATCCTTATAATAATGGCAACGGCTATGGTAATTCTTATGGGAATTCTTACAAAAATAATAGGAACACACCCCCTGGACTTGAAGCCATGCTTAAAGAATTTATTAGTAAACAAACTGCTTTTAACAAATCTGTTGAAGAAAAGCTTGGGAAAATTGATATACTTGCTTCTAAAGTCGATAGTCTTGCTGCTGATGTTGATCTTTTAAAATCGAAAGTTATGCCTAATAGGGATATTGAAAATAAAATTGTTACTACAGCAAATGCCATCCAAGTTAGAATTAATGAGAATATAAGATTGATGGCCGAACTGCGTGCTAGGTGGGATAGAGAAGAAAATGAAAAACTAGCTAAAGAGAAGAATGTAACTAAAGTTTGGACTATTACCACCACAAGCAATGTTAATGCTACACATGTTGCTGCACCTCCTACTATTAATGGTAAAATAATTGGTGTTGGCAATGTTTCTACTCCTAGTGCAAAGCGTACAAAACTACCTGAAACTGCTAAAACTGCTGAAACTGCCTGTGATAAAGCTGCTGAAATTTTTTCCAACATTGGGGATGATGATCCCATTGCTTTAGATTATAATGGTTTGAATTTTGATGATTGCCACATCTCTGAATTTATAAAGTTCTTGCAAAAACTTGCTAAAAGTCCTAATGCTAGTGCTATAAATTTGGCTTTCACGCAACATATTACAAATGCTCTCATAAAAGCTAGAGAAGAGAAACTAGAGCGCGAAGCCTCTATTCCTAAAAAACTAGAAGATGGTTGGGAGCCCATCATTAAGATGAAGGTTAAAGATTTTGATTGTAATGCTTTATGTGATCTTGGTGCAAGTATTTCTGTTATGCCTAAGAAAATCTATAATATGCTTGACTTGCCACCGCTGAAAAATTGTTATTTGGATGTTAATCTTGCTGATCATTCTACAAAGAAACCTTTGGGGAAAGTTGATAATGTTCGCATTACCGTTAACAATAACCTTGTCCCCGTTGATTTTGTTGTCTTGGATATTGAATGCAATGCATCTTGTCCCATTATATTGGGAAGACCTTTTCTTCGAACTGTTGGTGCTATCATTGATATGAAGGAAGGTAATATAAAATATCAATTTCCTCTCAAGAAAGGTATGGAACACTTCCCTAGAAAGAGAATGAAATTACCTTTTGATTCTATTATTAGAACAAATTATGATGTTGACATTTCGTCTCTTGATAATACTTGATACATACTTTCTGCGCCTAGCTGAAAGGCATTAAAGAAAAGCGCTTATGGGAGACAACCCATGTTTTTACTACAGTACTTTGTTTTTATTTTGTGTCTTGGAAGTTGTTTACTACTGTAGCAACCTCTCCTTATCTTAGTTTAGTATTTTGTTGTGCCAAGTAAAGTCGTTGATAGAAAAGTTCATACTAGATTTGGATTACTGCGCAGAAACAGATTTCTTTGCTGTCACGAATCTGGGCTGTTTTCTCTGTAGGTAACTCAGAAAATTATGCCAATTTACGTGAGTGATCCTCAGATATGTACGCAACTTTCATTCAATTTGAGCATTTTCATTTGAGCAAGTCTGGTGCCTCGATAAAATTCGTCAATACGAACTGTTCTGTTTTGACAGATTCTGCCTTTTATTTCGCATTGCCTCTTTTGCTATGTTGGATGAATTTCTTTGATCCATTAATGTCCAGTAGCTTTATGCAATGTCCAGAAGTGTTAAGAATGATTATGTCACCTCTGAACATGTTAATTTTTATTGTCGCTAACCCTCTAATGAGTTGTTCTAAGTTTGGTGTGGAGGAAGTTTTCAAGGATCAAGAGAGGAGTATGATGCAACATGATCAAGGAGAGTGAAAGCTCTAAGCTTGGGGATGCCCCGGTGGTTCACCCCTGCATATTCTAAGAAGACTCAAGCGTCTAAGCTTGGGGATGCCCAAGGCATCCCCTTCTTCATCGACAACATTATCAGGTTCCTCCCCTGAAACTATATTTTTATTCCATCACATCTTATGTGCTTTGCTTGGAGCGTCGGTTTGTTTTTGTTTTTTGTTTTGTTTGAATAAAATGGATCCTAGCATTCACTTTATGGGAGAGAGACACGCTCCGCTGTAGCATATGGACAAGTATGTCCTTAGTTTCTACTCATAGTATTCATGGCGAAGTTTCTTCTTCGTTAATTTGTTATATGGTTGGAATTGGAAAATGATACATGTAGTAATTGCTATAAATGTCTTGGGTAATGTGATACTTGGCAATTGTTGTGCTCATGTTTAAGCTCTTGCATCATATGCTTTGCACCCATTAATGAAGAAATACATAGAGCATGTTAAAATTTGGTTTGCATATTTGGTCTCTCTAAGGTCTAGATAATTTCTAGTATTGAGTTCGAACAACAAGGAAGACGGTGTAGAGTCTTATAATGTTTACAATATGTCTTTTATGTGAGTTTTGCTGCACCGGCTCATCCTTGTGTTTGTTTCAAATAACCTTGCTAGCCTAAACCTTGTATCGAGAGGGAATACTTCTCATGCATCCAAAATACTTGAGCCAACCACTATGCCATTTGTGTCCACCATACCTACCTACTACATGGTATTTTCCGCCATTCCAAAGTAAATTGCTTGAGTGCTACCTTTAAAATTCCATCATTCACCTTTGCAATTTATAGCTCATGGGACAAATAGCTTAAAAACTATTGTGGTATTGAATATGTAATTATGCACTTTATCTCTTATTAAGTTGCTTGTTGTGCGATAACCATGTTCACTGGGGATGCCATCAACTACTCTTTGTTGAATTTCATGTGAGTTGCTATGCATGTTCGTCTTGTCTGAAGTAAGAGCGATCTACCACCTTATGGTTAAGCATGCATATTGTTAGAGAAGAACATTGGGCCGCTAACTAAAGCCATGATCCATGGTGGAAGTTTCAGTTTTGGACATACATCCTCAATCTCATATGAGAAAATTATTAATTGTTGTTACATGCTTATGCATAAAAGAGGAGTCCATTATCTGTTGTCTATGTTGTCCCGGTATGGATGTCTAAGTTGAGAATAATCAATAGCGAGAAATCCAATGCGAGCTTTCTCCTTAGACCTTTGTACAGGCTGCATAGAGGTACCCCTTTGTGACACTTGGTTAAAACATGTGCATTGTGATGATCCGGTAGTCCAAGCTAATTAGGACAAGGTGCGGGCACTATTAGTATACTATGCATGAGGCTTGCAACTTGTAAGATATAATTTACATGATACATATGCTTTATTACTACCGTTGACAAAATTGTTTCATGTTTTCAAAATCAAAGCTCTAGCACAAATATAGCAATCGATGCTTTTCCTCTATGGAGGACCATTCTTTTACTTTCATTGTTGAGTCAGTTCACCTATTTCTCTCCACCTCAAGAAGCAAACACTTGTGTGAACTGTGTATTGATTCCTACATACTTGCATATTGCACTTATTATATTACTCTATGTTGACAATATCTATGAGATATACATGTTATAAGTTGAAAGCAACCGCTGAAACTTAATCTTCCTTTGTGTTGCTTCAATGCTTTTACTTTGAATTATTGCTTTATGAGTTAACTCTTATGCAAGACTTATTGATGCTTGTCTTGAAGTACTATTCATGAAAAGTCTTTGCTATATGATTCACTTGTTTACTCATGTCATATACATTGTTTTGATCGCTGCATTCACTACATATGCTTTACAAATAGTATGATCAAGGTTATGATGGCATGTCACTCCAGAAATTATCTTTGTTATCGTTTTACCTGCTCGGGACGAGCAGAACTAAGCTTGGGGATGCTGATACGTCTCCAACGTATCGATAATTTCTTATGTTCCATGCCACATTATTGATGTTATCTACATGTTTTATGCACACTTTATGTCATATTCGTGCATTTTCTGGAACTAACCTATTAACAAGATGCCGAAGTGCCGATTCTTTGTTTTCGCTGTTTTTGGTTTCAGAAATCCTAGTAACGAAATATTCTCGGAATTGGACGAAATCAACGCCCAGGGTCCTATTTTGCCACGAAGCTTCCAGAAGACCGAAGAGGAGACGAAGTGGGGCCACGAGGTGGCCACACCCTAGGGCGGCGCGGCCCCCCCCTTGGCCGCGCGGCCCTGTGGTGTGGGCCCCTCGTGCCGCCTCCTGACCTGCCCTTCCGCCTACTTAAAGCCTCCGTCGCGAAACCCCCAGTACCGAGAGCCACGATACGGAAAACCTTCCAGAGACGCCGCCGCCAATCCCATCTCGGGGGATTCAGGAGATCGCCTCCGGCACCCTGCCGGAGAGGGGAATCATCTCCCGGAGGACTCTACGCCGCCATGGTCGCCTCCGGAGTGATGAGTGAGTAGTCTACCCCTGGACTATGGGTCCATAGCAGTAGCTAGATGGTTGTCTTCTCCCCATTGTGCTTAATTGTCGGATCTTGTGAGCTGCCTAACATGATCAAGATCATCTATCTGTAATTCTATATGTTGCGCTTGTTGGGATCCGATGAATAGAGAATACTTGTTATGTTGATTATCAAAGTTATGTCTATGTGTTGTTTATGATCTTGCATGCTCTCCGTTACTAGTAGATGCTCTGGCCAAGTAGATGCTTGTAACTCCAAGAGGGAGTATTTATGCTCGATAGTGGGTTCATGTCTCCATGAATCTGGGGAAGTGACAGAAATCTCTAAGATTATGGATGTGCTGTTGCCACTAGGGATAAAACATTAGTGCTATGTTCAAGGATATAGTCACTGATTACATTACGCGCAATACTTAATGCAATTGTCTGTTGTTAGCAACTTAATACTGGAGGGGGTTCGGATGATAACCTGAAGGTGGACTTTTTAGGCATAGATGCATGCTGGATAGCGGTCTATGTACTTTGTCGTAATGCCCAATTAAATCTCACAATACTCATCATAATATGTATGTGCATGGTCATGCCCTCTTTATTTGTCAATTGCCCAACTGTAATTTGTTCACCCAACATGCTGTTTATCTTATGGGAGAGACACCTCTAGTGAACTGTGGACCCCGGTCCAATTCTCTATACTGAAATACAATCTCTTGCAATCGTTTCTACTGTTTTCTGCAAACAATCATCTTCCACACAATACGGTTAATCCTTTGTTACAGCAAGCCGGTGAGATTGACAACCTCACTGTTTCGTTGGGGCAAAGTACTTTGGTTGTGTTGTGCAGGTTCCACGTTGGCGCCGGAATCCCTGGTGTTGCGCCGCACTACATCCCGCCGCCATCAACCTTCAACGTGCTTCTTGGCTCCTCCTGGTTCGATAAACCTTGGTTTCTTTCTGAGGGAAAACTTGCTGCTGTGCGCATCATACCTTCCTCTTGGGGTTCCCAACGAACGTGTGAGTTACACGCCATCACGGCCTCCAAGGAAGCAGCGCCAACTCCTCCGGCGGCTCCTATCGGCAAACCCGCTGCCGCCAAGCCAACACCTCCAAAGGGCGGCAAGCTCACCGCCCAGCAACTTGCTGCGGTGGTGACCGCGGCGACCTCTCCATCTTCCGGCTCGCAGTCCCTCGTGCTGGACGCCGGCCGTGCCGCCATTGCAGCCGGTGAGACGGCCTCAGCTCAGCTGGGCCGGATTACCGAGCTCAACCACGGAGGTGCCGACCTGGGGCACCTGCTTGAATACGCTGAAAAGTGGAATCAGGCGGATATGTCCCCAGCGACCCGCGGCCTAGGCAAGGACAAGCTACCGGTGATAGATCCTGCCGGCCCTCGGAGCAACGGGCAACACTTCAGCCGGCTCCAGTGCACGGTCAGGGAATTCGACACCGCGTGGCACGACGCCAACGCCAACGTGGTGGTAAGTTGCACAACGTCAAACTTCTTTACATTCATGCCGATTTTCAATCTTATATATATACTCTCCCAGTCCTCGAGTTTCGGGTTGAGAATGTAGTTCTTAGCGCGAAACTTCTTTTAGAAACATCAAAAAACCGGCATAGCCAGTCCGAGTTTCGGGTTGAGAACGCAGGTCTTAGCGCGAAACTTCTTTCAGAAACATCAAAAAACCGGCATATCCAGTCCCCGAGTTTCGGGTTGAGAACGCAATTCTTAGCGTGAAACTTGCTTTCATACCGGCATCTTCTTACCGGAAACTTTTATCTTGAACAGGGCACCTTGGACACCCGGAAGCAACTCTTCGAGGAGCTTCTGTGGGAGCACCGGTTTCTTGCCGATGCTCACAGCAAGTGGATTGTCGCCCCATCAATGCCATTACCGTTCGATACCGCCATCCCATTCCGCATTTAGGTGACATGCTTGATGAATTTTGTGGTGCCATCATTTTCTCTAAGATTGATTTGCATAGTGGCTACCACCAAATCCGCATGGCACTTGGTGATTAATGGAAGATGGCATTCAAGACCAAACTTGGTCTCTATGAATGGCTTGTCATGCCATTTGGCCTTTCAAATGCTCCATCTACTTTCATGCGACTTATGAATCACATCTTGAGACCTCTCATTGGCAAGAGTGTGGTTGTTTACTTTGATGATATTCTCATTTATAGCAAAAATCTCGAGAACCATGTGCAACATGTGAGAGAAGTCATATGCATCTTGCGCCGCGAAAAGCTCTTTGCAAATCTTCCCAATTGCACCTTTGCACAAAGAAAGTTGGTTTTCTTGGATTTGTGGTTTCCGCCAATGGTATTGAAGTTGATTCTTCCAAGGTTGAGGCCATCCACAATTGGCCCACTCCAACCAATGTTGGACAAGTTTGAAGTTTTCATGGACTTGCCGGTTTCTATAGACGCTTTGTGAAAGATTTTAGCACTATTGCTTGCCCTTTAAATGAGCTTACTAAAAATAATGTTCCGTTTGTTTGGGGCAAGGCAAAACAAAACGCTTTTGATGAATTGAAAAAGAAACTCACCGAAGCACCACTCCTCGTTCTTCCGATTTTTCCAAAACTTTTGAGATAGAATGTGATGCGAGTGGACTTGGAATTGGTGGTGTCCTTATGCAAAATGGAAAACCCATGGCATACTATAGCGAGAAGTTGGATGGCGCACGCCTCAACTATCCTATATATGACAAGGAACTTTATGCTTTGGCTCGTGTTCTTGAAGTTTGGCAACACTATCTTTGGCCAAAAGAGTTTGTCATTCACTCTGACCATGAGTCTTTGAAGTATTTGAAAAGTCAACACAATTTGAACAAAAGACATGCAAAATGGGTTGAGTTCATTGAGTCCTTTCTGTATGTCATCAAATACAAGAAGGTCAAGGACAATGTTGTTGCAGATGCTCTTTCCCGCAAACTCACCCTTTTACTCACTCGTTTGGATTTTCATGTGTTGGGTCTTGATGAAATCAAGGACCTATATGCCTCCGATACCTTCTTTGGCCCAATTTTTGCAAAGTTTTCTAATGAAAGGGGCATCGATGATTTCTATTTGCACCAAGGATTCTTGTTCAAGGGCAACAAACTTTGTATTCCCATGTCTTCGCTTCGCCTTTTACTCTTAGAAGAATCGCATGGTAGTGGTCTAATGGGACACTTTGGACGAGAGAAGACGTATGCAATGCTCTCAACTCATTACTATTGGTCAAGAATGTACCGCTATGTGGAACACCTTTGCCGACGGTGCACAACATGCTTACAAGCTAAGTCCACTTCCAACCCTTATGGCCTTTATACACCGTTGCCTATTCCCTATGCTCCTTGGTCCGATATAAGCATGGACTTTGTCTTAGGATTTCCTAGAACCAAATATGGTCATGATTCAATTTTTTAGTGGTTGATAGATTCTCCAAAATGGCTCATTTTATACCATGCTCCCGAACGGATGATGCTTCACATATTGCCTCCTTGTTTTTTAGGGAAATTGTGAGACTCCACGGGGTACCAAGAAGCATTGTGTCAGACCGAGATGTCAAGTTCATGAGCTACCTTTGGAAGACACTAATGGACAAGTTCAACATCAAGCTTTTGTTTTCATCATCATCACATCCTCAAACCGATGGGAAAACCGAAGTCGTGAACCAAAGCCTCTCCACACTACTACGAGTCCTTATCAAGAAGAATTTGAAAGCATGGGAAGATTGCATCCCGCATGCGGAGTTCGCCTACAACCGCGCCAAGCACTCTACAACATTGAGAAGTCCATTCATGGTCGTCTATGGGTTTGAACCACCTACGGCAATCGACCTCCTTCCTCTTCTGCTATATGAGCAAGTAAACATGAACATCGACAAGCGAGCCCAATACATGAAGAAGCTACATGAAGATACAAGGGCAACAATCGAACAACAAGTTCTTCGTCAAGCCACTAGACTCAACATGAAGAAGAAGGCATGGATCTTCAATGAAGGAGACCTAGTGTGGATACACCTCCGCAAAGACCGCTTCCCTCAAGAACGAAACTCCAAGCTCAAGCCCCGAGGCGATGGTCCCTTCAAGGTCCTCAAGCGTATCAACGACAACGCCTACGTCATCGACATACCAACCTCCAAGTACTTGGTGAGCAACACATTCAATGTGTCCAACCTATCACCCCATCATGGCGATGAGGAGAACATAGAGTCGAGGACGACTCTTTCGCAAGGGGGGAGATGATACGGGGTGGCCTTCGGACACCTCCTCCTCAAGACCGTCAATCCCTCCTCGTGGCCCAATGACACGAGCTTGAGCCCAAGCCATACACCAAGAGGTGAATTTGCTCCTTTCCACATATGCATTTGATACCTCTTTGGATGGCATGCTACTTCATGCAAATACCTTGTGGTCAATCAGGTACATCGGCCAAGACACAAGCCATGGAGACCAAGCCAATGGAGAGGGAGCTGGAAATGAAGAAGATGGAGTCCCAGCGCGCCAGCCGGAACTTCCGCCCCCTAGGACCGGAACTTCTGGCCAGATGCCTCCGAGATGCCCTCCAGCGCACAGGAAGAAGCATCCAGCTGGAACTTCCGCCCCGAGCGACCGGAACTTCCGGCCACCGGAACTTCCGCCCAAGTTCCGCCCTTGTTCCGAAAACCCGCCAAAACACCCCTAGATGATACTACAAGGAAATTGGCCATTTCCAGAACTAGGCCGGAAGTTGGCCGGAACTTCCGCCCCCAGGACCGGAACTTCCGCCCAGATGCCACCAAGATGTTGTCCAGCCCCCAGTGAAGGGAATCCAGCCGGAACTTCCGCCCAGGATGACCGGAACTTCCGCCTGCTCGACTTTCAGCACAAACAACACTTTTCAGCGTGTGACTTACCCCTTTGCCCCACCAACTATAAATAGCCTTGTTGGCTCAGATCTGAAATTAGACTTGATGTAAGAGAAAACATGAGCTTTTGCTCCTTCCTTCGGGAAACCCTTATAGATCCACAAATCTACGAAGTTATCTACTCTTCTAGGTAGTTGATCTCTTCCATTCTAGGAATTCTAGTGTTTTGGATCTTTTTCTTTTGCAATTCTATCTATTTGCACTCTTTTCCTCTTTGGAACTCTATCAATTGCTATTGCCAATCTTTTGTGAGGGATTCTACTCCTTGTGGGTCTTTTCTTGCAATTCCATTGGGTTGGTGTATCGGGCCAACGAAGAACAACCGGTTGTGTGTGTTGCGTTTGTATCTTCAATCCACCCCGCCTTCCACCCGTGTTCTTCGTGTTCTTCCACCTCCCCCACGAATCTCATCCAGATCCGTGAAGATCGGGCACACCCTTGGGCTTAGCCCTTATCAGGGTCTTTCCAGAATCTGCTGTAAGTTTCGTTTCAAATTGGTCGGAGATGTACGGCTTTGGTGATTTGCCATCTCCGTGGGAGCTTGCGGCCGCATCAGCCATAGGAAACAGGAAAATTGTCATGTAATTGAAATTTTCCATTCAAATTTGTTCATCTTTATTCAAGTATGGTTGCTGGGCTGGCAAAAAGTGGTCGTCTAATGTATATGTCATGGACACAAGTGAGATAACTGCCCCCTTTATTGAAGCTGTACTGAGCAGTTACGTATTTTCCCGATGTATTTAACACTTCATTATTACTTGATGAGGACATCCCTACCTCACTACTACCTCCGTCATTGCAAGTTGAAGACGATCCTGTTGTGAAGCTCAAGTCCAATGAAGTTAGGATTGGACCAATGACACGAGCTCGTGCGAAGTTACTTAAACTACAGGTGAGCTTGTTCCTAAATGATACTTTGATTGATGAGCACTTTATACTGCCTAAGTGCTATTACTTATGTATGATCAGGTATGAGGAGGGAGCAAGCATCGCACGAGGAGGAGAGGAGCAGCTGGACCAAAAGATGGACGTGAAGCTGGACATGGAGCTGGACATGAAGACATCCCATGGACGCGCGAGGGAGGAGCGGGAGGCATGCGCGAGAGGAGGAGATGTTCCAGCCGGCGCCAGGACTGGTCAACCGGCCGCACTGCCGGGCCACCCGGTCCCAGGGCCGGTCCAACTGGCTTCCACGCCGGAGTCACCCGGTTTCAACCGGATTTTGCGCTTTTGCCATCCGGGCACTATCCAGTAAGCCCGGAAGGTTCACCCGGTCGCTGCCCGGCGCCAGACCCGATCCAAACCAGATCGGCCGGTCCCAGGCCCGGTCGACCGGCCTCCAGACCGGCCGTGTCCGAGTCTGTCTCGACCAGATCTATTCTGGGTCGGTTATTTTCGTACTTTTTTGACCTGAGGTCATCCTGGATGCCAATATAAGTCCATAGGACGCCCCCAAAGTTTGGGGAGACCACGGTTAAGATAAACCCTAGTTCTTAGTTGTTTGCTCTGCAAAACTATTGAATTCCCTACACCATATGGCTTGATATTGTGTAGATCCTGATGTCTACGCCCCCTCCTTTTCCTGTAGACAGTGTTGGGCCTCCAAGAGCAGAGGTTTGTAGAACAGCAGCAAGTTTTCCCTTAAGTGGATCACCCAAGGTTTATCGAACTCAGGGAGGAAGAGGTCAAAGATATCCCTCTCATGCAACCCTGCAACCACAAAGCAAGAAGTCTCTTGTGTCCCCAACACACCTAATAGGTGTGCTAGTTCGGCGAAGAGATAGTGAAATACAGGTGGTATGAATATATATGAGCAGTAGCAACGGTGCCAGAAAATAGCTTGCTGGCGTGTAGTTGATGGTGGTAGTATTGCAGCAGTAGTAACGCAGTAAAACAGTAAACAAGCAGCGATAGCAGTATTTAGGAACAAGGCCTAGGGATTACACTTTCACTAGTGGACACTCTCAACATTGATCACATAACAGAATAGATAAATGCATACTCTACACTCTTGTTGGATGATGAACACATTGCGTAGGATTACACGAACCCTCAATGCCGGAGTTAACAAGCTCCACAATTCAATGTTCATATTTAAATAACCTTAGAGTGCATGAAAGATCAATTCGACTAAACCAAGTACTAGCATAGCATGCACACTGTCACCTTCATGCTATGTAGGAGGAATAATACACATCAATACTATCATAGCAATAGTTAACTTCATAATCTACAAGAGATCATAATCATAGCATAAACCAAGTACTAACACGGATGCACACACTGTCACCATTACACCGTGCAGGAGGAATAAAACTACTTTAATAACATTACTAGAGTAGCACATAGATAAATTGTGATACAAAATACATTGCAATCATAAAGAGATATAAATAAGCACTTCACTATGCCATTCATAACAGTGAATAAGTATTCTGTGAAATATAGCCTAAGAGACCCACACGGTGCACACACACTGTCACCTTTACACACGTGGGACAAGGAGTCTCCGGAGATCACATAAGTAAAATTCACTTGACTAGCATAACGACATCTAGATTACAAGCATCATCATATGAATCTCAATCATGTAAAGCAGCTCATGAGATTATTGTATTGAAGTACATAGGAGAGAGATGAACCACATAGCTACCGGTACAGCCCCGAGCCTCGATGGAGAACTACTCCCTCCTCATGGGAGCAGCAGCGGTGATGAAGATGGCGGTGGAGATGGCAGCGGTGTCGATGGAGGAGCCCTCCGGGGGCACTTCCCCGTTCCGGCGGCGTGCTGGAACAGAGACTCCTGTCCCCCAGATCTTGGCTTCGCGATGGCGGCGGCTCTGGAAGGTTTCTCGTACCGTGGCTTTTTCGTCTCGAGGTTTTAGGTCGAGGACCCTTAAATAGGCGAAGAGGCGGCGTCAGAAGGTCGAAGGGGCGACGACACTATAGGGCGGCGCGGCCAGGGCCTGGGCCGCGCCGGCCTATGGTCTGGGGGCCCAGTGCCCCCCCTCTGGTCCTTCTCGTGTGTTCTGGATGCTTCCGGGCAAAATAGGAACCCGGGCGTTGATTTCGTCCAATTCCGAGAATATTTCGTTACTAGGATTTCTGAAACCAAAAACAATGACAAAGAATCGGCACTTCGGCATCTTGTTAATAGGTTAGTTCCAGAAAATGCACGAATATGACATAAAGTGTGCATAAAACATGTAGATAACATCAATAATGTGGCATGGAACATAAGAAATTATCGATACGTCGGAGACGTATCAGCATCCCCAAGCTTAGTTCTGCTCGTCCCGAGCAGGTAAAACGATAACAAAGATAATTTCTGGAGTGACATGCCATCATAACCTTGATCATACTATTTGTAAAGCATATGTAGTGAATGCAGCGATCAAAACAATGTATATGACATGAGTAAACAACTGAATCATAAAGCAAAAACTTTTCATGAATAGTACTTCAAGACAAGCATCAATAAGTCTTGCATAAGAGTTAACTCATAAAGCAATAATTCATAGTAAAAGCATTGAAGCAACAAAAAGGAAGATTAAGTTTCAGCGGTTGCTTTCAACTTGTAACATGTATATCTCATGGATATTTTCATCATAGAGTAATATAATAAGTGCAATATGCAAGTATGTAGGAATCAATGCACAGTTCACACAAGTGTTTGCTTCTTGAGGTGGAGAGAAATAGGTGAACTGACTCAACAATAAAAGTAAAAGAATGGTCCTCCATAGAGGAAAAGCATCGATTGCTATATTTGTGCTAGAGCTTTTATTTTGAAAACATGAAACAATTTTGTCAACGGTAGTAATAAAGCATATGTATCATGTAAATTATATCTTACAAGTTGCAAGCCTCATGCATAGTATACTAATAGTGCCCGCACCTTGTCCTAATTAGCTTGGACTACCGGATCATCGCAATGCACATGTTTTAACCAAGTGTCACAAAGGGGTACCTCTATGTCACTTTGTACAAAGGTCTAAGGAGAAAGCTCGCATTGGATTTCTCGCTATTGATTATTCTCAACTTAGACATCCATACCGGGACAACATGGACAACAGATAATGGACTCCTCTTTAATGCATAAGCATGTGGCAACAATTATTATTCTCATATGAGATTGAGGATATATGTCCAAAACTGAAACTTCCACCATGAATCATGGCTTTAGTTAGCGGCCCAATGTTCTTCTCTAACAATATGCATGCTTAATCATAAGGTGGTAGATCTCTCTTACTTCAGACAAGACGAACATGCATAGCAACTCACATGATATTCAACAAAGAATAGTTGATGGCGTCCCCAGAAACGTGGTTATCGCACAACAAGCAACTTAATAAGAGATAAAGTGCATAAGTACATATTCAATACCACAATAGTTTTTAAGCTATTTGTCCCATGAGCTATATATTGCAAAGATGAATGATGGAATTTTAAAGGTAGCACTCAAGCAATTTACTTTGGAATGGTGGAGAAATACCATGTAGTAGGTAGGTATGGTGGACACAAATGGCATAGTGGTTGGCTCAAGTATTTTGGATGCATGAGAGGTATTCCCTCTCGATACAAGGTTTAGGCTAGCAAGGTTGTTTGAAACAAACACAAGGATGAACCGGTGCAGAAAAACTCACATAAAAGACATATTGTAAACATTATAAGACTCTACACCGTCTTCCTTGTTGTTCAAACTCGATACTAGAAATTATCTAGACCTTAGAGAGACCAAATATGCAAACCAAATTTTAGCATGCTCTATGTATTTCTTCATTAATGGGTGCAAAGTATATGATGCAAGAGCTTAAACATGAGCACAACAATTGCCAAGTATCACATTACCCAAGACATTATAGCAAATTACTACATGTATCATTTTCCAATTCCAACCATATAACAATTTAACGAAGCAGTTTCAACCTTCGCCATGAATACTAAAAGCTAAGAACACATGTGTTCATACGAACCAGCGGAGCATGTCTCTCTCCCACACAAGTATTTATTCAAACAAAAGCAAAAACAAAAACACACAGACGCTCCAAGAAAAGCACATAAGATGTGACCGAATAAAAATATAGTTTCAAGAGAAGGAACCTGATAATTTGTCGATGAAGAAGGGGATGCCTTGGGCATCCCCAAGCTTAGATGCTTGAGTCTTCTTGAAATATGCAGGGATGAACCACCGGGGCATCCCCAAGCTTAGAGCTTTCACTCTTCTTGATCATAGTATATCATCCTCCTCTCTTGACCCTTGAAAACTTCCTTCACACCAAACTTCTCATAAACTTCATTAGAGGGGTTAGTACATAATCAAAAACTCCCATGTTCAGAGGTGACACAATCATTCTTAACACTTCTGGACATTGCTCAAAGCTACTGGAAGGTAATGGAACAAAGAAATCCACCCAACACAGCGAAAGAAGCAATGCGAAATAAAAGGCAGAATCTGTCAAAACAGAACAGTCCGTAAAGACGAATTTCTAATAAATACTTCCGTTGCTCAGATCAGAAAACTCAAAACTAATGAAAGTTGCATACATATCTGAGGAACACACACGTAAATTGGCATATTTTTCTGATTTTTCTACAGAGAAAACAGCCCAGATTCGTTACAGATAGAAATCTGTTTCTGCGCAGAAATCCAAGTCTAGTATCAACCTTCGATTAGAGGCTTCACTTGGCACAACAAAACACAAAACTAAGATAAGGAGAGGTTGCTACAGTAGTAAACAACTTCCAAGACACAAATATAAAACAAAGTACTGTAGCAAAATAACACATGGGTTATCTCCCAAGAAGTTCTTTCTTTATAGCCATTAAGATGGGCTCAGCAGTTTTAATGATGCACTCATAAGAAATAGTAGTTGAAGCGAAAGAGAGCATCAAGAAG
The DNA here is from genome assembly GCF_019359855.2 of Lolium perenne. Classification (NCBI taxonomy): domain Eukaryota; kingdom Viridiplantae; phylum Streptophyta; class Magnoliopsida; order Poales; family Poaceae; genus Lolium; species Lolium perenne. Next base: position 116,582,200 of record NC_067244.2, on the reverse strand, counting down.
CAAGTTCAAAACAAATTTAAGCCTAACATGCTTCCTATGCATAGGAATCTTTTAAATAAACAAATTCATGAAGCATAATGCAACAAGCATAGAAAGATAAAACAAGTGTAGCTTGAAAAATTTCAGCACATAGAGAGGTGTTTTAGTAACATGAAAATTTCTACAACCATATTTTCCTTTCTCATAATAACTTTCAGTAGCAACATGAGCAAACTCAACAATATAACTATCACATAAAGCATTCTTATCATGAGTCTCATGCATAAAATTATTACTCTCCACATAAGCATAATCAATTTTATTAGTAATAGTGGGAGCAAATTCAACAAAGTAGCTATCATTATTATTCTCATCAAGTGTAGGAGGCATAGTATTATCATCATAAAAATTACTCTCCATAGTAGGCGGCGTTAAAAGACCAATATCATTATAATCATCATAAACAGGAGGCAAAGTATCATCAAAGAAAATTTTCTCCTCAATGCTTGGGGGACTAAAAAGATCATGAAAACCAGCTTCCCCAAGCTTAGAACTTTCAATATCATTATCAACAATGGTGTTCAAAGCGTTCATACTAATATTACTACCAGCATGCAAATAAGATTCCATAGGTTTTTTAATTTTCGCATCAAACAATCCATGTTTTCAATCAGGAAATAGCATAAGAAGCTCATTCTTGTCCATTATGCCAAACCAGTGTAAACAAGAAACAAAAAGATGCAATTGCAGGATCTAAAGGAAATAGCTTCGAGTACTTACAACAGCGAAAATAGCTTGGTAGCCGAGATCCGGAGTGTGAGTACCTTTTACCTTTCCTCCCCGGCAACGGCGCCAGAAAATAGCTTGATGTCTACGCCCCCTCCTTTTCCTGTAGACAGTGTTGGGCCTCCAAGAGCAGAGGTTTGTAGAACAGCAGCAAGTTTTCCCTTAAGTGGATCACCCAAGGTTTATCGAACTCAGGGAGGAAGAGGTCAAAGATATCCCTCTCATGCAACCCTGCAACCACAAAGCAAGAAGTCTCTTGTGTCCCCAACACACCTAATAGGTGTACTAGTTCGGCGAAGAGATAGTGAAATACAGGTGGTATGAATATATATGAGCAGTAGCAACGGTGCCAGAAAATAGCTTGCTGGCGTGTAGTTGATGGTGGTAGTATTGCAGCAGTAGTAACGCAGTAAAACAGTAAACAAGCAGCGATAGCAGTATTTAGGAACAAGGCCTAGAGATTACACTTTCACTAGTGGACACTCTCAACATTGATCACATAACAGAATAGATAAATGCATACTCTACACTCTTGTTGGGTGATGAACACATTGCGTAGGATTACACGAACCCTCAATGCCGGAGTTAACAAGCTCCACAATTCAATGTTCATATTTAAATAACCTTACAGTGCATGAAAGATCAATTCGACTAAACCAAGTACTAGCATAGCATGCACACTGTCACCTTCATGCTATGTAGGAGGAATAATACACATCAATACTATCATAGCAATAGTTAACTTCATAATCTACAAGAGATCATAATCATAGCATAAACCAAGTACTAACACGGATGCACACACTGTCACCATTACACCGTGCAGGAGGAATAAAACTACTTTAATAACATTACTAGAGTAGCACATAGATAAATTGTGATACAAAATACATTGCAATCATAAAGAGATATAAATAAGCACTTCACTATGCCATTCATAACAGTGAATAAGTATTCTGTGAAATATAGCCTAAGAGACCCACACGGTGCACACACTGTCACCTTTACACACGTGGGACAAGGAGTCTCCGGAGATCACATAAGTAAAATTCACTTGACTAGCATAACGACATCTAGATTACAAGCATCATCATATGAATCTCAATCATGTAAAGCAGCTCATGAGATTATTGTATTGAAGTACATAGGAGAGAGATGAACCACATAGCTACCGGTACAGCCCCGAGCCTCGATGGAGAACTACTCCCTCCTCATGGGAGCAGCAGCGGTGATGAAGATGGCGGTGGAGATGGCAGCGGTGTCGATGGAGGAGCCTTCCGGGGGCACTTCCCTGTTCCGGCGGCGTGCCGGAACAGAGACTCCTGTCCCCCAGATCTTGGCTTCGCGATGGCGGCGGCTCTGGAAGGTTTCTCGTACCGTGGCTTTTCCGTCTCGAGGTTTTAGGTCGAGGACCCTTAAATAGGCGAAGAGGCGGCGTCAGAAGGTCGAAGGGGCGACGACACTATAGGGCGGCGCGGCCAGGGCCTGGGCCGCGCCGGCCTATGGTCTGGGGGCCCAGTGCCCCCCCTCTGGTCCTTCTCGTGTGTTCTGGATGCTTCCGGGCAAAATAGGAACCTGGGCGTTGATTTCGTCCAATTCTGAGAATATTTCGTTCCTAGGCTTTCTGAAACCATAAACAGCAGAAAAAGAATCGGCACTTCGGCATCTTGTTAATAGGTTAGTTCCAGAAAATGCACGAATATGACATAAAGTGTGCATAAAACATGTAGATAACATCAATAATGTGGCATGGAACATAAGAAATTATCGATACGTCGGAGACGTATCAGATCCCGATAAAGTCTTGTGTGATCTGTTGTTCCATTGGGAATTAGACGGTTGCAACTTACCGCTTCGTGGTCGGCGGCTACTTGCGCAAGTGTGTGGAGTTGCAAATATCTTGTAGGGTTGAGAGCTGTTGCATTGGCGACAGGGACCAATCGAGATATCTCGTTGCGTCATACAAGTTATCATCCACTACATTGTCGTGTTCCTCCGCTGCTATCACCTGTGATCATCATCACCACCGTTGCTTACTGAGAAGATCGGGCCACCCCTTATCATCTTGGTATCAGATTTCCAGTTTTCCTCGGTAAGCCATCCACAATCCACCCCATAGTTGAGTTGTGAGTGTTGTCCTATCCAGAAAAAGCCAAAAATATTAGGGTTAGGGTTTGCCATAGCCTTAGATTGCACTAATTTCAAGTTTTAGTTGATTTTCGTAGTTGTTTTTGCGTATCTTTTTTCTTGCAGCTAGTATTGTTAGGGTTTGAGTCTCTACTATCATATAGTTGTCGTTATTGTTACTCTGAGTCCACATAGCGTACAGTGTGCTTTTCCCAACCATAGCCACAGCCTATCGATATACGTGACTAGGAACTTTCCCAGAAGAGACTAGTTTTACCGCTCGATAGGCTGCTCATTAGGGTTTTGGTGCTTTGCATATCTTGTTGGCCGTGTTATCTAGGAGTGTGTCATAAAAAAACATAAAATTTAAAAGAAGCAAAAAGAGCTACATAGCTGTGTTACAAAAGAAAATACAGAAAGAACAAGTGAAGTGCTAGAAGAATCAAGTGAAGGCCTAAGTTTTACTTTACTGCACCCGTAGTTGAGCAATCTTGTGCCTGTTTCGTTGAGCTTTGCTAGCGTCTCTCTAGTGCATTGCAACCTTTCCTCCACATAGTTGCATTGCCCCATCATATCGCCTTGTGTGAGTATCATTGGTTGTCTACGGTCAGCGCTAGAGCTTGTTATTGGTGCAAATAGGTAGCCTACCTACAACCCCACATATACCCTGCTTTGCCGTGTGATTTGTTTCTTATACCCTTGATATTCGCTTCGCTACATCCGTGCATTAGTTGTTCCTACAAGTGGTAAGCAACACTAATTTACTTTGGAACGGTAAGATCTCCTTTTCTTATCAGTTGTTGAGTGAGTTGTGAGAGTACCACCATATATTTGTGATTTAGTGCACTAACCTACTAATCATGTCTGCTAGTGATCATAAAATTGTTAACCAGAAAACAAGAGTGCTGCAGACCTCATCACATGGAGGGAGTTTGAGGCTCTTCGTAATGAGATGCGACGTGAATTCCACGCTCAGGACGATGTGCTTAATGGGAAGGTTGAAGAGATCAACCAAAAGTTGGATGCTACTAATGCGACCGTCACCACAATGGCTAATCAAGTGACGGATATACAGCGCAATATTGCCGATATGCGCTTAGCTATTGAGAATTTGACCGCGCAACAACAACAAGACGAAGATGAAGATCCTGAGCTTCAAGATGACGCACACAATGCTCGTGGTGCGCCTCGTGGTAATCGTGCTCGGGGATGGGCTCCGCTTGACCGCCATGGTCGTGGACATGATGAGGAAGATGGTTTGGGTAAGCCTAAGTTTTCCATACCCAAGTTTGAAGGAGGAGCTGATGTTGAAGAGTACCTCACTTGGGAGCTCAAGATTGAAAAGTTATGGAACTTACATCCGAACTACACTGAAGATAGGAAGATCAATCTTGCTTCTTCTGAATTTGATGGCTATGCATTGCGTTGGTGGGATGCTTTTGTTCGTAACCGCGCTGAGGATGGTGAGCAACCTATACGCACATGGCGTGCCATGAAGGAAGCAATGACTTCTTGCTTTTACTTGTGGAATATATACGATAAGTTGACTCTATTGAGGCAAGGTGTGAAGACTGTGGATGAATATTACATGGAGATGGAGATGCTTATGCAGCGTGGCCGTGTCCGTGAGTCTCTCGAGATGACAATGTAGCGTTTCCTCAACGGTTTGAATTATGATATCAAAGGCATTGTTCGTCACTACAACTACACCAATATGAATCAATTGTTACATCATGCAAGAGAAGCTGAATCACAGTTGGCTGACGAAGCTAAGATTAAAGGACGAGCTTCAGGAGCAGGGCGCTACACACCCCGCGCGGCCCCATCTATGGCACCGGCGCCTTCGACGCGCTCCGCCCCTTACTCTACTCCGCCTAGTAAGCCGGTCTCCAATGTGTCTAACACAAAGAAGTCCGAATCTGCTGCAAGTACGAGTGGCTCTAATGTGTCTACTGCGCGTAACCGTGATATGGCTTGTCATACATGTGGTGGCAAAGGTCACTTCAAGAGAGATTGTCCTAACCGCAAAGTCATGATTATCAATGAGGACAATGAGTATGAGACTGGAGATGATATTGATCCTAATGCTCCAGAAGATGATGACTATGACACTGATGGTGAAGATGCATATCCGTCTGATGCTCGCACCATTGTTGTGTCGCAGCGTGCTCTTAATGTATTGCCTAGTGCATCTACTCAGCGCTGCAATTTGTTCCAAACAAAGGCTTCAGTTGGTCCTGACAAGGCTTGCAAGGTCATTATTGATGGCGGGAGTTGCCGCAGTTTAGCAAGCAAGGAGTTGTGTACCAAGCTGAAGTTGAAGTATCTACCGCACCCGCATCCATACTATATCCAGTGGTTGAACGACAATGGTGAGATGAAGGTAAACCACATGGTGCGTGTTGAGTTGGCTATTGGACCGTATAAGGATTGCATTGACTTTGATGTGGTTCCTATGACGGTGTGTCACTTATTATTGGGTCGGCCTTGGCTCTATGATCGTTATGTGCAACACAATGGCCGTGCCAATACATATCACTTGGAGTTCAAGGGCAAGAAAATCAACTTACAGCCTATGACACCACAGCAAATTGTCAATGAGTCTCGTCAGAAAGTTGAAGTAAACTTGGAGGATGCTTCTTTAGATAGGCGAGAGAATTGTAATGTTGTGAGTGATATAACGAAAAGTGAGAGAGTGAATTCCTTGGTCTCATTAGCCACGAAAGAAGACATGAGAGAATTCAGTGAGGACCCTACAGCCATGCCTCTTGTGCTCTTGTACAAGGGTACGGTTTTGGTTTCTAACGACATGACCCCTCTTCCTCTTGGTGTTTCTAATGTTTTGCAGGAATTTGGCGATGTGTTTCCGGATGAGGTACCCGCGGGACTACCACCATTGCGAGGTATTGAGCATCAAATCGACTTGATTCCCGAAGCTTCTCTACCCAATCGGGCACCATATAGAACGAATCCCGAAGAGACGAAGGAGATACAGAAGCAAGTACAAGCTCTACTCGACAAAGGTTATATCCGCATAAGCCTTAGTCCTTGTGCTGTTCCTGTTATTCTTGTTCCTAAGAAAGATGGTACATGGCGTATGTGCATAGATTGTAGATCTATAAACAACATTACTATTCGATATCGTCACCCTATTCCCCGTTTAGAGGATATGCTAGATGAATTGAGTGGTGCTGTTGTGTTCTCTAAAATTAATTCGCGTAGTGGTTATCATCAAATTAGGATTAAAGAAGGGGATGAATGGAAAACAACCTTTAAAACAAAATTTGGTTTATATGAGAGGTTAGTAATGCATTTTAGTTTAGCTAATGCACCTAGCACTTTCATGAGACTCATGAACCATGTTTTGCGTGAATTTATTGGCAAGTTTGTGGTTGTGTATTTTGATGACATATTAATCTACAGCCGCAATGAATCTGATCATACTATACATATTCGACATGTTTTGCAAGTGTTGCGTAATAATAAACTCTATGGTTATCTTGAGAAGTGCACATTTTGCAAAGATAAGGTCATATTTCTGGGATATGTTGTCTCTAAGCATGGAGTAGAAGTAGATGTGTCTAAAATTGAAGCAATTCAAAATTGGCCTACTCCCATGAATGTGAGTCAAGTAAGAAGTTTTCATGGTCTAGCTAGGTTTTATAGAAGATTTGTGCCCAACTTTAGTACTATTGCTGCACCTTTGAATGACTTGACTAAAAAGGGTGTTATATTTGAGTGGGGCGCAGCCCAGGATTATGCTTTTGATGAACTTAAGAGATTATTAACTTCTGCACTGTTGCTTGCACTTCCTGATTTCAATAAGCAATTTGAGATTGAATGTGTTGCTAGTGGTATTGGAATTGGTGGTGTGTTGATGCAAGAGGGTCACCCAATTGCATATTTTTCTGAGAAACTTTCTGGTGCTAAGTTGAACTATCCTACATATGATAAAGAATTGTATGCTTTAATTAGAGTTCTTGAGGTTTGGCAACATTACTTGTGGCGAAAACAATTTATCATACATTTTGATCATGAAGCTTTGAAATATCTGAAAGCCCAATCTACTTTGCATAAGCGTCTTGCTAAGTGGGTTGAGTTCATTGAGTCTTTTCCATACATTATTAAGCATAAGAAGGGAAAATATAATATTGTTGCTGATGCTCTATCTAGGAAGAATATGCTATTAACTCAACTTGATGTTAAAATTCCTGGATTAGAAGTACTATGTGATTTGTATGCTACTGATTATGATTTTGCTGAACCATATCGCTTATGTGCTCTTGGTGAAGAATGGGAAAAATATCACATACATGATGGGTTTTTGTTTAGAGCTAACAAACTATGTGTTCCAGAATCGTCTGTGCGTTTGCTCTTATTGCAGGAATCACATGCTGGAGGGTTGATGGGTCACTTTGGGCGTGAGAAGACGCTACGCATGCTAGCTGACCATTTTTATTGGCCAAAGATGAGGCGAGATGTGGACAAGTATGTGAAGAGGTGCATTACTTGCAACAAGTCCAAGTCCAAGATGAAGCCTCACGGTTTGTATACTTCTTTACCGGCACCTACTACACCTTGGGAGGATATTAGTATGGATTTTGTGTTGGGTTTCCGCGTACTAAGAGAGGCCATGATTCTATATTTGTGGTAGTGGACAGATTTTCTAAGATGTCACACTTTATTGCCTGTCACAAAAGCGACGATGTGTCGCATATTGCTAACTTGTTTTTCAGGGAGGTTGTGCGACTACATGGAGTCCCGAAGACTATTGTTTCTGATCGTGACGTGAAGTTTATGAGCTACTTCTGGAAGACGCTTTGGAGGAAGCTGGGGACGAAGCTACTGTTCAGTACAACTTGTCATCCCCAAACTGATGGTCAAACTGAAGTGGTGAATCGAACATTGTCACAACTGTTGAGATCCATGATCAAGAAAAACCTGAAGGAGTGGGAAGAGTGTTTGCCGCATGTGGAGTTTGCTTACAACAGGGCGATACATTCTACCACGGAGCTGTGTCCCTTTGAGGTGGTGTATGGTTTCAAACCCATTACTCCACTTGATTTGTTGCCTTTGCCCATACATGAGAGAGTTAATATGGAGGCATCCAAGAGGGTGGATTTTGTACGGAAGATACATGTGAAGACTAAAGAGTTGATCGAGAAGAAAGGCAAGAGCAATGCTGCAAGGATGAACAAGAAGCGTAAGGAGATGTTGTTCAAGCCTGGTGATATGGTCTGGGTACATTTTCGCAAGGATAGGTTCCCGAAGCTGCGAAAGTCTAAGTTGAATCCTCGTGGTGCTGGTCTTACAAAGTGCTTGCCAAGATCAATGATAATGCATACTCAATAGATCTTCCAGTTGATGAGTTTGGTGTCAGAAATTCTTTCAATGTTGCTGATTTGACACCATATGACGGAGAAGACCTTGGAGCGTCGAGGTCGACGCCTTTTGAGGGGGGGGGGGTGGATGATGAGGACATCCCTACCTCACTACTACCTCCGTCATTGCAAGTTGAAGACGATCCTGTTGTGAAGCTCAAGTCCAATGAAGTTAGGATTGGACCAATGACACGAGCTCGTGCGAAGCTACTTAAACAACAGGTGAGCTTGTTCCTAAACGATCTTTGATTGATGAGAACTTTATACTGCCTAAGTGCTATTACTTATGTATGATCAGGTATGAGGAGGGAGCAAGCATCGCACGAGGAGGAGAGGACCAGCTGGACCAAAAGATGGACGTGAAGCTGGACATGGAGCTGGACATGAAGACATCCCATGGACGCGCGAGGGAGGAGAGGGAGGCATGTGCGAGAGGAGGAGATGTTCCAGCCGGCGCTAGGACCGGTCACCGGCCGCACCGCCGGGCCGCCCGGTCACAGGGCCGGTCCAACCGGCTTCCACGCCGGAGTCACCCGGTTTCAACCGGATTTTGCCCTTGTGCCATCCAGGCACTATCAAGTAAGCCCGGAAGGTTCACCCGGTCGGCGCCCGGCGACAGACCCGGTCCAAACCGGACCGGCCAGTCCCAGGCCCGGTCGTCCGGCCTCCAGACCGGCCGTGTCCGAGTATGTCTCGACCAGATCTATTCTGGGTCGGTTATTTTCGTACTTTTTCGACCTGAGGTCGTCCTGGACGCCTATATAAGTCCATAGGACGCCCCCAAAGTTGGGGGAGACCACGTTTAAGATAAACCCTAGTTCTTAGTTGTTTGCTCTGCAAAACTATTGAATTCCCTACACCATATGGCTTGATATTGTGTAGATCCCGATAAAGTCTTGTGTGATCTGTTGTTCCATTGGGAATTAGACGGTTGCAACTTACCGCTTCGTGGTCAGCGGCTACGTGCGCAAGTGTGTGGAGTTGCGAATATCTTGCAGGGTTGAGAGCTGTTGCATTGGCGACAGGGACCAATCGAGAGATCTTGTTGCGTCATACAAGTTATCATCCACTACATCGTCGTGTTCCTCCGCTGCTATCACCCGTGATCATCATCACCACCGTTGCTTACTGAGAAGATCGGGCCACCCCTTATCATTACTTCTATTTTTTTGGGATTTTCTGTTGGATAGTGTTCCCTGAATGGACAAACCAAGCAGTTGCTTGACTAGTGTCGCCTCCAAGATGCGGACATTCTGCCACTATGAATGGGTAGAGGCTGCTTGTATTTTGAGGAAGAGGTAATTGCCAATCCTCGATTGGTTTTCTTTTGGGGTTTCTCTGTATCGCACCCATATATTAATGAAGTGATCTACGAGCATGTAGTAGCTAGCTAACTGGAAATGATGTAGTATATATACATTAGATTCCGTTAAAAAACGGTTCACACAAATATATACATTAGATTTAAAATAGCCCATGTGTTCTCCTGTAGAGATGCTAGGTTGCAGGCTTGAATGGGCAAACTAAGGCTAGGGTTAAGCAGCTTGATGAATTTGTGGCAAAATTTGGATCGGGCCAATGGTTTTCATCCGAAAGTTGGTATTTCTCTCCCCTGTTGCAACGTGATCAGAGTATGCACAAATTGTGGTGGCAGCCGCCAATTATAAATCTGCACAACAGAAAGCTGATGCAGGGAGAGGCTCGTAAAGCGTCATGTTAAGACTGTGATGACCAATCTCATTGTCCGGATTGATCATGTTGGTAAAAAGGAGAGGTGGCAACAAAGATGAGTTACTAAGGGTATGGTGTGTGAGGATTTGGTTTTCCCGTTGCAACGCACGGGCTAATTTCCTAGTCATTATAATGATTATAATTGGAACAAATCTTTCAGAACCAAGAACCAAGAACAAATCATTTTACTCAATCTTTCAGAACCAAGAACAAATCATTATACACTGAAAGCATCGTCCGTATGAATGAAAAACAGATTGCACAGCGCATGCACGACAATCCACTTCCAGTGCAAAGCCAGACTGCATACATAATCGATGCGATGCGCACAACGTAATTAAAAAAAAAGCATTCACATGCGCTATGCAGCTCGCCAGCTCATCAATCTGCACAGTGTTCCATTTCATGCATGGAACCACGACCGAACAAAGTAACAGCAAGCGGACCAGCGCTCGCCCCGGCCCCTGGGTACAACATCATGTACAGTTTTTTAGTCCCACCTCGTCGCGCGAGGAAGTGGATCACCGGTTTAATAGCTTCCTGGCTCGTTATAGGTACTAGTAAAAGACACGTGCTTTGCACATCATAAACTTATTTCTGTCTAATGCAGTTTCGCAAAATTATTTACTTACAATAGCCTCCCAAACAAAAAGCATATGTACCATCAAGCATCCCTAAATATGGTGTCAGTGAACACATCGATCAGGTCAAACATTCAAACCAAAAGTATTCACATCTATTATATACTAAAAGCAAAATACAGAACTAAAATAGAGACACCATGTTAATCCACATCACTTAAATTATTTTAACGGTTAGATCTAAAATTTATGGCTGGGATTTAACAAATTTTTAATAGTTACGTACGTAAAAAGCAGTTCAGTTGACACGCTAAATATCAGTTTGGTTGGCACGATCAATTCCCTAAGGAAACTGTCGGGCCATGTTTCCACGTAAGTCATATAACAATGGGCAGTCTATGGCTGCGTTTGTTTGGGCTTCTGCTTCTACTTTTGGGGTCTAAAAGCAGAAGCCCAAACAAACACCTACAAATTGGAAAGCGCTGGTGAGAAGCGCTGGAAGAAAATGAGCTAGAAACAGCTGCGAGCCCGGAAGCAGCCTCGGACCTGCTTCCCGAGCGTTTGCTGCTTCCCCAGTTAGCGTGGACGGAAATAACCTCAACACTTTAGCATATTTACAAAATTTATGCCATTTCCTTATAAACCGATCTGCCCATTGTAGAGGTCGAACCGAACCGTCCAACCAATTCCCCCCGCACTCCATCCTCCTCCTCATCCCTAGCCATGGCAGGCTAGGGTTTCCGCCGCCCGCCGCCCGCCGCCGCCACGTTCTCCGCCGCCAGCGCCCGAGCTCGCCTCCCTTCTCCGTTCCCGGCCTCGTCCGACCCCCGTCGTGGGTGGTGCTCTTCGTCCTCCACCTGCCGCCCCCGCCGCCAGCACCCGCCCCCGCCGCGGCCACCCGGCCCCCGCCGCCATCGGCCGCCCCCGCCGCCAGCACCCGGCGTGCTGCCAGCGCCTGCCCCGCAGGCCCTCCTCCGTCGCTCTATTCCCGTCGTCCTCCACCTGCCGCCGACCGCCTTGTTCCCCACCCCTGCCGCCGGCCGCCTTGTTCCCCACCCCTGCCGTCGGCCGCCGGCCGCCGGAGACGGGAGCAGCTGGAGCCGCCGGCTATCTCCGCCTCCCTGCTGCACCAAGCACCTGCGGCTGCACAAATCATCTCAGAATACATTCTGTAAACCCCAATTTATTTCTATGTAAATTTGGATTGAATTGGATTAAATTGCTGAAATATGTATGCATGTTTATGAATTTAATAGCTAATATATTGGTGTGATATCTTGTGAGATGATGAACATGTACATTGGAGTTGATCGAATATATTGGTGTGATAAGTGTCGCAGCAATCTCGTTATTTACGGATGTATATGTTAGGTTTGATAGTATGGATACATGTTGTAATAGTGTTTACACCTTTTGGCCGTGAAAACTTGGACTTACAAGCTAAATGCCAGTTAGAAATAGCTAATTCGGTTCAAATATGTATTTATGTAATAAAACAATTAGAAATGGCTAATGTTTAAATACGTATTTATACTACATCTTCGACACTTAGGGCATTCCAGACATTTCACTTCTAAAACCAACCGCTGCCATCACAAAAAACACTCCTGCCAAACATCAAATCTCTGCTTCCAACAGCTGCTTCCTACAGCTGCTTTTCCACAGCTCACCAGCTACAGCTGCTTTTTAAAAGCTGCAGCCCAAACAAACAGACCCTATGTGGTGTACGGGAGGATAAAAAGAAATTCCAGATTCAATCAATGTACGTAGTACTATTTGTGTTACAACGTGTGTTCTATTTTGTTTATACCAATCTAGCTACCGCCTTAAAAAAAGTGGGGATCTATCTTCACTGGATATTATCCCATAAAAATGAGGTACACATTTACACGTTATTATAATACATAACCCGCAAAAAAATTATGCCAATAAAAAGAATGGGACGATCAGCTTTTCCTTGCCGTATTATGAACATAATAAGTTATTATGCAAAAAAAGGAATGATCAGATATTCCTTTCACGTTCCAATCTCCCTATCAAAAACATGTATCCAAACCGTACTATTTTTATATGACTATTAAAACTAATCCCACATTAAATTATAACTGTATATTTTAGATCCAACTATAAAACTAATTTAGATATTGTTTGACATGATGTTTTTATTATATCTCCGCCTATGTACGAAAACCATCATTAACACATGTGACAGAGTACACGACAGCTGCATCTAGCTACCTGAGCTCTAAGGTGCTTCCATTAAAGCAAGGGGTGATTTTGATTAGTATGTGACTGACATCGACGATAACGACTAGGACCAACTTCCATGACGAGCTAGGCATGTACGGTTCTAAAATGTCGTTGGGGTATTCCATGGCGGACTTCCGTGATGGTTCAAGGCGTGTTTGGGTTGCAGTGGTGACAAGTGGGACGCTCGTCGCCGGGTTCGGATCCTGGTCATCACCCAAAATCGCGCGCGTTCTATCAACGGTGCAAGGGCAGAAAAATGGCCATGATCATGGGGTACGACGTGTAGGTGGGGGAGATGGAGACCAGCACGGTCATGTTCATGTTCGCCTGGCTGGTAAACTTGTCCAACGAGATGGTGGGCATGCACGGGGCCAGGCTGACCAACCTGGTGTTCCTCCCCGCCGGCTTGTGCTGATCTAGGTGATGCCCTATGACGGGTTGTAGTGGGTCGCTCACCGCACTTTCTGGGAGCCATCAGCGGACAAGTAGATACACTACATGGAGTACATGATCCAGCTCGACGAGACGACATTGAGCGAGCAATACCCAAGGGCCACCCAGTGCATGCATATAATTGCAGATCTATTGGCGGTGAAGGATGATAAATTGGATATTAATTCCTCCATGAAGTGTATCATTTCCTTCTTTTGGTATTTCAGTATTTCTCATTTATTTTCATAATTCATATTTCTATTTGAGATATCATAATTGATCTCTAATAAGCATGACATGTTATCATTTGAGTTAGAAAAGGCACACACACGTTGTTAAAACACAAAAAAAACATCTATGATTTTTGCATATAAGAAGTCTCCCAATAGATCGATTCGATATTTAGGTAATTTAGTAGTTAATAATATTGAACAAAAACAGTTCAACTACATACTACCCTTGCAAATGCGAGGTCATTCTCTTACAAAGTCAAAATTAATAAATTCACATTCTTAGTGTATGGGCATATGTAATAGTGAATTCTAATGGGGTCAAGCTTATCAATGTACTAATGTAGATAAATTCATGTAGAGTGTGGTGGATACTGCATCAAATTATTTCAGTCATATAATTTATATGTGAAGAACATATAGTTATTTTCAAACAAATTAAAGATGACGCCCTCGCATTTGCGAGGGCCACCTTGTTAGTTTATTTAAAAGCTAAAACTTGTTAAACAAAATCAACGCCAATTATACACATGCTGATTGCTAAGATAAGATGTAGAGTTGCATCCATTTTTCTTTTCTTTTGCAGGTAAAAGTGGAAGGTGTTACACAATTTGGGACAACAATGTCAGGAAAAGAACCTAACCAAATATCAGTACGGTACTCCAACAAGTAGCTTTCTTGTATGTATAATATCTGAACAACAAGTCATTATTCCATTTTATATATTAAAATTACATCGTAGGGGATTCCTCTACAGTAAGGGTGTAAACAAAATGTTAGGAAAAGAACCTAACCAAACATCAGTACATCTTTTGCAGATAAAAGTAGAATGTGTTTTGCTTGGCAAGTATCTTTGTTGTATGTCCTGATAGCCCTCTTAGCAATATATAGTTGACCATGAAAAACACAGGTTCTAGAAGGCCTAGGATTTATTAATTGTCAGATGGATTTTTCGGCACCTGAGTTCCCAGAGTTGGATTTATCATTCCGGATGAAAACATACTTAAATCTGTGTCTATGGCCAATGAATTGATATAGAAAACCACATCAGAAAAGGAAATATGAAATGTATATTCTATAATACTGAAAGAGAAACATAATTTGTATATTTTGATTACATAATTTAATCATATAATCTGCATTAATATTTTCATTTAAAAATATGTAAATGCTTATATTGTAAAATAGTGTAGAAAAACCTCTTGTTCTTGTACTAACATTAGTTGTTGTGGTTTGATCGTATCACTACTTGGACCATTATTTTTTCTCATCCTTTAATAAAATAAGGCTTTATACATCAATTGATGATGCCTCATTTCGAAAGAAAAAAAATCTTATCCTTTTGTACTCACTGATTCTTTAAAGACATGCATCTCCCGATATGATATCGCTTGATCCTAGAATCATTTTGGTTTCATTGCCTCTGTTCAACTGAAGAAGTAATCGTTTCTACATACAGCAGTCGGCTTGATTGAGTTTTGATTTCTAATAATTGGATGGCCCACTGATTGAAATAAATCTCGTGCTGAATTGGATGTTTGAAGGCAATCTGCGGGTATGCATATACATATGCTCATATATAAGAATAAGATCTATTGATGCACGAAGATTTTGATGATTATCTATGTAAAAGGCATGCTTTTGAAAATCCCCGGCAACGGTGTATAGATACATCCAAATTTAACTCTTTAACATCTTTTTATGGATGGAGGGAGTATTTTGAAAAGAAGTTTGCACTTGTAACTCGGATCCTCTGAAATTATTAATTGAGTTCACCAAGCCTTCATCTATATATAACGGCTGACGTATTGTTGATTGTTCACAATTTCAGTATTACATAGTACATGTACCAGATATTGAGAGAAGATTCTACATGGACATCTTATTCGAAAGAAAAAGCAAAAAAAAAACGCAACAATATAAACGTATAGATTGAGCAGAAAAATCAAAAGCCTGTACGTAGAATATATAAGCACAAACAGTTACTACCCAGTGCCCAGACTTTCGATGGGAAATAAATTTTTTTTTTTGCCTTAAGACTGATAGGGAACAGATGATGCTTTCAGAAATCGTATGCTACCTATTTTCTCAGGCTGTCGGCCAGAGTGTGGTCGAGCAATACTCAAGTTATCCACGCAGGTCACCTGACTCTGATCCAGGTATAGCCCTCAGCATGTACGCCACTGAACGGCAGAGCGGGCGCCCCGTGCACGACGGCACCTAGAGCAGCAGGTCACACGATCGTCGGCCGGAGTGCAACGACTAGAAGCTGATGGCGCTATCTGGTACCCTGCGGTTGAAGGAACTACCACTGGTGGAAAAAGGGCCTTTGGTCGCGGTTCGCAACTGCCATTAGTCGTGGTTGCGCAACCGCGACCAAATTAGCGCGACTAAAGCCCCCCCTTTAGTCGCGGTTGCTTACGAACCGCGACTAAAGGCCCGTCCACGTGGGCGCCAGGTGACCGTCGGGGCGGAGGACCTTTAGTCGCGGTTCTTCTGGCCAACCGCGACTAAAGGCCGCCGCAGGTTTAGGGTTTTAGGCCCCCCCCTAAACCTGCCCCCCCCCCCCCCCCCCCTAAACATATTTTCTGTTTAATTTGTATATTGTTTTATTTCTTTTGTGCTTTATTGTAATTTTGAAGGAGTTTCACATATTCTACGGTACTACATATATACATGCATATGAATGTACAATTTCAAACAAATTTGAAATTAGAACCAAGAAGAATTCAAGAGGAATATACAATATATATTCAATATCATCGGATGACCATATACAAGTTTGAACAAGTTTCCATACATAATTTAATGCATGTATAGTTCTACGTCCTCGCAATGGTGTTCTCCTTTAGGATCGAGGACTTCCCTCCTGAACCATCCAGCTAGTTCCTCTTGAAGTGGTCGGAAGCGAGCTTCTGGACTAAGCATCATCCGGAGGTTATTCCTCTGAGCATTGAGATCACTCGGAACGCGCTCAGAGGTGTATCTCCGGATCATCTCACAGACATAGTATCCACACAGATTGGTTCCCGGTGGCTGCATATCGCTACCATTCTTAGCCTTTGACCGCATGAAATTTAGCTCTTTTTTGAATTCACCGACCTGTGTATCTGCGAACCGTCTCCAAACCCTACGAGACAAAGAAAATTAAATGAACAAGAGAGTTATTAGTTAATTACTTGAAGCTTAATTAGGAAATGAACGAAATAGGCCGATCGATATAGAGCGCAAATGAATGAAAACAATTACTTTTGAATCATTTGTCTCATGTCGGCCCACTCCGTCTTATCCATATTCAGAGAGTCGTGGACGATACATTCTGATTTGTCAACTTTAATTACTAGCAGAATCCAGTGGAACCTGCGGACGCGATACATGCACAGTACGTCATGCATAACTCATCGATTAGCCGGCCACATACCATGCATGGAGTAAACAAAAGAGAATGTGCTCAAGACATAAACACTCACCCAAAATGGTAAGGAAATAGAATATCACTTTTGACTTCCTGCTTTTCAAGAAACCGCCACAGGTCTTTCTCCACGTCGGCGGGGTGATGCTTTAACGTATATCCATTAACGATGTGTGGGTCAATGAACCCAACATCATGGATGCTCCTTACTCTGCATTCCTTAATCTTCAATCTGCATGTATAATAGCGGACACAACAATATAGTTAGGACATATATATATATAGTGCAAGCAATATGAACGAGATGGGGTAGAAATAAATCACTTAGAGAACGTAGCAACTGATGATAGATTTGTCGAGCTCGCGCAGATTGAAAAGCTGGAACAATTCACTCAGATGAATTTGTACAGAGTATTGTTTGAAGTGATGCTCATATCCAACTTCCGCATAAATATAATCTTTGACGTTTTTATGTTTTATGTAACCCTTGTACCAGTTCAGCAGACCTTTCATTTGTGGAGGTAGATCCTCTTCCTGCGCAGGCTCGACGAGAGGCCCATTCTTCACATATGTAAGTACTACCTCCTTCACTGGCGCCTCATCAAGGCCTAACAGTTCACGAAGAGTAATACCTAAGTTGGCCGCTTGTTCTCTGGCACTCGTTACAGTCAATCCCTGTGCTGCCGCAGCTTCTATGATTTCGGGGGCATCCGGACCGGCGGCTGTCACTATAAGCGGGGCAATCGATTGTTTACTTTGTTCCCCGAGCTGGGCAACAACTCGTTTCCCGCTTTGTGCACTTTGTAATTCCGCTTTATCGGCCTCCTCTTTCTTCTCCTTGAACATGCGTGCCTGATTCTTTAGTTCACGTGCATAGTCGTCAGGCAGATTCTTCGCGGCTTGGGACGGTGTGTTTAAAAATGACTTAGCCCACTTCTTTTGCTCATCAGAAAATACTGGCTTGGGCTCGGGCTCTCTTTTCTTCTTGCAGCCCGCCTTCCATTTCTCTAAATCAGCAGTCGCGGCCGCCTCGACTTCCTCGGCACTACGTTCCCAAGGCCTCGTGGGGAGAGGCTTCAGTGATGGCTCCGGTACCTTTGTTTTCTTAGGTACGTAAGGGTCCGGGTTAATAATCCAGACTGCCGCTTCGCTTCTTCGCCGGAGGTGGATTGGGGCGGCGTTCGCTTACCCGCCCGGGCGGACTAGGGGCTGGCGGCTGCTTACCCGCCGGAGGTGAATTGGGGGGCGGCGTCGGCTGACGTGAAGGAGGTGTAGGTGAAGCACCACCACCACCACCGCCACCGCCGCCACCACCACCACCGTAGGGGGGTGGACTTGTTGGCGCCTCGCCTGGAAACTTGATAAACTTCTTCTGCCATAGAATGAACTGGCGCTTGACATCTCTAAGTCTTGTCGCCCCTTCAGGTGTAGCAATGTCAATGTCCAGGTCCTCAAACCCTTGGACTATGTCCTCCACCGTGACACGAGTATAGCCATCTTGAATGGGGTTGTTGTGGTGGAGTGCTCCAGGTGGTAAAGCACTACCGATGGCTACCTTCATGGACATGTTCCCGATAGGATAATACAGATGACATGCTTTCATCTCCTTTATATCGTCCACGGGGTAGCGAGGAGGCTTCGGTGCAGTAATTTCGACCACCAGAGGCTCCGGTGCAGTAATTTCGATCGTCGGTGCACCAGCCGGTGGGGCCTCCGTGGAAGCCACGCTGCTTCTCCGCTGCTGGCTTCCGAGATCCAATGGATGATCTTCATGCTGCGCCCGAGCTGCATCTCTTTCGGCTACTAGTACACTCACGGTTTTCTTCATGACATCCATTTCTGATGCCAACCGCGCCACAACATCTGCTTCCCGATCCATCTTTCTCTTACGGCTTCTGTAACCGTACGGGTCATTGTTCCGGGGGAACCCTACTTTCCACGGAATGTGCCCCATGCCTCGTACACGTCCTCCGTGTTCAGGATTCCCGAGGGCTTTTGTCAGGGCGTCGTTCTCTCTGTTGAACTTGATCCTCCCCTCTTGAGCATCCCTCATTGCCTCAATAAGCTTTTGGGTGGGTTTAATTATTTTGCCCTGGTAAACACACTCCCCTGTCTCCGGGTTCAGCGATCCCCCATGCCCGTACCACCAGCTTTTGGCCCTTGGGTCCCATCCCTCCGTACCTGGACGGATTCCTCGCGCCCTCAGCTCGTTCTCCATCTTCTCCCACCTAGGCAGCCAAAAGCGATACCCTCCTGGCCCCATAATATGATTGTACTCCTTCTTGGCCGCATTATCCTTATTTTTTTCGATATTTCAAGGAACTGCTCCGATTTCTTTTGCTTCACAAATTCTGGCCAATCATGTTGCAGTTTCTCATATTGTCCTTTGAAATCCGGAGTCTTGCCCTGCTTGACAAAGTCATGGGCTAGATTTTGCTTGTATTTCCGGAATGCGTTGGACATCTTAGAAAGAGCGAACTATTTGACTAGCTTGCACCTCTCCTTGTTTTCCTCAATCTTGTTACCCTCCTCATCGTATTTGCGGTATTCCGGAGGTAGAACGAAATGTTCCATAAGCTTGTTGAAGCAATCTTTTTTTGTTCTCTTATCGACAAAAGTGAAACCAAGACGTGCCTTCTTTGGCTGATTCCACTCCTGGACGGTGATCGAGACGTTGTCTCTAACAACGGCTCCGCATTGGCTGATAAACTTGGTGGCGTTCTTGCGGGGCTCCAGCGGCCTGCCGGTTTCTTCCTCGACAACCTCGATGGTGCATGTTTCTCCTGGTTTCATCGTCTTGGTTGCGCCACGCTTTGACGACGTACTCGATTGTTTCGACGATCCGGCCGAGGGCTAAAATAAGAAAGAGAGTCGCGCGCGTTAGTACACACATATTTATTCAAATCAGTTAGTTTGTATCACCAGAGGCTCAATGTATATATATACCTCGGCGCCGGAGGTGGTTGCTACTTCCAATTGAAGATCGTCGTTTATCGACGTTTCTTCGGCATCATCTTGCTGACGGCGCCCTTCATCTTCACCCTCAAGGTTCAGATAAGAAGAGATATCATCTTCTTCTTGTCCGGTCGGCACATATAGAATATCGCCGTTTATGATGCCGAACATATGGTCTTCAAGGTCCGGATCATAGTTGTCCATAATCGGGTCAGCTCTATCGTCCGCCATATGTCAGTCCTGAAAACATGTAGTAAAAACAAATTAATTAAGTGAAGAAGGGGGGCGGTGGCGGTGGCGAAAGGGCGGTGGCAAAAGGAGGGGGCAAGGAAGGGGTGGGAGAGGGTGTCGCGGTAGAGCGCGAGACGGGGCGGCGATTAAAGACGTGGTGTCGGTGACGGTGGCGGTGGTGAAAGGGCAGTGGCGGTGCCGAGGACAACACACATAACCCTCGCCGCCCCCTCTCGATCCAAAAAAACACCGCGCGTATACGGAGGGGGCGACGAGGGGCCGGCTCGCTGCCCCCTCCGTATACGCGCGGTGGTAAAGTCAAATTTTAGTTCTGCGCTCTCTCCCTCTCCTCTCTCTCACTGCATGCGAGCGGCGACGATGACGATGGGGACGTACGGGCGCATCGACACACACGGTGTGGGTGGGGCGGCGACGACGGGCCGACGTACGGGACGGGCGCGACGAGAGGGCGGCGAAGACGGAGAGAAGGAGCTGACGGCGAGGTCGAGTGCGGCGACGGCGAGTTAAATTTACACTTTAATTAGTTAAATTTTTAAGTCAATTTTTTTAACTTATTTAAAAAAAAATTAATTAAGTTTTTAGTTTTGTTTTTTGAATTTGTAACTAATTAAGTTTGTTTAGTTTCTTCACATATACACGTACGTTTACAATTTAATTAAGTTACAAATTAGTTCTTCACATATATATACTGCACGTTTACAATTTATTTAAGTTACAATTTTAATTAAAAAAACTTAGTTACGATTTTTAAAAAAAACAAAAAAAAAACCGGCCAGGGTGCCCCTGGCACTTTCTCTCCTCTCCCTCTGCTCATCTCTCTCTCGATCTCTGTACGTGCACCGATGGCGGGCGAGGGAGGCGGGCGGCGACGACGCGTCGGGCGGCGAGCGAGGGAGGCGGGCGGCGACGACGCGTCGGGCGGCGAGGGCGGCGGCGGCGGCGCGCGACAAGAATCGGCGGAGGAGAGGCGCGGCGCGGCGCGTCGATCGACTTACGACGCAGGCGACGGCGGGCGCGGAGGACGACAACCGGGGGCCGGCGTTGGCGGCGGGCGACGGCGGGCGTTGGCGGCGGCGACGCGGCGTTGGCGGCGTGCGACGGTGGCGAGCAGCCCGACGGCGCCCGTGTGTTCGAGGAAGAAGAGAGAATGAACCGCCTCGCTCCGGCGCGCGTTTATATAGGGACCGCCCTTTAGTCGCGGTTGGGGTCACCAACCGCGACTAAAGGTCCCCCTTTAGTGGCGGTTTGTGTCCCCAACCGCGACTAAACGGTATTTTCGCCGCGTTTTGGTTTCCCGCGGAAAAATGACCTTTAGTCGCGGTTGGTGAGGCCAACCGCGACTAAAGGGCATTTTTTAAATTTCTTTTCTTTTTCAGAACTAAATCAATAAAAATAAAACTAGTTCAATTCAAAATTTTAAAAATACAAATAATATGTCAAAAAATTCATAAAAATAAAACTAATTCATTCAAAATTTAAAAAATACAAATAATATATCAAAAAATTCATAAAAATAAAACTAGTTCAATTCAAAATCTTAAAAATACAAATAATATATCAAAAAATTCATAAAAATAAAACTAATTCAATTCAAAATTTTAAAAATACAAATAATATATCAAAAAATTCATAAAAATAAAACTAATTGAATTCAAAATTTAAAAAATACAAATAATATATCAAGAAATTCATAAAAATAAAACTAATTGAATTCAAAATTTTAAAAATACAAATAATATATCAAGAAATTCATAAAAATAAAACTAGTTCAATTCAAAATTTAAAAAAAACAAATAAAATATCAAAAAATTCATAAAAATAAAACTAATTCAATTCAAAATTTCTTCCCGGCCGCCTCTGTCTTCTCGTTGGCCCCCTCTTCCCGCCTCTGTCTTTCCGCCGACCCCCTCTTCCCGCCTCGTCTTCCCGCCATTTCTTCCCTGTCTTCCCGCCTCTTTCTTCCCGCCAATTTCTTCCCGCCTCTTTCTTCCCGCCACTTTCTTCCCGCCTCCTGTCTTCCCGCTCCCATTTTTCCCGCCATTTGTCACTACATATATGTAGCCCGGCTTGGCCAGCATTATCACATCTCTACAATCTCTCATCACTCTCGCATGGCTTCCACCGCACCCACTCTAACCTACCAGCAGGTGGAGGAGCTTTGCGCCTCGAACTACCCTTGCCCACCGGGCTACCGCGTCCCCGCCGGCTGGAGCCTAAGCGCCGGCGGCGTGCCGGTCCCTCCCGTCCCTCAGGGTACTGCGCGCCGGGCGGCCATCACGAACCACTACTAACTCGACCTCACGCCGGAGCAGCGGATGAATCCCCGCTGGCATCCCGATAACCAGCATACTTGGGACGTCTTCTTCATCAATCGGCGTGAGAGGGCGCTCGCCAGGTATGAGGAGGACGGTCTGCCTCCTGGGAACTTCCACGAGGCCGGCCGTCGGCTATGGTGGTACGGCCGGACTCTGCAGAGCGTCATGGACTACATCACGGCCGGCGATATCCCCCGCCTGCGCTACCCTCAGTTCGAGCCACGAGCGCCGCCCGACGACAGCGACGACAGCAGCGACGACGACGGCGGCAACTTAGAAGGCGACGACTACCAGTACAACGGCGGCGGCTATGAAGACTACGAGTATGCATATTATACGCCTAGGCAGGAGTATGACTGAATCACTCCAAATTTCATGTATCATCAGTGCTATCTCGAGTCAATTGAATCATTCGAAAATGGACACCAAACACATCACGGGTAATATAATTCACATGATCCATTCAACAAAGTTTGGTACAATAAATTATTACACATCATTTCTTTCCTTGTGTCCCTGCTTGCTTACGATTGTGCCGTATCCATGGAGCATCCTCATCATTTAACTTAATGCTTGGGTCGGTGTTCACTTTGAAGGGCGGAATTTCAGCAAACATATTATAATCTTCTGACATGTCTGTCTTGTCCTCCACTCCACGATGTTTCTTTTCCCTGAAAGAACAATGTGGCGCTTTGGATCATCGCATGATGTACTGATCGTTTTCTTATCTTTCCGTTTCCTCGGTTTGCTACTCATGTCCTTCACATAGAAAACCTGAGCGACATCTTTCGCTAGGACGAATGGTTCGTCAAGGTAACCAAGATTGTTGAAATCCACCATTGTCATTCCGTATTGCTGGTCCACCTTTACCCCACCTCCTGTTAGCTTGAACCATTTGCACCGGAACAAAGGGACCCTAAAGGAGGGTCCATAGTCAAGTTCCCATATCTCCTCTATGTAACCATAATATGTGACCTTTTGCCCATTCTCGGTTGCTGCATCAAAGCGGACACCACTGTTTTGGTTGGTGCTCTTTTTATCTTGGGCGATCGTGTAAAATGTATTCCCATTTATCGCGTACCCTTGGAAAGTCGTTATAGTCGAAGATGGTGTCTTGGCCAACATGTACAGCTGATCTACAACATGATCGTCATTCATTAAATGTTTGCTCAACCAACTGCCGAAAGTCTCCATGTGGGCCTTCCTAATCCAGGATTCAGGCTTCCCAGGGTTGTCCGAGCGTAAAATATTCTTGTGTTTCTCAAAGTACGGAGCCACCAAGCTGGAATTGGTCAGAACTTTGTGGTGTGCTTCAGTCAGAGAATGGCCGTCCATACATATCGTTGATTTCCTTCCGATCGTGCCTTTTCCACTTAGTCTCCCCTCGTGCCGCGATCGAGGAAGACCACTCGGCTTAAGGTCAGGAACAAAGTCAACACAAAACTCAATTACCTCCTCATTTCCATAGCCCTTGGCGATGCTTCCTTCTGGCCTAGCACGGTTACGAACATATTTCTTTAATATTCCCATGAACCTCTCGAAGGGGAACATATTGTGTAGAAATACAGGACCGAGAATGGAAATCTCATCGACTAGGTGAACCAGGAGGTGCGTCATAATATTGAAGAAGGATGGCGGGAACACCAACTCGAAACTGACAAGACATTGGATCACATCGTTCTGTAACCATGGTAGAACTTCTGGATTGATTACCTTCTGAGAGATTGCATTGAGGAATGCACATAGCTTCACAATGGCTACTCGAACATTTTCCGGCAGGAGCCCCCTCAAAGCAATCGGAAGCAATTGCGTCATAATCACGTGGCAGTCGTGAGACTTCAGGTTTTGGAACTTTTTCTCCGCCATGTTTATTATTCCCTTTATATTGGACGAGAATCCTGACGGGACCATCATACTGCTCAGGCATTCAAAAAAGATGACCTTCTCTTCTTTTGTCAGAGCGTAGCTGGCACGACCTTGAAACCGTTCCGGATGCCGGTCATCAGGGACTTTCCAACTTTGCTGGTCCTGCCGTGCTTCCTTTGTATCATTTGACTTCCCATACACGCCCAAGAAGCTTAGGAGGTTCACGCAAATATTCTTCGTAACGTGCATCACGTCGATTGCAGAGCGGACTTCTAGGACTTTCCAATATTGTAGCTCCCAGAATATAGATTTCTTCTTCCACATGGCTGCGTGCCCGTCAGCTCCCTTCGGAACTGATTGTCCGCCAGGACCCTTTCCAAAGATGACTTTCAAATCCTTGACCATATCAAATACCTCAGCACCAGTGTGTTCCGCAGGCTTCGGCCGGTGATCTGCCTTGCCATTGTAATGCTTGCCTTTCTTTCTTACTGGATGACCTTTCGGAAGAAATCGACGATGCCCAAGGTACACGTTCTTCTTACAATTTGGCAAATGTACACTTTCAGTCTCATGTAAGCAGTGCGTGCATGCATTGTATCCCTTATTTGACAGTCCCAAAAGGTTACTAAGAGCAGGCCAATCGTTGATGGTTACGAAAAGCAACGCTCGTAGGTCAAATTCCTCTTCTTTGTGCTCATCCCACACACGGACACCAGGTCTGCCCCACAGCTGTAAAAGTTCATCAACTAATGGCCTTAGGTACACATCGATGTCGTTGCCGGGTTGCTTCGGACCTTGGATGAGCACTGGCATCATAATGAAATTCCGCTTCATGCACAACCAAGGAGGAAGGTTGTAGATGCATAGAGTCACGGGCAGTGCTATGGCTGGAGCTCGCTCGCCAAAAGGATTCATGCCATCCGTACTTAGACCAAATCTTATGTTCCTTGCGTCACCGCAAATTCTTTGAACTCTCTGTCGATCTTTCTCCATTGCGTTCCATCTGCGGGGTGTCTCAACTCCCCGTCCGACTTACGGTCCTCTTTGTGCCATCGCAACAACTTGGCATGCTCTTTGTTCCTGAACAGACATTTCAACCGTGGTATTATAGGAGCATACCACATCACCTTGGCGGGAACCCTCTTCCTGGGTTTCTGGCCCTCAACATCGTCACCAGGGTCATCGCCTCTGATCTTATAACGCAATGCAGTGCATACCGGGCATTCATTCAAATTCTCGTATTCACCGCGGTAGAGGATGCGATCGTTGATGCATGCATGTATCTTCGTAACCTCTAAACCTAGAGGGCGTACAACCTTCTTTGCTTCGTACGCATCGGCGGGCAACTCGTTATTCTTTGGAAACATATTCTTCAACATTTTCAGCAAGTTTTCAAATGCCGAGTCAGCTACACCTGCCTGTGCCTTCCATTTCAGCAAATCCAGTGTGCAGCCCAGCTTTTTCAGACCATCATCGCATCCGGGGTACAGCGCCTTCCTGTGATCCTCTAACATGCGATCCAAATTCTCCCTCTCCTTTTCAGTTTCGCAGCGTCTCCGTGCATCAGCAATGGTCCGACCAAGATCATCAACGGGATCATCACGTGCCTCTTCTTCACCTTCCCCTTCACCTTCCCCTTCACCTTCAGCATCCTCCATGAAAGTATCACCGAAATAAGCAAGATAGCTTTCATCGATGAAATCATCCCCTTCTTTATCTTCTTCCATTATA
Organism: Lolium perenne; assembly: GCF_019359855.2. NCBI lineage: Eukaryota > Viridiplantae > Streptophyta > Magnoliopsida > Poales > Poaceae > Lolium > Lolium perenne. The sequence goes on along the minus strand of NC_067244.2, from coordinate 116,556,172 downwards.
ACCCCTCTTTCTCCATGCTTGGTCCAACAATTATAGCTTGGCATGAAACCGTGCCGAAGCAGGTGCATGTGAACATCTCTTGAGGAAGAGTAACCGTTCTGATTCTTACAGTTAACACATGGACAGATAACAAAACCCCCATGCTTGTTCGCATTAGCCACTACGAGGAAATCTTTCAAACCCGTAGTGAACTCGCTGGAGAGTCGGTTACCGTACATCCATTGCCGATTCATCTGCATTATTATAATATAAAATATATAATTAACCATCATGCATTTGTTAAACTAACTAGCTACAAACAATATAAATTAAACAATGAACTACACACATGCATATTTTTATCAATGACACATGAAAGGTTCAAGTTGCTAACCGCGATCGAGGAGGAAAAAATAAATGAGAAAGCTCAAGTGTGGCTCCAACACTTCATATCATGTTTGTTTCATGCTCTTGGGGCATTTCATCAAACACCTTATGTGCATAAGAGGAACCAAAAGCAAACCTAACACCCACTTGTGAAGTTTGTGAAGAGAATGGCTCCAAATGGCTAAGTGTTGGCTGCTGGATGGGTATATATAGGGGAGGGGCTTTAGTCGCGGTTGGCCTGGCCAACCACGACTAAAGGCCTTCGGGCACCTTTAGTCGCGGTTGGCCAGACCAACCGCGACTAAAGCCCCCCACGTGCACCAGCTGGCCACCGAGCGCCCTGGGCCCAGGCCTTTGGTCGCGGTTCGCCTCCCGAACCGCGACTAAAGGTCCCATTAGTCGCGGTTCCTATAGCTTCGCGACTTATGGGGCTGGACGGAAGCCTGTTTTTCTACCAGTGTACGCACGATTGGATCTACAGAGATATATGGCAGGCGATGGAGAATTTGGATCTAGAGAGATATTGCAAGCAATGGACAATTGTGGCAGTGGGCTTCCCTGAGAAAGGTTCCAGGTTGTTCGGGACGCGCAACCAAGCTTCCAAAATAGAGGGCACCGGAACGCCCAGACACGGCGATGGGCAACCGGATTATTCTAGAATGACGTGGATGTAGCCGCACTCTACTGTTCACGTGAATCCCACGGATCTCACCCGTTGGATGTAGGGGATCAACGGTCGAAAGTGATGCTCTTGGCTCAGTTTAAAACTCATGCATTGTAGGCCCAACTCGCCGATCCTTCAGCGAACTGAGAGAGGAGCTCCGCCCGTGGTAACATGATAGGGATTACTTGAAACCGTTTTACTTGAACTAATTCATCACCGATGTCCAATGTGAAGCAATTTGTATTTGTACAGCCGAGAAGAGTTTCCTGGTTGCTTTCCATACATGGAATGTCGAGGGATAACTCCGGGTATACCAAGCTTGGCGGTCAAATGGGTCTAAAGTGTAATATACAAGTGTTGGCGTCCGAAACCCACCGGCGAGCTACGGCTGGCAACACGAAGAGCCGGGAACAACCTAGGGCTGCGGCTGGCCCTGGTCCCTCCGAGCGACGGCCCGCAAAGCTCCTGGTACGCACGTCCCGATGCTGGTGCAAGGGCGTGCCACCTGATCTATACCTGATCAGGAAGGTGATGAATTTGCTTCGCTTAGTTTCCTGCATGGCATACACGTAAACATTAAATACGAGCCTCGATCGGCTCTCAGGTTTTCCTGTGAATCGGCTCAAGGAGCCGGTCCACCCATGGTTCGTATGAGGTCTACGATCACATGGTGGTCCTGCTTGATCTATATATAGCTAAAACGACCTACGACGATCTAGGGTTTTCACCACATAATCGGAACATCCTACTCGTGATTGAGCCTGGCAGCCACGCACGGTGATAATAAACCGACCCTAGGCAAGGCCTAAAAATCAACATTAAGTTGATCCCCGGAACATCTTGTCTAGGGTTAGCAAACTACACCCTACGTGCCACTGGATCATTCAACCCGTTTGTAAGGCCTAACTATGCAGATATTAAACTAATCCTTGAAGAACAAGGGGCGATCGTAACGGATCGGATCTACTAAACAATGATCAAGCAAGGTGCCGCCCTTACACCTAAGGACGGTGTAAGGACGGCTAGACGTCTAAGGGTTGCATGAACGAAAGCATGTGATACGATGAAAACAATGCTAACCCTAACACGTCTACGATAACTACGTTGCTCGCCATCAAAAAGGCTTCAGTACGAGCAATGCATGAACAACGAATAAACGTATACTGCCTAGATCGCAAGATGCGATCTAGGCAGCATGATGCTTACCCGGAAGAAACCCTCGAAACAAGGGGTCGGCGATGCGCCAAGATTGGTTTGTGATGAACGTGATTGTTGTCTTTCTCAATAACCCTAGATACATATTTATAGTCTGTAGACTTTCTAACGTGGGAATAATCCCAACCGTGCACGAGCCAAATTCTAACTAACCGACACGTATCCTACTATATTTACAGATACACGGGCAAACTAGCCCAAACTTTCTTGTACAAGGCCGGTTCACGTATTTCTTCCATGTATATTCTTCAAGCCCAATCTTGATCGCGGCCCACCTCTGATCCGGTCAAATTCTGGTGATAACACATGCCCCCTGGTTTTGGAATTGATAATTCCAAAATCACTCTGCTTTTCTTCGTCGGGTCATGTCGTGGCAGAACAGAACCATCGCAGTATCCTTCGTCATGATGCCTTGCCTTCTCAACTTCTCCGCGTGATTTGACCGTTGTTGTTTTTTTTCTTTTGGGCACCACCTCCTCGGAAACTGCTTTGGCATTGAATCTCCACTATATCCCCTTTTATTTAACCGCGTCGGACAGTTCGCCTCTTCATCCCCTTGCTCTGTCCTGGCCATCAGCACCCGAAAATTCCCCATCTCCCGTAGCCATGTCTTCCTCTTCTTCCTCCTCCACCTCGTCGGATCTTTCTTCCCAGTCCTTCTCCTCTTCGTCCTCCTCCAGTTCGTCGGTATTCTCCGATTCTTCCTCATCTCGTGAGCCGACGCCGGAGTGGGGCTCGCTGGCGGCGCATGACATCCTCGCCGCATCGGAGTGGGACAAGGAGGACCACGAGCCCTACGTCTGGTCCGAGGACGACAAGTCCCTGACCAGCGGCGACGACGACCTTCAGTTCCTTGCCAATGGGGAACTGGAAGCAACGAGCGAGGACGACTCGTTCTCCTGGGACGGCTATACTTCCTCCGAAGAGGAGGAAGAAGAAGACGACGATGACTCCCTCGAGGACTATCCGCCGGCGAAGCGCTTCCGCGCCGGATCGGATGACGATGACGACGACGACGACGAGGAGGAGGAGGCTCCCATAGAGGGCTATGGGAGCAGCGACGAGGAGCTCGCCGGCAGCAGTGCCGATGAGAGCTCCGACGACGAGGGCAGCGACGGCCCGTAGAGTAGGGTCTACTAGTATAGGTCTAGTAGTAGTAGATTGGCCAATAGGCCCTTCTTTTGTTCTTACTCCCTTGAGCAATCGGCTCTTTCCTTGTAAGAAATCTCCTTATTAATGAAGAAAATATTTCCCCATTAACTTTGCTTTCTCGTTAATTTTGCCGATTGTCAAACGGAGTTGCTGCACAAAGAACCGATGGCAGGGCATCGGCTTATGCCATAAACATGCTTTAAGGCCATAAAAGTTGCCTATTCACACGGTCAACAAATCCAATTCGTGTACACGCCATCTCCCGGTCTCAAACGCGCAGATTCAGCAAATCCAACGGGAGAATCATCTCAGATGCCATGAACTCTGGCATGAAATTGATCCGTTAACCTGCTCAATTTTCCTTTTGAGCTCGTTCTGTCTAGAGTCGATGGCTACACATCGGCTTTTTCGTCATTCTAAAGTCGATGTCCATGCATCGGCTGTACTGATATCCATATTTCTCAAGTCGATGTCTGCGCATCGGCTATGATTTGTATATCAAAATTTTTTTTACTGGCCGATTTCATGAATCGGCCCCCAAATTTCACCGTTCGTCATCCCACATGCTTGGGAAATATCTCTTGAGATGTTGACCGTTGACAGCTACCGGAAACTTAGCACCGTCCAGCTGCTCCAGCATGTATGCATTACCCTTCAAGGCCTGAACGACTTTGTATGGACCGTGCCAATTAGGAGACCATTTGCCATATGCTTTATCCTTGGTTCCTAATGGCAACACTGCTTCCCATACTAGATCACCAACTTGGAACTCCTTCGGTCTCACCTTCTTATTGTATGCACGAGCTACCCTAGCTTTATTCTCTTTAATCTTTTCCAACGACCAAAGTCTAAGTTCCGTTGCATCCTCAATAGTGTCACTCATCAAAGCTGCATATTCTTCAGCTGTTAGATCATTCTGAAACGTGACACGTCTTGATCCAGTCGTAATTTCCCAAGGCAATACGGCTTCCTGCCCATAGACGAGCTGGTAAGGCGAAGTCTTTATGGCTCCATGGCATGACATACGGTAGGCCCACAAAGCTTCTGACAGTGTTTCATGCCAAACCCTAGGGTTCTCGTCAATCTTCCTCTTGATCAGCTTGATCAGGCTCTGATTAGACGCTTCAGCTTGCCCGTTGGCTTGAGCATAGTATGGAGATGATCGGATCAGCTTAATCCCCATGTCATCGCAGAATTTTCTGAATTCTTTAGAAATAAAGACCGAACCTCCATCGGTCGTGATTGTTTGGGGAATCCCGAACCTATGAATGACGTGTTCTTTGACAAATTTGATAACATCTTCTGATTTTACCTTCTTCATAGGGACGGCCTCCACCCATTTGGTGAAGTAATCTGTAATGGCCAGGATCCACTCGTGGCCTTTGCTCGACGCAGGATGGATTTTGCCGATCATATCCATGCCCCAACCTCGGAATGGCCAAGGCTTGATGATGGGATTCATAGCTGATGCGGGTACCATCTGAATTTTTCCGAACATCTGACACGCTTGGCATCCCTTGTAGTACTTGAAGCAATCCTCAAGCATGGTAGGCCAATAAAACCCTGATCGCCTAATCAGCCACTTCATTTTTACTGGTCGACCCTCTTCATCCAGGGTTTGTTGAATTTTCGCGGCCAGATCGGGCCGCGCCTTCCTTAGCGTGTGCAGGTATAACCTTTCAGCTTCCTCCAAGCCACGCAGTCGCTGAACCCTACGCTTTTGGGAACGGCTGAGTCCGTCAGGGCACCACCTTGGCCGGTGGTACTTGTCCTCTTCTTCTTCGTAGTCATCTTCTAACTCCTCGAGGTCTTCTTCCCGAGAGGACTCAGTTTGCTTGTTCCTAGATGGGAGAGGCCCTAGACGTTTGAACACTGACACGTCTGTTGCACCCTTCTTCTTCTGTCTACATTCTCGCGCTGCCGATTGTAGGCAATCGGCTCATTCCTGAATCCCAGCAGTGCTTGAAGAAAGGACAGTCCCAGTGCTTGTCCACGTCGTCTTGTTCTCTTGACCTTTCCTTGGCACGGCGCTCGTATCTCTCCTCATCGCGATCATGCCGACGATGTCTCCTGCTAGCTAGACGATCCCTTTCATCGTCGCTGTTGTACCGCCGGCGCTGGTCGTACTGACTTACATATTTGTTGAGGAGATGATCAGAGAGAGGTTGTTCATATCGCACATTCTTCACTTCTCCCTCAGTGATGTAACGTTTGCCATCGTGCCGGAGCCGATCGCGTGGAACGGCTTCCTCCTTGTCCTTGCTACGAGAGCGGCTGCCCTCGCCCTTGCCCTTACCAGAGTGGTGCCCAGGCTCGACCATGTTAATGCTCAACGAGAAACCTGGCTGGCACCCCTCGGGGTAAGCGTACTCCACCGTGTTAACGGCGGGGAAAGGGTGTGTGTCGACTTTCATGGCGTACTAGCTGGTTGAAAATTAGACGTCCTTGCTCTATCGCCATTTGGATCTGCTGACGCCACACCCTGCAGTCGTTGGTGTTATGGGTGAACGTGTTATGCCATTTGCAGTATGGCTTTCCGTTCAGCTCCTGTACCGTGGGGATTTTCAGGCCTTCGGGTAACTTTAGCTGCTTCTCCTTAAGTAAGAGGTCGAAAATTTGCTCAGCTTTAGTCACGTCAAAATCAAACCCTCTGGGCGGACCTTGTGGCTTAACCCACTTGCAGGACACGGGGCTTGCCCCCCGAGTCCATTCAGCCACTGCTACCTCTTGATCTCCCGCAGACCCTTCATCTTCCTCTGTCTCAACCAGGACTACTGCACGCTTGAATTTGCCCTGGTACAGCTCTGGGTGGCGCTGTTCATATCTTCTCTTTCTTAATAGATGGCCCCATTTTGCTGGTCTCATAGCGAGCCACGTCACCAGATTAAAAGTTTTCACCTCCCCCGTTTGATTCCCAGCCGTACGACACCAATGTACTCACCAGACCGACACGATCTGAAGTCACCGCGTTCCTTCTTTGTACGTGGGCTGGCGCTCTACTTGGGCTGGACGAGACCCCTACCGGATGCATCCCGCATCTGCTCGCTAGCGATTCCTCCAGTAAAAAAGTCGAGCGCTGTTCGTATTCCATGCTGATCTCGCCGCCGCCGTAGCCGCGGCTGACGGCTTTCTCACCACAAATGCGCATGACGCGACCTAACGCCTCCACCCAACATTCATCAACCATGATTGCACTACAAATGCGCAAGAAACTGCTCGCTTGGATTGAACTGATCCGTCCTTAAGAACCCACCCGTATTGGCAGGACATCCAGGGCTCCTGCCTGCTCGCTTCATCATCTCTATCACCGGTCTGCACTTTGGGGGCTGTCTGCCTCCAGTTTTCCTTCCCGGTTTATTTTTTTATCGACCACACATGTTTATCAATCTGACAGGTTCGGCTTGAAGCCTGCTCGACATTTTGCCTCCCCCAATTTGATTGGATTTGTTTGGTGCTAGCTGATGACGACTATTGGTGCTGCTCGCTGATGGTGGATCTAGCAGGAGGCGACTGTCATCACCTCTACAGCCTATGCATGGTGGACATCACTAGCTGACTGCATCGATCGTACACAACCTCTCATGATTTACTGTTAATTTTTTAGAGCACATGCATCTTCTATTATCTTACTCTTGCTGTTTCCATGAGTTTGTTCCCCTCGAATCTCCCATGTGTGTTTGCCGCTTTGTTTTTGTTAGAATATCGGAAGGCCCCTGCTCCAATTCAGGTTGACATTGTTGAGAGACATTTCATCAGTAAGACAATATATTAGCCTGTTGAGGACATTATCCGACAACTTTGGCCAGCATAACATGTGTGGTATGTCTCCCCTTGAGCTTTATTTACCTCAATATCCCTTTTCATCGTTGCAGTTTTTTTCAATTCGACACCCTTTTATCACCATGCCACCTGCAGCATATTACAATGTATATAGTGCTCATGATCCTGTTGAGGACATTATCCGACAACTTTGGCCAGCATAACATGTGTGGTATGTCTCCCCTTGAGCTTTATTTACCTCAATATCCCTTTTCATCGTTGCAGTTTTTTTCAATTCGACACCCTTTTATCACCATGCCACCTGCAGCATATTACAATGTATATAGTGCTCATGATGAGCCTCTGCTTGCCTACTCGATCTCTGTGTATTCCAAAGGTACGTGCAGTTTCATTTAAGCAGTAGTATGTTATATACAAGTTCTCAGTTCCATACCTAGGGTTTATCAGGCCTGATGTTCTTCCATATTTTAATTACTTTGAAGGTGTCTCCTCCGCCGAACTGCCAGGACTTTATTTGCAGCTGACATCAACATACTACGTAGAAATCGAGGTACTAAGTGAGTTGGTCTAAGTGAGGCAGCTTGCGTGCAGATGATTAGGGCCCGCTGCTTCTGCGTTTTTTTTCTTGATCTTCTCCTAGAATATCAGATCCAATACTCCATACTCCAAGTTCAGTCTAAAAGAAATAAAGTCCTTTAAAAGTTTCTGTATTTTCTTCACAGTTCATGTTTCCCTATCAGTTCTACAGGGGTTACCCATACACTAGACAGAGTAATTGGTAACTGGTATGTATTCTCCATTTTCTTTCAGATTCCCTTCAAATAAACCTTCCATGCACTCTAATCTATTTTGAATACTTTCTTATTTACATGTAGACAGACAAGCACAAAAAGTTGAGTCTACATCTGGCGGCTCTCAATAGCATGGAAGCTATCCTTCTAACTGGAGTATCTATTCAAGAAAATGTCTAAGCAAAACTCTGTTGACCAGCATGTCAATAACCTGGAAGTTACCCTTCTAATTGGGTATGTATAAATTTGTGATCTGCCGGTGTGTAAGGCGATTGTACTTCTCACATTGTGAACAGTTTCGAAATTCGGTGCATGTACACATTATCTTGCCTTTTAACGTTTTTCCATTAAAAGATTCCACTAATTTATATTAGAGAGAGTCGGAGATAATAATACAACGACATTTGTTTCAGTATTATTGTCCCTACCGAGGATAATATATATATTTAGCAAAATATCACGCTGCAACGCGCGGGGTATCGTCTAGTAATGACAGTTTCTGAACCATATGCGCCAGTGAAGGGTAGTCTGCTTGGGAAGCCATATCCTTGATCGGCGATGCAAGACCCACCACCGCCAACTCGACTGCTTCTTTTTCAGTCAAACGAGCCGAATAGCATCGGTTCCTAACGGCCCTGAAGCGCTGGACGTATTCTGACACTGTTTCTCCGCGCTTCTAACGTACCTGTGCTAGATCGGCAATGCCAGCCTCGGAAGCTTCTGAGTGATACTGCATGTGGAATTGTTCCTCCAACTGCTTCCAAGTCCGGATCGAGTCTGGTGGTAGTGATGTGTACCACCCAAAAGCCGATCCTGTGAGGGACTGTGCGAAGAACCTCACACGTAGTGCATCTGCAGCTGAGATCGTGCCCAGCTGAGCCAAATATCGGCTTACATGCTCGATAGAGCTGGAGCCATCTGACCCACTAAACTTGGAGAATTCAGGGAGCCGATATTTGGGTGGTAGTGGGATCAAATCGTAGTCGTTGGGGTACGGCTTGGAATAGCCGATTGCTCTCCTTTTCGGCACCATGCCGAACTGGTCTCTCAAGATCGTGCTGATCTGATCCGCAGTGCTAGCTTCAGGAGTGGAGCTCTAAAGATTCGCTGGCGTGGCATACTTAGCTAGCCACGCTTGCTTCTCAAGATCTGAGCTAGCTACAGGAGTTGAGCTCTGGAGGTTCGCCGGAGTGGCATACTTAGCTAGCCACGTCTGCTTCTCAAGATCTGATCCAGAGGCTCCTCCTGCTGTTCCAGAAGTCCCCGCTGTTGCAGCCTGGTTCGTGAGTGCCCGATCGTCGTCTGGCACGTATGTGCACGTGTATCCGTGAGGGATCTCCTTAGGCGCCTCGTACAAGAACTGGTAATCGCTAGGATCGCCACCGATCTTGTAGACAACGAATGCCGGTGTACTCGGCACCTCTGGTGCTGCCAGTGCGAACGGCAGCGGTGGTCGGCTCTGGAGTGGTAGCTCTCCTTGGTGAGTCCCTAGAGCAGGTCCTGACGGAGAGTACTGATGCTTCAAGATTTCATGGAGCACCCGAAGGGCGACACGCTCCAAAGTGTTCACCAAGCTCTCGGAGTGGCGGTGTAGCGAATGAGCTACCATGAAATTGATCTCCTGACGCAAGGACCTGGTGCGTTCTTCTGAAGGGGTGGACAGGTCCACTCCATCGAGCGCGCCTTCAGGTGTGAACCCTCTCCACCTGATGCCGTGTGAGCGGGTCCTGTGGAAAGAGCCGATGAGGTCGGCTTCGAGGATAGCTTTGACATCGTCATACTTCTTCTTGAGCTCCTCGGGCAGATCCTCGTACGTGACTGGAGTACCTTCCGCCATCTCAGATGTAGATGGCGACGCAGTTGATGTCGAAGACTGTCCCACCGGGCGTGCCACAATGTGTTGGCGTCCGAAACCCACCGGCGAGCTACGGCTGGCAACACGAAGAGCCGGGAACAACCTAGGGCTGCGGCTGGCCCTGGTCCCTCCGAGCGACGGCCCGCAAAGCTCCTGGTACGCACGTCCCGATGCTGGTGCAAGGGCGTGCCACCTGATCTATACCTGATCAGGAAGGTGATGAATTTGCTTCGCTTAGTTTCCTGCATGGCATACACGTAAACATTAAATACGAGCCTCGATCGGCTCTCAGGTTTTCCTGTGAATCGGCTCAAGGAGCCGATCCACCCATGGTTCGTATGAGGTCTACGATCACATGGTGGTCCTGCTTGATCTATATATAGCTAAAACGACCTACGACGATCTAGGGTTTTCACCACATAATCGGAACATCCTACTTGTGATTGAGCCTGGCAGCCACGCACGGTGATAATAAACCGACCCTAGGCAAGGCCTAAAAATCAACATTAAGTTGATCCCCGGAACATCTTGTCTAGGGTTAGCAAACTACACCCTACGTGCCACTGGATCATTCAACCCGTTTGTAAGACCTAACTATGCAGATATTAAACTAATCCTTGAAGAACAAGGGGCGATCGTAACGGATCGGATCTACTAAACAATGATCAAGCAAGGTGCCGCCCTTACACCTAAGGACGGTGTAAGGACGGCTAGACGTCTAAGGGTTGCATGAACGAAAGCATGTGATACGATGAAAACAATGCTAACCCTAACACGTCTACGATAACTACGTTGCTCGCCATCAAAAAGGCTTCAGTACGAGCAACGCATGAACAACGAATAAACGTATACTGCCTAGATAGGCAGCATGATGCTTACCCGGAAGAAACCCTCGAAACAAGGGGTCGGCGATGCGCCAAGATTGGTTTGTGATGAACGTGATTGTTGTCTTTCTCAATAACCCTAGATACATATTTATAGTCCGTAGACTTTCTAACGTGGGAATAATCCCAACCGTGCACAAGCCAAATTCTAACTAACCGACACGTATCCTACTATATTTACAGATACACGGGCAAACTAGCCCAAACTTTCTTGTACAAGGCCGGTTCACGTATTTCTTCCATGTATATTCTTCAAGCCCAATCTTGATCGCGGCCCTCCTCTGATCCGGTCAAATTCTGGTGATAACACAAGTCAATATATGAGGAAGAAATAATATAGAAAGGGAGAAGCCCAATTCCGGTCAGAGCCCCGCCCTCCTCCCTAGCGCTCGCGCGCTCCCTTTCCTCTATTTCGCACAAGAACCGGTTATTGGTACTTCCGTTTGGCGGCCCAACAACCGGTCAGTGGTTTGGTTTGGCAGCCCATTTACGAAGGGAAAGGATCGGTCACTGTAAAGCGGCCGCACCAAGCTAGCCTGCTAGCGTCGATCGAGGATTGGTTGACAACTAGCACCGCGCGCGGGTATTTAAGCCGGTAATTTTCTTCTTCGGTTAGCGATGTGGGACTAAAAATGTGAAGTCACGTCTGAAAACACGGTGTGCTTTGCAGTGCGTGTGTTCGTAGCAACGTTCCGGCCGCTTAATACATGCACGCGATGCTCCCGGACGCCTAATCCATGCATGCATATATACTGCGTCTGCTGCATGCATGGGACGCCTCCTGCCGCTTAATTCATGCATGGCTCATGTGCTGCGGCTGCTTAATCAATTCACGTTGCCGCTTAATCCATGCATGGTGTATGTGCTCCGGCCAACTGCCAAGCTTAGTTCTAGCTACTCCTTTTTCTTTTCGTGGCACATGGCTATATAAACAGAGCTGCTAGCTACATTTTTCTGTCACATGCGTGCCCACGGCTGATTTTTGTCTTAGATATTTTACATGCAATTTTTTTGATTTGCACATGGAGGGACACAGTTGCTAACGTGGATAGCTACCTATAACTAGCGAGGCTCATCTGATCAGAAATAAAAGATAGTACAAATAGAGTGGGACCACCATAAAACAAAACAAAATATGCAAAAAGTTTCGATTAAATCTTGTTTAACACACGAATCTCACAGAACAAAAAATAGTGCATCTATTTGGGGAAAGAAATACTACGTCTGAGAAATACAACATCCTAGACAGAGAGGAACAAGAGCCTAGACAAAAAGGAACAACGCCTTACACGGAGGGGAACAACAAACTAGACGGTGGGGAACAACATCCTAAACGGAAAGGAACAAGAGCCTAGATGAAAAGGAACAACACCCTACACGGAGGGGAACAACAACCTAGATGGAGGGGAACAACATCCTAAACGGAATGGAACCAACAACCTAGACGAAAAGGAACAACACCCTACAAAGAGGGGAACAACAACCTGGGAACAACATCCTAAACGGAAAGGAACAAGAGACTAGACGAAAAGGAACAACACCCTACACGGAGGGGAACAACAACCTAGACGGAGGGGAACAACATCCTAAACAGAATGGAATAACAACCTAGACGAAAAGGAACAACACCCTACACGGAGGGGAACAACAACCTAGACGGAGGGGAACAACATCCTAAACGGAAGGGAACAAAAGCCTAGACGAAAAGGAACAACACTCTGCACGGAGGGACAACAACCTAGACGAAGGGGAACAACATCCTAAACGGAAGGGAACAAGAGCCTAGAAGAAAAGGAACAACACCCTACACTTAGGGGAACAACATCTTAAAAAAATGAGGAACAACAACCTAGACGAAAGAAAACAATAGACTAGATGGTGGGAACAACAACCCAAATGAAGGGGAACAAAACCATTCCTAAGATGAAATAACGTGGAGGCATATGATGAACAACATATAGGTTGAGAGGAACAAAACTACTTATGTGGAACAACACTATAGGTTTAGTAGAATAAACCTTTTTATATTAAGGAACAACTTGTGGCATATAAAGAACAACCCATATTTTTGAACGAACACTTTTTGGAAAAAGGTAAAAGAAAAGAAATACATGAAAATAAGAAGAAAACAAAAGAAATAGAAGAACAAGAGAAAAAATAAAGAAGAATGGAAGAATAAAAGGAGAAGTGTAAGAAAAACGAAACATAAAAATAAAATAAAAATGAAAAATGGGAAGAAACAACATCACAAGGTAGAAAGAATAAATAGGCAATGTGCTTATACCATGTACCTAAATGTTCACGTGGTTCAGTGGTTCCGCTCTGTCCCATCGGTCTGGAAGACCCGTGTTCGATCCCCGAGGACGTCAACATCCGAAAACAGAGAAGGCAAGCGACCGAGCTAAATGGGCCGAGCCCACGTTCAAAATCGTTCAGCGAAACGAGAATCGGTAGCGCGCTACCGAGAAATTTTCCCGCTCCTTCATTCGGTTGGGTTGGGTTTGTCAGCACGTGGGCTCCGCTAGGCCGTTTCGCCCCCAAGGTCCAAGCGGCCAAGCCGGCAGCCCCGCTCGATTAAGGCACGTGGGCGGGAGCAGCTTTACACCGACCTGGTCGGTGGGTGCAACGCACCGCACATCCCCCACGCTCCGGGTGGCTCAGTGGGCCGTGGCCCATCACATCAGGTGAGCCTTTTTTTCTTTCTTTTTTTCTTCCTTCTTTTCTGTTTTTTTTCTTTTCTGTTTATATTTTCGTTTTTTAAAATCTGAAACTTTTAAAAGAATTTTTTGAGAAATATTATTTCGCAAAAATTTGAACAGTTTTCTGAAAATGAACAGTTTTTAAATTTGAAATTTTTTAACTGAACAGTTTCAAATTTGAACCATTTTAAATTTTGAACAGTTTTTAAATCTGAACAATTTTGAAATTTGAACATTTCCTAATTTTTTTTGAATATGAACAATTTTTTAGCTCAAATAATTTTCGAAAATTGAACATTTTTTTACTATGAACAAATTTCAAATTTGAACGATTTTCAGATTTGAACATTTTTTAATGATTTTCATATTTGAACATTTTTCAAATTTGAATTTTTTTAGATTGAACTTTTTAAGTTTGAACAAAAATATAAATAAACAGAAAAGAAACAAAAAAACAGAAAAGAAAGAAAAAGGAAAATAAAAATAAAATAAAATAAAAAATGAAAAATGAAAAAGAAACAAAAAAACGAAAATAAACGCGAAACGGGCCGACCAGGCCGGCCCATACCGCGCGCGGGGGGTGTGCGGCGCGCGGTAACGACCGACCTGGTCGGTGTATAGGAATTGCCCACGTGGGCGCTTCTTTGCTCGATCGCTAAGGGCATCTCCACACACGGGACGTATTTTATTGTCCGCATTTCGGTTTGCGTTTGGGGGTTGCTCCAGCGAGGCGATGCATTTATTTTTTTCTTATTTTTTTCTCTACTCTATTTAAACATAGTTTCAAATATTATATATTGGAACATGGTTTTACACGAACTAATACATAATTGGGAACATGGTTTACACAAACTAATACATAGTTTGAACCATGGTTGACACAAATATAACATTGCAAAATGAGAAAACCAGTTGTGTTGATTTCCATATGTTTGCTGCCAAGAAAGAACATTCGAGGGCATACTCAGTCACCCAAACTGAAAAATATCAGCGGGAGATGGTGCCCTTGTTGGTTCTACCGAGGACGAACATCAAGAAACCTCCACTACTGGCTTCGTCTGGCCCCTAGCCAGATTCACTGCAAAGAAAGAACACTCGAAGTTCTAACTATCGGTATCCGAGCCGGATTCGTCGGTGTGGTAGTGCCTGCGGCACGCCGTGTCGTCGAACACCTTGACGATCATTTCGCCATCACCCTCGTAGACGAAGGTGAGCTGGCAGCCGCGCTCGAGCTCGAGGTCGCGGGCGAACTTGTCCCACCCCATGTGCAGGTACATCTTGGCCTGCCCGTCGAACAAGACCTCCACGGTCCAGCGGCAGAAGTTGCAGCTGGCCTCCTGTAGCTGCAAATGCGCCGGCTCGACGCCATCGACGAACTCGGCGAACTTGTCCGGGAGCCGCTTGATGCCGAGTGGGTCATCGTCGATGCGGAGGAGGAACTCGAAGCAGCGGTCCTCCTGCGAAGACGAGGAGGGCGCATGCGACGGCGAGCGTGGGGCCGTAGCTGCTCCACCACGGTGGCCCCTGCCCCGGCCCCGGGGGCGCCCAGGTCCGCGGCCTCGACCGCTTCGCCGGCAACAAGGACCGGCCATGGACTTCCTCGCGGGCCTGGCTGCGTCGCAGGAACACCTAGGTGGCGCTACGGTCGAGCTTTGTGGCGGCTAGGGTTTCTTTGGAGGAGTGGATGAGGAAGAAGAACGCGCCCCCCTTTATATAGGCTGAAGGCATACGGTGGCCGCAGGACGCGTGGCGTCGCCATTAACGTGGTTAGCGGCCGCTCGGCAGTCGAGGCATCGCCATTAACGTGGCGCAGACTACCGAAGCGACCAAGCGACGCAGTCGCTGGCGCGTTTGAGAAGACGCATCGACGCAGGGTCGCTGCTAGGCGGGCCCAACGAAACGTCCGCCAGACGCGAGCGGACACTTTGCGTGTCCGCACAACGTCCGTAGAGACGCATCCGAGGCGCATATTTGGGCCAGGTTTGCGTCTCCGCGAACGGTCCGGTCACTTTGCGTCGCCCTGCTGGAGGTGGTGCTAGGCGCATTTCCGATCATGGCGGACAAAAACGGTCGCTCAGCGTACATTTACATCGTGCCACTAGAGATGCCCTAAGTGCTAGCTGACCACCCTCCATGATGCATGCAACCAAGAGCTCCACTTCCTCAAGTCCACGTACCAGAATCCAAGGCCAACACAGATAAAATCAAGTCCTAGCTGCACCATCACGTGAAGACCCAGGCCATGCTGCTACGTACCTGCAAGGAATCCAGGGACCATGGCATCCAATGCATTGACCAAGGCACAACGACAAGGTAGGGACGCCCATTACAGGAATGTGGCGGTCTGCCGACGGCCGCCCGCCCTCAGCGTAGCACGGCCTGGCCGGCCTGGTCCTCGGCGTACGCTACACCGACGGGGGTTTCTCGGCGTAGCCCCTTGGGCAAGGTTGGTCTCGGGAGAGCACACGTGGCCCTCGGCGTAGCGGTGCCCGTCGGCGTAGACGGAGAGGGCCGACGGCTGGCCCCAACCATCGGCATACTAGTCCTCGGCGTAGCACGTTAACCGGCGCCATCTGTCTGACGGCCATTATAGCTACGCCGGGCGGAACACCGTCAGCGTACGCGGCCACGCGACGCGGCCTGGGCGACCCTGGCGCCTTCTACGCAGCGGCTACGCCGAGGGCCGTACAGTCGGCGTACGCGACCACTTGTCGTGTCCTGGATGCCCCTGACGATGTCTATACCGCGGCTACGCCGAGGGCTAGGCCGTCGGCATAGGCCTAACCATTTGGTCTACGTCGAGGCTATGCCGACAGCAAGGCCCTCGGCGTAGCTTCGACCATTTTTATTTTTTTGATGTTTTGCTCGTTTTTCAGGTTTGGCAGCACATAAAATCACATAAATTAACAAATAATTCACAGGAACTTGACATGAAGTGCAAATAGACATAACATGAAGTGCAAATAGCTACAAATCGTAGTCTCATAACATAGTATGGATATATAGTAGTGTCATGGTGTCGATAAGAGATACATGGGACAACTAGAGGTTAGCGAGCTCCTCGCTGCTAAACACCGGCCCGGGCCGATGCATTGCTGCAGTAGAAGCCGTGGAAGAACCACCGGGAGAAGCACCGGGAGAAGAAGCGGGAGTAGTACCGGCAGAATTGCCTGGAGAAGGACCAGCATGATGAACCGGTGTGATCTCACTCCCACCACCCTGGTTCGCGGGAACATCCCGTTCCCTACATACATGTTTCCTAGATGTTAGCAACTTGCGAGGCAAAGGAAAGCCGTAGTATTCGGTTTGGCGAAGAACTTACCGGTTTACTCCCATAGTATGTCCCTGCTAAAATTTTGTTTGATGGCATCAATGGCGCCGGCCCCGGCAAGGGAGGCCACGGTCCTAACTCCGCTGTCTGTCCAGTTTGAGTGGCCACCATCGACGCCTGCAAGATAGTTTACATGTCAGGCTTTGCAGAAATAAAGCATGAAACTAGGGGAAAGTGGGACTTGTCATCGTTTACGAAAAGAAAGGTTTAAACTTACATGGACATGCGTCATGTACTCCTGGAACTCCATCTGGTGCCGGTGAAAGGCCTCCTGATATTCTTGATGAGCGGCCACGTAGGCCGCCTCGAAGTCAGGCTACAGTTTCACAAATTCATATCTCGTTAGCACTTAGCCATATATGAACGAAAGTCGGAAAGAGGATGTAAATGAGGGAAAATTACGTCGTATGCAGGTTGCCGAGGCTGGCGACGAGGCGGGAGAGGGAGCTGTCTTTGGTGAGGCCCGCCTTGAGACGCGTGAAGGTCGTGGTGAGGGTATGCTTGACGGCCTTGTTAAGCATCTTCAGACGGCCATGCGGCAACCCTTCGAAAGACAGGACCAACGAATCCTCGTTGATCTCCGCGCTCATGGGGTCATCCACCTCCGGGGGACAATGCCTCACCATCGCGCAGTAGTTCTCGACGTCATGGGCATAGGTGCCGAAGTACTCAGGGACCGAGGGCTGAGGCTGCGCGAGATCGGGCCTCTTAAGCTGCATATTTTTGTATACCTCGACATCAGTAATCTCCTCCCCGGGTTCTTCCTTGGCCCTCTGCATCGCTAAAGGAAATGTTATGAGTATCAACTTTGAACCTGACGGAAAATAAAATGTATACATACCGTCTTCCCCTTGTAGCGCTCGTAGCTGAGGTTTCTCTCGTAGTGTGTGCCACCGTCGCCTCGGTTCTCCACGTTCTGCCTCGCCACGGCTGCAAAGTCCTCGTCCTGCCTGAGCGACCGCATCCTAACCATCTCCTCCCATGCCTCGGCATGCGGCTCAGCCCAATCGGGGATAACCTGAAAATGCAATACTCAACTCAATATAATGCAGTTGCAACTTAGTAGCAATGTAGAATCTCATTGACATTTTACTCACCGACATGTAGTCCTCCACCGTCATCACGTACTCGGCCTTAGAATTCTTACCGACAATGTCCGCCTTGTGGAACCTCTCGCCTCTCTGTGCCCAGAAGTGACTAGCGGACGTGATCCTTTGGTTGTACCACACCTGCGGTGTCAACCTCTCACAAGCCCCCCGCAAAGTCATCTTCGCCGTCTCCTCAACATCGGGTATCACACGATAAAAACACTTCAATCATGCAAAAAACAGTTGTGAGAGTCATGAGTTAGCACATTGGGGTCATCAAATATGAACGAAGCTCGAGAAAATATGTCTTACCCAAAACTTTCTCATCAAGGCCTCAGCAGCCTTCGAGAAGCCTACACCAGGGGCATTCTCGTAGTCCGCCCAAGTAGTGGCTAGCTTCTTCTCGCCAGAGGAGACCGAGCCGAGGGGAGAGTACTTGCCCGGCCAGAACTTCCTAAGCAAAGCTCCAATCATGCTGCTAGGCAGGCGCCCCTTGGTCCCCGGAGGAAATGTCCAATTGCTGCACATGAAATCAAACATTAGTACATGCTAAATTGTCTATGACAAAAATGAAAGTACATGTTTGAAATTGCCAAATTAGTACACTTAATCAGGGCCAGCAGGAATAATAAGGGTCTTTGCCTCATGGGACTTAGGCTCCTTCCTCTCACCGGGGACTTTCTCTTCCCCACGAATCCTCAGTTGCTTTGGCCGCACCTCCTCCTCCGGAGTCTCGAACCCGCGGCTAGAGTCCTCCTCGGCTCTAGACTCCTTCTCCGCCTCCTCTCTACACGGCCCCTCCAAAAAGAACCCGAAAGCAACGTCGCCTGAAGCCGGGGGTGGTGGGTCAAATTCCACTCCTCCCCAGCCACCTCCACCTCCACCTCCACCACCTCGTCCCTGTCCTCGTCCTCTCCTTCCTCCTCGTCCTCCTCCCGCATCGTCCACGTAACGCGGATTGGGACGATGTGGCCTCTCACTCCTTCTAACATTGTTCTTGCGCTGTTGCATCTTCTTAAGCAAGCTCGACGAGTCCGCCTTGCCGCCGCTCATATTGTTCAATCACCTGCATTGAGAAAGAGAAAACAATTAAGAAGCATGTTGAAAAATATATAAAGACTAAGCATAAAAACACTAAATAATTAAGAAGCATGTTGAAAAATATATAAATACTGAGCATAAAGACACTAAACAATTAAGAAGCATGTAAAAAAAATATAAATAATAAGCATAAAGACACTAAACAATTAAGAAGAATGTTGAAAAATATATATGAAGCATAAACACATAAAATACCCTCACCAGCCGTCATCACTCTCATTGTCAATCTCATTTTGTTCTCCTTGTCACTATCACTATCACTATATTTTGAGTAGTAAGTTGGAGCCTGATACACGGGTGGAGGATCATCATCACTGTCATCTTCCACATGTAACTTATCGAGCATATCTATGTCCTTTAGATCCACCAAGGACTCACCACGAGGTTCTGCATCATTCCTGAGGTCCTCTTCAAGAACCGGTTCTAAATCAAAGTGCTCGAAGTCCTCTTCCTCTTGATAGAAAATTCCCTTGTATGTTATAGGGTCAATGTTGTTGTAATCATCCTCGGAGGGAATCGGTAGGTTACCATGTGGCGATACCTGGAACACGACTTCCCCACCCTTGAGTGCTGCTTTCTGGCATGGGTACGACAAATAATAAACTTTCTTGGCTTGGTGAGCAACAATATAGACATCAGCTCCGCTATAGGTGGTGGAAGGCTTAACTTCAACTAACCCAATGGACTTGGTAATTCTCTGTCCTCCTCTTTGGTCGAACCGATGACACTTGAACACAACGATATCGAGTTGTTTGTTTGTACGATTGAAGGTCAACTCGTATACATTCTTTAACCTCCCATAGTAATCAAAGGTATCGGCTCCGCTAGAGGCTCCTCTAGTGAAGACACCAGTATTTATCAATTTTGGATTCGCCCGACCCTTCTGGTGTGTCTCTGTATCGAAACCAAACCCATTCACGTCATACTTCTCATACTTCATGACGTCATGGTTACAACCTTGGGAAACACATCTCAACTCATCTGTCATCTCAACGTTTGCATCAGCTCCCTACAAGCACGGTTCAAATTTGTTGTGTGCATTAGTTACGTGGAATAACAGGGACAAGTCACAGAGTTCTTGGTAAGAGGGACATGTTAGAAATTTCTTTTTCATGAACAAAGACACATAGTTTATTTTACTCCGGGAGCACCCTCTTTCAGTAGAGTGTCCAACTCCGCGCCCGTGGGATCTATCGTTCACCACCACTGTTCATCCGTGAATTCGCTGAAAGGATACAATAAGCATTAGACCGATACCGAGACCGAGATCGAAACTAGCTACAAAGTAATTTGTACACCATGTTACCTAATGAAATCGTGACTGCCATCATCGCCGTCCCCCCCACCAGTTCCTTCATGTTCATAAGCACATAGAGCATTATGCAATCCTTCTCTTCCTTCTCCAATCTATATTTTTGTCCTTTACCAGCCTTGCCACCGGGACATTGGAATAGTTGAAGCTTGGGGTTATTCATGGGCACGTCGATATTGTAACGAGATACCGGGTTATGTAGAGTGGGAACTTCATCGGGATAGTACGTTGTCGCGGAATCTGCCATCTCCCAAAGGCATGTTGCCTCAGCTATGCATGCTTCAATCTTGGCTTTGTTTCTAGTTATCTTTCGAATATACTTGAACTCTCTCGCAATAAAAAACTGCCAGCAATACTGCACTGGGCCAACCAAGAGTGCCTCTTTTGCGAGGTGCATAATGAGATGTGCCATCGGAGTAAAGAATCCTGGCGGAAAGATCGTCTCCAAATTGCATAGCAACTTCGGCACTTGAACTTGCAGCTTCTCAATAACCAGAGGACATATCTGCTTAGCACAAAGCGTCCGGAAGAAATGGCTCAACTCCGCGAGCACTCACCATATTTTCTCGGGGAGATACCCTGGAAGCATCACCGTCATCAGCCGCTCAATCCATATATGATAGTGTGACTCTTCAGCCCGGTGACTTTTCCCGTGAAAAGATTGACTCCCTTACTCATATTCGAACAATAACCATCAGGGAACATCAAGACGTATTTGAGCCACCTGAATGCCTCCTTCTTTTGGATGGAATCTAGGAAGAAGTCGGCATGCGGCTTGAACCGATGGCCAGTAGGACGCTGCATGTTTAATTTCTTCCTATCGCAGAGCTTCTCAACATCGACTCTAGCCTTGACATTATCCTTTGACTTCCCGGGAATGTTTAGGCACGTGTGAAATAAGGACTCGGTGACATTCTTTACGGTGTACATCACATCAACGTTATGGGGAAGTTTGAGGTCCTTGTAATAATCGAGCTTCGTAAAGGCTGCCTCATGAGTCCAGTTCTGCGTTACACCATATCCCTCAAATTGATGGCTACTTTCCGATGCCGCTGGCACGAGAGCACGTAGCTTGGCATCAACACCTACACCATTGAGCTTTGGCACCTATTTTACTTCATGCACAACTTTTTCTTTCTTAAAGTTTTTTTTGTCTTCTCTGAACGGATGCCTCCTTTTGAGGTACTACCGATTTGTGTCAAACGCAACATACTTGCGACCCTTATTTAGCCAAAGGAACTCAAGTCAATGCCTGCACACTGGGCATGGCCATTTACCAGTTGTACACAATCCGCATGTTAGGGCGTACCCGGGCATGCATGTCATGCATGGTATACTGCAACCAAACTTTCATGTAGAAGTTTGTCTTCGATGCTCGGTCGTACGTCAATGTCCCGTGGTGCCAAGAGTGGTTCAAATCATCCACAATCGGCTGCATGTAGACACTCAATTTCGTCCTCGGGTAATTGGGCCCTGGAATGATTAGCGACAGAAACATGGTCTTCCTCGTCATTAGGACTCTAGGAGGGAGACTGAGCGGAATTGCAAACACGGGCCAACAACTGTAATTGGTAGTCGACATACCATATGGATTGAAGCCATCTGTAGCTATCGCAATTCCGACATTTCGAGCCTCTGCTGTCCTATGGGGGTATTTTCTATCAAAGTTCTTCCATGCATTGCCATCAGATGGATGTCCCATTTTCGTCCTCCCCTGACTGTCCTTTATTCGAGTCCCCATCTTGTGCTATGTCATCTGTTTGGCGGTCTCCTCGGTCAAGTAAATCCGCTGGATTCTTTTTATGAATGGGAGATACCGAAGAATCGACTTTGCGATCTTTGACTGCCTCACCTGACAATCCTTTCCCGTTGCCTCTTCATACCTAGAGGCCTTACAAATGGCACAATACTTGTCCTCCGCAAACTGTTTGCAGAAGAGAACGAAACCTTTTGGACAACAGTCCATCCTTTGATAATCCAAGTTGAGATCCGACATGAGTTTCCTCATCTCGTGCAGGCTTTTAGGCAGACAATGCCCTTTGGGCAACATGTTACCAGTTGTTTTCAAACTTGTTTCGAAGCCGGCACTGGTGGTGTTGTACCGAATCTTATTGGCTAGACATTGGGAGATGGCATCGAGCTGAGAAATCGCAGCGCCATCGTACAGAGGCTTCTTAGCCGCGGCCATCATATCATAGAAGGCCTTCGCGGCTGGCTCTGGTTCCTTCGGTTCTGGCGGTTCCTCCCGTGAAGGTGGCGACTATGGCATGTGGGCATCGACAAGATCATCTAGAAAGTCTCTAACCCCATCGTACTTATTGCCATTGAGCCGCTGCCGCATCACCTCACCTCTGTCATGTTCGTGCTCATCAAAGTCGATCTGCGTGACGTAGCGACGCATATACCCGTATTGCAGAAGGTGTTTAAACATGTCATCCTTTCCACGACGGTGATGCTTCAAGCAACGATTGCACGAGCAAAGTGGTTGAACCTTCTGTTTTGTACCACACGTCAACTCGTTCACTAAATGCCAAGTCTTCCTTATCCACTCATCTGTTTTATTAGTCGCACTAACACGGCCGGTGTACATCCATCCATTATCATCCATCCTCTGTGTTGAAGTGTATAAGTAGATTGCATAGCCCTTTCCATCAGTTCGGACTTTTGGTTCAAGTGGCTAGTGCATGAAGCTTAACATGGTATCAGAGCCCAGGGTCTCGAGTTCGAGTCCTGGCTTTCACAATTTATTCTAAAAATTATCTCCTCTCCCCGCAACAGCAACCGCCGCGCCCGCCGCCGCCCCTGCCTCTTTGCCTCTCTACACGTGTTGACTTGTCTTCTCGTCTTCCCATCACACGTGAGAGGGGGTGTTGAAGTGTGTAAGTAGATTTCCTAGCCCTTTCCATCAGTTCGGACTTTTTGTTCAAGTGGCTAGTGCATGAAGCTTAACACTCTGCTCTATTGGAAGCCAAACCACAAGCATAGCATTTGTATCAAATAGGAAAATAAATGCATCATATTTTAATTGTTTTACTAGGGAAAACGAATGCATCAACCTACATCTCTTCTAGGTGGGCTCCTACCAGCCGCCGGATCAGTAGATTGAGTATGTTCTCCATGCTCTACCCCGGTCCGAGTCAAAATTTCGGCAGCACCTCCCCACTGCTCTCCTGATACACG
This sequence comes from Lolium perenne, assembly GCF_019359855.2. Lineage (NCBI taxonomy): Eukaryota > Viridiplantae > Streptophyta > Magnoliopsida > Poales > Poaceae > Lolium > Lolium perenne. The sequence goes on along the minus strand of NC_067244.2, from coordinate 116,532,754 downwards.
TCTCGGCAAAAAGCCGAGAGGATGTGCATCCGAAGAACACGGTGAGGCGCTGCCAAAATCCTGACTTGGACCGAAGCAGAGCATGGAGAACGTACCCAACTACGGATCCGCCGACTGTCCCGTAAATGCCGCAAGCATTACAATTGAAAATATGCCGACCACTAATGCATATTTATCTGTGTAACTCTTGAGGACGGGGAGTGACACCTAGGTTATACAACTTGACTTAGAAAATGAATCTAGTGACATAAAAAAATTCGGAGAACAAGTTGGAAATTTAGCTCACCCTCGGCTGTAGAGGAAGTAGTCGAACAACCGAGTGTCGATATCGGTGACCATCAAGAAGCGCGCCAAGATCCGGGATCGTCACGCAGGGGTGCTTACGACGAGGCAGTCACGGCATGGCCTATTAAAAATTCACATTATTAAAACAAATTCACATTTTCATTTCTATTTCCATTATTAAACATATTAATTTCTATTTCTACTGAAAATTTCTATTTCTAATTACCTAACAACTAACTAACAAACTAACAAGTGCTACTACATAACTAACAAACTAACAATTTATCCTAACTAACTAACAATTTACCCTAACTAACTACTAAATAAGTAAGCAATTTATCCTAACTAACTAACAACTAACAAATTAACTAAGCAAAAATACCATACCTTCAATTTGGAGCTCCCTATGGAGCCGGCCGGTGAGGGGAGGAGAGGGCCAGGGCGGCGCGGTGGGCAACGGGAGGAGGGTCTGGGGCGGCGCGATGGTCTACGGGGAAGGGGCGTGGCGATGGGTGGGGAGGCGCGGGCGAAGGGTGGTGGCTGCGGGGGAGGGGGGGAGGGCTCAGGTGAGCAGCTGGCGGCGGGCGGCGGCTCGGGAGGCACGGGCGACAGCAGGTGGCGGCGGCACGGGTGACAGGCGCGCGGGCTCGGGAAGGGGATGGGGACTAGGGAGGCAACCTCGTGCGTGCGTGGCAATTCTTTTAGGGTTAGGGGTCTATGCTGAGGGCCGGCCATATGCCGACGGCAACCCTCGACACAGGCCATTTTTTTATTTTTTTTCGTTTCTTTTTTCCCTTTTTTGTTTTTTCTTTCATTTATTTTTCTGAATATAATATGCTAATATATATTTGGAATAGGTCCATATTATAATAATAATAGATCTAGTTAAGGCGCGTGGGGCTATGCCGAGGGCCAGATCTACCCCATTGACCGGCCTCCGATCACAGCTGACCCATGGTATTTTGCAGTGGTTACTAGGACACATAAAATAAAGCCACGTGGCTCAACGCGTATTTTTGACTTCGTTTACTTTGCCAACTATACAAAATGGGGCTGCAGGGACATGCGGTATGGCCGTACCGGGCGCGCAGGTGCACCCATCCGCCAACGCGCTAAACGGAAAAAATTTAGCACATGAAATGATGCGTCGTAGACCTAAAAACATTTTTCTCGGCATTTATTGAGTGAAGGAAAGTGTGGACCCAGTTCAAATCCGGTCAGTTTCCAGCGGATTCGGTGGGACACCGCATGAACCGGAGGGGGGGATTCCCAGATGGCTACCGCGCGCATATGGCATGTGATAGGTGGTGCGTAGGAGGTATCCTACCACTGCGCGGAGGTCTTGCGCAATACTAAAATGCGCACCATCTAGCTGCTTTACAAAAAAGGCCTTCTGGCACCCCAAAAATGGAAGCACCATCGCGCGTGGGTCGGATTGGAAATCCACGACCGGGGCCTTGTTTCCCATCCTAGGGCCCATGCACGTGCCAAATATGGCCTCGTTCCGACAAACTATGTAGTGCCACGGGCCGTTTCCTACTCATTTCCCCTAAAAGCCATAGAACTCCGGACATGATAGCCCTATTAGTGAAGGGTTTTTCAAGATAATTGTCGTATCCCAATTCCATCTTTTGCAGTGGTTACTAGGACACATAAAATGACGCCACGCGGCTCAGCTCAATTTTTTTAAATTTGTTTACTTTGCCAACTGTGCAAAACAGGGCCGCCGGGACATGCGGTATGGACGTACCGGGCGTGCGGGTGCACCCGTCCACCAACGCGCTAAATGGAAAACATTTATCATATAAAATGATGCGTATTAGACCTAAAAACATTTTTCTCGGCATTTATTGAGCGAAGGAAAGTGTGGCCCCAGTTCAAATCCGGTCAGTTTCCAGCAGATTCGGCGGGACACCGCAGGAAGTGGGGGGGGGGGGGTGATACGTCCAAAACGTATCTAGTTTCCCGAACACTTTTGCTATTGTTTTTCCTCTAATTTGTGTATTTTGGATACAACTAACACGGACTAACGCTGTTTTCAGCAGAATTGCCCTGGTGTCTCGTTTTTGTGCAGAAATTCAACTTTCAGGAAAATCCCCGGAATTAATGTCAAAGGGCTTATTTTCCCAGAAGATTCACGGAGCCAGAAGGGCAGGCCAGGGGGGCCCACGGCCCCCACACCATGGGCCGGCGCGGCCTAGGAGGGGGGCGCGCTGCCCTATGGTGAAGCTGCCTCGGCCAGCCTCTGACGCCCCCCTCTGGACTATTTAAGGGTTTCGATCTAAAAACGCGAGACGGGAAGTCGAAATCGCGAGAAGCCATCCAGAACGCCGCCACCATCGCGAAACTCCGTCTCGGGACCAGAAACTCCGTTCTGGCACTCCGCTAGGACGGGGAATTGGAGGAGATCATCGCCATCATCACCACCGACGCCTCTCCATCGACCAGCCATGTTTCCCCCATCCATGTGTGAGTAATTCCCCCGCTGTAGGCTGAAGGGGATGGTAGGGATTGGATGAGATTGGTCATGTAATAGCATAACATTGTTAGGGCATAGTGCCTAGTGTCCGTAATTGGTACTTTGATGATATTGTTGCAACTTGTTATGCTTAATGCTTGTCACTAGGGCCCGAGTGCCATGATCTCAGATCTGAACATGTTATTGTTTCATGATGATATTCATTGTTTTGTGATCTTACCTGCAAGTTGTATACACATGTCGCTGTCTGGAACCCGAGGCCCCAAAGTGACAGAAATTGGGACAACCGGAGGGGAAGGCGGTGATGTGAGGATCACATGTGTTCACGGAGTGTTAATGCTTTGCTCCGGTGCTCTATTAAAAGGAGTACCTTAATTTCCAGTAGATTCCCTAGAGGCCCGGCTGCCACCGGCTGGTAGGACAAAAGATGTTGTGCAAGTTTCTCATTGCGAGCACGTACGACTAAATATGGAACACATGCATATTGATTGATTAGTACTTGGATACCGTTTTATTACTATCCGCAAATGCCCTGCTTGATTGTTACATGAGTTTCTCTCATCCATGCAACGCCCGTTCATCCATCCCTGTGCCTACAGTATTTTAATCCTGCTGTTTACTATAATCACTACTGTTGTCTTTGTTACACTGCTGCTGATATTTCACTACTGCTACTGCTATAAAACTGTTATTACTGATAAACTCTTGCGAGCAAGTCTGTTTCTAGGTGCAGCTGAATTGACAACTCCACTGTTAAGGCTTTCAAGTATTCTTTGGCTCCCCTTGTGTCGAATCAATAAATTGGGTTTTACTTCCCTCGAAGACTGTTGCGATCCCCTATACTTGGGGGTTATCAAGACTATTTTCTGGCGCCGTTGCCGGGGAGCATAGCTTTATTTGGAAGTTCACTTGGATTGATATTGTTCGCTGCAATTCTCCATCATGGGTAAATCTCGTGATCCTAAAGTTGCCATATTACCATCCACTACAAGAAAAGGTACAACTCTGAGTACCTCTGCTGCTCTTGATTCACCATATGTGATAAGTCAACTTGTTTCACCACCACAAGCTTCACATGCTGGTACTTCTGCAATTCTCCATCATGGGTAAATCTCGTGATCCTAAAGTTGCCATATTACCATCCACTACAAGAAAAGGTACAACTCTGAGTACCTCTGCTGCTCTTGATTCACCATATGTGATAAGTCAACTTGTTTCACCACCACAAGCTTCACATGCTGGTACTTCTGCTGAATCTAAAAATTCTTATAATTATGATGATGCTTCTGATGTGCTTGATGATAGTGGTTCATTGGGATCTTTTCTAGATGCTACAATTGCTAGGTCAAGACAAATTGAAAATACTGAAACTCCTAATGAAAATGCTGCTACAACTGTTAATTCACCTGAGTCTGTTGAATACTCTAGTGATGATCCTGATGAGGATTATGTGGAACTTGATGATGATTTTATTGATAAATGCAATGCTACTACTGATGCAAGAAAAATTAAAAAGTTTCTTGCACAACATACTATTAGATATAAGCTGTCTCCTGATCCTAAAGTTTCCACATCTCCTATAAGCATTAAGGATAAGGATTATGATTTTTCTCTTGATCTATCTCATAAAGCTATTGTTGAGAAAACACCCTTTTGTGGTACTGAAAAAGAAAGTGTTGTAGAACACATGAATGAACTTTCTACTTTGAGTAGCTTGTTTTCTGATGATGTCAAGATGCGTACTTATTTTGTTGCTAAACATTTCCTTTCTCATTAAAGGATGATGCTAAAACTTGGTATAATAGTTTGCCTCCTGGTTCTATTGATAGCCCAAGTGGTTTTCTTGATGTTTTCTTTCGGAAATACTTTCCTGCTAGTGCTCAACATATTGCTTTGCAGAAAATTTATAGCTTTGACCAGGAAGATGGAGAGAAATTGCCTGAAGCATGGGCAAGATTTTGTTCTCTTATCAGAGCTCGACCTGGACATGATCTGGAACAGCATGATTTACTTGATATATTTTATAGTGGACTAACCATTGAGTCTAGGGCATACCTGTATAGTTGTGCTGGTTGTGTTTTCAGGAAAAGAACTCCAGACGAAGCTGAAGAATTATTGGCTAAAATAGGCCGGAATCATGATGATTGGACTACACCTGAACCAGTCCCGACACCGATATTGAAGAAGAGGGGTTTAATTAAATTAAATGATGAAGATATGAGGGAAGCCAAGAAATCTCTTAAGGAGAAAGGTATTAAATCTGAAGATGTGAAGAATTTACCTCCCATAGAAGATTTATGTAAGATAATTCCCCCTTCATCCATGATTGAGGTAAATTCTCTTCAACGCTTTACTAGGGAAGATATTCCGTATTCAAAACCTCCTGCTCAATGCTTAGATGAGTTTGATAATTATATTGTTAAGCAAGAAAATTTTAATATGAGAGTAGAGAATCATTTAATGGAAAATTCTCAAGCTATTAGCAATTTGCATGATATTGTGGAGAGAACCTCCAATGATGTTAAGTTGCTTGTTAAACATTTTCATATGGTTCAAACTCAAATTGAGCAACTCACTAAAGTGCAAAACGATTTGTTAAAAAATAGTTCTAAAGAAAAACATGCTTATGAAGTAACAACTAGAGGTGGTGTTTCCACTCAGGATCGTCTATATCCTGAGGGGCATCCCAAAAGAGTTGAACAAGATTCTCAACGAATTGAACCTAGTGCTCCTTCTAAGAAAAAGAAAAAGAAACATAAAAATGTTGTAGAATCCTCTGAGCCTGTTAATGATCCTAATAGTATTTCTATTTCTGATGCTGAAACTGAAAGTGGTAATGAACATGATAAAGATAATGATAAGAATGATGCTTCTGATAAAGAAGAGGTTGAAGATGAACCTGAAAAGCATGCTAAAAATAAAAAGTATACTAGAGAAGATTTTATTTATAAGAAACATGGTAATGAATGAGAACCTTGGGTTCAAAAGAAAATACCTTTTCCTGCTAAGAAACTAAAATCAAAGGAAGAAGAACACTATAATAAATTTTGCGATTGGATGAAACCTTTATTCCTGCAAATCCCTTTGACTGATGCTATTAAATTGCCTCCTTATTCAAACTATATGAAAGATATTGTCTCTAACAAAAGGAAAATTCCTAATGAGGAGATTTCCACTATGCTTGCTAATTACTCTTTCAATGGCAAAGTTCCAAAGAAGTTGGGCGACCCAGGTATACCGACTATTCCTTGTTCTATCAAGAATAATTATGTTAGAACTGCTCTATGTGATTTGGGAGAAGGTGTTAGTGTTATGCCTTTTTCTCTTTATAATAGACTTTATCTTTACTATTAAATTGCAATAGGTGGCTGCCTGGTGTCACACTTGGGCCTCTCAGCTTAAAAAATTGAAACGAACTATGTGGGCTAAAATTATAAACGTGACGGCCCAAAACGAGGCACTTTTTTCGTATATTAGATCCGCAGGCAAAAACACACGAGGTCAGGATTATAGGACAAACTCGATCAAATTTTGTTTCCTAAAATCTCGAGGAAACATAGCCGAATCGAATAAAGAAGCGACCTGATTACTTCTTTTTTAACACGTGAGGGGTAAACAAGTCAGCGGGCACACGCTACAAATCGATCCGATTCTTTTTTCCTGTTTGAAACGCACACGAATTCACGATCCACCTCTCTACCTACCGAACTTAGCTAGGACCAATGCAATCGTGCTCAATAACATGTCTACCTTAATTCCGCATGGTGCTAGACTGCTGGTGGGATTGGAACCGAAAATGAATCTACCCAACACTTATAAATGATGCATCTTGCAAGGGCTGAAAAACTCCAAAAAGAACTCAGAGTATCTCCAGTCGCGTCCTCTAAATCGTCTCCCAAACGGCGCCGCATCGAACGTTTGTGGGATGTCTTTTCTTTGTGCCGCATTTGGGGGATGTTGCTCTCCAGCCGCGTCCCCAAAATGCACGAAAATAAAAAATTTCATTTAAATTTGATTATATTTTACCAGTTTGAATGAAAATGTTAGCTAGCCTACTAGCTGCCCGACGGTGCGTTCGATGACCAGGCCCGTCATCGCCTCCCCACCGCCGCAGCTCCCGCGCTGCCTCTCCCTACGGAGTGTGATGCGAAGATGTCGGTGCTCATTCGCTGCGTCATCGCCTACCCTCCCCAGCTGCTCCTGCTGGAAGGAGGTTTCGGGCACGGCGAACCTGCTCCTCCTCGCGGGCACGAGGGTCGTTCTGCAGCTTTTTCTGCAACTCAAATGGCTCGAAGAGGGCCTGCTGCTGCACCGCCGCATCCTCCAAGTCTGGCCCGTCGTTGTCGGACTGGTCGAAATCGTCGTCGTCGTCCTCCTCCTCCATTTCCGCCACTGCCACCACTAACGCATCCGCCTCCGCCTCACAGGCCACCACGTTCTCCTGCCGCTGCCGCTGCTGTTGATGGAGCTCCTGCATCAGCAGCCGCTCCTGCAGCTCCTCATGCCGCCGCTGCTCGTACAACTCATCTACATGCCGCCACAGCTCCATCTCGTCTGCACGGCGGCGTCACTGCTCCCGTTCTGCACGCCACCGCTCGGCCATCTCATCCGCCAGGCACCGGCGCGCCTCTTTCGCCATGGCGGTGTCGAACACTTCTTTGGTGTCCGCTAGCGCCGCCTCCTCCCACGCTTCGTTCTCCGCAGGCTCCGGTTCGACGTCGAACTCTTATGGTGGTGGAGATGGAGGTGGATGTGGAGACGGTGATGGAGGCAACTGGCCGTCGCCGGCGCGGTTCATTGGGTAGGTGGTGCGTAGGTGACGACTAAGGTGTCTGCGGCGGGGAAAGGGATGCCGACGACTGTGGTGGCGACCAATAAACAGAGGAGCCTTTTATAGGTGCCGACGACGTGAGAAGAGGCGGGAAGAAAGCGCGGGAAGAGGCCAGAATCTGCGGGAAGAAAGAGAGAGAACGCGCATGCGAACAGCGGCGACGCGTGGAGTAGGCGCAACGCCGACGTGACATCTCGCCTGCCCCTTCGTCGCGGTTAAGGCTGACGCGTCGGGCTCGCCACTCCCCGCCTCGCTTCTCGCTATGGAGCGGGGATGGGCTCGAGGCGCCGGGCACTACATGAAGCCGCATCGGGCTCGCCACTTCCCACCTCGCTTCTCGCTGTGGAGCGGGGATGGGCTCGGGGTGCCAGGCACCGTACCGAGCTGCGTCGGGCGGAAGAAGGCTTTGGAGCGCGCGACTAAGACCGAAAATATGTCCGACACGCCCCAAGATCCTTTGGAGACGCTTTAGGGATGCGACCGGAGATGCTCTGACACATCGATGGTCTCCATTCTCCGGGCGTAGTTCGGGTTATGCTATGCACGTACCAAAATCCGCACATACTCACAGTCACCGATCCATCCACATATATGCGTGCAAATAAAATGTCTTCAGAAAATTAACCGTATAAAAGGTACATATATTAGGACACTAAGACGTGGGTTAGGATTTAATTACCTGAAAATGATGGATCCATAAATATGGTGTAATCAAATTTTACCACGTTTGCATATATTAGATATTGTGCAGAAACGGAGGTCAAAAAAATTTCAAACCGCTTAGCACCAGACCAGTTGGGAACTGAAAACTGGCACTACAATGCCTCTGGATAGAGAAAAACTAATTCCAGGAAAACAAAAGACCAATTTTTTGTTTACTTAAATTTTTGTGAGAATTGTTAATCATTTGTTTACCCGGTTGCAATATATAGACTATACACATAATTTCATCTATATGTTTATATGTGCGCGAGAGAAATCTGAGGCGCCGTGGCAACACACATGTATTCATCTATGCTATGTGATATTTTCTGGTCTACTTATGTCGTGGTATCGTCACGGCATATGCCATAGGGTGGCTAATCGAAGTGGTTCCTGAGAGATCTCACGGCGGTATCCGGAAGCGGGTATGGGCACGAGCGACACGGCGACGTACCCAGGTTCGAGGCCCTCCGGTGGAGGTAAAACCTCTACTCCTGCTATGAGTGTATATGATGATCACACAGTACAGTGGTGCTCCTAGAGCTGTGTCCGGCTGGCCCTGAGAGACTAAGGGAGACGATGGTCTCTCTCACAGGGCAGCTCTGTAGGTAGGTGAAAGCGATAAATGATCGATCCTCCCTGCACTAGAGGGGTAGTGCGGCTTATATAGGCACCGGCACTTTACACATAAGACCCTATAGTCTACTGGCCGGCTTGGCCGGCTTCGGCTTCCGCTCCTTCCCGAGGCGGTGACGTCAGGAGTGGTTGAGCATCGTGGCCTGTCCCATCCGGCTGCCACGGTCAGCGGTATGGAGGAGGTGTCCCTGTCGCCGTCAGCCGCTGTAGCCAGTACGGATCGTCGTAAGCCCTGACGGCCTGTCCGGCGCGTGGCACTATTGCTCCACAGTGCCCCGCGCTTTACGGAAGATGGAGTCAGCGTGGACTTTGGGAACCCGGATCACCAACCCGGTTCCTTCCAGCGCAAGACTCGCCAGCCTCGAGTCGGTCTGAGGTACAAACCCCAGTCGGATATGGCTTGTAGAAGCCGGCCCAGCTACAGCATTGGTGGCCGTAGCCAGGCCGACTAGGACCTAGAGCCTGCCGGCTTCCGGACCAGCCGGCCACGGCGCCAGCCGGCTGCTCCTCAGCCGGCCTTTGCCGCGAGCCGGCCAGTGGCCAGCCGGCAGCTCCGCGTCCATTGCCCTATCCGGGGTCTTCCCCCCGACATTAGCCCCCGAAGCTGGCAAGGTCCTGCGTTTAGAAGGACCTAGGCAGGTTTTCCTGGCTTCTCGAACATATTTGATGGCACTTGGAGGGGCCGACTGAGAATTTCCATTCAGCCGGCTGCGCCCTCATCCGGCTCGTTCCTGCCGGCTGCTTCTAGCCGGCCGCTTTTTACACTTGTACAGTTTTTGCTTTCTTGCAAGATCTGACGGCGCCTCCGCCTTGCTGATGAATTTTGGCTCGAGTGGAACTTTTGGTCCGGCTCCGGCTTGCGGCGCGCCGGAGTCTCCGCCGCCTCGGGCCCTGCGCCCGACTTGACGGGTCTGACGCCTGGCCCGGCGGTCGGTTCGTCTGGTCAAATCACTGTCCCTCTGGATCCGGTGCGGTAGTGGGCGACGTGGGAGGAGTTACGGCCCACGACCGCCACTTGGAGGCCAACCGCCCGCGTCGGGTGGCTATAAATGCCGCGGGGGAGCGCCTCGAGGCGGCCACTTGCCATTTCTTCCTCCTCGCGCTCCTGCTTCCATCGCCCTCTGCGCGCTCGAGCTTGCTGCTGCTCCGGCGAACTCCTTCCGCTGGCGAACTCCGACGGGCGAGTCTCCACCGATCCGCCGCCGCCACTTCGTCAATCCGGCGCCACGGGGCCACGCATCTCGACGGAGCGTCCTCAGCCGCCGTTGTCGCCGCCGCGGTCGCAAGGTTCTTCCTCGCCGTTCAGCCTCTCCTGGTCATCTTCTTCCTCGACCTCGTCAATGGCGTCCCCCAGCGGATCGTGGAGGGGCTCCTACATGCAGGAAGACGACATCGAACGCCTGGTGCGCCTCCGGCGGATCCCGCAGTCGGTCATCACGCGGGTGCCCGGCGAGGAGACGGAGCCCGAGCCGAGGGACGGCGAGCGCGTCGTCTTCGGCGCGCACCTCGACCGCGGGCTGGGCCTGCCGGCTTCAACGTTCTTCCGGCGATTCCTCGACCACTTCGGCCTCCAGCCGCACCACCTGCCGGCCAACGCGTGCGTCCTCCTGAGCTGCTTCGTAGCGTTCATGGAGGCTTACGCCGGCTTGTGGCCCGACATTGACTTCTGGAGCCGGCTCTTCTTCTTGAAGGCGCAGACCAACGACGGCCGCCTGCGAGCCTGCGGCGCCGCCTCGATCTACACCCGGCCTGGTACGCCTTTCCCCAAGATCCCCACCGTCGACTCGGTGAAGAACTGGCAAATGTCATTCTTCTACGTGCGCAACGAGGGGGAGCTCGTCGACCGGATCAACCTGCCGGAGTTCAATCCGGCTCCTCCAGTCGGCCGGATCAACTGGAGCCACAACGCCCGCTCGACGGATCCGGACGCGGAGGTGAACCTTCTCTGGGACTTCCTGGCGACAGCCACCGACGGCGGGCTGACTGCCGAAGATCTCCTCTGCACCATCGCCGAGCACCGGGTGCTGCCGCTCCAGATGCGCACCCACAAGATCGGGCACATGTCCGGCCGGTTCGATCCGAACCGGACGTCCAAGGTGCCGCTCACCAAGGCCCAGGTGGCCAGCCGGGTGAACCACATCACCAAGGCGAACCTGGCGGAGGACTGGAGCTACGGGCTGGTGCCCTGCGACAGGAACCATCCACCGGCGCGGGTAAGCTTCGTGTCTTTGCCATTTTCCGGCTTGCGGCTGCGAGGCCGACTTCCTTTTTCTTCTGCCGACTTCCGGCTTGTCATATGCTCATGTTTTTTCTGTCTTTCTAGCTTTTTGAGCGCCAGAACGCCGAGGACGGCGACCTGGCGACGAAGAGGTGGACGCCGGATCACGTCGATCCGGCTGACCAAGCCGGCGACCATGCCGGCGACGACGACCTGCCGCAGGCGCCTGATCTAGGCGGCCAGGGGGAGCACAATCCGCCCCCTTCGCCAGAGCACCAGGAGGAGGAGGAGCCGGCGACGTCCGGCACGGGGCCAATCCCCGCCGTGCCTCTGCGTTCGAGGCCGCCAAGCACCACGGTGACTTCGGCGCCCAAGGGCACGAAACGAGCCGGCTCCACCGCCGCCGCGGAGGCGAAGGCGAAGAAACAGCGCCGGCAGCCGCCGAAGAAGGTCCCGGAGCAAGCCGGGTGAGTTCTCTCTCTCTTTTTCTTGTTTGATTCCTTTTCTTTCCTTACTTTTATGCTTATTATCTTTCTGTTTATCCGGCTAGGGCCCCTATCAAGTTTGCCCAGGGTGGCGGCTCCCGGCAAGCTCCGCGCGTTGTGTCGCCGCTTCCGCGCCAGAGGAGGGAGCAGACGCCGCAGCCTTCCTCGCGCGCACCCACGCCGCCGCCGCCTGCGACAGGGGCTTATTCCTTTGCCGTGCCGCTGGCCTCAGCGCCAGATCGCGGCACGCGGGTCGAGCCAACGCGGCAGCCGACGCTGGACGACATGTTCCCGCGCCGGACACCTCTTCTGGACCCAGCCGCTGGGGCCGGGCGGGGCATGCCGCCTTCAGCCGGGGCCGGAGCCGGCGGGGCTGCGCTAGGACCGGCGCCGGCAGGCCGCGCCGCTCGCGGCCGGAGCCGGCAGCAGGCCCACCGTGGTGGAGCCGGACGAGAGCCCGAGGGGGCGCCCAGGGGCCGGAGACAACTGGGCCGGCTGGGCCATCCGCTGCGCCCGGAGCGACGTCGCCGCCGCAGCCGACGACAGAGGAGCCGGCCAGGAAGGAGCCGGCGAGAGACGAGCCGGCGCGCATGGAGGGCGCCGACTCGCGCGCGCTGGTGAGGACGGGGACCCCATCGGCGTCACCGCAAGGCCTGCACGTGGCCAAGGGCGCACTTCTTCTTCAGGTGCCGTCCGCCTCCGACTCCAGCCTCGGCTCGGCTGCCACCATGGAGCAGGCGTGGCTCCGCGCCGACTCCTACGAGGTGACCAGCCGGGAGGGGAACCCCGGCCAAGCATCGGTGGAGATGTTCTTCTCCAGCCTGCAGGCCAATCTTAAGGCTAGGGCAGCCGAGGCCGCGGCTAACGTCGCCCAGGTGGAGGAAGCCGGCAGGGTAAGCTTTATCTGTTTTTGGTCTGATTGTTATCCTGGTAGCCCTCCGAGGCATGGGCCGGCTGCTTGGAGCCGGCACGGGTTTCGCCTGGTTGACTAACTTTCTCTTTTCCTTAGGCTGTGATGGACCGGCGCACCGTTTTGTATAATCGCGCCGTCACCCATTATCACAAGGCCAAGCTGGATCGGGCCGACTTGGCCCGCGAGCTGGAAGCCGTCAAGGGTAAGCTCTATGCCTCTTTCGACTTGATGTCTTATTTTCTTTTTAATCTTGGTTGGCTGACATTTCTTTCTGGCCGCCTCGCAGTTGAAGCCGCCAAGGTCCCGCAGCTGGAGTCGGATCTCCGAGCCGCTCGCGCCCAGTGCGCCGAGAGCGAGGAGGCGGGCCGATCCGCCGCCGGCAAGCTCAAGCTGGCTGAACAGGAGCTGACTCGGCTGCGCCTGCTGGAGCAGAACCATCTCGCCGAGCTCAACTCCCTCAGGACGGCGGAGAAGGCGAAGGTGGATGATCTGAGCCGGCGGCTGACGGAGGTGGAGAAGCAGCGGCTTGCGCTGCAGGAGGAGGTCACCGCCAAGTCCACAGAGCTGACGGCCACCGCCAAGCGTTGGACCGACGATTTTAGCGCGCTTGATCGCGGCTTGGCGGGTGAGTGCGTCTTTATGTTCCTTCCCTTTGCCGGCTTTCGTCTGTCGACTGCCGGCTTTTGTCGGCAGCCGGCAGCAGAAACTTCTGATTTCTTCGTTGTCCTCAACTTTGGGCTGGTGGCAGTCGGTTCTTGCCGGCTGCCGCCAGGCTTTTCCTTTTGGCTTAGGACTTCGAAAATTTGCATTTTTCAGCTTATTTCGGCTTTGATGGTTTCTGACTTGCTTCTTCCTCTTGCAGCGGCCTTCCCGAAGACGCAGGAGGCGGCTTTGGCAGCTGTTGGCATCGCGCGCGACTCCAGGAGGCGGGAGACCGGCGAGGGCAGCTCGGAGTACTTCTCCATGGAGGACCACCTGGCGTCCATGGCTGCCCGCATCGAGCCCGTCACCAAGCTCGGCTGGGAGCTTCGGAAGGCGGCTGAAGAGCTGGTGCCCATGCTGTGGCCTGGGGAGGCGGTGCCGCAAGACATCTCCGGCCTTATCTCCGCGATGGAGCGGGCGCCGGACCGCTTCCTCGACTGGAAGGAGTCGGCCACGCGCGCCGGTGCCGACATGGCGCTGTCCTTCGTCCTCTCCTGGTACAACGAGGTGGACCTGGGACAGCTTGAGTTCCGGCGAGCCGGCGTGGAGGACAAGCTCCCAGCCGACTTCAAGGCCGCCCGCCTTGCTCGAGCCAGCACCATCGCCGACTTCGTCGACAAGACGCTCTTCGTCGCGGACCCGAACCCTCCTCCATCCGATGGAGAATACATGGATGATGAGGAGGCGGAAGACGTGCCTGAGGACGACCCGGCCGCCGGCTCCACTGATGCCCCTCCGGCTTAGATTTCCTGCTTTTCAGTTGTTCTTTTGCAAGACAATTTATTAAATCCCTGGGATGCCGGGTGCAGATGTAAGACAATATTATTATCCTTTTATTAAGTCACACTTTAGTGTGTTTGTTAATCATTTGTGTGCCGAGTTGCTTTCTTTCGACTCGTTCGCTTTTTCCCATCCGCCCCACTCTTTGGCTGTGCCCTTGCCGGTCGTACGTCCGACTTGCGATCCGTCGCCGGATCAAGAGCGGGCCGCTGGGTGAGGCCGACAGTATTTCAGTCGAACGAGCTGAATTCGGCAATCCGGCACTTATAGGAAAGGTTGCAAGTCGACTCGCTTTTACTCTTTCCCTTAGTCGTTTTTCGCGTGCCGGCTCCCTAGGCCTTACTCCCGCCAGCCGGACAGCCGGGTTGCGGTCTGTAGCTGGTCGGAAGCCGGCTGTCAGAAACCGGATCACGTTACTGAGCCGACCGCGTGAGAGGGTTCAAGCCAATTGGCGAAACAAGGTAAAGTATGCGAAAAACTTGTCGGAAACGGCGCTCTTGGCGCAAGCTTTTTCATAATTCACAAAAGGGATACAAGGGATACATACATTCCTGCTCTCATGTGTAAAATGGGCGGAGTAACCTGACATTCCAGGGACGTTTAGTCTCCTCGTCAGCCTTGTCCGGCTTGTTTTCTCTAGCCTCTTGGGCATCTATGAGATAGTAGGAATCATTGCCTACTGCCTTGCTCACGATGAAGGGACCCTCCCATGGGGATGACAGTTTATGCTGTCCGGCTGTCCTCTGGATCAGCCGGAGCACTAGGTCCCCTTCTCGGAATGCTAAGGGCTGGACCTTCCGGCTGTGATAGCGTCGGAGGCTTTGCTGGTAGATGGTAGATCTAGACTCAGCCAGCAGCCGGGCCTCTTCGACCAGGTCGACTCCATCTTCGCGAGCTTCTTTGGCTTCGGCTTCTGTGTAGAGCTTGATCCTTGGCGCGTCATGCTCGATATCAGTCGGCAAGACGGCTTCGGCCCCGTATACGAGGAAAAATGGTGTGAAGCCGACTGAGCGATTTGTCGTTGTGCGCAGGCTCCACAGCACATTGGGCAATTCTTCAATCCAGCAGCCGGCTGCTCGCTCGAGCGGCTCCACCAGCCGGGGCCGGATGCCGGCTAGGACTAAGCCGTTAGCCTTTTCCACCTGTCCGTTGGACTCTGGGTGTGCCACAGAAGATAGGGCCATCCGGATCCCCATTTCCCCGCAATAGCGAGAGAAGATGCCTTGGGAGAAGTTGGTGCCGTTGTCGGTGATGATGGTGTGGGGGTAGCCGAATCTCACAATGATTTCCTTGAGGAATGTGACGGCTGTGGACCCGTCCAGTTTCTTGATTGGCTTGGCTTCGATCCACTTGGTGAATTTGTCAATCATCACCAAGAGATGTGTCATGCCGCCTCGCGCTGTTCTGAATGGGCCCACCATATCCAAGCCCCATACGGCAAATGGCCATGTGATGGGGATGGTTTTCAAGGCGGAAGCCGGCTGGTGTCTTTGCTTTGCGAAGCGCTGACAGCCGTTGCACTTCTTCACCAAATCTTCTGCGTCTCTGAGCGCAGTCGGCCAGTAAAAACCGTGCCGGAAGGCTTTGGCCACTATGGCTCTGGATGAGGCGTGATGTCCGCACTCTCCTTGATGGATTTCCCGTAGGAGTTCAATCCCTTCAGCCGGCTCGACGCACCGCTGGAACACCCCACTTACGCTGCGTTTGTACAGCCTGGTGGTTGATGATGGTATAGGCCTTGGCCCTTCTCTCAATCTGCCTGGCCTGGACTCTATCATCAGGCAGCACACCGTCGGTGAGGTAGGAGAGGAATTCTTGTGCCCATGAAGGTACGCATCTTATCTCGAATACGCTGACCAACAGGGCCTCCTGCGTGGGAGCTTCCGGATTCGACTGCATGGTCGCCGGGTCCGGCTTGCTAGCCGGCGGGTTCGGCTTGCTAGCCCCCGAGTTTGGCGATGAAGCCCCCGGGTTGGACTGAGAAGTCCCCGGGTTCGGCATGCTAGCCGGCGGGTTCGGCTTGTTAGCCCCCGACTTGGGCGATGAAGCCCCCGGGTTCGGCTGAGCAGCCCCCGGGTCAGCCGGCACGAATATTGAATCCGAGTCCGGTGACGGTATGATGGACGGCTTCTTGAGAACCGCCAAGGCGACACCCGGCGGGATGGCTTGCCGGGTTGAGCCAATCTTAGATAAGGTATCAGCCGCTTCGTTGTTTGCTCGTGGCACATGGTGGAATTCGCAGCCGTCGAAGAAGCCGGATAGCTGCTGGACATGGAAGCGGTATGAGGCCATGTTGGCGTCCTTCGCGTCCCAGTCGCCAGATGCTTGCTGTATGACTAAGTCGGAGTCGCCGAAGCAGAGTATGCGACGCACGCCAATCTCCTTGGCCAGCTTCAGCCCATGAATGAGTGCTTCATATTCCGCCACATTGTTGGATGCGGCGAAGTGGATCTGCAGGACGTAGTCCAGCCGGTCTCCCTTGGGAGAGGTGATGACGATGCCGGCTCCCAAGCCATTGCGCATCTTCGAGCCGTCGAAGTGCATCTTCCAGTGTGTGGAATCCGGCACAGGCGGCAGGTACTGCATCTCAGCCCAGTCGACGAAGAAGTCGGCTAGGATCTGCGACTTGATGGCTGTGCGTGGCTCGTAGAGGATGGTGTGGGCGGCTAGCTCCAGGGCCCACTTGGCAACCCGGCCGTTGGCATCCTTGCTGCCGATGATTTCCGCCAAAGGCGCTGTGGCAACCACCCTGATGGGGTGCTCTTGGAAGTAGTGCTTGAGCTTCTTGGCTGCCATGTAGACGCCGTAGGTGACCTTCTGGTAGTGGGGGTAGTTTTGCTTCGACTGGGAGAGCACTTCGCTGAGGTAATAGACTGGGCGCTGGACCAGCTGCTCTCTGTTTTCGGCTTCTTTGCGCTCCACCACCAGGACGACGCTAACCACTCGGTTGGTGGCTGCGATGTACAACAGCATCGGCTCCATACAAGCCGGCGTTGCAAGGATTGGCGCGGTTGAGAGCACGCGCTTCAAGTCACGGAAGGCTTCATCCGCCTGCGGTGACCAGACGAATTTGTCCGCCTTCTTCATTAGTTGATACAGGGGCAGTGCCTTCTCCCCCAGCCGGCTGACGAAGCGGCTCAAGGAGGCCAGGCAGCCAGCAAACTTCTGGACGTCCTTGAGGCACTGCGGCAGTTCCATCTTCTCCAGGGCACTGATCTTGTCCGGGTTGGCTTCAATCCCTCGCTGAGAGACGAGGTAGCCGAGGAGCTGGCCAGACGGCACGCCGAATGTGCACTTGGCCGGGTTGAGCTTCATCCGGAATCTTCTCAGATTGGTGAAGGTTTCTCTCAGGTCGTCAAGGAGGGTAGGCATCTCCTTGGTTTTTACAACGACATCATCCACATATGCGTGAACATTTCTGCCGATTTGATCCTGCAAACACTTTTGCATGCACCTTTGGTAGGTGGCGCCTGCATTTTTCAAGCCGAATGGCATAGTCGTGTAGCAGTAAGCCCCGTACGGGGTAATGAACGAAGTCTTTATTTGATCAGCCGGATTCAAAGGAATCTGGTGGTAGCCTGAATAGGCATCTAGGAAAGACAACAGTTCACAGCCGGCAGTCGAGTCTATAACTTGATCTATGCGCGGCAGGGGAAAGGGGTCCTTCGGGCACGCCTTGTTCAGGCTGGTGTAGTCGATACACATGCGCCAGGAGCCGTTCTTCTTCAAAACCAGGACCGGGTTCGCCAACCAGTCCGGGTGCAGCACTTCCATGATGAAGCCGGCAGCTAGGAGCCGGGCGATTTCTTCACCGATGGCCTTCCTTCGTTCTTCGGCGAAGCGCCTGAGAGGCTGCTTCACCGGCTTGGCCTCAGGCCGGACGTGGAGGTGGTGCTCAGCCAACTCCCTCGGCACACCCGGCATGTCTCTTGGAGTCCATGCGAAGATGTCCCGATTCTCACGGAGGAAGCTGGTGAGCTCGCTTTCCTATTTCTTGTTCAAGCCGGCACCGATGGTGACGAACTTGTCCGGCTGCGCCGGGTCCAGCAGGATCTTCTTGGTGCTGTCGGCCGGCTGGAAGTGAGTCGTCCCAGCCGGGTTGCCCGCAGCCGGCATGTCTGTCTGCGCGGCTTTGGCGAGGGCGACGGCGTCGTGGATGAGCTGCTTCTCGGTGGCGATGACCAGCGTCTGGGCCATCTTGGAGCTCTGCGTGGCGCAGTCCATGGAGCGGCGATAGTCGCCGGCTACGGTAATGACCCCCTTGGGGCCGGGCAGCTTCATCTTCAGGTACCCATAGTGGGGCACCGCCATGAACTTGGTCAGGGCCGGCCTGCCCAGGAGCGCGTGGTAGGGACTCACGAGGTCCACCACCTCGAACTCGATTCTCTCTGTGCGGAAGTGGTCCGGCTGCCCGAACATCACCTCCAGCGTGATCCGGCCGATCGGCTGGCAGCAATGGCCTGGCACGATGCCATGGAAGACGGTGGGGTGGGGCGCAACTCGGCCTCCTGGATGCCCAGCTTGCGGGCGGTGTCGCGGTAGAGGATGTTGATGCTGCTGCCGCCGTCGATGAGGACGCGCGAAAAACGCACGCTGCGCCGGGTTGTGCCGATGGTGGGGTCGAGGACCATGGCGTAGCTGCCCGGCTTCGGCAGGACAGCCGGTGTGTCGCGGCGATCAAAAGTGATGGCCTGCTCTGACCAGTTTAGGTACTGGGGGACCGGCGGTATGACCGCGTTGACCTCGAGGGAACGGCGCTCTTGGCTCGTCCTGTCCTCGGGCTCGGAGGTGAAGACGATGTAGGTGGCGTCTTCGGCCAGATATCGGCCGCCATGGTGCACTTGGTTAGCCTCGTGGTGCTCGAGGTTGGCGTTCTCTGCGCCGGCTTGGCCACCCGGCCCGCCGGCTGGTGGGGGCGGGGGGGGAGGCGGTAGAGGTTCACCGCTTGTCAGCCGCTTCATGAAGTGGCAGTCGCGGGTGGTGTGGTTGGAGGGGTTCTTGCCGCTGTGGTATTTGCACGGCGAGTCGAGCATTTGCTCAAAGGTGTACTTCGGCTTCCACCGCCGGTCTTGCTTCGGCGGCGGCTGCCGCCGCCGCGTTGTCCGCCACGGCGGCTACGTGGGCGGAGCCGCACCGGCGGTCCGGCTGGTCGCCGTGACGCTTGCCGCGGTAGTTGTCCCGCCGGCTGCCATGCGAGCCGCCCTCGGCCGGCTTGTGCTCAGCCGGCCTGTTGTTGTCCCGCCTTGCTGGAGCCGGTGAAATATCAGCCGGCGCCTTGCCGGCTTCCTCTGCCAGCGCGTACTTGTCGGCGATGGCCATCAAGGCGGCCATCGACTTGGGCTCGCTGCGGCGTAGCTTGTGCCGCAGCATGGTGTTGGGCCGGCAGCCGCCCATGAAGAAGCTGATGGCTTGCATCTCGTGCACGCCCTCGCAAGAGTTGCGCATCTCGCACCAGCGCGTCAGGTACGCGCGATCCGTCTCGTCGGGGCCCTGCTTGCACATCTCGAGCTGCTGGGGGCGACCCGGCCGGCGATAGGTGCCGGTGAAGTTGCTGATGAAGGCGGCTTCGAAGTCCAGCCAGCCGTTTATGCTGCCGGCTGGCAGGTTGTTGAGCCACGTGCGGGCGGAGCCGAGTAGCATCAGGGGGGAGTAGCGCACAGCCCAGCGCTTGTTGCCTTTGGCGATGCCGACTGCGGTGGAGTAGTCCTGCAGCCAGTCCTCCGGCTTGGCGGTGCCATCGTACTTGGGGGTGTCGCGCGGGAGCTGGAAGCCGTCGACCATGGGCTCGTTGAGGATCCGCGGCCCGAAGCACTTTGGGCCGGCTGGCCCCTCTTCTTCCGCGATGCGGGATTGAACCAGCCGGTCGAGGCGATCTCGGGCGTCGGCGGGCTCGATGCGCGGGCCCAGCCGGAGTGTGCCGGCCGGCGCGCGCCGCTTGCTTCTGGAGCCGGCCGGTGATGACGGCGGGGCCCGGAGTCTTGCTCCTGGTTCCGGCTTGGAGGGGGTCGGCTGCGGCTGCTGCCACTCGGCTGGTGGCTTGGCCGGCCCGAGCTTGCGTGCGTGGCCCGGGAGTCACGATGCCGGCTTGGTGTTGGGGAGGCGGACTCGGCCGTGTCCCTGGCGCCTTCCCTGTCGTTGCCTGCAGCTCCACGAGCGTGAGAAGCCTGGGGGCATTGACATACACGGGGTCGGCGATCTGCCCGTTGGCTGCGTTGAGCAGCTCGCCACCCGCTTGGTCCGGCGGCGTAACTCTTCGCCTTCGAGGCGGTTCAGCTCTTCCGCGGCGGCTTCGCCGCGCGCACGTTCTTGTCGGGGTGTTGTAGACGGGGAGCTCCGCGGACGGAGCCGGCGAAGGAGCGCCGTCGCGGGCGATCTCAGCGCCAAGGTCGCGGCCCTGCGGCGGATATGGCCGGCTCGGCTTGGCTCGTCGCCGCCCGGGAGTGAGGCCGTGGGCGCGGTTGTATTCGCGCTGGGTGATCTCCATCCGGCGCTTAGCAGCAGCCGTTCTTCGGTTTGCTTGAGGAGGAGCTGGCGGTGCGCCTCCAAGTCCGCCTCGATGGCGGTGGGGTCTGCACCGTGCGTGAGCGGGGTGCTCAGTTGCCCGGACTGCATCCAGCCGGACGGTGGTGGTGGCGCTTTCGGGCCCGAGCCGGAGGCGTTGGGGTCGATGTTGCGCTCCAGTCGGGCCGCGCATGCGCGGGTTCTTGGTGGGGAGCTCGTCGCCAGCCATCATGACTTGCACGACGGCGGGGCTGGCGGAAGCGCTGCTGCCGGCTCGCGGAGGAGGGCTAGCGCAGCGCAGCACCTGCCGCGGGTAGCGCAGCGGTGCGACGGTGGCGACGTAGACGTCGAAGCCGCCGAAGGAGATGACGCTGCCGCTGGCTGGGAATGGCCGGTCAGCGAAGCAGCCAGCGTTGTCGCTGACGCAGTTGAGGGAGCCGAATCTCCAGATCAAGCCTGAAGCGACTCGCTCGCCGGTGGTGATGGTGAGGCCCGTCCGGATGAAGACACCGGCCGAGGATGCTGAAGGCCCCACGGTGGGCGCCAAATGTCGTGGTATCATCACGGCATATGCCATAGGGTGGCTAATCGAAGTGGTTCCTGAGAGATCTCACGGCGGTATCCGGAAGCGGGTATGGGCACGAGCGACACGGCGACGTACCCAGGTTCGAGGCCCTCCGGTGGAGGTAAAACCTCTACTCCTGCTATGAGTGTATATGATGATCACACAGTACAGTGGTGCTCCTAGAGCTGTGTCCGGCTGGCCCTGAGAGGCTAAGGGAGACGATGGTCTCTCTCACAGGGCAGCTCTGTAGGTAGGTGAAAGCGATAAATGATCGATCCTCCCTGCACTAGAGGGGTAGTGCGGCTTATATAGGCACCGGCACTTTACACATAAGACCCTATAGTCTACTGGCCGGCTTGGCCGGCTTCGGCTTCTGCTCCTTCCCGAGGCGGTGACGTCAGGAGTGGTTGAGCATCGTGGCCTGTCCCATCCGGCTGCCACGGTCAGCGGTATGGAGGAGGTGTCCCTGTCGCCGTCAGCCGCTGTAGCCAGTACGGATCGTCGTAAGCCCTGACGGCCTGTCCGGCGCGTGGCACTATTGCTCCACAGTGCCCCGCGCTTTACGGAAGATGGAGTCAGCGTGGACTTTGGGAACCCGGATCACCAACCCGGTTCCTTCCAGCGCAAGACTCGCCAGCCTCGAGTCGGTCTGAGGTACAAACCCCAGTCGGATATGGCTTGTAGAAGCCGGCCCAGCTACAGCATTGGTGGCCGTAGCCAGGCCGACTAGGACCTAGAGCCTGCCGGCTTCCGGACCAGCCGGCCACGGCGCCAGCCGGCTGCTCCTCAGCCGGCCTTTGCCGCGAGCCGGCCAGTGGCCAGCCGGCAGCTCCGCGTCCATTGCCCTATCCGGGGTCTTCCCCCCGACAACTTAAATATTTTTGCGCAATGTTTACACGTGTGACACTAGATATAATGTGGGAAGCCGTGGCGAAGCACGGGCATTCCACTAGTTTAGATAAGTTGATACCAACTGATATATCTTTGCAAATGGCTGATAAATCTACTGCTATTCCTGTTGGTATATGTGAGGATGTTCCTGTTCATGTTACTAATAACTGCTTGATATTAACTGATTTTGTTGTGTTGGAAATGCCTGAAGATGATAAGACCTTTTCTTAACACCGCAGAGGCTGTTATTGATTGCAATAAAGGAAAAGTTACTTTCAATGTTGACGACAAGGAGCATACCGTTTATTTTCCCAAGAGGATTGATAAAGTATGTGGAGTTAATACAATTTATAATGTGAGAACTATCAAAGTGGGAGTTATTGATTGTCCTATATATGAGCCTAAAGAAGGATATAAATATGATTGGATCCATATCAATACAATTCAAGGTAACATGATTGATTTGAGGTTTATTTCTTCTTATGCTATGTAAAATTTATTTGGTGGCAAGACTTGATCAACCTTGTTAACAAATTCATTTTATATGCATGGAGGAACTAAACAACATCTCTTTCTCTCCTCCACTTGTTCTACTTGCTGTAGCACTTCTTATTTTGCAAAGTTCTTTAATTGTTTAGGGATTTCAAAATCTTTTTCTGCCAGTAATAATAATTTTGACACCCAGAAATGTGCATTTTTCAAAGTTTTCAAAAATTTACAAAAATTATACCGTTGGTCTTATTTTTCGGAGAGGCACCTGGGAGCACCTGGGGATGACCAGTGGGGCACCCCAGGGCTGCACCCCACCAGCCGGCGCGGCCAGCAAGGGGGGCGCGCCACCCTGTGGTGTGGGCCCCTCCTTGCCCCACTAAGTCATCTCTTCCTCCCATCTCACTCTCTCTCCCGAAAAAACTCGCTTCAGCTTTCTCTCACTCGCGTTTTTGCTCAAGAGCTCAGGATTTCTCGATCTCTTTGCTCAGCCCAGATTTCTGTCTGAAATTTGGCACATTTGTTCTTCGGTATGTGACTCCTCCGATTATCCAAGTAGAATTTTGTTTGGTTGAGTATACCTTGAATATTTTGCTGCTGTAGGTAACATGTTTAGTGAGCTTGCATGCTTGTTCTAAGTTGTAAGAATTAGTTTTGATGCATGTTTAGTACTCTAGCAAGTTCCTATAGTAGTTTCCCTCAATTATATGTCACCAAATCAAATTTTATAATGTTTGTTGAAAAATTTCAGAAAATGGAGTGGAATAGACACCAACTAAAACAACAAGAATTGGAGGTGCAACAAGTTATGAGAGTTCACCGCGAAGAGGGAGTATACCCCTCTTACTACCCGTGCACAGATTTTATGAGGAGTGCAGGAATCTTGCGAGATGTTCAAAATCTGATTTCCAATGCAGGGTTGGAAAGTTTTGTTGTTGGTGAACCTTGCCAAGATGCAAAACTGACCATGTCTGTGGTGCAGGATTTTGAATTCAATTGGTCTCAATCTAACCCCATGGTTCGGTACAAAATTTATAATAAAACTGTCAACTTGCCTTTTGATGATTTTTGTGCAGCAATTAGGGTGCCACAATGGGGATCATGCGAGAAGATTAGGGGACTACCGCAAGAGCTCTTGAGTCTCTACAAGATGATTTGTCAAGGAAGAAGCTTCTCAGATGATAGTGGTAAAATCAGTAGTATTCAACTCCCAGCTATTCGCTACTTTGCTTATTTCATCACCAAGTGCGTTCTTGCAAGAAAGAATGCAAGTAAGTTATCTATTCAGGATTTGGCTTTCCTAGCTGCTGCATTACAAGATGATAGGACTTATAATTTGGGTGCTTTGATAGCCTATAGACTTGCTACTAACCGTGAGAAGGGAGGAATTTGTGGAGGTCTCATCGCCTCTCGTTTATTAGCTATGCATCGTGTAGAACCTCACCATCTTGATATTCAACTCTCCATAGAGAAACTTGACATAGTCTCCATGATTAAGCATGAATTTGTTTCCGATTTGTCTAATTTGAGTAACCTTTCTTACAAGATAACATTTTACAAGAAAACTTGGAGAACAACTAAGAAAACTGAAAGACTAGTAGGATTGCCTGCACCTGTTTTGTTTAACCTTGATTCTAGGAAGGATTTGTCAGTCACGGAAGGTGAACTGAATGCATACATAGAGTTGGATGGCCATCATGCAGGGGACGGCACGGAGGAGGCCGAGGAACACCTCGACTTGTCATCCGATGCAGCGAGTTCTTCGCATTAGCATTTTGGGCATGAGGAGCCTTCACCCTTTTCTTCTGCACCCGGACCTTATTATGACTACGCCATGTATGATCCACCGGCGTGGAACCCTGACCCTCGCTGGGGTTGATCTCCACTTGGGCCAAAAGCCTAAGCTTGGGGGGAGGTATACCGGCATCACTCATTCTTTGCATATTATAGTTGCTGGATACTTGTACATACTTGTTTAGTTTCTTAAAGTGGTTTTCTAATAAGAGGGAGATGATATTTGGGGAAGTGCTGACTGATAACAGATTCTGGACTGATACCAAAAAAAATTCTCAAAAACAGCCAGAACGTTATTTTGCGAAGCCAATTTTGTGCATGTTCCCCAGGTTGTTATCTAACTTTCATTAGTTGAACACTTTTTGAGCTAAGCAGCGGAAGAATTTCTAAAAAATCGATTACTGTACTGCTGTCAAGTTTGACGAATTCCTGCTGCTTTGTGTTTATGTGACTCTTCTAGTTTTCATTTTCTTGTTTTTGCTTTGTTTCTTTCCTAAAACACAAAAAGACCAAAAATATTTCTATTGTTTCTCTTCACCATTTGCTTATTTTGGTTTCTTGCTTTTATTTTGCTTTGTTTGCTATCGTTGGTTTTCTATAAGAAAATCCAAAAAGATTTTGCTTTGTTTGCTTCTTTCCTTTTGTTCTTGTTTCCAATTCGAAAACACCAAAAATATTTGCTGTTCTTCTTTGGTTTTGTAAAGTTCATTATGGAGTTCAATGGTCTTCGGTGGCTGGAGTGTGGTTTTCATTACAATTATTCAAGCTACACAAGTGAAAGGCAATAATGACGATCTACGACAATTCGACTGTGGTGAGAGGCTGGTATGAACTCTATTTTTTTTCATTTTTGTACATATACTCATCCATGTGAGCATGCTTAGTTGGTTCATGTGAGGTATATGTCATTTAAGAAAGTCTAGTAGTTCATGATCTCTCATGTTTAGCTCCAGTTTATTAATATGAGTAGCATGTCATGGATGTTTGCTTGCATTGTTTTATTCATAAATAGGTATGACATTGTGGTATCCTCCTCTGAATAATTCATTTGAATCGACTTGGCACATGCTCACGCATGCATATGACTGAACAAAAGTCAATTAAGCCTCGATGATTTACTTTGCCTCAGAGTTCTTGTATCACTTTTATGCCTCCGTTAATTTATTTTGCCGCAAGCATGATTATGACGGTTACTTCTCTCTTGATTGTCGCTTCCCAGTCTATTGCTAGCCTTCACTTGTACTGAGCGGGAACGCTGCTCGTGCTTCCAAACCCCTGAAAACCAAGTTATTCCAAAGTGTCCACCATAAATACCTATGCATGGCATTTCAAACCATTCCAAGTAAATTCTCATGCGCTACCTTTAAACCTTCAAAATGCTTCTCAATTTGTGTCAATGTTTTATAGCTCATGAGGAAGTATGTGGTGTTTATCTTTCAACCTTTTCATTTACTTTTGACGGAATTTCATAATAAGAACTGGCAACGGGGTTCCAGCCCCAATTAATCAAACTTCATTCTCTTTACATGTTTTGCCCTGATTCATCAGTAAGCAACTTAATTTTGCAAATAGACACTCCTCCATGGTATGAGATTGTTGGAAGGAACCCGAGGATTCGATTAGCCATGGCTTGTGTAAGCAAAGGTTGGGGGGGAGTGTCACCCATAATAAAACTAAAGTACGTGTGTAAACAAAAGAGAAGAGTGATGATCTACCTTGCTGGTGGAGATAACGTCCTTCATGGGAGCCGCTCTTGAAAGTCTGGTTGACGAGGTAGTTGGAGTACCCATTACTTTTTTTTTTGACACCTGTACCGTAGGGGAATCCCCTACGGTGTATTTTTTATATATATATAAACAAAAGGTAAAACTGTACAAATGGCTAAGGAGCCAATAAAGAAAGGAAAAGATTACATCAAGGTGGCTGAAAAGAGATCAAAAAAGACATGAAAAGACTAGGAAAAGGCAACTATGACCAGTCTAGAAGGGGTTGAACCAAAGACTGCTTGACTCTAAATTGGTGTAACCAAAGGTCTCTCTGAAAACCAACTCTCCATCTGTCAATAGAGTAAGGGATGGCCTGAAATATAAAATCATTCCGAGACTTCCAAATGTTCCATGCGGCACATGCAATAATCTCCACAAAGCATGGCCCCTGGAAGTTGTTCTTGGCTTCCCAAAACCCCTCCGACAAAGATTTATCATTTGGCCACTGAATGCCGATAGAAGTCCAACAACTCCTAGCAAAGTCACACTCAAAGAACAGGTGTGATCGTGTCTCTAGGCTAGCAGTCGTGCAAAGGGAACAATCTGTTCCAGAACTCAAAGTCCAATTTTTGCGAGACATAATATCCCTGGTATTTAATCTGTCCATCACAAGTAACCAAAGGAAGACCTTGATTTTGGGTAGAGCTTTGGATGACCAGATTGCCATCATTAGCTCATGCTTAGGAACTCTTTCAAATAAAAAGCTATAGTACCTTGCAGAAGTGTACTTTTCACCCCAAACAAATTTCCTTCGATCATATACGTCAGGCAAGAGGGGGTTGTCACGAGCTAGCTGCAGTACCTCATGTAGCTCTTGAAATGCTTCGGTTGATAAGGGGAGGAAGAACTTTGAGGTCATGTCCCCTGCGGAAAAAAGATCTGCCACTGAGATGTCTTCATCTAAAGCAAAAGAGAAGAGCCTTGGGAACTTGTCACATAGCAAAGTGCCCTCTAGCCAAAAGTCTTTCCAGAACAATATAGAGGTACCATCTCCAATTGTGCTTCTGGAGATACTACGGTAATCGCCCACTAGACTGAAAATGTCTCTCCACCAGAAAGAGCCTTTGCCTGTTTTTGTGTGAGGAACACTATCACCATATAATCTCCAGACAAGTTTAACCCATGGTGTATCTGCATGGGAGTAAAATTTGTGCAGGTGCTTCATTAACAGAGCTTTATTTTGGATTTCCAAATTTTTTACTCCCAATCCTCCATGTTGTCTAGGACGACAAACTTTGCTCCAAGCTGCTAATGCATTTGTCGATGAGTAATCCTCCTCCTTTGCCCACAGGCAGTGACGCTGAGCTCTGTTACACATATTAATTATAGTTTTCTGGATTTTAAGAGAGCACATGTAGAACGTTGGTAGGGTGGAAAGGACTGATCTCACAAACTCAAGTCTTCCTCCATAACCAATGAAACGTGCACTTGCATTTAGTCGCCTTTCAACTAGACCTACCAGGGGAGAGAGATCCTGAATGGTAGGTTTGGTCACACCCAAAGGTAGACCCAAATAGGTAAAAGGTAACTTACCCACTGAGCATCCAAAAGTATTTGCAAGAATCTGCAATTTATCATCAGGGGTATTGATAGGAATCAGGCAAGATTTGGCATAGTTTACTCTCAGACCAGTTGCTTGAGCAAAAGATTCCAAGGTGTCTTTCAGAGCAGTGAGCTGAGTTGGACATGCTTGTAGGATGAGTAATGTGTCGTCAGCATATTGGACAATGGGAAAATCTGTGTTAGGTATGTCCAAGGGTGCAACCAGATCCCCAGCTCTGAATAAACTATTAACCATAACCTGAAGAAGCTCCGAAACTCCCACAAACAGAAGAGGTGAGAGAGGATCCCCCTGTCGCACCCCTCTTCGACAGTTAAATTTTTTTCCTGGTACTCCATTGAGCAAGATTTCTGATGTACCACTTGTCATAAGCATTTTTAACCATGAGATCCACCTCTGGCCACATCCAAAAGCTGTGAATACTTTTAGGATCGCTTCATGTTCTACTGTGTCAAATGCTTTGGCAAAGTCCAATTTTAAGATCACTGTCTCCATCTCCCCCTGTTTGCATTGATGAATATATTCATATGTCCAACCTACACAATCCTGTATATTTCTTGAATGCAAAAACCCATATTGGTTATCATGCACCAGCTGCAATATCTTTGTTTGTAATCTGTTAGCCAGAATTTTTGTGATCAATTTAAGACAGATATTAAGCAAAGATATTGGCCTAAAGTCATTAGGCCCCTCTGGTGAGAGAATTTTGGGGATCAAAGTAATGAAAGAATCATTTATGCTTTGGAGATTAACAGTGCCAGCCCAAAATTCATCACAAAGCCTATAAAAATCATACTTAACCACAGGCCAGCACACCTTGAGAAAATGTCCAGTAAACCCATCTGGGCCAGGAGACTTATCCGAAGGCATGTGAGCCACCACTTGATCGACCTCCTTGTGAGTGAAAGGTACAGATAGTTCCTCCAAGCCTGCCAGAGGAGAAAAATACTGGGAGAAATCAAAGCTCACCGAGATGGGTACAGATATACCCAACCTTTCCCTGTATACATGCCATAACAGACCAGCCTTCTCCTGATGATCAATTGCCACAGAGCCATCTGCTCTGGTCAGTGAAGCAATAGAATTTTTCCTGTACCTAATGGTTGCCATGGAGTGGAAGAAGGAGGTGTTATCATCTCCTAGACGAGCCCAACGTGCTGAGCACCTTTTCTTCCAATATTCCTGCTTACAAGTGAGAAGGTGTTGAAGTTGCTTTTTAACAATATTGCGGAAATTCCATTCAGAGATATGCAGCACTCTCTGTTCCTCATAAGAGTCCAGCTGAAAATTGACAGAGTTACAGTTCTTGATCAATGCATCAATAACCTGAAAGCCAGAACTCCATTTTTTTAGGCCTTTTCTCAGAAGTTTTAATTTTGCCGATAGACATTTAGCCCCATCTCCTGGACAGTTAATGTCCCAGATATTTCTTACCACATCAAGAAAACCAGGCAATCTAGTCCAGTAAGTTTCAAATCTAAAGACTTTTGCTTTGGGAATAGAAGACCCAATGGACACAACACATGGAGTGTGATCAGAAGTGGGCCTAGAGAGTGGCTTAACCATAGTATTAGGAAATTTAAGTGTCCAAGCAATAGATGTGAAGAACCAGTCCAGTTGCACTAACAAAGGGTCTGTTTGCATGTTACTCCAAGTAAAGGATCTTCCTTTAATAGGAAGCTCAATGAGGCCCAAATAGCTGATAATTTCATTAAAGGTTGCAATATCAGTCATATTAGCTCCATCACGATTACGATTCTCAGCAAAATGATAGAAGTTGAAATCTCCAAGAATAAGCCAGAGTGAATCATCAACAATATCCAGAGAGAATAACCAAGCAACAAAGTTTTCCCTAGCCACTCCCTCACAGGGGCCATATACATTAACAATATTGAAATTGTCGGCAGATAAATGGGAGGTAAAGTTTACAACTAAACCAAAGCTTTCCTCCATAAGCAACTGTCCAGTAAAGATACTCCCCACCCATAAGATTAGCAGGCCGCCCGATGCTCCCTCCGAGGGTATAAAACAGAATTGATCAAAACGTTTAGGAGCAAAGTTTCTTATGAAACTATGATCAAAGTCATTCTTTTTGGTTTCCTGGAGACATACAATAGAGGCACTACTCTCTTCCAATTTGTTACGCACCATAGGCCATTTTGCAGGATCGTTAATACCACGGATATTCCAGCTCAGAACAAACCAAAAACGATTACTACTGTGAGTTCCACAATTCATCCTCAGCATAAGGACACAAAAGAAACCCCATAAAGGTTCACCGACACAACTGACCGACCCACATTAAAGTTCACAGACATAGCTGATCGACACACACCATAGTTCATGGAAACAAAAAGACAAGAAAAGCAAAAGAGGCCAGAGGAAGAGGCCATGAGCACTAGTTCTTCTTCTCCTGCATCAGACGCTCGTCAGTGAGCTCGGCAGGGTCAATCTGGCACTCTTCCACTCCAATGCGACGCATTTCTTCCAACTGCAGCACATCAGGAGTCACAGCTTTGTCTGTCTTGCGCGGACGACGAGTGTCAGCCAAAACCTGGTGACAATATCCTTCATTGTTGTTGCGGGTGCAGTATCTAACCTGTGATTTCACCTTGGGAGCTTCCTGTTCTTGCGAGGCCTTCCCGGACGCCTTGGCCCAGCAGCAGGCCCAATAGCAGGCCCAATGTCACCAGAAGAGGACTGCCCAGTCTCAATAGAATTTGAAACAGATTGCTCCAGGTCAATTGGCGCCCAACACAGCTCTCCATCTCCTCCCAGATACATGTATTTAAATGCATCAGACCAAGTCCCTTTCTCTGGTTGCATCAGACTAGATAGAGCAGAAGCAACAGCCCTGTCTAGCAGGGAAGAGTGAAAAACCAAATTGATCACTGTGGTACCAAAGATCATATTCCTGATTTCAGCACTAAAGACATGCATATACTCCCCAGTACCAGTCTCTTCCAGGTCCAGAGCCATAACAGATTCCTTTTCATCAGCAGAAATGCACAGAACCCTATTGTAGATATTGCAACTGAGAAAGACAACGAGCTGCTTGAACCTTTCTACTGTAAACAGAACAACAACTTGATCATGGTGAGCAAAAACAGAGCCAGGAGCATCAGACACTGCAGCTGGAACAATAATCAGAGAGCTTAGCCGGGAGGAGCTTTCGCCTACTTCAAAGGAGGAGTTCTGGAAGACTGGTTCATCCTCAATCTGCATCCACTGATTTTCCCCACCAGCTTGAATAAAACGGAGCTGTCCATCTTGCCTACCATTAACCACATCCTCTGCTGCATCTTCCATGTCCGACATCTGTGGAGACCAAGTGTTAGGGTCATTAGATACATTCCCTTCCGGCACAACCCCATTCAACATTGATCTACCGTCATAACCAGTGATCGCTCTCCAGCTTTCACCTTCATATGGCCATTCCCCCCAATCTCCATTATCCACTTGCATAGCAGGAGGCGCTTCCCACGCCGCATCTGCATTCTGCTGGTGCCAAACCTGCATATCTAAAGCCTGTTGCTGTGCAATATTCAGATATGGCAGGGAGTATGGGTGTGGAGATGCATTCATGGGAGGCACTAAATCTTCATTGCCAACCACTTGAGGATTGACAGATCTGCCATGGAGTACATAAACAGGCACAGACCATGATCTACCAAGCACTCCAAACAGATTAGCAGCACGGGTGACCACCAGACTAAAAGGCACCAGACGCAGAGATTTGATAAGCACTTTTACCAACACTTTAGTCATATCTGACCTGGGGTTATGCCACAGTTCAAGCTTCCCAAAGAGAGATACTGCCTTGTTAATGTAGTAATTTGTTTGATAATCTAAGGGGAAGTTAAGCATGAGTACCCAGGCTTCTCTCTCGAAAACAGGCAACCTCATATTCAGACCCTCATCGTGACGAACAACAGAAAACATATGCACCTCATCTCTATCCATAGTATGTGGCCCAGTCTCCATCAGGTGGTCTCTAATAGCAGCAGACTCAAATCTAACCAGGCCAACACCAATACTGTAGACTCTACCAGTAACCGGAGCGTGGTGATCTCTGTTCAGAATGGTACAAACCTCAGCCAGCGCTTCCTCCTTGTCGATGTCCTCCAGCTCCGGGATGACGACGATGATAGCATACTCCTCATGCTGCAGCGGAGGGTCTCCAACTATCAGCAGGATCCTCTGCAGGCGATCTTCCGGGCTGGGCTCAATGGTGACGGGGCCAGGGAGGAAGCGGAACGGAAGCACGGGGAAGTTCGCCATCCCTCCGTCCGACGAGAGAGGAGGTGGCGACACTGGTGGCGGTGGAGGGGTGGTCGATGGATTGGTTGTCGATGGTGGCGCGGGTGGCGGAGTGAGGGTCTGGCGAGCAGCACCCGAGGAGGGACGAACAGGGGAAAAGGAGTGGGCGGAGGAGCCACCACCAATAAAAGCACCCTGCTGACAAAGAGTCTCGGGAGATGGAACGACGGTTCCGTTAATCTCGTTAAACACCTGATCAACTTCCTTAATTAGGTCCTTAGCCGGCAAATCTTGAACCAAACCTGACAAGGAATCTCGCTCCTTAGGAGGCAAATCGTCAGCATTAACAGCTAAATCTTCCAAAACAGAATGTTTTTTAATTCTCCAAATCTTCTTATTGGGGCATTGATCTC
The DNA here is from genome assembly GCF_019359855.2 of Lolium perenne. Classification (NCBI taxonomy): domain Eukaryota; kingdom Viridiplantae; phylum Streptophyta; class Magnoliopsida; order Poales; family Poaceae; genus Lolium; species Lolium perenne. The sequence goes on along the minus strand of NC_067244.2, from coordinate 116,500,483 downwards.
GCACATGATCCGCTCGGAAACAAGTCCTACAGTGACTTGGGCAGTTCCGGCCCATATGGCCCAAATTATAGCAGCAATGACATCGAATATCAGACGTGCAGTCTTTTCTCAAGTGGCCCCAGCACAGACATTGAGTACAGAGACAATCCAAATTCCTGGACTTAGGCCCATTGAGCAACATATGAATAATATCTGAAGAAGGAAGGCCCCAAATTCCCGTCGTCCTTTCAATTTCAAAATCCGAGTATCCCGCCTGCCTCTGGTCTAAGATGCAATTAAGGTTCAGGGGAGAGAATTTCGGATCCGTCCTAAAGCGATCAAGCCAGTAATTCGGTTTCCGAAAGTTAGGACCAATAAATGTCCTAGAGATTAAAACCGAATTAATGTGCCCTTGATCTAAGGCACCATCCCAAAAATGACAATTCATGCTTCCCACGATGAACTGATGTTCAAGCGGTTTTGCAGCAGCTTTAGGTAAATCAGATGAAGGAACTTCAGCATTCTGAGAGTACAATTTGGAGGATGAAGTCAAAGGCACATCGAAACCAAATTTTGCTAATTCGGCTGAAGAAGAACCATCAAATGCTGAGGATCTTAAACCTTCCAAAGAAGTTTTGACTGCTAGGGGCTTAGGAACCCATTTCTTGCAATTCTGAAACGATACATCCTTAGAAGATCCACCAGAGAAACCATCCTTAACAGCACCTTTCTCAACAGTACGAAAACATGATGCATACCCATCACCCCGAAAGAGAGAAAATCTGCAGTGAAAATCTGGCCAAACTCTTTCTCTAAGGGAGTAGATGAAATGTCCAACCTTGTTGGAGGCTACTGAGAATCTGAATTTTTTATCAGCCAATCTCAGCACACAAAAACCCACAGCAGAACCGCCCAAACAACATTCCAAAGCCACAGCAACTGCATCTTCGGACAAACGGAAGGAAGCTTCCAAAAATGAGACAACCAAGAAGAATTCCTTGGCTTGGGGAGAGGGAGAGAAGTGAACGGATGATCTGAACTGTCGACGCACCTGATTGGCAACTGCTCGTCCAGGAGAGAAATCCCAGAGGAGAAGCACATCCATGGTCACCGGAGAGGAAGGTCTTCATGGTCGCCGGCTAGGGAGGGGAGCGAGGTGGAGGTGGAGGGGAGCCATTGTATTTAGTAGTAGCAGTTGGGTCAATCCTCAGTATGTTTTCTCGTATCGTGGCTATTTGTAGAAGTCAATCTCCATTCGTTGACAACAACAAACACCTCTCAAAATAATTTTACTCCTGTTTTAAAAATGAAAAGCTCTAGCGCATGTTAATCCCTGGTTCCCTCTGCGAAGGGTCAATCTTTTACTTTTATGTTGAGTCACCATCCTTTCTTTGAGCACTTTCTTGAGAGCACAACTGTCATTCTTAGTATAATATGCTTGTCCCAAAATGTGATTAACTATGGTATAACTTTGATGCTTTTATCTTTGACAATCTCTACTTCTAGTCTTTCCATGAACTTCAAAGGTGCCCGAGCATTTATGTTTTGCTGTACAAATATGGGCAAGCGAGATACCACTTTATCATATCCTTTTATGAACATTGCAATCCTGCTGATAGACATGATTCATGATGCTTATTGTTAATTTGTTGGTACCTTTTCCATGATTGACATAGCTATTAGATGACTTTATTTGCATGTATCCTATTATGAATTGCCTAAGTACTTGTCCATATCATGAGAATATTTACATCATATGAACAAATGTGTTCGTGAAAGTTCTTTTATCGCACTCAGTTGTTAACTGAATTGCTTGAGGACAAGTAATAAGCTAAGCTTGGGGGGAGTTGATACGTCCAAAACGTATCTACTTTCCCGAACACTTTTGCTATTGTTTTGCCTCTAATTTGTGTATTTTGGATACAACTAACACGGACTAACGCTGTTTTCAGCAGAATTGCCCTGGTGTCTCGTTTTTGTGCAGAAATTCAACTTTCAGGAAAATCCCCGGAATTAATGTCAAAGGGCTTATTTTCCCAGAAGATTCACGGAGCCAGAAGGGCAGGCCAGGGGGGCCCACGGCCCCCACACCATGGGCCGGCGCGGCCTAGGAGGGGGGCGCGCCGCCCTATGGTGAGGCCGCCTCGGCCAGCCTCTGACGCCCCCCTCTGGACTATTTAAGGGTTTCGATCTAAGAACGTGAGACGGGAAGTCGAAATCGCGAGAAGCCATCCAGAACGCCGCCACCATCGCGAAACTCCGTCTCGGGACCAGAATCTCCGTTCTGGCACTCCGCCGGGACGGGGAATTGTAGGAGATCATCGCCATCATCACCACCGACGCCTCTTCATCGACCAGCCATGTTTCCCCCATCCATGTGTGAGTAATTCCCCCGCTGTAGGCTGAAGGGGATGGTAGGGATTGGATGAGATTGGTCATGTAATAGCATAAGATTGTTAGGGCATAGTGCCTAGTGTCCGTAATTGGTACTTTGATGATATTGTTGCAACTTGTCATGCTTAATGCTTGTCACTAGGGCCCGAGTGCCATGATCTCAGATCTGAACATGTTATTGTTTCATGATGATATTCATTGTTTTACTTACCTGCAAGTTGTATACACATGTCGCTGTCCGGAACCCGAGGCCCCAAAGTGACAGAAATTGGGACAACCGGAGGGGAAGGCGGTGATGTGAGGAGCACATGTGTTCACGGAGTGTTAATGCTTTGCTCCGGTGCTCTATTAAAAGGAGTACCTTAATTTCTAGTAGAAACCCTAGAGGCTCGGCTGCCACCGGCTGGTAGGACAAAAGATGTTGTGCAAGTTTCTCATTGCGAGCACGTACGACTAAATATGGAACACATGCCTATTGATTGATTAGTACTTGGATACCATTTTATTACTATCTGCAAATGCCCTGCTTGATTGTTACATGAGTTTCTCTCATCCATGCAACGCCCGTTCATCCATCCCTGTGCCTACAGTATTTTAATCCTGTTGTTTACTAAAATCACTACTGCTGTCTTTGTTACACTGCTGCTGATATTTCACTACTGCTACTGCTATAAAACTGATACTACTGATAAACTCTTGCAAGCAAGTCTGTTTCCAGGTGCAGCTGAATTGACAACTCCGCTGTTAAGGCTTTCAAGTATTCTTTGGCTCCCCTTGTGTCGAATCAATAAATTGGGTTTTACTTCCCTCGAAGACTGTTGCGATCCCCTATACTTGTGGGTTATCAGGGGGATTCCCAGATGGCTACAGCGCGCATATGGCATGTGATAGGTGGTGCGTAGGAGGTATCCTACCACTACACGGAGGTCTCGTGCAATACTAAAATGCGCACCATATCCCCTCAAAAAAAAAATGCGCACCATATAGCTGCTTCACAAAAAAGGCCTTCCGGCACCCCAAAATTGGAAACATCATCGCATGTGGGTCGGATTAGAAATCCGCGACCGGGGCCTTGCTTCCCATCCTAGGGCCCACGCACGTGCCATATATGGCCTCGTTCCGACAAACTATGTAGTGCCACGGGCCGTTTCGTACTCATTTCCCCTAAAAGTCATAGAACTCTGGACGTGATAGCCCTGTTCGTGAAGGGTTTTCAAGATAATTGCCGTATCCTGATTCCGTCTTTTGCAGTAGTTAATAAGACACATAAAATGAAGCCACGCGGGTCAGCGCGATTTTTTGAGTTTGTTTACTCTTTGCCAACTGTGCAAAACGGGGCCACCGGGACGTGCGGTATGGCCGTACCGGGCGCACGGGTGCACCTGTCCGCCAACGCGCTAAACAGAAAACATTTAGCACATAAAATGATGCGTCTTAGACCTAAAAACATTTTTCCCGGTATTAATTGAGCGAAGGAAAGTGTGGCCCCAGTTCAAATCCGGTCAGTTTCCAGCGGATTAGGTGGAATACTACAAGAAGCGGGGGGGGGGGGGGGTTCGAAATGGCTACTACGTGCATATGGCATGCGATAGGTGGTGCGTAGGAGGTATCCTACCACTACGCGGAGGTCTCGCGCAATACTAAAATACACACCATGTAGCTGCTTCACAAAAAAGGCCTTCCGGACCGCAAAATGGAAACACCGTCGCCCGTGGGTCGGATTGAAAATCCGCGACCGGGGCCTTGCTTATCATCCTATATCCCACGCATGTGCCAAATATGGCTTCGTTCCGACAAACTATGTTGTGCCTGATACGTCTCAAACGTATCTATAATTTCTTATGTTCCATGCTAGTTTTATGACAATACTCACATGTTTTATACACACTTCACATCATTTATACGCATTTTCCGGCACTAACCTATTAACGAGATGCCGAAGCACCAGTTCCTATTTTGTGCTGTTTTTGGTTTCAGAAATCCTACACAGGAAATATTCTCGGAATTGGACGAAACAAAAGCCCACGATCTTATATTTCACGGAAGGTTCCAGAAGTCTAAAGGGGAGACGAAGATGGGCCAGGGGGCCCCCACACCACACCTGGGTGCGGGCCCACTCCTGGACGCGCCACCGGGTAGTGAGGGCACCCTGGTGCCCCTCCGACGCCGCCCTTTCGCCTATATATGCTCCCAGACGCGAAAACCCTATGACAATCGACGATATTCCACGAAGAGTTCCGTAGACGCCGCCATCGCGAAGACAAGTTTCGGGGGACAGAATCTCTATTCCGGCACGCCGCCGGGACGGGGAATTTCCCCTGGAATCCATCTCCATCGACACCATCGCCATCTTCATCGCCGTTGCTGTCTCCCATGATGAGGAGGGAGTAGTTCTCCCCCGAGGCTGAGGGCTCTACAAGTAGCTATGTGGTTCTCTCTCCCATGGTGTGATCTTTATGTGATCATGAGCTTTGTATCACTATTAATCCATGTGCTACTCTAGTGATGTTATTAAAGTAGTCTATTCCTCCTCCATGATGTAATGTTGACAGTGTGTGCATCATGTAGTACTTGGCGTAGGTTATGATTGTAATCTCTTGTAGATTATGAAGTTAACTATTACTATGATAGTATTGATGCGACCTATTCCCCATTTCATAGCTATTGCTGACAGTGTGTATGCTATGTTAGTACTCGGTCTAAATTGCAACGGTCTATTATGCACTATAGAGGTTACTTAATATGAACTCCGAACATTGTGGAGCTTGTCTACTCCGGCTTGAGGTGTACTTTTGTAGCCCTACACAATGAATGATGTTTGTTATCCAACAAGAGAGTGTTTGAAAGTAGCATTTATTTATTCAGTTATGTGATCATTGTTGAGAGTGTCCACTAGTGAAAGTATGATCCCTAGGCCTTGTTTCTAAGTATTGAAACACCGTTTCCAACAAGTTCTGCTACATGTTCGCTTGCTGCCATTTTTATTTCAGATTGCAATTACTACTTACAATCATCCATATTACTTGTATTTCACTATCTCTTCGCCGAACTAGTGCACCTATACATCTGACAAGTGTATTAGGTGTGTTGGGGACACAAGAGACTTCTTGTATCTTAATTGCAGGGTTGCTTGAGAGGGATATCTTTGACCTCTACCTCCCTGAGTTCGATAAACCTTGGGTGATTCACTTAAGGGAAACTTGCTGCTGTTATACAAACCTCTGCTCTTGGAGGCCCAACACTGTCTACAGGAATAGAAGCGTGCGTAGACATCAAGCTATTTTCTGGCGCTGTTGCCGGGGAGGTAAGGTAAAAGGTATTCACATCCTCCGACTACTAAGCTATTTCCTAGCACTGTTGCCGGTGTGTGAGTGCTCGAAGCTATTTCCTTTAGATCCTGCAATTGCATCTTTTTGTTTCTTGTTTTTATTTTTCACTAGTTAGACATAATGGAAAACAACAAGAAAATTAGAGATCTTTATGAACTATATATTGAATTAGGACATGATGTGTTTGAAGAGAGAATTAAAAAACCCATGGAACTTTGTTTACAAAATAGTTGTAGCAATGTTATTAGCATGAACTCTTTGAACACTATTATTGCTAATGCTATGGAAAAATCTAAGCTTGGGGAAGCTGGTTTTGATGAGCATGATATTTTTAGTCCCCCAAGCATGGAGGAGAAAATTTACTTTGATGATACTTTCCCTCCCATTTATGATGATTATAATGATAGTGGTATTTTGGTGCCACCTACTATGGAGGATAAAGTTTATTATGATTATACTATGCCTCCCATATTTGATGATTATGGTGATGAGAATAATAATGAGAGCTACTTTGTTGAATTTGCTCCCACTACAATTAATAAGAATGACTATGCTTATGTTGGGAGTAGTAATTATTTTATGCATGAGACTCATGATAAGAATGCATTATGTGATAGTTGTATTGTTGAGTTTGTTCATGATGCTACTGGAAATTATTATGAGAGAGGAAAATATGGTTGTAGAAATTTTCATGTTACTAAAACACTTCTCTACATGCTGAAAATTTTGAAGTTACTTGTGTTTTATCTTCCTATGCTTGTCACTTTTTTCTACATGAATTTATTTGTGTACAAGATTCCTATGCATAGGAAGTGGGTTAGACTTAAAAGCGTTTCTTATTTGCTTTTGATGCTCTCTTTTGCTTCAACTCTTGTTACTTGCGAGAGCATCATTAAAATTAATGAGCCCATCTTAATGGCTATAAAGAAAGCACTTCTTGGGAGATAACCCATGTTTTTATTTTGATACTGTTTTGTTGTGTATTGGAAGTTGTTACTACTGTAGCAACCTCTCCTTATATTTATTTTATTGCATTGTTGTGCCAAGTAAAGTCTTTAATAGTAAGGTTGATACTAGATTTGGATTACTGCGCAGAAACAGATTTCTTACTGTCACGAATTTGAGTAGGTCTCTCTGTAGGTAACTCAGAAAGATCAGCGAAAATTCATGAGTGATCCCCAGATATGTACGCAACTTTCATTAAATTTGAGCTTCTTCATCTGAGCATGTTAAGTGTCTCTAAAATTTTTGTCTTTATGGACTGTTCTGTTTTGACAGATTCTGCCTTTTATTTCGCATTGCCTCTTTTGCTATGTTGAATGGATTTCTTTGTTCCATTAACTTTCAGTAGCTTTGAACAATGTCCAGAAGTGTTAAGACTGATTGTGTTACCTCTGAATATGTGAATTTTTGATTATGCACTAACCCTCTAATGAGTTTGTTTTGAGTTTGGTGTGGAGGAAGTTTTCAAGGATCAAGAGAGAAGGATGATATAATATGATCAAGAAGAGTGAAAAGTCTAAGCTTGGGGATGCCCCCGTGGTTCATCCCTGCATATTTCAAGAAGACTCAAGCATCTAAGCTTGGGGATGCCCAAGGCATCCCCTTCTTCATCGGCAACTTATCAGGTCACCTCTAGTGAAACTATTTTTTTATTCCATCACATCTTATGTGCTTTACTTGGAGCGTCTGTATGTTTTTATTTTTGTTTTTGTTTGAATAAAATCGGATCCTAGCATTCCTTGTGTGGGAGAGAGACACTCTCCGCTCGTTCATATGAACACTGGTGTTCTTAGCTTTACTTCTAATGTTCATGGCGAAGGTTGAAAACCGCTTCGTTCATTTCTATTTGGTTGGAAACAGAAAATGCTTCATGTGGTAATTGGTATATTATCTTGAATAATTTGATACTTGGCAATTGTTTTTCTCAATAGATCATGTTTAAGCTATTGCATCATGTACTTTGCAACTATTAATGAAGAACTACCATAGAGCTTGTTAAAATTTGGTTTGCATGATTGGTCTCTCTAAAGTCTAGATATTTTCTGGTGAGGTGTTTGAACAACAAGTAAGACAGTGTAGAGTCTTATAATGCTTGCAATATGTTCCTATGTAAGTTTTGCTGTACCGGTTCATACTTGTGTTTGCTTCAAACAACCTTGCTAGCCAAAGCCTTGTACTGAGAGGGAATTCTTCTCGTGCATCCAAATCCTTGAGCCAAAACCTATGCCATTTGTGTCCACCATACCTACCTACTACGTGGTATTTCTCTGCCATTCCAAAGTAAATTGCTTGAGTGCTACCTTTAAAATTCCATTCTTTGTCTTTGCAATATATAGCTCATGGGAAAATAGCCTTAAAAACTATTGTGGTAAAGAATATGTAGCTTATGTATCTTATTTCTTATAAGTTGCTTGTTGAGCGGTAACCATGTTTGTGGGGACGCCATCAACTATTACACCTTTGTTGAATATCATGTGAGTTGCTATGCATGTTCGTCTTGTCCGAAGTAAGGGTGATTTGTCATGATCAAATGGTTTGAGTATGCATATTGTTAGAGAAGAACATTGGGCCGCTAACTAAAGCCATGTATCATGGTGGAAGTTTCAGTTTGGACATTAATCCTCAATCTCTGATGAGAATATTATCTGTTGATGAATGCTTATGCATTAAAGATGAGTCCATTATCTGTTTTCTATGTTGTCCCGGTATGGATGTCCTTAGCTGAGATCTATCAAAAACGAGAAATCAAATGCGATCTATCTCCTTGGACCTTTGTACAGGCAGCATAGAGGTACCCCTTTGTGACACTTGGTTGAAACATATGTAATGCAATGATAATCCATGGAAATCCAAGCTAATTAGGACAAGGTGCGAGCACTATTGGTATTCTATGCATGAGGCTTGCAACTTATAGGATGTCTTATGCATAACACATATGAATTATTACTACCGTTGACAAAATTGTTTCTATGTTTTCAAAATAAAAGCTCTAGCACAAAAATAGTAATCCATGCTTCCCTCTGTGAAGGGCCATTCTTCTACTTTATGTTGAGTCAGTTTACCTACTTCTTTCTATCTTAGAAGCAAACACTTGTGTCAACTATGTGCATTGATTCCTACATACTTGCTTATTTGCATTCATCATATTACTTTGTGTTGACAATTATCCATGAGATATACATGTTGAAGTTGAAAGCAACTGCTGAAACTTATATCTTCCTTTGTGTTTCTTCAGAATTTTCTACTAAGAATTTATTGCTTTATGAGTTAACTCCTATGCAAGTCTTATTGATGCTTGTCTTGAAAGTACTATTCATGAAAAGTCTTTGCTATATGATTCAGTTGTTTAATCATTGTCTTTACCATTGCTTCGAATCACTTCATTCATCTCATATGCTTTACAATAGTATTGATCAAGATTATGATAGCATGTCACTTCAGAAATTATCCTTGTTATCGTTTACCTACTCGAGGGCGAGTAGGAACTAAGCTTGTGGATGCTTGATACGTCTCAAACGTATCTATAATTTCTTATGTTCCATGCTAATTTTATGACAATACTCACATGTTTTATACACACTTCACATCATTTATACGCATTTTACGGCACTAACCTATTAACGAGATACCGAAGCGCCAGTTCCTGTTTTGTGCTGTTTTTGGTTTCAGAAATCCTACACAGGAAATATTCTCGGAATTGGACGAAACAAAAGCCCACGATCTTATATTTCATGGAAGGTTCCAGAAGTCTGAAGGGGAGACGAAGATGGGCCAGGGGGCCCCCACACCACACCTGGGTGCGGGCCCACTCCTGGACGCGGATTCGGCGGGACACCGCAGGAAGCAGGGGGATTCCCAGATGGCTACCACACGCATATGGAATGTGATAGGTGGTGCGTAGGAGGTATCCTACCACTACGCGGAGGTCTCACACAATACTAAAATGCGCACCATGTAGTTGCTTCACAAAAAAGGCCTTCCAGCACCCCGAAAATGGAAACACCGTCGTCCGTGGGTCGGATTGGAAATCCGCGACCGGGGCCTTGCTTCCCATCCTAGGGCCCACGCTCGTGCCAAATATGGCCTTGTTCCGACAAACTATGTGGTGCCACGGGCCGTTTCCTACACATTTTCCCTAAAAGCCATAGAACTCCCAACGTGATGGCCCTATTCGTGATGGGTTTTTCAAGATAATTGCCGTATCCCAATTCCATCTTTTGCAGTGGTTACTAGGACACATAAAATGACTCCACGTGGTATTATCACCAGATTTTAACCAAGTCAGGAGGTGGGCCGTGATAGATATGGGCTTGGAGAATATACACGGGAAATATTCATGAATCGGCCTCGTGCAAGAGTTTGGGCTAGATTGCCCGTGTATCTGTAAATTATAGTAGGTTACGTGTCGGTTAGGATTAAAAGATAGAGTTTAGCTCGTACACGGTTGGGATTATTCCCAAGTTAGAGAGTCTACGGACTATAAATATGTATCTAGGGTTATTGAGAAAGGAGGACGATCACGTTCACAACAAACCAATCTAGGCGCATCGCCACCCCTTGTTTCGAGGGTTTCTTCCGGGTAAGCGCTATGCTGCCTAGATCGCATCTTGCAATCTAGGCAGTATCTTGTTTATTCGTTGTTCATGTGTTGCTCGTACTGAAGCCTTTTTGATGGCGAGCAACACCATTATCATAGATATGTTAGGGTCTGCATTGGTGCTTTCTTGATGCATTCGCTTAGTCATGCTACCCCTGGATATCTAGCTGCCCTTGCACCCGTCATAGGTGTGAGGGCAGCACCTTGCTTAGTCTTTATTTAGTAGATTCTATCTGTTACGGTTGTTCCTTGTTCTTCAAGGATTAGTTTAATATCCATATGGTTAGGCCTTGCAAACGAGTTGAATGATCCAGTAGTGCGTAAGGTACGGTTTATTGATCCTAGAAGGGATGTTCCGATGATCAACTCCATGTTGGTTTTTAGGCCTTTTCTAGGGTTGGTTTTCTGTTATCTTTCGCATCTGCCAGGCTCAACTACGTGTAGGATGTTCCGGTTATGTGGTGAAAACCCTAAATCGTCGTAGATTGTTTTAGCTTATATTGATCAAGCAGGACCACCATGTTATCGTAGATCCAATACGAATCATGGGTGGATCGGCTCCATGAGCCGATTCACAGGATAACCTGAGAGCCGATCGAGGCTCGTATTTAATGTTTACGTGTATGCCATGCAGGAAACTAGTCGAAGCAATCCATCACCTTCCTGACCAGGTATAGGTTAGGTGGCACGCCCTTGCACCAGCATCGGACGTGCGTGCCAGAGCATTGCGGGCCGTCGCCCGAGGGACCAGGGCCCACTAGCAGTCCTGGGAGCCTCCCGGCTCTCCGTGTTGCCCGCCGCTGCTCGCCGGTGGGTTTTGGCAGGCAACACATTCTGGCACGCCCGGTGGGACAAACACTCAACTACATCAACATCTGCATCAACATCTGCATCAGAGATGGCGGAAGACCCAGTCACGTACGAAGATCTGACTGAGGAGTATAAGAAGAAGTATGACGAGCTTAAAGCTCTCTTCGAAGCCGACCTCATCGGCTCTTTCCAGAGGACCCGCTCACACGGCATTAGGTGGAAAGGGTTCTCAGCTGAAGGCGCTCTCGATGAAGTGGATCTGTCTACTTCTTCAGAAGAACGCACCAGAGCTCTACGCCAGGAAATTAACTACATGGTAGCTCATTCGCTACACCGTCATTCTGAGAGCCTGGTGAACTCTTTCGAGCGCGTTGCGCTTCGCGTGGTCCAGGAAATCATGAAGCATCAGTACTCTACGTCAGGACCTACCCTAGGGACTCACCAAGGAGAGATACCGTTCCACACCAGACCGCAGCTGCCGTTCTCATTAGCAGCTCCAGAACCGCCGGGTTCACCGGTGTTCGTCGTCTACAAGATTGGAGGCGATCCTGCTGATTACCAGTTCATGCTGGAACCGCCTAAGGAAATCCCGCATGGATACACGTGCATGTATGTGCCAGACTGCAATAACTTGGCGCGCACGAACCAGATTACAGCAGGAGGAGTTTCTGGAGCCACAGGAGGAATTACCGGAGGAGACGCCGATAAATAGGCATGGCTGGCTAAATATGCCACCGCAACAGATCAGCAAAATTCAGCCCCTGCAGCTCCTACAGTGGACCAGATCAGTGCAATCTTGAGAGACCAGTTCGGCATGGTACCAAAGAGGAGGGCAATCGGCTATTCCAAGCCGTACCCCAATGAGCATGATCTGATACCACTGCCGCCCAAGTATCGGCTCCCTGAGTTCTCAAAGTTCAGTGGGTCAGAAGGCTCTAGCTCAATTGAGCACGTGAGCAGATATTTGGCATAGTTGGGCATGATCTCAGCATCAGACCAGCTACGCGTAAGGTTTTTTGCGAAGTCTCTCACAGGATCGGCTTTTGGGTGGTACACCTCGCTGCCACCAGATTCAATCCGGACGTGGAAGCAGATGGAAGAGCAGTTCCACATACAATATCACTCAGAGGCTTCCGAGGCTGGCATTGCCGATTTGGCTCAAGTACGACAGAGGCGTGGAGAGACGGTGTCAGAATACATTCAGTGCTTCAGGACTGTAAGGAACCGATGTTATTCGGCTCGTTTGAATGAGAAAGAAGCAGTTGATCTGGCAGTGGTGGGTCTCGCATCGCCGATCAAGGACATGGCTTCCCAAGCGGAGTACACTTCACTGGCGCATATGGTTCAGAAACTATCATTGTATGAACAGCGCCACCCAGAATTGTACCAGGACAAATTCAAATGCCCGGTAAGCCTGGTTGAGGCAGAAGAGGATGAAGACTCTACAGGAGACCAGGAAGTAGCCGTGGCTGAATGGGCTCGGGGGGCAAACCCTGTGTCCTGCAAATGGGTTAAACCACAAGGTCCTGCAAAAGGGTTTGACTTCGACGTGAGCAAAGCTGAGCAGATTTTCGATCTTTTGCTTAAGGAGAAGCAGCTGAAGTTACCCGAAGGCCATAGAATCCCTACGGCACAAGAGATGAACGGAAGGCCATACTGCAAGTGGCACCACTCGTTCACCCATGCCACCAGCGACTGCAAAGTGTTGCGTCAGCAGATCCAAATGGCGATAGAACAAGGCCGTCTTATTTTCAGCCAATATGCCATGAAAGTGGACACGCAACCCTTTCCTGCCGTTAACATGGTGGAGTGCAATCACCCCGTGAGGCGCCAGCCAGATTTCTCGTTCAGTATTAACATGGCAGGGCCTGTATACCACCCTGGCAGGGGCAAAGAAGAGAGCAGTCGTTCTCGTGGTAAGGAAAAGGAGGAGGCCGGTTCACGCGACCGGCCCCGATATGATGACAAACGGCATGTCACCGAGGAACAAGTAAGAAGCGTGCGGTATCAACAACCACTCTCCGAGCACCTTCTTAATAAATATGAGCGTCAGTATGACCAACGCCGGCGGTATGACACAGCCGACGAAAGAGATCGTCGGCCTAACGTAAACGACAGAAAGTATCGTCGGTATGATAGAGACGACGAAGGATATGAGCACCGCGCTAAGGGAAGGTCGGGGGAGCAAGAAGACATGGACCGACACTGGGATTGTCCCTTCTTTAAACACTGCTGGGATTCAGGAATGAGCCGATTGCCTACAATCGAAAGCTGCCCAGAATGTAGACAGAAGAAGAAGGACGCAGGAGACATGTCAGTGTTCAAACGTCTAGGGCCTCTCCCATCTCGGAACAAACAAGCTGAGTCCTCTCGAGTGGAAGATCTCGAGGAGTTAGAAGATGAAGAAGAAGAAGATAGATACCACCGGCCAAGATGGTGTCCTGATGGACTCAGTCACTCTCAAAAGTGCAGGGTTCAGTGGCTACATAGCTTGGAGGAAGCCGAGAGGTTATACCTGCACACGTTGAGGAAGGCGCGGCCCGATCTGGCCGCGAAAATTCAGCAAACTTTGGACGAGGAGGGTCGTCCACAGAAGAAAGAATGGTGCCCCAAACCAAAGAAAGCCGATGATAAGGCATCGGCTGGCACAAACATGGTGTTCATACTTCCGTCGGAGTTTTGTGCTCCAGGACTAGAAGAGGCATCTGTAGCACAACTTGACTGCGGCCCACGGCCAGTTATCTTTGAAAAGCCGCGAGAAAGGAGCTACAGACATCTGAAGGCCCTGTACTTGAAAGGTTATATCAACGGGCAGCCTGTCAACAAGATGCTGGTTGACACGGGAGTGGCAGTCAATATAATGCCATACTCCATGCTACGTCGCCTGGGAAGCTCTAGCGCAGATCTGATCAAAACCAACGTCACATTGAGCGATTTCAACGGCCAAGCATCAGAAGCGCAAGGCGTTCTGAGCGTGGATCTGACTGTAGGCCGAAAAACAATCCCCACGTCGTTCTTCATCGTCGACAGCAAAAGCACCTACGCTGTCCTGCTAGGGAGGGATTGGATTCACGCCAACTGCTGCATTCCATCCACAATGCACCAATGCTTGATACAGTGGGATGGAGATGAAGTGGAGGTCGTCCATGCAGATGACTCAGCCGAAATCTCAACGGCTGGCATGAACATTTGGGACACGGTAGACCAAGAGCCACTCTCTGGAGTCACTTTGGACGGCTGTGAGCGCATCGAAGTGACAAAAAACGGGGTGAGGCTGGTCTTATCCACCGGCCTGACAGTGTAGCAAGAGCAAAGTCTATGGACGTACGTGACAAGGCCGATCCCTGTGATCGGCCCCAAAAAATAAGAAGTAACGATTTCAACTCAAGCATGTCACGTAGATATAGTAGAGCACGAACAAGATGTAAACCTTCAATAAGCAACGCAATCAAAATGGGGGCCGATTCCAGCAATCGGCCCATATTATCCTCGCCATACGTTTTGCCTGTGTTGAGCATCGATCTAGCAGGTGACGGAAAGCTAGGGTATGGGTTTACATCGGCTGATGAGCTAGAAGAGGTTGACATTGGTCCTGGGGATAAGCCACGACCAACTTTTATCAGCAAGAAGTTAGATCCGCATCTGAGGAGCCTGATGATAGCTCTGTTGAAAGAATACCCAGATTGCTTTGCATGGGATTACACAGAGATGCCTGGGTTGGACAGGAGCATAATTGAGCATCGGCTCCCTCTCAAGAAAGGATTTCGGCCGTTCCAGCAGCGAGCACGTCAGATGAAGGCCGAAATTCTTGAAGAAGTCAAGAAAGAGATCGAGAAAATGTTGGCCGCCGGGTTCATCAGGCCATGCAGGTATGCTGAATGGATTTCTAGTATCGTACCTGTAGAGAAAAAGGACGGCCGATGGCGTGTCGCCATAGATTTTCGAGATCTCAATAGAGCTACTCCAAAGGATGAATATCCAATGCCTGTGGCAGAGACATTGATCAATGCAGCCGCTGGTCATAAGGTGCTAAGTTTCATGGATGGCAATGCCGGCTACAACCAAATTTTCATGGCTCCAGAAGATATACACAAGACTGCATTCAGAGTACCAGGATCAGTGGGCTTATTTGAATATGTGGTCATGACTTTTGGACTGAAAACTGCCGGTGCAACGTACCAAAGAGCCATGAATTACATCTTTCATGATCTGATCGGCAAGTTGGTGGAAATTTACATCGATGACGTGGTGGTCAAGTCTGTCTCCATAGAAGGACACTTGGATGATTTGCGATGCATCTTGGACCAAACTAGAAAATTCGGGCTAAGAATGAATCCAAAGAAGTGTGCTTTTGGTGTGACGGCCGGTCAGTTCTTGGGTTTTTTGGTTCATGAACGTGGAATTGAGATCGGCCTGAAAAGTCAGGAAGCAGTACGAACCATGCAGCCACCTACCACGAAGAAAAAACTCCAATGTCTCATCTGCAAAATCAACTTCGTCCGACGGTTCATCTCCAATCTGTCAGGACGAATCGAGCCGTTCATGGCATTGGTGAAAATCAAATCTGATGACGAGTTTCACTGGGGGGCAGAGCAGCAGCGGGCGTTTGACGAGATTAAACAGTATCTAATGACGCCGCCTGTGTTAGTTCCACCTCAGCAAGACAGACCATTCTATATTTACTTATCAGTGGCTGACACTTCCATCGCCTCAGTGGTGGTGCAACTTTATGATGGTCTGGAGCGGGTGGCTTTCTACCTCAGCAGAAGGATGTTGGATGCAGAGACAAGGTACCCTGAGATCGAGAAGTTGTGCCTCTGCCTATTTTACACCTGCACCAAGCTTCGTCACATCTTTCTGTCAGCAGAAATTGTCATCATATGCAAGTCAGACGTCATCAAACCTATGTTGTCGGCCCCTATGTTGAAAGGACGACTCGGTAAATGGATGTTTGCATTGTCAGAATTTGATCTCCGGTATCAGCCCGCGAAGGCAGTCAAGGGACAAGCGTTGGTCGATCTGATTGCTGAACGAATCAACACTGACATAGCAGCACTATCTGTACGTGCATGGGCCATGTTCTTCGATGGATCGGCTTGTGATGATGGTTGTGGCATCGGCATTCTGCTCGTGTCGCCTCGGGGGGCAACATATTCCTTCTCCATCAGGTTATCTACCCCTTGCACCAATAATGTCGCTGAGTATGAAGCAATACGCAAGGGAATGGAGTTGCTTTTGGAAGCCGGGGCAGAAGCTGTGGAACTTTTTGGAGATTCAAAATTGGTGATTTCCCAGCTCACGGAGGAATATAAGTGCGAGAGTGAGTCACTCTTCCCATTATGGATGCAATGCCGTGAGCTGATGGCACAATTTAGGTACATAAATTTTAATTGGATCCCAAGGTCACAAAATACCGAGGCCAATGATCTCGCACAAGTGGCATCAGGCTACAAGGACGTAACAGATGGAGCCGATGTTCAGGTGCAGTTCCTGGAACAGGATGACTGGAGAGCCGATATCTTGAATTACTTGAAAGATTCGGCTCGGGGGGCACCTAAACGGATAAGGTACAAGGCCATGAAATATGTCCTTTTAGGAGATGACATGTTCTACATGACTTTGGAGGGGTTACTTCTCAAATGCTTGGGACCAGCCGAGTCGAATCGGCTCTTACACGAGGTACACGAAGGCGCCTGTGGAACTCACCAATCGGCTCACAAGATGAAATGGCTGATCAGGCGATCAGGGTTTTACTGGCCCACCATGCTCGAGGATTGTTTTAAGTACTATAAAGGATGTCAAGCGTGTCAGATGTTTGGAAAAATTCAGATGGTACCCGCATCAGCAATGAACCCCATCATCAAGCCTTGGCCATTTCGAGGTTGGGGCATGGATATGATCGGCAAAATCCATCCTGCATCGAGCAAAGGCCACGAGTGGATTTTGGCCATTACAGATTATTTCACTAAATGGGTGGAAGCCGTCCCTATGAAGTCAGTAAAATCAGAAGATGTTATCAATTTTGTAAAAGAACATGTCATTCATAGATTCGGGATTCCCCAGACTATCACGACCGATGGAGGTTCGGTCTTCATTTCTAAAGAGTTCAGAAAGTTCTGCGACGACATGGGAATAAAGCTGATCCGATCGTCTCCATACTATGCTCAGGAAAATGGGCAAGCTGAAGCGTCCAACCAGAGCCTCATCAAGCTGATTAAGAGGAAAGTTGATGAGCACCCTAGACGTTGGCATGAGGTATTGTCAGAAGCTTTGTGGGCTTATCGCATGTCATGTCATGGGGCTATAAAAACCTCGCCATACCAGCTGGTCTATGGACAAGAAGCTGTATTGCCTTGGGAAATTACGGCTGGATCGAGACGTGTTACGTTTCAGAATGATCTAACATCTGAAGAATATGCAGCCCTGATGAGTGATAGTATTGAGGATCTAACGGAACTCAGACTTTGGTCGTTGGAGAAGATTAAAGAGAACAAAGCCAAGGTAGCTCACGCTTACAATAAGAAGGTGAGACCAAAGGAGTTTAAGGTTGGAGATCTAGTATGGGAAGCTGTGTTGCCATTAGGAACTAAGGATAAAGCATATGGTAAATGGTCTCCTAATTGGCACGGGCCGTACAGAGTCGACCAGGTCTTGAAGGGTAATGCATACACTACTAGGGAAAGGCCCATTGCCGGCGCACCTAAAACCCCCATTGCCGGCGCACCACGAGCCCGCCGGTGCGAACGCGCCGGTGATAAACGGACACTGCAGGCGCACCAGGCTGTGCGCCGGCGATATATCAGCTACTGCCGGCGCACCACCCTGCTTCGCCGGCAAAGATCTATTCCACCGGCGCACAATCAGGTGCGCCGGCAGTAGTGCATCTAGCACTGGCGCATGCCACGTGCGCCGGCAATGTTTCATTTAGGTGCGCCGGCAATTAATTCGAAAATTCTTTTTTCCACTTTTTTCCAGCATATTACAATACAATTTTGACAGCAGTATATATTTACAACGCAGTTCATATTTATACAGTATTACATGCAATATGAGAAGCACATAGAGAGCCAAGTTTCATTTCGGTATCAGTACACAAATACGCAAGTCTCGTTTCGGAATGTGTTGATTCATACAACACATGTGCATATGCAACACCGAACGGCGAAGTTTCACAAAGTTAGAAGTCTTGGTACATAGTCGTCACAAGTATCGTCATACACCTCACAATGTAGGTCCTAACCTAAACTAGAATCACATAGAACATGACCAACATGGTCATGACCATCATCACGAAGGCCATGGTCTTCATCCGGTTCCTCCTCATGTCCCTCATCTCTCCCGCTAGATAACGGGCGTATCTTCCTTCCGCCTCCACCCTAGTGGGGTATCCCTTGTAGCTGTTGCCGCTGAAACGGTGCACCTGTCTCCGACAGTCCTCCCAGTCGTCGTAGACTCCAGGAACCCTCCCCTTTTACACGACATATGTCGTCGGCATCTCCATTCACAAGACAAGTAAAACGTTAGTACCAATGCAATGAACAAGTGCCAACTCAAATAAGAGACAAGTAGTATGAACTAAATAGCATGTGCCTCATACTTTGTTGGTCGAAATAAATAATAACATACAGGGATGGGGTCGGTGAGGCTAGGTAGGATGCACAATAGATTGATATTTGTGGCCATCACACCAAGCCTCACCGGCCCCACCCGGAGTGTACAAGTGACCGAACATTTTAATCATCGGCCAATGCAATTAAGAAGTGCGAACTCAAATAGAAGACAAGTAGTACGAATTAAATAGCGTGCCTCATACTTTGTCGGTCGAAACAAATATTAACATCCAGGGATGGAGTCAGTGAGGCTAGGTAGGATGCACAATAGATTGATACTTGTGGCCGTCGCACCAAGGCTCACTGGCTCCACCCCGAGTGTACGATTGACCGAACATTCTAATCATCGGCGAACTCCAAATACGAGGCAAGTAGTGGTCGAGTAAATGCAAATAATTATTAAGCTATGTACGCCATAATCTTGAAATATATAGCAAAGTAAATGAAACTACAGACACATGTTCACATGCACATTCATACAACTAAATAAAAGCAACTAGTCGATTCTATGGGAATATATAACAATTATTACAGTACGGAAGTTCAAGGACATATCGTTCAAGCTTTAGCAAGTGTTCCCGTCGTAGGATCAGGTTGTACGCCTAGGGGGGAATGGACGGCAGCCCTCAAGCGAGTTGAACGGCCTCTCATCACGCGACATCTCCAAGCGGAGGTCTATCTCGTCATTAGGTGGTAGACCATAGCCGTAGAAGAACTCGCCGGACCTATTGTTGACATCCTGCAGATTATCGTGCAAATGAACTGCTGGATGCGACCCCGGTTCTTTCTAATCTCTCTATCGGGGACATCCGCCATGTTTGCAAACCTGTTTCTGAGATTATCTGGCAGCAACATGTCATCTGCGTACTTTATGTACTCCTGCATCCGAAGGATGGCGTACCACGCGTCCATCCCATTGTCGGGCGTCGATCGCACGAGGCAGGGAAGTTGGTTGTGTGGGTTAAGACGAAGCCTCCTCGGGATTTCCTCTCTACTTTGAGGGGCCTGCCTTGTTGGCGAAGCCGGTGAGAGCATCATTGAGAAGGGCCCTGATGTGGGAGTAGTCTTTCTTGCGGTCCCTACCCGAGTCGAGATAGATCTGTATGCGAGTGTTGCGGGTGCACGACGATGAGGGTGCAGAACTTGTCTCTCATGAAAACACACGGATTAACCTTTGGAAATGCAAATGGAGATATAGGATAGAATGGTGATGGGGGACTAGCGAGTGATTACTTACTCGGGAAGTAAGGGATGAGAATGGCGTCCTTCTTAATGTTCGCCGGCATGAAATCCTCGACCTGCGGGGTGGCAATCGCGCGATCCCCTGTGGTTGCAGATGATGCTCTCCCGCATATAGAAGGGGTCCATGATCGCGATGGTCGGCGTCCCTCCTTAACAATCTGGGAAGACATGCTAAGAGCAACTAGGCGAACCACACTAAAGTGGAGCGCTTGCATGCGATAGATGCTGAAGATGTCGTTGAACCGGATGAAGCACAAGTCCGCGGGGTACTTCTCGACGAAGTTCATGCCGATTGGCACCTTCGCCACGAAGAGAGGGTAACCAGGATCTTTTGATTTGAGAAGAAGGTTCTCCACATGCAAGACAGTCTCATGCAAGCTCCTCATATCCGGGGTGAGTTTCTTCACGACATGCTCCGGCAGCATCGGTTGACCCAAGTGATGCAGAGGTCGCCAATTGTTTGGCAACTTGTCAAGGAGTGGGACCTTGTCCTTGGATTTGGCCGCCGCCGCCTTGTCTTGGGCGTCCTTCTTATTTGCCCTCTTCCTCTTCTTGGGTTGTAGTGCTGGACCATCCATCGCCGTAGTGGCCGTAGCACGGAGTGTGTTTGGGCTCAACATATTTTTGACGGCGGCGGTGGCGACCTCCTCAGGATTTTCCTCCTCATCAGCCGTTTCTTGAGAATCGAACAGCTTCTTGGAGCACACATATTTGAAGCCCGGCGCATCCTCATGGACAACTTGTGAAGACGTAGGAATATCCCATTGGAAGTTGTCACGTTCATATTCCTCGGCCTCTCGGCGCAGCTGGCTGTTGTGGTGGGGCGCTGACCTCCGGCACAGCTGGCCGTTCGGTGGGGCGATGACCACGGGCGCCGCTGGCTGTCGTGGAGGGACGCTGACATGTGGCGCCGCAAGGTGCTTGTCTTTGCTTGCCGTCGACCCGAGTAGGTGTTGATCCGAATTAGGGTCTTCGGCCATAGCAGTACCCAACCCTTCGGTGAGGCCAGATTCAACGGGCTATCGTCATCGGCACCATGCGGTTGATTAGGAGGAAACAAATCCTCATAGCCCGGTAACGCCCGATCCACTTCAACCCGGTAAACGTCATCCGCCATATCTCGTGTGTGCCACTTCTTATCCAGGGGCCGAATGATGGACCCCCTCGCGACGTCTTTGAGTTCGTCGTTTACTCTCATCAAAAAGGTGCATGGCGTCGAGAGCGCCTGCGAGAACATGTGTATGGCGTTAGAGAGAGGGCAAGGATGACGAAACTAATATATTAACTTGATGTACACATTAGTTAATTACCGTGAGGGCGTTGAGCTCGGCTAATGTCGACGGGCCAGCACATGCGGCGGCGGGCGTGCAAGTAATTTGACGGAGGAGCTGCTACCCGGCATGGACGGTGAATCCCTAGCACCAGCGACATTGCCGGCGGCCGGAGGAGTCTCCATTATAACATTGTCATTGCCGGGGGACGGCGGCACCATGGTGTTGGTGCCGTTGAAGCTAACCACTTGCATTTTCGGGCCTTGTTTGCCACCCTCATACCACGCTTGCATAGCGTTGAAATCTGCTTGGACTCCAGCGGCGACTTCAGCTTTGACTTCAGGTACGAGTGTAGCTTTGAGTTGCGGTACCAGTTGCGGTACCAAACCAGCTTGGACTTGGGCTAGGATTGACTCCCTCATTTCCTCCGCCTCCCGCTGCTTCCTCTCATTACGCGCATTTTTATCGGCCGCAGACGACAAGCCATAGTGACCATGCTTGTAGCCTGTACCGGCGCCAGCCACACGGCCTCTATGCGGCCTTCTCGTCGGTGAATGCTCATTAACGATGTTTAGCGCCCGTACGAGAGGCTTGTCCCAGGCTACCCTGCCCGTCGACGCCTGGGACGAGGAGCCTTCGTCACCTTGGGAGGCTTGAGAAAGTCTTTTTCTTTCTTCTTCCTGCGGAAGAAACGCGAACCATTTAGAAATGTTGGTACTATTATATGAACGATACTTAATCTAATAAAACCGGTAAATTGCTTACCAGTTTTTTCTCCAACGCCAGGACCTTCTGGTCGTTCGTGAACCAAATTATGTCGGTTACGACCTTCGGGTCCGTGACAAGTTCCCCGGTTAGTTTCTTCTTATGGTACCGGGACCTGATGAATCTTCTTTCAAGCGGGTCCTTGTACTTGAGCCAGGGGTTCTCAATGCCGGCATTTACATACGCCTCGTCCTCCTTCGCCCAATAGGGCTCCTTTCCCTCGTACCCACGGCTCCCAAGGTTGTGGTTGCCGATGTTAAGCTCCCGCATTTCCTTCCCCCACAACTTGCGATTCTTGGTTGCTTGTAGCTCTTCATTGGCCACAAAAGCATCAAAGTCCGCCTGGGTGACATGCGGAAAGGCGGAGTGGACCTCTTCGAAACCTTTGCCCTCAGCAATCAGCCTCCGCACCATGTACTTATAGCTGCTGAGGTGTTTGGTGAACTTCAGGAGGGCTTGTGAGTTCACAATGTTGTTGGTTTGATGACTGGAGGCGTAGTCGCCTAGGAACTTGTATCGTGCGTGCAACCTCGCAATGAGCTGGGCTCGCAAAGGCGCTTTGCTCTCAGCTCGGAGGTCCGTCTCGTTGAGATTGACGACCTCTCGGAGGATACATGCCGCTGGTTGCCGTACCCCTTGGCAACATCCTTAGGCAACACCGGCAAACCACTGGCGGGGTCCACCTCTCGTGATCGTGTCTCTGCCGGTGCCGACCGTGTTTTGGCGCCTTGCCTTCCGCGGCCTCTTGGCTCCACTTGTCCCGGTGCCACTACTCCCGGCGGCGGCGCTAGGATCGTCGCCGCTTGTCTCGCCGCCACCCCCGGCGGCGCCGGTTGCCTCATCGCCGCTAGGCTCGTAGGTACTACCCCCGGCGGCGGCGCTTGCCTCGTTGCCGCTCGGCTCGTCGGCACTACCCCCAGCGGCATCCTCCATCTCATGGTCCTCGTCGCCGCCAACACCAGCGGCCTCGGCATCCTCCTCCGTCCTAAAGAAGTGCCTATTGTAGTGCTCCTCTAACTCTTCTTGAGACGACATGGTGGCTTGCACTAATAGAAGACGAAAAAGAGTTAGAATTCACGGAAAAATTCGGCATGACCTTTGCTAAAAATTGGTCATGCCGAGTGCTAGAATTGCCGGAACGGAAATGAATCGACATTCCGGCACTCAATAGCAACTCAATCCCCGTAATAAATGCAATTCACATATAGGAATTTTCTCCAATTACATAACTCAAAATGTAGCAGCAACAATAGTAGCAGAAACATCTTAACTCTCAAGTTACATAACTCAAAATGTAGCAGCAACAATAGTAGCAAATAGTAGCAGCAGCATTGCATGTACTACAACCAAAGATAGTGAGCATTTTACATCCCCTGGCATCCCTGGCAGCATTATCGCTTAATTACAACAGAAATTCACATATCAGCTACATTTCATTTACACTATAATAAACAAAATCAATTTTCATTGCATTGACAGTAGCATGAGCATGAGAGCATAAATGGCAGAGAGCATTTTCTCTGGAACCAGTAGCATTTCCACAGCCCAACTCAATTTCTTTTTTCAACAAGCACTTAGTATATAAAGCATTTTATTAAAGCATTTTATTTTTATTGCTAACATAATTTGACAAGAGCATGAGCATGAGAGCATAAATGGCAGAGAGCTTGTACCCACACTTATACAAAATACACTAGGTACCTTATCATTTTCATTTTGTTTTAAATGAACCAGATAAGGAACATAGCACCAATTTTCATTTTCTTTTAAATGAACCAGAGAAGCTCACATGTGTCATTTCTCATTTGTGGATTATCGTAAAGCTCCAATTATAAATCAACTAAATGAACCTAGCTAGCTACTGTCCATTTGCAACAAGACATCATATATTTGCAAAAACACAATTTTAAATGAACCAGAGAATGAACATAGCACTTCTTCTTCTTAAATTAAGTAAACCAGTAGCTAAACCAGTAGTAGCATTTGCTACTGCCAACTAGTGTTCATTTAATTTAAATGAACCATGTACTGCTAGCAAATTTTATTAACTAAACCTACTAAATTATTTTGACCAGAGAACCATCATATTATTATGAACATACCTAAGAAACATGAACCTAGCTAGCTACTTCATTTGCATTTCATCTAAACCAACTAAACCAACATATATAAAGTTCATTTTCAACTTGATTCCAGTAGCATAAGCATGAACCAGAGAACCATGTACATCATTTTTATTTTGTTTTAAATGAAACACAGAATGAATTGAACCCTAAAGTGTTCATTTCATCATTTTTTAAATGAACCAGAGAGCATTATTGCTATATCAACCAGCCAACATCTAGAGAATTTATAGAATTTCAGGCAGCCAACATTTAATAGCATTGCCATAGAAGGCACTACATTTAAATGAACCAGTAGCAATTTATTTTAGTGCTCTCTCAAAATTTCAAACCAGAGAATGAATATGAGTGCATTTCATCATTTTCTACTGCATTTCATCATTTGCTACTGCATTTCATCATTTTATGAACCCTGATTACTGCATTTCATCATGAGCACAACATTGAGTAAAACTAACTAATCAACCTAAGTACTTAACTCATATAGACAATGATGTGCTTAATTTTTCAAATTTGAACTTCAAAATTGACTCTTTCACCTGCTATTGCATTTATTTAATTCTTTAACATGAATATATAGCAAATTGAGCATGAGCAGTAGCAAATTGAAATCAAATTGAGCATGAGCAGTAGCAAATTGAGCATGAGCAGTAGCAAATTGAGCATGAATATATAGCAAATTGAGCATGAGCAGTAGCAAATTTGCAAGGGTACAGGGCATCAAATCAAATTTTCTATGAGTAATACAAGAATCGGCGCAAGATCGAATTCAACTACTGCAAGAACAACGGCGCAGAGAGAGGGAAGGAAGAGGGGGATGGAGAGGGAAGGACGAGGGGGATGGAGAGGGGAAGGAAGAGGGGAAGGGAGAGAGGTTCTTACCAACGGCGATGGCCGGCGACGCCCGCTGCTCCTCTCCGCGACGGTGGCCGGCGATGGTGGCGCGCAACGGCCTCCTCCTCCTCTCCGCGACGGTGGCCGGCGCGTGACGCCCTCCCCTCCTCTCCGCGGCGACGCCCTGCTCCTCCTTGCGTGGCGGCTCCGGCGTGCTGCGAGGTCGACGACGGCGCAGGGGCGGTGCTAGGGTTCGGCGTGTGCTAGGGCGCGTGAGATTGTGATTGGTGGGAAGAGGATCGACACACGCGGTGCGGCTAAGTCCCACGTATAGCCGGACCCATGTTATTGCCGGCGCACCACCTGTTTGGTTCGCCGGGGACAACTCTACCCCGGCGAACCAAACAGGTGGTGCGCCGGCAATAACATGGGTCCGGCTATACGTGGGACTTAGCCCCCACCAGCCCCTGGCTGGCCATGTCCTTTTCTATTTTACTTTTACTTTTTCTTCATTTCTTTATTTGTTTTCACTTTATTTTATGTTTATTTTCTTTCCTCCCAAATCATCTACAAAAAATGAGTTATGCATTATATTTATGTTCTTATCTTTTTAAGATAATAACAAAGAAATATGCATGAGTTATGTAAAAACATGAAGATATGAGTTATATATACATGCATGCATAAAATATTGACCAACACAAATCCTATACTATTTTTTTCCTTTTCTAAAACATTTCCTTTTTCTATTTTATTTTATTTTTCTTCTTTTCTTTATTTCTTTTCACTTTCTTTTATGTTTATTTTCTTTTCCCACAAATCCTATACTATTTTTTTCCTTCTCTTTTCAAGATAATAACAAAGCAATATGAGTTAATTAGGCATTACAAAAAAATATGAGTTATATATACATACACAAAATATTGACCAACACAATATTAATTAGTCATACATAAAATATTGGCCATGACCATATGAGTAGTTATGAATTACACAAAATATGAGTTATAGTTTGCAAATAAATTTTTACATCATCGATTGAGAAGAGTGTTTCGCTTTCTTCTTGCTTTTCTTGCTCGTCGTTGAATAATTTAGCCCCGTGTCGTGACTTCTTCTTTTGAAGGGTCGACCTGACCTCGGTAGCGTGGTCCTGCTTCTTCTTGTGGTGTATGTTGTGTCTTCATCCTCGGATTCTTCCATCATTGGGTCTCCGACTTGTCCTTCGAAGTCTTCCTCGTTGGCGACTCCATCCATTCCGACGATGGTCCTCTTGCCTCTCCTCACGATAACACGGCTAGGCCTGGATGGGTCGGTTATGAAGAAGCATTGGTGCACGTGTTCTCGCCGCACCCATGGCTCATTCTGCGCGGTGGCGTTCGTGGATTTTGATTTGTTGGCTTCGGGTAGAAACATGGTGGTGAAATACCGGTCTTCTTTTCTCGACGCTCTTAGCCCATCCGATACGGAACATCGGCACTTTCTCCCCAGCGTAGCTAAGCTCCCGCATTTCCGCGATTCTTCCGTAGTATCTAGTATTTACGTCACCCGTCCAGGAATCCATCGTTACCCCTGAGTTCGGTAAACACTGTTCTTGTCTTTTTCTTCCGTGTAGAATGTGGAGCCGTTGATTTCGTTGGCTTGGTTAGTGATGATGTTGGGCGCGGGGCCATGTGACAAGGCCAATTCTAGTTTATCCTTGTCGTAATCCATTGGTGGGGGATTAGCATCAATGTGGTCTTTGAACCAGCGCGAAAGAGGAGTTGTGCTCCCTGTATATTTCTGCTTCCGTCATCATCGGCTTGCCACTGTTCTCTATCATGGTTTTGTGCTCTTTCAACCAAGGATCGATCAAGTCAATGTGTTGTAGCGCTACTAAGTTGGCCCTGTCAAAGTCGGCACTCCGAGCAGACATGTGCACGTGCAGTTCCTTCCTTCCATTTTTGTGGCCTACTCCCTCGAACCTACGAGGTACTTGTTTTGAGGCAAACCAACAGGGTCCTCGATGTCTAGATAATTCGTGCAGTAAAGAGATGCACTCTTCGGTGAGCCAGCCCCGTACGATGCTTCCATCTGGATGTGACCTGTTATGAACGTATCCTTTAATGACCCCATTCATTCTTTCAAACGGCATCATGTTGTGTAAGAATGCCGGCCCTAGACTGACGATATCATCCATGATATGGACCAACAGATGGACCATCACGTCAAAGAATGCAAAGGCGGGAAGTACATCTCCATCTCACATAGGATCACCACGATCTCTTCCCCGGAGCCTTGCGAGTTTCTTCACGCTTATCGACTTCCGAGTTATGACGTCGAAGAAGTTACAGAGCCCAGTCAGCGTTGCACGGACATGGTCATCCATTATACCTCGGATTGCAACCGGAAGAATCTGCGTCATCATCACGTGACAGTCATGAGACTTCATGCCGCTGAAGTTTCGTTTCTTGGGGTCCAGGTATCTGCTTATTAGCCCGGAGTAACCGAAGGGCACTCTGACTCCTACAAGGCAATTGAAAAATTGATCGACCTCGGCCGGACTAAAAGTGAAGCAGGAGGGGGGACAAGAATAGTCCGGCTGCTTAATCCTTTTGCGCTTCGACCGCCGTCCGCCTCCTCCTCCGACTGTCCCTCTTGGGCCGGCGGGATCTGAAGCTCTTCCCTGATGCCCAAAACTTTCAGGTCCTGTCTTGCTTTCGGCCCATCTTTGGTCCGGTCCGGCATGTTGAGAAGAGTGCCAAGCAAGCTCTCGCACACGTTCTTTGTAATATGCATGACATCAAGGCAGTGAGGTGTATCGAGAATTTTCCAGTACGGCAAGTCCCAAAACACGGACCTCCTTTTCCATACACCAATGAGCGGCGTCGTTTCCTTTTTCTTCTTCTTCTCTCCAGGCTTTTGACGAATCTTTCCCGGCGCAGGGCACTCCTTCCAACCTTTCAGTAATGTATCGATCTCTTCGCCGCTCTTCTTACGTGGAGGTCCTCGGGGTTCATTTGTACCATCGAACAGATCTCCACGCTTTCTCCACGGGTCAGTTTTCTGTAGCCACCTTCGATGCCCCATGTAAACTGTTTTCGAAGAGCCATCCTTACCAAGCTGCAAAAACATCGTCTCTTCCATGCACCTGACACATGCCTTGTGTCCATGGCACACCTGGCACGAAATGTAACCGTATCCGAGGTAGTCCTGCACCGTCGTGATCAACGCGGCTCTCAAAGGGAAATATTCTTCCGCGACGGCGTCCCATGTATCTACCCCTTCCTCCGCCCACAACGTTTCAAGCTCCTCCTTTAATAGTTCGAGATACATGTTGATATCGTTTCCTGGCTGTGTCGGCCCTTGAATTAGCATACTCATCTGTATGTACTTCCTCTTCATGCACAGCCAGGGCGGGAGGTTGTAGATCCATACAAACACGGGCCATGTGCTATGTGTGCTGCTCTGGTTTCCGAACGGATTGAATCCGTCCGTGCTCGCACCCAACCTGATGTTTCTGGGATCTGCCCCAAAACTTCCGAATTCATTGTCTAATGCTTTCCACCGGCTTGCATCCGAAGGGTGCGTCGACCTTGGGTGCTCAATCCGCTCTTTATCATTCAACACTGCCTCCTTTCTTTCTGCGTGCCAGCGCATGAGCTTTGCTTCCTTGCGGTCCGCGTAGAACCGTTGAAGCCGGGGGGCGAGCGGGAAGTACCACACAACTTTCCGAGGAGCTTTCTTCTTCCCTTTCTTGTACCGTTCAGCTTCACACACAGGACATTTGGTCTTGTCCATGTGCTCCTTGCGATACATGATACAGTCGTTGATGCAGGCGTGATACTTTTCGTGGGGTAAGTCGAGAGGGCACGTGATTCTCTTGGCCTCGGCTAGACTACCAGGACACGTGTTCCCGGCAGGAAGGAGATCTTTCACGTATTCCAGGATGTCGTCGACGCTTGTGTCCGTCCATCCGTGTTTCGCCTTCATCTGCAGCACATCGAGAGCTACTCTCAAGCGAGACTCCCCCAACCCGCGACCTGAGTCGTACAACGGAGTATTCGAGTCTATCTCGAGTTGCTCAAGCTTTGATTTCCGCTTGGCGCCTTTCGTCTTTTCGAGAAGCAGATCTTGAAGATGAGGGTCCCGCACGACTGAAGCTAGCGGCACCTCTTCGTCGTCGTCAAGGTTATTGTCGTCATCAAGGTTATCGTCATGTGCGACAAACTCTTCATCGTCATCAGTATCATGATGCCCTCCTTCTTGCCGGCCATTTTTACCACCTGCCGCCGTCGCCCCATTGACCTCCGCGCCATCATCACTCATCCATTGAGTGTGTCCATGCATGAAACCATTAGTGAGCAGGTGCCCCTGCAACTTGCCTGAATACGGGTCAAACCATTTCCCTCGTTTGCATCTCCGGCACGGACACAATACCTCCGTGCGGTTATTTTCATACGTGTCGATGATCGCGTGTTTTAGATATCTCATCACGATGCTTTCACTCATCTCGATAACCATTATCGCCTGCATGGTAAGATTACATAATTCATTAGAACCATGCATCCGTCGGTAGTTTTCACGGAAAATTTCGGCATGACCTTCCTACACGGTAGGACATAGGAGCGCTTTAAATGTGCCGAAACGGAAACTTGAAGAATCAACATTTCGGCGCAACGTTGGCAACTCATTTTCAACGCCAACACACACACAAGCACAAGCACAACATATATATATGCCACACACGAGAGCTTTTCTTCAAATGTCCAACATACATCGATTTCATTCCTTAATTTGTTCATTAATCACCTATTTGTTTGATATATTCGTCGATAAGATCGAGACGACGCGCCGCGACAATGGCGTATGGAAGCCGACTTTCTAGATCTAGATCTAGATTGAGCGGTCAATGCGGGATAGTAGATCTAGATCTACATAGGGGGATGTGGGAGATGCATGTAGGAAGGGAAGATTTTCTCAAAAATTTTGATTTTGTTTGGTCAAATTGGTGAAATTGGGGATAGAAATGGGCAAAAATGAGCTGGGTTGGGAGAAGGCTCGGGTTTGTGTGGAGAAGTGGAGTGTAGTGAGTGTGTGAGTGAGTGGGCTCTGGTTGGTGGCTGAAATAACTGCCAGTTTATTGCCGGCGCACCTGGACCATGGTGCGCCGGCAACATATACCCCTTTCGGCTATATCACCCCCGGGCCAGGCCCAAGAATCATTGCCGGCGCACCGGCCCAGGGGTGCGCCGGCAATAGCAAATTTTCCACCGGCGCACCCCTGGGCCGGTGCGCCGGCAATGATTCTTGGGCCTGGCCCGAATCGGCCTGGGCCATGCCAGGAAATAGCGCCGGCGAGCCTTTCCCCGAGATGCGCCGGCAGTACCCCTTCATCGCCGGCGCGGCTGAAATGTGGTGCGCCGGCAATGCTTTCCACCGGCGCATGCACAAGGTGGTGCGCCGGCACCACTTGCCTCCACCTATAGGCTTTTCCCTAGTAGTGATACATGCTCGAGCAGCTGGACGGTGTTAAATTTTCAGTAGCTGTCAATGGTCAACATCTCAAGAAATATTTCCCAAGCATGTGGGATGACGGAGAGTGAAATATGGGGGCCGATGCATAAAATCGGCCAGTAAAAAATTTTTTACATACAAATCATAGCCGATGTACAGACATCGACTTTAGAAAAATATGCAAGACAACAGGGTACAAGTACAGCCGATGCACAGACATCGACTTCAGACTAAAAGCCGATGCACAGCCATCGACTCTAGAGGAACAAGCTCAATTGAGCAGTTAACAGATTACGTTCAGACCAGAGACCGTAGCATGGGCGTTGGATGATTCCGCCATTGGATTCGCTGCGGAGTTGATTTGGCGCGGTTGAGATCTGAGATTCGTGTGGCCGTGAGTTGGATCTGTTCGAACGGCGATTCGGGGGATCTGAGTTTACTCCTTCAGACAGAGGTCGCAGGTTACCGTTTGAACATGCAACTAAGTTTGGCTTTATTCGCGTTTTATGGTAAAGGCCGATGCGTTGCCATCGGCTCTTTTTGAGCGTTGACTTACTTTGAATATCGGCAAAATCGAATGGAAACATTTTCTTCATTGATAAAGGGGATTTTTTACAGTGAAGAGCCGATTGCTCAAGAAAAGAAGAACAAAAGAGGAGCCGATTACTACTACTAGTCCTACGCTAGTAGTCCCTAATCTAAGGGCCGTCGCTGCCCTCGTTGTCGCCGTCGTGGCTGTCGTCGGCGCTGCTGCCGGCGGGCTCCTCGTCGCTGCTCCCGTAGCCCTCGACTGGGGCCTCTTCCTCGTCGTCGTCGTCGTTGTCGTCATCCGACCCGGTGCGGAAGCGCTTCGCCGGTGGGTATTCATCGGAGGAATCATCGTCCTCCTCTTCTTCCTCCTCGTCGGAGGAGGTGAAGTCATCCCAGGAGAAGAGATAATCTTCGCTCTCCTCCTCCAGCTCCCCATCGGC
The DNA here is from genome assembly GCF_019359855.2 of Lolium perenne. NCBI lineage: Eukaryota > Viridiplantae > Streptophyta > Magnoliopsida > Poales > Poaceae > Lolium > Lolium perenne. Next base: position 116,469,062 of record NC_067244.2, on the reverse strand, counting down.
GAGGAACTGGAAGTCGTCGTCTCCGTCGGTCAAGGACTTTTCATCCTCGGACCAGACGGAGGAATCGTGGTCCTCGAGGTCCCACTTCTCTGGGGCGCGGAGGTCGTATGCCGCCAGCGAGTCCCACTCTGGCGTGGGCTCACGGGAGGAAGAAGATGAGGAGGAGAGAACCGATGAGGCAGAGGAGGAGGAGGAGGAAGACATGGCTACAGAGGAAGATGGTTTTTTGCCGATGGCTAGTACGGTGAAAGAGGATGAAGAGGCAAACTGCTCAGCGCAGTTAAATAAAGGGGATATAGTGGAGATTTAATGCTACGGCGGTTTCCGAGGAAGTGGTGCCAAAAAACTGTCAAATCGTGCAGAGGAGTTGAGAAGGCAAGGCATCATGATGAAAGGATACTGCGACGGTTCTGCTCTGCCACGACATGACCCTACGAAGAAAAACAGAGTGGTTTTGGAATTATCAGTGCCAAAACCAGGGGGGCATGTGTTATCACCAGATTTTAACCAAGTCAGGAGGTGGGCCGTGATTGAGATAGGCTTGGAGAATATACACGGGAAATATTCATGAATCGGCCTCGTGCAAGAGTTTGGGCTAGATTGCCCGTGTATCTGTAAATTATAGTAGGTTACATGTCGGTTAGGATTAAAAGATAGAGTTTAGCTCGTACACGGTTGGGATTATTCCCAAGTTAGAGAGTCTACGGACTATAAATATGTATCTAGGGTTATTGAGAAAGGAGGACGATCACGTTCACAACAAACCAATCTAGGCGCATCGCCACCCCTTGTTTCGAGGGTTTCTTCCGGGTAAGCGCTATGCTGCCTTGATCGCATCTTGCGATCTAAGCAGTATCTTGTTTATTCGTTGTTCATGTGTTGCTCGTACTGAAGCCTTTTTGATGGCGAGCAACACCATTATCATAGATATGTTAGGGTTTGCATTGGTGCTTTCTTGATGCATTCGCTTAGCCATGCTACCCCTGGATATCTAGCTGCCCTTGCACCCGTCATAGGTGTGAGGGCAGCACCTTGCTTAGTCTTTATTTAGTAGATTCGATCTGTTACGGTTGTTCCTTGTTCTTCAAGCATTTTAATATCCATATGGTTAGGCCTTGCAAACGAGTTGAATGATCCAGTAGTGCGTAAGGCACGGTTTATTGATCCTAGAAGGGATGTTCCGATGATCAACTCCATGTTGGTTTTTAGGCCTTTTCTAGGGTTGGTTTTCTGTTATCTTTCGCATCTACCAGGCTCAACTACGTGTAGGATGTTCCGGTTATGTGGTGAAAACCCTAAATCGTCGTAGATTGTTTTAGCTTATATTGATCAAGCAGGACCACCATGTTATCGTAGATCCAATACGAATCATGGGTGGATCGGCTCCATGAGCCGATTCACAGGATAACCTGAGAGCCGATCGAGGCTCGTATTTAATGTTTACGTGTATGCCATGCAGGAAACTAGTCGAAGCAATCCATCACCTTCCTGACCAGGTATAGGTCAGGTGGCACGCCCTTGCACCAGCATCAGACGTGCTTGCTGGAGCATTGCGGGCCGTCGCCCGAGGGACCAGGGCCCACCAGCAGTCCTGGGAGCCTCCCGACTCTCCGTGTTGCCCATCGCTGCTCGCCGGTGGGTTTTGGCAGGCAACACGTGGCTCAGCGCAATTTTGTTAACTTCATTTACTTTGCCACCTTTGCAAAACAGGGCCGCCGGGACATGGGGTATGGCCGTACCGGGCGCGGGTGCACCCGTCCACCAACGCGCTAAACGGAAAACATTTAGAATATAAAATGACGCATCGTAGAGCTAAAAACATTTTTCCCGACATTTATTGAGAGAAGGAAAGTGTGACCCCAGTTCAAATCCGGCCAGTTTCCAACGGATTTGGCGGGACACCACAGGAAGCGGGGGGATTCCCAGATGGCTACCACGCTCATATGGCATGTGATAGATGGTGCGTAATAGGTACCCTACCGCTGCGTGGAGGTCTCGCGCAATACTAAAATGCACACCATGTATCTGCTTCACAAAAAAGGCCTTCCGGCACCCCGAAAATGGAAACACCGTCCCCCATGGGTCGGATTGCAAATCCGCGACCGGAGCCTTGCTTCCCATCATAGGTCCCAAGAACGTGCCAAATATGGCCTCGTTCCGACAAACTATGTGGTGCCATGGGCCGTTTCCTACTCATTCCCCTAAAAGCCATAGAACTTCGGACGTGATAGCTCTGTTCGTGAAGGTTTTTTCAAGATAATTGTTGTATCCCAATTACGTCTTTGAGAGTGGTTACTAGGACACATAAAATGAGGCCACGCGGCTCAGCGCAATTTTCTTTGACTTCATTTACTTTGCCAACTGGCAAAACAGAGCTGTCGGGACATGCGGTATGGCCGTACCGGGCGCGCGGGTACACCCGTCCGCCAACGCGCTAAACGGAAAATGTTTAGCACATAAAATGACGCGTCGTAGACCTAAAAACATTTTTCCAGCGATTTCGACGCTCCGGTGATATGTATCTTGGGAAACCCTAGGGTGGGAAACCCGCAGATCTACGCCTATAGCTTTTTCCGTGCGAGGGTTTACCAATGGAGTTTTTATTTTCTTTGGTTTGTTTAGGACATATGTACATGAAAACCATAGGTTGGGCATACTTTACCATAAAATAGGCTCCGTATGAGCCATTGAAAGAGTTTCCACATACAGATGCTGGATTTTACCAAGTGCTAGCCCATGTTGCGAAAATCGTCAACGCCGGGTATGTGCAAGGTTAGGCACACCCTACATCACACTTGTACACATATGTTAGGGACAAATGCAAGTTTTCCAGCGATTTCGATGCTCCGGTGATCTGTATCTTGGGAAACCCTAGGGCGGGGAACCCGCAGATCTACCCCTATAGCTTTCTCCGTGTGAGGGTTTACCAATGGACTTTTTTATTTGGTTTGGTTTGTTTAGGACATATGTACATGGAATCCATAGGTTGGCATATTTTACCTTAAAATAGGCTCCGTTTGAGCCGTAGCACGAATTTCCACATACATATCATGGATTTTACCAAGTGCTAGCCCATGTGTGCGAAAATCGTCAACGCTGGGTACATGCAAGGTTAGGCAAACCCTACATCACACTTGTACACATATGTTAGGGACAGATGCAAGTTTTCCAGCGATTCTGACGCTCCGGTGATCTGTATCTTGGGAAACCCTAGGGCGGGGACCCCGCAGATCTACCCCTATAACTTTCTCCGTGTGAGGGTTTACCAATGGACTTTTTTTATTTTCTTTGGTTTGTTTAGAACATATGTACATGGAAATCATAGGTTGGGCACAATTTCCATAAAATAGGCTTCGTTTGAGCCGTAGCAGGAATTTCCATATATAGATCCTGGATTTTACCAAGTGCTAGCCAATGTCTGCGAAAATCGTCAACGTTGGGTACATGCAAGGTCAGGAAAACCCTACATCACACTTGTACACATATGTTAGGGGCAGATGCAAGTTTTCCAGCTATTTCGACGCTCCGGTGATCTGTATCTTGGGAAACCCTAGGGCAGGGACCCTGTAGATCTATCCCTATAGCTTTCTCCGTGCGAGGGTTTACCAATGGACTTTTTTATTTGCTTTGGTTTTGCTAAGGACATATGCACATGGAAACTATAGGTTGGCATACTTTACCATAAAATAGGCTCCGTTTGAGCCATAGCAGGAGTTTCCACATACAGATCCTCGATTTTACGAAGTGCTATCCCATGTATGCAAAAAAACGTCAACTTGTTCACATATGTTTGGGACATACGCAAGTTTTCCAGCGATTCCGACGTTCCGGTGATCTATATCTTGGGAAACCCTATGGCGGGGACCCTGCAGATCTACCCCTAGGGTTAGGGTTAGGGTTACAAATGGATTTTTTACTTTGTTTTTCTTTGTTTTAGGACATATGCACATGGATAGTAGATGTTGGGCCTACTAGCTCCGATTGACCTGTCTGCAAAGAGCGTCACGCGTGGGACCTACGTATGCCATCTACCAATTCTTAAAAAATAGAACCATTTTTATATAATTCAGACTAATAAATAAATAATACAAACATCATATAAAGTAATATTTGGGAGAGAAAAAATGCATTTTCTGATGTGAATTTTTGCTACAATGCTACAATATAATTTTCATTGTAGATGTTTAGAAATTATGTTGTAAACATCCAAAGATTTTGTGTGAATCATGTTTGTTATTTTCTGATGTGAAATTTTGCTTCAATTGTCGGTGCCGTGTGTGTCTTCAGTGAGAGAAAAAGCAGGCGAGAAATATGCTCGGCCTAGTCCCACCACGTCTGAAAGGTAATCCATGGAAAAGCTACCTTTCTTCGTAAGACCACCGTAGGGTCGCGCGAGGTCGATATAGCGGCGCGTGGGACAAAATGATCTATCGGCGCGTGGGATGACCGATTTCCCCCAAGTCGGTCGCCCGATGCCTAGCATTATCTTTACCAAAACACTTTCCATAATTGGCGCTTGGTTCATCGTATATAGGCTAGATCCGACTTTTCCGGCCATTTCTCCTATGCACAGTGATCCAACGTCTGAAAATTCCTGAGCTCAAACAAGTGAACCAAGCGCGAGGTCAATTTATTGGGTCAGAATATCTGGGTGGTTAAGGGAAGTGCGGATACTGTGTCAACTTTTACGCTTGCTGTTTCATCTCCCTTGTCTGCCTCTCCTCCAAGCGCCGCCGCCGCCATGGATACATTCGTGGTAAACCCGCTCGCGTTTCTCCCTGATGGAATGACAGTCGATCAAGGACCTCCCGATCGAAAGGTTACAACAGATCTGGTTGTCCCTCCAATTGCACCTTCACAGCATGATCGTGTTCTCATTGTGGAGACCAATAGATTCATAATTGTTCACTTGAGGCAATCTGTCAGAGAGGACATTAGCGATATGCTTGTAGAAGATGGTTTTATCGTTCTGTCGTCGTGGTGAACAGACAGATGCCATAGGATGGCTTAAGTTGGGGCCGAATGTGCGCTAGAGGATCCGGGGGAGGGTTTGGTTGACAGGAAAGTAGATGGAAAGAAACCGGTATGTATTCCTTAACTTGACCCTTGGCCAGAGGTAGAATATGAACAGTACAAGGCTCTTCCTATCTGCTGATTTATAGCCTAAGTTCTCCCTAGGTGCGAACTCTCCCGCGCAGGGGAGTGCTCCCTCTCCTTTATAGGGGAGAGGGTGGCTTACAAGGCAAGAAACCCTAATGGAATCTAGGATGAGCTAAGCTACTTTATAAAGCTACTTTGGCCCAGGTGGCACTGGTTATGACTTTAATCAGGGAGCAGCGACCTCCGCCGGTATCTTTAATGTCATCATCTTGCTTTGGCGACAAAGCTTCGTTTAAAGCCGATCTGCTTCGCTCATCCTTGTCCTCTAGCCCCCGAAGGATTCTTTGACCAGAGCGCCGACAGGCTACAGTAGCCCTAGGTTCCGGTTTTCCGGTACCTTCTCACTTATCCGCACAACCTCTCAGAGCTAGTACTTTGGTATACCCCTCTGGGGATACCAGTTTGTACCAACTCCGGTTAGCTGAACTAAAAGATTTCGGATCACTCTGTGATCCGGTTTTATCATTACCAAAACATGGCGAACTTGCCATACTCTTGGCCTACCAGGGGCCATCCCCCCAACATTAGTCCCCGAAGCTGGTATAGCCTTGCGGAATCTTTCCGACAGGCCATGCTAGGTTCCTCCTGAAAATCTACCGGACTAATTCTTCCGGTTTCAATTTAAAATCATCCGGCACCTTGCCGACCTTACTTATCCAAAACTTCCATCGAACATCTATGACTTCTTTTCACCGGTTTCTTTTTCTTTAAAGCTCGCCTCGATGAAGTCGAGAATATCCCGAAGTCTATGCCTGTCAGAGACATGCGCACTGTGCCTGACGCGCCAGTGTCAGGCATCAAGTCCTTCGACTCCCGCGCATAATCAATGCTCCACTCCTGATCCCTGTGGTCCTTCGTGTGACGTCCTCCAGCGGCGCATGTATTCTCGGGCCATCTGGCGGCCCACGAAGCGAAGCGCCACGGGCCTGGCGGTTTTTGGCCCAGGACCCACTCTGCTATTTAAGGCTGCGAGTGTTCCTTGTCGCCTCCACGCTTTCACTTCCTCTTCCAACCGCTCTTTGCGTACTCCACCGCTTGAGCTCTCCCTCCGCCGTTCATCGTCTCGCTCAAGCTCTCCGGCGAACGTCTGCAGGAGCGCACCACGGCTCACGCTTCTCTTCTCTATCCAAGATTGCGCCGCAGCGTCCTCAACCCGCCTATTGACGCACCTCCGAATCTCCCTCTTCCTCACCGTTCTCCAACATCAGCCACCTCCTCATCGAACTCCGGCGAACCCTTCACACTGTCGAGCCTCAAGGTCTCTGCCGCCGCCCTCAGGTCAGCCTCGCAGATCCTGCATTCCCTCGCTCTTGCTGTTCATACTTGGCGCAGTAGGGTATTCATCCTCCCTTTCTTTTCGTTTTTCTTTCTCTCGTGGATCTTCGGGAAGAAGTAGTTTGCGGGAAACTTGTTTTTAGTCGAACCAACACTTAGCCAGAAAATGTCTTCGGAAGAAACCGGTGGGCTACCTTCTGGTGGAACCCAGCTTAGCAATTCCCCTGAGATTTCCTTGGGGGAAGAGCAATCCGGAACTCCGTAATCCTACGGGCTCGAGGAAGAACTCGCCCGGATGGATGAAACCTTCGTCGCCCCGAAAGCTGATACCGAACGGGACCAAGAGGCTAGCAGCTCCGGCCAAGGTTCCGGCGTGAACTTGGCCGCGTATACCCGCGGAGCCTGGAAGGGCTCTGACATAAAGAAAGCCGAGATCGATTGATTGTATCGCTCCCGGAGGATATCGGAGCAGGTGACCTGCCAGACTCCTGGCAACGAGCTGGAGCCTGAGCCTCGAGAGGGAGAGGTTGTGTAATTTTCCGCTCATTTCGGGCGCGGCTTTGGCCTCCCGGCATCGGACTTTTCCCGCCGGTTTCTAGATTTTTACGAGATCCAACCTCACCATCTCCCCAGCAACGCCATTTTTTTTATCTTTCTTTCTATGTTTCCTTCATGGATGCCTATATTGGCCTCCTCCCCACCATCGAAACCTTTGCCTGCTTCTTCAATCTTCGGATCAACTGATATGCCGGTGGAATGGTCCTGGGGCCTCACACCCCTCAGCTACCGGAACCCCCTTCTTCTGAGGTAAGAACTTGGGAATCCGGAATGATATTTCCGGTATAACTTTGATGTGTAACCTAACTTGCTTTTTTCTAGGCCCTTGAGCGCTTTCCTCGCATCGCTGAGGAGGTACGGGAGCCTTGTTGCAAGCGCCCCTTGGACAAAGAAGATCCGGATCCCTACGTGGTGGGCAACAAGCACAAGATGGGCCGGACTCACACCTCGCGCCCCGGTAACTCCTCTGCCTCTAAAGTGGACAATGGTTCTCACTACAAGAAAAGTTGCCATGGCCGACGAAGTTGAAGTCGCGCCGTGGTTGCTAGTGTACCATGGCCGACGATTTTGGGTCTGTCCGTTGTGCATGCCACCTAGCCCGACAAAACCGGCCAAAACGTTGCGTATGGTGGCCCGGGACGTGGTGCATCTCGAATTCTCGGGTTCGCCGGCCGAGTCAACGCAAATCCGCACCGCCGAGGGTTGTAGGGCCCAGATGGCAGCCTCTCTGGCATTGTTTTTTTCTCGATCGCGCCATCTCGTTCAACGCTCTCCGATCGAGCCGTTTACGATGCAGGATCATGGGTCCCGCATGTCATCCTCTATGAACCAAAATTCTTTCTATTCTTGGATTCTTTTTGACCCCCTGATTTTTGGCTACTTCCTTTTTCTTTTGATCCCTTGCCGCCTTGGAAACGTTGAGACCGCTGCTGCTAAATGGGACCCGCATGTCATCCTCTATGTACTATAAAACTTTCTTTTCTTGGAGTTTTTTTTGCACCTCAAATTTGGTCACTTGCCTTTTTGTTTCGATCCCCTGCCGCCTCTCAAACGGTGATACCGCTGCTGCTAAATGGACCCGCATGTCATCCTCTATGTACTATGAAACTTTCTTTTCTTGGATTTTTTTGGCACCTCATATTTGGTCACTTACCTTTTTCTTTCGATCCTCTGCCGCCTCTCAAACGGTGATACCGCTGCTGCTAAATGGGACCCGCATGTCATCATCTATGTACTATAAAACTTTATTTTCTTGGATTTTTTGGCACCTCATATTTGGTCACTTACCTTTTTCTTTCGATCCTCTGCCGCCTCTCAAACGGTGAGACCGCTGCTGCTAAATGGGACCCGCATGTCATCCTCTATGTACTATAAAACTTTCCTTTCTTGAATTATTTTTGGCTCCTGATATTTGGTCACTTGCCTTTTTCTTTTGATCTCATGCCACGTTTGAAACGTTGAGGAACCTGCTGGCTCATGGGACCCACATGTCATCCTCTATGTACTATAAAAGTTTATTTTCTTGGTTTTTTTTTCACTCTCTAATTTTTGGCTATTTCCTTTTTCTTTTGATCCCCTGCCGCCTTTGAAACGTTGAGGACTCTGCTGGCTCATAGGTCCCACATGTCAGCCTCTATGAACGATAAAACTTTCCTTTCTTGGAGTTTTTTTACCCCCTAATTTCAGGCTACTTTCTTTTTTCTTTTGATCTCAAGCCGCATTTGAAACGTTGGGACCGCTGCTGCAAAATGGGACCCGCATGTCATTCTCTATGTACAATAAAGTTTCTTTTCTTGGATTATCTTTGGCTCCTGATATTTTGTCACATGCCTTTTTCTTTCGATCTCATGCCGCCTTTGAAACGTTGACTAAGCTGCTGGCTCATGGGTCCCGCATGTCATCCTCTACGAACAATAAAAGTTTCCTTTATTGGAGTTATTTTTTGACCCCTAATTTCTGGCTATTTGCCTTTTTCTTTTGATCCCCTGCCCCTTTGAAACGATGAGGACGCTGTTGGCAGGTCGGTCCCACATGTCATCCTCTATGAACAATAAAAGTTTCCTTTGGTGGATTTATTTTTGACCCCTAATTAATTTCTGGCTATTTCCTTTTTTTCTGTTGATCCCCTGCCTCCTTTATTTGCGAATTTTTTTTTTTTGCGAATTATCCCCTGCCGCCTTGGAATCGTTGAGGATGCTGCTGCCTCATGGGTCCCGCATGTCATCCTCTCAGAACGGTAAATATTTCTTTACTTGGATTTCGTTTACCAACTGATTTTTGTCTTATTTTTCCTTTCGATCTCCTGCCGCCTTTAAAATGTTGTCGAGAGGCTGCTTGCTCACGGGTCCCACATGTCAGCCTCTATAAACATTAAACGTTGAGGATGCTGCCTCATGGGTCCTGCATGCCATCCTCTCAGAACGATAAATGTTTTCTTTTCTTCGATTTTTTTACCAACTGATTTTTGGTTTTTTTTTCATCCCCTGCCGCCTTTAAAACGTTGACGACGCTGCTGGCTCATGGGTCCCCGATGTCAGCCTCCCCGTACAAGAAACATGTGATATCTTGATTATTTTGCAGACAATAAACATTGTATTTCGCTCTGAGCTATTGCAAACGGATAAATTAAATATTTATTTTTACATAAACAAACTTATATGTTGAATCTCCTTGTTTTGTGTTTTTGCGAAGCATAGGACTTTCCTGTTTTTTTTAGATAAATCCAAACTTTCCTGTTTTGGAGTGGGCTGAAATTGTACGAGTCAAAAGGCCCAGCAGGATAGTTCGAAGGCCCAGATGTCCAGATGCAGCCCAATTGAAATCTTTCTTTTCTTCGATTTTTTTCACCCCCTGATTTCTGGCTACTTCATTTTTCTTTTGGTCCTGTGCCGCCTTGGAAACGTTGAGACCGCTGCTGCAAAATGGGACCCGCATGTCATCCTCTATGTACAGTAAAATTTCTTTTCTTGGATTATTTTTTGATCCTGATATTTGGTCACTTGCCTTTTTCTTTCAATCTCATGCCGAGTTTGAAACGTTGAGGAACCTACTGGCTCATGGGTCCCGCATGTCATCCTCTATGAACAATAAAAGTTTCCTTTGTTGGATTTATTTTTTACCCCTAATTTCTGGCTATTTGCCTTTTTCTTTTGATCCCCTGCCCCCTTTGAAACGATGACGACGCAGCTGGCAGGTCGGTCCCACATGTCATCCTCTATGAACAATAAAGGTTTCCTTTGATAGATTTATTTTTTAACCTAATTAATTTCTGGCTATTTCCTTTTTTTATTTTGATCCCCTGCCGCCTTGGAATAGTTGAGGATGCCGCTGCCTCATGGGTCCCGCATGTCATCCTCTCAGAAAGGTAAATGTTTCATTTCTTGGATTTTGTTTACCAACTGATTTTTGGCTTATTTTTTTTGTTTCGATCTCCTGCCGCCTTTAAAACGTTGACGACGCTGCTGGCTCATGGGTCCCCAATGTCAGCCTCCCCGTACTGCAAATCCTCTTTCTGCAAAGGTTGTATTTCTAGCTAGATAGCTAAGGTGGATTCGAATCTGCCGTGGTTCAGGCAGCTCAGGTAAACCTTCTTGCACTGATTAATGGAACTAGTGTATAGCAAGGTCAAGACATGTGACTCGGTGTAATGAATCTATTTGAATCATGTTGTGTATTCAATCTGATAGTTCTCTAACAGGTCAGCCAAAATAGAAATTAAGTTTTTTTCTAAAACGGAAATGCAAATTAAGATGAACACAAACCTTAGTTATCATAATAGCTGATCATACATACATACTTGCTAAGAGCAAAAGCTTGCCAGAGTTTTACCACCCATACAATTAATTGGCAGTTCAGATAAGATAACCTTATATAAGTATAACTACAAATGCATTTGCTAAGGGTTCATGGGACAACAGAACTAGACAACCGCAAACTTTATGACCAGCATGTCACAGTGGCATCGAAAGATCTTGACCTTCAAATTTGATCCAATGCGAAGTTTGGCACCGCCAATGAACTTTTTCCACCTGGAAGTAACAGCCAAGTGGCCATCTGTGGGACTGACGGAGTACCGTCCCTCCACGGTGAGAACTTCACTCTCCATGACGAGGGAAATCTTGCCCCTTCGACCAGCATTGAGATCCTTGGAGATACTTTTAGGCAATTTTTGATTCAAAGCAAGAGATACCACAAAAAATTAGTCAATGGCACCAATGCACTAAAGACTGAACCATGTGAGAATTTGAGCAGAGAAGACATCAAGATAAGAGCAGTTATGCTGTCATATACTCACGAACATAGCCTTCAGATGCGTCCTGGTAAACACACGGGTGGCCACAGCAATGAGCTGAGACCTCGGTTATCTGGCTGGGGCAGGTGCAGGAGCAAGGGCTGGTACACGAGCTGGTGCTGATGCAGGAGACTGCTGGGCAGGTGCAATAAACGGTGCCTCTAGAGGAACCGGTGCTGATGTAGGAGACTGTTGGGCAGGTGCAGTAAACGGTGCAGCTAGAGGAACCAAGGCCGATGGCAGAGCCGCCGGGGCAGGTGTAGTATATGGGGCCTCGACAGGAACCAATGCTAATGTAGGGGCCTGCTAGGTAGATGCAGTAAACGGAGCTGGTACAGGAACCGGTGCTGATGCAGGAGAGTGGGAAGCCGGTGCCGGTGCTGGTGTGGGTGCCCTTTGTGACATCCGCTCCTGTTCCATCAGGGGATCTGCAGCTTTGATCATGTTAAACCCAGCAAGCTAGAATAGAGGGAATGGTTTAGAACAACTGCTCAGAATGCAGTAATCAAAGGATATGAGTACAAAAAAGTTACATATTATATATTTGGAAGTGTCTCCAACTCTGTAAGCAGTTACGTATATCTGCCCGTTTGAGTTTCTGATCCTCAGCTCATCGCCCTTCTTCAGACCGTAGTCAAAAGCAAACTTTCTCCAATCATGTCCATACAAATATGTGATGGCCTGCGTCTTGTAGAAATACACCTCATAGACCGTGTAGGTGTTCATCAATTTGCCATTGCCATGCATAGTGAAAGACCCTTCATGCGGACACATCTGGTTAATCATTGGACGAAGTTCACAAGGTAAAGTCTGCAGGTGAAAATTGATACTAATGTAAGAAGCAGGAAGACTAAAAACAAGACTTTACTATATGCCAATTCATGCTAAACCACTGAGAATACATACCTGTAACTCTGTGAAGGAGTTATTAGAAAGGTAGATAGAGCCATAGGAGGTGTTATATGCGGGGTATGTACATGGGCCCGCCATATTCCCGCAAGCTCGGCATCGGGATGGTGAAGGAAACATGGGAGGTACTACTGGTGCGTAGCGCTGAATGTAAGTGGAAGAATTAGGTTGTGTAAAGTGCATAGTTCAGAGCAATGCAAATGTTGACAAGCGAGTGCATAACACTATGTTACAAACTGAACAGTCAAAATTTAGTGTATGATGAATATAAGCATGCTAATTTGGCGTTTCCGAATTCCAAAAAGCATTAGATAGAGCCGGTGATAATATCAGACATAAATCATGGCATGTATATGTGGCTTAAGAAAATATACCCGAACCCTTGGATGGTTACGGCCCGGCTGGTCCTTGGACTTGAGCTTATATAAGCATCCAGAAGGTGGGGCTGACAGTAACTTGGTGGCAGCCTCTGCAGATGCCTCATCAGCAGTAGTTGCAATCCTTTTGACCAATGAAGGCTTAGCAGTTTCAGTCTGCATATGAAAATTGAAGAGCAACAGACATCAGCAGTGATATATAAAATGAATCTATGATACACTGATGCATATAGTGCTGGATGTAAGTGGAAGAATAGGGTTGTGTGTGTTTCTGAACTATTGGTAAGCATTAGACAAAGCCGGCAATAAACAGACAAATCAAATCATGTATGAGGATTAAGAAAATATACCTTCTTACTGAAAAGGATACCACCCAGCTGGCCCGTGGCCTTGTGCTTGAGGAGGTTTTCACAAGATGGTGGCGGCACCATCGTCTTCACAGCAGCCTCATCAGGATCATTTTTTTTCCATTTGAGTAGAGGCACAGAAGCTTCATCCTGCATATGAATAGCAACAGAACTCATCATTGATATTTAATAAATCTATGAGATATACTGATGCAAGTAGTGCGGGATGTATGTGGAAGAATAGGGTTGTGCATAGACAACAGTTGACAACAATGCAAATGATTACAAAAGAAGCCAATGGAACTCAGCAGTTTATATACTGGATGAGACAGACTGAAAAGTGAAAAATTAGTGTATGATGATTGTAAGCAAACACAGTGTTTCTGAACCTTTGCTAAGCATTAGGCAAAGCCAACAGTAATTAAACAGATAATAATAAAATCATGTATGTGGATTAAGAAAATATACCAGATTCATTAAGAGGTCACCACCCAGCTGGCCCATGGCCTCGTGCTTGTAGAGGTTTTCGGATGATGGTGCCGGCACCATCGTCCTCACAGCAGCCTCATCAGCCTCATTTTGCATCCACTTGAGTAAAGGCGCAGCAGTTTCAGCCTGCATAAGAATGGGAACAGATCTCAGCAGTGATATTGAATGACTCTGAGACAAACTGATGCATATAGTGCTGGATGTAAGTGGAAGGGTATGGCTGTGTATGGACAACAGTTCACAACAATGCAAGGGTGTGTTTGGTTCTGAAACAGCGTGGAATGGAATGGAATGGTTCCATTTCAGAGGAATGGAATGGTTACATTTTTTTCGGTTGGGAAAAATGGAGAGCAGAACAGATCGAGGTTAAACTAATCATTTGTCTCAAAATTGTAATTAGCAATTGCAAATGACATTTTAATCTCAAAGTCGTAATTAACAGCGCCTAACGGTGCTCTTTTAATCTAAAAATCGTAATTAACATCATTTTTTGTTGGGTTAGGGGAACTGGAGAGTAGATGAACATTACTGTATGATGATTGTAAGCAAACGAATTTGCTGTTTCTAAACTTTTGGCTTCGAGATCTTATGGGCTTCAACTGTAGCCTACCCCAGCTTGTTTGGGACTGAAAGGCTTGATTGTTGTTGTTGTTGTAAACTTTTGGCAAGCATTAGAAAAAACCGACAATAAACATACAAAAATCAAGGCATGTTTTGTGGATTAAGAAAATATACCATATTCATTAAAAGATCACCACCCAGCGGACGCGTGGCCTTGTGCTTGTAGAGGCATTTAGAAGATGGGGGCGGCATCAACATACTGGCAGCCTGATCAGCCGCAGTTTTGATCTTCCTTTTAAGTAAAGGACCTAAAGTTTGAGTCTGCATATGAATAGCAAAACAAAAGGCAGACCTCAGCAGTGATATTGAATTACTGTATGAGATAGACTGATGCATATAGTGGATGCTCTTAGCTTTTTGCACCATGAACACTAGCTATGGACAGACAAAAAAAACTAGTTGACTCAGCTTTGTCTAGATACCTCCATCCCAAAGCTTAAGGCTTATTTATTTTTGAGAAATCAAAACAAGTAAAGTTTGACCAAAATTTTAGAACATTCTATCAACAAATATAATATTGTGTAGATACCGTAGGAAAATATATTTCACAACCTATTTAATGATATTAATTTTGAATTTTGCATGTTAATGATTTTTGGTAAAAGCTTAGTCAAATATGGTATAGTTTGACTTTCTAAAAATAATATAAGCCCTAAGCTTTGGGATGGAGGTAGTAGTATCTAGAGCTAAAACACGTCTAGATACATCCGTGTCTACAGATAGTTGAGTCAATTAATTTGGATCTGAGGGAGTATCAGATTCAGACTACATCATGGTAAGTTGGTTAAAAAATTATCCCTGGGCGGTCCCTGCCCAGCTCGGCAGTGGCATTTCGCTTCTTGTGCTGCAGATCTGGCCATGCTCCTGCAGCAGGTGGGCCGCTATCATTCGCCATAGCCTCAGCACGGAATCTGAAGGTACCAACTTGATACAGAGAATATAGAGCATGGTGTCACAGAGGCTTTACGCACAAACAGCTGAAGACATGTGCTACTTTAAGCATTTTTCCAGAACAGGAACAGATTGAGGATGCAGACAGACATAGTGGATAAGCAAACGGAGTACCTGCTTTCCGGGGCTGGGGACGCAGCTCAGGCTCAGCCAACTGCCCACATGCGTGGTGGCCTTACGCTCCATTGCCCCCCCCACCACCACCACCGAGGTCTTCCCTTTCCTGTACAAGCTGACAAAAGATACAGTGAGGATCAGCAAAAACTACAAAGGTTACAAATGTCGATAAATAAAGGAAGAACACCCCAATCCAAGCAAAGGTAGCCCCCGCCCCCCATCCCCATCAATCACTCCCAGCGCGAGGGTGACCATAAAGACACCCCTTCGCCCAGAATAGGAAATAGATGTGCAAGATATCGAGGTGAGGAAAAAAGAACCGATCTCGAGAAAGGAAAGAACATTACTAGTACTACCTAATCCGCTTGGTCTAGATGAAGCTTGCCCCTCCAAGCTGGATGCCTGGACGGTGGAGGCGAAAGGAGGGGATCGAGCTAGCGGCTTGCATCCGTCGGCTGTCGGCACTCGATCGGGAGAGACAAGGGGGGCTACATAAAGGGGAGGGGTAACATATTTTATTACACAGTGAACTTACTGATGTGACTAGTCATTACATGTCTCTCCGAAACTGGGGCCCATAGTGTGGCACCCAAAATTCACTTGCACCTGCCCGCGGGACGCATTGGCGCGTCAAGAAAACCCCCGAATTGTAGCAGGGAAATGAAAAATTTCACAAAAATACGAAATTCAAGCACACTGCCACGCGCCAAGCACGCGGGCTGTTCCTTCCTCTTCCTCGGTTCCTCCTACCCTATCCGAAAAAACCCCAAATCCCAAGCTCAAACAACAACAACAAAAAACCAAATCCCCCGGCCGCCATGCATGTCCTCGTTAACCCGCTGGAGATCGTTCCCGGACGAGGCGGACCACCCGCCCTGAGATCCCGAGTTCGTCCGTTTCGTCCACCTCGAGGCACTGCGTGCTGTCTCGCAGCGGCGGCTTGAGGGCGCTGCAGAGGAAGTTCCGCCGGAAAGTGCTCATGGCAACCATGCAACCTCACCGGCGTGCTGTATCCCGAGAGGAACTGGTCAAAGCTTTGCTATTCGCAAAAAAAAGCGGGCCAAGATCTGGTCAAAGCTTCGTCGATGGCTTGCCGCGAGAGGATTGGAGTCCCGAGTCAATAAACTAGCTGCTCGAGGACTTGGGCGGTTTACACCGATTCATATTAACTGACTCAAGTTTGTTAGTCTAGTTAACAAATACATCTAGATACATCCATATCTAGACAAAATTGAGTCAATTAATATGAATCAGAGGGGAGTGCCTGAAAGTGTTTCATGCTACCAATTAATGCGCTGGCAGGACTGTCTGTAGAAGTAATTGTGCTACTACTCATACGATGAACTGATTGTGTGGGTGTCAAATTTTGCAACGCGATCATCCACTGAATGCTTAATTATAGTTCTAGCGCCAAAGGGGTACAAATCATAACAAATATAGTACATACTACAGCACCAGAACATAAGAGTACGAATCATAAAGTAGGTCAACATTTTGCATCAGGGTTGGGTGGTCCTGAGACTACCGGGACGCCCCTGATGATCTCCGGGCGTGCATC
This sequence comes from Lolium perenne, assembly GCF_019359855.2. Taxonomy (NCBI): domain Eukaryota; kingdom Viridiplantae; phylum Streptophyta; class Magnoliopsida; order Poales; family Poaceae; genus Lolium; species Lolium perenne. Next base: position 116,452,409 of record NC_067244.2, on the reverse strand, counting down.
CACTTAAACGCAAAGCTGTGTACTCGGTCCATGGCCTCCTTTTGTAGGCTGGATAATCTCAGGTGCAGGACCTTCGTCTATGAAAGGCTCGTCATCAGTACCATCCACAGGTGCATCAGGGCTGGGTGGTCTTGAGACTACCAGGACGCCCCTGATGATCTCTGGGCGTGCATCCACTTCAACGCAAAGCTGTGTACTCAGTCCACGGCCTCCTTCTGTAGGCTGGATAATCTCAGGTGCAGGATCTTCGTCTATGAAAGGCTTGTCATCAGTACCATCCACAGGTGCATCAAACTGAGATTCATCTTCAAATCTCCCATCAAACTGAGAGACCTCTTCAACTCTATGCTTCTGCAATTAGTACATCAACAGATTAGACAAACATCTAAGGGATGCAACCTGAACAAATGCCGTTTTACATATTTACCTTCTCATCTGGCACAACACATGTCCCAGAGCTGAAACCCGTTTCCTGAAGCAAGCGCTTTTTCTCTCCTTCCCTTCCATCCATCTGCAACAAGTTAAATTTGAGTACAGAACCTTGCACAGCAATGCAAACTATTGATCGAAACAGCGGCAGCATCAATATAAATAATTAACTACATATGCCAGCACACATACAGTGTAATAAACCCACCTAACATATGTGCGGTCCATCCCAAAAATGTGTAAATGATCTTCCACTACATGGTGAGGCCTCTTCTCACCATTCATACATGTGCAGCGCGGGCAATACACGTCCAGGTTGTGACCTTCATGAGTCTAATAAACCCATAAAGGGTTGAACACCATTTATATATGAAGGGGAACATAAGTGTCCATGCAGTATCCAAGTTCTGTCCATCTGTTTAATTATGAGATACAATGGTTGGTGATTAATTTAAGGCGAAGTAGGAAATGTATATCCATCAAGTACAAAACTATACTAGTACATGATTATGCATTTCAGCAATCATGTCGAGTACAAAACAAAAATTGCCCATCGACATTTTAGCAAACAGATCATGTACAAAACTCTGCCATGGCATTTCAGCAAATTAACGGATCGAGTGCAGAACTGACTCTATATGCCCACACAAATGAACAAATTGATCGAGGACAAATCGAGCGGAAAACTATAAAGTGCCAATTAGTTCGAGCATACTGACGATTTTTTTAAGCAGCATCAAGAAAATATAAATCGTTAGGCCGTCTTGCCCGATGCATGATTGTCAACACCCGGATTTTTAAGTCCGAATGCCTATTATGTCATACATCGCAATCCCAGGAATATTGTTGTTGCGAGGCATAATAGTTAAGTATCACAGTCATCATTCATTACAAACCATAATGTCTTACAACTTGGAATCACATCATCCATATTACAAGAATAGTTGATCTATTGATCAACGAACAAACACAAGTTCATAGCGGAAGCGTAAGATACAAGGACTCTCTAGTCCACAGGCCAACGCTTGACGTCGGAAGACTCCTAGTTGTCGTAGGCGTCCTGCTGGTCATCTCCTTGTTCATCTTCATACTCTGGCCATTTGAATAGCTAGGGACAAAGCCGTGAGTACTTTAAGTACTCGCAAACTAATACTAGTGTAAGTGCTAGACATTCTAGTAAGGTTTGCTAAGCTCTAGTTTATTTGCATAAAGCTAGTTTTAGTTCATAAGTATTTGAGAAAAGCTTATTCAAATGCTAACTAACTCAAGTGGGAACATTAGTGTCATTCCCACCATTCAAGTGGTGATTTCAATTCAATTCACCACAAGTCATTTCACCATCTTCTTTCAACATCATTTTCAAAGATATGACATCGGAAACTGTATGGCCTTTCCAACCGTCCGTAACCGTGGACGCGGCTATTCGAATAGGTTTACACTCTGCAGAGGTTGCACACTTGTGCCACAACATTTGATTTCATCCGTCGGGATTACCCCGAATCATCGTAACACAGTACGCGGATCATCAACCATAACCTTTAACTTACAAATCCTAGTATGAGCACCTCTCCCCATGAGCTTGGCCTCCCAGTGAAGACCAACTGTCAACCTGGGAACTGCACAGGGCTTGGCCGTACAATTCACCTCAATTTCACATCATTTCTCAACAACGGAGGCAGCCTCAAGCATAACCCCTATGACGTGTGTTCAGAGGGAACCCATACTAAGATCCATAAACTTCCAGTTAAGCCCTACCCATAATCAGGTATTGTGGGGGTACTTACTAATTGGAAAGGTATCGCATTCAAACCAACATCATGTTTATCAAAAATCACCATCTTCTCTTGGTCATATTCACCTTCAAAAATCATTCAATGGAATGCTTCATCATTCCAAGGTTTCAAATTCATTTCAATTCACATTGTTCCCATCTAGAGTAGTCAAGTTTTATTTCATTAGCACTAGCTCTAAATCATGAGGGGTGCTATCTTGCTTTGCTTGATTGAGACTACTCCACTACTCTAGTAAACCTCTTTATTTTGACCAAAGTTAACTATAAAAGCAACTTATTGAGAAAACAAGTAAAAACTTGTATTGTATAAACTTGGGATAGGCTTATGTAAGAAAAGGTAAGATTCATGGTGCCTTGCCCCAAGGGGCTTTGCACTTTGCAAGAATATTAGCTTGCCTTGGTAGTACTCAAAATTCTCCTCCACCTCCTCTTGGTAGCAACCTTCTTCGTCGGTGTACTCTCCGGTGTTAGCGTCTAAATTTGAATACGAGTATAATTACTCACTAATTCAATGGCTATTCCATGTATCACATATAAACACACAAACTATTCTATGCACACAAATAATCTAATTAGGGTGCATGGGTGGTGTTGCTTGAGGAGATTTTATTTCTTTTTATTTAATATGTAAATGATAGTTTCCATAGGATTCTTGAGAAATAATTTCCTCTCATTGAAATCTTCTTAAGATTTAATTTCTCAAACAATCATATATGAACTTATGTTGACCTAAGTCAAATGTTCATCATCATCATTTGAGAAAATGATTTAAATGAGGTAGACCACCTCATACTATTTAATAGTGCTACATATGATTTAAATCTCCAAGTAATTCATATAGGTGAGTTTGGCCAGGGGTCCAAACATCATATGAATTCATGTGAGACAAAGTTTAAATGAAGTATAAGACTTCATATAATTTACTTAATAGTTTTGGACAATATCAACTAGTTAAACTAGCCATATTATCCATTAATTAAACTAGGGCATGATCATGCAAAGTGACCACACCATTTTATTGCATAAACAATTAGTATAAGTCAAATGTGAGCTATTAGAGTTGGAATTAACTTAATATCTATTTTGGTTGATTTTTAATAATTATTTGAATATGGAAAAGTCCCTGCCTTCTTCTTTTTATCAAATTAATTCTACAACTCATCTGGCCATGGAACCAGTGGCATTGTGTAGATCTTTTTAGTGGCTTTCCAACAATATAAAGTTCATTAAATTTGGTTGAGCCAATTTGAATCTATTGAATTTCAAAATTTGAGCAGTATTGAAATTGTTTGGAATTGTTTAAATCGAGTTTGAATTAAAAGGGCCGGCGGGAAATGCAACTGGGCCAGATGTGAATTAAAGCGGCCCAGTCCAGCCCAGTCCAGCCCAACCACGGTCCACAGACGCGCGGCGCGCTGATAGGGTGGGGTCTGCGCGTCAGTGACTCAGCGTCACCAAAACGGTATGGATTAACCAGAGGCGTAGGATTAGAACAGGATCTAACGGCTCAAGTTCATCGTCTCGCCGGCGAGAGAGAGAGTTCGCTGGCGGCTCAGGTAGGGGGTCGGAGGGCTTACGGTGGCTCCAGCAAGGGTTGGCAGTATGCTTGACGAAGTTGTGGACGACGGCGGTTCTCCTGGTACAGGTGGCGTTGCCTGAGGTGGTCTGGTTCGCCGGCGATTGCTGCAGAGCTTCCGCGGCGGTGAGCTTCCGATTGGCCTTGCTCCGGCAAGAATCGAGTGAGTGGTGAGGTGGTTGAGAAGCAGTGAGAGGTGACGAGTGCGATGGTGTGCCTGGATTGCTCAGGGGAGCTCAGTATTTATAGAGGCGAGTGAGGGTTGCGGGGCAGGGTGGTGGTCGACATGCTCGCAGCATCTCCGACGAGCTAGCGAGCTAGGCGAGGGCGTGGCGCTGTTCTGCGGTTCCTGGCGAAGCTAACGGTGGCGACAGCTTGGTCGGGCGGCGGCTAAATTGGTCGCATTGCTTCCACGTCTGCCGCGACGTTCACGGGAACATGTCGTCGTCTCCGGCGCCGGCGGTCACGGGTCTTGGTTCCGAGCGTGTCTGGCGGCGTCGCGGTGGCAAGCAGGCACTCAACTCGTTCACAGAGGGTCCAGGGCGAGCGCGAGGTGGTGGCGCGGCGCGTGGCCAGTGACGTCTGCGAGCGTGCACACGCGCGACGTCATCGGCATGGCGTCGCCGTGCTGGGCGCGTGCGTTCCGGCCAGTGTCGAGCTCCTCCTCGACCGTGGCTTGCCCTAGCATGCTCAGTAGGGTGCGGTGGCGTTGTTTGGCAAGGTGGGCAGGGGTGGCGATGAAGGAGAGAGGAGGTGGTGCGGCATGGTGGCGCCATGGCCGGCATGCCATGCACATGTGAGCTATCCTCTCCTCCTTAGCTTTACTATGTGCCATTGATGGTTAGAGGGAACCAGGGGACCAAATGGGCTAGGTTTGATGTAGATTAGATGTGTAGATCACTATAGCAAATAGTGGCAAATAGTGCCATAGATGCTATTTGCAAAATTTGTCCAAATTTGATTTAATTCAAATTGTTGCAAGTGTTGAATTGTAAGTATTTAAATGAGTTAGAAATGACCAGAGGTGGTGAGAGGTGGTGGTGGAATTGTTGAATTCAAAGATTTGCAAATTTGGCTAAGTGGGAGATTGTTGAATATGTTAACATGTTGCAACTTTGGTTGAGCATAGCTCTTGATCAAGAAAGAATTTGGCATGGTGATCTTTATAAAAAAGTGTTCACCTTGATGTTGTCTTGGAAGTGGTGCAAAGAGTTAGCAAGGTTTTGTTTGAGAAAATTGAATTACAATGGCTCAAAGTAGTGGTCAGACTATAATTGGCAGATTTGACCATTATCATATGTGAGCAAGTTTTGCATTTGAAATTTATTTGAATTGTGATTCTTTGATTCCAAAAGTTGTAATAAGTGTGTAGTAACATTATTCAACTAATGGTGAAGACCAAATTGGTCTAGGGTCAAAATTTATAAAAATACCATAGAGCATATGTGAGGGTTTTTAGGGTTTTGCATTTATTTGATTTCTTTCTCTTTTTGGTTTATTTGGTTTGTGATCTTCTCATGATCACTTTAGGGTTTTAGGGTTTATCATATACACCTAATAACAATCATCATGGCATATCAATCAAATGCACAAGACCTATGCATGGCACTATATGCAATTTGAAAAGTTTTTGTTGGTTTGAAATTTTGCTCTCTGGAATTCTTCTAACTTTCTTTTTATTGAAATTTGGGATGTTACAAACCCTTCCCCCTTACAAAAGATCTCGTCCCGAGATCGAAAATAAAGTTAGGTACTAAAGAGATCTGGGTACTCCTTCTTCATGAAGTCTTCGCGTTCCCATGCGGCTTCATCTTCAGTATGATTGCTCCATTGTATCTTCAGAAACTTGATGCTTCGGGTACGGGTGGTTCGGTAAGCTTCCTCCAGGATGCGTATCGGCACTTCGCGGTAAGTCAGATCCTTGTTGATATCCACCGATCGGTGATCGATGTTCTTGAACACTTCGGTCTTCTCGGGGACTTCAAGGCACTTCCGGAGGAGTGAGATATGAAAAACGTCGTGCACAGCCGACATCTCTTCAGGTAGCTCCAGTTGATAAGATACTTCTCCTCGGCGGCTGAGGACTTTGAAGGGTCCGACATATCGGGGTGCGAGCTTTCCTTTCAATTGAAATCTTTGCATTCCTTTCAAGGGGGATACCTTGAGATAGACGAAGTCTCTGATCTCAAAGGTCATCTCTCGACGTCTCTTGTCGGCGTAGCTCTTCTATCTTGATTACGCAGTCTTGAGGTACTCTCGGATCTTGTGTACCTTCTCTTCAGCTTCACGAAGAACATCTGGGCCAAAAACTTGGCTTTCTCCGACTTTCGACCAGTTCAGGGGGGTACGACATTTCCTTCCGTACAAGGCTTCAAAGGGGGCCATCTGTAGGCTAGCTTGGTAGTTGTTGTTGTAAGAGAATTCTGCGTAAGGTAGGCAGTCTTCCCACTTGGATCCGTATTCCAGTACACATGCTCTCAGCATGTCCTCCAGTATCTGGTTGACTCTCTTAGTCTGTCCGTCGGTCTGAGGGTGATAGGCGGTGCTGAAATTCAGAAGGGTGCCTAGTCCTTCATGCACTTTCTGCCAGAATCTTGAGGTGAACTGTGATCCTCTATCTGACACTATCGATTTCGGGGTTCCGTGCAGGGCGACTATTCTGGAAATGTATAGTTCAGCTAACTTTGGGCCTTGGTAAGTGGTCTTGACGGCTATGAAATGGGCGACTTTGGTCTATCTATCGACAACTACCCATATTGAATCATTGCCTTTGCTGGATTTGGGCAGTCCGGTGATAAAGTCCATTCCTACAGAGTCCCATTTCCATTCTGGAATCTGGAGGGGTTGTAACAGTCCGGCGGGTCGTTGATGTTCTGCCTTGACTCTCTGACAGATGTCATACTTGGCGATGTAGCTGCCGATTTCTCTCTTCATTCCGTGCCACCAGAATTGCTCCTTCAGGTCTTGGTACATCTTGGTACCTCCGGGGTGGATTGAATAAAGGGTGTCGTGGGCTTCTTGCAGGATGACTTGCTTCAAGTCTGAGTCCGATGGTACGCAGAGACGTTCTTTGTACCACAGAACTCCGGCTTCGTCTACGGTGAATCCGGGGGCTTTTCCTGCGGCTATCTGTTTCTTGATTCCGTCAATGCTAGTGTTGTCCTTCTGGGCTTCTTTGATTTGGCTAACCAAGGTGGGTTGCAGTTCTATGCTGGCTAGGAATCCTTCGCTAACAAGTTCAAGTCTGAACTGTTCAAACTCTTGATGCAAGCTGGGCTGTTCGGTTGCGAGCATGGAGTTCAACTGACACGGCAGTCGACTCAAAGCATCCGCTACCACATTGGCCTTGCCGGGGTGGTAGTGAATCTCCATGTCGTAATCCTTGATCAATTCGATCCATTGGCGTTGTCTCATGTTCAGCTCCTTCTGGGTGAAGATGTATTTGAGGCTCTTGTGGTCGGAGTAGATCTCGCATCGATTACCCATGAGGTAATGACGCCAAACTTTCAAGGCTAAGACCACGGCTGCAAGCTCGAGGTCATGGGTTGGGTAATTCTGTTCATGTTGTTTTAGCTGTCTTGAAAGGTAGGATACAACCTTGCCTTCTTGCATAAGCACACATCCAAGACCAGTCTTGGAGGCGTCGCAATATACGTCAAAGGGCTTTGCAATATCAGGCATGATCAGGATTGGGGCTGTGGTCAGTCTACTCTTGAGCTGTTGAAAGCTCTCTTCACATTTGTCGGTCCACTCAAACTTTCTATCCTTCTTCAACAGTTGGGTCATTGGTCGAGCGATGCTCGAAAATCCTTCTACAAATCTGCGGTAATATCCGGCTAATCCAAGAAAAGCGCGGACCTCGGTTTGGGTGGTTGGGGCTTGCAATTCCATAACAGTTTTGATTTTGGCGGGATCTACGGCAATTCCTCCTGCGGACAAGATGTGTCCCAGGAATCCAACTTCTTCCAGCCAAAACTCACACTTGCTGAACTTGGCATACAACTTGTGCTGTCTAAGGGTTTCTAGGACAGTCTCCAAATGCTGTTCATGTTCCTCTTCGGACTTGGAGAACACAAGGATGTCATCGATGAAAACAACGACAAACTTGTCCAAAAAGTTCATGAAGATCTTATTCATGAGATTCATGAAATAAGCGGGGGCATTGGTCAGTCCAAACGACATGACGTTGTACTCATACAACCCATATCTAGTGGTAAAGGCAGTTTTTGGAATGTCGGTGGCTCGGATTTTCAGCTGATGATATCCAGTTCTAAGATCTATCTTGGAGAAAACTCTGGCTCCGGTGAGTTGATCAAACAAGTCTTCTATCTTGGGTAAGGGGTATTTGTTTTTGATGGTGACATCGTTAAGCTTACGATAGTCTGTACATAAACGATTTGCACCATCCTTCTTGTCCACAAACAAAACCGGTGATCTCCAGGGGGATGCACTAGGTCTAATCAGACCTTTGGCTAACATATCATCTATTTGCTTCTTCAGCTCCACAAGCTCTGTTGCGTTCATGCTGTAGGCCCTCTGGGCTATGGGTCCAGTTCCAGGGATTAACTCGATGATGAACTCGATATCCCTATCCGGGGGCATACCGGGTAGATCATCCAGAAACACATCAGGGTAGCGACAAACGACCCTGATTTGATCCAGAGTTGGCTTGGATACACTTTGGTTGCAGGTAAATTTTCTGGGTAGTTTTTCAGAGACGTGCTCTACTACGATACCGGTGCTGCTAGTCATGGTTATGGCTTTCTTGGCACAGTCTATCAATCCATTGTGTTTTGACATCCAGTCCATTCCTAGGACAACTTCCAAACCTTTGGTTCCCAAAATGATTAGATTGGCATAGAAATCTACGTCATGGATTTTGATTGGTACATTTTTGCAAAAATTTCTGGCTTTGGTGGTTGATCCGGGGATTTGAACTATCATAACATGCTTCAAACTGAGGGGTTGAATTTTACTTGTTGATGCAAAGTCTTCAGTGACAAAAGAATGAGATGCTCCGGAATCAAACAACACTCTGGCAGGGATGTGGTTGACAGAAAACATACCCAGTACAACATCTGGTGCTTCCTGGGCTTCTTCGGCGTTCATGTGGTAGAGGCGGCCGTTGCAGTTATTGGGGTTGTTGGGGGCGAACTTCTTGCCGGTGGAGACACGGCGTTGCTGCTGAGCAGGTGCTGCGGTGTTGCCGGCGAGCTTGGCAAGACGCTTGGGACACTCGTTAGAATAGTGCCCCACTACACCACACTCATAACAAGTGATGGTGGTCTTGTCCTGCTTGTTTGCAATGGGGACGGCGTTGCTTCCGGTTCTGGGAGCGGTGTTGGTGTTGTTGTTGTTGTTGTTGTTGGGGGCTCTGGGCGGAGCGCGGTTGTAGTAGTTGTTGTGGTTGTAGTTGTTGTTGTTGTAGCCTCCTGGCTTGGAGTTTCCTCCACTCCGGTTCTGATAACCGGGGCGCGAGTTCTGCATCGGGGGTCTGTTGTTCCTTGGAGTGAAACCTCCACTTGAGCTGGGGCGAAACTTCTGGGTATGGCTAGACCCACTTTGATTCGCCATGCGGCGCTTGCGGTTCTCATTGGCTTGGTTCAACTTGCCCTCCATCTGGATGGCGGAGTCAACAAGGGCTTCGAGGACGGCGAAGGGGATGTTGACGAGGACAGTCTGCATCTCATCATGCAGTCCGTTCAGGAATCTCTCCTTCCTCTTTTCAACGGTGTCGGTCTCATCAGGGGCATACCTCGACAGTGTAAGAAACTTGTCGCGGTATTCAACCACCGTCATGCGACCTTGTTTCAGTTCACGGAACTCATCCCTCATCTTTTTGATAAGACTCGGGGGTACATGGTACTTGCTGAACTTTAGCTTGAAATCCTCCCAAGTCATGAACTGACCTCCGTTCATGGCACGGGTGCTTGTCCACCAAGCGCGGGCTGGTCCAGCGAGATAGTGAGTTGCAAACAAGACTTTCTCGTTGGCTTCCACTCCGGCTACTTCCAAGTTGTTCTCCATAGTCTGGAGCCAGTCGTCGGCGTCGAGGGGTTCCTCGGTCTTGCTAAACACCGGAGGGTTGGTGTTCTGGAAGTTCTTGAGCTTGGATCCAGGGTGGTCATGATTCCCATGGCCTTGGTTGGCGATGTTCTGCAAAGCGTTGAGGTTGGCTTGGCGTTCAGCTCTTTCTGTCTCCCTGTCGGCGAGCAAGGTTTGCAACAATTGCATCATCGCGTCGTTGGTGTGATTGGGAGGGGCCATCTGAAGATATAGAAGATCATGAGATAAGAGGGAACATTCTATGGTTCATTTTGGTTAGGTTTGAAAACATTTGAAAACTTGTAATCTTTTCATGACAAACATAACATTCATTCATTCAACACATAGTACAAACTAACACACACATACTCTAATGGTTTTAAGAACCATTCTCATGCTATGATACAAGGGACGGGATACAACTCACACCTACTATAAGTGAAACTAGTGCAACTACTCCTCATCCTCGACATCGATCGGGACGTAGTCGTCCGGTCCTGCCTCCAGGAACTCGTAGTCCTCCTCCTTGGTGTTCTCATCCTCCTCGAAGTCGTCGTCGTCGCTCAGGAAGGCTCCTCCTCCCTGAAGGTCGATGCCTCCGTCGTCATCCTCCAGCTCTCTGATCTGATCCTCCTGGGCCTTGACAGTGGCCTCGAGTGACGCGATCTTGGCGCGAAGGCGCACAATCATAGCGTCCTTCTTGGCACGCTGCTGGCGAAGGCTCTTGCGGTCGTTGTTGAGTAGCTTGATCGCCTCACCCTGCTCGATGATGTGAGCATGGGTCTGGTTCGTGTAAGCGCGAGTGGCGTCGAGGTCCTTCTGAGTCTGGTAAAGCATGAAATCCAAGTGCTCAGCATGGTGCCTCAACTCCGGGTGCGGCTACAGCTCCATGGGCACTCCCATGGCATCACGCCTCACGAGGTGCGCGTAGCGTGAAGCGAGGATGCGCACCACGTTCTGTCCACAGAGGCGCGCAAGTGCCTCCTGAAGGCCACGTGCGAGTCCGTCGAGCCAGTTGCTCTCGCGGAAGGAGAAGAGGATCCTCTCCGAGGTGGGAGGCTCCATCTTGCCCCTCAAGTCGGCAGTGATCACCCACTGCAACTCTCCTCCGGGCGTATCGTCCAGCTGAACCCCGTGGAACTCGGGGTGTGGGCGCCCAAGGAAGTCAGAGAAGGCGTTGAGGTCGTGCTCGAAGATCAAGCTCCCTCCGTTCCCAAGCTGGTAAAACTTGGTGTTGATGGGTTCATTCGGCTCCATCTGAAAGAGAATTGGATGAGTAAGTTAGAGAGTGTAAAGTGTGGCAAAATTTTAAGTAGATTCAAATAAGATAGAACATGATTCAACAAATTTTGGCAAAGTCTCAAAGACAAGAGTGTAAGTAAGTTTTCACAAATATTTCTTCATTTGATTTTCAAAGTTAAGTTTTTCAGAACGCCCATTCTAACTAAGGTCTTCTAAGGTCAAACAATGGCTCTGATACCAACTTGTCAACACCCGGATTTTTAAGTCCGAATGCCTATTATGTCATACATCGCAATCCCAGGAATATTGTTGTTGCGAGGCATAATAGTTAAGTATCACAGTCATCATTCATTACAAACCATAATGTCTTACAACTTGGAATCACATCATCCATATTACACGAATAGTTGATCTATTGATCAACGAACAAACACAAGTTCATAGCGGAAGCGTAAGATACAAGGACTCTCTAGTCCACAGGCCAACGCTTGACGTCGGAAGACTCCTAGTTGTCGTAGGGGTCCTGCTGGTCATCTCCTTGTTCATCTTCATACTCTGGCCATTTGAATAGCTAGGGACAAAGTCGTGAGTACTTTAAGTACTCGCAAACTAATACTAGTGTAAGTGCTAGACATTCTAGTAAGGTTTGCTAAGCTCTAGTTTATTTGCATAAAGCTAGTTTTAGTTCATAAGTATTTGAGAAAAGCTTATTCAAATGCTAACTAACTCAAGTGGGAACATTAGTGTCATTCCCACCATTCAAGTGGTGATTTCAATTCAATTCACCACAAGTCATTTCACCATCTTCTTTCAACATCATTTTCAAAGATATGACATCGGAAACTTTATGGCCTTTCCAACCGTCCGTAACCGTGGATGCGGCTATTCGAATTCATTTCAATTCACATTGTTCCCATCTAGAGTAGTCAAGTTTTATTTCATTAGCACTAGCTCTAAATCATGAGGGGTGCTATCTTGCTTTGCTTGATTGAGACTACTCCACTACTCTAGTAAACCTATTTATTTTGACCAAAGTTAACTATAAAAGCAACTTATTGAGAAAACAAGTAAAAACTTGTATTGTATAAACTTGGGATAGGCTTATGTAAGAAAAGGTAAGATTCATGGTGCCTTGCCCCAAGGGGCTTTGCACTTTGCAAGAATATTAGCTTGCCTTGGTAGTTCTCAAAATTCTCCTCCTCCTCCTCTTGGTAGCTACCTTCTTCTTCGGTGTACTCTCCGGTGTTAGTGTCTAAATTTGAATACGAGTATAATTACTCACTAATTCAATGGCTATTCCATGTATCACATATAAACACACAAACTATTCTATGCACACAAATAATCTAATTAGGGTGCATGGTTGGTGTTGCTTGAGGAGATTTTATTTCTTTTTATTTAATATGTAAATGATAGTTTCCATAGGATTCTTGAGAAATAATTTCCTCTCATTGAAATCTTCTTAAGATTTAATTTCTCAAACAATCATATATGAACTTATGTTGACCTAAGTCAAATGTTCATCATCATCATTTGAGAAAATGATTTAAATGAGGTAGACCACCTCATACTATTTAATAGTGCTACATATGATTTAAATCTCCAAGTAATTCATATAGGTGAGTTTGGCCAGGGGTCCAAACATCACATGAATTCATGTGAGACAAAGTTTAAATGAAGTATAAGACTTCATATAATTTACTTAATAGTTTTGGACAATATCAACTAGTTAAACTAGCCATATTATCCATTAATTAAACTAGGGCATGATCATGCAAAGTGACCACACCATTTTATTGCATAAACAATTAGTGTAAGTCAAATGTGAGCTATTAGAGTTGGAATGTTGATTTTTAATAATTATTTGAATATGGAAAAGTCCCTGCCTTCTTCTTTTTATCAAATTAGTTCTACAACTCATCAGGCCATGGGACCAGTGGCATTGTGTAGATCTTTTTAGTGGCTTTCCAACAATATAAAGTTCATTAAATTTGGTTGAGCCAATTTGAATCTATTGAATTTCAAAGTTTGGGCAGTATTGAAATTGTTTGGAATTATTTAAATCGAGTTTGAATTAAAAGGGCCAGCGGGAAATGCAACTGGGCCAGATGTGAATTAAAGCGGCCCAGTCCAGCCCAGTCCAGCCCAACCACGGTCCACAGACGCGCGGCGCGCTGACAGGGTGGGGTCTGCGCGTCAGTGACTCAGCGTCACCGAAACGATATGGATTAACCAGAGGCGTAGGATTAGAACAGGATCTAACGGCTCAAGTTCATCGTCTCGCCGACGAGAGAGAGAGAGTTCGCCGGCGGCTCAGGTAGGGGGTCGGAGGGCTTACGGAAGCTCCACCAAGGGTTGGCAGTATGCTTGACGAAGTTGTGGACGACGGCGGTTCTCCTGGTACAGGTGGCGTCGCCTGAGGTGGTCTGGTTCGCCGGCGATTGCTGCAGAGCTTCCGCGGCGGTGAGCTTCCGATTGGCCTTGCTCTGGCGAGAATCGAGTGAGTGGTGAGGTGGTTGAGAAGCAGTGAGAGGTGACGAGTGCGATGGTGTGCCTGGATTGCTCATGGGAGCTCAGTATTTATAGAGGCGAGTGAGGGTTGCGGGGCAGGGTGGTGGTCGACATGCTCGCGGCGTCTCCGGCGAGCTAGCGAGCTAGGCGAGGGCGTGGCGCTGTTCTGCGGTTCCTGGCGAAGCTAACGGTGGCGGCAGCTTGGTCGAGCGGCGGCTAAATTGGTCGCATTGCTTCCACGTCTGCCGCGGCGTTCACGGGAACATGTCGTCGTCTCCGGCGCCGGCGGTCACGGGTCTTGGTTCCGAGCGTGTCTGGCGGCGTCGCGGTGGCAAGCAGGCACTCAACTCGTTCATAGAGGGTCCAGGGCGAGCGCGAGGTGGTGGCGTGGCGCGTGGCCAGTGACGTCTGCGAGCGTGCACATGCGCGACGTCATCGGCATGGTGTCGCCGTGCTGGGCGCGTGCGTTCCGGCCAGTGTCGAGCTCCTCCTCAACCGTGGCTTGCCCTAGCATGCTCAGTAGGGTGCGGTGGCGTTGTTTGGCAAGGTGGGCAGGGGTGGCGATGAAGGAGAGAGGAGGTGGTGCGGCATGGTGGCGCCATGGCCGGCATGCCATGCACATGTGAGCTATCCTCTCCTCCTTAGCTTTACTATGTGCCATTGATGGTTAGAGGGAACCAGGGGACCAAATGGGCTAGGTTTGATGTAGATTAGATGTGTAGATCACTATAGCAAATAGTGGCAAATAGTGCCATAGATGCTATTTGCAAAATTTGTCCAAATTTGATTTAATTAAAATTGTTGCAAGTGTTGAATTGTAAGTATTTCAATGAGTTAGAAATGACCAGAGGTGGTGAGAGGTGGTGGTGGAATTGTTGAATTCAAAGATTTGCAAATTTGGCTAAGTGGGAGATTGTTGAATATGTTAACATGTTGCAACTTTGGTTGAGCATAGCTCTTGATCAAGAAAGAATTTGGCATGGTGATCTTTACAAAAAGTGTTCACCTTGATGTTGTCTTGGAAGTGGTGCAAAGAGTTAGCAAGGTTTGGTTTGAGAAAATTGAATTGCAATGGCTCAAAGTAGTGGTCAGACTATAATTGGCAGATTTGACCATTATCATATGTGAGCAAGTTTTGCATTTGAAATTTATTTGAATTGTGATTCTTTGATTCCAAAAGTTGTAATAAGTGTGTAGTAACATTATTCAACTAATGGTGAAGACCAAATTGGTCTAGGGTCAAAATTTATAAAAATACCATAGAGCATATGTGAGGGTTTTTAGGGTTTTGCATTTATTTGATTTCTTTCTCTTTTTGGTTTATTTGGTTTGTGATATTCTCATGATCACTTTAGGGTTTTAGGGTTTATCATATACACCTAATAACAATCATCATGGAATATCAATCAAATGCACAAGTCCTATGCATGGCACTATATGCAATTTGAAAAGTTTTTGTTGGTTTGAAATTTTGCTCTCTGGAATTCTTCTAACTTTCTTTTTATTGAAATTTGGGATGTTACAATGATTGAGCTAGAGATAGCAGCCCTACCGTGGATCAACTTGACCGCCGGTGCGTCTCGAGAAGAACGACGGGGAGGGGAAGCTTCTTTTTCGCACGGACGGGACGGGCAGGGGAAGCTCTTCGCACGGACGGGGATAAGTTGTGTAGCGGTGGGTGGGGGGTCATGCGGCCGGGCCGCCCGGTAGGTGGTGTTTAATGGAGTTGCGTGTGTAATTTGCCGTGCACAAGGTTGAGGAATAGGCGGTTCCGTTTGCCGCGCACACAATTCAAACTATCCCGCCCATGTAGTTTAAATTCACCCTATATTCGTTATATCGACATAAAGTCATGTGAGTGGGTGGAAATTAGCAAAGTTGCTTGAAAAATAGTAAAACTCTGGAATTATCCTTTAAATATGCTCTACTTCGTGTGAAAATCGGGGTGTGGAGGCATGTTGAGCTGTTTTATTTGTACTTTCTTCATTAAAAATTCCCATTTTATGCACTTTGGATGGAAAGAAATCATTTGTACATAAATTTTGACAACGCCATTTGCAAACATTAATTGTTTTACATGCCAAGATGCACCCATCCACCAAATATGGGGCAAAAGTTTATCACAATCTAGATATATATGTATAATTAGTGAGGGACCCCTTTTGATTTTGTGCAATTTCCACTAATTAGCTAGAGAGAAGGGGTCAATTAATTAGGCCATGTTAGGGGCTATGTGTTTTAGATTAGGGTTGTGTGGATTCAAATACAACTTCTTTATTTGTGTTATCAGTACTTATATATATATTAATTGAATTATCAGTATTTATTATATAATTAATGAATCCCAATAATGTCTATATATATATGATCGATATAGGCCATATATATTAATTGGGG
Source organism: Lolium perenne (assembly GCF_019359855.2). Lineage (NCBI taxonomy): Eukaryota > Viridiplantae > Streptophyta > Magnoliopsida > Poales > Poaceae > Lolium > Lolium perenne. The sequence goes on along the minus strand of NC_067244.2, from coordinate 116,436,417 downwards.
TTATATAATCTAGGGTTTACTAGCTATATATAGCAAGGTTTTATTAGATTGGGTTATTAAATAGCTTGGGGTTATGTGTTTTAACGAGGGTTTGATTATCTAATTAAGGTTAGTTTTCTATATATATATATATATATATATATATACGATTTAGAGTTTAGGGTTAATGGCACATATATTTAATTAGAGGACAGCGAGGACCCCTGGCCTGCTTGATCCGCAATTAAGGGTCGTCGTTGGCCTATAGCTAGCTATATAGGGTTTTATGGTTTATTTAGAGGGTTTATGTGTTAGGGTTAATCTATAATATCTAAATAGGAGCAACCCACTAAGTGATTTCTCTCAACATGCAAGGTATCCACCTCATCATGCATCTCCAAGTAAATCATAGCCTGCCACCTAATTAAAAAAAACATGTCATCGTTTTTATCATTTCCTCAAAGCTCAGGCTTTCCATTTTCCACTGTGCCTCCTCGCTTCCTCTGCCCAGTACGCTTCTTCTTCATGCAGTAGAAACTCCTCCAGATTTTACCTCTACAGAATCATACACATACAGTGACGCTACTTAACCCAGGTCACTACTAGGAAAAAGGCTATAGTTGGAGGCAGTAGGTACCGGCGCACCACCAAGGACGTGCGCCGGTGACAAGTGTTGCCGGCGCACCTCTTTTCAGCCGCGCCGGGGATGCGGGCCTTCTGCCGGCGCACCAGGGGAGCAGGCTCGCCGGCGCTATTTCTCGCATGGCCCCGCCGATTCGGGCCAGGCCCAAGAATCATTGCGCGCACCGGCCCGGTGGTGCGCCGGTGGAAAGTTGCTATTGCCGGCGCACCCCTGGGCCGGTGCGCCGGCAATGATTCTTGGGCCTGGCTCCGGGGTGATATAGCCGAAAAAGGTTATGTGCTGCCGGCGCACCCATGCCCTGGTGCGCCGGCAGTAACCTGGCAGTTATTTCTGCTCAACAACCACCCCCACTACACTACCACTCCACACTCCTCCACACAACCCGACCCTTCTCCCAACCCACCTATTTTTTGCCCATTTCTATCCCAAATTTAGCCAATTTGACCAAACAAAATCATATTTTTTTACCAAATCTTCCCTTCCTACATGCATCTCCCACATCCCCCTATGTAGATCAAGATCTACTATCCCGCATTGACCGCTCAATCTAGATCTAGATCTAGAAAGTCGGCTTCCATACGCCGTGGTAGCGGCGCGACGTCTCGATCTTGTTGACGAGTATATCAAACCAATAGGTGATTAATGAACAAATTGAGGAATGAAATCAACGTATATTGGACATAAATTTGAAGCAAAGCTCGTGTGTGGCATATATATATATGTTGTGTTTGTGCTTGTGCTTGTGTGTGTTGGCGTTGAAAATGAGTTGCCAACGTTGCGCCGAAATGTTGATTCTTTAAGTTTCCGTTTCGGCACATTTCTGGCGCTCCTATGTCCTACCGTGTAGGAAGGTCATGCCGAAATTTTCCGTGAAAACTACCGACGGATGCATGGTTCTAATCAATTATGTAATCTTACCATGCAGGCGATAATGGTTATCGAGATGAGTGAAAGCATCGTGATGAGATATCTGAAACACGCGATCATCGACATGTATGAAAATAACCGCACGGAGGTATTGTGTCCGTGCCGGAGATGCAAACGAGGGAAATGGTTTGACCCGTATTCAGGCAAATTGCAGGGGCACCTGCTCACTAATGGTTTCATGCATGGACACACTCAATGGATGAGTGATGATGGCGCGGTGGTCAATGGGGCGACGGCAGCAGGTGGTAATAATGGCCGGCAAGAAGGAGGGCATCATGATATTGATGACGATGAAGAGCTTGTCGCACAGGACGATAACCTTGACGACGACAATAACCTTGACGACGACGAAGAGGTGCCGCTAGCTTCAGTCGTGCGGGACCCTCATCTTCAAGATCTGCTTCTCGAAAAGACGAAAGGCGCCAAGCGGAAATCAAAGCTTGAGCAACTCGAGATAGACTCGAATACTCCGTTGTACGACTCAGGTCGCGGGTTGGGGGAGTCTCGCTTGAGAGTAGCTCTCGATGTGCTGCAGATGAAGGCGAAACACGGATGGACGGACACAAGCGTCGATGACATCCTGGAATACGTGAAAGATCTCCTTCCTGCCGGGAACACGTGTCCTGGTAGTCTAGCCGAGGCCAAGAGAATCACGTGCCCTCTCGACTTACCCCACGAAAAGTATCACGCCTGCATCAACGACTGTATCATGTATCGCAAGGAGCACATGGACAAGACCAAATGTCCTGTGTGTGAAGCTGAACGGTACAAGAAAGGGAAGAAGAAAGCTCCTCGGAAAGTTGTGTGGTACTTCCCACTCGCCCCCCGGCTTCAACGGTTCTACGCGGACCGCAAGGAAGCAAAACTCATGCGCTGGCACGCAGAAAGAAAGGAGTCAGTGTTGAATGATAAAGAGCGGATTGAGCACCCAGTGCTGACGCACCCTTCGGATGCAAGCCAGTGGAAAGCATTAGACAATGAATTCGGAAGTTTTGGGGCAGATCCCAGAAACATCAGGTTGGGTGCGAGCACGGACGGATTCAATCCGTTCGGAAATCAGAGCAGCACACATAGCACATGGCCCGTGTTTGTATGGATCTACAACCTCCCGCCCTGGCTGTGCATGAAGAGGAAGTACATACAGATGAGTATGCTAATTCAAGGGCCGACACAGCCAGGAAACGATATCAACATGTATCTTGAACTATTAAAGGAGGAGCTTGAAACGTTGTGGGCGGAGGAAGGGGTAGATACATGGGACGCCGTCGCAGAAGAATATTTCCCTTTGAGAGCCGCGTTGATCACGACGGTGCAGGACTACCTCGGATACGGTTACATTTTGTGCCAGGTGTGCCATGGACACAAGGCATGTGTCAGGTGCATGGAAGAGACGATGTTTTTGCAGCTTGGTAAGGATCCCGGCTCTTCGAAAACAGTTTACATGGGGCATCGAAGGTGGCTACGAAGATCGACCCGTGGAGAAAGCGTGGAGATCTGTTCGATGGTACAAAATAACACCGAGGACCTCCACGTAAGAAGAGCGGCGAAGAGATCGATACATTACTGAAAGGTTGGAAGGAGTGCCCTGCGCCGGGAAAGATTCGTCAAAAGCCTGGAGAGAAGAAGAAGAAAAAGGAAACGACGCTGCTCATTGGTGTATGGAAAAGGAGGTCCGTGTTTTGGGACTTGCCGTACTGGAAAATTCTCGATACACCTCACTGCCTTGATGTCATGCATATTACAAAGAACGTGTGCGAGAGCTTGCTTGGCACTCTTCTCAACATGCCGGACCGGACCAAAGATGGGCCGAAAGCAAGACACGACCTGAAAGTTTTGGGCATCAGGGAAGAGCTTCAGATCCCGCCGGCCCAAGAGGGACAGTCGGAGGAGGAGGCGGACGGCGGTCAGAAGCGCAAAAGGATTAAGCAGCCAGACTATTACTGTCCCCCCTCCTGCTTCACTTTTAATCCGGCCGAGGTCGATCAATTTTTCAATTGCCTTCTAGGAGTCGAGTGCCCTTCGGTTACTCCGGGCTAATAAGCGTATACATGGACCCCAAGAAACGAAACTTCAGCGGCATGAAGTCTCATGACTGTCACGTGATGATGACGCAGATTCTTCCGGTTGCAATCCGAGGTATAATGGATGACCATGTCCGTGCAACGCTGACTGGGCTCTGTAACTTCTTCGACGTCATAACTCGGAAGTCGATAAGCGTGAAGAAACTCGCAAGGCTCCAGGAAGAGATCGTGGTGATCCTATGTGAGATGGAGATGTACTTCCCGCCTGCATTCTTTGACGTGATGGTCCATCTGTTGATCCATATCATGGATGATATCGTCAGTCTAGGGCCGGCATTCTTACACAACATGATGCCGTTTGAAAGAATGAATGGGGTCATTAAAGGATACGTTCGTAACAGGTCACATCCGGATGGAAGCATCGTCCAGGGCTGGCTCACCGAAGAGTGCATCTCTTTCTGCACGAATTATCTAGACATCGAGGACCCTGTTGGTTTGCCTCAAAACAAGCACGTCCATAGGTTCGAGGGAGTAGGCCACAAAAATGGAAGGAAGGAACTGCACGTGCACATGTCTGGTCGGACTTCCGACTTTGACAGGGCCAACTTAGTAGCGCTACAACACATTGACTTGATCGATCCTTGGTTGAAAGAGCACAAAACCATGATAGAGAACAGTGGCAAGCCGATGATGACGGAAGCAGAAATATACAGAGAGCACAACTCCTCTTTCGCGCGCTGGTTCAAAGACCACATTGATGCTAATCCCCCACCAATGGATTCTGACAAGGATAAACTAGTATTGGCCTTGTCACATGGCCCCGCGCCCAACATCATGACTTACCAAGCGTACGATATCAACGGGTACACATTCTACACGGAAGAAAAAGACAAGAACAGTGTTTACCAGAACTCAGGGGTAACGATGGATTCCTGGACGGGTGACGTAAAGACTAGATACTACGGAAGAATCGAGGAAATCTGGGAGCTTAACTACGCTGGGGAGAAAGTGCCGATGTTCCGTATCAGATGGGCTAAGAGCGTCAGAAAAGAAGACCGGTATTTCACCACCATGTTTCTACCCGAAGCCAACAAATCAAAGTCCACGAACGCCACCGCGCAGAATGAGCCATGGGTACTGGCAGAACACGTGCACCAATGCTTCTTCATAACCGACCCATCCAGGCCTAGCCGTGTTATCGTGAGGAGAGGCAAGAGGACCATCGTCGGAATGGATGGAGTCGCCAACGAGGAAGACTTCGAAGGACAAGTCGAAGACCCAATGATGGAAGAATCCGAGGACGAAGAGACAACATACACCACAAGAAGAAGCAGGACCACGCTACCGAGGTCAGGTCGACCCTTCAAAAGAAGAAGTCACGACACGGGGCTAAATTATTCAACGACGAGCAAGAAAAGCAAGAAGAAAGCAAAACACTCTTCTCAATCGATGATGTAAAACTTTATTTGCAATCTATAACTCATATTTTGTGTAATTCATAACTACTCATATGGTCATGGCCAATATTTTATGTATGAATAATTAATATTGTGTTGGTCAATATTTTATGCATGCATGTATATAACTCATATTTTTTGTAATGCATAACTCATATTGCTTGGTTATTATCTTGAAAAGAGAAGGAAATAAAATAGTATAGGATTTGTGGGAAAAGAAAAGAAACATAAAAGAAAGTGAAAAGAAATAAAGAAAAGAATAAAAATAAAAGAATAAAAAGAAAGTGAAAAGAAATAAAGAAAAGAATAAAAAGAAATGGCCAGCCAGGTTGGGGGACAAGTCCCAGGTATAGCTGGGCTCACCTTATTGCCGGCGCACCACATGTTTGGTTCGCCGGGGGTATAGTTGTCCCCGGCGAACCAAATAGGAGGTGCGCCGGCAATAAGGTGGGCCCAGCTATACTTCGGACTTAGCCGCACGCGTGCTATCTTTCTCCCTTTCCCCATTCTCATCACGAACCCTAGCTAGCGAGTAACCGCGCCGTGCACCCGCCCCCGTGCCGCCGAGAGGAGGAGAACTCCGCCGCGAGGAAGAGAACGCCGCCGCGAGGAGGATCAGGGCGTCACCGCCGAGAGGACGAAAAGTCGACACCGTCGCCGAGAGGAGGAGGTGTCGCGCGGGCCACCGTCGCCGACAGGAGCAATCGCCGACAGGAGCAGGCCGGGGAAGTCGGCGCCACCGTCCCCTTACCACTTCCCGTCCACGGTAAGCTTCCCTCTCCCATTCCCTCTTCCCCTCCCTCTTCGATCCCCTCTCTATTCTTTGAATTTGATGCCCTGGATCGATCCCCTTAGTGAATTTGATGCCCTGGTTCATAGGTAATTGAATTTGATGCCCTGGTTCATAGCAAATTTGATGCCATGGTTCGATCCCCTCTTTGAATTTGATGCCCTGTGGGTTTAGATTTCATAGGAATTTGATGCCCTGGTTTAGGGTTCATATATAGCAAGAATGCATTCTCTGGTTCATTTAAATGCCTAATGAAATGCATTCTCTGGTTCATGCTAATAACAAGAATGAAATGCTAATATACAAAATGAATTTCTGCCAGTGTAGGTTTAGTTCATAAAAATTGGTGCTTTGCCTCTGATTTTTTGCAGTAAGAAAATTGGAAATAAAAATTGGTGCTATGGTTCATTTAGCTACTGCAAATGCTTGCAAATGCTTGCATTTTGAAAATAAAATGCTTGCAAATGCTTGCAAATACTTGCAAATGCTTGCAAAATTGGTGCTATGCTTGCAAATGCTTGCATTATGCAAATAAAATGGGGCATTTACCTACTGCTAAATTGGTTTTGCTATTGAATTTGATGCTTAGATGCTTGCAAATGGGGCATGTACCTAATGCAATTTAAAAAAAATGTTGTAGCTACTGGTTTAGTGTAGGTTTCATTCTCTGGTTCATTTAAAAAATGGTGAAATGAGCACTTTAGTGTTTAATTCATTCTCTGGTTCATTTAAAACAAAATGAAAATGATGGTTATGGTGAAATGCTACTGTGAAAAAACCTCATGCTCATGCTCATGCTACTGTCAAATTATGTTAGCAATAAAAATAAAATGCTTTAATAAAATGCTTTATATACTAAGTGCTGTTGAAAAAAGAAATTGAGTTGGGGTTTTTTATTATAGTGTAAATGAAATGGAAATGCTACTGGTTCATTTAAAATAGTTCTCTGGTTTAGTTCACTATTGCTACTTCACTATTTAAAATGGAAATGGAAATGAAATGAATGCTCATGTTGATGCTCACTGGTTGCAAATAAAGAAATAATGGAAATGGAAATGGAAATGAAATAAATGAATGCTCATGTTTTTATTTTAGTGTTTGAATTCTGGTTTGAATCCAGGGCTAGCATGATGAAATTCTGTCACTGACTCACTGGAAATGATGCTACTGTAGTGCTATTACTGATGGTTATTGTGAAATGAAAATGAAATGAATTAGCTTTTTGTACAGACTAGAATACATGGTGAAAAAAGAAAATGAAATGTTTGTTGGAGAAGACACATGTATCATATATGTGAATTGCAAATGAGAAAAAGAATAGATGCTGTCAAGTGTTCACAAATGAAAAATGACACATGTTGTTGCTATGAAGTAAAATGATGCAGTAGGTTTAAATGATATAGCAATCAAGTTGAAAATGAACTTTATATATGTTGGTTTAGTTGGTTTAGATGAAATGCAAGTGAAGTAGCTAGCTACTTTTATGCTACTTTATGCTACTGTAAGTGCTATCAAATGCTAAGTGCTACTGTTCACTAGCAGTAGGTTTACTTAATTTAAAAAGAACAAGTGCTGTTGAAAAAAGAAAATGAAATGCATGCTACTGAATTTATGAATTAAGTAGAACCAGATGCAAATGTCTCTGGTTGCAAATGTCTCTAGTTTGCTTCTGGTTTGCTTCAATTTATAGTGGAAATGAAATGGAGATGCTACTAGTTCATTTAATTGGGGTTTTAATTTAATTAAATGCCTAATGAAATGGAAGTGCTACTGCTATTCTGGATAATCTTGTTGGCAGAGCTCAACTTTTCACCCATGAACCAGAGATAGTTGTTGACTAGATTTCAAATGCTAGCAGTAATGTATTTGGTTTCTCTGTGGGGGTATATAATTGTGGTGCCCCTGTTTGCAAACTGCATTTATTCTCTGGTTTAAAAAAAGAAAAGAAAATGATTTTGTTCTCTGGTTTGAAACTTAGTTCATTTAGGTCAGATGCTTTTACTGCTATCAAGCATCGTTCTTGAGAAAAAATGGTCATGCTTTGGGAAGATTAGCACAGAGTGACTTCCAGGGAATAAGCTGGAGAGCCAAGGCTGTATTTCTGTTGTAATTAAGCAGTAATGCTGCCAGGGATGCCAGGGATGTAAAATGCTCACTATATTGGTTGTAGTACATGCAATGCTGCTGCTACTATTGTTTCTGCTACTATTGTTGCTGCCTGCTGCTACTATTGTTGCTGCCTCTCGTACGGGCGCTAAACATCGTTAATGAGCATTCAACGACGAGAAGGCCGCATAGAGGCCGTGTGGCTGGCGCCGGTACAGGCTACAAGCATGGTCACTATGGCTTGTCGTCTGCGGCCGATAAAAATGCGCGTAATGAGAGGAAGCAGCGGGAGGCGGAGGAAATGAGGGAGTCAATCCTAGCCCAAGTCCAAGCTGGTTTGGTACCGCAACTGGTACCGCAACTCAAAGCTACACTCGTACCTGAAGTCAAAGCTGAAGTCGCCACTGGAGTCCAAGCAGATTTCAACGCTCTACAAGCGTGGTATGAGGGTGGCAAACAAGCCCCCCCCCCCCCGAAAATGCAAGTGGTTAGCTTCAACGGCAGCAACTCGATGGTGCCGCCGTCCGCCGGCAATGACAATGTTATAATGGAGACTCCTCCGGCCGCCGGCAATGTCGCTGGTGCTAGGGATTCACCGTCGATGCCGGGTAGCAGCCCCTCCGTCACTTGCACGCCCGCCGCCGCATGTGCTGGCCCGTCGACATTAGCCGAGCTCAACACCCTCACGGTAATTAACTAATGTGTACATCAAGTTAATATATTAGTTTCGTCATCCTTGCCCTCTCTCTAACGCCATACACATGTTCTCGCAGGCGCTCTCGACGCCATGCACCTTCTTGATGAGAGTAAACGACGAACTCAAAGACGTCGCGAGGGGGTCCATCCTTCGGCCCCTGGATAAGAAGTGGCACACACGAGATATGGCGGATGACGTTTACCGGGTTGAAGTGGATCGGGCGTTACCGGGCTATGAGGATTTGTTTCCTCCTAATCAACCGCATGGTGCCGATGACGATAGCCCGTTGAATCTGGCCTCACTGAAGGGTTGGGTACTGCTATGGCCGAAGACCCTAATTCGGATCAACACCTACTCGGGGTCGACGGCAAGCAAAGACAAGCACCTTGCGGCGCCACATGTCAGCGTCCTTCCACGACAGCCAGCGGCGCCCGTGGTCATCGCCCCACCAGAACGGCCAGCTGCGCCAGAGGTCAGCGCCCCACCACAACAGCCAGCTGCGCCAGAGGCCGAGGAATACGAACGTGACAACTTCCAATGGGATATTCCTACGTCTTCACAAGTTGTCCATGAGGATGCGCCGGGCTTGAAATATGTGTGCTCCAAGAAGCTGTTCGATTCTCAAGAAACGGCTGAGGAGGAAAATCCTGAGGAGGTCGCCACCGCCGCCGTCAAAAATATGTTGAGCCCAAACACACTCCGTGCTACGGCCATTACGGCGATGGAGGGTCCATCAGTACAACCCAAGAAGAGGAAGAGGCAAAATAAGAAGGACGCCCAAGACAAGGCGGCGGCGGCCAAATCCAAGGACAAGGTCCCACTCCTTGACAAGTTGCCAAACAATTGGCGACCTCTGCATCACTTGGGTCAACCGATGCTGCCGGAGCATGTCGTGAAGAAACTCACCCCGGATATGAGGAGCTTGCATGAGACTGTCTTGCATGTGGAGAACCTTCTTCTCAAATCAAAAGATCCTGGTTACCCTCTCTTCGTGGCGAAGGTGCCAACTGGCATGAACTTCGTTGAGAAGTACCCCGCGGACTTGTGCTTCATCCGGTTCAACGACATCTTCAGCATCTATCGCATGCAAGCGCTCCACTTTAGTGTGGTTCGCCTAGTTGCTCTTAGCTTGTCTTCCCAGATTGTTAAGGAGGGGACGCCGACCATCGCGATAATGGACCCCTTCTATATGTGGGAGAGCATCATCTGCAACCCTGGGGATCGCGCGATTGCCACCCAGCAGGTCGAGGATTTCATGCTGGCGAACATTAAGAAGGGCGCCATTCTCATCCCTTACTTCCCCGATTAAGTAATCACTCGCTAGTCCCCCATCACCATTCTATCCTATATCTCCATTTGCATTTCCAAAGGTTAATCTGTGCGTTTTCCGCAGAGACAAGTTCTGCACCCTCATCGTCGTGCACCCGCAACACTCGCATGTAGTCTATCTCGACTCGGGTAGGGACCGCAAGAAAGACTACTCCCACATCAGGGCCCTTCTCAATGATGCTCTCACCGGCTTCGCCAACAAGGCAGGCCCCCTCAAAGTAGAGAGGAAATCCCGAGGAGGCTTGGTCTTAACCCACACAACCAACTTCCCCTGCCTCAGGCAGTCGACGCCCGACAATGGGATGGACACGTGGTACGCCATCCTTCAGATGCAGGAGTACATAAAGTACGCAGATGACATGTTGCTGCCAGAGAATCTCAGAAACAGGTTTGCAAACATGGCGGATGTCCCTGATAGAGAGATTAGAAAGAACTGGGGTCGCATCCAGCAGTTCATTTGCACGATAATCCTGCAGGATGTCAACAATAGGTCTGGCGAGTTCTTCTACGGCTATGGTCTACCACCTAATGACGAGATAGACCTCCGCTTGGAGATGTCGCGTGATGAGAGGCCGTTCAACTCGCTTGAGGGCTGCCGTCCATTCCCCCCTAGGCGTACAACCTGATCCTACGACGGGAACACTTGCTAAAGCTTGAACGATATGTCCTTGAACTTCCGTACTGTAATAATTGCTATATATTCCCATAGAATCGACTAGTTGCTTTTATTTAGTTGTATGAATGTGCATGTGAACATGTGTCTGTAGTTTCATTTACTTTGCTATATATTTCAAGATTATGGCGTACATAGCTTAATAATTATTTGCATTTACTCGACCACTACTTGCCTCGTATTTGGAGTTCGCCGATGATTAGAATGTTCGGTCAATCGTACACTCGGGGGTGGAGCCAGTGAGCCTTGGTGCGACGGCCACAAGTATCAATCTATTGTGCATCCTACCTAGCCTCACTGACTCCATCCCTGGATGTTAATATTTGTTTCGACCGACAAAGTATGAGGCACGCTATTTAATTCGTACTACTTGTCTTCTATTTGAGTTCGCACTTCTTAATTGCATTGGCCGATGATTAAAATGTTCGGTCACTTGTACACTCCGGGGTGGGGCCAGTGAGGCTTGGTGTGATGGCCACAAATATCAATCTATTGTGCATCCTACCTAGCCTCACTGACCCCATCCCTGTATGTTATTATTTATTTCGACCAACAAAGTATGAGGCACATGCTATTTAGTTCATACTACTTGTCTCTTATTTGAGTTGGCACTTGTTCATTGCATTGGTACTAACGTTTTACTTGTCTTGTGAATGGAGATGCCGACAACATATGTCGTGTACAAGGGGAGGGTTCCTGGAGTCTACGACGACTGGGAGGACTGTCGGAGACAGGTGCACCGTTTCAGCGGCAACAGCTACAAGGGATACCCCACTAGGGTGGAGGCGGAAGGAAGATACGCCCGTTATCTAGCGGGAGAGATGAGGGACATGAGGAGGAACCGGATGAAGACCATGGCCTTCGTGATGATGGTCATCATGACCATGTTGGTCATGTTCTATGTGATTCTAGTTTAGGTTAGGACCTACATTGTGAGGTGTATGACGATACTAGTGACGACTATGTACCAAGACTTCTAACTTTGTGAAACTTCGTCGTTCGGTGTTGCATATGCACATGTGTTGTATGAATCAACATTCCGAAACGAAACTTGCATATTTGTGTACTGATACCGAAATGAAACTTGGCTCTCTATGTGCTTCTCATATTGCATGTAATACTGTATAAATGAACTGCATTGTAAATATATACTGCTGTCAAATATGTATTGTAATATGCTGGAAAAAAGCTGGAAAAAAAGAATTTTCGAATTAGTTGCCGGCGCACCTAAATGACATACTGCCGGCGCACGTGGCATGCGCCAGTGCTGGAAGCACTACTGCCGGCGCACCTGATTGTGCGCCGGTGAAAATGGTTCTTTTCCGGCGAAGCTTCGAAGGTGCGCCGGCAGTAACCATCTATCGCCGGCGCACTGCCTGGTGCGCCGGCAGTGACAATTTATCACCGGCGCGTTCGCACCGGCGGGCTCGTGGTGCGCCGGCAATGGGCATTTTTGGTTCGCTGGCGGTAGCCCTTTTCCTTGTAGTGGGTGGCCACCCCTGTGCCCATTCTGCATAATCTGCCTCTCTGGCCGTGTCGATCTACTCGGCATCCTCTTGCATATATCCAGCCTTGAAGCAATGGAGGGAGCACATGGGTCTGTGCTCTTCAACAATCATCTCGATACTCGAGGCCACGGCCAATGACTAGCAGTCTTGTTGTGGCCCTTTACCCTCTCCCAACTGGTAATCTCTCTCTCAATCCCTCTCTGGGTGTGTGATACTCGCACGATTTTGGAGTGATGGCTCGATGGGTATGTAAACTGCAGGGACTGAATGCTGATCAGGCTTGATGGATATCTGAAATGAAGGGACTGATTAGCTCAGGTTGCAATGATGCTCTTTGATTAAATGTCTGAGATAATTTCTTTGCTGAGTTCTAATCGGTTGCAGGAGCACAACAGACAGTTGCAAGTTGACCAGATCACCAATTTGGGTTAATTGAACATACTACCCAACTGCAACTAATACAAAATTCTTTCGTACGAAGACCTTTTGTGTTTATGTAGAGTGAAATGTTCTCTAATCTCTTAAAACAATGATGATTGCTTCCGTTTTCATCCACGAATGGAACGTGCATGTTCTTCAAAGCTATTGCTGATAAATCTTCTTGTGTACATCTGTTTGTTCAGCAGCTTTGGAGAAATGGTAGATAACCAATTCGACTAGCCCATATATTTTTGTTCGGTTCTAATATACACAACAATAGTTTCCATATTCTTTTGTTACGTGTTATGGAAAATCGTTGGAGAAGAATGTGTCTACGTAGATTTCAGCACTGCGCTCGGGTTTGGTCGACTAAGTAGTCCTCGGTGCTCATTTTATTGGAACGCAGTGCTACTTACTTACTCCCTCCGTTAGGAATTATCAAGTCAGCATGTATTCCTAGATCATCGATTTGACCAATCTAACATAAATTGTACATCACAAAATTTATATCACTAGAAAGTAGAACATTTTTCTAATGATATATAGTTTGTAATATATATTTATATTAGGTTGGTCAAAATTACGACCTAGGTATACGCACCGGTATTAGAATCCCTAATGGAAGTATTAGGTCACCTGAACCAAAATGACTCATACTCAGTTTTTCTTGGTCACGAGTATTTTAAGAGATTAGTCAAATAATTTTTTAATAGTACCACGGTGGTTATACTATATGTTAAAAAAATGAGATCCATTTTCTTGCTAAGTACTCAAAATTAACTTATCACTATTTTTTTATAACAGAAAATTCTTAACTATCGATGATATCATTTTATTTTCAATAAAAAGAATACTTTGTAGCTTATATGTCTTCAAGCATTCCCGCAACAACATGCGGGGAATTATCTAGCTATAACTTATTGTGAATTAAATTACAACTTTTTTATTAGTGTGCTACACAATTAATCAAAACTCTAGCTAGATCGATCAAGTGTGCACAGACATGCACTATTAGAGGCACCCGACTTTGCGCGTAAAGTGCAAGCATAATGTGTGTCGTTGCGCTGGCCACACCAATCGATAAAGAGAGAGATAGAGATGAGAGATTATTGAAATCGCCAAGAATGTTCAAATATATATATATATATGCATGCATGGTAGGCCATGCATGCATGCACACTAATTATATATATATATTGTGAGGCAACTTAATCAAATGTACGTGTTTTTCATTCGAAAACTTGTCAAAATTCAAGTTAATTAATTTATCAGCGCTAATTAGTTGGTCGCCTGCTTGATGCACAATTAAGTGTCGTTGACCTATATATATATGTAGGGTTTAATTAGGGTTTAGTGTTTAGTGTTTAGGGTGTTTAATTAGGGTGTACGTTTAGGGTTTAGGGTTTAGGGTTTAGGGTGTTTAGGGATTAGGGATTAGGGTTTTAGGGTTGTATGGTTTAAGGTTTAGGGATCATCGATCGAGTGCACACACACATTATTATTAGAGGCACCCGTGCCTTTGCGCATAAAGTGCATGCGTATATAAGTGTGTCTTTTGGCCACCAACGATATATAGATCAAGAGAGAGAATGAACTATATATATCCCCAAGGATATATTCAAATATATATATTGAAATATATGCATGAATGATATGCAAGCTAGGTATGCCATGCTCGCATGCACACTAATTATATATATATATTATGAGACTACTTAATCAAATGTGTTTTCATTCGAGATCGAGAACTTGTCAAAATTCAAGTTAATTAATTTATCAGCGCTAATTAGTTGGTCACCTGCTTGATGCGCAATTAAGTGTCGTTGGCCTATATATATATGTAGGGTTTAATTAGGGTTTAGGGTTTAGGGTTAGCTAGCTAGGGTTTTAGGGTAAGGGTTAGGGATAATTAGGGTTTAGGGTCTATATAGGGTTTAGGCTTTAGTGTTTAGGGTTTAGGGTCTAGCTAGGGTTAGGGATTAGGGTTTAGTGTTTAGGGTTTATGGTTTAGGGTCTAGGGTTTAGGGTTTAGTGTTTAGTGTGTTTAGGGTGTACGTTTAGGGTATAATTAGGGATTAGGGATTAGGGTTTTAAGGTTTAGGGATCATCGATCGAGTGCACACACACATTATTAGAGGCACCCGCGCCTTTGCGCATAAAGTGCATGCGTATATATAAGTGTGTTTCTTGGCCACCAATGATATATAGATCTAGAGAGAGATTGAAATATATTTAGGGTTTATGGTTTAGGGTTTAGGGTTTATGGTCTAGGGTTAGGGTTTAGGGTTTAGGGTTTAGTGTTTAGGGTTTAGGGTGCAGTGTTGAGGGTTTAGGGTCTAGGGTTTAGGGTTTAGTGTTTAGGGTGTTTAGGGTGTACGTTTAGGTTATAATTAGGGATTAGGGATTAGGGTTTTAGGGTTTAAGGTTTAGGGATCATCGATCGAGTGCACACACACATTATTAGAGGCACCTGCGCCTTTGCGCATAAAGTGCATGCGTATATATATAAGTGTGTTTCTTGGCCACCAACGATATATAGATCGAGAGAGAGAGATTGATATATATACATATCCCCAAGAATATGTTCAAATATATATTGAAATATATGCACAAATGATATGCAAGGTATGCCATGCGCGCATGCACACTAATTATATATATATATATTATGAGACTACTTAATCAAATTTGTTTTCATTCGAGATCGAGAACTTGTCAAAATTCAAGTTAATTAATTTATCAGCGCTAATTAGTTGGTCGCCTGCTTGATGCGCAATTAAGTGTCATTGGCCTATATATATGTAGGGTTTAATTAGGGCTAGGGTTAGGGTTAGTGTTAATTAGGGTATAGAGTCTAGGGTTTAGGGTTTAGTGTTTAGGGTTTAGGGTTTAGGGTTTAGGGTTTAGGGTTTGGGGTTTTTGTGTTTAGGGTTTAGTGTTTAGGGTTTAGGGTGTTTAGGGATTAGGGATTAGGGTTTTAGGGTTTTATGGTTTAAGGTTTAGGGATCATCGATCGAGTGCGCACAAACATTATTAGAGGCACCCGCCTTAATTTGCGCATAAAGTGCATGCGTATATATAAAAATGTGTTTCTTGGCCACCAACGATATATAGATCGAGAGATAGAGATTGAAATCCCCAAGAATATGTTTAAATATACGCACACACATGCATTATTAGAGGCACCCGCGCCTTTGCGCATAAAGTGCATGCATATGTGTGTTGTTCTGGCCACCAACGATAGATCGAGAGAGAGAGAGAGAGAGAGAGAGATTGAAACCCCAAGAATTAGAGGACCCCCTTGCACAAGTGTTGGCCATCTATATATAATATGAATCCCAATAATGTTCATACATGATAGGGTATATGTGTGAAGCAATTTTATTTCGAGAACTTGTAAAGATTCAAATTTATCATTGCTAATGGAAACTAGTGCACATTAGAGGGACCCCCTTGCACACGTGTTGGCCATCTATGTATAGTTTGAATCCCAATAATGTTCATACATGATAGGCTATATGTGAATCAATTTTTTCTTCCAAGAACTTGTCAAGATTCAAATTTATTGGTGCTAATGGAAACTAGTGCGCACTAGACGAGCCCCTTGCGCAAGTTCTGGCCATTACATATAGTTTAAATCTCAAGAATGTTCATACATGATAGTCCATATGTGCAAAGGAATTTTTTTCCCCGTGAACTTGTCAAAATTCAAGTTTATCGGTGCAAATGGAAACTAGTCCAAAAAATTACATAGAGGTCCAAAAGAACTAGACAACAACTAATAGGACCTGCAACTTTACAAAAAGGACCCCAAAACATATAGAAGAAAATCAATCGAGTCCTTCTGGACCGCACATCAGATCTCTGCTCCGCATCCTTTCAAGCAACTCCGTCGCCGGGGACGCACCACTTGGGACGGTTGATACGTCTCCGACGTATCGATAATTTCTTATGTTCCATGCCACATTATTGATGATATCTACATGTTTTATGCACACTTTATGTCATATTTATGCATTTTCTGGAACTAACCTATTAACAAGATGCCGAAGAGCCAGTTGCTGTTTTCTGCTGTTTTTGGTTTCAGAAATCCTAGTAAGGAAATATTCTCGGAATTGGACGAAATCAACGCCCAGGGTCCTATTTTGCCACGAAGCTTCCAGAAGACCGAAGAGTCAACGAAGTGGGGCCATGAGGTGGCCAGGAGGGTAGGCGGCGCGGCCCCACCCTTGGCCGCGCCGACCTGTCTCCTGGGCCCCTCGCGACTCCCCCTGACCTACCCTTCCGCCTACAAATAGCCTTCGTCGCGAAACCCCCAGTACCGAGAGTCACGATACGGAAAACCTTCCAGAGACGCCGCCGCCGCCAATCCCATCTCGGGGGATTCAGGAGATCGCCTCCGGCACCCTGCCGGAGAGGGGAATCATCTCCCGGAGGACTCTACGCCGCCATGGTCGCCTCCGGAGTGATGTGTGAGTAGTCTACCCCTGGACTATGGGTCCATAGCAGTAGCTAGATGGTTGTCTTCTCCTCATTGCGCTTAATTGTCGGGTCTTGTGAGCTGCCGAACATGATCAAGATCATCTATCTGTAATTCTATATGTTGTGTTTTTTGGGATCCGATGAATAGAGAATACTATGTTATGTTGATTATCAATTTATATCTATGTGTTGTTTATGATCTTGCATGCTCTCCGTTATTAGTAGATGCTCTGGCCAAGTTGATGCTAGTAACTCCAAGAGGGAGTATTTATGCTCGATAGTGGGTTCATGTCTCCGTGAATCTGGGGGAGTGAGAGAAACCTCTAAGATTATGGATGTGCTGTTGCCACTAGGGATAAAACATTGATGCTATGTCCGAGGATGTAGTTATTGATTACATTACGCGCAATACTTAATGCAATTGTCTGTTGTTAGCAACTTAATACTGGAAGGGGTTCGGATGATAACCTGAAGGTGGACTTTTTAGGCATAGATGCATGCTGGATAGCGGTCTATGTACTTTGTCGTAATGCCCAATTAAATCTCACTATACTCATCATAATATGTATGTGCATGGTCATGCCCTCTCTATTTGTCAATTGCCCAACTGTAATTTGTTCACCCAACATGCTGTTTATCTTATGGGAGAGACACGTCTAGTGAACTGTGGACCCCGGTCCAATTCTCTTTACTGAAATACAATCTACTGCAATACTCGTTCTACTGTTTTCTATAAACAATCATCTTCCACATTATACATCTAATCCTTTGTTACAGCAAGCCGGTGAGATTGACAACCTCGCTGTTTCGTTGTGGCAAAGTACTTGGTTTGTGTTGTGCAGGTTCCACGTTGGCGCCGGAATCCCTGGTGTTGCGCCGCACTACATCTCGCCACCATCAACCTTCAACGTGCTTCTTGACTCCTACTGGTTCGATAAACCTTGGTTTCTTACTGAGGGAAACTTGCCGCTGTGCGCATCACACCTTCCTCTTGGGGTTCCCAACGGACGCGTGTCGAACGGAAAGACAATACGTCAACCACGCGCATCAAGCAAAATTTCTGGCGCCGTTGCCGGGGAGATCAAGACACGCTGCAAGGGGAGTCTCCACATCCCAATCTCTTTACTTTGTTTTTGTCTTGCTTAGTTTTATTTACTACTTTGTTTGCTGCACTAAATCAAAATACAAAAATATTAGTTGCTAGTTTTACTTTATTTGCTATCTTGTTTGCTATATCAAAAACACAAAAAAGTTAGTTACTTGCATTTACTTTATCTAGTTTGCTTTATTTACTACTGCTAAAATGGGTACTCCTGAAAATAATAAGTTGTGTGACTTCACAACCACAAATAATAATGATTTCTTATGCACACCTATTGCTCCACCTGCTACTACAGCAAAATTCTTTGAAATTAAACCTGCTTTACTGAATCTTGTTATGCGAGAGCAATTTTCTGGTGTTAGTTCTGATGATGCTGCTGCCCATCTCAATAATTTTGTTGAACTTTGTGAAATGCAAAAGTATAAAGATGTAGATGGTGACATTATAAAATTAAAATTGTTCCCTTTCTCATTAAGAGGAAGAGCTAAAGATTGGTTGCTATCTCTGCCTAAGAATAGTATTGATTCATGGACTAAATGCAAGGATGCTTTTATTGGTAGATATTATCCCCCTGCTAAAATTATATCTTTGAGGAGTAGCATAATGAATTTTAAACAATTGGATACTGAGCATGTTGCACAAGCATGGGAAAGAATGAAATCTCTGGTTAAAAATTGCCCAACCCATGGACTGACTACTTGGATGATCATCCAAACCTTTTATGCAGGACTGAATTTTTCTTCGCGGAACCTATTGGATTCAGCTGCTGGAGGTACCTTTATGTCCATCACTCTTGGTGAAGCAACAAAGCTTCTTGATAATATGATGATCAATTACTCTGAATGGCACACGGAAAGAGCTCCACAAGGTAAGAAGGTAAATTCTGTCGAAGAAACCTCTTCCTTGAGTGATAAGATTGATGCTATTATGTCTATGCTTGTGAATGATAGGATTAATGTTGATCCTAATAATGTTCCGTTAGCTTCATTGGTTGCTCAAGAAGAACATGTTGATGTAAACTTCATTAAAAATAATAATTTCAACAACAATGCTTACCGGAACAATTCTAGTAACAACTATAGGCCATATCCTTATAATAATGGCAACGGCTATGGTAATTCTTATGGGAATTCTTACAACAATAATAGGAACACACCCCCTGGACTTGAAGCCATGCTTAAAGAATTTATTAGTACACAAACTGCTTTTAACGAATCTGTTGAAGAAAAGCTTGGGAAAATTGATATACTTGCTTCTAAAGTCGATAGTCTTGCTGCTAATGTTGATCTTTTGAAATCGAAAGTTATGCCTGATGAAAATCATAATCATAAAAATTTTACTACAGCAAATGCCATCCAAGTTAGAATTAATGAGAATATAAGATTGATGGCCGAATTGCGTGCTAGGTGGGAAAGAGAAGAAAATGAGAAAGAAGATAATATAGCTAAAGTTTGGACTATTACCACCACTAGCAATGCTAATGCTACACATGTTGCTGCACCTCCTACTAATAATGGTAAAAGAATAGGTGTTAGCAATGTTTCCACTTCTAATGCAAAGCGCGAAAAAATGCCTGAAACTGCTAAAACTGCCTGTGATAAAACTGCTGAAATTTTTTCCAACATTGGGGATGATGATCCCATTGCTTTAGATTATAATGGTTTGAATTTTGATGATTGCCATATCTCTGAAGTTATAAAGTTCTTACAAAAACTTGCTAAGAGTCCTAATGCTAGTGCTATAAACTTGGCTTTCACGAAACATATTACAAATGCTCTCATAAAAGCTAGATAAGAGAAACTAGAACGCGAAGCTTCTATTCCTAGGAAGCTCGAGGATGGTTGGGAGCCCATCATTAATATGAAGGTCAATGATTTTGATTGTAATGCTTTATGTGATCTTGGTGCAAGTATTTCTGTTATGCCTAAGAAAATTTATAATATGCTTGACTTGCCACCATTGAAAAATTGTTATTTGGATGTTAATCTTGCTGATCATTCTACAAAGAAACCTTTGGGGAAAGTTGATAATGTTTGCATTACCGTTAACAATAACCTTGTCCCCGTTGATTTTGTTGTCTTGGATATTGAATGCAATGCATCTTGTCCCATTATATTGGGAAGACCTTTTCTTCGAACTGTTGGTGCTATCATTGATATGAAGGAAGGTAATATTAAATATCAATTTCCTCTCAAGAAAGGTATGGAACACTTCCCTAGAAAGAGAATGAAGTTACCTTTTGATTCTATTATTAGAACAAATTATGATGTTGACACTTCGTCTCTTGATAATACTTGATGCACACTTTCTGCGCCTAGCTGAAAGGCGTTAAAGAAAAGCGCTTATGGGAGACAACCCATGTTTTTTTTACTACAGTACTTTGTTTTATATTTGTGTCTTGGAAGTTGTTTACTACTGTAGCAACCTCTCCTTATCTTAGTTTAGTGTTTTATTGTGCCAAGTAAAGTCGTTGATAGTAAGGTTTATACTAGATTTGGATTACTGCGCAGAAACAGATTTCTTTGCTGTCACGAATCTGGGCAAAATTCTCTGTAGGTAACTCAGAAAATTATGCCAATTTACGTGAGTGATCCTCAGATATGTACGCAACTTTCATTCAATTTGAGAATTTTCATTTGAGCAAGTCTGGTGCCTCAATAAAATTCGTCTTTACGAACTGTTCTGTTTTGACAGATTCTGTCTTTTATTTCGCATTGCCTGTTTTGATATGTTCGATGGATATTTCGATTCCATTGACTTTCAGTAGCTTTATGCAATGTCCAGAAGTGTTAAGAATAATTATGTCACCTCTGAACATGTATATTTTGATCGTGCACTAACTCTCTAATGAGTTGTTTTGAGTTTGGTGTGGAGGAAGTTTTCAATGATCAAGAGAGGGAGATGATACAACATGATCAAGGAGAGTGAAAGCTCTAAGCTTGGGGATGCCCCGGTGGTTCACCCCTGCATATATCAAGAAGACTCAAGCGTCTAAGCTTGGGGATGCCCAAGGCATCCCCTTCTTCATCGACAACATTATCAGGTTCCTCCCCTGAAACTATATTTTTATTCCATCACATCTTATGTGCTTTGCTTGGAGCGTCGGTTTGCTTTTGTTTTTGTTTTTTTTGAATAAAATGGATCCTAGCATTCATTGTGTGGGAGAGAGACACGCTCCGCTGTAGATATGGACAAGTATGTCCTTAGGCTCTACTCATAATATTCATGGTGAAGTTTCTTCTTCGTTAAATTGTTATATGGTTGGAATTGGAAAATGATACATGTAGTAAATTGCTAAAATGTCTTGGATAATGTGATACTTGGCAATTGTTGTGATCATGTTTAAGCTCTTGCATCATATACTTTGCACCTATTAATGAAGAAATACATAGAGCATGCTAAAATTTGGTTTGCATATTTGGTCTCTCTAAGGTCTAGATAATTTCTAGTATTGAGTTTGAACAACAAGGAAGACGGTGTAGAGTCTTATAATGTTTTCAATATGTCTTTTATGTGAGTTTTGCTGCACCGCTTCATCCTTGTGTTTGTTTCAAATAGCCTTGCTAGCCTAAACCTTGCATCGAGAGGGAATACTTCTCATGCATCCAAAATACTTGAGCCAACCACTATGCAATTTGTGTCCACCATACCTACCCACTACATGGTATTTCTCCGCCATTCCAAAGTAAATTGCTTGAGTGCTACCTTTAAATTTCTATCCTCTACCTTTACAATATATAGCTCATGGGACAAATAGCCTAAAAACTATTGTGGTATTGAATATGTACTTATGCACTTTATCTCTTATTAAGTTGCTTGTTGAGCGATAACCATGTTCCTGGGGACGCCATCAACTACTCCTTGTTGAATATCATGTGAGTTGCTATGCATGTTCGTCTTGTCTGAAGTAAGGGAGATTTACCACTAAAATGGTTAGAGCATTGCATAATGTTAGAGAAGAACATTGGGCCGCTAACTAAAGCCATGATCCATGGTGGAAGTTTCAGTTTTGGACAAATATCCTCAATCTCATATGAGAAAATTAATTGTTGCTACATGCTTATGCATAAAAGAGGAGTTCATTATCTGTTGTCTATGTTGTCCCGGTATGGATGTCTAAGTTGAGAATAATCAATAGCGAGAAATCCGATGCGAGCTTTCTCCTTAGACCTTTGTACAGGCGGCATAGAGGTACCCCTTTGTGACACTTGGTTAAAACATGTGCATTGCGATGATAATCCAGGTAATCCGAGCTAATTAGGACAAGGTGCGGGCACTATTAGTATACTATGCATGAGGCTTGCAACTTGTAAGATATAATTTACATAACACATATGCTTTATTACTACCGTTGACAAAATTGTTTCTTGTTTTCAAAATCAAAGCTCTAGCACAAATATAGCAATCGATGCTTTCCTCTTTGAAGGACCTTTCTTTTACTTTTATTGTTGAGTTAGTTCACCTATCTCTCTCCATCTCAAGAAGCAAACACTTGTGTGAACCGTGCATTGATTCCTACATATTTGCATATTGCACTTGTTATATTACTCTATATTGACAATATCCATGAGATATACATGTTATAAGTTGAAAGCAACCACTGAAACTTCATCTTCCTTTGTGTTGCTTCAATACCTTTACTATGAATTATTGCTTTATGAGTTAACTCTTATGCAAGACTTATTGATGCTTGTCTTGAAGTACTATTCATGAAAAGTCTTTGCTTTATGATTCAGTTGTTTACTCATGTCATATACATTGTTTTGATCGCTGCATTCACTACATATGCTTACAATAGTATGATCAAGGTTATGATGGCATGTCACTCCAGAAATTATCTGTGTTTATCGTTTACCTGCTTCTGGGACGAGCGTAAAACTAAGCTTGGGGATGCTGATACGTCTCCGACATGTCGATAATTTCTTATGTTCCATGCCACATTATTGATGATATCTACATGTTTTATGCACACTTTATGTCATATTTATGCATTTTCTGGAACTAACCTATTAACAAGATGCCGAAGAGCCAGTTGATGTTTTCTGCTGTTTTTGGTTTCAGAAATCCTAGTAAGGAAATATTCTCGGAATTGGACAAAATCAACGCCCAGGGTCCTATTTTGCCACGAAGCTTCCAGAAGACCGAAGAGTCAACGAAGTGGGGCCACGAGGTGGCCAGGAGGGTAGGCGGCGTGGCCCCACCCTTGGCCGCGCCGACCTGTCTCCTGGGCCCCTCGCGACGCCCCCTGACCTACCCTTCCGCCTACAAATAGCCTTCGTCGCGAAACCCCCAGTACCGAGAGCCACGATACGGAAAACCTTCCAGAGACGCCGCCGCCGCCAATCCCATCTCGGGGGATTCAGGAGATCGCCTCCGGCACCCTGCTGGAGAGGGGAATCATCTCCCGGAGGACTCTACGCCGCCATGGTCGCCTCCGGAGTGATGTGTGAGTAGTCTACCCCTGGACTATGGGTCCATAGCAGTAGCTAGATGGTTGTCTTCTCCTCATTGTGCTTAATTGTCGGGTCTTGTGAGCTGTCAAACATGATCAAGATCATCTATCTGTAATTCTATATGTTGTGTTTGTTGGGATCCGATGAATAGAGAATACTATGTTATGTTGATTATCAATTTATATCTATGTGTTATTTATGATCTTGCATGCTCTCCGTTATTAGTAGATGCTCTGGCCAAGTTGATGCTAGTAACTCCAAGAGGGAGTATTTATGCTCGATAGTGGGTTCATGTCTCCGTGAATCTGGGGGAGTGAGAGAAACCTCTAAGATTATGGATGTGCTGTTGCCACTAGGGATAAAACATTGATGCTATGTCCGGGGATGTAGTTATTGATTACATTACGCGCAATACTTAATGCAATTGTCTGTTGTTAGCAACTTAATACTGGAAGGGGTGCGGATGATAACCTGAAGGTGGACTTTTTAGGCATAGATGCATGCTGGATAGCGGTCTATGTACTTTGTCGTAATGCCCAATTAAATCTCACTATACTCATCATAATATGTATGTGCATGGTCATGCCCTCTCTATTTGTCAATTGCCCAACTGTAATTTGTTCACCCAACATGCTGTTTATCTTATGGGAGAGACACCTCTAGTGAAATGTGGACCCCGGTCCAATTCTCTTTACTGAAATACAATCTACTGCAATACTCATTCTACTGTTTTCTGCAAACAATCATCTTCCACACTATACATCTAATCCTTTGTTACAGCAAGCCGGTGAGATTGACAAGCTCGCTGTTTCGTTGGGGCAAAGTACTTGGTTTGTGTTGTGCAGGTTCCACGTTGGCGCCGGAATCCCTGGTGTTGCCCCGCACTACATCTCGCCGCCATCAACCTTCAACGTGCTTCTTGACTCCTACTGGTTCGATAAACCTTGGTTTCTTACTGAGGGAAACTTGCCGCTGTGCGCATCACACCTTCCTCTTGGGGTTCCCAACGGACGCGTGTCGAACGGAAAGACAATACGTCAACCACGTGCATCAACGGTGTCGCTGGTAGTCGCCAGGACGAAGGAGAAGAAGGGCCTCAGCAACGGCATATTGGCTCTGAGAAGGGCCGCTGAAAGGCCAAGATGTTCACGGGCAAGACGGATGACGCCGTCGTATGCCCCGAGCTTGTGAACGTTAGCAGCTTGACTTCCCCATTGGCCAGATCTGAAGCACTGACCAAAGCAAGCCTCACCGTTAGCGCCATCACCTTGATGGCACCAGATCGGGGTTTGGCCGGCAAGATCCGCCAGATCTGATCCGCCAGATTCACCATAGTCCAGATCTGAAGCCGATGACGAGATCCCCGACTCCATTGCGCCATTCTGCTCATGGGAAACACTGTATCTAAGCTTACAACAACACTAACTCCCTCGGATCCAAATTAGCTGACTCAACTTTGCTTTTCTAAATATGGGTGTATCAACACATGTTTTTACTCTAGATACATACACTTCTAAGGATAGTTGAATCAATTAATTTAGTTCGGAGGGTGTGCGATATACAGAGAGAAGTCGGCCTCGTCTCCGGCCGGCTAGGCCGCCGGAGAGAAGGGGGAGAGGAGCCGGGAGAGTGGGAGAGACTCGACAGAGAAAGAGAAGAGGAAGAAATGAGAGCTCCCTGGGGAAGAACATTATTTTTGTCGTTCTGCTCGTAACTTGAAACTAAAAATTTCGGCCACGCGCCAAATCATCCCGCCGCATCCATTCGAAAATCCCGTGACCAGTTTTACCCTTTTAACCCTGGTCCGAAAGCTACAACCCACCAACCATGGAGGGCTCTTTCGGTAACAATGAAATATCTTGCCTAGATCCCGAACCCTCCCCACAGGCCCACACCCACCCACCAACCATTCGCCCCATTAGCTCAAAAATACTCTCACACGCCAAAGCTCTGACTCTCTACAGTACTAGATCTGCTTTGCCGCCGGCATACTCCTCCATAGCGTAGCCTTGATCGTGTTGGTTGTCCACCCACCTGATCCGCTCCCCCGCCGCCCTCGCCACCGAAGGATCTGCTTCACCGCCGACCTCGCCACCGACGGATCTGCTTCACCGCCGACCTCGCCACCGACGGATCTGCTTCACCGCCGACCTCATCCACAGCGTAGCAATCAACGCCTTTCCTGTCGACGCACCGGATCCTCTCTAACGGAACCGGGTCTACTTCACCGCGCCCCCCCCCTCCACAGAAGCCGATCTATTCCACCGACTACCTCGGTGCAGCGGTTGTATCAACTTCACCGAATCCCTTGCCAGCCAACCAGATCTGCTTCACTAACGCGTACTTCTACTGAAACAGGGTCGACTCATTGTCTCCCGCGTTCGCCGCCACTGGAATGCAATTGCCGCCCCCGTCCACCCCGCCGCAGCTTGGTTAGTACGCTGGCCCGTTAGATCGCGGTGTTTCTTTAGCCATGTTTTGTGTAGTTATTTGTAGATCTCATATGCCATTAACTTTCTTGATGTGTTACTTCGCATGGAGTTCGTTTAAATATTGTACAGTATGAAAGCGTTATCCGGTCGCTACCATCCTTTTCATTCTACTGACACCTGTGTGCATCCACATATTTATAGCCTTATACCCATTCATTTGCTGCCAATTGTTTTTGTACTGCATGCTATTCCTTTTATAGTCATGCTATGGGCATTTCCAATCTGGTTGTTCTTATACCACGTCATTAGCTCACCGCTAGCCGCTAGCTGTTTTCCCGTGTCTGCTATTCTCACACTGCTTTTATAATCATGCTATGTGCATTTCCAATCTGCTTGCTCTTATACCTCGTCTTTAGCTTATAGCTATTTTTTTCCATGAATGCTCCTGTCGCACAGCTTGTATAGTTATTACTGCATGCATGTCTTGTCTTTGTATTATCGTTCACTAACTTGTCAATGTTATTTTTCCTAGGGATTGATCATGCGAACCACTTATTAGAAGATCCAACATTAACAGCGGGGACGCTAGGGAAGGATGGAATATGAGTTCTTGGTTGGTAACTTCGGCAGTTTACTTCCGTTATTATCTATAACCTATATGCATTGTTCCTTATGCAAGAGATTAACACTTGGAACCCTACCATAGCAATGCCATCCATGCTTTACTATGTTTCTGCCTATTTGATATGCTTGTCTTGGAGCAACTGCGAAGGTGATTTGAACCTGACATTTGGTCATTCTTAATGCCAGTTTACTTTATGTGGAAAACCTTGGCATTACCCTACTCTAAATCTGAATGTCTGAAATTCGTATCTCATGCAAAGCAACATCTAGTTGGTTTTAATCTGATATCTGGTAAATATTAGCTTATTCATTTGGCAGCTCAAGTTTTTTGTTATTTGAAACCAGCTGACTTGGTCTTAAATGTGATATCTAAACACAGATTAAGGACAATGGAGTAGGAGGATTAGCATTTCACTTGATGGCTGAACCTAAAATGACAGGCATGTCAACCACGACTAGTGCACGCAAGAGAATGACCTGCAGCGAGCCAGTATGTGCTTAGTACATGCATCTTATCTTATCTTGTGCTTATTTCTGCTACATGCTGTTATCTGATCTCTACATTGCGTAATACATTTTTGAATAGTTAATTGTTGTAACTATGTTTGCAATATTACCAGAATGCAGTTTTAGTGAAGCAGTCATCATTAGAAGATACTCGCCAAAGCGACCATGTGCAACATTATGATGTAAGTCTGCTTAGTACAAGTTCCATACATTGTCTTATTTATGCAACTTGTTATTATATTATATCTACATTGCATAATAAATGTTTGAATAGTTCACTGTTGTAACTATGTTTGCAATATTACTAGAATGCAATTGTAATGAAGAAGTCCTTAGTAGAAGATAGAGCGCAAAAAAGGTTCCGGGGTGAGCCTATGCAACGATATAATGTAAGTCTGTGCTTAGTACTTGTGACTATCTCATATCGACAATGCTTAATACATGTTTGCATAGTTCATGGTTTAACTCTTTTTGCATTATTATCAGAATGCAGTTGTGATGAAGCAATCTTCATCAGAAGAGAGGCCCACAAAAAGTTCTGATCTTTCTTCTGATGCATCCTCTCATAGCCGTCAACCTAGACCATTCGTTTCATCAAACAGTAAATATCTCAAGGTTGTACTTTATAAAAGACATGGTATTGCTGCTTTAAGATCTGTAGCTGATATGTTGACCAAGAGTACACAAGATTCAATCAAGCCGATTGCCAAATGTCAACGTGTTATTGATGATGCTAATAGAAGTCTTCAATGATTCTATGTAATTTTTTTATTTGGGCACATTAATTGCCTTGTAATTTTCCTGTTATTTTATTTGTGTATGTAATTGTGTGTATCATTGATATCAGATTGTAGGCTCATGAAATTTAATGCAATTTGACTAGTCAAACAACCAGGGCCCTACAACAGATTGGGCCGGCCTATTTACAGTAGTGTGGGACCCACTTTCATTTTGGGCCAGCTCACTTACTTATTGGGCCGCCCCGTTAACACGATAGTGGGCCCACCTGCTTATTGGGCCGGCCCACTATCTTGTTGGGCCTGCCCACTTGCTATATGGTGGACCCCACATACAAAATGGGTCGGCCCTTTAACAGGCAAGTGGGACCCACCTGTGTTTTTGGCCCGGCCCACTTTCTTGTTGGGCCAGCCCATTGGTTATGTGGTGGACCCCACATATTAAATGGACCGGCCCTTTAACAGGAAAGTGGGACCCACATGTGTTTTTGGCCCGGCCTAATATCTTGCTGGGCCGAACAACTGGCTATGTGGTGGACCCCACATACTTAATGGGCCGGCCCTTTAACAGGAAAGTGGGACCCACCCCTATTTTTGGCCCGGCCCACTATCTTGCTGGGCCGGTCCACTTGCTATATGGTGGACCCCACATACTAAATGGGCTGGCCCACTTGCTATATGGTGGACCCCACATACTAAATGGGCCGGCCCTTTAACAGGAAAGTGGGACCCACCCATGTTTTTGGCCCGGCCCACTTTTTTGTTGGGCCAGCCCATTTGATCTATTGTGGACCCCACGTACTAAATGGGCCAGCCCAGTAGCAGGAAAGTGGGACCCACAGGCTAATTGGGCCGGCCCAATAACTTCTTGGGCCGGCCCACTTGCTTTAAGGTGGACCCCACTTGTAAAATGGGCCGGCCCGATAACAGGAAAGTGGGTCCCACATGTCTTGTGGGCCGGCCTTTTTGCCTGTTGACCGGTCAAATGAGTGCATTCGGCCCGGCCCACATGCTTAGTGGGCCGGCCCATTAATGTTTTGACCAGTCAACCTTAGAGGTTAGGCCCGGCCCACGTAACTAATGGTCCAGCCCAGCTATATAGTTGACCGGTCAAACTAAGTCAGCTCGCCCGGCCCGCAAACCTAATGGGCCGGCCCGCTTAAGATTTGGCAGGCCTCGTGTGGGCCTACCATCTACCACGGGGTTTCAGCCGGTTAACGCCGTTAACTGACAGTTAACGGCGTTTGCCACGTGGCAGTTTGCATGACGTCAGCAGTCAACGGGCTCCCGGAAACGCTTCTGCAACGGTCCGATTTTCCGTGGCGGAAGGGCGCCCAAGCGCGACGGACCGAAAAAAACGTGGTAGGACTTTGCCTGACGCAGTTTCAACAACAGAACCAATATCGTCGGATTAGGCCCATAGGCGACGAAAAATACCCCTTAGCGGACGATTTTGGGACGTTGCCTATCAGAACTTTTCTTGTAGTGTCTGGCAGCGATGATGATGTTCTTGTTCTTGAGGTATTTTATCCGCTTTCCCTGACTTATAAACTTTCTTTGTGCAACCAGATTCAGCTGACCAGAACCCTCAGGTTTAGGAGAATGTAACACCCATCGCCGCTGAGGTGGGTCCTGAATGGGAGAGCAGGGTTCAGGCCCAAGCTTCCCGCCTCCGGAAGGCACCGAGCCGGCAGTAGATGCCGGTCCCAGCATGGCTCCCCCGGCTAAGAGGGTGAAGAATTTCAGCCTTGGGCCCCTTGGGCGAAAGCCGAAGAACAAGATCCCAACCTCCTCCGGGTAAAAACCATCCTTACTCTTCTTAGATTTTAACTCGGTATCTTTTCGTTCTTGTGACTGACTGTCTTTTTCCTTATTCCAGAGCCGCCCTGGAACTTACCAGGAGCGCGCCTGGAATGAGGCCGGAGTCTCCCGCTGACGCCAGGCGAGCCTCACCCCATCCTCGAATAAGTCTGGTACCTTCTGGTGCCCGCAAATCTCCGTCCTCCCTTCGGGGAGGAAACACAAGTTCGGGGCGCGCGGCCCCTAAACCGACCAATTCCCGCGCAGAGGAGGATTTTTTCTCCCCTCCAGATTGCCAAGACACCGGCGCCAGCGACATGGGCGCCGGCTCAGATGCCACCGGGCGGTCGGAACCTCTGGTTCCACCCGCCCCCGGAAAGAAGAAGAAGAACTCTGCTTCCCCCTCAAAGGCTTTCGCTTCCACGTCTCCGCCGGCCAAATGTGCAGCAGCACAGACGCCGGCGGCTACCGACAAAGCTCCTGCTGTGCCTCACCAGAGCCCGCCAAAGGGCACGATGCTAACCGCGGAGCAGCTAACCGCAGTGGTCAAGGCCGCGACCGCGCCCGCGTCCAACTCTCAAGCGCAGCCTCAGGCGCAGAGCCCGACCCTTCATACCGGGCGCACCACCGTGGTTGCCGGCGAGAAGGCCTCAGCCCAACTTGGGCGGGTCCTGGAGCTGACACGCGGTGGCGCTTCCTTGGGCGCGCTCCAGCAGCTGGTAGAGCACTGGAACCTTGCCGATCTTTCTGACGCCACCCTTGGTGTTGGGAAGGACGGCAAGCCAAAGCTCGACACGCGCAGCCCCCGCTCTACAGTGCAGCACTTCAGCCGCCTTAAAGCCGCGGTGAAGGAGTTTGACAATGCCTGGCATGAGGCCAACGGCAATGTCGTGGCAAGATTTCTTTTCGGAACATGCATTTTTCCTTTACACCGAAACCTTTTACCTTTCAGAACCCGTAGGTATGTCCTCAGTCCCCAACTTTCAGGTTAAGCACACAGTACTTGGCGCGAAACTTCCTCAGTAAACTTGCAAACTTTCCTCAAACAATCGACATAGCTAGTCCCCAAGTTTCGGGTTAAGCACTGATACGTCTCCGACGTATCGATAATTTCTTATGTTCCATGCCACATTATTGATGTTATCTACATGTTTTATGCACACTTTATGACATATTCGTGCATTTTCTGGAACTAACCTATTAACAAGATGCCGAAGTGCCAGTTCCTGTTTTCTGCTGTTTTTGGTTTCAGAAATCCTAGTAACGAAATATTCTCGGAATCGGACGAAATCAACGCCGAAAGTCTTAGAAATACGCGAAGCTTCCAGAGCACCAGAGAAAGGTCAGAGGGGTGCCAGGGGGGCCCCACACCCTAGGGCGGCGCGGCCCAAGGGGGGGCGCGCCCCCCTATGGTTTGGGCAGCCCGTGGCCCCTCCGACTCCGATTCTTCGCCTATTTAAGCCGTCGTGACCTAAAACTTCGACACCAATTGACGAAACTCCAGAAAGACTCCAGGGGCGCCGCTGCCATCGCGAAACTCCAATTCGGGGGACAGAACTCTGTGTCGGCACCCTGCCGGGATGGGGAATTGCCCCCGGAGCCATCTCCACCGCCGTCTTCACCGCCATCTTCACCGCCATCGCTGTCTCCATGATGAGGAGGGAGTAATCCACCCCCGAGGCTGAGGGCTCCGCTGTAGCTATGTGGTTCATCTCTCTCCTATGTACTTCAATACAATGATCTCATGAGCTGCTTTACATGATTGAGATTCATATGAGTTTGTATCACAATTTATCTATGTGCTACTCTAGCAAAGTTATTAAAGTAGTTCTATTCCTCCTGCACGTGTGTAAAGGTGACAGTGTGTGCACCGTGTTAGTACTTGGTTTATGCTATGATCATGATCTCTTGTAGATTGCGAAGTTAACTATTGCTATGATAATATTGATGTGATCTATTCCTCCTACATATGCATGAAGGTGACAGTGTGCATGCTATGTTAGTACTTGGTTTAGTCTTTTGATCTATCTTACACTATAAGGTTACTTAAACATGAGCATTATTGTGGAGCTTGTTAACTCCGGCATTGAGGGTTCGTGTAATCCTACGCAATGTGTTCATCATCCAACAAAAGTGTAGAGTATGCATTTATCTATTCTGTTATGTGATCAATGTTGAGAGTGTCCACTAGTGAAAGTGTAATCCCTAGGCCTTGTTCCTAAATACTGCTATCGCTGCTTGTTTACCGTTTTATCACATTACTACTGCTGCAATACTACCACCATCAACTACACACCAGCAAGCTATTTTCTGGCACCGTTGCTACTGCTCATATATATTTATACCACCTGTATTTCACTATCTCTTCGCCGAACTAGTGCACCTATTAGGTGTGTTGGGGACACAAGAGACTTCTTGCTTTGTGGTTGCAGGGTTGCATGAGAGGGATATCTTTGACCTCTTCCTCCCTGAGTTCGATAAACCTTGGGTGATCCACTTAAGGGAAAACTTGCTGCTGTTCTACAAACCTCTGCTCTTGGAGGCCCAACACTGTCTACAGGAAAGGAGGGGGAAAGTAGACATCAAGCTCTTTTTCTGGCGCCGTTGCCGGGGAGGAAAGGTAAAAGGTACTCACACTCCGGACCTCGGCTACCAAGCTGTTTTCCGGCGATTGTAAGTACTCGAAGCTATTTCCTTTAGATCCTGCAATTGCATCTTTTTGTTTCTTGTCTACACTAGTAAGGCATAATGGACAACAATGAGCTTTTTACTCTATTTCCTGATTTAAGACATGGATGGTTTGATCCGAAAATTAAAAAACCCATGGAACATATTAGCATGAACACATTGAACACTATTGTTGCTAATGATATGGAAAATTCTAAGCTTGGGGAAGCTGGCTTTGATGAGCATGATCTTTTTAGTCCCCCGGGCAATGAGGAGGAAATTTACTTTGATGATACTTTGCCTCCAATTTATGATGATTATAATGATAGTAGTCTTTTGTTACCACCTGTTATGGAGGATGAATTTGATTATGAATACAATATGCCTCCTATATTTGATGATGAGAATAATAATGATAGCTACTTTGTTGAATTTGCTCCCACTAGTACTAATAAAATTGACTATGCTTATGTTGGGAGTAGTAATAATTTTATGCATGAGACTCATGATAAGAATGCTTTATGTGATAGTTATATTGTTGAGTTTGCTCATGATGCTACTGAAAGTTATTATGAGAGAGGAAAATATGGTTGTAGAAATTTTCATGTTACTAAAACACCTCTCTATGTGCTGAAATTTTTGAAGCTATACTTGTTTTATCTTCCTATGCTTGTTACTTTGCTCTTCATGAACTTGTTTATTTACAAGATTCCTATGCATAGGAAGCATGTTAGACTTAAATGTGTTTTGTATTTGCCTCTTGATGCTCTCTTTTGCTTCAAATACTATTTCTTGCGAGTGCATCATTAAAACTGCTGAGCCCATCTTAATGGCTATAAAGAAAAGAACTTCTTGGGAGATAACCCATGTGTTATTTTGCTACAGTACTTTGTTTTTAATTTGTGTCTTGGAAGTTGTTTACTACTGTAGCAACCTCTCCTTATCTTAGTTTTGTGTTTTATTGTGCCAAGTTAAGCCGTTGATAGAAAAGTAAGTACTAGATTTGGATTACTGCGCAGTTCCAGATTTCTTTGCTGTCACGAATCTGGGTCTACCTCCCTGTAGGTAGCTCAGAAAATTAAGCCAATTTACGTGCATGATCCTCAGATATGTACGCAACTTTCATTCAATTTGAGCATTTTCA
Source organism: Lolium perenne (assembly GCF_019359855.2). Lineage (NCBI taxonomy): Eukaryota > Viridiplantae > Streptophyta > Magnoliopsida > Poales > Poaceae > Lolium > Lolium perenne. The sequence goes on along the minus strand of NC_067244.2, from coordinate 116,402,919 downwards.
TCTGAGCAAGTCTGGTGCCATTTTAAAATTCGTCAATACGAACTGTTCTGTTTTGACAGATTCTGTCTTTTATTTCGCATTGCCTCTTTTGCTATGTTGGATGAATTTCTTTGATCCACTAATGTCCAGTAGCATTATGCAATGTCCAGAAGTGTTAAGAATGATTGTGTCACCTCTGAATATGTCAATTTATATTGTGCACTAACCCTCTAATGAGTTGTTTCGAGTTTGGTGTGGAGGAAGTTTTCAAGGGTCAAGAGAGGAGGATGATATACTATGATCAAGAAGAGTGAAAGCTCTAAGCTTGGGGATGCCCCGGTGGTTCACCCCTGCATATATCAAGAAGACTCAAGCGTCTAAGCTTGGGGATGCCCAAGGCATCCCCTTCTTCATCAACAAATTATCAGGTTCCTTCTCTTGAAACTATATTTTTATTCGGTCACATCTTATGTGCTTTACTTGGATCGTCTGTATGCTTTTATTTTTGTTTGTGTTTGAATAAATTGGATTACATCATGCTTGTGTGGGAGAGAGACACGCTCCGCTGGTTCGTATGAACACATGTGTTCTTAGCTCATAATATTCATGGCGAAGTTTCTTCTTCGTTAAATTGTTATATGGTTGGAATTGGAAAATGCTACATGTAGTAATTGCTAAAATGTCTTGGGTAATGTGATACTTGGCAATTGTTGTGCTCATGTTTAAGCTCTTGCATCATATACTTTGCACCCATTAATGAAGAAATACATAGAGCATGCTAAAATTAGGTTTGCATATTTGGTTTCTCTAAGGTCTAGATAATTTCTAGTATTGAGTTTGAACAACAAGGAAGACGGTGTAGAGTCTTATAATGTTTTCAATATGTCTTTTATGTGAGTTTTGCTGCACCGGTTCATCCTTGTGTTTGTTTCAAACAACCTTGCTTGCCTAAACCTTGTATCGAGAAGGAATACTTCTCATGCATCCAAAATACTTGAGCCAACCACTATGCCATTTGTGTCCACCATACCTACCTACTACATGGTATTTCTCCGCCATTCCAAAGTAAATTGCTTGAGTGCTACCTTTAAACACTTCAAAATTTATTACCTCTGATTTGTGTCAATGTTTTATAGCTCATGAGGAAGTATGTGGTGTTTATCTTTCAATCTTGTTGGGCAACTTTCACCAATGGACTAGTGGCTTCATCCGCTTATCCAATAATTTTGCAAAAAGAGCTGGCAATGGGATTCCCAGTCCCAAATTAATTAACAAAAATAGACACTCCTCCATGGTATGTGATTGTTGGACGGCACCCGAAGGATTCGGTTAGCCATGGCTTGTGTAAGCAAAGGTTGGGAGGAGTGTCATCATAATAAAACTAAAATAAAAAGGCACTCCTTCATGGTATGAGATTGTTGGCAGGCACCCGAGGATTCGGTTAGCCATGGTTTGTGAAAGAAAGGTTGGAAGGAGTGCCATCCAAAAATAAAATAAAATGGGAGCCGCTCTTTGAAGGTTTGTCCTGCAGCGAGGGTTAGAGTACCCGCTACCATTCGTTGACAACAACATACACCTCTCAAAACTTTATTTTTATGCTCTCTTTATGTTTTCAAAATCAAAGCTCTAGCACAAATATAGCAATCGATGCTTTCCTCTTTGAAGGACCATTCTTTTACTTTCAATGTTGAGTCAGTTCACCTATTTCTCTCCACCTCAAGAAGCAAACATTTGTGTTAACTGTGCATTGATTCTTACATACTTGCTTATTGCACTTGTTATATTGCTTTGCATTGACAACTATCCATGAGATATACATGTTACAAGTTGAAAGCAACCGCTGAAACTTAATCTTCCTTTGTGTTGCTTCAATGCCTTTACTTTGAATTATTGCTTTATGAGTTAACTCTTATGCAAGACTTATTGATGCTTGTCTTTAAGTGCTATTCATGAAAAGTCTTTGCTTTATGATTCAGTTGTTTACTCATGTCATTACCATTGTCTTGGATTGCTGCATTCATTACACATGCTTTACAAATAGTATGATCAAGGTTATGATGGCATGTCACTCCAGAAATTATCTGTGTTATCGTTTTACCTGCTCGGGACGAGCAGAACTAAGCTTGGGGATGCTGATACGTCTCCGACGTATCGATAATTTCTTATGTTCCATGCCACATTATTGATGTTATCTACATGTTTTATGCACACTTTATGACATATTCGTGCATTTTCTGGAACTAACCTATTAACAAGATGCCGAAGTGCCAGTTCCTGTTTTCTGCTGTTTTTGGTTTCAGAAATCCTAGTAACGAAATATTCTCGGAATCGGACGAAATCAACGCCGAAAGTCTTAGAAATACGCGAAGCTTCCAGAGCACCAGAGAAAGGTCAGAGGGGTGCCAGGGGGGCCCCACACCCTAGGGCGGCGCGGCCCAAGGGGGGGCGCGCCCCCCTATGGTTTGGGCAGCCCGTGGCCCCTCCGACTCCGATTCTTCGCCTATTTAAGCCGTCGTGACCTAAAACTTCGACACCAATTGACAAAACTCCAGAAAGACTCCAGGGGCGCCGCCACCATCGCGAAACTCCAATTCGGGGGACAGAACTCTGTTTCGGCACCCTGCCGGGACGGGGAATTGCCCCCGGAGCCATCTCCACCGCCGTCTTCACCGCCATCTTCACCGCCATCGCTGCCTCCATGATGAGGAGGGAGTAATCCACCCCCGAGGCTGAGGGCTCCGCTGTAGCTATGTGGTTCATCTCTCTCCTATGTACTTCAATACAATGATCTCATGAGCTGCTTTACATGATTGAGATTCATATGAGTTTGTATCACAATTTATCTATGTGCTACTCTAGCAAAGTTATTAAAGTAGTTCTATTCCTCCTGCACGTATGTAAAGGTGACAGTGTGTGCACCGTGTTAGTACTTGGTTTATGCTATGATCATGATCTCTTGTAGATTGCGAAGTTAACTATTGCTATGATAATATTGATGTGATCTATTCCTCCTACATATGCATGAAGGTGACAGTGTGCATGCTATGTTAGTACTTGGTTTAGTCTTTTGATCTATCTTACACTATAAGGTTACTTAAACATGAGCATTATTGTGGAGCTTGTTAACTCCGGCATTGAGGGTTCGTGTAATCCTACGCAATGTGTTCATCATCCAACAAAAGTGTAGAGTATGCATTTATCTATTCTGTTATGTGATCAATGTTGAGAGTGTCCACTAGTGAAAGTGTAATCCCTAGGCCTTGTTCCTAAATACTGCTATCGCTGCTTGTTTACTGTTTTACTGCGTTACTACTGTTGCAATACTACCACCATCAACTACACACCAGCAAGCTATTTTCTGGCACCGTTGCTACAGCTCATATATATTTATACCACCTGTATTTCACTATCTCTTCGCCGAACTAGTGCACCTATTAGGTGTGTTGGGGACACAAGAGACTTCTTGCTTTGTGGTTGCAGGGTTGCATGAGAGGGATATCTTTGACCTCTTCCTCCCTGAGTTCGATAAACCTTGGGTGATCCACTTAAGGGAAAACTTGCTGCTGTTCTACAAACCTCTGCTCTTGGAGGCCCAACACTGTCTACAGGAAAGGAGGGGGAAAGTAGACATCAAGCACGCAGTACTTTGCGCGAAACTAAAAGAAACCAGCATGGCTAGTCCCCGAGTTTCGGGTTAAGCACGAAGTGCATAGCGCGAAACTGAAAGAAACCGGCATAGCTAGTCCCCGAGTTTCGGGTTAAGCATGAAGTACTTAGCGCGAAACTGAAAGAAACCGGCATAGCTTATACTGTTTTCCTCTTTGCAGAGCGTGCTGGACAACCGCAAGCAGATCTTCGAGGAGCTGTTGTCGGAGCACCAGGGGCTCAATGAGGCATTCTCCGCCCTCAAACTCGAGCACAACTAGTGCCAATGTTTGCCTAAACCACCGGCCTCTTTTGTACCGGTATCTGGCTTTATCATATTTCGACAACTGGTTTCCTCGTGCAGCTGCTCTGCCGGAAGCCCCCGCGGAGGACTTCGCCGTCCAAGTCGCTGCGCTTAAGGGTAAGCCGCACAAACCGGCTTGCTTTTCCCCTGTAACTTGTTCTTTTGCTAAGTCCATGCTTTCCGGACTGTAGCTGCCAAGGATGATCTTGCCGCCCAGCACGAGCGCGAGCTCCAGGCCCAACGGGAAGAGACCGCCAAGCTGAAGGATCAACTGATCCAGGATGGGTCTGAGCACGCCAAGGCCCTGAAGGCAGCCATCAGCGCCGGCAATTGCCAGGTTGAAGAGACCCGGAAACAGCTTGACAACACTAAGGGCAGCTTCGCCGCGAGCTGGAGGAGGCGCTAAAGCAGCTGCAGGATGGGAAAGAGCACCTTGCATCAGTTCAGGAGTACCTGACCAACCTCGAGAACATGGTGAAGGACACCGACGCCAAGGTTGTCCGTAAGTTCGTTGTTCTCTTCCTTATAAGCTTTTGAGTTTTCACCGACAAGTTTTCTTTTTCACCGGATTGTTCTTATCGGCTTGTTCTTACACTCGTCTTTTCACACCTTTGCCTAGGGCTCTTTCCAGAATTGCAGGTGCGCGCTGAGGCCGCTGTCGCCAAGGGACGGGTTGAGGACGTGGTCGACGCCAATCTCCCCTGGACCGCCAAGGACCACCTCACCGCGCTATTCTGCAGGATTACCCACATGCGCGCGGTTGACTGGACCCTTGGCTTGCTGTCGAGCGCTGCCACTACAGTCTTCAAGTGCCTCTAGCCTAGCGAAGCTGTTCCGGAAAAGACCGACCTCGTTGCTGAGCACCTCATTCATGAAGATAGCCGGCGGCTAAGCGAGTGGCGCCACTCTTCTGCTCGCGCCGGAGCCGACATTGCATTACACATTGTGTGCTCTTGGTACGAAGGCCTGGACCTGAACGCATTGCACAGCATGCGGGACGATGCTCCCACCAACAAGGATCCGGCGAAGGGTGTCGCACGCCGCGCCAGGGCTTACGAGATTGCCAGCTACGCCACCACCAGCGACTTCATCCCTCCCCCGGCTAACCTCAAGGAGGTTTTTACCGATGACGAAGAGGAGAAGGAGGAAGAAGAGGAAGCCGGAGAGGGCAATGCAGAAGCCGAGGTGGATGCGCATGAAGAGCCTGCTACCGGTGCTCCAGAGCCAGCTCTTGCTGCCCCAGAAACACAAACCTCTGTGAACCCCCAACAAGCTTCGGAGGACTCCGCTCCTCTTTACCAGACCCCTGATCATGTGTTGCCTCAAAACAACGCTCGTTAAATTTGCCCCCGGTATGCCGGGGTAGAAGTGTAAAACACTAAGTCCTTTTGGTTGTGCTACTTTTAACTTAACCGGTAGACCGGTAGACTTATATGTTAAGCTGGTAATCTATGTGATTTAGATCTTATTGATCTGTTTTGATTTGCCTTGATCTTCCTCAGTGAAGATTCCAGATTTGTTTCCGCATCCAATCTGATGCACACATGGTTCTTTTGCTTTGGCTCTGCCTACCTCTTTTGGGTGTTTGGCGTATGAGACTCAAAGTTGTTTTGCCAAGCCAGCATTTTCTTGAACTTAGAAATAATTCGAAATGTTTCACAAAAAACTAGTATAACCGGGGTTATTTAAACTTTTCTTCGGATTGTTGTTTGTTTTCAGTTTCTCTTTGTGTCTTTCGCGTGCTTAGATCCTTCCGAATTATCTGGCTTGCCATGAAGCCGGGTTGCAGACAACAGCAAAGTCGAAGACTCCTTTAGGTTTAGCACGTTACTAAACCGGATAAGAAATTGTCCAACAACCAAACCGGTATACAGAAAAAATAAACATATTGCATGCAATTCCGGTAGAGGCAGTCCCCGAGATTTATTCGAGGTCCCGGTATCTTTATTCATAACAAATAAGGTACAAAAAAGAAACTCCTTACATCACATCTTCAGGAATAGAAAGGACGTAGCAATGCTATGTTCCACGGGCGCTTGGTTTCCTCTCCGGACATGTCCCTCTTGCCTTTGTTGTATTCCTGTGCATCAATTAAGTAATAGGCATCATTGTGCAGAGCCTTGCTCACAATGAAAGGTCCTTCCCATGGAGATGAGAGTTTGTGCCGCCCCTCAGTGCGCTGCACTAGGCGTAGCACCAGGTCCCCTTCCCGGAACACTCTCGGGTTGACCTTCCGGCTATGATAGCGTCTGAGGTTCTGCTGGTATATGGCCGATCTTGCCAAAGCCAGCTCTCTTTGTTCCTCGAGCAAGTCCACATCGTTCTCTCGGGCCTCTTTTACCTCCTCTTCGGTATAGAGTTGGACTCGTGGCGTGTCATGGATGATGTCGGTTGGTATGACCGCTTCTGCTCTGTATACCATGAAGAATGGTGTGTATCCGGTAGACCGGTTTGGCGTGGTTCTTATGCTCCATAGCACCGATGGTAGTTCATCAAGCCAACATCCTGGCGTTTTTTCAAGCGGCTTGATAAGCCTCGGTTTGATACCGGAAAGCACGAGAGCATTTATACTTTCCACTTGGCCATTGCCATGTGGGTGCGCCACCGAGAACAAATCTAACCGGATATTGTTGTCATCACAGAACCACTTAAACTCTCTTTGAGCAAAGTTTGTTCTGTTGTCAGTTATGATACTGTGCGGGTATCCATACCGCAAAATCACGTCTTTCAAGAACTTCACCGCAGTGTTCCCATCGAACTTTGCAATTGGCTTAACTTCCAGCCACTTGGTAAACTTATCCACCATCACTAGGATGTGGGTCATATTTCCTCTTGCCGTTTTGAATGGTCCAACCATGTCCAGGCACCAAACAGCAAATCGCCAAGTTATCGGTATTGTTTTTAAATCAGATGCTGGGGTATGATTTTGTTTGGCATACCTCTGGCACCCGTTGCATTTCCGGACCAAGTCCTCAGCATCCTCCAAGGCAGTGGGCCAGTAGAACCCATGCCGGAACACTTTTGCCACCAACGCTCTAGATGAAGCATGGTGCCCGCACTCCCCTTGGTGAATTTCCAGGAGCATCTCCTTCCCTTCTTCCGGTTCCACACATCACTGGAGGACACCGGTAACACTTCGCTTGTACATTTCTCCATTGATAATAGTATAGGCTTTGGATCTTCTCTGAATCCTCCTCGATTCTACATCATCTGCCGGTAAGCCACCATTGATCAGGAATTCCTTAATAGGTTTTACCCAAGTTGGTGCTTCCCGAACCAGAAAAACTGGCACATTAATTTCCATGTGGTCCACCACCATAGCTTCTTTCGGTTTCGATCCTGAAGTCCCCGGGTTAGTTGCAGCAGTCCCCGGGTTTCCTCCGTCGATGTCCATTGGCACAATGTGTGATTACAGTACAAAAACTGATTCGGATTCTGGACTCGGTTTGATTGATGGTGTCCTCAGGTGAGCCAAGGCTATTCCAGGAGGAATTTCTTGCCTGGACGAGCCCAGCTTGGAGAGCGTATCCGTGGCTTTGTTCTCTGCCCGCGGTACATGATGGAATTCACACCCCTCGAAGAATCCGGCAATCTTTTGCACATGGAATCGGTACGCGGCCAAGTTGGCATCTTTTGCATCCCAATCTCCGGAACACTGTTGTACCATGATGACCCACAAGTATAGGGGATCGCAACAGTCTTCGAGGGAAGTAAAACCCAATTTATTGATTCGACACAAGGGGAGGTAAAGAATACTTATAAGCCTTAACAACTGAGTTGTCAATTCAGCTGCACCTGGAAAAGCACTAGTAACAGGGGTGATGTGAAAGTAGCAGTAATATAAGAGCAATAGTAATAGTAACACAGCAGGAGTAGCAGTAACACAGAGGCAATGGCACCAGAGAATAGTTGATACTACTTCCAATGTCATATAGAACGAGTATATGATGATGAGAGATGGAGCGGGGTTCCCAGCGATCTACACTAGTGGTAACTCTCCAATAACAAGTGACAAGTGTTGGGTGAACAAATTACAGTTGGGCAATTGATAGGATTGAAATAGCATCAAGATAGAACATCAAGATTATTAATCATGTAGGCATGTTTTCCATATATAGTCATACGTGCTCGCAATGAGAAACTTGGACAACATCTTTTGTCCTACCAGCCGGTGGCAGCCGGGCCTCAAGGGAATCTACTGGCTATTAAGGTACTCCTTTTAATAGAGCACCGGAGCAAAGCATTAACACTTGGTGAAAACATGTGATCCTCATATCACAGCCTTCCCCTCCGGTTGTCCCAATTTCTGTCACTTTGGGGCCTCGGGTTCCGAACAGCAATATGTGCAAACAACTTGTAGATACAATCTAAGCAATAATTATAGAGCTTAAATCTAAGATCATGCCACTCGGGCCCTAGTGACAAGCATTAAGCATAACAAGATTGCAGCAACAATAACTTCACAAACTTTATAGATAGACTAATCATAATGTATCATCCATCGGATCCCAACAAACACAACACCGATTACATCAGATGAATCTCAATCATGTAAGGAAGCTCATGAGATCATTGTATTGAAGTACATGGGATAGAGAGTACCAACTAGCTACTGCTAGAACCCGTAGTCCATGGGGGAACTACTCACAGAGCATGATGGAGGCGGTGGCGTCGATGGAGATGGCTTCCGGGGGCACTTCCCCGTCCCGGCGGCGTGCCGGAACAGAGATTCTGTCCCCCAAATTTGAGTTTCGCGATGGCGGCGGCGCCCCTGGAGTCTTTCTAGAGTTTCGTCAAATCGTCTCACGTTTTTAGGTCGAAAGGGGTCTTATAGGCGAAGAGGCGACGCAGGGAGGTGCCTGGGGCTCCCTCACCATAGGCTGGCGCGGGCCCAGGCCTGGCCGCGCCGCCTTATGGTGTGGTGGCCCCCTGGCCCGCCTCCGACTCCCCTTCGGTGTTCTGGAGCCTTCCGGGAAAAATAAGATCTAGGGTCTTTGGTTCGTCGAATTCCGAGAATATTGCCCGAACAGCCTTTCTGGAACCAAAAACAGCAGAAAACAGGAACTGGCACGGTGGCATCTTGTTAATAGGTTAGTTCCGGAAAACGCATAAAAAAATTATAAAGTGTGAGCAAAACATGTAAGTATTGTCATAAAACAAGCATGGAACATCAGAAATTATAGATACGTTGGAGACTATAGGTGGAGGCAAGTGGTGCCGGCGCACCACCATATGCATGCGCCGGTGGAACTTGTTGCCGGCGCACCAAATATGCACCGCGCCGGCGATGCCTACCCACTACCGGCGCACCTGTTGATTCGACGCGCCGGCGCTATTTCCTGGCAATACCTCGCCCAACTCGGGCCAGGCCCACGAAGCATTGCCGGCGCACCAGCCCAGGAGGGCGCCGACGGTAATTTTCTATTGCCGGCACGCTCATGGGCAGGTGCGCCGGCAATGCTTCGTGGGCCTGGTTTGGAGCAGATATAGCCGGATGGGCTATATATTGCCGGCGCACCCAGGTCCTGGTGCGCCGGCAGTAACCTGGGACTTATTACAGCCACCAACCAGCACTCACAAGCCACTACACTCACTCCTCATCCACACAACCCGACCCTTCTCCCAACCCACCTAATTTTTGCCCATTTATACCCCAACTTTAGCCAATTTGACCAAACAAAATCATATTTTTTTAGCAAATCTTCCCTTCCTACATGCATCTCCCACATCCCTATGTAGATCTAGATCTATCTATCGCGCATTGACCGCTCAATCTAGATCTAGTTCTAGATCTAGAAAGTCGGCTTCCATACGCCATTGTCGCGGCGTGTTGTCTCGATCTCATCGACGAATATATCAAACAAATAGGTGATTAATGAACAAATTGAGGAATGAAATCGACGTATGTTGGACATTTGAAGCAAAGCTCTCGTGTGTGGCATATATATATGTTGTGTTTGTGCTTGTGTGTGTTGTCGTTGAAAATGAGTTGCCAACGTTGCGCCGAAATGTTGATTCTTTAAGTTTCCATTTCGGCACATTTCTGGCGCTCCTATGTCCTACCGTGTAGGAAGGTCATGCCGAATGGATGGATGGTTCTAATCAATTATATAATCTTACCGTGCAGGAGATAATGGTTATCGAGATGAGTGAAAGCATCGTGATGAGATATCTGAAACACGCGATCATCGACATGTATGAAAATAACCGCACGGAGGTATTGTGTCCGTGCTGAAGATGCAAACGAGTGAAATGGTTTGACCCCTATTCAGGCAAATTGCAGGTGCACCTGCTCACTAATGGTTTCATGCATGGACACACTCAATGGATGGGTGATGATGGCGCGGAGGTCAATGGGGCGACGGCAGCAGGTGGTAATGGCCGGAAAGAAGGAGGGCATCATGATATTGATGATGATGAAGAGTTTGTCGCACAGGACAATAACCTTGACGACGACAGTAACCTTGACGACGACAGTAACCTTGACGACGACGAAGAGGTGCCGCTAGCTTCAGTCGTGCGGGACCCTCATCTTCAAGATCTGCTTCTCGAAAAGACGAAAGGCGCCAAGCGGAAATCAAAGCTGGAGCAACTGGAGATAGACTCGAATACTCCATTGTACGACTCAGGTCGCGGGTTGGGGGAGTCCCGCTTGAGAGTAGCGCTCGATGTGCTGCAGATGAAGGTGAAACACGGATGGACGGACACAAGCGTCGACGACATTCTGGAATACGTGAAAGATCTCCTTCTTGCCCGGAACACGTGTCCTGGTAGTCTAGCTGAGGCCAAGAGAATCGTGTGCCCTCTCGACTTACCCCACGAAAAGTATCACGCCTGCATCAACGACTGTATCATGTATCGCAAGGAGCACGTGGACAAGACCAAATGTCCTGTGTGTGATGCTGAACGGTACAAGAAAGGGAAGAAGAAAGCTCCTCGGAAAGTTGTGTGGTACTTCCCGCTCGCCCCCCGGCTTCAACGGTTCTACGCGGACCGCAAGGAAGCAAAGCTCATGCGCTGCCACGCTGAAAGAAAGGAGGCAGTGTTGAATGATGAAGAGTGGATTGAGCACCCAGTGCTGACGCACCCTTCTGATGCAAGCCAGTGGAAAGCATTAGACAATGAATTTGGAAGTTTTTGGGTAGATCCTAGAAACATCCGGTTGGGTGCGAGCACGGACGGATTCAATCTGTTTGGAAACCAGAGCAGCACACATAGCACATGGCCCGTGTTTGTATGGATCTACAACCTCCCGCCCTGGCTGTGCATGAAGAGGAAGTACATACAGATGAGTATGCTAATTTAAGGGCCGACACAGCCAGGAAACGATATCAACATGTATCTCGAATTATTAAAGGAGGAGCTTGAAACGTTGTGGGTGGAGGAAGGGGTAGATACATGGGACGCCGTCTCTGAAGAATATTTCCCTTTGAGAGCTGCGTTGATCACGACGGTGCAGGACTATCTCGGATACGGTTATATTTCGTGTCAGGTGTGCCATGGACACAAGGCATGTGTCAGGTGCATGGAAGAGACGATGTTTTTGCAGCTTGGTAAGGATCCCGGCTCTTCGAAAACAGTTTACATGGGGCATCGAAGGTGGCTACACAAGACTGACCCATGGAGAAAGCGTGGAGATCTGTTCGATGGTACAAATGAACCCCGAGGACCTCCACGTAAGAAGAGCGGCGAAGAGATCGATACATTACTGAAAGGTTGGAAGGAGTGCCCTGCGCCGGGAAAGATTTGTCAAAAGCCTGGAGAGAAGAAGAAGAAAAAGGAAACGACATCGCTCATTGGTGTATGGAAAAGGAGGTCCGTGTTTTGGGACTTGCCGTACTGGAAAATTCTCGATACACCTCACTGCCTTGATTTCATGCATATTACAAAGAACGTGTGCGAGAGCTTGCTTGGCACTCTTCTCAACATGCCGGACCGGACCAAAGATGGGCCGAAAGCAAGACACGACCTGAAAGTTTTGGGCATAAGGGAAGAGCTTCAGATCCCGGCAGCCCAAGAGGGACAGTCGGAGGAGGAGGCGGCCGGCAGTCAGAAGCGCAAAAAGATTAAGCAGCCAGACTATTACTGTCCCCCTCCTGCTTCACTTTTAGTCCGGCTGAGGTCGATCAATTTTTCAATTGCCTTCTAGGAGTCAAAGTGCCCTTCGGTTACTCCGGGATAATAAGCAGATACATGGACCCCAAGAAACGAAACTTCAGCGGCATGAAGTCTCATGACTGTCACGTGATGATGACGCAGATTCTTCCGGATGCAATCCGAGGTATAATGGATGACCATGTCCGTGCAACGCTGACTGGGCTCTGTAACTTCTTCGACGTCATAACTCGGAAGTCGATAAGCGTGAAGAAACTCGCAAGGCTCCAGGAAGAGATCGTGGTGATCCTATGTGAGCTTGAGATGTACTTCCCGCCTGCATTCTTTGACGTAATGGTCCATCTGTTGGTCCATATCATGGATGATATCATCAGTCTAGGGCCGGCATTCTTACACAACATGATGTCGTTTGAAAGAATGAATGGGGTCATTAAAGGATACATTCGTAACAGGTCACATCCGAATGGAAGCATCGTCCAGGGCTGGCTCACCGAAGAGTGCATCTCTTTCTGCACGAATTATCTAGACATCGAGGTCCCTGTTGGTTTGCCTCAAAACAAGCACCTCCGCAGGTTCGAGGGAGTAGGCCACAAAAATGTAAGGAAGGAACTGCACGTGCACATGTCTGGTCGGACTTCCGACTTTGACAGGGCCAACTTAGTACCGCTACAACACATTGACTTGATTGATCCTTGGTTGAAAGAGCACAAAACCATGATAGAGAACAGTGGCAAGCCGATGATGACAGAAGCCAAAATATACAGAGAGCACAACTCCTCTTTCGCGCGCTGGTTCAAAGACCACATTGATGCTAATCCCCCACCAATGGATTCTGACAAGGATAAACTAGTATTGGCCTTGTCACATGGCCCCGCGCCCAACATCATGACTTACCAAGCGTACGATATCAACGGGTACACATTCTACACGGAAGAAAAAGACAAGAACAGTGTTTACCAGAACTCAGGGGTAACGATGGATTCCTGGACGGGTGACGTAAAGACTAGATACTACGGAAGAATCGAGGAAATCTGGGAGCTTAGCTACGCTAGGGAGAAAGTGTCGATGTTCCGTATCAGATGGGCTAAGAGCGTCACAAAAGAAGACCGGTATTTCACCACCATGTTTCTACCCGAAGCCAGCAAATCAAAGTCCACGAACGCCACCGCGCAGAATGAGCCATGGGTACTGGCAAAACACGTGCACCAATGCTTCTTCATAACCGACCCATCCAGGCCTAGTCGTGTTATCGTGAGTAGAGGCAAGAGGACCATCGTCGGAATGGATGGAGTCGCCAACGAGGAAGACTTCGAAGGACAAGTCGGAGACCCAATGATGGAAGAATCCGAGGATGAAGACACAACATACACCACAAGAGGAAGCAGAATCACGCTACCGAGGTCAGGTCGACCCTTCAAAAGAAGAAGTCACGACACGGGGCTAAATTATTCAACGACGAGCAAGAAAAGCAAGAAGAAAGCGAAACACTCTTCTCAATCGATAATGTAAAACTTTATTTGCAATCTATAACTCATATTTTGTGTAATTCATAACTACTCATATGGTCATGTCCAATACTTTATGTATAACTAATATTAATTGTGTTTGTCAATATTTTATGCATGCATGTATATATAACTCATATTTTTTTGTAATGCATAACTCATATTGCTTGGTTATTATATTGAAAAGAGAAGGAAATAAAATAGTATAGGATTTGTGAGAAAAGAAAAGAAACATAAAAGAAAGTGAAAATAAATAAAGAAATGAAGAAAAAGAAAATAAAAACAGAAAAGGAAACAGCCAGCCAGGGGCTAGCTGGGGAACAAGTCTCGGGTATAGCCGGACTCACCTTATTGCCGGCGCACCACCTTTTTGGTTCGCCGGGGGTATAATTGTCCCCGTCGAACCAAATAGGTGGTGCGCCGGAAATAAGGTGGGTCCGGCTATACTTCGGACTTAACCGCACGCGTGCTATCTTTCTCCCTTTCCCCATTCATCACGAACCCTAGCTAGCTAGTAACACCGCCGCGAGGAGGAGAACGCCGCCACGAGGAGGAGAACACCGCCGCGAGGAGGAGCAGGGCGTCACCACCGAGAGGACGAACAGTCGACACCGTCACCGAGAGGAGGAGGTGTCGCGCGGGCCACCGTCGCCGAGAGGAGCAGTCGCCGACAGGAGTAGGCCGGGGACGTCGGCGCCACCGTCCCCTTACCACTTCCCGTCCACGGTAAGCTTCCCTCTCCCATTCCCTCTTCCCCTCCCTCTTCGATCCCCTCTCTACTCTTTGAATTTGATTCCCTGGTTCGATCCCCTTAGTGAATTTGATGCCTTGGTTCATAGGTAATTGAATTTGATGCCCTGGTTCATAGCAAATTTGATGCCATGGTTCGATCCCCTCTTTGAATTTGATGCCCTGTGGGTTTAGATTTCATAGGAATTTGATGCCCTGGTTTAGGGTTCATATATAGCAAGAATGCATTCTCTGGTTCATTTAAATGCCTAATGAAATGCATTCTCTAGTTCATGCTAATAACAAGAATGAAATGCTAATATACAAAATGAATTGCTGCCAGTGTAGGTGTTGCATGCTCATGCTCATAACATGAATGAAATGCAAAATTGCTTGCTCATGCTCATGCTCCTGACAAGAATGAAATGCAAAAATTCTGCCATAAATTGCTACTGGTTAAAAATGCTCAATTGTTTGGTTCAAAATGCTCATGCATGCTCACTGGTTGTAAATAAATTTGGTTCAAAATGAAAATGCATCATTACCTACTGCCAAAAAAAGAAAATGAAATAGATGTTTGGTTCAAAATTGATTTTACTTGCAGTAGCTAAAATGAAAATTGATTTTGTTTAGTTAATTGGCCAGTGCATGTACAAAGTGAAGGAATGTCACTTTAATTCCACTTATTTGTACACCTTTTTCACTCATTTGTATTTCTCATAGCATTCATATCATGTATTAGTTTTCTGGACCCCAAGTAATTCCCTGAAGCTTATGTATATATAATGTATTTGGTTTCTCTGTTGGGGGTATATGATTGTGGTGCCCCTGTTTGGATGATTTTATTCATCCACACATATTTGTCTTGCTGTGATAAATTGATGACCCATTTACTTGATAAAAGTGATGTTGCCTGATGATTTACTTGATGGATTCTTGTGAGCTTATGGTATTTTTATAATGCTCTGATTAGTGGGGATGCTTACTAGATCATTGGTATTTACTTGATGGATTCTTGTGATCTTTAGATTATGGTTATTTAGTTCATAAATGATTTGTGTTGATGGTTTACATGAAAAATTCAGTAGCTACTGGTATAAAAAATGATGAAATGAACACTTTAGGGTTTAATTCATTCTCTGGTCCATTTAAAACAAAATGAAAATGATGTACATGGTTCTCTGGAAATGAATTGGGGTTTTTTATTATAGTGGAAATGCTACTGGTGGTATTTAAATGTTGATGCTATGCATGCTGCTGCTGTGCATGTTGCTGTTATGGTTATGGTTATGGTGATGGTTGATCTAAATGAACATGCTGATTATGGTGATGGTTGAGCTCCGGTGAAAATGAAGTTGTTATATATATGTTTGCATTTCTATTACAGAGATTGAGTTGCTATTGATTGCCGGAATGTTGATTCATTTCCATTCCGGCAATTCTAGCACTCTGCACACTACTAGGAAAAGGCCTAGCCGTAAGACAGACTTCAGTGGCGCACCATGAAAGCCATGCGCCACTACTACTTAGCAGTGGCGCACCACAAAATGGTGGGCCACTGTTACAAATGTAGTAGTGGCGCACCTTGTTTTGGGTGCGCCATTACTAATTCCTGGCAGGAGGCCAGCTCCTACCCAAAACTAATAGTGGCGCACGTCGAGGTGGTGCGCCACTGCTACTTTGCTTACCTATGGCGCATGGCATAGTGTGGTGCGCCACTGCTAGGAGGTGGCCAGGGGCCCTCTACAGATGAGGGTTTTAGCAATGGCGCACTGCCGTGGTGCGCCACTACTAGCTATGGGCACCACCAGAATGGTGCGCCACTGCTAAGTTGGGCAGGGGCGTGGGGTGCAGGTACCAGGTGAGCAGTGGCGCACAACTAAGTAGTGCGCCATTGCTATGTCACCCTAGCAGTGGCGCATGGCTAGGTGGTACGCCACTGCTAACCTGGGACCATTTCCAGCTTTTCCCCCTCCACTCACATGTGCCACCCACTTTCCCCAAACACTCTTCCACCACCACCTCCCACCAAATCTGGATCTGGTCGTGTTGCTCCTCCTCTCCACCTCATTTTGACCTCTTCATTCACCCAAATTAAGTGGTAAACTTAATTTTCTTCGTAGGTAAGTAAGGGTGAAACTTTCTATAGCTCAATACCTATTCAATCTCAACTTTTTTCCTCATCCAACACTCTCGGTCTCGCCGTATCGGTAACTTTGTTGGTTTTATGCTTTGTGTGTGACCGGTTATGATCATCTTGCACACGTGTGTGTGCATATATGTTATGCGAAAGCTCCGCATGTGTTGTGCATGCATGCGCGCGATCGAAGTGCATATGTGTGTGTTGTATGCGAAGCCTCCACATGCATGTGTTGTATATGCGAAGCCTCCACATGCATGTGTTGCATGTTTTTGTTTGCAGGCATTAGAAATGCGATGGAGTTGCCAATATTTTGCCGAAACGTTGATTCATTTCCGTTTCGGTGAATAATGGGCATACTACGCATATACATATGTCCTATTTTTAGGGAAGGTCATGCCAAAATTTTCTTTTGGTATACTAAGATATCCATTTTCTCTATACCCGCAGGCGACCATGGTCCGCATGATGAGCGAAGGCGTTGTGGCTAGGTTTTTGAAAGCCGCGACGGCCGAGATGATTAAAAATAACCAAAAGGAGATAAGATGTCTGTGTCGAAGATGCAAGCTGACGAGCCTTATGGACCCTAAAGCCGATATGGTGCGGGACCACCTTCTCATGCGTGGTTTCATGGATGGCTATCGGTGGGAAGGCGATGAAGATGATTATGAATTTGTCCATGGGATTTCAACAAGAAATAAGGAAGGAGGTGAGGACCATGTAGAAGATCCCGGACATGATCAGGATGTAGAAGATCCCGGACATGATCAGGATGTAGAAGATCCCGGAGACGATCATGATCACAATGTAGGAGATCCTGGACCTGATGATGAGGAAGATCAAGATGGAGGTCATCATGACGATCATGAAGATGAAGACGATGGACCATCGTCGATGGACTGGGTGCAGGACCCTTATCTTCAAGAGCTGCTTCTCAAGCAGACGAGTAACGCAAGAGCTGCCGCCCGAGAGAAAGCCAAGATGGATCAACTGGAGGTAGATGCGGTTACTCCATTGTATGAAGGATGCAGGCCGGAGGATACCCACCTGAAAGTAACGCTCATGGCTCTAGAGATAAAGGTAAAGCACAAAATGACGGACACATCCTTCAACGACAACATGTCATTCTGGCACGAACGTCTTCCCAAAGGTAACACGTGTCCGACTAGTATCGAGGAGGCCAAGAAAATCGTGTGTCCTCTGGATTTACCGCATGTGAAATACCATGTGTGCTTGAACGATTGCATCATTTATCAAACGAGCACACGGAGTCTACCATATGTCCGAAGTGCGGTGTCAGTCGGTACAAGAAGGGGAAGAAAGCTCCTCGGAAGGTGGTGTGGTACTTTCCGATCACTCCTCGTCTGCAGCGGTATTTCGCGGATCCTAAGCAAGCAAAGCTAATGCGCTGGCACGCGGAGATGAGGAAGGGAGAAGATGACGCAGATGATCCGGACAAAAAGAAAAAGGACAGGATGTTGAGACACCCTTCGGATGCTAGCCAGTGGAATGCGTTGAACCTCGAGTACCCAGAATTTGGGGACGATCCTAGGAACATAAGGCTGGGCGCGAGCACCGATGGAGTCAATCCGTTTGGCAGCCAGAGCAGCATGCATAGCACCTGGCCCGTGTTTGTGTGGATGTACAACCTCCCCCCTGGTTGTGCATGAAGAGGAAGTACATTCAAATGAGTATGCTAATTGAAGGGCTGAAACAACCAGGGAACGACATCAATCTGTATATGGGGCTTCTGAAAAGGAGCTAGCCACGCTATGGGACACGCCTGCCAATACGTGGGACGCCGCCGCGGAAGAATATTTCCCTATGAGAGCCGCACTGCTCACGACGGTGCACGAATTTCTCGTTTACGGATATGTCGCGGGGCAGGTGGTCCACGGATTCAATGCATGCGTCAGGTGCATGGACGACACAACGTACTGCCAGCTAGATAGAGATCCCGGGTCCTCAAAAACGGTGTTCATGGGACATCGGAGGTGGCTTCGCGAGGACGACCCATGGAGGAAACGCAAGGATCTGTTCGATGGTCAAGACGAACCACGAAGACGGCCACGTAAGAGAAGTGGCGAGCAAATAGACAAGCTATTGAAAATTTGGAAAGAGTGC
This sequence comes from Lolium perenne, assembly GCF_019359855.2. Taxonomy (NCBI): domain Eukaryota; kingdom Viridiplantae; phylum Streptophyta; class Magnoliopsida; order Poales; family Poaceae; genus Lolium; species Lolium perenne. The sequence goes on along the minus strand of NC_067244.2, from coordinate 116,384,378 downwards.
CCACCACCGGGAAAGAAGCGAAAGGCGCCGGAGCCACTGCTTAAGGTATGGAAGACGAGGCCTGTTTTCTGGGACTTGCCGTACTGGAAGATCCTCTGTGTGCCTCACAGCCTTGATGTCATGCACATCACGAAGAACGTGTGCAAGAGTCTGCTTGGTACCCTCCTCAACATGCCAGAGAAGACAAAAGATGGGCCGAAAGAGCAAACCTAGTCGCGCTACAACACATAGACGTGGTCGATCCTTGGGTGGTAGAGCACAAAACCTTCATCGCCACGACGTACAATGATCAGGGCCAACAGAGGACGGACAGAGATATAATCAAAGAGCACAACTCAACCTTCACGCGGTGGTTCAAGGACAAGATGCTGACGTACCCTATAGACGAGGATTCTTCTGCCGAAGAAAAACTCATATTCGCCTTGTCACAGGGCGCCGAACACAATCTGATGACATTTCAGGAGTACGATATCAACGGCTACACATTCTACACCGAGGAAAAGGACATGAAGAGCGATTATCAGAACTCCGGGGTAACGATGGAGTCCTACACCGGTGACATCAAGCAGAGATACTACGGAAAGATCGAGGAGATCTGGGAGCTGAGCTACGCCGGAGAGAATGTGCCGATGTTCCGTGTCAGGTGGGCCAAGAACGTCGTAAAAGAACACCGACATTTCACCACCATGGTTATACCCGAAGCCAAATCCAAGACAGCGGGCACAAAGGTCACCGCGAAATATGAGCCATGGGTACTAGCTTCCCAAGTGGACCAATGCTTCTTCATTACCGACCCGCAAAAGCCCAGCCGTGTTGTCATGAGGAGAGGCAAAAGGAGCATCATCGGAATGGATGGAGCCGCCAACGAGCTAGACTTTGACCAGTACGGCGATCCGAAGATGGAAGATGACGACGACGATGATGAAGAACCATACACAAGAAGAAGAAGCAGGACCACCCTACCTAAAGGCCGTCCATTCAAGAGAAGAAGTCTAGGAGTTCCGGGGCTAAATTATTCAACCGCGAGAAAGAAGGGCAAGAAGATTGTGAAAAGATAATTATGTATCATTTTCTTGTATGAATAATGGATGTCATATTGTTAATCTACACATTGTACCGATCAAAATAGACATATAATTTATATTTTTGGATATTTTCTAGATTCTATAGTATTTTAAATATTCTACATAATTATAATTATTTATGCCTTTTATTTTGGTGTTTTATGCTATTTATTATAGTGCTAAATCAATTTAATAAAAAAGTGAAAAAAATTGGGGCCGCCAGGGTTCGAACCTGGCCGGCCAGGGTAAACCAAACAGGCGGAGCTAACCTTTACGGTACAGTGCGATTCTTGTCAACTGTAGGTGTCGCGCTCGTTTTGACCTAAACCTAACGATGCAGTGGCGCACCCCTAGAGGTGCGCCATTGCTAAGCCTCACAGTGGCGCACCCCTAGACGTGCGCTATTGCTACGTGTGTCTAGGGACTTAGCCAAAAATCCCCCCCCCCCCGACCGTCCCAACATCCCCATTCCCCATTCTTCTCCGACGACGACGACTCCACCTCCCCTGAGCGACGCGAGCGACCCCGGCGACGCCCTCCTCTCCTCGCCACCTCTCCGACGCCCTCACCACCCCGGCGACACCCTCCTCTCCTCGCCACCTCTCCGACGCCCCCTCGATCTTGATCTCTGGCGGCCAGATCCCCTCGATTTCCCTCCTCCCACCGGCGGGTGCCTCTCCTCTACATCGTCACCGACGCCCCCTGCTCCTCCACATCGGCGCCTCCACAACGGAACTCTTCTCCTCCACATCGGCGTCCTCGTCTGCGAGCTCGTCGGCGTCCTCGTCTGCGAGCTCGTCGGCATCCTCGTCTGCGACCACGTCGGCATCCTCATCTGCGACCTCCACCACAACGCCGAGGGTGAGCGAAGCCTCCTGCCCCATCTCCCCTCTCCCCTCCCCTCTCCCCTGCTAGCAGTAGGTTCCTCTCCCCTCCCCTCTCCCCTCAGTAGGTTCTCTGTTACTTCTAGGATTTGTTACTGCTAGGATTTGTTAGTAGTTTCATTTAGTTTGGTGATATAGAAATAGCTAGGATTTGTTACTGCTAGGATTTGTTAGCAGTTTCATTTAGTTTAGGTGGCAGTAGCAAATTTAGGTTTAGGATTTAGGCGGCAGTAGCAAATTTAGGTTTAAGATTTAGGTGGCAGTAGCAAATTTAGGTTTAGGATTTAGGTGGCAGTAGAAAATTTAGGTGGCAGTACCAAATTTAGGTTTAGGTGGCAGTAGCAAATTTGTTGCTGCTATGTGCTTACAATTTAAAGCAGTTAGTTTTTTTAGCTTACTGGATGAAAGCTTGATGTTCTTGCTGCATATGTGTATCATTTAGTTCATTGATCATTTAGTTCTTGCTGCATATGGTTTTCCCTTACATGTTTATTTAACACAATTGTACTTAAACAACTGTTTCTACCTATGGTGCCTAGTAACTATGTGATCTGATGGCTCAAGTGTCAAATTAGAAGTACATGTGGTGTCAAAATTAGGATATCAAATTAGATTTTTAATATTGCTACTTGCTGCTGCTCATGATGGATTTTAATATTGAAAATGACTCTGTATTTTGATGTTAGCTACAGCATTATTGAAAATGACTTGAGCACTGGCATTCATTGATGCAAAAAATTTGAGTTTAGCTTAGTTTTCTTTAAATGACTTAGTTTAAAATTGCTAAGTAACTAGTCTGTGCACCTTATGCAAACCAAATGAGGAATTTTGATTTCACAAAAGGTGGTTCTCTGTAGTTCATTGGAGTTCTTTGTTGCAAATGCAGTTAGTTAGGGTAATGCACATTTATTTTGCTATGGTGTAGCATGCTAAGTGTGCTAGCTGCTGCTTTCTTTTATTTATTTACAACTTCCAGTAACCTTCATAGCTTCTTTGTTTAGGTGCTCCAGTGGCTGCAACCTTGTCGGCACCCTTCATCGACTTGGAGCCGGACCTGCTCGAGCGTCGTCGTCTTCTTCCCGGAGCGTCGTCGTCTTCTTCCTGGAGCCGGACTTGCTCATTTGCTATTGTTGCTGCTGGTAATTGCTTCAGGCCTTCTACTTATGCTGCTATAGATTGGTGCTGCTAGCTTGGTGCTAGCTGCTGCTAGGTTGCTTGCTGCTGCTATAGCTTGGTGCTACTGCTAGCTTGCTGGTGCTACTAGGTGCTAGGTTGCTTGCTGCTGCTGCTAGGTTACTTGCTGCTGCTATAGCTTGGTGCTACTGCTAGCTGTTGCTATAGCTTGGTGCTACTGCTAGCTTGCTGGCTGCTGCTACCTTGCTGCTACTAGCTTGCTGGTGCTACTAGGTGCTGTTGGATGGTGCTACTGGCTGCTCAGCTTGCTGCTGCTACTTGCATAGTTTACAAGGTTGCTATCAGCTTGGGCATTGGTGTACTTTTGGTAAATTGTAACTAATGTGCTGATTACCTGAGTGATATATTTATCCATTGTTTTTGTGCAGCAGCACCTGGAGAAGCACTTAGTGCATTTTATTGTTGATGCTGATGCTGCTGGTAGCTGGTGCTGCTAGCTAGCTTTTGCATGCCATCTGGTGCATTTTGTTGTTGCTACTGCTGCTAGCATTTTGTTGCTGGTGTGTATATGGTGGTGTCAACATTTCTGTAGTGTGTATATGGTGTCATATTCTTGTGCAGGGATCGACTGAGTTGCCCATTATCGCCGAAATGTTGATTCATTTCCGTTTCGGTGAAAATGGGGCACTCATATGTACATAAATTAGCATAGGTCATGCCCAATTTTTCCGTGGAAATTTGCGCTAACTTTATGCATTTTTTCCTACTTAGTTCTAACATGGCTGACAACGATGAGGCCGGCGGCAGCGGCAGCAAGCCGTTCTGGATGATAACCAATGAAGTGGAGATGATGGAGTCACAATCTCGCCGCGACGACGGCGAGGATGATGGCACCGATCCAGACTACCTAGCGGATGATGCCGCCGAGGATGCCTCCACTGAAGATGGTGCCGCCGAGGATGACACCACGAATGCCGGCGAACACATGGACGTCGGTGAACACACGGACGGCGGCGAGCCGAGGAAGCAACGGAGGGAGCGTCGCCCGAATGTGCTCAGCACCATGAAGCAGGCATTCACCAAAGTGGACGCCAGTGGGCATCCAATGGCGCCCCCTGAACTGGTCAAAGGGTACTCGGCCCAACTCGGGCGCATCCTCTGGAGAACGGTCTCGATCAACACCGAGAACCTGAGGCATCCTGACCGAGCGAATTTGCGCTCCCTCCTCTTCACGAAGCTGCACGAACGGTACGAGTTCCCGGTGGACTGCTCAGAAAAACGTCTTGGGCGGAACAAAGTGCACAATGCCGCCCTCACGAAGATGAGCACCGCCCTCCCTAGTTGGCGGAACCGAGTGAAGAAAATGATTAAGAAGGGCGAGAGTTACGAGAAGATAAGGGAGTCAAATCCTTCTATCACCGAGAAAGACTACGATGATTTCAAGATCAAGTGCGAGAGCGAGTCAACGTCGGATTCTAGTCAGTGGGGGAAGGACATGCGGAGTCTGAACTTAGGCACCCACAAACTTGGTCCTGGCAGGTTTAGGGCAGCGCAACCGAAATGGGACGCCCAGGATAAGGAGAGTGTGAAGAATGGCCTCCAACCCCTCTTCTCACAATACAAAAACAAGCAAACCAGGCAGTTCCTCCTGGACCGGTACCGTGTTGACCCGAAAACAAAGGAGCTCACCACCAATCCGGACGTGAAGGAGTTTGAGGCTCTTCTAGTAAGGAGTGCACCCGCTTAATTAGCTCCTTTATGGTTGCATTCGAATTGATGAATCCAAATTACTAAGTGGTTCATGCATGTTCCTCCCGTAATATAAGGAGGAAGCTGAAATCAGTAGCGGCGCGGGGTCCACGAGCTCCTCGCAGTGTGCCCCTTGGGACAACCCTTTAAATAGGGCGTTGAATGCCCACAAGAAGAGGGATCCATTGAGTAAGCCGACGTCGGCTGGTCGTGTGGTCGGCGAAGGATGCTCTATGAAATGGTCGGATTACTACAAGTCGGGGAAAAAGGAGAAAAAGGCCACCATCGATGAGAAGGATGTCGCACATCTCAAGGCACAAGTTGCGCAGATCCGACATTGGTCGAGACATTGGTCAAGGAGCAAGTGCGACAACAAGTGCAACATATCGTGGAGACCCAACAGAGGACGCAACGGCAGCAAGTGGAGGACCAAGTGGGCAACACGCTTAGCTCTATCATCCCTACCTTGGTTGCCGGTCTAGATGCGTGGTATAGGGGAGGAAAAAAGGGGCCTCCCCCAGTTCCCAGTTTCACGAGCAGCAACTCACACAACGTGGAGCCATCGGTGAGTCCGCAGGTGGCAACAATGGTGTCTCCGGCGGCGCAAACCTTGGTGGCTCCGGCGGCGCCAACATTGGTGGCTCCGGCGGTGCCAACCTTGGTGGCTCCCGCGGCGCTAACCTTGGTGTCTCCCGTGGCGCCATTACTTCAGCTCAATGCACCCATGGCTGCGGATAATACGCCGCCCGGCACCGCACCAACAAGCGGCCACTCCATCAGTGGCACGCCCGCCGCCGGCGGTGCCTCGGCCTTAGCCGAGCTGGACGCCATCATGGTAACCAACCCTCGTCTCCGATGACTTCAATATCCTTGCTTTTGACTAGCTAGCCATCCCTAACGCCCTACATGTTTTCTACAGGGTGCCGCCACCGACGTCCCATGCACTCTCCTGCATTTTGTGAACGGCGAGTTGATCGATGTTGCCAAGGCCAAAATCGTTCAACCGAGCAACCGCCAGTTACACGGTGTACCCATGGCACCCGACGTGTATAGGATTCAACTAGTTCCGGTGCTTAGTGGCTACGACAACGTGGTACCTCCCTTTCAACCCCATGGTGCCGACGAAGATGAGGTCCTTACCCTCCACCAATGCTTCAATTGGTCCATGGTTTTGCCAAAGAGCCAGATTCGTTTGGGGGCGAGTGACACCACCCCACAGACAGCACCCCAAGCCGTGCCGGCGCCAAGCCATGGCAAGACCACCACAACGGTGCCGCCATCAGCCGACGAGCACATGCATATGGCAGAGGATCCTCACGATGGTCCGGACGAGGATAGTACGTTTGCCAACCTTGACTGCAACTTCAATTTTGCGATGGACTATGATCTCCTTGGCCAACCCTCTCACGCTGTCGCCGAGGGGAAAACCTATTGCAACAAGAGGCGCCTATTCTGTTCTCAGGAGACGCCTCCAGCTGCCGACTTCACCGAGACTCAGCCGATAGCCGAGGTGAGAAGTGTTATCAGTCCTAACACACTGAAGAAGGCTTGCGAAGAGGAGAATGCAGTCCCAATACATACGAAGCCGAAGGGACGGAAAAGAAAGAAGAAGGACGACAAGTCTACCAGCCAGCCGGCACCGATCCGTGCTCAGGATGGGCCACCAGTGCCCAAGGATAAGGAGTTGAGGGTGCATGTGTCGGGTGAGCCGATGCTAATTAAAAGATTGTACGATGTTGCACCCGGTCCTATGCGATCTCTGGTGGACGGTGTTTGGCATATGGAGGAGCGGCGTCTCAAGGAGAAAGATAATGGATACCCATTGTATGTGGCCAAGGTGCCCTCGGGCCATGGCTTTGTCGATAGCGGCTTCGCCCAGAAGATCTTCTTGCGGTATGATGACATCTTCGCCATGTTGAACAGTTATCCGCTGCACTACACCTTCGTTCGCCTATACTCGATCAGTAAGGCGATGTGGATCATTAGAGACAAGACCCCGGGCATCGCGATAGCCGACCCCTTCTACATGCGTGCCGTCCACTTGGCCAGCGCCGGTGACCGGAAAGTGGCGGCTGAGTACCTCAAAGGCTTCTTTCTAGCGAACCAGAAGAAGTACAACCTCCTCCTGCCTGTATTTCCCGAGTAAGTCATCCCCTCACCGGTCTTAACACGTGATTGTTTTAGATTTCTATCCTCATGTTCTTAAACATTATGTGTTCTATACGCAGAGACAATACCTGCACACTCATCTCCATAACCCCGAAATATTCCATGGCCACATACTTTGATGCGGATAGTAAGTCAAGCACGGACTACACGAATGTCAAGGCTGTACTTGATGAAGCTCTCAATGGCTACGTCAAAGCTAAAGGCATCATGGAGAGGCCAAATCATAGGTACGGGAAGCACGTGTTCAAGCACATAAAAAATTTCCCCTGCGTCAAGAAGCCGCCTTCTAGTAAGAAGGATGCCTACTACGCCCTCCACCACATGGAGGTGTTCATACGGGACCAGCAGCAGCTTATGCTGCCTGAGCATCTCAGAGAATGGGGCAACGGCTTGTCGCGGATCCGGGACGACGGCATCAAGCAAGAGTTCTTTCGCATCCAAGTAGAGTTTTGTGAAATCATCTTTCAAGATGTCATTAGAAGCGCGGGGGAGTTCTATGCCGGCTATCAGCCGTCAAACAGTGACATAGACACAATGCTCCAAATGCAGGGTGATGACTACCGCTCATGGATGTGCTTGAAGAAAGGCGGCGGTTTTATCCACGCTCCGTCGTCCGTTTAGCCGAGTATTGATGTGCGAGCCTAGTTATGTAGTTGTGAACTAAAGACGAGCTTGTGTTGTAATAAACTTTATCCAACACTTTACTTGCATGTCTGTTTAATTAGTTTCGATGGTTGTTGAACTTATATGTAATCGATGCTATTAATTACTAGTTCGGCTATGTTTGTTTCATTTTGTTTGCATATGCCATTTAGTTGATACCACTTGGCTCTTTCTTCCATTTTAGCACCGATGATTAGAATGTTCGGTCAACTGTACACCCCGGGGTGACGCAAGTGAGCCTGGTGTGATGGCACAAGTATCAATCTCTTGTGCATCCTACCTGGCCTCACTTACGCCATCCCGGGATGTTCATATTTGTTTCGACCAACAATGTATGAGGCCATCGTCATTCCATTTGCTTTGGTTTTTCAGAATGCCGATGATTAGAATGTTTGGTCACCTATACACTTGGAGGAGGGGCCAGTGAACCTGGTGCGATGACACAAATATCAATCTCTTGTGCACCCTACTTGGTTTCGCTTACCCCTTCTCTAAATGTTAATATTTTTCCGACCAACAAAATATGAGGCATTCCATTTAGTTCATAATAGCTACTTGTCTCTTATTTGAGTTGGCACTTCTTAATTGCATTGGCCTTTCTTCCATTTTAGTGCCGATGATTAGAATGTTTGGTCAATCAGACACTCCGGGGTGACGCCTTGATGAGCCTGGTGTGATGGCACAAATATCAATCTCTTGTGCATCCTACCTGGCCTCACTGACGCCATCCCGGGATGTTCATATTTGTTTCGACCAACAATGTATGAGGCATTCCATTTAGTTCATACTAGCTACTTGTCTCTTATTTGAGTTGGCACTTCTTAATTGCATTGGCCGATGATTAAATTTTGTGGTCACTACACTTGGGGGAGGCGTTAGCGAGTCTGGTGCGATGACACAAGTATCAATCTCTTGTGCATCCTACTTGGTCTCGCTAACACCTTCCCTAAATGTTAATATTTGTTTGGACCAACAATGTATGAGGCCCTTGTCATTCCATTTGCTTTGGTATCTCAAAATGCCGATGATTAGAATGTTTGGTCAATTGTACACTCCAGGGTGACGCCAGTGAGCCTGGTGTGATGGCACAAATATCGATCTCTTGTGCATCCTACCTGGCCTCACTGACGCCATCCCGGGATGTTCATATTTGTTTCGACCAACAATGTATGAGGCATTCCATTTAGTTCATACTACTTGGATCATTTTTGAGTTTGCTCTTATTCGTTGCAAACATCTATGAGCGTGCACTAATGTTTCTTTGGCTTGTTCATATATGTGCAGATATGACGTGGTATGTCGTGTACAAGGGCAAGGTTCCCGGAGTCTACAACGACTTGGAGGAGTGTCGGAGACAGGTTCACCATTTTAGCGGTAACAGCTACAAAGGGTACACCACTAGAGCGGAGGCCGAAGACAGATACGCACGCTATCTGGCGGGAGAGAGGACGGAGCGGAGGAGGAACCGGATGAAGACCACTTTCATCGGGACGGTGCTAGTAGTGACTTTAGCTCTCTTCTATGTGATGCTAGTTTAGATGATCGACCTTGTGTAACCACTAGCTCATTTGTGACTTGTAACCCCGTAACTTGCATTGTAACCTCTCGTAACTTCTCTAATGTGAATGCTTGTGAATCATGTGGGGCTAATGTGAAGAACTATGTATGGATAAGCTGTGTTGTTGTTTATATGCTATTATATATCCTGTATTGTGCTATTGTACTGTCATATACAACCTGTATAAATACATGCCAGGATACAAACAAAAAATTCGAAATCATAGCAGTGGCGCACTAGTGGACCATGTGTGGCGCACTGCCATTAAGTAGCAGTGGCGCACTGCTCTGGATCTAGTGGCGCACTGCCCTGTGATCCTCTCCGAGACTAGCACTGGCGCACCAGAATAAGCAGCAGTGGCACACGTCCTGGAGATGGCAGTGGCGCACGTCCACACGCAGCAGTGGCGCACCTCCGCGCTGGAACAGTGGCGCACGCAAGACGGTAGCAGTGGCGCACCTCGTCTACACAGTGGTGGCGCACTGCCTCTAACCAACAGTGCGCACCACTTTGGAGTAATAGTGGCGCACTGCAGGACATGTCAATGGCGCACCAGGCAGTGCGCCACAGGTATCCAGGCTAGTAGTGGCGCACCCCTAGTGCGCCACTACTAGGAGTTAGCAGTGGCGTGATAACAGTGGCGCACTAGTGGTGCGCCACTGAAGGCTATAAGTGGTATGCCACTGAATGCCTTTTTCCTAGTAGTGGCATGACCAATTTTTAGCAAAGTTCGTGCCAAACTTTTCCGTGAATTCTAACTCTTTTCATCTTCTATTAGTGCAAGCCACCATGGCATCTCAAGAACAGTTAGAGGAGCACTACAATAGGCACTTCTTTAGGATGGAGGAGGATGCCGAGGCCGCTGGTGTTGGCGGCGACGAGGACCATGAGATGGAGGATGCCGCTGGGGGTAGTACCTACGAGCCTAGCGGCGATGAGGCAACCGGCGCCGCCGGGGGTGGCGGCGAGACAAGCGGCGACGATCCTAGCGGTGCCGCCGGGAGTACTGCCACCGGGACAAGTTGTTCCAAGAGGCCGCGGAAGGCAAGGCGCCAAAACACGGTCGCCACCGGCAGAGACACAATCAAAGAGGTGGACCCCGCTAGTGGTTTGCCGGTGGAGCCTAAGGATGTTGCCAAGGGGTACGGCAACCAACTGGCATGTATCCTCCGAGAGGTCATCAATCTCAACGAGACGGATCTCCGAGCTGAGAACAAAGCGCATTTGCGAGCCCAACTCATTGCGAGGTTGCACTCACGATACAAGTTCATAGGCGACTACGCCTCCACTCATGAAACCAAGAACATTGTGAACTCACAAGCCCTCCTGAAGTTCACCAAACACCTCAGCAGCTATAAGTACATGGTGCGGAAGATGATTGCTGATGGCAAAGGTTTCGAAGAGGTCCACTCTGCCTTTCCGCATGTCTCCCAGGCGGACTTTGATGCTTTTGTGGCCAATGAAGAGCTACAAGCGACGAAGAATCGCAAGTTGTGGGGGAAGGAAATGCGGGAGCTTAACATCGGCAACCACAACCTTGGGAGCCGTGGGTACGAGGGAAAGGAGCCCTATTGGGCGAAGGAGGACGAGGCGTATGTAAAGGCCGGCATTGAGAACCCCTGGCTCAAGTACAATGACCCGCTTGAAAGAAGATTAATCAGGTCCCGGTACAATAAGAAGAAACTAACCGGGGAACTTGTCACGGACCCCAAGGTCGTAACCGACAAAATTTGGTTCACGAACGACCAGAAGGTCCTGTCGTTGGAGAAAAAACTGGTAAGCAAATTACCGGTTTAATTAGATCAAGTATCGTTCATATAATAGTAGCAACATTTCTAAATGGTTCACGTTTCTTCCGCACGAAGAAGAAAGACAAAGACTTTCTCAAGTTGACGAAGGCTCCTCGTCCCAGGCGTCGACGGTCAGGGTAGCATGGGACAAGCCTCTCGTACGGGCGCTAAACATCGTCAATGAGCATTCACCTACGAGAAGGCCGCATAGAGGCCGTGTGGCTGGCGCCGGTACAGGCCATAAGCATGGTCACTACGGCTTGTCGTCTGCGGCCGATAAAAATGCGCGCAATGAGAGGAAGCAGCGGGAGGCGGAGGAACTGAGGGAGTCAATCCTAGCCCAAGTCCAAGCTGGTTTGGTACCGCAACTGGTACCGCAACTCAAAGCTACACTCGTACCTGAAGTCAAAGCTGAAGTCGCCGCTTCAGTCCAAGCAGATTTCAACGCTCTACACGCGTGGTATGAGGGTGGCAAACAACCCCCCCCCCCCCCCCCCGAAAATGCAAGTGGTTAGCTTCGACGGCAACAACTCGATGGCGCCGCCGTCCGCCGGCAATGACAATGTTATAATGGAGACTCCTCCGGCCGCCGGCAATGTCGCTGGTGCTAGGGATTCACCGTCCATGCCAGGTAGCAGCCCCTCCGTCACTTGCACGCCCGCCGCCGCATGTGCCAGCCCGTCGACATTAGCCGAGCTCAACGCCCTCACGGTAATTAACTAATGTGTACATCAAGTTAATATATTAGTTTCATCATCCTTGCCCTCTCTCTAACGCCATACACATGTTCTCGCAGGCGCTCTCAACGCCATGCACCTTCCTGAGAGTAAACGACGAACTCAAAGACGTCGCGAGGGGGTCCATCCTTCGGCCCCTGGATAAGAAGTGGCACACACGAGATATGGCGGATGACGTTTACCGAGTTGAAGTGGATCGGGCATTACCGGTCTATGAGGATTTGTTTCCTCCTAATCAACCGCATGGTGCCGATGACGATAGCCCGTTGAATCTGGCCTCACTGAAGGGTTGGGTACTGCTACGGCCGAAGACCCTAATTCGGATCAACACCTACTCGGGGTCGACGGTAAGCAAAGACAAGCACCTTGCGGCACCACATGTCAGCGTCCCTCCACGACAGCCAGAGGCGCCGGTGGTCATCGCCCCACCAGAACGGCCAGCTGCGCCAGAGGTCAGCGCCCCACCACAACAGCCAGCTGCGCCAGAGGCCGAGGAATACGAACGTGAGAACTTCCAATGGGATATTCCTACGTCTTCACAAGTTGTCCATGAGGATGCTCCAGCCTCGAAATATGTGTGCTCCAAGAAGCTGTTCAATTCTCAAGAAACGGCTGAGGAGGAAAATCCTGAGGAAGTCGCCACCGCCGCCGTCAAAAATATGATGAGCCCAAACACACTCCGTGCTACGGCCAATACGGCGATGGAGGGTCCAGTAGTACAACCCAAGAAGAGGAAGAGGCCAAATAAGAAGGACGCCCAAAACAAGGCGGCGGCCAAATCCAAGGACAAGGTCCCACTCCTTGACAAGTTGCCAAACAATTGGTGACCTCTGCATCACTTGGGTGAACCGATGCTGCCGGAGCATGTCGTTAACAAACTCACCTCGGATATGAGGAGCTTGCATGAGAGTGTCAGGCATCTGGAGAACCTTCTTCTCAAATCTAAAAATCCTGGTTACCCTCTCTTCGTGGCGAAGGTGCCAACTGGCATGAACTTCGTCGAGAAGTACCCCGCGGACTTGTGCTTCATCCGGTTCAACAACATCTTCAGCATCTATCGCATGCAAGCGCTCCACTTTAGTGTGGTTCGCCTAGTTGCTCTTAGCTTGTCTTCCCAGATTGTTAAGGAGGGGACGCCGACCATCGCGATAATGGACCCCTTCTATATGCGGGAGAGCATCATCTGCAACGCTGGGGATCGGGCGAGTGCCACCCAGCAGGTCGAGGATTTCATGCTGGCGAACATTAAAAAGGGCGCCATTCTCATCCCTTACTTCCCCGAGTAAGTAATCACTCGCTAGTCCCCCATTACCATTCTATCATATATCTCCATTTGCATTTCCAAAGGTTAATCCGTGTGTTTTCCGCAGAGACAAGTTCTGCACCCTCATCGTCGTGCACCCGCAACACTCGCATGCAGTCTATCTCGACTCGGGTAGGGACCACAAGAAAGACTACACCCACATCAAGGCCCTTGTCAATGATGCTTTCACCGGCTTCGCCAACAAGGCAGGCCCCCTCAAAGTAGAGAGGAAATCCCGAGGAGGCTTGGTCTTAACCCACACAACCAACTTCCCCTGCCTCAGGCAGTCGACGCAAGACAATGGGATGGACGCGTGGTACGCCATCCTTCAGATGCAGGAGTACATAAAGTACGCAGATGACATGTTGCTGCCAGAGAATCTCAGAAACAGGTTTGCAAACATGGCGGATGTCCCTGATAGAGAGATTAGAAAGAACTGGGGTCGCATCCAGCAGTTCATTTGCACGATAATCCTGCAGGATGTCAAAGGTAGGTCTGGCGAGTTCTTCTACGGCTACGGTCTACCACCTAATGACGAGATAGAACTCCGCTTGGAGATGTCGCGTGATGAGAGGCCGTTCAACTCGCTTGAGGGCTGCCGTCCATTCCCCCCTAGGCGTACAACCTGATCCTACAACGGGAACACTTGCTAAAGCTTGAACTATATGTCCTTGAACTTCCGTATTGTAATAATTGCTATATATTCCCATAGAATCGACTTGTTGCTTTTATTTAGTTGTATGAATGTGCATGTGAACATGTGTCTATAGTTTCATTTACTTTGCTATATATTTCAAGATTATGGCGTAGATAGCTTAATAATTATTTGCATTTACTCGACCACTACTTGCCTCGTATTTGGAGTTCGCCGATGATTAGAATGTTCGGTCACTCGTACACTCGGGGGTGGAGCCAGTAAGCCTTGGTGCGACGGCCACAAGTATCAATCTCTTGTGCATCCTACCTAGCCTCACTGACTCCATCCCTGGATGTTAATATTTGTTTCGACCGACAAAGTATGAGGCACGCCATTTAATTCGTACTACTTGTCTTTTATTTGGAGTTCGCCGATGATTAGAATGTTCGGTCGCTCGTACACTCGGGGGTGGAGCCAGTGAGCCTTGGTGCGACGGCCACAAGTATCAATCTATTGTGCATCCTACCTAGCCTCACTGACTCCATCCCTGGATGTTAATATTTGTTTCGACCGACAAAGTATGAGGCACGCTATTTAATTCGTACTACTTGTCTTTTATTTGTGTTCGCACTTCTTAATTGCATTGGCCGATGATTAAAATGTTCGGTCACTTGTACACTCCGGGGTGGGGCCAGTGAGGCTTGGTGTGATGGCCACAAATATCAATCTATTGTGCATCCTACCTAGCCTCGCTGACCCCATCCCTGTATGTTATTATTTATTTCGACCAACAAAGTATGAGGCACATGCTATTTAGTTCATACTACTTGTCTCTTATTTGAGTTGGCACTTGTTCATTGCATTGGTACTAATGTTTTACTTGTCTTGTGAATGGAGATGCCGACGACATATGTCGTGTACAAGGGGAGGGTTCCTGGAGTCTACGACGACTGGGAGGACTGTCGGAGACAGGTGCACCGTTTCAGCGGCAACAGCTACAAGGGATACCCCAATAGGGTGGAGGCGGAAGGAAGATACGCCCGTTATCTAGCGGGAGAGATGAGGGACATGAGGAGGAACCGGATGAAGACCATGGCCTTCGTGATGATGGTCATCATGACCATGTTGGTCATGTTCTATGTGATTGTAGTTTAGGTTAGGACCTACATTGTGAGGTGTATGATGATACTTGTGACGACTATGTACCGAGACTTCTAACTTTGTGAAACTTTGTCGTTCGGTGTTGCATATGCACATGTGTTGTATGAATCAACACATTCCGAAACGAGACTTGCGTATTTGTGTATTGATACCGAAATGAAACTTGGCTCTCTATGTGCTTCTCATATTGCATGTACTGCTGTCTAAATTTGAATTGTTATATACTGCTATATAAATATGCAAATATACATTGTAATATGCTGGAAAAAGATATAAACATTGTATTTTCGAGTAATACTACCGGCGCACCTACATGCCTACTACCGGCGCACATGGCACGCGCCCATGCTGGCAGCCCTACTGCCGGCGCACCGGCACATGCGCCAGCGGAACTAAGCATTTGCCGGCGAAGCAATGCTGGTGCGCCGGCAGTAGATGAACTTCCGCCGGCGCACAGGGTGGTGCGCCGGCAGTAGCCACTTATCACCGGCCCGTTCGCACCGGCGGGCTTTGGTGCGCCGGCAGTAGACCAAATAGGTGCGCCGGCAATAGGCCTTTTCCTTGTAGTGGTAGCAAATGATCCGGTGTACACCGATTTCTTTTGCAACTTTGAGCCCATGAACTAGAGCTTCGTATTCAGCGACATTGTTCGATGCCCTGACGTGTATTTGCATCACGTATCTCAAGTGATCTCCCTTTGGTGAGGTGAGAACCACACCGGCACCTAGACCCTCCTTGAGTTTGGTTCCGTCAAAGTGCATTTTCCAGTAATCTATTTCCGGTTTCGGCGGCTTGTACTGCATCTCCGCCCAATCAACCAGGAAATCTGCCAAAGCTTGTGATTTTATGGCATCCCTTCTCTCGTACGCCGGTACGTAAGGTGATAGCTGAATCACCCATTTGGCAATCCTGCCACAAGCGTCTTTGTTGCACATGATGTCCGAAATGGGTGCTTGGCTCACCACTTTCATCGGGTGCTCCTCAAAGTAGTTCTTGAGCTTTGTAGCAGCCATGAACACGCCATATGTCATTTTCTGGAAGTGGGGGTAGTTTTGCTTTGAGAGGGAGAGCACCTTGCTCAGGTAGTATACCGGCCTCTGCACGGCTTTTCCTTCCTCTTCTCTTTCTACCACAACCACAACGCTCACAACCCGGTTTGTTGCATCTATGTAAAGCAGCATGGGTTCCCTTTCCAAAGGTGAAGCCAATACCGGTGCTGTGGCTAGCATCTTCTTAAGCTCTTTGAACGTTGCGTCTTCCGGAGGGGTCCAGATGAAAGTGTCAAAAAAATTCATTAAGGCATAGAGCGGCAAAGCCTTCTCTCCCAACCGGCTTATGAACCGGCTTAGCGAGGCCAAGCTTCCGGTAAACTTCTGTACGTCCTTGAGGTCCTGAGGTACCGTCATTCTTTCGATGGCCCGGATTTTTACCGGATTCACCTCAATACCGCGGCTCGATACGAGGAAACCGAGTAGCTTTCCGGCGGGAACGCCGAAGGTGCATTTTGCTGGAATAAGTTTCATCCGGAACTGTCGCAAGTTGTCAAATGTTTACCGCAGGTCATCGATTAAGGTATCTTTTACCTTCTTTTTTATCACAACATCGTCCACACAGACTTGCACATTCTTACCGATTTGATGATGAAGGCAATTTTGCATGCAGCGCTGGTACGTTGCACCAGTGTTGCGCAAACCAAAAGGCATAGTGATATAGCAATAAGCCCCATGCAGGGTAATGAACGCGGTCTTTATTTGATCTTCCTTTTTTAAGGGAATCTGGTGGAAACCGGAATAAGTATCCAGGAAAGACAACAGTTCACAACCGGCGGTGGAATCGATCACTTGATCAATTCGGGGTAGCGGGAATGGATCTTTAGGACAGGCCTTGTTTAGGTTGGTGTAGTCAATGCACATGCGTCACACCTTTGGAGCTTTGGGGTCTTCCTCTTTTTTCTTCTCGACCAGCACTAGATTGGCTAGCCACTCAGTGTGCAGTACTTCCACGATGAAACCGGAAACCAGCAACTTGGTCACTTCTTCTCCAATGATCTTTCTCCTGTCTTCAGCGAACCGGCGCAAAGGTTGTCTCACCGGTTTCACGTCGTTCCGGACGTTCATAGAGTGCTCAACCAACTCCCTCGGCACACCCACCAAGTCATCAGTAGACCAGGCGAAGATGTTCCGATTCTCACGGAGGAAGTTGACGAGCGCGCTTTCCTATGCCTCACTCAGGCCGGCCCCGATACGAATGGTGCGCTCTGGGTAAGCTGGATCCAGCACGATGTCCTTTGTCTCCTTGGTTGTCTTGAAAGCCGGTGTGCCCAAGTTGCCACTCATTGCCGCTAAGTTGAGCTGGGAGGATTGAGCCAGCGCAACAGCGGTTTGCATTCTTCTTTTTTCCTCTGTTATCACCAGCGATTCTGCCAGATTTGATCCGGCGGACGCGGTTTCGAGCGACACTTTGTAGTTTCCAACCACAGTTAAGGGTCCCTTGGGTGCCGGCATCTTCATCTTGAGATACGCGGTATGAGTGGAGGCCATGAATTTTGCCAGTGCCGTTCTCCCAAGCAACGCATGGTAGGGACTGTCTAGGTCAACCACCTCGAACAAGATGTTTTCAACGCGACAATTGTCACGCCCTCCGAACAACACATCCACCCGGACCTTGCCCATCGGCGAACAGGACAATCCCGGAATGATGCCATGGAAAGTGGTGTGTCTTGGCTCCAGCATGTTTGGTGTTATGCCCAACGATTGCATGGTGTGCCGGTACATGATGTTTATGCTGCTCCCATTATCCACCAGTACCTTCCTGAACCGGACTCACGATGATGGCCCATGCATGATCGGGTCCACCACCAGAGCATATCCACCCGGATTAGGCATCACCTTATGTTGATCTTTGAACGACCAAGTTAGTTCCTGATCTGACCACAACATGTACTTTGGTACTGCCGGTATCACCGTGTTCACTTCCATGGAATGGCGATGCACACTTTGCCGATCTCTTGGCTCTGTTACAAACACAACGCAGCACAGATCCGGATCGTGGTAGACGTTCCGGCCCAAAGGTGCTGGTGGTGGGGCTTGGTCAATACCTTGTGCCACCCGATGAACTTCTTGCGGCTGCTGCGGTCGTCTTGGCTAAGCATGCACCGGTTGCGCATTTGCTCCCGTAAGCGGTGGTGGTGGTGGCAGTCTCTCGAAAACTTGGTCTCTGGCATCTTTCATCATGCCCCTCTCCATCAACCTCTTGGTCCATGAGCAATCTTTTGATAAGTGGTTTGCCGGTCTTGCCGGATTCGGCGTGTGCCAACGGCATGGTTGGTCCATAGCGGACTCCATGGTGTACTTTTCCTGATCTTGCCACGGTTTCTTCTCAACCCACTATTTCTTCGGACCCACCCACGACTGCGATCCGGTTTTCTGTCTTTGGCTTCCGCCAGCACCGGAATTGTCCTGCATTGCGGCCGCTTGTTGCATTCCGTACCTCCGATCTGGAAAGTCTTTCCTTCTTTTGTTGTGGTGGTTGTTCTGGTATTGATCTTGGCGCGGTTGGCTCCTTTGCACCGGCTTAGCTTGAACCGCCGGCTGCATCGGATCTCCCAACGCGTAACTATCTGCCACCCGAATCATTTCAGCCAAAGTGGTTGGCATGTTTCTCTGCAGCTTTTGCCACAATGGTGAACCTCTCCGGAAGCCGTTGCTGAAGCAAGAAATAGGTTTTGCTTCTATCACTCCTTCGCAGGAGTTCCTTGTGGAGTTCCACCGGGTTAAGTAATCCCGGTCTGTTTCGTTATCGCGCTGCTGGCATAAGGCGAGCTGCTGCGGTATGTTTGGCCTGCGGTATGTGCTGCCGAACTTGCTCACGAAAGCTTCCTCAAAATCGAGCTAGCCATTTATGCTCCCCTTTGGCAAATTGTTAAGCCAAATACATGTCGGTCCTACCAGGAAGGACGGTATGATTCTCACGGCCCAGCACCGGTTTCCTCCGCCTATTGTGGTTCCTCCGCCACCAGCAACGTACACTGCGGTCACATAGTCCGCAAGCCAATCTTCCGGCTTGGTGGTTCCATCGTATGTTTTTGTGTCACGGGGCAACTAGAAGTTGCGTACCGGTGGTTCTTCCCTCATGATCCGCGTGTCGTGGTATCGTCACGGCATATGCCATAGGGTGGCTAAAGAAGGTGGTTCCTAGATGATCTCACGGCGGTATCCAGATGCGGGTATGGGGACGAGCGACACGGCGACGTACCCAGGTTCGAGGCCCTCCGATGGAGGTAACACCTCTACTCCTGCTATGAGTGTATAAGATGATCACACAGTACAATGGTGCTCCTAGAGCTGTGTCCGGCTTGCCCTGGGAGGCTAAGGTAGACGATGGTCTCTCTCACAGGGCAGCGCTAAGGGTGGAATGAAGTGAGAATGATCGATCCCCTGCACGAGAGGGGGTAGTGCGGCTTATATAGGCGCCGGCACTTTACATAAAAGACCCTATAGTCTACTGGCCGGCTTGGCCGACTCCGGCTTCCGCTCCTTCCCGAGGCTTTGACGTCAGTAGCCGTTGAGGCCTCATGGCCTATCCCATCCGACTGCCTGAGTCAGCGGTATGGAGAGGAAGCGTCTCTGTCGCCATCATGCCCTGTAGCCGGTACGGATCGACGTACGCCATGATGGCCTGTCCGGCGCGTGGCACTATTGCTCCACAGTGCCCCACGCTTTACGGGAGATGAGGTCAGCGTGGACTTCCGAACCCGGACCACCTACCCAGTTCCTTCCAGTGCAAGACTCGCCAGCCTCGAGTCGGTCTGAGGCATAAACCCCAGTCGGATATGGCTTGTAGAAGCCGGCCCAGCCACAGCGGAGTCGGCTGTGGCCAGGCCGACTAGGACTTAGAGCCAGCCGGCCACGGCTCCAGCCGGCTGCTCCTCAGCCGGCCTTTGCCGCGAGCCGGCCAGTGGCCAGCCGGCTGCTCCACGTCCATTGCCCTACCCGGGGTCTTCCCCCCGACATTAGCCCCCGAAGCTGGCAAGGTCCTGCGTTAAGAGGGACCTAGGCAGGTTTCCTGACTTTTAGATCTATTGAGTATGTTTGACGGCACTCGGAGGGGCCGACTGAGAATTTCCATTCTGCCGGCTGCGCCCTCATCCGGCTCGTCCTGTCCGGCTGCTTCTAGCCGGATGCTATTTTCGCCTCTGCAGCTTTTACTTTTTCATAAGTCTTGGCGACGTTTCCGCCTTGCTGGGAGAGTTTGGGGCCGGATCGAATTTAATGTTCGGCTCCGGCTTGGGTGCGCCGGAGTCTCCGCCGCCTCGGGCCCTACACCCGACTTGACTGGTCTGACGTCTGGCTGCTGCCGCCGCTTCGTCTGGTCACATCAATGTCGCCTCCGGATCCGGTGCGGTCGTGGGGGACGTGGTGTGGCAGTTTCTGGTAACCGCTGCGGTCGTGGGGTGCGTTATGGCGCAGTTAATCCTGGGGACGTGGCCACGTCTGCCACTTGGAGGCCAACCGCCCGCGGCAGGCAGCTATAAATGCCGCGGGGGGGCACCGAGGCGGCCACTGTGCCCTCTTCGTCCTCCTCGCGCTCCCGCTCCCTGCTTCTTCTTCGCTCGAGCTCCTCGCTGCTCCGGTGGGACTTCTTCACCGTCTCCCTGGCGAACTCCGGCGGGCAGCAGCTTCGGCATTTCCCCGCCGATCCGCCGCCGTCGCTTCGTCAATCCGGCGCCACGGGACCGCGCGTGTCCACGGTACGCCCTCCGCCGCCGCCGTCGCCGCAGTCGCCGCCGTCGCGTGGTTCTTCCTCGCCCTTTCTCCTTTCTTGGTCTTCTTCTTCCTCCTCCTCATCGATGGCCCAACCGAGCGGATCTTGGAGGGGCTCATACATGCGGGAGGACGACATCGAGCGCCTGGTGCGCCTTCGCCGGATCCCGTTGACGGTGATCACGAGGGCGCCCGGTGCGGAGATAGAGCCCAGGCCGGAGCCCGGCGAGCGCGTGGTCTTTGGCGCGCACTTCGACCGCGGGTTGGGCCTGCCGGCTTCAAACTTCTTCCGCGAGTTTTTGGACTACTTCGGCTTGCAGCCGCACCACTTGCCGGCCAACGCCTGCGTCCTCCTCAGCTGCTATGTGGCTTTCATTGAGGGGTACGCCGGCTTGTGGCCGGATATCGACTTCTGGAGCCGCCTCTTCTTCATCAAGGCGCAGACGACCGACGGCCGCCTGCGGACCTACGGCGCCGCCTCGATCTACTCCCTTCCGGGTACGCCCTTCCCGAAGATTCCGACGGTGGATTCGGTGAAGAACTGGCAGATGTCATTCTTCTATGTGCGCAACGAGAACCCGGCCTTCGACCGGATCAACCTGCCGGAGTACAACCCAACACCGCCCGTCGGCCGGATCAACTAGGGCTACAACGCCCGGACGACGGACCCGGATGCGGAGGTGAACCAGCTCTGGGACTTCCTGGGGACCTGCGTCTCTGGAGGCCGGCTGAGTGCCGAGAACCTCCTCTGCACCTATGCCGAGCGCCGGGTGCTGCCGCTTCAGCTGCGCACCCACAAGATCGGGCACATGTCCGGCCGGTTCGATCCGACCCGGACATCCAAGGCGGAGCTCTCCAAGGTCCAGGTGGCTCGCCGGGTGAACAACATCACCAAGGCCAACATGCCGGAGGCCTGGGACTATGGGCTGACGCCTTGCAGCCGGGCGTCGCCGCCTGAGCTGGTAAGTTTTTGATGGTTTGGCCGACTTCCGTCTTGCGGCTGTGTGGCCGACTTTGCTTTTTGCCGACTTCCGGCTTGCATCTTACTCCTTTTCTTTGTCTTCTAGCTTTTCGACCGCCAGGGCCTTGAGGACGGCGACCTGGCGCAGAAGGTCTGGACGCCGGATCATGCTGATCCGGCTGACCAAGCCGGCGATCAAGCCGGCGCCAACGAGCTGCCGCAGGTGCCTGACCAAGGCGGCCAAGGGAAGCACAACCCGCCCACTTCGCCAGAGCAGCAGGAGGAGGACGAGCCGGCGACATCCACCACGGGGCCGATCCCTGCGGTGCCTCTGCACATGAGGCCGCCTGGCACCTCGGCGACTTCGGCGCCCAAGGGGAAGAAGCGGGTCAGCGACCGCTCCACCGCCGCCTTGGAGGCGAAGGTGAAGAAGCAGCGCCGGCTGGGGCCCAAGAAGGTTCCAGAGCAGGCCGGGTGAGTTTTCTTTTTCTCTGTTGTTTGATTCCTTTTCTTTCCTTTCTTTTTGTATTTATCTTTTCTTATTTGTCCGACTAGGGCTCCCATCAAGTTTGCCCAGGGCGGCGGCTCTCGGCAGGCTCCCCGCATCGTGTCGCCGCTTGCGCGGCAGAGGTGGGAGCCGACACCGCAGCCTTCGGCGCGTGCGCCTACGCCACCCCCCGTCATCGTGCCGCCTGTGGGTACGCCGCCTTCCGCGGGGGCATCTTCTTCTGCTGTGCCCCTTGCTACAACACCCGGCCGCGGCGCCCAGGGTGAGCCGGCGCGCCGGGATGACATGTTTCCGCGCCGCGCTCGCCTTCTGGATCCAGCGGCTGGAGCCGGCAGGGGTATGCCGCCTGCGACCGGAGCCAGAGCCGGCGGGGCTGCGCCGCCTGAGACTGGGATCGGCGGTGCCGCGCCCAGTGTGGTGGTGTTGGAGGAGAGCCCGGAGGGAGCGCCTCAGGCGCCGGAGACGGTGGCTCCCACCGGGCCAACTATTTCGACCGCGCCGCCTCCAGCTTCGGAGCCGTCGAGGGAGGAGCCGGCTGGGGAGGAGGCGGCCAGGGACGAGCCGGCGCGCACAGGGGACACCGGCTCGCGGGCGCTGGTGAGGATTGAGGCCCCGTCGGCGCCGCCTGAAGGCTTACACGTGGCCAAGGGCGCCCGGCTTCTGAACGTGGCGTCCGCCTCCGACTCCAGCCTTGGCTTGGCTGGCACAATGGAGAAGGCGTGGCACAATGCGGATGCCTGCGAAGTGACCAGCCGGGAGGGGAATCCAGGC
Organism: Lolium perenne; assembly: GCF_019359855.2. NCBI lineage: Eukaryota > Viridiplantae > Streptophyta > Magnoliopsida > Poales > Poaceae > Lolium > Lolium perenne. Next base: position 116,361,527 of record NC_067244.2, on the reverse strand, counting down.
GTGGCGCCGATGAAGATGTTCTTCTCCGGCTTCCGTGCCAACCTCAAGGCCAGGGCCGCCGAGACCGCCGCCAACCTCGCCAAGCTGGAGGAAGCTGACAAGGTAGGTGTTTTATCTTTTTTGCGATTTTGTTATTATCCTGGTAGCCCTCCGAGGCATGGGCCGGCTGCTTGGAGCCGGTCCGGGTTTCGCCTAGATGTCTGATTTAGTCTTTTCTCAGACGGTTACGGAGCGGCGTACCGTCTTGTACAACCAGGTCGTGACCCGCTACCACAAGGCCAAGATTGAGCCGGCCGGCTTGGATCGTGAGCTGGAGGCCGCCAAGGGTAGGGTTTTCTTCCTTTACTTCTTTTTTCTTTGATTTCATTCGGCTAACGACTTTTCTTGCCGACTTCCAGCTGAAGCCGCCCGGGTCCCACAACTGGAGGCGGACCTTCATGCCGACCGCGCCCAATGTGCCGAGAGCGAGGAGGCGGGTCGGGGTGCTGCCGCCAAGCTCAAGGTGGCTGAGGGGGAGCTGGCGCGGTTGCGCCGGCTTGAGGTAAATCACCTCAAGGAGCTCGCCGCCCTCAAGAAGGCTGAGGAGGAGAAGGTGGAGGGCCTGAGCAAGCGGCTGGAGGAGGTGGACCAGCAGCGGCTTGCGCTTCGCCAAGAGGTGACCGCCAAGTCTGAAGAGCTGTCGGCCACAGCCAAGCGGTGGGTGGAGGAGATTGGCCGACTCGACCGCGGCTTGGCGGGTGAGTCCTTGTATTTTTCTCTTTCCTTCCCCTTTGCCGGCTTTCGGCTGTCGGCTGCCGGCTTAGGGCAGCCGGCAGCGGAAACTACGATTTTTTCGATATCTCCATCGTGGGGCTGGGGGCAGTCGGTTCATGCCGGCTGCCGCCAGTCTTTTTTCTTTTAACTTCGGAATCTCCATATTCGGGCTAGGGGCAGTCGGTTCATGCCGGCTGCCACCAGGCCTACTTTAGAGCTTCGGAATCTCCATCTTCGGGCTGGGGGCAGTCGGTTCATGCCGGCTGCCGCTAGGCCTACTTTAGAGCTTCGGAATCTCCATCTTCGGGCTGGGGGCAGTCGGGGCATGCCGGCTGCCGCCAGGCCTACTTTAGAGCTTCGGAATCTCCATCTTCGGGCTGGGGGCAGTCGGTTCATGCCGGCTGCCGGCTGCCGCCAGCCTTACTTTAGGACTTCGAAAATTTGCATTTTTCAGCCTTTTTCCGGCTTCGATAGATTTCTGACATACTTCTTCTTTGCAGCGGCCTTCCCAGAGGCGCAGGAGGCAGCGCTAGCAGCCGTTGGTGCTGCGCGTGACGCCCGGAGGCGGAAAACCAGCCAGGGCAGCGCCGAGTACTTCACCATGGAGGATTACACGGAGTCCATGGCCGCCCGCGTCGAGCCCATCACGAAACTTGGCTGGGAGCTCCGGAAGGCGGCGGAGGAGCTGATCCGGCTGCTGTGGCTGACGGAAACGCTGCCGCAGGATCTCTCCAACCTCATCACCTGGCTGGAGAAGGCGCCTGACCGCTTCCTCGACTGGAAGGAGTCCGCCGCGCGCGCTGGAGCCGACATGGCGTTGTCCTTCGTGCTCTCTTGGTATAGCGAGGTCGACCTCGAGCAGCTTGAGTGCCGGCGGGCCGGCGTGGAGGACTCGCTCCCGGCCGAGACCAAGACAGCCCGGCTTGCCCGAGCCTGCGCCATTGCCGACTTCGTCGACAAGGGCATCTTCATCGAGGATCCGAACCCGCCGTCTGAAGGCGAGGGCGAGGAGACTGAAGACGAGGAGGCGGAGGACGTGCCTAAGGACGACCCGGCAGCTGGCTCCGCTGATGCTCCCCCGGCTGGTCCTAATCCAGCCGGTGCTTACATGTACCTGTCTTAGGCATTGCTTTTGCAAAACAATTCGTTAAATCCCCGAAATGTCGGGTGCATATGTATGAATATTATTATCCTTTTATTATGTCACACTTTAATGTGTTTGTTAATCATTTGTGTGCCGGCTTGCTTTCTTTCGACTTGTTCGCTTTTTCCCATCCGCCCCACTCTTTGGCTTTTCTCTTGCCGATCGTACGTCTGACTTGCGATCCGTCGCCGGATCAAGAGCGGACCGCTGGGTGAGGCCGATAGTATTTCGGTCGAGCGAGCCGAGTTCGGCAATCCGGCACTTTTATGAAAAGTTGCAAGTCAATTCGCTTTCACTCTTTCCCTTAGCCGTCTTTCGCGTGCCGGCTCCCGAGGCCTTACTCCCGCCAGCCGGACAGCCGGGTTGCGGTCTGTAGCTGGATCGGAAGCCGGCTGTCGGAAACCGGATCACGTTACTTAGCCGGCCGCGTGAGAGGGTGTTAGCCAATCGGCGAAACAAAGTAGAGTACGCGAAAAACTTGTCGGAAACGGCGCTCTTGGCGCTTGCTTTTTCATAGCTTACAAAAGGAGTACAAGGGATACACACATTCCTGCTCTCAAGTGTAAAATGGGCGGAGCAAGTTGACGTTCCAGGGACATTTAGTCTCCTCGTCAGCCTTGTCCGGCTTGTTCTTTCTAGCCTCTTGGGCATCTATGAGATAGTAGGAATCATTGCCTACTGCCTTGCTCACGATGAAGGGACCCTCCCATGGGGATTACAGTTTATGCTGTCCGGCTGTCCGCTGGATCAGCCGGAGCACTAGGTCTCCTTCTCAGAATGCTAAGGGCTGGACCTTCCGGCTGTGATAGCGTCGGAGGCTTTGCTGGTAAATGGTAGATCTGGACGCGGCCAGCAGCCGGGCCTCTTCGACCAGGTCGACTCCATCTTCGCGAGCTTCTTTAGCTTCAGCTTCTCTGTAGAGCTTGATCCTTGGCGCATCGTGCTCGATATCAGTCGGCAGGACGGCTTCGGCCCCGTATACAAGGAAAAATGGTGTGTAGAGCGGTTTGGCGTTGTGCGTAGGCTCCATAGTACACTGGGCAGCTCTTCAATCCAGTAGTCGGCTGCTCGCTCGAGCGGCTCCACCAGCCGGGGCCGGATGCCGGCTAGGATCAAGCCGTTGGCCTTCTCCACTTGTCCGTTAGACTCCGGATGCGCCACGAAGACTAGGTCCATCCGAATCCCCATTTCCTCGCAATAGCGAGAGAAGATGCCTTGGGAGAAGTTGCTGCCGTTGTCGGTGATGATGCTGTGGGGGTAGCCGTATCTCACGATGATTTCCTTGAGGAATGTGACGGCTGTGGAGCCGTCCAGCTTCTTGATTGGCTTGGCTTCAATCCACTTGGTGAATTTGTCAATCATCACCAAGAGATGTGTCATGCCGCCTCGCGCCGTTCTGAACGGGCCCACCATATCCAAGCCCCATACGGCAAATGGCCATGTGATGGGGATGGTCTCCAAGGCGGAAGCCGGCGAGTGCCTCTTCTTTGTGAAGCTAACCACTCGGTTGGTGGCAGCGATGTATAACAGCATCGGCTCCATCGAAGCCGGCGATGCGAGGATGGGCGCGGTTGAGAGCATGCGCTTCAAGTCATGGAAGGCTTCATCCGCCTGTGGTGACCAGACGAATTTGTCTGACTTCTTCATCAACTGGTACAGGGGCAGTGCCTTCTCCCCCAGCCGGCTGACGAAGCGGCTCAAGGAGGCCAGGCAGCCAGTGAACTTCTGGACGTCCTTGAGGCACTGCGGCAGTTCCATCTTCTCTAGGGCACTGATCTTCTCCAGGTTGGCTTCGATTCCTCGCTGAGAGACGAGGTAGCCAAGGAGTTGGCCGGATGGCACGCCGAACGTGCACTTGGCCGAGTTGAGCTTCATCCGGAATCTTCGCAGATTGGTGAAGGTTTCTCTCAGGTCATCAAGGAGGGTAGTCGTCTCCTTGGTCTTTACAACGACATCATCCACATATGCGTGAACGTTTCTGCCGATTTGATCCTGCAAGCATTTTTGCATGCACCTTTGGTAGGTGGCGCCTGCATTTTTCAAGCCGAATGGCATAGTCGTGTAGCAATAAGCCCCATAAGGGGTAATGAACGAAGTCTTTATTTGATCATCCGGATTCAAAGGAATCTGGTGGTAGCCTGAATAGGCATCTAGAAAAGACAACAGTTCACAGCCGGCAGTCGAGTCTATGACTTGATCTATGCGCGGCAGGGGGGAAGGGGTCCTTCGGGCACGCCTTGTTCAGGATGGTGTAGTCGATACACATGCGCCAGGAGCCATTCTTCTTCAGGACCAGGACCGGGTTTGCCAACCAGTCCGGGTGCAGCACTTCCATGATGAAGCCGGCTGCCAGCAGCCGGGCGATTTCTTCACCGATGGCCTTCCTTCTTTCTTCGGCGAAGCGCCTGAGAGGCTGCTTCACCGGCTTGGCTTCAGGCCGGACGTGGAGGTGGTGCTCAGCCAACTCCCTCGGCACACCCGGCATGTCTCTTGGAGTCCATGCGAAGATGTCCCGATTCTCACGGAGGAAGCTGGTGAGCTCGCTTTCCTATTTCTTGTTCAAGCCGGCACCGATGGTGACGTACTTGTCCGGCTGCGCCGGGTCCAGCAGGATCTTCTTGGTGTTGTTGGCCGGCTGGAAGTGAGTCGTCCCAGCCGGGTTGCCTGCAGCCGGCATGTCAGTCTGCGCGGCCTTGCCCAAGGCGACAGCGTCGTGGATGAGCTGCTTCTCGGTGGCGATGACCAGCGTCTGGGCCATCTTGGAGCTCTGCGTGGCGCAGTCCATGGAACGTCGATAGTCGCCGGCTATGGTGATGACCCCTTTAGGGCCAGGCAGCTTCATCTTCAGGTACCCATAATGGGGCACCGCCATGAACTTGGTCAGGGCCGGCCTGCCCAGGAGCGCGTGGTAGGGACTGACGAGGTCCACCACCTCGAACTCGATTCTCTCGGTGCGGAAGTGGTCCGGCTTCCCGAACATCACCTCCAGCGTGATCCGGCCAATCGGCTGGCGGCAGTGGCCTGGCACGATGCCATGGAAGACGGTGGGGGTGGGACGTAGCTCGGCTTCTTGAATGCCTAGATTGCGGGCGGTTTCGCGGTAGAGGATGTTGATGCTGCTGCCCCCATTGATGAGGACGCGCGAGAAGCGCACGCTGCGCCGGGTCGTGCCAATGGTGGGGTCGAGGACCATGGCGTAGCTGCCCGGCTTCGGTAGGACAGCTGGTGTGTCGCGGCGATCAAAAGTGATGGCCTGCTCTGACCAGTTTAGGTACTGGGGGACCGGCAGTATGACCGCGTTGACCTCGAGGGAACGGCTCAGCTGGCTCGTCTTGTCCTCGGGCTCGGAGGTGAAGATGATGTAGGTAGCATCTTCGGCCAGATATCGGCCATGGTGCACTTGGTTAGCCTCGTGGTGCTCGAGGTTGGCGTTCTCTGCGCCGGCTTGGCCACCCGGCCCGCCGGCTGGAGGGGGCGGGGGTGGAGGCGGGAGAGGTTCGCCGCTGGTCAGCCGCTTCATGAAGTGGCAGTCGCGGGTGGTGTGGTTGGAGGGGTTCTTGCCGCTGTGGTACTTGCACGGCGAGTCGAGCATCTGCTCAAACGTGTACTTCGGCTTCCATTGCCGGTCTTGCTTCTGGCGCCGGCTTCCACCAGCCGCGTTGTACGACACGGCTGCCACATGGGCGGAGCCATACCGGCGGTCCGACTGGTCGCTGTGCCGCTTGCTGCGGTAGTTGTCCCGCCGGCTGCCATGAGAGGCGCCCTCTGCCGGCTTGTGCACGGCCGACTTGTGGTGGTCCCGCCTGGAGGGAGCCGGCGTTGCTTTAGCCGGCGCCTTGCCGGCTTCTTCAGCCAGCGCGTACTTGTCGGCGATGGCCATGAGGGAGGCCATGGTCTTGGGCTCGCTGCGGCGCAGCTTGTGCCACAGCATGGTGTTGAGCCGGCAGCCGCCCATGAAGAAGCTGATGGCCTGGATCTCGTGCACGCCCTCGCAGGAGTTGCGCGTCTCACACCAGCGCGTCAGGTACGCGCGATCCGTCTCGTCCAGGCCCTGCTTGCACATCTCTAGCTGTTGGGGGCGACCCGGCCGGCGGTAGGTGCCGGTGAAGTTGCTGATGAAGGCTTCCTCAAAATCAAGCCAGCCGTTGATGCTGCCGGCTGGCAGGTTGTTGAGCCAGGTGCGGGCGGAGCCGACTAGCATTAGGGGGGAGTATCGCACCGCCCAGCGCTTGGTGCCCCTGGAGATGCCGACTGCGGTGGAGTAATCCAGCAGCCAGTCCTCCGGCTTGGCGGTGCCGTCGTACTTGGGGGTGTCACGCGGGAGCTGGAAGCCGTCCATCATGGGCTCGTTGGCGATGCGGGGCCCGAAGCACTTGGGGCAAGCCGGCCCCTCTTCTTCCGCGATGCGGGATTCGACCAGCCGGTCGAGGCGGTCTCTGGCGTCGGTGGGCTCGATGCGGGGGCCCAGCCGAGAACGTGCCGGCCGGCGGGTGCCGGTTGGCTCTGGAGTCATGCTCCTGGTTGCGGCTTGGTGGTGGCCGGCTGCGGCCGCTGTGGCCGCTGTCCAGCCGGCTTGTCCGTCTTGAACCTGCGTGGGTGGCGCGGGAGTCTTTGCGCCGGCTTGGCGCTGGCGAGGCGGACTCGGCCGTGTCCCTGTGGGGCTCCTTGCTGTTGCCTGCAGCAGCGCAGACGGGAGGAGCTTTGGGAGCACCATACCTGGGGTCCTTGGTCTGCTCAGCTGCAGCCCGGCACAGGTCAGCTGCAGTCCTTGGTCTTCTCCCTCGAGGAGGCCCAGTTCCGTCGCAGCGGCTTCGGCTGCGAGGATGTTCTTGTCGGGGGTGTTGTAGACGGGTAGCTCCATGGATGGAGCCGGCGCTTCCGCGCCGTCGCGCTCGATCTCGGCGCCCAGGCCGCCTCCTCGCCGGCGGATCATGCCGGCTCGGCTGGGGTTGTTGCCGCCTGGCGTGAAGCCATGGGCGTGCTCGTACTCGCGCTGGGTGATTTCCAGCTGGCGTTTGGCAGAGGCCAGCTCCTCAGCCTGCTTGAGGAGGAGCTAGCGATGCGCCTCCAGGTCCGCCTCGACGGTGGTGGCGTCGGCGCCTGCGGTGAGCGGAGAGCTCAGCTTTGCCCGGACTTCGTCCAGCCGGGATGGTGGCGCGGGCGCCTTTGGGCCCGAACCGGATGCGTGGGGGTCGACGTTGCGCTCCAAGTTGGGGCCGCGAACGCGAGTGGACTTGGTGGGGGGCTCCTCGCCAGCCATCATGACTTGCACGACGGCGGGGCTGGCGGGAACGCTGCTGGCGCCGGCTCGCGGAGGAGGGCTTGCGCAGCGCAGCACCTGCCGCGGGTAGCGCGGCGGTGCGACGGTGGCGACGTAGATGTCGTGGCCGCCGAAGGAGATGACGCTGCCGCCGGCTGGGAAGGGCCGGTCGGTGAAGTAGCCAGCGTTGTCGCTGACGCAGTCGAGGGAGCCGAATCTCCAGATCAAGCCTGAAGCGACTCGCTCGCCGGTGGTGATGGTGAGGCCCGTCCGGATGAAAACACCGGCCGAGGACGCTGAAAGCCCCACGGTGGGCGCCAAATGTCGTGGTATCGTCATGGCATATGCCATAGGGTGGCTAAAGAAGGTGGTTCCTAGATGATCTCACGGCGGTATCCGGATGCGGGTATGGGGACGAGCGACACGGCGACGTACCCAGGTTCGAGGCCCTCCGATGGAGGTAACACCTCTACTCCTGCTATGAGTGTACAAGATGATCACACAGTACAATGGTAATCCTAGAGCTGTGTCCGGCTTGCCCTGGGAGGCTAAGGTAGACGATGGTCTCTCTCACAGGGCAGCGCTAAGGGTGGAATGAAGTGAGAATGATCGATCCCGTGCACGAGAGGGGGAAGTGCGGCTTATATAGGCGCCGGCACTTTACATAAAAGACCCTATAGTCTACTGGCCGGCTTGGCCGGCTCCGGCTTCCGCTCCTTCCCGAGGCGTTGACGTCAGTAGCCGTTGAGGCCTCATGGCCTGTCCCATCTGACTGCCTGAGTCAGCGGTATGGAGAGGAAGCGTCTCTGTCGCCATCATGCCCTGTAGCCGGTACGGATCGACGTACGCCATGATGGCCTGTCCGGCACGTGGCACTATTGCTCCACAGTGCCCCGCGCTTTACGGGAGATGAGGTCAGCGTGGACTTCCGAACCCGGACCACCTACCCAGTTCCTTCCAGTGCAAGACTCGCCAGCCTCGAGTCGGTCTGAGGCATAAACCCCAGTCGGATATGGCTTGTAGAAGCCGGCCCAGCCACAGCGGAGTCGGCTGCGGCCAGGCCGACTAGGACTTAGAGCCAGCCGGCTTCCAGACCAGCCGGCCACGGCTCCAGCCGGCTGCTCCTCAGCCGGCCTTTTCCGCGAGCCGGCCAGTGGCCAGCCGGCTGCTCCGCATCCATTGCCCTACCCGGGGTCTTCCCCCCGACACCGCGGGCCAAAGCACTGCGGACCTGGAGGACCTTCTGCTTGGATCATCTCGGATAGATACACTCTATCCAGCCTGTGCCTTGCATCCTGGTCTGGCAGGCATCTTTCTCCAACACGTTCCCCCAACGGGTTCCGGTAAGCTCCGATCCTGTCCATTCTGGAATCAGCTTCATCGTAACGTTTTGATACCGCGGTCTTTCCCTGCCGGTACCTTGGTGGAGGCATTTCCTCCTCAGCATAAACTTCTCTTGCCGCTCGATAATTTTGCCCGGTCTCTCCTTTACCGGCATAAGCGTTTCCGGCGTAGCCATTTCCGGCATAGTCGCGACCTGCCCGTTGGCTTTTTCTACCGGCATCAAGTTGCCCGGCTTGTTGTTTTTCGTCCAGAACTGGATCATACACAGTCGTTTGCTGCGCATTTGCATCTTTTTCTCTTCTTCTGTCAGGATGGGGGGACGATGCCTGCCCATGAGACTTGCTTCCGACATTCTTTGCCGAACGTACCGATTTTGACGCCGCAGCTGCTTTGTTAATTCTAGCAAGCTCAGCATTTTGTGCCTCAATCTGATCAAGCAGCTCTCTTACTCGATCATGTTGTTTTGCTAAAGCCTCGCCAGAAAGACATTCACACATCTCTACTGCAGCCCTAGCAGCTTTTATCGTTTTATCCGGACTACTATACTTAGGTTTTTCTACAATGCTCAAAGATACCGACGTGCTTTTTCTGGCAAGAACCTCTCGGCGCAAATCCTGATCTTGGTTGCGACCTCTAAGCTGGTTTCCCCCTACTCTAGCAGGTTGAGTGCTAATGGAAGCAAACCCATGGGCAGCATTGTACTCACGTAGGGTTAGGCTGAGCTCCCGCTGAGCCTTGATGATGTCCAATCCACCGGAGAGCAACTTCTGCCGCTGCGCCTCCAGTTCCGCTTGAGCTGCGGCGGGGTCGATGTTCTGCGCGATGGGCGTAGCCAACACGCTCATGGCCGCTTGGAGAGGTGTCTCTGGTGGCGCCGTAGATGTTCCTGCGACGATCTCGTCGTGCTCGGTCGGCGGTTTTGCCGTGCGCGTGGACTTGGTCTGCAAAGCGCCTTCTACCGCAGCTTCTTTGCTGATGGCTGCCGCGCCAGCCATCAGCACCTCCACGCTTGCAGCGGCGCGGTCGGAGCGCGGCCCGCGAGTTGGTGAAGACCTTGGTGGATCCGGCGCCACCAGCACCGGCGAGGGGTACTGGCGCTCCTTGACGGTGCCTGATACGTCTCCAACGTATCGATAATTTCTTATGTTCCATGCTTGTTTTATGACAATACCTACATGTTTTGTTCACACTTTATGATGATTTTATGCATTTTCCGGAACTAACCAATTGACGAGATGCTGAAGTGCCAGTTCCTGTTTTCTGCTATTTTTGGTTTCAGAAATCCTAGTAAGGAAATATTCTCGGAATTGGACGAAATCAACGCCCAGAATCTTAAAATTCCACGAAGCTTCCAGAACACCCGAGAGGGACCATAGGAGAGCCACAGGGCCACCACACAGGGTGGCGGCGCGGCCCGGGGGGGCGCGCCCCCCTGTTGTGTGGCGCCCCCGTAACCCTTGCGACTCCGATTCTCCGCCTATTTAAGCCTTCCTGACCTAAAAACTTCGGAGGAATAAGCCACGGTACGAGAAACCTTCCAGAGCCGCCGCCATCGCGAAGCCAAGATTTGGGGGACAGAAGTCTCTGTTCCGGCACGCCGCCGGGACGGGGAAGTGCCCCCGGAAGGCATCTCCATCGACACCACCGCCATCTTCATCGCCGCTGCTGTCTCCTATGATGAGGAGGGAGTAGTTCTCCCTCGAGGCTAAGGGCTGTACCGGTAGCTATGTGATTAATCTCTCTCCCATGTACTTCAATACAATGATCTCATGAGCTGCCTTACATGATTGAGATTCAAATCAGCTTTGTATCACTATTCATCTATGTGCTACTCTAGTGATGTTATTAAAGTACTCTATTCCTCCTCCATGATGTAATGGTGACAGTGTGTGCATCATGTAGTACTTGGCGTAGTTTATGATTGTGATCTCTTGTAGATTATGAAGTTAACTATTACTATGATAGTATTGATGTGATCTATTCCTCCTTTCATAGCTTGATGGTGACAGTGTGCATGATATGTTAGTACTCGGTACAATTGCGTTGGTCTATCATGCACTCTAAGGTTATTTAAATATGACCATCGAATGTTGTGGAGCTTGTTAACTCCGGCATTGAGGTGCTCTTGTAGCCCTACACAATTAATGGTGTTCATCATCCAACAAGAGAGTGTAGAGTGGTTTTATTATGTGATCAATGTTGAGAGTGTCCACTAGTGAAAGTATGATCCCTAGGCCTTGTTTCCGTATAGAAAAGTCACACCACAAAGATTCCTATCTCCCACGTCAACTGCACGCCAGCAAGCTATTTTCTGGTGCCATTGCAGGGGAGGTCACCATTTATTTACTGTTCCACTGCATGTTTACTCGCTGCCATATTTTATTCAGATTGCTATTACCACTCATATTCATTCATACCACTTGTATTTCACCATCTCTTCGCCGAACTAGTGCACCTATACATCTGACAAGTGTATTAGGTGTGTTGGGGACACAAGAGACTTCTTGTATCGTGATTGCACGGTTGCTTGAGAGGGATATCTTTGACCTCTTCCTCCCTGAGTTCGATAAACCTTGGGTGATCCACTTAAGGGAAAACTTGCTGCTGTTCTACAAACCTCTGCTCTTGGAGGCCCAACACTGTCTACAGGAAAAGAAGTGTGAGTAGACATCAAGCTATTTTCTGGCACCGTTGCCGGGGAACGAAAAGCTACACAACAGAGATTTCCTCCCACGTCAACCACGCGCCAGTTGTAGACAGTCAAGTATTTTCTGGCGCCGTTGCCGGGGAGGAAGGTAAAAGGCACTCACACTCTGGTCCCAGGTAACTAAGTTATTTTCCGACGACGTTGTAAGTGCTCGAAGCTATTTCCTTTAGATCCTGCAATTGCATCTTTTTTTTCTTGGTTTTATTTCACTAGTTAGGCATAATGGAAAGCAACTATGAGCTTTTTAATCTATTTCCTGAGTTAAGACATGGATTGTTTGCTGCGAAAATTAAAAAACCTATGGAATCTTATTTGCATGCTAGTAGCAATGATATTAGTATGAACGCTTTGAACACCATTGTTGCTAATGATATGGAAAATTCTAAGCTTGGGGAAGCTGGCTTTGATGAGCATGATATTTTTAGTCCCCCAAGCATTGAGGAGAAAATTTTCTTTGATGATACTTTGCCTCCTATTTATGATGATTATAATGATAGTGGTCTTTTGGTGCCACCTACTATGGAGAGTAAATTTTATTATTATTATACTATGCCTCCTACACTTTATGAGAATAATAATGATAGCTACTTTGATGAATTTGCTCCCACTATTACTAATAAAATTGATTATGCTTATGTGGAGAGTAATGGTACTTTTATGCATGAGACTCATGATAAGAATGTTTCATTTCATAGTTATATTGTTGAGTTTGTTCATGATGCTACTGAAAATCTTTATGAGAGAGGAAAATATGGTTGTAGAAATTTTCATGTTACTAAAACACCTCTCTATATGCTGAAATTTTTGAAGTTACACTTGTTTTATCTTCCAATGCTTGTCACTTTGCTCTTCATGAACTTGTTTATTTACAATATTCCTTTTCATAGGAAGTGGGTTAGACTTAAATGTGTTTTGAATTTGCTTTTTGATGCTCTCTTTTGCTTCAACTCTTATTTCTTGGGAGTGCATCATTGAAATTACTAAGCCCATCTTAATGGCTATAAAGAAAGCACTTCTTGGAAGATAACCCATGTTTTTATTTTACTACAGCAATTTTGTTTTATATTTGAGTCTTGGAAGTTGTTACTACTGTAGCAACCTCTCCTTATCTTTATTTTATTGCATTTTTGTGCCAAGTAAAGTCTTTGATAGAAAGGTTGATAATAGATTTGGATTACTGCGCAGAAACAAATTTCTTGATGTCACGAATTTGGGCAGGGTTCTCTGTAGTAACTCAGAAAAATCTGCCAATTTACGTGAGTGATCCTCAGATATGTATGCAACTTTCATTCAATTTGAGCATTTTCATCTGAGCAAGTCTGGTGCCTCTAAAAAATTCGTCTTTACGGACTGTTCTGTTTTGACAAATTCTGCCTTTTATTTCGCATTGCTTCTTTTGCTGTGTTGGATGGATTTCTTTGTCCCATTAACTTCCAATAGCTTTGGGCAATGTCCAGAAGTGTTAAGAATGATTGTGTCACCTCTGAACATGTGAATTTTTGATTATGCACTAACCCTGTAATGACTTTGTTTTGAGTTTGGTGTGGAGGAAGTTTTCAAGGGTCAAGAGAGGAGGATGATATGTGATTAAGAAGAGTGAAAAATCTAAGCTTGGGGATGCCCCGGTGGTTCATCCCTGCATATTTCAAGAAGACTCAAGCGTCTAAGCTTGGGGATGCCCAAGGCATCCCCTTCTTCATCAACAATTTATCAGGTCTCTTCTCTTGAAACTATATTTTTATTCGGTCACATCTTATGTACTTTACTTGGAGCGTCTGTTTGTTTTTATTTTTGTTTTGTTTGAATAAATGCTTGTGTGGGAGAGAGACACGCTCCGCTGGTTCATATGAACACATGTGTTCTTAGCGTTTAATGTTCATGGCGAAGGTTGAAACTGCTTCGTTCATTGTTATATGGTTGGAAACGGGAATGTCTTGAATAATTTGATACTTGGCAATTGTTGTGCTCATAAGGATCATGTTTAAGCTCTTGCATCATATACTTTGCACCTATTAGTGAAGAAATACATAGAGCTTGCTAAAATTTGGTTTGCATGATTGGTCTCTCTAAGGTCTAGATATTTTCTAGTAAGGGTTTGAACAACAAGGAAGACAGTGTAGAGTCTTATAATGCTTGCAATATGTTTTTATGTGAGTTTTGTTGTACCGGTTCATACTTGTGTTTGTTTCAAATAACCTTGCTAGCCTAAGCCTTGTATTGAGAGGGATTACTTCTCGTGCATCCAAATCCTTGAGCCAAAAACTATGCCACTTGTGTCCACCATACCTACCTACTACATGGTATTTCTCCGCCATTCCAAAATAAATTTCTTGAGTGCTATCTTTAAACACTTCAAAAGTTATTACCTCTTATTTGTGTCAATGTTTTATAGCTCATGAGGAAGTATGGGGTGTTTATCTTTCAATCTTGTTGGGCAACTTTCACCAATGGACTAGTGGCTTCATCCGCTTATCCAATAATTTTGCAAAAAGAGCTGGCAATGGGGTTCCCAGCCCCAATTAATTAACTTTCATAATTTTACAAATAGACACTCCTCCATGGTATGTGATTGTTGGACGGCACCCGAGGATTCGGTTAGCCATGGCTTGAGAAAGCAAAGGTGGGGAGGAGTGTCATCTAAATAAAACTAAAATAAAAAGGCACTCCTTCATGGTATGAGATTGTTGGCAGGCACCCGAGGATTCGGTTAGCCATGGTTTGTGAAAGCAAAGGTTGGAAGGAGTGCCACCCAAAAATAAAAATCTTTCATGGGAGCCGCTCTTTGAAGGTCTGTTTGGCAAGGGGGTTAGAGTGCCCATTACCATTCGTTGACAACAACAAACACCTCTCAAAATTTACTTTTATGCTCTCTTTATGTTTTCAAAATAAAAGCTCTAGCACAAATATAGCAATCCATGCTTCCCTCTTCGAAGGGCCATTCTTCTACTTTTATGTTGAGTCAGTTTACCTATTTCCTTCCATCTTAGAAGCAAACACTTGTGTCAACTGTGCATTGATTCTTACATGCTTGCTTATTGCACTTATTATTTTACTTTATGTTGACAATTATCCATGAGATATGCATGTTGAAAGTTGAAAGCAACCGCTGAAACTTAATCTTCCTTTGTGTTGCTTCAATGCCTTTACTTTGAATTTATTGCTTTATGATTTAACTCTTATGCAAGACTTATTGATGCTTGTCTTGAAAGTACTATTCATGAAAAGTCTTTGCTATATGATTCAGTTGTTTAAATCATTGTCTTTATCATTGCTTTGAATCGCTGCATTCATCTCATATGCTTTACAATAGTATGATTAAGATCATGTTGGTAGCATGTCACTTCAGAAATTATCTTTGTTATCGTTTACCTACTCGAGGACGAGTAGGAACTAAGCTTGGGGATGCTGATACGTCTCCAACGTATCGATAATTTCTTATGTTCCATGCTTGTTTTATGACAATACCTACATGTTTTGTTCACACTTTATGATGATTTTATGCATTTTCCGGAACTAACCTATTGACGAGATGACGAAGTGCCAGTTCCTGTTTTCTGCTGTTTTTGGTTTCAGAAATCCTAGTAAGGAAATATTCTCGGAATTGGACGAAATCAACGCCCAGAATCTTAAAATTCCACGAAGCTACCAGAACACCCGAGAGGGACCAGAGGAGAGCCACAATGCCACCACACAGGGTGGCGGCGCGGCCCAGGGGGGCGCGCCCCCCTGTTGTGTGGCGCCCCCGTAACCCTTCCGACTCCGATTCTCCGCCTATTTAAGCCTTCCTGACCTAAAAACTTCGGAGGAATAAGCCAAGGTACGAGAAACCTTCCAGAGCCGCCGCCATCGCGAAGCCAAGATCTGGGGGACAGAAGTCTCTGTTCCGGCACGCCACCGGGACGGGGAAGTGCCCCCGGAAGGCATCTCCATCGACACCACCGCCATCTTCATCGCCGCTGATGTTTCCTATGATGAGGAGGGAGTAGTTCTCCCTCGAGGCTAAGGGCTGTACCGGTAGCTATGTGGTTAATCTCTCTCCCATGTACTTCAATACAATGATCTCATGAGTTGCCTTACATGATTGAGATTCATATGAGCTTTGTATCACTATTCATCTATGTGCTACTCTAGCGATGTTATTAAAGTACTCTATTCCTCCTCCATGATGTAATGGTGACAGTGTATGCATCATGTGGTACTTGGCGTAGTTTATGATTGTGATCTCTTGTAGATTATGAAGTTAACTATTACTATGATAGTATTGATGTGATCTATTCCTCCTTTCATAGCTTGATGGTGACAGTGTGCATGCTATGTTAGTACTCGGTATAATTGCGTTGGTCTATCATGCACTCTAAGGTTATTTAAATATGAACATCGAATGTTGTGGAGCTTGTTAACTCCGGCATTGAGGTGCTCTTGTAGCCCTACACAATTAATGGTGTTCATCATCCAACAAGAGAGTGTAGAGTGGTTTTATTATGTGATCAATGTTGAGAGTGTCCACTAGTGAAAGTATGATCCCTAGGCCTTGTTTCCGAATAGAAAAGTCACACCACAAAGATTCCTATCTCCCACATCAACTGCACGCCAGCAAGCTATTTTCTGGTGCCATTGCAGGGGAGGTCACCGTTTATTTACTGTTCCACTGCATGTTTACTCGCTGCCATATTTTATTCAGATTGCTATTACCACTCATATTCATTCATACCACTTGTATTTCACCATCTCTTCGCCGAACTAGTGCACCTATACATCTGACAAGTGTATTAGGTGTGTTGGGGACACAAGAGACTTCTTGTATCGTGATTGCAGGGTTGCTTGAGAGGGATATCTTTGACCTCTTCCTCCCTGAGTTCGATAAACCTTGGGTGATCCACTTAAGGGAAAACTTGCTGCTGTTCTACAAACCTCTGCTCTTGGAGGCCCAACACTGTCTACAGGAAAAGAAGTGTGAGTAGACATCAGTGCCGAATAGACGCGGTGGCTGCCGAACTCGATGATGCGGCTGTTCTGCGGGTAGAGGCCACCGTTGGTGAAGCAAACCGCTTTGCCGTTGATGAAATCCAGCGAGCCGAGGCGGTAGACGAGGCCAGAGACCACGCGCTCTCCGGAGATGGTGAGGAGTCCCGCCCGGATATGAACTCCAGCAAGCGCAGCTGCAGGCCCCGCGGTGGGCGCCAACTGTCGTCGTGGTGAACAGACAGATGCCATAGGATGGCTTAAGTTGGGGCCGAATGTGCGCTAGAGGATCCGGGGGAGGGTTTGGTTGATAGGGAGAGTAGATGGAAAGAAACCGGTATGTATTCCTTAACTTGACCCTTGGCCAGAGGTAGAAGATGAACAGTACAAGCCTCTTCCTATCTGCTGATGAATAGCCTAAGTTCTCCTAGGTGTGAACTCTCCCGCGCAAGGGTGTGCTCCCTCTCCTTATATAGGGTAGAGGGTAGCTTACAAGGCAAGAAACCCTAATGGAATCTAGGATGAGCTAAGCTACTTTATAAAGCTACTTTGGCCCAGTTGGCACTGGTTATGACTTTAATCAGGGAGCAGTGACCTCCGCCGGTATCTTTAACGTCATCATCTTTTTTTGGCACCAGGGCTTTGTTTAAAGCTGATCTGCTTCACTCATCCTTGTCCTCTAGATCCCGAAGGAATCTCCAAAGCGCTGACAGGCTATAGTAGCCCTAGGTTCCGGTTTTCCGGTACTTTCTCACTTAGCCACACAGCCTCTCAGAGCTAGTACTTTGGTATACCCCTCTGGGGATACCGGTTTGTACCAACTCTGGTTAGCTGAACTAAAAGATTTCGGATCACTCTGTGATCCGGTTTTATCATTACCAAAACATGGAGAACTTGCCATACTCTTAGCCTACCGGGGGCCATCCCCCAACACGTTCGTTACTTTGATGATCATCCGTTTGGCATTCGCATGTACACTTTTGCTGAAACTTTGGCGGCAGATGCGGCAATAGGTGTCACCTTGCAGCTAGATGAAATTACTACATTTACCTTTGTGCGCCATGATGCTGCTAGGAACATGCGTCTGACAACATTTGGTCGAGAAACCTGGATACTTTACCTTGGTTTCCCCCTAGATTATCAGACATACTATTACATCAATGGAGCTGTGGAAGATTTTGGACAGTTATCTATCTAGCACAACCCTAGGGGTAATAAGAAGTTTGTTCTAGTCAAGGCATGGATTGTTGATCCAAAATTTGTTCCCAAGAACCTTGTTACGCATCAGCTTGCTGGTGCTCGCCGTATCTGGACTGTACCTGTCATCATGCTCAGGAGTGCTGACTGGAATGCTCATATTCATGATGTGCCTCCTCCTCCCGAAGATCCTGCACCAGCCTATGGTAATTGCTGTCTACTCACGCTTCTTTTCCTGTAGACAGTGTTGGGCCTCCAAGAGCAGAGGTTTGTAGAACAGCAGCAAGTTTTCCCTTAAGTGGATCACCCAAGGTTTATCGAACTCAGGGAGGAAGAGGTCAAAGATATCCCTCTCAAGCAACCCTGCGATCACAATGCAAGAAGTCTCTTGTGTCCCCAACACACCTAATACACTTGTCAGATGTATAGGTGCACTAGTTCGGCGAAGAGATAGTGAAATACAAGTGGTATGAATGTATATGAGCAGTAGTAACGGCACCAGAAAATAGCTTGCTGCTACAACTGGCGTGTGGTTGATGGTGGTAATATTGCAGAAGTACAGATGCAGTAAAACAGTAAACAAGCGATGATTGCAGTATTTGGGAACAAGGCCTAGGGATCATACTTTCACTAGTGGACACTCTCAACATTGATCACATAATAAAACCACTCTACACTCTATTGTTGGATGATGAACACCACTAATTGTGTAGGGCTACAAGAGCACCTCAATGCCGGAGTTAACAAGCTCCACAACATTCGATATTCATATTTAAATAACCTTAGAGTGCATGATAGATCAAACAACTATACCAAGTACTAACATAGCATGCACACCGTCACCGACAGACTATGAAAGGAGGAATAGATCACATCAATACCATCATAGTAATAATTAACTTCATAATCTACAAGAGATCACAATCATAGCATATTCCAAGTACTTCATGATGCACACACTGTCAACATTACATCATGGAGGAGGAATAGTCTACTTTAATAACATCACTAGAGTAGCACATAGATGAATAGTGATACAAAGCTCATATGAATCTCAATCATGTAAGGCAGCTCATGAGATCATTGTATTGAATCACATAGGAGAGAGATTAACCACACAGCTACCGGTACAGCCTTTAGCCTCGAGGGAGAACTACTCCCTCCTCATCATGGAGAGCAGCAGCGGTGATGAAGATGGCGGTGGTGTCGATGGAGATGCCTTCCGGGGGCACTTCCCCGTCCCGGCGGCGTGCCGGAACAGAGACTCCTGTCCCTCAGATCTTGGCTTCGCGATGGCGGCGGCTCTTGAAGGTTTCTCGTACCGTGGCTTTTCCATCAGTCCGTGTCGAAGATTTAGGTCAGGAGACAACTTATAGGCGAAGAGGCGGAGTCGGAGGGCTGACGGGGCCACCACACACTAGGGGGAGCGCCCCCCCTGGGCCGCGCCGCCCACACGTGTGGGGCCCCCAGGGCTCCCCTCTGGTCCCCCTTTGACTTTCTGGAAGCTTCCGGGAAATATAAGATGTTGGGCGTTGATTTCGTCCGATTTCGAGAATATTTCCTTTTTAGGGTTTCTGAAACCAAAAACAACAGAAAACAACAACTGGCACTTCGGCATCTCGTCAATAGGTTAGTTCCGGAAACGCATAAAATCATCATAAAGTGTGAACAAAACATGTAGGTATTGTCATAAAACAAGCATGGAACATCAGAAATTATAGATACGTTGGAGACGTATCAGCATCCCCAAGCTTAGTTCCTACTCGTCCTCGAGTAGGTAAACGATAAAAGATAATTTCTGAAGTGACATGCTACCAACATAATCTTGATCATACTATTGTAAAACACATGAGATGAATGAAGTGATTCAAAGCAATGGTAAAGACAATGATTAAACAACTGAATCATATAGCAAAGACTTTTCATGAATAGTGCTTTCAAGACAAGCATCAATAAGTCTTGCATAAGAGTTAACTCATAAAGCAATAAATTCAAAGTAAAGGCATTGGAGCAACACAAAGGAAGGTTAAGTTTCAGCGGTTGCTTTCAACTTGTAACATGTATATCTCATGGATAGTTGTCAATACAAAGTAATATAATAAGTGCAATATGCAAGTATGTAGGAATCAATGCACAGTTAACACAAGTGTTTGCTTCTGAGATAGAAGGAAGTAGGTAAACTGACTGAACATAAAAGTAGAAGAAAGGCCCTTCGCAGAGGGAAGCATTGATTGCTATATTTGTGCTAGAGCTTTTATTTTGAAAACAAGAAACAATTTTGTCAACGGTAGTAATAAAGCATATGTATTATGTAAATTATATCCTACAAGTTGCAAGCCTCATGCATAGGTTACCAATAGTGCCTGCACCTTGTCCTAATTAGCTCGGATTAACATGGATTATCATCGCAATACATATGTTTTAACCAAGTGTCGCAAAGGGGTACCTCTATGCCGCATGTACAAAGGTCTAAGGAGAAAGCTCGCATTGGATTTCTCGCTTTTGATTATTCTCAACTTAGACATCCATATCGGGACAACATAGACAACAGATAATGGACTCCTCTTTAATGCATAAGCATTCAGCAACGAATAATATTCTCATAAGAGATTGAGGATTGTTGTCCAAAACTGAAACTTCCACCATGGATCATGGCTTTAGTTAGCGGCCCAATGTTCTTCTCTAACAATATGCATGCTCAAACCATTCAACTCATGGTAGATCGCCCTTACTTCAGACAAGACGAACATGCATAGCAACTCACATGATATTCAACAAAGTGTTGATGGCGTCCCCAGGAACATGGTTATCGCTCAACAAGCAACTTACAAGAGATAAAATACATAAGTACATATTCAATACCACAATAGTTTTTAGGCTATTTGTCCCATGAGCTATATATTGCAAAGACAAAGAATGGAAATTTAAAGATAGCACTCAAGCAATTTACTTTGGAATGGCGGAGAAATACCATGTAGTAGGTAGGTATGGTGGACACGAGTGGCATAGTGTTTGGCTCAAGGATTTTGGATGCATGAGAAGTAATCCCTCTCAATACAAGGCTTAGGCTAGCAAGGTTGTTTGAAGCAAACACAAGTATGAACTAGTACAACAAAACTTACATAAGAACATATTGCAAGCATTATAAGACTCTACACTGTCTTCCTTGTTGTTCAAACCTTTACTAGAAAATATCTAGACCTTAGAGAGACCAATCATGCAAACCAAATTTTAGCAAGCTCTATCTATTTCTTCACTAATAGGTGCAAGGTATATGATGCAAGAGCTTAAACATAATCTATATGAGCACAACAATTGCCACGTATCAAGTTATTCAAGACATCATACCAATTACCACATGTAGCATTTTTTTGTTTCCAACCATATAACAATTAACGAAGCAGTTTCAACCTTCGCCATGAACATTAAAAGCTAAGAACACATGTGTTCATATGAACCAGCGGAGCGTGTCTCTCTCCCACACAAGCATGAACTTATTCAAACAAAGCAAAAATAAAAACAACAGACGCTCCAAGTAAAGTACATAAGATGTGACCGAATAAAAATATAGTTTCAAGAGAAGTAACCTGATAATGTTGTTGATGAAGAAGGGGATGCCTTGGGCATCCCCAAGCTTAGACGCTTGAGTCTTCTTGAAATATGCAGGGATGATCCACCGGAGGCATCCCCAAGCTTAGACCTTTCACTCTTCTTAATCATATATCATCCTCCTCTCTTGACCCTAGAAAACTTCCTCCACACCAAACTCAAAACAAACTCATTAGAGGGTTAGTGCATAATCAAAAACTCCCATGTTCAGAGGTGACACAATCATTCTTAACACTTCTGGACATTGCACAAAGCTTTTGAAAGTTAATGGAACAAACAAATCCATTCAACATAGCAAAAGAGGCAATGCGAAATAAAAGGCAGAATCTGTCAAAACAGAACAATCCGTAAAGACGAATTTTTTAGAGTTACTGGACTTGCTCAGATGAAAATGCTCAAATTGAATGAAAGTTGCGTACATATCTGAGGATCACTCACAAAAATTGGCAGATTTTTCTGAGTTACCTGCAGAGAACCTGTTATCAAAGACTTTACTTGGCCCAACAATGCAATAAAATAAGATAAGGAGAGCTTGCTACAGTAGTAACAACTTCCAAGACTCAAATATAAAACAAAATTGCTAAAGTAAAATAAACACATGGGTTATCTCCCAAGAAGTGCTTTCTTTATAGCCATTAAGATGGGCTCAGTGATTTCAATGATGCACTCCCAAGAAATAAGAGTTGAAGCAAAAGAGAGCATCAAGAAGCAAATTCAAAACACATTTAAGCCTAACATGCTTCCTATGAAAAGGAATCTTGTAAATAAACAAATTCATGAAGCATAATGCAACAAGCATAGAAAGATAAAACAAGTGCAGCTTCAAGATTTTCAGCAAAAAGAGAGGTGTTTTAGTAACATGAAAATTTCTACAACCATATTTTCCTCTCTCATAATAATGTCCAGTGGCATCATGAGCAAACTCAACAATATAACTATCAAATGAAACATTATTATCATGAGTCTCATGCATAAAATAATTACTCTCCACATAAGCATAATCAATTTTATTAGTAATAGTGGGAGCGAATTCAACAAAGTAGCTATCATTATTATTCTCATCATCAAATATAGGAGGCATATTGTAATCATATTCAAATTTACTCTCCATAGTAGGTGGCACCAAAAGATTACTATCATTATAATCATCATAAATAGGAGGCAAAGTATCATCAAAGTAAATTTTCTCCTCAATGCTTGGGGGACTAAAAATATCAAGCTCATCAAAGCCAGCTTCCCCAAGCTTAGAATTTTCCATATCATTAGCAACAATGGTGTTCAAAGTATTCATACTAATAACATTGCCATTAGCATGCAAATAAGGTTCCATAGGTTTTTCAATTTTTGCAACACACCATTTATGTCTTAACTCAGGAAATAGATTAAAAAGCTCATAGTTGCTTTCCATTATGCCAAACTAGTGATAAACAAGAAACAAAAAGATGCAATAGCAGGATCTAAAGGAAATAGCTTCGAGCACTTACAACGGCGCCGGAAAATAGCTTAGTAGCCGAGATCCGGAGTGTGAGTACCTTTTACCTTTCCTCCCCGGCAACGGCGCCAGAAAATAGCTTGCTGTCTACTCACGCTTCTTTTCCTGTAGACAGTGTTGAGCCTCCAAGAGCAGAGGTTTGTAGAACAGCAGCAAGTTTTCCCTTAAGTGGATCACCCAAGGTTTATCGAACTCAGGGAGGAAGAGGTCAAAGATATCCCTCTCAAGCAACCCTGCGATCACAATGCAAGAAGTCTCTTGTGTCCCCAACACACCTAATACACTTGTCAGATGTATAGGTGCACTAGTTCGGCGAAGAGATAGTGAAATACAGGTGGTATGAATGTATATGAGCAGTAGTAACGGCACCAGAAAATAGCTTGCTGCTACAACTGGCGTGTGGTTGATGGTGGTAATATTGCAGGAAGTACAGATGCAGTAAAACAGTAAACAAGCGATGATTGCAGTATTTGGCAACAAGGCCTAGGGATCATACTTTCACTAGTGGACACTCTCAACATTGATCACATAATAAAACCACTCTACACTCTATTGTTGGATGATGAACACCACTAATTGTGTAGGGCTACAAGTGCACCTCAATGCTAGAGTTAACAAGCTCCACAACATTCGATATTCATATTTAAATAACCTTAGAGTGCATGATAGATCAACACAACTATACCAAGTACTAACATAGCATGCACACCGTCACCGACAGACTATGAAAGGAGGAATAGATCACATCAATACCATCATAGTAATAATTAACTTCATAATCTATAAGAGATCACAATCATAGCATATACGAAGTACTTCATGATGCACACACTGTCAACATTACATCATGGAGGAGGAATAGTCTACTTTAATAACATCACTAGAGTAGCACATAGATGAATAGTGATACAAAGCTCATATGAATCTCAATCATGTAAGGCAACTCATGAGATCATTGTATTGAAGCACATAGGAGAGAGATTAACCACATAGCTACCGGTACAGCCCTTAGCCTCGAGGGAGAACTACTCCTTCCTCATCATGGAGAGCAGCAGCGGTGATGAAGATGGCGGTGGTGTCGATGGAGATGCCTTCCGGGGGCACTTCCCCGTCCCGGCGGCGTGCCGGAACAGAGACTCATGTCCCCCAGATATTGGCTTCGCGATGGCAGCGGCTCTGGAAGGTTTCTCATACCGTGGCTTTTCCGTCACTCCGTGTCGAAGATTTAGGTCAGGAGGCAACTTATAGGCGAAGAGGCGAAGTCGGAGGGCTGACGGGGCCACCACACACTAGGGGGGCGCGCCCCCCCTGGTCCGCGCCGCCCACATGTGTGGGGCCCCCAGGGCTCCCCTCTGGTCCCCCTTTGACTTTCTGGAAGCTTCCGGGAAATATAAGATGTTGGGCGTTGATTTCGTCCGATTCCGAGAATATTTACTTTGTAGGGTTTCTGAAACCAAAAACAGCAGAAAACAGCAACTGGAACTTCGGCATCTCGTCAATAGGTTAGTTCCGGAAAACGCATAAAATCATCATAAAGTGTGAACAAAACATGTAGGTATTGTCATAAAACAAGCATGGAACATCAGAAATTATAGATACGTTGGAGACGTATCAGTAATCCTCATCCTATGTTTGGGCCAGAAGTTACTGCAGAGCAATTGTTTCAACAACGGCTTGCAATATGGCTTCAGCAGAATATGCATTTTGGGGGGAACAATGTTGGTAACAAACAACATGTGCAACACATGCAGGTGCCTGATCAAGTGTCTCTCCCTGTTCAGGACGAGAATAATATCCCAAAGTTGATACAGATGCTCCAAGATGCTCCTTTGTACAATTTCCAACACATGCTTGCTGAATAGGGTGTGCACTTCTCTACTGGAGTCCATTCTGCTCACAATAACCTGACAGACAACCCAATGCAGGATGGAATGATAGCATCTCCAGCTCTTCATCTTCAGGAGGAAGTGGAATGTCAATTGATGCTTTTGATGCATTCCATATCAATTCCTTCACAGTAAACTCTTTCACTCATATGCATGCTGAGATTTGGGCCAGGATTTCATTAGTTAAAACAGTGGTGAATTCTTTCTCACAACCAAGTGTCCATGATAACAGCAGACACCTCTCCATTACTATTGAACTGCCAAAACCAGTGCTCTTTGAAATGCTGGGTGAAATTCTAAGCCTGACACAAAACAGAGATTTGGCTGCAACTTTGGCTCCTTCTGCTAGCAGTCATATGATCATGGACACTGAGGGCTCTGATTCCCAGGACAGCTCCTCTACTTCAGCTCTAGTGAGTGGAATAGGAAGGAAAAGGAATACCATGACAGCAAAAGCACCTGAATGCACAACTCAAGTCATAAGAAGCCCAAAATGAAATAAATATAATGGTTTTAAACCAAGAAATTACTCAGATACAAAAGCAGTGCAGTCCAAAGTCAAACCTAGGAAGAATCCTACTATCAAATCTGTAAAAGATGAAGCAGGGCCCTCTACTACTATTCCTGGGGAAACTTCTGTGCCTACTATTCAAGCTATTGTTGTGAATCTCTATGGAGTGCCACCTGGGGATGTGTCACCCAAAAAACTGCTTGTTTCTCTTTTCAGAAGACTCTATTTAAATCTATCTATTTCATTTCTGTATTGTCTTTATTGTAATGAACTTCCTTAAGAAGTGGTTTGTGCTATGTTGGAACATCAGGGGACTTAATGCCAAGTCTAAGCAATCAAATCTTATGAATGCTATTAATATCAGTGGCTACTCTATTATTTGCTTGCAAGAAACAAAAAGGAGGATTTTCATATGGATTTTATTAAATCATGTTGCCCTAGTCGTTTTGATGAATATGTTTTCATCCCCTCAACTGGTTCTTCTGGTGGTTTAGTAATCATTTGGAATAGTTCTGTCTTTTCTGGAATGGTAATGCACTATGAGCCTTTTGCTATTTCTGTTCATTTCACCTCCAAAGAATCTACACAGAAATGGGCACTAGTGAATGTTTATGGACCCTGTAATGGATATCTCAGGGATGCTTTTGTACAATGGCTATATAATCTTCATTTCCCTGATGATGAGGAATGGTTGGTTTTGGGAGATTTTAATTTCATTAGATCTCCAGCCAACATAAATAAACCAGGTGGTAATGTGGATGATATGCTCACTTTCAATGATATTATTAGAACACAAAATTTGACAGAGCTGCCCATTAAAGGGAGGAAATATACATGGAGCAATATGCAAGATGATCCATTACTTCAACAACTGGATTGGTTTTTTTACTTCTGTAAATTGGACAGGTATTTATCCAGCAACTTTTGTCACTCCCCAAGGCAAACCTACATCTGATCATACTCCCTGCTTGGTTACAATTCAGACTAATATTCCTGGCTCCAAAATATTTTGTTTTGAATCATTTTGGACTCTACATCCTGGTTTTCAACAGATAGTAACACAAAGCTTGTCCAAGCCAACTCATAAACTTAATAGTGTTGCAAATATTAATGCCAAATTCAAGATATTGAGATATGATTTGAAATACTGGAGCAAATCCATTTCTAAATTGTCCATCTATATTGAAAATTCCAACAAGGCCATTTTGGAGCTGGATAATATTGAAAATGTCAGGCCACTTTTTCTTCAAGAGGTCAACTTCAGGAAAATATTGAAAAAACATCTTGCCAGTCTCTTGGAATATCAAATTGCATATTGGAAAAAACTTTGCACAATACATTGGAGGAAATTTGGGGATGAAAACACTATTTTTTAATCAATTGCAACTGAAAGGCACATGAGAAATTCTATTGCTTCTATTGTTCTCACTGATGGATCAGTGGCTGAGGAACATATGGACAAAGAAAAAGCTATCTTTGAAGCATTCAAGGAAAGACTGGGCACTTGTACCTCTCCGGCAATGCATTTGGACCTCCCTACACTCATTACTCCAACTTCTGGACTAGATGAATTATCTTTGCCTTTTACCAAGAATGAAATTGATGAGGTTATTAGAACAATGCCTACAGACAAAGCACCTGGACCTGATGGGTTTAATGGACGTTTCCTAAAAACATGTTGGAATATAATAAAAAGGAACACATTTACAGGTTATGCTTTGATTTTTTATGATGGATAGTTGGACTTGACAAGTATAAATATGGGTCACATCACTTTGATTTCAAAAATTCCTGTACCTGAAGGAGTTAATGATTATAGACCAATTACTCTGCTGAATTGCATCTTAAAAATCATCACAAAATTATTGGCTAATAGATTGGAGAAGAAAGTACTGCAAATTGTCCATAAAAATCAGTATGGGTTTCTTAAGGGTAGGAATATTCAAGATTTTCTATCTTGGGATTTTGAATTTTTGTATCAATGTGAAATCTCAAGAAGAGAAATAATACTGCTCAAGCTAGAATTTGCCAAAGCTTTTGACAATATAGACCACTCTGCTATGCTCGGGATTATGACACAAATGGGCTTTGATGATAAGTGGATTAATTGGATAAATATTATCTTTAACTCTGGTATGTCAGTTGTTCTCCTTAATGGTGTTCATGGCAGGCAATTCCATTGTAAGCGTGGAGTCAGACAAGGTGATCCCCTCTCCCCACTCATATTTGTTCTAGCTGCTGACTTGTTGCAAGCTGCAATCAACAAAGCCTTCAGAGATGGAATCCTTCAAGCACCTTTCTCCCCTGAATTTGGGATGGATTACCCAATAGTGCAATATGCTGATGATACATTGATTATAATGCCAGCTTGCCCTCTTCAAGTTACTGCTATGAAAGAGATCTTGGAAAAATATGCTTTTTCTATTGGTCTAAAAATAAATTTCCACAAGTCATCTCTGATCCCTATCAATTTAAGTGACACTACAGACATGGCTGGTCTTTTTGGATGCAACATTGCTTCTATGCCTTTTCCCTATCTGGGATTGTCATTGGGTACTACAAAGCCATATGTTGAAGATTTGATGCCATTGGTGGATAGGATTGAGAGAAGGGTGTCAGCTACATTTCTAATGATGTCTTATAGTGGAAGAGCAACAGTTGTCAACTCTCTGATTACTTCTATTGCTACTTTTGCAATGAGCTCTATCCAACTTAATCCAAAAATTTTGCAAGATGTGGAGAAAATAAGAAGGCATTGCCTATGGAATAAAAAAACAAAAGATGGAGAGAAATGTCACTCTTTGGCTGCTTGGCATATGGTATGTGTACCAAAGGACAAAAAAGGAGGACTAGGGATACTTAATTAAAAGCTGCAGAACCAAGGATTACTCCTTAAGTACTTGCACAAATTATATAATAAAGAGGATACACCCTGGGTTCGTTTGCTATGGAATTCTTATTACACAGGGAAAGTACCTCATGCTTTAAATCCCTGTGGCTCCTTCTGGTTGAAAGATATCTGCAAACTAGGGTGTGTTTGGTTTAGCTGTAGATTCTAAAAAAGCTGCTGTGAGCTGTGAGCTGTGAAAATCAGTTGTGAGCTGAGAACTGTGACAAAGCTGAAAGTTGTTTGGTTGAAATAACTGTGAAACTGTGGATTTCATGAAAATTATCTGTAATGCCCCTCAGACACCAGATATTGTTTATACTTCGATTAACCGTCATATACCAATCTATACACTTATTTGACATATAAATTAATATTTTGAAGAAAATAACATTATTCACCGAAAAGAGAATTTCCACCAAATACTTGAATATAATTTATTCCAAACATTGAAATATCTCCAATCTCATTCAGACATCAAAATCAAATAGGTTCAACATATTGCCGTGTCTTCACAAGAACATACTGAACTACAACGTTTCTTTGTTGCTAACCACTGAATCTGATGGAGTAGTAAACTGATGAAATCGAACTACATCGGGGGCAACACAACACCTCCACATACCACAACTCCAAGCAGAGATTACGTGAGCCATGGAATCCAATTAATCACCGTGCTACACACGCACGTACGCCGGCGAGCTCATCATGATCTCGCATAGCTGCGGGACCTGTTTCGTGCTTGGGCCGCAGAGGATGGAGGAGAGCAACGACATTGGGGAACGATTCAACCATGGAGCGCTCCCTTTCTCACCACACTCCAGCAGGGGTCGTCCTGCACGGATCCTCCATGGCGTCCTCGTCCAAGAAAAGGATTTGGCACAAGGATGGGGGAGATGCTCCGGCCGCCAGGGAGCTCATGGATCAACAGCGGAGGCTCGAGGGGCGGGGTGACCTAAGTTTGGCGGCGCGCCGGCGGGGTTCGGCCGGAGTTGGGCGGCGCCAATACCTAGGTCTAGGTGGCCGTCTTCTCGTGATCTAGGAGCCAAGAAGAGAACGAAAGGGAAGAGAAAGAGTCATTTGTGCCCTCGCTGACAAAAGAAACGAACCGGTATTCACTTCGGAGGGGCACTGGTGGGTAAATTTCACCACAATCCAGAATCCACCGCGGTTGAAGCAGGGCCAGACCAGCTGTGAAAAATACACTACAAGAAGTTGCTGCGTTGGTGGAATCTGCTGTAGAAAATATCTATTTGGTTGGCTTTTAGCTTCCTAACATCAGAAGCAGGTTAGAAAAGCTAAACCAAACACACCCTAATGCCCATACATAGAGAAATATCATCTACTCAAATTGGACATGGAGGAACTGTGCTATTTTGGAAAGACAAGTGGCTTAATGAAATAGTATCTGATGAATATCCTAGAGCCTATTCATATGCTTTATCTGAGGATGTCACAGTACAGTCATTCCTCTCATCTAATTCTCTTGCTGAGAATTTCAATCTCCCTCTGTCTCCAGAAGCACTTCAGGAAGTAAGAAACCTTCACAGGGATGCAAGCCAAATCATTCTTCAGGAAAATGTACAGGATAAATGGACATATGAGTGGGCATCAGATAAATATTCCTCCAGGCTTTTCTATAAATGTTGCTTCACAGAACTTAAGCCACATATCTCATTCCAATGGCTTTGGAAATCAAAATGCATACCAAAGATGAAATTCTTTTGCTGGCTAGTGCTCTCTGACATAATTAATACAAGGAATATGATAAAGAGAAGGAATTTTATTCTCAATTCTGGATACAGTTGCCCTATATGTGATACCCCACCAGAAGAGACGGTAGAGCACCTGTTTTTCATTGCCCTTTTAGTCAAGAGTGCTGGTCAAATTTAAATCTGAATTCGCCTATGATGGGTACCAGATTACAAATCATTGAACAGGGCAAGGCGCAATTGAAGGACCCCTTATTCATGGAAGTGTTTATCGTCACAGCTTGGAGTATTTGGAAAGAAAGAAATAACATGCTCTTCAATAATATCACACCCACTGTTGAGGAATGGAAGAGAAGATTCAGGGAAAACTTTGGTTTATTAGATCACAGAACAAAAGAGGGGGTACACCCCTTTATTACTAGCCTTATTTCTAGCTTGAAGTTCAAACTTGGTGTACTCCAAACTCTAGTTTTATTTTCTTTCTGGCCAAAGGCATTTGTACATAACAAAGATGTAACTCCCTGGTTTCCCTGTTGGGATTCCTTTTAATTAATATAAAGCAGTAGGAGCTTTTCCTACTGTTAAAAGTTCAAAAAAAAAAAAACAAGCGGGGCCTAAGTGGTTGCACTCACCTGTTATCTTTTCCAGCAACACTCTGGTTAATTGCAGTGGAATTCTTGATGCAATAACACATTAAACAATTCTAATATATTTTCAGGAAACTAAATGATTTATCACAAAGCCTATATATCATCCACTGGGACAAGATCTTCTGATCAACTACCAGAGACCGGAAACATGTTGCCTTTTTATTGTATATATATATCTTAAGTTACATGTTGCATGTACTGTTTAGCCCTTCACAGATAATACAAAGAATAAGAGCATAATATAGTACAAATGAAAAAAATACAACAAAGTTTACAAACATTACTGCAAAGACATTGTTCCACAATTGACAATCTTTAGGATAATTTGGCTATTGTCTATTTTATCAGTAGTTACCGCAATATGTTCTCCTACTATTGGTCTTTGGCAGTAAAACTGACATACTTGAGGATCTAAAACAGCGTTTACAGAATTAATAACTGTGCTATTTTCAGGTGTGTCTGTGTAGGTTCAAAATCTCTGCACATAGGTCACCTCACTTCAGGTAGTCTGTTAGCTTGCTTATTGTGATAAGTCTAAATGCTTCGGAGAGGTAGGCCTGGGTATGTGCTGATATCTCTTGCGCTACAGATCGCATTGAAGGCCTGGATTCAGGATTTACCCTGGTGCAAGCAAGTGCTATCCTCACGACGAACACAACTTCTTCGGCAAGCTGTTCTGTTGGAGGATCCAAACGCTGGTCCAGTATGTCCTTGAGGAGTAAATCATCTTCTTGAGATGAGGAGATGGCCGGCAGAGAGGTTAGCAAGTCACCAGGGTGCTTCCCCATTATGACCTCCAGTGCAACAACACCAAAGCTATAAACATCGCACTTCTCAGTTACCCTCATTGTGTATGCAAACTCTGCAAGAAGAAAACCAGAACTGACATACGTTAGTGTGCTGCTCCAATATGACACTGCCAAGTAGTATCCGAATTTAGCGGAATTTGAAAATATGCAATGACATTCCATCCAAATTACACAAACATTAGCAAGGTTGCTGACACTACTAGTTAATTCTTTGATGGAAATTTCTCAAGTATTTAGAACAGAAGTGCCTAGAAGCATCTACAATAATGTCTTGTTATATCCTGCAGCACCAGTTCTTTTGAGAAAGCTTACTGCTATCACGTAATTAGTACATAGTCCTTTATCGAAAAAAATTAGTGGATAGTCCATTTATATGTCCCATTGCAAAAAAACATATAGTATTGTATACATAAGAAATGTACCTGGAGCCATGTAGCCATACGATCCTGCCACGGAAGTCCAGTTTGTAGAAGCAGACCCAAGTAACTTTGCGGTGCCAAAATCACACAACCGTGGCTCGAAGTCCGATTCAAGCAGGATATTATTCAAAGTGATATCTCGGTGAACGATGGGTGGATTGCAGTCATGATGCAAGTAGGCCAGGGCATGAGCAACCCCCTGGATTACCTTCATCCTCACGTCCCAGTCCAGCTTCTTTTTGCCGTCCTCCCCGTACAATGTCTTCGCCAAGCTGCCCCTTTCCAGGTACTCGTACACCAGATACATGTAGTCACCACTAGTGCAGAAGCCATGGAGTTTGACGATATTCCGGTGGCGAACCTCTGTCAGCGCCTTAATCTCATTCTCAAAACTCTTTTTGTTCACGTCCGATATGTCGCCTGTCTCGGCGACATGGAACCTCTTGACAGCCACAACCTGCCCACTTGCAAGCTCAGCTCTGTACACGGTCCCAAACCCTCCTTTACCAATGCAGAAGATTTCGTTGAAGTTGTCTGTGGCATTCACGATGTCAAAGAATGTGAACTTTCCCTCCTTTTCCCAAATCATGGACTCAAAAGCATCATTGCTGTTAGCCTCCAGCACTTTTGGCTCACGAGGCCTCCTTCTGTATATCAGTATGAGGCAAGCAGCAATGGCTGCAAGTAACACAACCCCCACAACTGATACAACTGATGCAATGACTATTTTCTTGTGATGCCCTGAAGATGCACTGCTTGAACTGTGGTCACAAGAAGCTATGCCTTGCACATTACCACAGAGCCCCGAATTCCCAATGTAGGCATCAGCTGATGTGTTCTGGATAGAAGGTATCTCACCGGTGAGTCGATTGTAAGAGAAATCAACTGTTTCAAGGCTTCTCATGTCAGAAAACCCTGGTGGTATTGAACCACTGAGATCGTTGTGCGACAGGTTCAGTTTCTGCAAAGTTCTCAGCTTCACAAGATTCGAGGGGATGACACCCGACAATGAGTTACTGCTCAGATCAAGAAGGATCTGCAACTGAGCCAGATTGCCCAGCTCATCTGGTATCTTTCCAGACAACATATTCTTGCTCATATCAAGAAACAATAGATCACCAAGCTTGCCAATGCCCACAGGTATCGTCCCCATGAGCAAGTTCCCGGACAAATCGACTGACCGTAGCTTGGAATTGTTGCCCAAACTTGCCGGAATTGACCCCGAGATGGCGTTATGGCTAAGATTGAGACTGAACAAGAGGCCGAGATGGCCCAGCTCAGATGGAACACCTCCTGTGAAATTATTCGCAGCCAAGTTGAGGTTCTGTAAGCTCGTCATGTTCCCAAATGCCGCTGGAATGCTGCCGGATAAGCGATTACCATCCATCTCCAGGCTCGTCAAATTGGTGCATTCCCCCCAGTCCGACGATAGCCGGCCGGTCAGCTTGTTCCCGGAGATATCCAGGTAGTTCAAGTTGTGGTGGACACCGAACGCCTCCGAGATGTCACCCGTGAAGTGGTTCCCTTCCAGCCGCACCCGGTACAGGTCCGTGCAGTTCTTGAGGCACGGCGGCAGCGTGCCGCTGAAGTTGTTGAGGTTCGCCGTGAAGTTCTGCAGGGCGAGGCCATCACACAAGCTCTGTGGCAGTTCGCCAGAGAAACTGTTGTTTGCGAAGCTCGCATCGGTAAAGCTCAGTCCCTTCCCGAGGTCCGGTGGCAGGGTGCCGCTGAAGTGGTTGTCAAACAGAGCGAGGTAATTGAGATTTCTGAGCACTGTGATGGAGGTGGGCAGCTCGCCTTCCAGCTGGTTGGTGTTGACGTCCAAGACTTGCAACGCCGTCATGTTGCCGATCTCTGGCGGGATCGAGCCGGTGAGCTGGTTGAAGAAGAGCGCCAGCCTCGTGAGCTGCGTGAGGTTGCCGAACGAGCTGGGGATCTGTCCCGTGAGCTGGTTCACCGACAAATCCAATTCAATCAGGTTCACCAGCTCGCCGAGCTCAGCGGGGATAGAGCCGGTAAGGTTGTTGCTGAAGAGATACAAGATTTTCAGCTTGGTCGGATTGCCGAGCTCCGGTGGAACCATCCCGTTGAACGAGTTGTTCTGCACCTGGAACGATATGAGCTCTGGCCAATTCGTGAACAAAGCCGGCGGAATATGACCGCTGAGTTTGTTCGACGATATGCCAAACTCCTGCATCTTGCGCATCCCGGCAAACGCCGCCGGCAGGACACCGGTGAGTTGGTTCCCGGACGCGTCCATGAAAGTGAGGTTGGAAAGGTTGCCCAGCTCCGGTGGAATTGTGGAATTCAATCCGGCGCTCTTAATGTCAAGGCGTTGTAGCATCCGCAGCCGGCCAAGAACCGACGGGATCGGACCGCCGAGCTGGTTGCTGCCGACTTCAAGAACTCTGAGCTGGGACATCGATCCAAGGAAATCGGGGATGCCCCCTGTCAGATTGTTGGTGCCAATCCGCAGGTCCTGGAGCTTCCCAAGCTTCGACAGTGACGCCGGTATCCGGCCGGAGAAGGTGTTGATGGACAGGTTGAGGTGCATGAGGTTGGGGAGCTTCTCCGGCAGCGAGGCCGGTATCTGCCCGGAGAAGAGGTTCTGCGACAGGTCGAGGTAGGTGACGTTGCCGCTCTGGAGGACGAAATCCGGGAAGCTGCCGCCGAGGTAGTTGAGGTAGAGCGACATGAAGGTGACAGTGGGCATGGGCGAGAACCTGCTGTAGTCCGTCATGTTGAGGAAGTTGGAGCCCAGGTCGAAATGCTTGATCCTGGGGAGCCTGGTGATCTGGTGCGGGATGGCGTCGGCAAGGTTGTTGTTGTAGAGGCGGAGCTCGACGAGGCCGGAGAGGTCGCCGAGCTGCGGCGGGATGGGGCCATCGAACCCGTTGCTGCCAAGGTCGAGCGAGGCGAGGGATCGCAGGCGCGAGAGGCTGGCTGGGATGGGGCCGACGAAGTTGTTCCCGTTGAGGTCGAGCTTGGCGAGCGCCGGGAGCGCCGCGGCGTCGAACGCGTCGAGCGTGCCGCCGATGCCGAGGCCCCGGAGACTGAGCGACTCGACGCGGGTGGCGGCGGCGTCACAGGTCACGCCATACCAGGAGCAGGGCGACGAGGCCTTGGTCCAGTTGGACAGCGCGGCCGCGTCGGTGAGGTTGGCCTTCCAGGCCAGGAGCGCCGAGGTCTCCGACTCTATCGCGGCATTGGCGGCGCCGGCAGAAGCCAAGAGGACGAGGAGCGGGAGGAAGAGGAGGAGGATGCCTGCGGGGGCAACTTCTGGCGTCGGCATTGGGTGGCGGAACGGAGCGCGCCGTCAGGGAGGGGAGAGGCGGGGACGCCGGGATCGGGAGGGGAGGAGTGTGGCGAGCAGCGCGAGGGGGAGGTCAGATTTAGCTATGCGGGCGGCGCGGCTGGTCAATGGGCGGCGTGGTTGACTCCAGTCGACAAGTACTACTTGTGGGCCCCTTCCATGTGTTGGCTGGTGCGGTGTACTGTAGTTTTTTGACAAAAAAAATTTTGAACATGGGAAAGTTTCTTATGTACATTTTACAAATAGGACCTCAAATAAATATCAAAATACAACAAGACCCATTCATTTTGCGCAAGGTAACTCGTACAAAAACATGGAAAAGAAAACAAGGCCTCCTCCTTCTCCACCGCGATTCAGCTCAGCGAGCCAACCTCAATGTCACCGGGGACAAGACCCCTTGGGACAAGGAGGCGAAAGCAAACTGCACTGAAGCTAGAGAGCCTCCGAAGTGGCATGGCCGCATGGGAGCCTAGGCATTGTTGAAAACCTACATAAGTCGGCTGGAAGAAGCCATCGTAGCCAATATGAGAGGTTGGAGAGGTCGGCCTTCGACCATAAGGAACGACAACAGAGGAAGCGCTGACTCGTGGTGAACCTCCAAAGAGAAGCACCGTTGCTCCCCTTCAGCAGATCAAGCCACGAGCAGCCAAAGGTACCGAACCCACTTCCTTCCTCGCCTCCATGGCGAGCAGGTGAGAGCAAACTCGAACGCTGACCATTGTGCGCCAAATCTCCTAACACGGAGCTTATTTAGGGAGATGCCGGCAAGGATCACCTTCTCCACCTCCAGCTCCGACCGTTGGAGCTCCAAGGTAAGAAGGAGAACCGTCAGGGCGCACTAGATCTGGCCAAGGAGATCCAGAGATCTACTCCAGACCAGGAGAACGCCGAAAACTAGACCTACATGTCGAATCCTACTATTACTATGTACATAGGGGATTCTGGCACCTCTTCTCCGCCATTTCCGGGCAGCCTGAGAGGTTAGTTGTCAATTGCATTGGCGCCAACGTGAACAATTTCGGCCCCATCATAGCTAGCGCCAAACATAGGGAGTATTAGTTTTGCTAAAATGTTAGATTTATTAAAATAGGGATTTAAAAAAAGTAGCAATGTGGTTGATGCCGGATGGGGGCTGGGAAGCGGAATACTATGACTTGTAATGGAGGCGTCGTCGTCGTCGCCTAACGAAAATCTGCGGCCCGATTTTATTGCACGCGGCCGACAGGGTGTGCTTTCCTTGTCCATGATACCAGCAGCTTGCCGTGCTTTGACCTTACTAGTATGGTTGACTATTCTAATCCCTCCATGACTGTGACGAGTCTGGTCCAACCCAAACCGGTGGACAGCCATGTTTGTGGATTAGCCGGGAATTTTGAATTCTACGCCATGCGGAACGTGAGCTGCTGCCAGACGGTGTACCGTACATAAAAGAGCGTACTCCCTTATAGTACTCCCGTCTGATTAAATTGACGTGAAGTTGTGAAGGAATCGTGAGTACGTAGTACGTGTAACCGCGTCGATTAAATAGAACAGAGGTAGTACTACAAGTGCTAGGCAGAATTTGATTGTTAATATGTGAATTAATTTCTATAAATCAGTAGCCTTTCTTTCGGTTTTAAATCAGTCATATATGCATTATGTTGCACGTAAACTCTCTAATCTTCCTCAATCAGTTACTACTCCGAGAGAAAATGGAGGGATTTCGAGCTGGGACGGTTTGTTTTTACAACCTAACAACGCCTGCCTTTATCATGGTGCAGCTCACTAGGAGCTTAAGAGCAACTCCAATAGTATTGCTGGTTGCTAGCTATAAACAAAATGTCATATCATCTATAATTAATATATAGCCAACAAATATAATAATTGGCTATAAGATTAGTCATAGTGCTAGTATTAAAAGGAGTATCATGCATGCCACCTTGGCAAAAATCTGATGTGGCACTATAATTAATGAGGAAAGATATGCTAGTTGTATCATAATATGATATTGTATCATACCACATGAAACTAGACAATTTAATGCCAAATGCATCCTATACACACAATTGCATTGAGATTCTACAAATAATTAAATACCATAAGATTATGATACTACTAGATGATACTAAGGCTGGCCATAGTGCTAGTATCTTAGGTAATATCATGCATCTTAGGCCCACAAAAATACTGATGTGGCATCTAATTAATGGGGAGAGATAAGATTAGAGTAACGCACATTACGAGAAAAGCTAATGCTAAATAGATCTTGTACAAACATTTTGTATTGGGATTCTACAAAACAATAAATTTAGAAGATTATGATACTACTCTATAATACCACCCACTATAGTGATAGTATCATAGACAAGTATCGTATGCATGATACTACAATATGATACTATGCACTATGACAAGCCTAACCACTATAGGGGTAGTATCATAGACTGGTATCATATGGATGATACCACTATATGATACTTTGCACTATGGCAAGAATGTACTACTTTCTCAATGAATGACCCACATTTCATTCACACAACTTGCCTAGAAGCACGTGCTAGAGCTAGCTCTTGCATAAGAGCCCACTTACATTCTCTCCTCTTCTCTCTACCCTAACGAGACACAAATATATTATTTTAATCCTTGTAGTCAGCTGACTAGAACTTATTGTACTTGCTCTAATAAAAGGGAAGTATTCCTAGGTTACAACGACCTTTACTAATGCTATTGATGATTACAAAAGTGAGCCCACTTAGTCACTCGCGGCTCAAAAGTGATGATGCCATTTTGTATTACCAAAGATTTATTGTACCAAAAATGAGTACAATCAGCATCTGCTCCTTTTGTTCCAAGGTATTGATACCATGGTGCCCGGGCACCAAACGTGTATTTCGTACATACCTGGAGTGTACGTGTCTAAATTAAACATACCTAAGGTTTACATACATAGCATATACGCATACAAGTTACACATACCTAACATTTACATACTTAACATACACACATGCAAGTTACACATACCAAACATATATATACACGTATCAGTGTACGTACACCTTAGGTATGCAATA
The DNA here is from genome assembly GCF_019359855.2 of Lolium perenne. Taxonomy (NCBI): domain Eukaryota; kingdom Viridiplantae; phylum Streptophyta; class Magnoliopsida; order Poales; family Poaceae; genus Lolium; species Lolium perenne. Next base: position 116,323,822 of record NC_067244.2, on the reverse strand, counting down.
CCTTCGGTATGTATCACTTGAGTATGCATATCTTAGGTATGTATACCTTAGGTATGTATACCTTAGGTATGTATACCCTCAGGTATGTGTACTACAAAGCAAAAATATGCGTATCTACCTATGGTGCCCGGGCACCATGGAGCACCAGTTAATTTAAGGAAACAAAAGCACGAACAGTTGTGGACAGATTTATATGGTTAACAACACTAATTTTATACACCGCGATATTTACAACACTACTCTCCCTTTTTTTTTTTTTTTTGAGAAACGCAGTACAAACGCAGACGCTCACATACACATGCATACACTCACCCCTATGAACGCACACACGCACACCCTACCCCTATGAGCACCTCCGAAAGACTGAGCCGGCAGATTGGATCTTGAAAATGACGAAGTCACCACAGGCGCCATTGTCGACGAACGTCGCTCCTCACTGAATGAATATTCCGCTTTTATGAGACATTACGATGTCAAACGCAGGGTTTGAGCTGCAGTGGTGAGATACAACCATCCTCCTAACCACCCAACCTCAGACAACACTACTCTCCCTAGAATTGAGAACATTACGGCCATGGGTGTCATGCACAGGGATTATAAATATTTTTTTTAATTTTATACACCGCGATATTTACAATTGTTGCTCATAGTCTCCAGCAAGTTTGACTTAACCAATGCCAAAAAATAATTGATGCCCTGTAACAAAAAATGGTGCCAAACATATTTTATGTGTTTTACCAGCAACCTAGAAGATAAACCAAAACAAAATCAACATCGCAGTGGTGATGCAAATCCTGATCAAAATTCACACTGTTTGTTTCAATTACAATGGAATATGGATTGGGAACACATAAAAATCAAGACCCGCACGACAAACTTTCGATCTAGATTGGGAGAACAGGGAAATCAACATGGAATCTGGATTGGGAACATAGGCGACCTCGCTCTAATCCAGGACAAGAAAAAGTAACAAAAAGAAATCCGCTAATCTAGATCAGGAAAAAAATCCCTCCACGCGGCTGCTGGCCACCAAACCAGACGAGGTTTGCCTGAGCAGGTCGTAGAGCCATCGTGCTCCTTGGTACGGGCTGCACTGTGAACGCGAGAACCACATGGGGCTGAGAACAGAGAAGGCCATCCACCAAAACAACCGTGCAAGTCATCCAGATGAACACTAATTTTGTCTAAAATAGAAACAGATGAGAAGTTCGTTAGTAATCCAAGAAACCAGCGCTCCCATTACAAAGAGAGAGAGAGAGAGAGGAAAATCCAAGAAGAGGACAGAGAAATAAAGATCCGAACTACAGCAAACATGTTCATCTAGATCACTCCAAAAATCAAATCGAAAATCAATAGCAGCCTTAACGTGGTCTCTTGTCCCTAGTCTGCTGCCTCGCGCACCAAAGCCATCCCCGCCGTTCCGCCATCCTCTCGCCCTTCCCGGCGTCAAGCACCATGGGTGACGGAACAGATGCTCATCCATTGCGCCCCGACGGACAGCGCCCTCATCTTTGTACAGAAGCAGACTCCTCAAATCCATTAACCTGCTAACAGAAGAACGGGTGCTAGTTCAGAAAACTGTACCAAAAATCTAAGAAATTTATCTTCCCCTGGACGGTACAGACATATCTAATCTCAAGACTTGGATAAAAAATAGATCAAGGAATAACCAAATGACATCCACATGGACGAAATCGTTCTTGTTGCTACAACAAACTGAAACAAAATCAGGAGAGAGGACTTATCCAAGAGACAGAGAAAGAGATTTTTTGGCTGAAACAGATCTAGATCTTGAAATTTCCAACCCGGTGCTTCAAATCCCGATCTTGCAACACGGTTGTCGTTGAGACATATCTGAGCATCCTAGGTGGACGACGAAGGACGGCGCAGGGAGCAAGAGAGAGAAGAAATATGGACAACGAAGGCCGGCGCAGGGAGCAGGAGTTTTCCACAGGGAGAAGACCTGCGTGAGGGGCTGCCCGACGGTCTGTGCGCATGGAAGTGACCCGGGCGGTGCGCGCGCGAGGGAACGGGGACGTCGGTGGCCGGCGAGATCTAGAGGAGCTCAGGCGGGTGTGGGATTTGGGGAAAAAATCGGGACAGAGAGAGAAAAATCGGGGACGCACGGGAGCAGCGATATGGAGGAAATGGGGCAGGGCCACCGAGCTGCGGACGGAGTGGGCTAGGCGGCCACGCCATGGAAGGAGCGGGGCTAACCGGCGGCGGTGGAGGGAGATGAGGCGGGCGGAGGGACTCCATGATCCAGAGATCTGGGCGGTAGCTGGCCGGGGACGAGGGCAGCTAGGGTGCGAAATCGACGAATGGGGGCGGTCTCCAATGGAGGTCACCGGGGTCAGAACTAGGAGGAAGCGGAAGGGCGGGCAACCTTGCCTGGTTATGGAGGAAGCCAGGCCAGGGAGAAGTGGTTCAGAGAGATGACCGTGCTCGGTGATTTCAGCCTTCAGGTGGAGCGTGTGGGGTGGTATTGTTTCAGGAAAGAGGGAGGAAATCGTGGCTAACGGCGTTAACTAGATCTGCGGTGGAAATTGCTCTATAGTATGATCCAGTGGCTTAGGGGGTGTGCATAGCTATGCACCAAGGCATGTGGCTATTTCCCATATATATATATATATACATATATATATATATATATATATATTTTTTCCTCCTTGCATTGGTGGAGCGATGTCAAAGCAGAAGTTAGACAATCTTTTGTAGCAAAGGTTGTTTGGCTTGCAATAGTGCACTTCTCACCTTTCAAAGTTGTGGCTAGATCCAATGAAATATGGCACTTCAAGCCTCTAGATGTTAACATGCTAGAGGTGAAACTAGATATGCCATCTTGACTCTTAAGAGAACATTAATGACCTCTTTGATCCTCCGAAATCTCAAAACACCTGAATAAGAAAAACTCAAGATTAGAGAGTCATATCGAGTTGAATTCTATCGGATTTGAAACATACATAAATTTTCCTCAACGAGTGTCTGAATCACGGGAAAATCAAAGAAATCTTACCATGAGGTTTGAATTGATGAAAAAATTGCACCAGAACATACTGTGATGCAATCCTAGGGGAAAAAAATCATGAGGATGTAATCGTATGAATCACTGATGCACATACGATTACTTTTGTAAGAATCAAATTCCTATAAGATTTATTTGAATCAGAGGAACCCTAATTAATAGTCCGGAATACATCTTTTGATTTTATTTGAGAGTGCGTTCTTGCGCGCTAAGACCATGTACTATGTGCAACAAAAGCGAATCAAATTGTGCTATGAGCCAGTTTGATACATAGCAGAGCATCGACGCATGTTGTCAGAAGAAAAAAGCGACCCATGTTCTTGGTTCGCTCCTATTCTAACACAACCAAGTAAAGAAAGGAGCAGCACGTCTAAATGGGCAGGATAGATGGAAAAACAAAACGTTGTCTTACAGCATCTGGGTCCCACGTCTACTGAACAATGCGGTTCAATACATAGCAAAGAAACCAAGTTGATTTCTAAATCTGACATATTTTGCTTTGAATTCATACCACATAGTGCATGGCCTAAGTCCTGTTTCTTGACCTCTTCGTTGTCATGTCCAGTTGCCCTACCGGCGTGACTTTAATGTCCGCGAGCGTCCGTTTGCGTCGCGCTGCGGACGCTAAAATGACCGTTTTTGTCCGCGCGTCTGTTTGCGTCTGGGGGCTGCTCCAGCGGGGCATTCATTTTTTTTCCTTTATTTTCCTCTTCTCCATTTAAACATAGTTTCAAATATTATATTTTGAAACATGATTTTACACAAACTAACACATAGTTTGGAACATGGTTTACACAAACTAACATATAGTTTGAACCATGGTCGACACAAATATAATGTTTTTTTAAAAAGAAGCCAGTTGTGTTGATTTCAGTATGTTCGCTGCCAAGAAAGAACATTCGAGAGCACACCCAATCACCCAAACTGGAAAATTCAGCGGGAGGAGATGGTGCACTTGTTGGTTCTACCGAGGAAGAACATCCAGAAACCTCAACTACTGGCTTCGTCTGGCCCGTAGCCAGATTCGCTGCAAAGAAAGAACACTCTAAGTTCTAACTATCGGTGTCCGAGCCGGATTCGCCGGTGTGGTAGTGCCTGCGGCAGGCTGTGTCGTCGAACACCTTGACGATCATCTTGCCGTCCCCCTCGTGGAGGAAGGTGAGCTGGCAGCCGGGCTCGAGCGCGAGGTCACGGGCGAATTTGTCCCACCCCAGTGTGCAGGTATATCTTGCCCTGCCCGTCAAACAGGACCTCCACGGTCCAGCGGCAGAAGTTGCGGCTGGCCTCCCGTAGCTGCAACTGCGCCGACTCGACGCCGTCGACGAACTCGGCGAACTTGTCCGGGAGTCGCTTGATGTTGAGTGGGTCGTCGTCGATGCGGAGGAGAAACTCGAAGCAGCGCTCCTCCTGCGAGGATGAGGATGGCGCATGCGACGGCGAGCGTGGGGCCGTAGCTGTTCCACCACGGCGGCCCCTGCCCCGGCCACGGGGGCGCCCAGGGCCGCGGCCTCGACCGCCTCGCCGGCCACCAGGACCGGTCATGGACTACCTCTCGGGCCTGGATGCGTCGCAGGAACACCTAGGAGGCGCTACGGTCGAGCTTTGTGGCGGCTAGGGTTTCTTTGGAGGAGTGGATGAGGAAGAAGAACGCGCGCCTTCTTTATATAGGCTGGAGGCATGCGGTGGCCGCGGGACGCGTGTCGTCGCCATTAACGTGGTTGGCGGAGGTGGGCGGCCGCTCGGCAGCCGAGGCATCGCCATTAACGTGGCGCAGAGTGCCGAAGCGACGCAGCGGCGCAGTCGTTGGCGCGTTTGAGAAGACGCATCGACGCATGGTCGCTGCCAGGCGGGCCCGACGAAACGTCCGCCAGACGGGAGCGGACAATTTCCGGACGTCCGCAGAGACGCATCCGAGGCGCATATTTGGGTCAGGTTGCGTCTCCGCGGACGGCCCGATCACTTAGCTTCGCCCCGCTGGAGGTGATGCCAGACGTATTTCCGGTCACGGTGGTGGATTATGCGTGAATCAAATCACATAAAGCAGTCGCAATCATGCTTTTGCACACACACGGCTAATGCGCTTCTGGTCAAAGCCAAATATAATGTTTTTTTAAAAAAGAAGCCAGTTGTGTTGATTTCCGTATGTTCGCTGCCAAGGAAGAACATTCGAGAGCACACCTAATCACCCAAACTGGAAAATTCAGCGGGAGGAGATGGTGTCCTTGTTGGTTCTACTGAGGAAGAACATCCAGAAACCTCGACTACTGGCTTCGTCTGGCCCGTAGCCAGATTCGCTGCAAAGAAAGAACACTCTAAGTTCTAACTATCGGTGTCCGAGCCGGATTCGCCGGTGTGGTAGTGCCTGCGGCAGGCTGTATCGTCGAACACCTTGACGATCATCTCGCCGTCCCCCTCGTAGAGGAAGGTGAGCTGGCAGCCGGGCTCGAGCGTGAGGTCACGGGCGAATTTGTCCCACCCCAGTGTGCAGGTACATCTTGCCCTGCCCGTCAAACAGGACCTCCACGGTCCAGCGGCAGAAGTTGCGGCTGGCCTCCCGTAGCTGCAACTGCGCCGGCTCGACGCCGTCGACGAACTCGGCGAACTTGTCCGGGAGTCGCTTGATGCCGAGTGGGTCGTCGTCGATGCGGAGGAGAAACTCGAAGCAGCGCTCCTCCTGCGAGGATGAGGAGGGCTCATGCGACGGCGAGCGTGGGGCCGTAGCTGTTCCACCACGGCGGCCCCTGCCCCGGCCACGGGGGCGCCCAGGGCCGCGGCCTCGACCGCCTCGCCGTCCACCAGGACCGGTCATGGACTACCTCGTGGGCCTGGATGCGTCGCAGGAACACCTAGTAGGCGCTACGGTCGAGCTTTGTGGCGGCTAGGGTTTCTTTGGAGGAGTGGATGAGGAAGAAGAACGCGCGCCTTCTTTATATAGGCTGGAGGCATGCGGTGGCCGCGGGACACGTGTCTTCGCCGTTAACGTGGTTGGAGGAGGTGGGCGGCCGCTCGGCAGCCGAGGCATCGCCATTAACGTGGCGCGAGTGCGAGCGACGGCCAGCGGCGCGATCGGCGCGCGTTTGAGAAGACGCATCGACGCATGGACGCTGCCAGGCGGGCCCGACGAAACGTCCGCCAGTCGCGAGCGGAGACTTTCTGGACGTCCGCAGAGACGCATCCGAGGCGCATATTTGGGTCAGGTTGCGTCTCCGCGGACGGCCCGATCACTTTGCGTCGCCCTGCTGGAGGTGATGGCAGACCATATTTCCGGTCACGGTGGTGGATTATGCGTGAATCAAATCACATCAAGCAGTCGCAATCATGCTTCATTTGCACACACACGGCTAATGCGCTTCTGGTCAAAGCCCTGAAATCCTGCTCACACTCTTTCTTTCCTAGCGAGACGTGCTCGACCACACACTACACATGCATGCATGCACAGACAAAGTCGGTCAACCCACAGGCACGTCAACTACGACCATCTTAGCGTGCGTTGTCCAGTACGGTATAGCATGAGCCCCGCTTCGCCCTTCAAACCAGCTTAGCATTCGGTGAGTGGGGCTTCTCTGATTTGAATATTTAAACAAATCACCACGAATTTTGAAGAATTTCACGCCACCGAGAAATTTTGATTTCAAGAGGAAATCCACGTTTTTCTCCCCGAGTCTATAAGCTCTAAGAGCATCTCTAGCAGCTATCGCATCTCGCCCGCCCTGGCCGTCTCCTTTTTCCGGTTTCGGCCTAAAAACGGAGCGAACAAACATCGTATTTTGGCTCGCATCACAAAACAGGGTGCAGGCGTGCAGCACTACCCATCACGGCCCGTCAAAGCGGTATAAGAGTGGGAGTGGGGGCACATGCAGAAAACCCCATCCATTTCCTCATCCTCGCCCGCCCGCTGCCGCCGCCACCACTTCAATGATCCTCGCCGTCTTCGGCCACCAAGCCAAACCGCCGCCACTGGCCGCCGCGTACCCATCTGCTCCACCACCTTCCTCGATGGCGATGCCCAATTGCAAGCGTGGCGGTGGCAATATTCATGGTCGGTCATCGTCGAGCCACCGAGCGTCGGAGACGGCCGCGCGAAAGCACAACGCGCATCTCCGACAAAGCATATCGTCACTGCGCGCTCTCCCGCCCCTCCCCAACCCGTTGTTCGGCCTCCTCCCGCGCGGCGCGCATGGAGGCGAGGCGGGGTCGTCCGTGGTGGCAACGTGGATCGTTCCTCTACTCCTAGCGACACGACTGCTTCCTCCGACCCCGCCGTTGGAGCAGGACTTGGGCAGCGACGATGGTGAAGACGACGCTGCGCGAGAGGCGCGCCATGTCGCCATGGCCCGCCGGAACTCCCTCACCACGGTCTTCACCGGCTTGTGGGAGAAGACCAAGCGGGCCCGCAACATCGTCGACGAGGAGGAGTGGAACGTGCGCAAGGACAAGCGCGCGTCCATCCGCTCGGAGATGACAAGGTGCGGGTTCGTCATCGTCGACTATTCCGACAACGAGTCCGACCTCTCCGACTAGGACAGGAGGAGGAGGAGAAGTGAATCGCCGCCGCTATTCGCCGCCCCCAAGTCGTGGTGATAGTAGCCTAGCCCAACCTTTGGTTCCTTCTTTTGCAAAAATAGTTTGTATACCAAGTGTAGAAATTTGTGGAGAAGTGCCTTTGTACAAAGAACTTTATCCAACTCTTTGTTGATATTTCTAAATGTTGAATGTTTGCCCTTTGACATATTAACTCCGTTTCCATCTGCCTTCACTTTCCAAATGGCAAAACTGATTATAGACTAATGGTAAATATGATGAAATGGCAAAACTAACGAGTGTTGTTCCATCAGTCAAATGGCAAATATGAGATTCACGTTGGTCATAATGGTAGGAATGATAAAAACCCTATGTTAATTCGGGAAAGCTTGGCCAGCCTCAGTACTAATGCTACCTATAAGAAATTAATGAAATCCACTTTATCTTTTAGTTTTAAAAGCATCTTCAGCCGCGTCTCCCAAAGCGGCCCCCGAACGGCGTAGGATCGAGCGTTTGAGGGACGTGTTTTCTTCGTGCCGTGTTTGGGGGACGTCGCTCTCCAGCCACGTCCCCTAAACGTGCCCCAAAACTTTAAAATAATACATCTATTTTTTGTGTTTTTATTTAGTACATAGAAGAAATTTGTAGGTACGGTGAAAACTTCGAAAAATATGAACTAATTTTCAAAGTGGTGCAACATAAATAAATTACATATAAAAACTTTAAAAAAATGAAATAATTTTTTAAACTACTTCTTTGATGGCCCCGCCCCGTCGTCCTCACGATGGCAATTCCTGCTCGTCACCTCTTCCGAAGAGCCAGTGTCGTTCCACGTGTCGGAGGAACTTGTATACCCCTCGTTGTCGACGGTGCTCGCCGGCTGCGCCTTCGCCTTCGCTTTCGCCTCCGCCTTCGCCTGGGCCCTTGCCTCCTTCTTTGCTGCCGCTGCCTCCTCAGCCTCACTACTAGGAAAAGGGCTACAGCTGCACGGGAATAGTGCCGGCGCACCATCATGACGCGCGCCAGTGGCAAAGTACCGCCGGCGAGCCAAATTTGGCCGCGCCGGCGAAGGACCTATACTGCCGGCGCACAAAGAAAATTAGTGCGCCGGGGATAAAATTCGAAGAGATCTGCCCGACAGCAAAAATTCTGGGCATCTTACCCCCGGCGCACCTCTATGGTGGTGCGCCGGCGGTAGACAATTTACCACCAGCGCACCACCATAGAGGTGCGCCGGGGGTAAGTTGCCTAGATTTTTGTCTCCACCCCCCCTCGGGAATCGCCTTTTCAGTTTCGAAAAAATAATAGAAAATGATCGAAAATTCAAAAAATAAAATCCTTTGAAATGCCCATGTAATATGTGATCTAGTTTTAGTGAAATTTTGAAAATTTGAATTTTGATGTATTATGCAAAATGGCATCATGTTTCGGTAAAACGGGATTTCTGGTTGCATACGACCTCGGATGAAAAACTTTTTTATATCAAAATCGATCTACTCGAAATTTCCTATTCGAATTCAACGGCCCGCGGCCGTTTGGACAAAAAATGGATTCGTCAATTGGAAAACAGAAACAGGACTTTTTTCAGGTTTTAGATTTTGATGAAAAAAATTAAAAAGTACCCCCGGCGCACCACCATACTAGGTGCGCCGGCAGTAACCTCTACTATATAGGCGCAGACTAGCCTCCTCCTCCTCCTCCTCCTCTTCCACTTCTCCTCCTCCTCCTCCTCCTCCTCCTCCTCTTCTCCTCCCTGACGGGCTCCTCCGACGATGACGACAACGACCTCCTCCGGCGACCTCAACCTCGGGCCTCCTCCGGCTACCTCAACCTCGGGACTCCTCTTCCTCAACCTCGGGGCTCCTCCTCCGGTGACATCCTCCTACTCCGGTGACATCCTCCCTCCGGTGACATACTCCTCCTCCTCCTCCTTCTCCTCCTACTCCGGTGACATCCACCCTCCGGTGACATCCTCCTCCTCCTCCTCCTCCTCCACCTCCGGTCACCTCACCTCCTCCTCCACCTCCGGTCACCTCCTCCTCCACCTCCGGCCTCCTACACCTCCTCCTACTCCTACCTCGACGCAACAACGACATGCCCACTTTCATGGTTTTCGAGGACGAACCCGAGCTAGATCTAGATCTAGATCTAGATCGGCCTTTTTTAAAAAATTTGAAAAATCATACCGCCGGCGCACCTAGCCTGGTTCGCCGGGGATAATTCATGTTACTGCTGGCGCACCTGCTGGTGCGCCGGCGGTAACTCATTACCACCGGCCCGTTCCCACCGGCGGGCTCTGGTGCGCCGGCAATAGCCATTTTTGGTGCGCCGACAATAAGGCTTTTCCTAGTAGTGCCTCTTCCTCCTCCTCCTCGTTGGCCTCCCAATCCTCCTCCTGGTTGTCCGTCGGCGAGGAACTAGAGCTGCTAGGCGTTGCAACTCTGTCCGACCAATGGCACCATCACGCTCCATTCCGGGGGTTCGCGTGTCGATCGACGCGGTTGCCACTGCGACGGTTCACCTTCCCGGCAACTACACCGTCGCTAGGTAGGCGGCGGTTGAGCGTCCGTACGTGAGTCGCTGACGCGTCGGTCCCGCCACTCCTTGCCTTGCTTCTCGTTGTGTCTGGCATGCCCAGAGCATCCCCTGTGGACCGGGGATGGGCTCGGGGCGCCGGCCGTCGTATTAGGCCAGCGCCGGACGGAAAGGTTCTTTGGGGCGCGCGGCTGGAAACGAATTTATGTCCGGCGCCCCTCAAATTCCTTTAGGGACCGCTTTGGAGGACGCGGCTGGAGATGCTCTTATTCAAGCGAGAAACCGTGTGGACTAATTGCACCTTTTAGAAACTTTGGACTCTCAATTTTTCTAATATGTGTTCATTTGGCAAGGTGTGAGATCACGACGTGATTCAAAAATAAGAGCATCTCCAGATGTGTTCCTTAAAATGTCCCCCAAATGTTATTGGGACGTGTCGGACAATTTTTCGGCCAAAGTCGCGTGCTCCAAAGCGTCCTTCCGCCCGGCGCGGCCCAATACAGTATCTGGCGTCCTGAGCCCATCCCCGCTCGACAGGGGACGTTTCGGGCGCGCCGGACAAAGTGAGAAGTGCGGCAGGGAGAGTGGCGGGCCCGACACATCATTGACACATGAATGACGCCCAACCGTCGCCTATCCCGCGACGGAGTTAAATTGGCGCGCAACGACGGTGCAGTTGTCGGGAAGGGGAACCGCCGCAGTGGCAAGCGCGTCGATCGATGACCGAACCGTTGGAATGGAGCGTGAACTCCGCGGAAGAGCAACCGCAACCCCCTTCGATATCTGCGCCGCCATTCCCGCTCAATAAGACCCATGCGTCTACGCGTTCCGATCTCCAACCCGCCGACGCCCTTCATCTCTCCTCTCCTATCTGACCATGAGCAACCTCACTTTGGCATCGGACACCGATAGCCAGAGGAAGCCGTCGGGATGGCGACATTGATGGGAAAGAACTGCCACGCCTAGCAGCTCTAGTTCCCCGCCGACGGACGACCAGGAGGAGGAGGATGAAGAGGTCGACGACGGCCATGAGAAGGAGGAGGAGGAGGAGGAGGAGGAGGAGGAGGAAGAGGAAGAGGATGGAGATGCCAGGTGAAGACGGCTGGAGACGAAGGAGGTGGCAGGGGTAAAGAATGAGGCAAGGGTCCATGCGAAGGAGAAGTCAGAGGCGCAGCCGGCGAGCACCGGTGATGACAAATACACCAATGACTACTCGTCGGAGGGGGACACAAACTTCTCGGACGCGTCGAACGCTATCACGTGTTTTTAATTTTTAATTTCGCAGAAGATGACATCAACAACTTTTGTTTTTGTATGCATGCCTGCAAAAAGTCTCCACGTAGCGTTTTTATATGGTGGGTAATTTACATGTTAAAGGGCGGGTAACTCACATGTTTTAGGTGGGTATGTTTGGATCCAAAAAATATTGTCTATACATATCAATACTGAATCTATTTTCGAAGATCTACTAGTCCATCCGTGAAAATGTATCCAAAATCAAATGAAAATTTGAGGTACAAAACTATTTGAATTATCAGATGTAATATTTAATGCGAATGAGTTCAATAATTCTATATTTTAGCGCACATAAAAAAAACGCTACCACCCAACGTGTTTATACATTGTGCATGTTATATGTTACATGGTGGGTAAATTAGTTAGACGTGAGTACCTTTTGGATCCAAAATAAATTAAGTGAAACATATCAATGTGAGATGTAGTTTCGAAGATTCCATCATGACTAGTCCAATGGTGAAAACATATTTTCAATCGGACACTACTAGAAAATGAGGCATTACCACCGGTTCGTAAGGGCCTTTTGCACCGCAATCGACACTAAAGGCTCCCCCTTTAGCACTGATTAACTGGTGCCAAAGGTCTGTCGCGGCAGGAAAATGCTTTAAAAGGCTGCCGCGGCAGAACCCGCTACCGATGCCATTTTTTAATCCAGTTTCTTCTAATTATTTTTTACTCCCTCTTTTTTTCTCATTTTTAATTCAATTTTTTCTAATTATTTTTTCACTCCCTGTTTTTTATATATATTCAGAATTTGTAGTATTTTAATTATTTCACAAGCTTAGTCTCTAACTACAGTTACTCTCTACTCAAATTACTTACTCGTGGTCATACTTCCCGCTCGGTCACATATCCTCCCACTACTCCAGCACTAGCACGCTTAACTTCCGAGTTCCTTCCCATCCTGCTTCCAAGTGTTTCGCACGCATGTTATTGATAGTACTATCATATCAATCATATTAACATGTTAATCACGATATCACAATTCTTTATTATTTGAATTCCAACTAAATTTTTAATAAACAAAATTTATGATGTAATAATAATCTTGAATAAATATGTAACCAACAAAATTTTTATTTTTTAAAAATTTTAATTTTTTATTAAAAGAAAAAACATGAAAATTTGAAAATCTAAAAATTGGCTAACATTTATGGTTAAGTGATACGTCTCCAACGTATCCATAATTTCTGATGTTCCATGCTTCTTTTATGACAATACTTACATGTTTTGCTTGCACTTTATGATGATTTCATGCATTTTCCGGAACTAACCTATTAACAAGATGCCACAGTGCCAGTTCCTGTTTTCTGCTATTTTTGGTTCCAGAAAGGCTGTTCGGGCAATATTCTCGGAATTCGACGAAACGAAGACCCAACATCTTATTTTTCCCGGAACCTTCCAGAAAGTCAGAGGGGGACCAGAGGGGTGCCCTGGGGGCCCCACACATGTGGCCGGCGCGGCCCAGGAGGGGGGCGCGCCGCCCTAGTGTGAGGAGGCCCCGTGGCCCCTCCGGCTCCGACTCTTCGCCTATATAAGCCCTTTCGACCTAAAAACGCGATACCAATTGACGAAACTCCAGAAAGACTCCAGGGGTGCCGCCGCCATCGCGAAACTCCAATTCGGGGGACAGAAGTCTCTGTTTCGGCACCCTGCCGGGACGGGGAAGTGCCCCCGGAAGCCATCTCCATCGACGCCACCGCCACCATCATGCTCCGTGAGTAGTTCCCCTATGGACTACGGGTTCTAGCAGTAGCTAGTTGGTATTCTCTCCTCCATGTACTTCAATACAATGATCTCATGAGCTGCCTTACATGATTGAGATCCATCTGATGTAATCGGTGTTGTGTTTGTTGGGATCCGATGGATGATACATTATGATTAGTCTATCTATAAAGTTTGTGAAGTTATTGTTGCTGCAATCTTGTTATGCTTAATGCTTGTCACTAGAGTGGCATGATCTTAGATTTAAGCTCTATAATTATTGCTTAGATTGTATCTACAAGTTGTATGCACATGTCTATGTCCGAAACCAAAGGCCCCAAAGTGACAGAAATTGGGACAACCGGAGGGGAAGGCGTAGGTACGAGGATCACATGTTTTCACGGAGTGTTAATGCTTTGCTCCGGTGCTCTATTAAAAGGAGTACCTTAATATCCAGTAGATTCCCTTGAGGCCCGGCTGCCAACGGCTGGTAGGACAAAAGATGTTGTGCAAGTTTCTCATTGCGAGCACGTACGACTATATATGGAAAACATGCCTACATGATTAATAATCTTGATGTTCTGTCTTAATGCTATTTCAATCCTATCAATTGCCCAACTGTAATTTGTTCACCCAACACTTGTCACTTGTTATTGGACAGTTACCACTAGTGTAGATCGCTGGGAACCCCGGTCCATCTCTCATCATCATATACTCGTTCTATATGTCATTGGAAGTAGTATCAACTATTTTCTGGTGCCATCGCCTCTATGTTATTGCTACTGCTGATGTGTTACTGTTACTATTGCTCTCATATTACTGCTGCTTTCACATCACCCCTGTTGCTAGTGCTTTTCCAGGTGCAGCTGAATTGACAACTCAGTTGTTAAGGCTTATAAGTATTCTTTACCTCCCATTGTGTCGAATCAATAAATTTGGGTTTTACTTCCCTCGAAGACTGCTGCGATCCCCTATACTTGTGGGTTATCAAGACTGTTTTTAAAGCGCCGTTCTTGGGGGAGGCATAGCTCTACTCATAAGTTCACCTAGGGAGTACACTCTACCTCTCTCTCTGTTTTTATTTTGTTTTGCTTAGTTTACTTTTGTCTAGTTTATTTGTGCTTAGTTTATTTCTGTCTAGTATTACTTTGCTTAGTTTTTTTTTGTTTTGTTTAATTTTTCTCATATACCCAAAAATCCATAAAAAATTTGAAAGATCAAAAAATTAAAAACTGTTGTTATGGGAGAACTGATACGTCTCCAACGTATCGATAATTTCTTATGTTCCATGCCACATTATTGATGTTATCTACATGTTTTATGCACACTTTATGTCATATTCGTGCATTTTCTGGAACTAACCTATTAACAAGATGCCGAAGTGCCGATTCTTGTTTTCTGCTGTTTTTGGTTTCAGAAATCCTAGTAACGAAATATTCTCGGAATTGGACGAAATCAACGCCCAGGGTCCTATTTTGCCACGAAGCTTCCAGAAGACCGAAGAGGAGACGAAGTGGGGCCACGAGGTGGCCACACCCTAGGGCGGCGCGGCCCCCCCTTGGCCGCGCGGCCCTGTGGTGTGGGCCCCTCGTGCCGCCTCCTGACCTGCCCTTCCGCCTACTTAAAGCCTCTGTTGCGAAACCCCCAATACCGAGAGCCACGATACGGAAAACCTTCCAGAGACGCCGCCGCCGCCGATCCCATCTCGGGGGATTCAGGAGATCGCCTCCGGCACCCTGCCGGAGAGGGGAATCATCTCCCGGAGGACTCTACGCCGCCATGGTCGCCTCCGGAGTGATGTGTGAGTAGTCTACCCCTGGACTATGGGTCCATAGCAGTAGCTAGATGGTTGTCTTCTTCCCATTGTGCTATCATTGTCGGATCTTGTGAGCTGCCTAATGATGGCGTGTAACTCACACGTTCGTTCGAAACCCCAAGAGGAAGGTAAGATGCGCACAGCAGCAATTTTTCCCTCAGAAAGAAACCAAGGTTTATCGAACCAGGAGGAGCCAAGAAGCACGTTGAAGGTTGATGGCGGCGGGATGTAGTGCGGCGCAACACCAGGGATTCCGGCGCCAACGTGGAACCTGCACAACACAACCAAAGTACTTTGCCCCAACGAAACAGTGAGGTTGTCAATCTCACCGGCTTGCTGTAACAAAGGATTAACCGTATTGTGTGGAAGATGATTGTTTGCAGAAAACAGTAGAACAAGTATTGCAGTAGATTGTATTTCAGTAAAGAGAATTGGACCAGGGTCCACAGTTCACTAGAGGTGTCTCTCCCATAAGACAAACAGCATGTTGGGTGAACAAATTACAGTTGGGCAATTGACAAATAAAGAGAGCATGAGCATGCACATACATATCATGATGAGTATAGTGAGATTTAATTGGGCATTACGACAAAGTACATAGACCGCCATCCAACTGCATCTATGCCTAAAAAGTCCACCTTCAGGTTATCATCCGAACCCCTCCAAAGATATTAAGTTGCAAAGCAACAGACAATTGCATTAAGTATGGTGCGTAATGTAATCAACAACTACATCCTTAGACATAGCATCAATGTTTTATCCCTAGTGGCAACAGCACAACACAACCTTAGAACTTTCTCATCCTTTGTCCTGTGTCAATGCGAGCATGAACCCACTATCGAGCATAAGTACTCCCTCTTGGAGTTACAAGCATCTACTTGGCCAGAGCATCTACTAGTAACGGAAAGCATGCAAGATCATAAACAACACATAAGCATAACTTTGATAATCAACATAACAAGTATTCTCTATTCATCGGATCCCAACAAACGCAACATATAGAATTACAGATAGATGATCTTGATCATGTTAGGCAGCTCACAAGATCCGACAATGATAGCACAATGGGGAGAAGACAACCATCTAGCTACTGCTATGGACCCATAGTCCAGGGGTAGACTACTCACACATCACACCGGAGGCGACCATGGCGGCGTAGAGTCCTCCGGGAGATGATTCCCCTCTCCGGCGAGGTGCCGGAGGCGATCTCTGGATCCCCGAGATGGGATCGGCGGCGGCGGTGTCTCTGGAAGGTTTTCCGTATCGTGGCTCTCGGTGCGGGGTTTCGTCACGGAGGCTATTTGTAGGCGGAAGGGCAGGTCAAGAGGCGGCACGGGGCCCCACACCACGGGGCCGCGCGGCCAGGGGGCCGCGCCGCCTAGGGTGTGGCCCTCGTGGCCCCTCTTCGTCTCTCCTTCGGACTTACGGAAGCTTCGTGGCAAAATAGGCCCCCGGGCTTTGATTTCGTCCAATTCCGAGAATATTTCCTTACTAGGATTTATGAAACCAAAAACAAGCAGAAACAAAGAATCGGCACTTCGGCATCTTGTTAATAGGTTAGTTCCAGAAAATGCACGAATATGACATAAAGTGTGCATAAAACATGTAGATAACATCAATAATGTGGCATGGAACATAAGAAATTATCGATACGTCGGAGACGTATCAGCATCCCCAAGCTTAGTTCTGCTCGTCCCGAGCAGGTAAAACGATAACACAGATAATTTCTGGAGTGACATGCCATCATAATCTTGATCATACTATTTGTAAAGCATATGTAGTGAATGCAGCGATCAAAACAATGTATATGACATGAGTAAACAAGTGAATCATAAAGCAAAGACTTTTCATGAATAGCACTTCAAGACAAGCATCAATTAAGTCTTGCATAAGAGTTAACTCATAAAGCAATAATTCAAAGTAAAGGCATTGAAGCAGCACAAAAGAAGATTAAGTTTCAGCGGTTGCTTTCAACTTGTAACATGTATATCTCATGGATATTGTCAACATAGAGTAATATAATAAGTGCAATAAGCAAGTATGTAGGAATCAATGCACAGTTCACACAAGTGTTTGCTTCTTGAGGTGGAGAGAAATAGGTGAACTGACTCAACATTGAAAGTAAAAGAATGGTCCTCCATAGAGGAAAAGCATCGATTGCTATATTTGTGCTAGAGCTTTGATTTTGAAAACATGAAACAATTTTGTCAACGGTAGTAATAAAGCATATGCATCATGTAAATTATATCTTATAAGTTGCAAGCCTCATGCATAGTGTACTAATAGTGCCCGCACCTTGTCCTAATTAGCTTGGACTACCGGATCATCACAATGCATTGTTTTTACCAAGTGTCACAAAGGGGTACCTCTATGCCGCCTGTACAAAGGTCTAAGGAGAAAGCTCGCATTGGATTTCTCGCTATTGATTATTCTTCAACTTAGACATCCATACCGGGACAACATAGACAACAGATAATGGACTCCTCTTTTATGCATAAGCATGTAACAACAATTAATAATTTTCTCATTTGAGATTGAGGATATATGTCCAAAACTGAAACTTCCACCATGGATCATGGCTTTAGTTAGCGGCCCAATGTTCTTCTCTAACATATGCATGCTTAACCATAAGGTGGTAGATCTCTCTTACTTCAGACAAGACGGACATGCATAGCAACTCACATGAAATTCAACAATGAATAGTTGAT